>NC_072424.2:112175500-113421500 GCF_028878055.3 Symphalangus syndactylus
ACCTGAGGTCAGGAGTTCAAGACCAGCCTGACCAACATGGGGAAACCCTGTCTCTACTAAAAAATACAAAAATTAGCCAGGCATGGTGGTATACCCCTGTAATCCCAGCTACTCAGGAGGCTGAGGCAGGAGAATCACTTGAACCTGGGAGGCGGAGCTTGCGGTGAGCTGAGATTGCCCCACTGCACTCCAGCCTGGGCTACAGAGCGAGACTCTGTTTCAAAATCAATCAATCAGTCAATCAGAGAATTCACAAAAGGAACTAACTTACAGAACTTTATAGCTGGTTACTGGTATTGCTATCCAAATTTGCTGCTTTTCATGCAGATACCTTTGTCAAGGATGGGCTGTGACATAAAATGCAAACAAATGTTTTTAATGTTACTTTTAGTATAAATTTTATGTTCTCATTTAGGGCAAATGTTCACTGCAAATTAAACTAGAATATACAAACATTTATAATGTAAAATATAACTTGTATTAGGGGTTCCTCACTTGAAGAAAACCCAAAATAAAACTCAACTTGATACAAAATACTTGAATATATGGGATGATAATTCAAGGTTTTTCCATGAAATAGGAATGTCTCAAATGTCAAAAAGAAAATTGATTTTGAAAGTCCTTTTGAGCATACTAGTTGACTAAAGTGAAGGACATCTTTTTTATTTGTTTAGTTATCAATTTACTTATTTATGAAATTTTAAAAATTAAGTAAATTTGCTTCCTCCTCATAGCCTCTTCTCTAAAGCTTATCTTAATCATGTCTTCTCCCTAACCATAAGCCTACATGTTCCTAATTTTATGACTTTGTTGATCACTGCAGGTTTTTTACCGTTACTCTAAACAGAATCCCAGGCTTATCTTTGCCATACCAATATCTGATGAAAGTTGTCAGCTATATACAAAAACAAAATGACCTTCTGCTCAAGTTCACTACCCCCACCCTCCACCCCACAATGACTGTAAATATAAACACATTTTTAAAGTTTCTTAAATATTTTCTTTATAGAAATCCAATTTAATCTCTGTATCTACCAGTATATTCTTTCAATTCATTTATGAGTACACCTTTTGAGGTTATAATAATATGGAGAATTATAAGGAGAGTTCTAAACTAGGGATAACAAGTTAAGTAACAGGAAGATGTATAAGAAAAGCAATTGTTACTGATGGAGGGTCTTGACTACAAGTATTCCAGGATCTTGACATTTTGAACAAATAATTGGACAAAATGCACAAAGAAATGAAAGAATGAAGCAGCGAAAGCACAGATTTATTGAAACAAAAGTACATTCCACAGAGAGGGAGCTGCAGAAGCAAGCAGCTGATGAGCGCTTGTTACAGAATTTTCTGGGGTTTAAAAATACCCTCTAGAATTTCCCCATTGGTTACTTGGTTACACCCCATGTGAATCAAGGAGTGGCCCACAACCAGTCTGATTGGTTGCAGAAGGTGACCAATCAGAGGCTGAAGTGAAGTAACAAAGTTACACTCTTACGCAAATGAAGACTAGGCCCACAACCAGTCTGATTGGTTATGCGAGGGGGCCAATCAGAGGCACTTTCCATTTATCATCTGCCACACAGTGCAAAGGGAGTAGCCTCTGATCCTTTTGTTACTTCAGTGTGTAGAGGTGGGGTTTTCCTTTTGATTCAGTTATAGGAAGTCAGCACAAATTGGCCTCAGTTTCCCCGCCTCCACACCCTATTCTCCTGCCTCACTGTGGTTTCTTTGTTCACCTTTATCTGTTTAATAGCATGTATTCATGCTTCTCACTGCCACTAATATGTGTTTTGGATGATGCAGCAAGCTGAATACAATTGCTTACAGGTCAATTCATTGAAAATATTTTCACTTCAGCTCTCTTCAAATTAAATAAGTGAAATGAAAGAATAGATCAATTAATCATTTTAGTAGCTAGGCCCTGGGTTATTGAGGTCAGTGACCTTGGTGGGCTGATAAATGAATTTGATCCTAGGGAGGTTTCTGGTTCCCTTGTTTTAATCATTTATGTGTGCCCTATTATTCATAGAGAGAGGTACAGTGCTAGCACTCCAAATTCAAGTTCATTAATATTACACAACAAATGCAGGTGTTTCCAGGACAGCTAAGTCAGAATAGCTCTTTTCACTAGAAAGTGTGAAAGTCAAAGTAATTGTCTTCCAAATATGCAACAGGCACAGAAGTGCATATTAGGATTACTGAAGTTGAAATTTTTTACCTGACTCTCATTTGCTTCTTTCCATGATTTGAAACAACCTTTTTATTCTTCCTTCTCCTCCTCCTCCTTCTCTTCTTCTTTTTTGTCTTTTTTTCTTCTTGTATTTCAAAAATCATAAGGCCAGTAATTTAAAGCATGGGTAGTCTTTTTCTTTATGCAAGTTTAAGCTAAATACCTATGCATCTTCATACACTCTTGCTTACTATTGACTGAACAAGTTTGGAATTGAGGAACGCTAATGTTCTAGTTATGCCCATTTTCTTCTACCAAACAAGGTATTAAGTTTTGTCTACATATACAAACTATTGTATAAACAGAAACAAAACGAATTCTAGCAAAAAAAAAAAAAAAACTGGTTATTTTTAAAATGATGATTTGAATGGGTAAAATAAAATAAAATAGCCAATGGATTATTTATTTATTTATTTATTTATTTGAGCCAGGGTCTCACTCTGACACCTAGGCTGGAGTGCAGTGTCGTGATCTCGGCTCACTGCAGCATCAACTTCCTGGGCTCAGATGATCTTCCTACCTCAGCGCCTCTGGGTAGCTGGGACTGTGGGCGTTCACCACAACACCAGGCTAATTTTTTTGTATTTTTTGTAGAGACGAGGTTTCGCCATGTTGCCAAGCTGGACTCGAACTCTTGGCCTCAAGCAATCTGCCTGCCTCAGCCTTCCAAAGTGCTAGGATTACAGGCGTGAGCCACTTGTCCAGCCACCAATGAATTATTTACCTAAATTGAACAATTTTTAAAAAATGAATTTAAAGATAGCCTAACACTCAATTTTCAATGCCCACTAGAGCACGAATTCTCTAGTGCTCAGAAATAAACAAACAAACACAAATCCAAGAAAAAAATATGGAGCCTTCTTTTTGTAATTTGAAATTCTGTAGGTAATTGCATCCCTTCTACCCAGATAAGCTTTCAGTTTCCAAAGTATTCTCATGCTGCCCTAACTCATTTTGAGGATGCAACATTTTAAAGATGAAAAAGTTACTGCTTTAAAGAATAGGAAGAATAAACATCATCCATCTTCTAAGATGGACAGCCTTGTGTCATTACCTCACCTGCTCTTTCTGTATATGCGCAGGACTAACATAAATAGTTACACTGAGCCTTAAGGAATTATGCTTTGAGAAGTGATTTAGAAAGAAATAGAGAAGATGAGGGGAGAGGCTACAAAAAGGAAGATACCTTCAGCAGGGAGCTGTATGACATTACAACCGGAGCAAAACCAGCTACTGTATTTAAACCTCCAAAATAGTGCTGAGCCTGAAAACTTGAGATTTGAGGCACCACATGGATATGTAGCACCTTGGAATGATTTTTGTTCCTATTCTTCTTTTGACTGAGCTCAACTTTAATAGTAGTATTTCACTTTTATCTAGCATTTTATAGTTAACATAACACTTTCGTGTAATGACTACAATTTATTTGGTATTAGAGGTGTCATTATCTCATTTAATTTGCACAGCAATTGGATGACATGGATTCACGGATTCTACTATTACCCTAATTTTACAAGAAAGGCAGTGAAGCACAGAGAGATGAAGTAACCTGCTTTTTAGCTATGCTGCCATTCTGCACTCAAGCATCCTCTTAGTCCTCTTGACAAGCATATAAGGTAGATACCATCTGCTGCTTGCTTAAGAGAAGAGCAATTGCTGATCAGGGAGATTGAGGGATGTACCCAAGGTCACTCAGCTAGTAGACAGTAAAACTGGGGCACAAAGCCTGGTTTAGATTTCTAAATTCTTCCAAGTTGCTTCTAGTGACATTTTTTTTTTTTTTTTTTTTTGTGACTGGAAAATATGGGACAAGCTGGTGAAAATTCAGGTGGCTGGCAATAATTGTGGTGTGAATCTGAAGTCTTTGAATCCTACTTCAAGACCTACGTACATAGATACAATAAATATAATTTAATTTTATCTATGTATGATTATATTCTATATTTATACTGTTTATGTTATGTATTTTATAAATTTTTATACTAAAATCCTAAATGCTAAAATAGCAAAATCGTGAAACAGTATTTTATACTATTTTATACTGTACTAACACCCTTAAGTTACTATGGTATGTGTGTACCTTAAGGGTGTCACTTACAACAATCTACTGTTTTTCACTGCTATTGTTATCTCTGAATGGTCTGGCACTGTGCCTGGTGCATAGCGTGTGCACAGTACATCATAAATGTTTCATGTATAAAAGCAAGCATGTGCCTATTTAGGCACACACAGTACTTATATAGCTTATCTTTAAGATGCAGGAGTGGAGATTCAGGCTGTCCTTGGATTAATGTAGAAAGTGAAGTGTATCAGAAGACCATCTATGTGGTTCACCTGCCTCGCTGCGTTCGGTTTTGCTTGTACAACAGAGCATGTGCTGCATGAAGCATCAAGATGGCTGCTCAGTTCCCCAGGCTGGACACAGCGGGTCTGGTGAAAGGCAGTCCCAGCTGCTTAGATTTTGCCCATTCTCTCTCTCCAAAAAGTAGAATTGCAGACTCTCTGGAACACAGGGGTTCAGGCTCACACAAACATGGGTGTTATTACAGAGCAACAGCAAATGCACGACTGATGGATGCAGTGGGTCACTTTACCATGTAATTTTTTTTTTTCTTTGAGGCAGAGTCTTGCCCTGTCCCCCAGGCTGGAGTGCAGTGGTGCTATTTCAGCTCACCGCAACCTCCGCCTCCTGGGTTCAAGTGATTCTCCTGCCTCAGCCTCCCAAGTAGCTGAAATTACAGGCACCCACCACCACACCTGGCTAAGTTTTTGTATCTTTAGTAGAGATGGGGCTTCACCATGTTGGCCAGGCTGCCCTTGAACTCCTGACCTCTTGATCTGCCCGCCTCAGCCTCCCAAAGTGCTGGGATTGCAGGTGTGAGCCACCGCGCCCAGCCCACTTTACCACATACTTTTCTCATCAGAAAGATGAAGAGTTCGAGCTGTATGACCTGTGGGTCCCTTACAGCCCTAAGCTCTACACTGTATTGCCTGTGGGTACGCCACATTAGAAAAATAAATATCAGGCTCATCTCAGGTATGCCTTAGCAAACTGGACTCTTGAAACAGTACCATCACCATGTTCTTACTCTGTCATGATGCAATAAACATGAAAAGCAGTGAGAAATGTCTTCTAATGGTAGCTTTGTTAATTAACTACATAGTATTTATTCTAATTACCAAACAGAATTTTGATAACTATTATGACCTTGGTGGGCTGATAAATAAATTGGATCCCAGAGAGGATTGGCTGTATCAAGTTTCCCTTTGCTTCACCTAATCATATATGTATACCTGTAGGCTCTGTGTGTGTGTGTATATGTGTGTGTATGAATGTGTATGTGTGTGTGTTTTAAAGAGTCATTTAGATAAGGAATGGTTGGGGTGGATGGACAAGATTATTTAACAGAATATGCATTTGTTTTCTTTTTTTTCAAAACCAAATTGACTGTCATCAGGATATTACTTAGAAACCATTGCTCAGGTGGAGCAATGGCAGGTCAGGCCTTTGAATTTATGCCAGTTGTCTGGGTTACTGACATAGAGAAAGTAAAATTTGGTGATAGATCCTTTTAAGCCACTGGTTCATCTCCTTTGTTGGATTTATTCTTCCAGTTGATTTTCTTTTGTTTATTGTATTTTTGTTTTTGCTTTCTTTTTTTTTTTTTTTAATTTGGGTGTTGCCTTTCACTAAATACAGTTATTATGTACTAAATATATGTGTATTTTTCTGAGTAAATGTTGCCAAGTGTCCATCTTCAAAAATACAACACTGATCCTAACAAACATAAACACTGGGGTAGATCAAATTGAAAGAATGCATAGATCATCTCTTGATAAAAAAACCACCTGAAAACTCCCCTTTACAACTGGCTTTTAGTAGGAACAGGAATATCAATTTACCTTATGATCCAGGGTTTTTCAAATGTCTTTTGCCATGACCCATAGTAAGGAATATGTGTTTCTCATTGTGATCCAGAATATATGTGTGTGTGTATCTGAATAAAAGTTTCACTAAAAATATTTTTTCTTACTATGTGTGTGTAATGTGCTCTGACACTTAAAAAAAAACTCCTCTATTTTTTTTTTCAAGTGATGGCTGTAATTCACAAAATTGATTTATGACCCACTAATAGGTGGTGACCTGCAGTTTGAAAAATATGGCTTAAAACCAGTAATACAAACACACACAGACAATTGTTTGGTCTTAGAGTAGATACCTGTAAGTATCAATCAGCCATGTCATAATGGAACAGTTCTACTGTGAATGTTTGCTTTTTAAAATCAGCAGTAGACCGTGTGCAGTGGCTCACACCTGTAAACCCAGCACTTTGGGAGGCCGAGGCAGGTGGATGATTTGAGGACAGGAGTTTGAGACCAGTCTAACCAACATAGTGAAACCCCGTCTCTATAAAAATGCAGAAAATTAGCTGGGCATGGTCGTGCACACCTGTAATCCCAGCTACTCAGGAGGCTGATGTGTGAGGACTGCTTGAACCTGGGAGGCAGATGTTACAGTGAGCCAAGTTAGTGCCGCTGAACTCCAGCCTGGCCAACAGAGCTAGACTCTGTCTCAAAAATAAAATAAAATAATAAAATAAAATCAGCAGTAATATTGATGGCTTCCACAATAGCCAATGAAGGCTTAGGTCAGGAGTGTCATTATCCCTCCAAGGACTCTATTTACTCTCTGACATCAGTGCCTTTTTTGGGACTGCAGTGTTTCTACTGAGAGTGGCTTTAACTGACCTGACTTGAGGAAAAAGATCTTCTTCCTGTGATTTTGCCTTTGAATAGCCACTGCATCCAACCTGAGCAACACGGAAAGACCTGTCTCTAAAAAAGTAATATATTGCTGGTGTGCCCACTAATTTTCTCTTCCCATATACTATTCAACCTGGGCTAGTTTCATATATTTCTTTTCAGCATTTCAAGCTTAAATATCTAGAGCCTTTTACATGCTCTGCCATACTTGAGAAATTGCTGCATTATCAGAATCAAAATCAGACACTGCACTGCCCAAAGAGACTTTGGTCAGAAGCAGATATAGTCACTTGTCCTCTTGAATCTCTGTTACATCGAAGCTATTTTCTGAAAAAAAGGCCAGGAAAAACAATACTCCAACAGGTGATGCAGACATAGGAACTGCGCTTTCCAGATGCTTCTGAGTGTTTTGGGCTATGCTTGTAAGTTTATGTGTATGGGAACTAAGTATCTAGAATAAGACTAGGCTGTTATTGCCCACATCTCATCTTCATCTTAAGGATGAAGCTGTTGCCAAGCACAGACTAGGTGAGGCACTGGTAAACTGTATACTCAGTCAGTTCTGATTGATTTCAATAGGCTAGAAGTAAAAATTAATTCAAAAGCAGAGTCACTTTAACCAAATGCAAAATATCGTGTGCCTGTCTCTGTCTTCCTCCAACTACCTACCTCTGGCCCATAGATTTGTTTGGGTTTGGCTCTCACAGTCTTTAAACAGCAACCAAAAATTGGATTTGTTGAAGTGAAAATTTGCATATTAAAATCTGATTTTTGGCACCTGGGAGATTTGGCAGTCCCGGGCAGCATTGCCCCATGGGAGGGTGGCTGAATGCCACCCATTTTAGATGGGTCATGGACTCGGTCTCACCAGAACACTATTCAACTGACCACCTTCCCTCATGTTACTTTCCGGACCCATCTGTGCTTTTGAGTTTGCCCTTGCCAGATAGAAAGGAGGTTCAGTGGCACCGATTTTTTTTTTCTGTTTTAACAGCTCCTATTAAGTTACTGTGCTATGTGGATGTTTGTATAACACCTTGTATTTTTTCAAGTATCTTTCCCTCAAGGCATTCCAAAAACTATGCAAACATAAAAGGGTTAACAACAACAACAACAAAAGAACAGAAAGTCTGGGTAAGGTGGCTCAGGTCTGTAATCCCAGCACTTTGGGATGCTGAAGTGCCAGGATTGCTTGAGGGCAGGAGTTCAAGACCAGCCTAGGCAAAAAAAAAAAAAGAGGAAAGAAAGGAAGGAAGGAAGGAAGAAAGAAAGAAAAAAAGAAGGAAGGAAGGAAGGAGAAAAAGAAAAAAAAGCCAGGTATGGTGGCATACACTTGTAGTCTTAGCTAACTGGAAGGCTGAGTGAAGAGAATCCCTTGAGCTCAGGAGTTTGTGGCTGCAGTGAGCTAGGATTGTGCCACTGCATTCCAGCCTGGGCAACAAAGAAAGACCCTGTCTAATAAAGAAAAACAAAACAAAAAACTACCGATACCTCTTGGCTGGGCAGACTACAATATCCTAAAGAATTGCAGAGTCTGGGTAAATGCCTGATTGGGAGGAATGTGCCCCAAAAGGCAGCCTGTCCAACCCAAGGAGGTCCTTGTGACCCTTTGATGGAGGCTGAGCAAGTGAGTCAAATAAAGATGGGAAAAGAGCCAGTGGGAGCAACAACTACCTCTTCAGCTTCCAGGGATTTGCTAGGGAGCTGGCTATAGCCATACATACACCTGGTAGGTCTTGTACCAGAGGACATACCTTTTGAGATTAACCTTAAAGGATAAATAGCAATTTACCAGAGGGAGGTGGACTTTAGAGAACAAGTCAGCAGGAAAAAAATGAGCAAAAGCTTAGAAGGATTAGAAACAATATTAAGAGGATGGGAAAGGGACAAAAATCATGAGAAATTTTGTTTTCTCAATTTATGTCACCTGCAATATAGGAGCATTTAGACAAGATATGCCGATATTCCTAAAATCCTTTAGAGCTTGCTACTCAAAGAGTGGTCCGTGGACCAGTAGCCTCAGCCTCACCCAGGAGCTTGTTAGAAATGCAGAGTCACAGACCCCACTCCAGACCTGCAGAGTCAGGTGCCCCGGGGATTAACATGAACATTGAGGTTTGAGAAGGACAGCTTTTGCGAGTAATGACATTAGGAACCAGGCAGCAAATAGAGGGGTTTTTTTCTTTCTCTTTTTGTTCTTTCCATTTATTTAGACATCATTTAACCATGAGACTAAATAGGTGTGAATCCTGAAAGTAATGTGGGTGGCACAAAGGCCCACAGTAAATCATATAATTGCTGTTACTTTAGTTTTTCTTAATAAATTGAGGGTTGGTTTTCTCTTCATTCATTTTAAAAAATAAAACACAGAAATAGTAGTTATAATAAAGGCCAGCTAGATATCAGAGAAATGCAAATCAAAACCACAATGAGATACCATCTCACACCAGTTAGAATGGTGATCATTAAAAAGTCAGGAAACAACAGATGCTGGAGAGGATGTGGAGAAATAGGAACACTTTTACACTGTTGGTGGGAGTGTAAATTAGTTCAACCATTGTGGAAGACAGTGTGGCAATTCCTCAAGGATCTAAAACTAGAAATACCATTTGACCCAGCCATCCCATTACTGGGTATATACCCAAAGGATTATAAATCACGCTACTATAAAGACACTTGCACACGTATGTTTATTGTGGCACTATTCACAATAGCAAACACTTGGAACCAACTCAAATATCCATCAATGATAGACTGGATTAAGAAAATGTGGCACATATACACCATGGAATACTATGCAGCCATAAAAAATGATGAGTTCATGTCCTTTGCAGGGACATGGATGAATCTAGAAACCATCATTCTCAGCAAACTAACACAGGAACAGAAAACCAAGCACTGCATTTTCTCACTCATAGGTGGGAATTGAACAATGAGAACACTTGGACACAGGAAGGGGAACATCACACCCCAGGGCCTTTCAGGGGGTGGAGGGCGGGGGGAGGGAGAGCATTAGGAGAAATATCCAATGTCAATGACGAGTTAATGGGTGCAGCAAACCAACATGGTGCATGTATACATATGTAACAAACCTGCACATTGTGTACATGCACCCTAGAATTTAAAGTATCATAAAAAATAAAAATAAATAAAGACCAGCTAGAGATAGTTTCTTTAAAAAAATGGAGCCCATTCTTGAACTTTGGGCTCAAATACTAATAAGTGTAATAAAGATTGTTTAGTTATTTATTACATTTATGAGCTTACTTAATTTCCAGTTTATGGCAGGAAGCTATATATAATTTTCTTATATTTTTTATTTTGTGAGTAATGAAGATACAAAATGGACTGCTGTAAGATAGAGGTATTATTACTACATGCTTTGTGTGTGCTTAACTCTTTCTATACTTCATATATTGCCCATTCAATTCAGCCAACAACTAGCCTGAACTTAGAAATGAGGAGCTGACGGTCATGGATATTGATTTGCTTATGTAAGGTCACACAATTTTTGTTTTGCTGTTAAGATCATACACATTTTAATCTGAATCCCATATTGTTCTCTTTTGTCTTCAGATACCCTGGATTGAGCCTCAGAGTTTTTTTGCTCCTCTGCAATGAGGCTGGTTTTTCTTTGATCGCGATCCATCAAAATGGGACAGCCTTTTTCCACTTGATTTCAATTTTTTTTTTACTTAGAGAGAACCATTTTTTAAAATGCTTGTTATATGTATAGTTTTTTCCTGGTTATAAAATCAATTAGGTTCATTTGTCCACATTTGGAAACTATGAAGGAGCACAATGAATAAAGTAAATATGACTCATAATACTATCACTCAAGATAACCCTACCACTCAGAGATAACCACTGTTAATATTACATGGTTTATACTTTTTTTAATGAATATATATAACAAATAAAATTAGATTCATGCTCTATATGCGATTTTATAATAAATCTTTCCACATGCCAGTAGATAACTGTTTCTATGACACAGTTTTCATGGTTCCACAATATCCTACCTACAGATATAATAATATAACATCCAGGTACCATTCCAAGTACCCTAGAAGTATTTTTTCTCTCTCTCTCACTGTCTCTCACTCTCTCTCTCTCTCTCTCTCTCACACACACACACACACACACACACACACACAATCCTATGTAGTAGATGGCTTTATTATCCCCATTTTACATATGAGAAAACTAAGGTCCGCAGAGGTAACATGGTATAATTTGATTTTGGTCAATAGCTATTAAACAGTAGAACTCAGATTCAAACCCCTGTAATCTAGATCTACAGCAATATTCTTAGCCCTTCAGTTCGTTAAGTCTAACTGAGCCTTCAGAGGCACCTGTAAAACTAGCAACTGGACAATTAAATGCTTCAATACGGCACTACTTGAGTCTGCTTCATTGGAGCAATGCCATGGCTCTTTTTACCCCTTTGTCTCTTCATTTTCTTCATTTATTTCTAGCAGTCATTATCTTGTCCATCAATTAAGACTGCGTGTGTAGACATATACCCCACCCTGTGTCTTAACAGGTTCAATGGATGGTAGAGAAGAATAATTTTTAGATTATTTTTCCCCTTCCTTCCTTTCTTTCTTTTTTGCTAGAACTTAGTTGTGTGATTTTATTCACCAGGACCAAGTTGGACCAAAGCATACACAATATTTTAAGAAAATAAATAGCCTGATTTCATGCTTCTAAATGAAGTCTTCAGGCATTTCAAAATAACATACCTTACAGCTCCAAAGAACAAAGATTTTGAATGGTGAGAATTTTCAAATATTATAGGGCTTTTCAGGTGGCTACTTTACAAATTGAAACATGTCTTTAGCTTAAAAAGCAAAAAAAATTTTTTTGAGACGGAGTCTCACTCTGTCGCCAGGCTGGAGTAGTGCAGTGGCGCGATCTCAGCTCACTGCAATCTCCGTCTCCCGGGTTCAAGCGATTCTCCTGCCTCAGCCTCCCGAGTAGCTGGAACTACAGGCGTGCATCACCACGCCCAGCTAATTTTTGTATTTTTGGTAGAGACGGGATGTCAATATGGTGTATTGGCCAGGATGGTCTCAATCTCTTGACCTTGTGATCCACCCACTTCAGCCTCCCAAAGTGGTGGGATTACAGGGGTGAGCCACTGTGCCTGGCTGAAAACAAAATTTTATAGCCTAAGTTGTCTCTTCAGACATTCATAGAAACTATGGGAATTCCGTGCAAAAATAAGTCTTGTCTTCAAAAACGAACTTGGAAATTTTAAAATATAAGGTGGTATTTTGTTTCCAAGGGCTAATACTGAAACAGTGAACCACTAAGGAAACTTCTGGATGATATTAATAGTAGCAATAATGTTAATTTTCTGGAGTCAGCCCACTAAAAATAGGAAGTACACACTTCTGCAATTGGGCTGAGAAATGAGACAGCTCATTGATCCCAGATTTGGTTGATTGCGCCAGTCTGGCTGCCAATGGTTTCCCAAATGGGTCGTGGCATAACAGAGACCAGCAGAGAAGATGACAAAACCATCAGCAGGATCTGCCACTGAATTCCCCAAGACCTTTCTGTGAGCACCGGTATCACTGAATTTGCATATAGCACTGCCAAGCTGTATATGATAATTATTGTATGTTTATCTCACTTTGCTCCATTGGGATTATTTTACTTATGAATGATTTTAAAAATAAGAAAATTATTGAGAGAAAAGAATTTTGGAATGGTTCGAAGTTTTATTTTATTTTATTTTTAATAGAGACAGGGTTTCACCATGTTGCCCCAGCTGGTCTTGAACTCCTGAATTCAAGCGATCTACCTACCTTGGCCTCCCAAAGTGCTGGGATTACAGACATGAGCCACCACACCCAGCCAGTGGTTTGAGGTTTGAATCACAATTCTGTCACATACCATAATGGACATCTGGTGTTTTTGCCAGTCCCAGCACCCACTCTTTTCTGGAAGCAGCACCTTTCTTTTTCCTTGGGGAATTACCCGTTTCCTAGTTTGTGCCAATAATCAAGATTTGTGTCCTCCCCTGAAAAACAGTGTCATGTGGCGCAAACGAGGCTAATCAAATTCAACCTCACAAATTCCAGTTGTGAGCCAGGCGATCAGGAAGAGATTGGAGCTGATCATCCCTGTGGCATGTTCCTGAAGAAATGGGCCCCCTCATGCCTGCCATCTGGATGCTGGAAATTACTCTATTTCTTATTCTTCCCATGATCCAGTTGTTCACCTTTGATTCTGTAAGCTACTCGAAGCCCTTCCAATATGTTTCAGTTTACTTATGTTATCTTGAATCTTTTTCTCTTGTTTGTAATCAAAGAACTTTAATAGTCTAAACAAACTAAATAAATTATAACTGTAATCTCCATGGACTTCAGCAAATTTAAAACACCTGGTTCAATCTAACAGCTTTATAATGATGGCTTCAAAATATTTGACAATTAAAAATACAGTATTTTTAAATTTATGATAAAAACGACCACAGAATATTTACATAATCTTTCTAAAAAGTTAACCTCATACATAACAATGCTGAAAGTAATGCCTATTTCCCAGACTTGTAAGAATTAAATGAGCACATGTCTGGAAAATGCCTGGTACAATGCCTCCTCAAGTAAGTGATCCGTATCTATTGGCTGTTATCACTACACAGTATCTGCCAGCATGAACATCTCAGTCCAAGGCAAGTTCAAACATTAAATGAATTATGCTAATAGTACTCCGTAGAGTAATTTCTCTGAGTTCTTGGCAATGCAGGAATACCTGTTAGAAGGTTATATTTAGGTTAGAACATGTATCTAATAATTAAAACATTTTAGCAAAACACTGATCAAACTGGTATTCAGATATTTATTTATTTATTTTTATTCTGTAGAGACAGGGACTTACCATGTGGCTCAGGTGCTCCTGCCTCAAGCAGTCCTCCTGCCTTGGCCTCCAAAAGTGTTGGGATTACAGGCATGAGCCATTGTTTGCAGCTGGTATTCAGTTTGAGTAAAATAGCTTTGATCCATCAAAAGACAAAGAGCTAGTCTCGATAAAAGCATCTAAGCAAACTTTACACTATGCAAGTGAGTAGTTTTGAATTTACAATATTTAATTCTGAATAAAGTAGTGATCTATTGGAAAGACATATTCAGACGAATGTCAACCAAGTAACGAATTTAGTCATTACTTCATATCTGTTTAAACATGGATGCATACGTGGTCACATAATAGGGCCATTTGGAATTGTTTTTAAGATTTTGTGGAACATGCATGTGCAGGAAATTCAAGCAAAATCTGAAATGTCCTTAGCTATTTATTCTAATTGACTCATAAACCTGAATGTTTAGAGGTTGGTACATCATTATTCTCACTCTAGTAGGCATTTAGCATAAAAAGCCTTTAGTTAAAGCCTCTCCCGCTGAAGCAAAGGTTTAAAAGTATCAAGTCACTTGTCCCTGCTACCTCAGTTTTTTCTCTTTATTTTTTCCTATTACCTAGTGCAGAGAAATTGCACTGGTGACCTATTTTCCTGAGAGCCTTTCCAATGAGCTGACATTACAACATGACAAAAATCATTCTGCCTGCTCTGATGAGGCAGTCCAATTTTGCTAGCAGAATGAGAGGGGGAAGGTATTACGAAAGGCACTGTTCCTTGCTCATCCAATAACCACTTTCTCCTTGCAAACCACAGAATCCTGATTTTGTTAGGATCTCTAAATCTCAAGGCAGGTGGTGAACTCCAGGGAATGAATCTCATAGATCTTAGCCAGTCACAGTCATTCAGTTCCCCCTTGCTATTGTTTGTTCTAACATTTGGCAGGGGGGCCAATTTCTGGCTGAAAAGATGTAAGGTAAAATGTGTCGGCAGGGGGTGGGAGGTATCTCAGAAATATTTTCTTTTCTTTTTTTTTCCCTCCACTAACCAAGAAACAGCACTGAAAGATTTTCTTCCTGGTTAGAAATATAGAGATTTATGAAAAGTCCTTTGGACCCCAAAGCTTTCTTCTTGTCTTAGAAGTAACTAAGTAAGGATAACTTGCTTGGAGCTACATTGATCTTTCTGTAACCAAGAAGTGACAAGATGACTGGATAATAAGCCAATGTACTAAAGATGGCAGAGTAAAAATATAAAAAGAGCCTGAATCCTTGATGTCATTTTGAGCTACTGTTCCCTAAATGGAACTGGAACAGCCCACCTCTGGACAGCTTGTTAGCTATTTAAATGTATTTGTTACTTTTCTGTTACTTGCATCTGAAAGCATTCCTAAGGGCATTAGCATTTATATACCATCCATACCCCCTTCAATTTGAAGGTTTTATGTCACCAGGCAGTAGGATAATGATCTGACAATAAGATGAAGAGGAACTGGTAAGTTCCTGCAATATAATCTTTCAAAGGTGAGTGCAAAAGTCTGTTCAGTGTTTACTAGTCGCTATCGGGGGTAGTTTGTATTTTTTAGAACTGTCAGATTAATTAACTCCTGGTCCCTAAGATAGCAAGCTTGGCTGACAGGAGGTTTTGTTTTTGTTTTGTTTTGTTTGAGAAAGAAGGTCTCACTCTGTCACCCAGGCTGGAGTGCAGTAGCACAATCATAGCTCATTGCAGCCTCCACCTCCAGGCCCAAGTGACCCTCCCACCTCAGCCTCCCAAGTAGCTGGGACCACAGGTGCATGCCACTACACATGGCTAATTCTTTTTATTTTTGTAGAGATGCGATTTCCCTATGTTGCTCAGGCTAGTCTCAAACCCCCGACCTCAAGCAATTCTCCCACCATGGCCTCCGAAAGTATTGGGAATACAGGCAAGAGCCACCACGCTCAGCCAGGAAGAGTTTTACAATAAAGGCCGGTGAATGAGACCCGTAATGAAAACACACAAGAGTCTCATTAGAGAAAACTTTAGAATCAGGATAAAAGAAATCAGTTACTGTTAGCATAAGGCTTGGAACTCAAGTCATTCTTATTTTTGGAAGACGATGACTTTATTCTAAGTAACTCACAAATAAAATAATAACAGCTAGTTTAACAGAATAAAATCGTAACAGCTAGTTTAAGGAGGCCACACAAACATTGGCCCAGCCCTGAATTCCTCACCATCTTAATGAAATTCTACATACAGCCTCTTCCATTTTAATTCTGAAGGAAGAAAGCTATGAGTGACACCTGAGAGGTTTAACTGATGGTTACTCTTTATCTCTTCACTATCAATTATATTTTTATACTAATTTTTTTTTTTTTTTTTTTTGAGACAGAGTCTGGCTCTGTCGCCCAGGCTGGAGTGCAGTGGCGTGGCGCGATCTCGGCTCACTGCAAGCTCTGCCTCCCGGGTTCATGCCATTCTCCTGCTTCAGCCTCCCGAGTAGCTGGGACTACAGGCGTGTGACACCACGCCTGGCTAATTTTTTGTTTTCAGTAGAGACAGCGTCTCACCATGTTAGCCAGGATGGTCTCGATCTCCTGACCTCGTGATCCGCCTGCCTCGGACTCCCAAAGTGCTGGGATCACAGGCGTGAGCCACCGCACCCGGCCATTTTTATACTAAATTAACTTGGTTATGAGAGCTGATTTTCCATTTCTCCAATTTGAACTTCTCAATTGGGCCAGTCCATTTGCAGGTCTGCACTGTTTCAGCACCTCACTGAAACCCTCACGGAGCTTTATGTCACCCGGTTCCGGGCACATTCCAAAAACGGTTTTATCTCGTAGAAGCAAGTCTGCTGCCGCTGTGGCATCTGGGTTCCCTGGGGCTCCTGGTAGGTGATGTCAGGACTTGCAGGCTCAGCATTACTTCCTTCACTGAAGCCCCCAATGATGGTATGACCCAGTGTGTACCCCACGCCAGCTCCAGTGGTTGCTATCCGGGCCATCAGACCTGGCTGCCTGGGCCCAGCAGCAGGAGGGCCAGCTGCAAAGGGGGATGCTCCTGCTGGCAGCTGAGCTGCTGGTGCTGGCCTGGCTGTAGTTCTTTAGTTCTTTTTTTTTTTTTTTTTTGAAATCAAGTCTCACTCAGTCACCCAGGATGAAGTGCAGTGGAGTGGTGAGATTTCGGCTCACTGCAACTTCTGCCTCCTGAATTCAAGTGATTCTCCTGCCTCAGCCTCCTGAGTAGCTGGGATTACAGGCGCGTGCCATCACGTCCAGCTAATTTTTGTATTTTTAGTAGAGATGGGCTTTCACCATCTTGGCCAGGCTGGTCTCAAACTCCTGACCTCAGGTGATCCACCCATCTTGGCCTCCCAAAGTGCTGGGATTACAGGCGTGAGCAACCACGCCTGGCCATGAGTGCCGTTCTCATGTGAGATACCCGGCTGGCCTGAATGGCCACGCGGGAGGTTCGGCTCTGGCTTCCACGTGGCATCCTAGGTGCACTGCAGCTTGGTGTCTGGATGTGCAAAAATCTCTCAAGTCATTCTTAAAGTATCTTCAGAAATTAGGAGTGGGGCATTTGTTTGCATAGGAAGTGGCACAACTTTGAATATACATGAGACATTAAAAAATAAAAATCAAAGAAAAATATTTTATTACTATAAAGAGAACTGTAGCTTCTTGTATATCTATGTACACATAACCAAAATTTTCAGGAAGAGATACTTATTCTTTTATTGTGTGATGTACTCTTATATGTTCAATTCTACTCTTTTTTTTCTTTCCATTTAAAAAAAAGTGCTGGTTTTAACTTACTGGAATAATTTCACAACCCACTAATGAGTTACCACTTGCTGTTTGAAAAGCATTAAGATAATTGCCATTGTAGGTTAAAGATTTTCTGAGTTAAACTGACTTGAATAATAGACTCGAAAGACTTGTGTTACTTACGTAGCAGGAAGTCCAAGATAGGGCAGACTTTAGAGTTCCTTGTCTTCACATACCCGGGTACTCTGCTCTGACTTCTACAGTGTCAGTTTCACACTCAGGTGACTCCTCCTGAAGTCGTAAGAGGCTGGTGTCTTGAACACTTTCAGTTATTCCTTCAGGCCCCTCTGTGGCCTTACTTTCTCTGCTCTGTGACTTGCATGGCTTACATAAGTAAGATCCCTTTCACCCTGGCTTCTGTTTGGATTCAGCTAATGGGGATCGCCTGCGGAACTTGAACAGAAATGAGGGAATAAAGTTGGGGCACTTACTCATCTGGCTTCTTCCCTGCGCGGTCAGGTTGGGTTGACCACTTTTCATAACCCAAGTTCAAAGCTCCTCTCCAGTGGCCCTCTCTATGCAACTTTCTCTGGGGTTCTGGTAACCCTGCTCATTGTGGTTTCAGACACAGATGTGATGATAGTTCTCCTGCTCCGTGTCCTAGCGTGCTACTTTGGCCTATGTGCTTTCACTCTACCCTGCTCATGCCCTTGAATGCCTTTTATTATTAAATCATTCTTGAATTATTCTAATTTGAGTATGGCAACTATATTTTGATGAGGCTCTGACTTAATACCAGCTGCCAAAAGTAGCTGTGTTCACTATCACCAGGGGAGGGAGAGATTGGTTCTTTACCAGAAGCCCTGGGTTAGACTCCGCATTTCCACCAGCTCAAACAGGCGAGACTTGCCCATTTTTGAATGAGTCAGTGGAGGGGAAAAGGAAATGTCATGATCATCTTACACTACGTACCTGAGGAGAGATAGATGCTAATCCTCTACAGTGACCACCCAGTAAAGAAGCCACTCTCTGTGTTGCACCTAGAAGATTATGATATTACAACATGAGACTTAGCCCAGCATCATGGCAGCAGGTAAACAAAGGTAGCTTTTCAGTGGCAAATTAAATGAGTTAATTATACGAATATTAGCAATTGGATGACTAACCCAAACATCAGAATGATGTTTTTGCCTTGAAAAAACCTTTCTCACACAGTAAGTTTTCTTTTGCCAGAATGGAGTCAGGCTAAAATTTCCAAGGTCATAGAAGACTATATGTGTACCATATTTTTTTTTTAAAAAACAACAGTTTAAAAGCTACTTCCTGTACTCATTTATTTTATCCCTAAGTCAAATTTCCTATGATCATGCAACAAACTATTGGTTCCAGAAGTTGATCCGAAATTGGGAGAGGATGGGTTTAGTGACAGTTTCCTCTCTTTCTCTGTAGGTTACTCCAGGAGTGTTCCAGGGATCAAGGCAGGACCAGGACCAACCTAGGGAAGGCTAGGGCCTCATGTCTTTTCTTCTCCTGCTTCTCAACTCTGGGAGACCAGACATAAGATGTTAACATAGAATAATTGCACTAACTGAATGGATTTATAAAAAATTAAAATGAAGTCAGAATTTTTCTCTCTAGTACTAATAAAGAGAACACCCTGGAAGGTTACAACATCAGCTTAATCCTAAGGCTGGCTTCAGTGGGGGCTATGAGAAGGCTGATACATTGAATGCCTTCCATTTCTTTCTTTTTCTCACTTTCTCCATCCTCCTCTGTGCCCTGCTCAGACAAACAGCACCTCCTTCCCACTTCCCACCTCTCCTCTGCACTTGGTAGGGTCAGATTTATAAGCAGACCCTTGTCACCTTTTCTTTTCTTTTCTTTCTTTTCTTTCCTTTCTTTTCCCTTCCTTCCTTCCTCCCTCCCTCCCTCTCCCTCTCCCTCTCCCTCCCTCCCTCCCTCCCTCCCTCCCTCCCTCCCTCCCTTCCTTCCTTCCTTCCTTCCTTCCTTCCTTCCTTCCTTCCTTCCTTCCTTCCTTCCTTCCCTTCTTTCCAGGGTCTCTCTGTGTTGCACAGGCCGCAGTGCAGTGGCACAATCTCAGTTCACTGCAAGCTTCGCTTCACAGGTTCAAGTGATTCTCGTGCCTTAGTCTCCCGAGTAGCTGGGATTACAGGCATGCACCACCACTTCTGGCTCATTTTTGTATTTTTAGTAGAGATGGGGTTTCAACATGTTGGCCAGACTGGTCTCGAACTTCTGGCCTCAAGTGACCCACCCGCCTCAGCCTCCCAAAGTGCTGGGATTACAGGCATGAGCTGCTGTGCCTGGCCTCTTGTCACCTTTTCTGATTTTTCCTTGGTGGCTCTCTAAGGAGAAGGCCCCAATTGGACTCGAGAGCAGAAAGGACAACCGATTCTAGGGCCACATAGAGACACTTTAGACAATTAAAACTCCTGGATTGAAGAGTGTTGACACATATTCCAGCTGCACTGCCCTGCCTCAGCCTTGGGAAATTCTCTGGATGATGATACAGGATTGAGCTGCTCCTTCTAGGGGATCAC
Source organism: Symphalangus syndactylus (assembly GCF_028878055.3). NCBI lineage: Eukaryota > Metazoa > Chordata > Mammalia > Primates > Hylobatidae > Symphalangus > Symphalangus syndactylus. The sequence continues at coordinate 112,195,682 of NC_072424.2, forward strand.
AGAAAATCCAGATGCAGGTGCATTCAGGCCCAGACCTGTGAGGAAGGCTAATGGTGGCCACCCTCCCCAGGCACTTTAGCCGCTTCTCGCTGAGCTTGCCCCGACTTGGCCATGCCACTGTCTCACGATCCCTCTCCACTCCGCCACTGTCATCCCCATTGCCCCTCATTTTTCCCCACCCATCCTCTCTCATGAAGCTTTTCACATTCTTCCTTCAAAAGCTATTGCTTGTTTTGTGATGTGAATGAAAATAACTTCTACCACCACAACTCAGTCCTGCAGGCTTTTTGTCACTTACTGAAGCAATTAAAGGCTAATAGCACTTGTTTGTGTTTCCAGAGCAGAGCATATAAGTGCATTTCTGTAGTCCCTAAAGCCAGCTTGTGCAGGACAGAGTATTCTGGACACACAGCATGAATCAGAAGAGCTGTGGAATCAGTTCGGGAAAATGTTGAATTACATATAAGAGGAGAAGATTTAACATCTGCGCATGTTTTCTCTAGTACTATCTGTCTATCTATCTGTCTATCCTATCCATCTATCTGTCTATCTATCTATCTATCTATCTATCTATCTATCATCTATCTATCTATCTATCTATCTGTCTATCTATCTACTTATCTACCTACCTACCTACCTACCTACCTACCTACCTACCTACCTATCTACTTATCTACTTACCTATAAATGAATAATAGCTGCTGGTGGGTAACTGTGGCTCTTTGTTTTCATGTAAAGAGCATATTTCAGAGAAGTGGACTTGTTTCACTTTTTTTTTTTAGGTCCTAAATGTAGCTTCTAGGAGCCTTAGTTTAGGGGAAGTAAAGAAAATGATGTTAACTGTGGATCACTGGGCCCTCAGGGCAGATGCCCACCCATCTGGATACCGGAGATAGCACCTGCTCCTAGTTTCATGGCCGATTTTGCCTGCGTCTGCTTCACTGGTGGTACCCATGGGTGGTGACTTCTTCAGAAAGTGATTTCATAACCTGTTTGCACATTGTTTTGGAAGTAAACATTGCCAGAGATTAAAGTATTAAATGTAATCTTACTTACCCTTCTAGAGGACATTGCAGCAAAAATATTCTTCCAAAGGGATGCCTGATATTACGGATGGATCCAGGTTTTGTAGGGCCTATGTTTACGCAATTTTGTAGAACTTTCTTAATAAAAAGTATACAAAAAGTTGATTTCATAGAAGTAAAAAGTAGTATAGAAGATACCTGAGGCTGGGAAGGGTAAGAGGAAGGAGGATGATGAGAGATTTTTGAAAGCATACAAAGTTATAGCTAGATAGGAGAAACAAGTTCCAGTGTTTTATTTCACTGTAGGATGACTATAATTAGTAATAATATATAGTGTCAAATGGCTAGGAGGATATCGAATGTTCTCAACACAAAAAATAATACATGTTTGAGATCTGATCACTAAACATTACATGTACAGCACTGTGTACCCCATAAATGTGTACAATCATTATACATCAATTAAGAAATAAAAGAAAAAAGAAAAAGCATGATATGGTTTGATTCTGTGTCCCCATCTAAATTTCATCTTGAAGTGTAATCCCCTTGTGTCAGGGTAGGGACTTCCTGGGAGGTGACTGGATCATGGGGGCGGTTTCCCACACACTGATCTCATGATAGTGAGTGAGTTCTCATGAGATCTGATGGTTTAAAAATGTTTGGCAGTTGTCGCTTTGCTCTTTTTCTCTCCTGCCACCATGTAAGACGGCCTCACTTCCCCTTCACCTTTCACAATGACTGTAAGTTTCCTGATGCCTCCCCAGCCACGTGGAACTGTGAGTCAATTAAACCACTTTCCTTTATAAATTACCCAGTCTCAGGCAGTTCTTTATTGCAGTGTGAAAATGAACTAAGATAAGTATATAAAAGTTGTTATAAAAGTAAACATTTATTTAGAGTTAGAAAAGAAGTCTCAATATATTACAATTTAAAAATATGACAAATATTACAAACATCACAGAATCCAGAAAAACCATAATATTTGTTATTAACTAACTGCTTGATTCACCTCTACAATACTTTCTTACTTACATATTTTGGCAGCGTACTTTGATTTTTCTGTTAATGTGTTGACTTTAAAAAATCATTTTCCATGAAGAAAATAGAAATGTAATTCAATCTTATAGTATGCTTGACTTATATTTATTATTTATTGTTGATAATTGGGAAGAATAAAATATTCAACTCACAGAGATATATATTTTGTTTGTAGTATTGCTAAAGGTTTGTGCTCCACAAAAGAAGAAATTCTGTTAACTTCTATTTTACGTGATAACCATTAAGCAAAGAAAAGCAAATGGCCAGCCACAGTGGCTCATACCTGTAATCCCAGTACTTTAGGAGGCCAAGGCAGGAGGATAGCTTGAGCCTAGGAGGTTAGCTTGAGCCCAGGAGTTCGAGATCAATCTGGGCAACATAGTGAAACCTCATCTTTATTAAAAAAATACAAAACTTAGATGGGTTTGGTGGTATGTGCCTACGGTCCCAGCTACTCAGGAGGCTGAGGTGGGAGAATCGCCTGGGCCCAGGAAGTTGAGGGAGCAGTGAGCTGAGATCATGCCACTGCACTCCAGCCTAGGTAACAGAGTGAAACCCCGTCTCAGAAATAAATAAATAAGAAAAGCAAAGAAATATGTTTCGGTTATTAAATATATGTCGTTATCAAGTATGTTCCTAAAAAGAGAGAATTTCCAATTAGATTAGACATCATGAGAATGGGATCTTCCACTTAATTTTTTTTTTTTTTTTTTTTTTTTTTTTTTGAGCTAGGGTCTCTCTCTGTTGTCCAAGCTAGAGTGCAGTGGTGTGATTATAGCACACTGCAGCCTCAACTTCCCAGGCTCAAGGAATCCTCTCACCTCAACGTCATGAGTAGCAGGGCGTATAAGGCAGGCACCACTAGACCTGGCTAATTTTTGTATTTTTCTGTAGATACAGGGCCTCACCTTGTTGCACAGGCTGTTCTCAAACTCCTGGGCTCAAATGATCTGCCTGGCTTGGTCTCCCAAAGTGTTGGGATTACAGGCGTGATAGTCAGTAGTCCCTGTCCCTAAAGTCAGCTCATGCAGGACGCTGTGAGCCACTCTGCCTGGCCTAAAATTTTAAACATCTGATAATTGGGAGAAATTTTCCATGGACTAGCTCTGGCTCCACATGCCTCAAACCTTGTGTGTCCTCCATGGCTGGTAACCTTGTGGTGCCAAGCACTACAAGGAACATTCGCAATGAGGCAGCCTCTGGCCCTGTACTTTCATGTCTCAGTGCTGGCTGGGTGGGCCCAGTGGACAGTCAGAGCCTGCCTAGAAGCCACTCCTACACCAGGACAACTGGCATTAACCACATGGAAGTGATCATGAACCACAGAAACATATACCAGTAAAACCAAATAAATGTGTCCTCAACTAAACTTCCCTTCAGCCACATCTCAAAAACTTACGTAGCTGCTCCAGCTTCACTGAACTACGGAACTCTGATATAGGAAATTTCTACTTAGATTAGATGTAGGAGTTTTAACAAACTATAGCAAAAGTATATTATTACTGCAACTTTTATAAAGCATATAACCATGTGAATACATTGCCAGGGTTCCTCCCAAAGTCTTGGAAGAGACTGATGAAAGTGATGGGCTAGGAAGATTAATCTTTCTATTTCAAACTCTTTTTTTCTATCCCAGGGCTTCATAAGCCCATAAGGCATTTAATTACCTGCTTCAGAGGAGTAAGCTGTATTTTCTTTGCTTTTAGAGGATGGGGTCACTAAGCCTAAATGCCACTGGTCCACTTGGGGGCAATTATCCAATTCTGATCTGACCCCAATTATTGCTTTTTACTCTATCATGACTAACTAGGAAATTAGCCTAACAATTCTCATGAAAACGAGTGATTGTGCTTTTCCTGTCCTTTTAATACCCAACTTTGTCATAAAAGAATATTTTTATGCTTAATTTAGAAAAAAAATAACAGTAATATCAGAATATCCACCATGTAACAAGGGCTTATTGCATAAAACAGATTTTACATATTACTGTGTTTAATCCGCACTCTATTGTCAAGGAGGCAGGTGGTCATATAGCTATCTCACCAAATGCAGCAACTGGTTAAGAAAGGTTAAACAACTTGCCCAAGATCAGAAACTTGTAAATGAGAGAACTCGTTTTGAAACCTGATCTGTTTGTCCCTAACATCCCTGTTCTTTTATTCTACTTGATTGTCTTGCTGTGGCAAATCAGAAGAGGGTACACAGATATTCAAAGTGACACAGTGTTCTAGTGACAGTTCCTCTTTAAGGAATTGGAGATGACCCACAATCAGGGAGTGGAGGGATGAATAATCCTTACTCAGTTTGACTTTCTTTTGTTTCTGTCCTGTATCATTCCTGCCTCAGGAAGTGTGGTCTGGGTTGGGATGTTTTCTTTTTGATTTTTGATTTTTTTTTTTTTTTTTGAGATGGAGTCTTGCTCTGTCGCTCAGGCTGGAGTGCAGTGGTGCAATCTCAGCTCACTGCAACCTCCGCCTCTTGGGTTCAAGCGATTCTCCCACCTCAGCCTCCCATGTAGCTGGGATTACAGGCACCTGCCATCATGCCTGGCTAATTTTTTGGTATTTTTAGTAGAGACAGGGTTTCACCATTTTGGCCAGGCTGGTCTCGAACTCCTGACCTCAAATGATCCTCCCGTCTTGGCTTCCCAAAGTGCTGGGATTACAAGCATGAGCTACTGCACCTGGCGGGGATGTTTTCTTTTTTTAAAAAAAAATTTATTTCCTTTTTTATTATTATTTCTTTCAGGGATGTTTTCTTCTTGCGTCATAGCCCTTATTTCTAGTCCTAGAAACTCTTGGTTTTTACTTTTCATCTCCATAATGTTAACGTTCTCTGTGTCTCTAACTGGGGCACTGAGACTGTTTTCTTTCTGTGACCTTTGTCTATGGCCAATATCAGCATTCATCTTTACAATGACAATAGGAGTGGGGAAGCAGGAGGGCACAGTGGAGACTGCCAAACTAGAAACAGAATTCTCATCGCTAAGTCCACAGTTGGCAAACTGTGTACCACAGTACCCTGTGCACCACAACAAATTCACAGGGACATTGTGAATTATAGGTTTAAAATATCTAAGGGAAACACAACAATATTTAACATCTGTTAAATAGCACATGAGCCACTAGTTCAAGGTAGCGTATACTTTCAAAATTACACCAGGTTACATCATCTCTTGATGATATTCTATTTTATGAAGCTGTTTTTTTTTTTATTTAAAAACTGTGGTGATAGCAAATATCTCACAAAAGTCAGTGTAGAACAGGAAATGAGGGTGGTGGTGTGCAATCTGCTTCTCAGGTTTCAGAAGCTAAAGCTGTCCAGGGCCCAGCAGGTGCATACAACCTATGAGTAATTGTGACTACTTTAAAATAAAATGATATTATTCCGTCTTCCAAATTATGCATTCTTTTCAAACAGCTTATAAATTATTAGGACAATAACAGTAATACTTATTACATTGTTTGGACTTAACTACTTAATAAACAGAACTGTCAGATATCTCTGGGAGCCTAGAGGGGCTTTGGAGAAATTACTGAAGGCACCAAAGATGCTGTGAAGGGAGAAACCTTGGAAAACTGTCCTAGGAAGTTCTTCCTGTATAATGTGTAGGGGAAGGGGATTCAGTTACAAAAAGAGTAAAAGGAAGGCTGGGCAGGTAAAAACAACACATCTCCTTTATAAGAAAAAAGCAAGTTAGTCATATTTTAGAAAATACATTTTGATTTCTTTGCTAGTGAGGCTGAGCATGTTTCATGTTTTTGTTATCAAATTATATTAGCTCTTGTATACATTGTCTTTTCATGTTAAGTACTTTTTCTTCTTTTCTTTTCTTTTCTTTTTCATTTTCTTTTTTTGAGATGGAGTCTCACTCTGTCACCCAGGCTGAAGTGCAGTGGCACAACCTCGGCTCACTTCTCCTGCTTCAGCGTCCAATGTAGCTGGGATTACAGGCATGCACCAGCACATCCGGCTAATTTTTTGTATTTTTAGTAGAGACAGGGTTTCACTATGTTGGCCAGGTTGGTCTCGAACTCATGACCTCAGGTGATCCACCCACCTCGGCCTCCCCAAGTGTTGGGATTACAGGCGTGTGCCACCATGTCCAGCCAATAAGTACATTTTTTAAAGATTAGACTGGGCACGGTGGCTCACGCCTGTAATCCCAACACTTTGGGAGGCCAAGGTGGGCGGATCACCTGGGGTCAGGAGTTCAAGACCAGCTTGGCCAACATGGTGAAAACCCCCATCCCTACTAAAGTACAAAAATTAGCCAGGCATGGTGGTGGGCGTCTGTAATCTCAGCTACTCAGGAGGCTGATGCAGGAGAATCACTTGAATCCTGGAGGCAGAGGTTGCAGTGAGCTGAGATCGCGCCATTGCACTCCAGCCTGGGCAATAAGAGTGAAACTCCATCTCAAAAAATAAAAAATAAAAAAAAGTCATTAAAATTTACCTGACATGAAGGAATATTTGTGATGGGTCTGGGCAGGGAATGGAGTAGTGAAAGAAGTGGGAATGGGAAAGAACACTTCCAATCATTCTTAGCCATGATGAAAATCTTTTCTCTGTAAGTTCTCATACACTTGAGAGAGTCTGAATTTATTTCTCTTGCAAAAACCTTCAAGCCCTTGCTCTCTCTCTTCCTGGCAAAATCTGACCCATGAGTGAGCCTCACTCCTGCTTTGCCATGACCACACCGAGGGCAGGAGCCTACTGAGCAAATTCCACAATGAGCTGAATTGGAGTCACCACACATTCATGATGATCACTCCCAGCCATGCCCTCAGCACTGCCCTGCAAACTCGCTCAGCTTCTCTAGAAAACTTGCTCTCATTCTCTGCAGCTACCTGTCTTTTTCACTTTCTTCTAAGGAACCACACACACTCCCACTACCCACCACCCACTCTCAGCAATGAATCATGCCTTATACTCCAGAGAGAAAGCAGTCTGAAAGGTGTTTCGACCATCAATCAAGAAACACCTTACCTCCAAATCCACCAAATGCCTGCATGTGTACCTATCTTCTCCTTCTTCCCCCGATAAAAATGAGGAACCAGCTCTTCCTTCTTTTGTCAAAAGTTGATCTCAGGGACACTGAATGCCTGCCATCCCTTCCTTCCTTCCTTCCTTCCTTCCTTCCTTCCTTCCTTCCTTCCTTCCTTCCTTCCTTTCCTCCTTCCTTCCTTCCTTCTTTGCCAGGACAATATTCCAGAGGTTGCTTCCTCTCTGCACGCACCTTTGCTCCAGCAAATAGACATATTGTATCATCCTCCAAACCCTCTTTTGACCCAGCCTGACTCCTGTGCACCCTGTCTTCCCATTTCCATCAGAGGAAGCATTTCAAAGGGGCCTTCTATTTTCCACATCTCAGTCACCCTACTAGGAGTAGACAAAACTCCTCAGTGTGTTCAGAGGTCTGGAGAAATGGCCTTTAGGACTGACCGTATTGGAATCCTTGAGCAGATGCCTAAAAATCTCCATGTTTATCGGTTGTGTCAGTTCGTTACTACCGTTCCCAGGGAAAAGACATAGGAGATTCTTCCTCTAGTTTGTTATATTGTTTGTTTGTTTTGTTTTGTTTTTGAGATGGAGTTTCGCTCTTGTTGCCCAGGCTGGAGTGCAATAGCGTGATCTTGGCTCACTGCAATGTCTGCCTCCCAGGTTCAAGGGATTCTCCTGTCTCAGCCCCCTAAGTAGCTGGGATTACAGGCACAGGCCACCACGCCGAGCTAATTTCATATTTTTAGTAGAGATAGGGTTTCACCATGTTGGCCAGAATGGTTTCGAACTCCTGGCCTCAGGTGATCCACCTGCCTCGGCCTCCCAAAGTGCTGAGATTACAGGTGTGAGCCACCATGCCCGACCGGAAATTCTTCCTCTAGTTTGTTGTAAACAGCTCTAAAACAATCAAACTTTGGTGATTACCAGGGACTGAGGATGAGGGTGCAGGGAATAAGGGGTGACTGCTTAATGTGTAAGAGGGTTTTCTTTGGGGTGATGAAAATATTTTGAAACCAGTTAGGAGGGTTGATTGCCTAACGCTGTAGATATAGTGAATGCCACTGAATTTTATACTTTACAATAATTAATTTTATATTATGTGAATTTTATCTCAATAAAAAAGCTATTAAGGAAAAAATCTTATCTAATGCTCTCTAGCAAAAAAAAAAAAAAAAAAAAAAAAAAAAGCTTTACAATTAAAAAATAAGCCAGACCTGGTGGCATATTCCTGTAGTCCTAGCTACTTGGGAGGCTGAGGAGGGAGGATCCCTTGAGCCCAGAGGTTCTAGGCTGCAGTCAGCTATGATGGTGCCACTGCATTTCAGCCTGGGTGACAGAGCAAGACCCTGTCCCATGTCTCATATATATGTATATGATTTGGAAAATTGTTGTTTGCACATGAGGCACTGAACATTGAAAACTCTCTCTCTCTCTCTGTATATATATATACACTCTCTCTCTCTCTATATATATATATAAACTCTCTCTTTCTATATATAGAGAGAATATATATAGAGTATATATATAGAATATATATATTCTATATATATACACTAGATATATATATAGAATATATATATAGAATATATATATAGAATATAGAATATATATATAGAATCTATATATAGAATAAATATATAGAATATATATAGAATATATATATCTAGTGTATATATATAGAATATATATATTCTATATATATCTAGTGTATATATAGAATATATATATTCTATATATATATATCTAGTGTATATATAGAGTATATATATAGAATATATATTCTATATATATACTCTATATATATTCTCTCTATATATAGAAAGAGAGAGTTTATATATATATATATAGAGAGAGAGTGTATATATATATAGAGAGAGAGAGAGAGTTTTCAATTCTATATATATAGTGTATATATAGAATATATATATTCTATATATATAGTGTATATATAGAATATATATATTCTATATATATATCTAGTGTATATATAGAGTATATATATTCTATATATATACTCTATATATATTCTCTCTATATATAGAAAGAGAGAGTTTATATATATATATATAGAGAGAGTGTATATATATATACAGAGAGAGAGAGAGAGTTTTCAATGTTCAGTGCCTCATGTGCAAACAACAATTTTCCAAATCATATACATATATATGAGACATGGGACAGGGTCTTGCTCTGTCACCCAGGCTGAAATGCAGTGGCACCATCATAGCTGACTGCAGCCTAGAACCTCTGGGCTCAAGGGATCCTCCCTCCTCAGCCTCCCAAGTAGCTAGGACTACAGGAACATGCCACCAGGTCTGGCTTATTTTTTAATTGTAAAACTTTTTTTTTTTTTTTTTTTTTGCTAGAGAGCATTAGATAAGATTTTTTCCTTAATAGCTTTTTTATTGAGATAAAATTCACATAATATAAAATTAATTATTGTAAAGTATAAAATTCAGTGGCATTCACTATATCCACAGCGTTAGGCAATCAACCCTTCTAACTGGTTCCTAGATATACACTATATATACATTCTAACTGTATAACTAGATATACACTATATATCTAGTGTATATATAGAATATATATATTCTTTATATATATACTAGTATATATATAGAATATATATATTCTATATATATCTAGTATGTATAAATATATATTTATATAAATATATATCTAGTAAAAATATATAATATACACATATACACATATATATTTCTGATAGGCTACTCATTGGGGAATGAAACAAATAATTAATTAGATAGGCTGGTTCTTGTACAGATGAACAGTCTACTGCACATTTTGTTTTCCTGATAAATAGAATGTTGGGCCATGAAGTTCCAATAATACAAACTTTCTTAGTATATAACTTGGCCTAGTGTCTGTTATTCATTCACATTAGGGCCATAGGGATGTAGATAAAACAATTTTTTAAGATATATGAAAAAGTACATTTCATTATATTCCTATTAATCAATTTGGATAATTGTTGTTTGCATATGAGACACTGAACATTGAAAACTCTATAAAAAAGTGAATTATATAAAACATGGAAAGAAGAGAAAGAAAAAAGCTATAATTATCTAGCAATTTCCAAAATATTTCAGCCTCAGTTTCAGGCCTCCTCCTTTTAAAGTGGAGAAGAGCTGCACACTGGGGACTAATTTGCATTGATAACATGCTGTGCCTTAATGGACCCTCTGCAAAAGCTGAGACTGTGAATGGGATCAATAGTGCAGATTCTTTACTAAGGCTTTTTAATGCATTTAACCACAACTGGGTATTAGTCTTAATAAGCTTTCCAAGCTTTGACTATTATTGTTCCTTAGAGTATTAATAAGAAATACAGAATTGCACATTGTATTCCCATTAAATAAGCAAATTCATATTAGAAATTATTATGAAGCTAATTATTTAGGAAAAGAAAAGCCATGCTCCTGGTTGGGAAATCATGCCATTATACTGCCAGAAAATGAAAATACCCTTCATTCTTGGAACATCTTCTCCAAAGCAATGTCTGAGTATATTTCTCCAATCTAAATCAATTATTTTGCTTCTCTGCATGAGGGTGAGCAAAGTCACTTACCTGCATGAATTTGGCCTTTCTGGGTTGAGAGGCTTCCCCAAGGCCTGGAGGAGACCTACAAGGCTGGCCAGTGGGTTGTTATGGAGTTGAACTCTTCCACTGGGGATTCGCTGTTGCAGCTGCCGTTGACTGTCTACTGAGCTCTGGGCATGTCTCATGTACTCATTCATCCCTCACAAACAACAACCCTACTTAGCAAACATGAAAACAGTACACACATCTAGAAAGTGGGAGCTAAACTTCAAACCCAAGTCGATACAACTCTTAAAGCCTTTATTCTTTCTAAGGCATGAACCTGTCTCTGCTGGGAATTAGCAAAAGGAAAAATTCCTTTCTGGCTTTAAATATGCAGGAATGAGAGTAGCGCAGAGGCTTCTTATTTTCTGAGAGGTTGGCTGGGTCTACACTCAGTTACCACAGAGGACCTGGGAGGTGAAAAGAGAATCTGTATTGGTCTCTTCCTTCATACATTAGTTGAACTTGAAAAGAGAAGTAGAGTCATTAAATTCGTTCCCTGGCAGTTTCTGGGAAGAGGTAAATATTATCACAGTTTTTCATTTAGACAATGCCAGCCCAGAAATATTAAGAAGTATCTCTCATAGTCAAGGGAGTGGTAGTAGGGTGCAAGTGAGAAGCTGGGTTGAATTGACATTTTAGATTTCTTACTGGGCTTTAATTGCTACACCATATTTTTAAACATTAAAATGTCTCCTAAGTGTTTGGGCAAGAAGTTTTTAAACATCAAAATGCAATTCTCTGCCTATTAACAGTCATTTAATTTAGAAGTACCTAATTGAGTTTTCAGATTTTAAAGAACTTATGGACTGGAAACTCATATGCCATATTTCAGCCCCAAGCTAAATTTTTATGGGCAAGCTATAACCTTTCTAATAGACCTTGAACCACTGTGACTTTTCCTTGGAGGTATAACTACAATGATCCTTTGCTTGAGTTTAATCTCCACCTGGACTTGAATCTGTAATGAATCATCAGTCAGAGTCTATGTTTCCATCTCAGGAAGACAGGTGGGTGAAAAGGTCAAAGAAAGTTGATCTTTTTTAAAATGGTCCCAGCAAAAATATCTCATTTAAAATCTTCTGGCCAGGTGTGGTGGCTAATGCCTGTAATCCTAGCACTTTCGGAGGCCGAGGTGGGTGGATCATGACGCCAGGAGTTCAAGACCAGCCCGGCCAACATGGTGAAACCCCATCTCTACTGAAAATACAAAAATTAGCCAGGCGCACTGGCACACACCTGTAATTCCAGCTACTCGGGAGGCTGAGGCAGGGAATTGCTTGAATCTGGGAGGCGGAGGTTGCAGTGAGCCCAGATCGTGCCACTGCACTCCAGCCTGGGCAACAGAGCAAGACTCTGTCTCAAAAATAAAATAAGTAAATAAAAGAGAAGAAAAATAAATAAAAAATAAAATCTTCTGTAAGTTGGCATTTTCCTTTCTTCTTTGTATCAGTGCCTGTGCTTTGATGAACAGGAGAGAATAAACATTCTGGTTTACATAAAATTTGTTAATGCAATTGGCATCAGGGCTTATGAAGCTTCAGAAAACAAAGAGGTAATAATATTATACTTAAAATGTTAGATTTTATGTCAGATACTGTGGGCATGTTTTTGAACTAGCGTGACTTGATATGTAGTCAAGGGACACTTGCATATAAAGGAGGATGGTAATAAGTCACAGGCAAATTAGTGGTGCATACAGATTTCTATGACTAAGCTTAGTCCAAATGTTTCTACAAGAAATGAACTGCAAACAGGCAGGATTCAGGCTTCCAAAGATGTAACCACCCAAAATGCCTACTACAAAATAGTGTGTCTCAGTCTTCATAGTTTTATTGTAGTAATTTGAAAGATTAAATTACTACATTTAAGTGGAACTTCTAGCACAATATCTGACAAGTATTGGAGGCTGTATAAATATTTGTTGAGTGAATGCTTGAATGGATGAATGAATAAGAAAGTGACAGAATCAAGCAAGTTCCTTTTGTGTTGCATTGACTTTTAATAAGAGTTTTTAAGTTAAGTCTGAAAGTGCTCTCAAGGTGAATATGACTGCACTACAGAAACAATTCTTGAGCAAAATGAGTTTTCTCTGAAAGAATTCCTGCATAGAAAATTACTGTTGGTATCCTCAGAATTTGTTTGGCAGAAACACCAAGGAATTTCGAGGGTAAAGACAGCCTGGCTTTTAGCCTCAAGAAAGACAGGTATAGGTTTCCAGGTATGAGGTTATGAATGCAAAGGAGAAGCACCTGACATGAGGGATGTCTTCACATTTGGATGCAACCAAATGCCAGTAATACTTCTGAAAGCTTTTCCTGTGGACTGATGAAGGTATAGAAGCTGTGGGTTCTATATAGGACTCGGGACCTATGCCAGGACCTAGATGATGAAGCCACTATGAGGCCATTCATAGTTGCCTGGAAAGGCACTGAATCTCTAAAACTGAACATGTGGAGTGTAAAAGAACTGCATCATGGATTTTGAAATCAGACTTCTTGAATTTGAATAAAAACTCAACCAGTAGCTATGATTCTTACTTGACTTTGTTGGGACCCAGTCTCTTTATGTGAAAAATAGAGGTAATAAAACCTACTCTATAGAGGAGTGAGTGACTACATGTAAAATGACTAGTCTCTTAGTGATTAGCTGGATAAATAGTAACAATTGACATTATTGAACAAACACACTTCTACTACTTTAGACAGTTACACATTGTTCATTGTGCACTTACTATAAGCCAGACGTATGCTAGGTATCACATTTAGTGTTGATTAAACAAATATGGCCTCCATTCTTATGGAGTTTACAGTCTAAGAGAGAAGATAGATATTAAACCAATAATCTTTAGGCAGAAAATTCGGAAGATATAAAATGGCCTTTGGTGATCCAACAATCCAAGCATTACCATTTCTAACTATTTGTGACTCTTTTCTTTCCCTGGTCTCCTTCTCTTCTCATGGATGGTAGGGAATTTCAGAAGAAATGTAGGACTATTCACTTCTCTAGTCATAACAGGTTTCAAAGTTACAGGCTTCAAGAAAGCTTAATTTGGGTTATTCAATATCTTGATCAACATTTTTATTGCAGCAAATAGAATTTTCTCCAACTAGCATAAGCCGAATGGTATGTCCTAGGAAGTATAAATAATTCCCAAACTATTGAGAGATCTGAGGAAATGGGTTCAGGCTGATTTGCCAGAAATGAGCCTCAAACCACACTGCAGAACTAGACCATTAAGAATGGTGCATAGAGGTGACAGATATTGATCAGGAAGCTATGAAATAAAGAAGTCGCCACCTTAGCTTCCAGGTGCAAATCCACGCCTCTCTGCTACAGTCTACACCAGCAAAGTGAGTGCCTGTACCCTGCCTTTATCCCCATGTGACTCAGTTCTAGATCAAAGTTTTGTGTGAATGCATCTAATTGGAAGTGCCCAAAGCACATGGAGAGCTGCACTGCAAAGACAATTGGCAGATGTGGTAACAGCTTTCTGGCCTTGGAACTTGCACAGGGGCCTGGAGTGGGTATAGAGCAAGGCAATACATAGCATCTGTCAAAAAAGTGACTGGTAGGAACAGGTTCATTGATTGATCTAGGGCATCTCTTTATAAGAAGAGCAGATTCGGGCCGGGCGCGGTGGTGGCTCACGCTTGTAATCCCAGCACTTTGGGAGGCCGAGGCGGGTGGATCACGAGGTCAGGAGATCGAGACCACGGTGAAACCCCGTCTCTACTAAAAATACAAAAAATTAGCCGGGCGTGGTGGCGGGCGCCTGTAGTCCCAGCTACTCGGAGAGGCTGAGGAAGGAGAATGGCGTGAACCCGGGAGGCGGAGCTTGCAGTGAGCCGAGATTGCGCCACTGCACTCCAGCCTGGGTGCCCGGGTGACACAGCGAGACTCTGTCTCAAAAAAAAAAAAAAAAAAAAAAAAAAAAGAAGAGCAGATTCTCTTGCCTCTTCAACCATTTCATTGGCTTCATTGCAGAGGAGCTACCCTTTTTAACTGTTTAGTACCCTGATTCAGTTCAACCTATAATAGATGTTGTCATTCTCTGGGTCTTGCAATCCTTTTGTAGTAAATGCCTGGCCTGAGAGAGGTAATTTATTAAGAGAATGCTATCAGCATCAGATGTCAGTTTTTTTATGTGCATGGAGTTTCATTACCGGTTTTGCCATTTGCTAGTTAATATGACTTGCAGGTGCAGCTGGTGAAATGGCTCTAGAAATGGAATGTAATTTCTGTGGCTGATCCAAATCTTTCAACCTCCTGATTTGTTTATCGAAAACCAAAACTGTTAAGAAGAAAGTTAAAACGTAGGGAAAAAAATTTTAAAAAGCTATCATTTGTCATAAGTTCCAAAACAGAAGTCTGTGTGTGTGCATGTGTGTGTGTTGACCAAATTTATTTATTTATTTATTTATTTAATTTTTTTTGAGATGGAGTCTTGGTGCAGTGGTGCAATCTCAGCTCACCGCAATCTCCGCTTCCCAGGTTCAAGCAATTCTCCTGCCTCAGCCTCCCGAATAGCTGGGATTACAGGCGCATGCCAGTATGCCTGGCTAATTTTTGTATTTTCAGTAGAGATGAGGTTTCATCATGTTGGCCAGGCTGGTGTCAAACTCCTGACCTCAGTGAATCTGCCCACCTTGGCCTCCCAAAGTGCTGGGATTAGAGGCATGAGCCACAGCACCCAGCCCTAAATTTAAACATAACTAATTAGAATCAGGTGAATGTGGATTATGGGTGTTCATAGTTGGTAAAAATTAAAGTAGGTTCATCAGTTTCACAGTCCATGCCAACCATTCATCAAAGACAACATCTTCACAAATAATGCTACTATCCCATCTGTCTTAGAAAGTTTTCCTCAGCCAGGCGCAGTGGCTCATCCCTGTAATCCCAGCCTCCTGGGTGTTTGTGACAACCTTTTAAATCTAGGTAGAGGAAGCCATGTTCTCACAGCTCTTGCATTCTCCATGCCTGCAGACTTAACATCATGTGGATGCCACCAAAATTTGCTGTTTGCATCTTCTGAAGCTGTGGCCTGAGCCACGCCTGGGCCTCCTCAAGCCATGGCTAGCACAGCCAAGGCGTGCTGTGCTGGGATGCAGAGAGCAGAGACCTGAGACAGTCCTGGGCAGTAATCCAATGAAGGGTGTCCTGGGTCTATCCCCTAAAACCATTTTGCCCTCCTAGAGCTCAGCCTGTGATAGGAGGGGCAGCCTTGGAGATCTCTGAAATGCCTCTGGGGCCTTTTTTCCCATTGTCTTGATGAACAGCCCATGGTTCCCTTCTATCTGTACTAATCTCTTCAGTAAATGGTTGCCTCGCCACATCCTGGCGTGCTTTATAGTTTTTTACATGGCTAGACTGAGAATTTTCCAAAATTTTCTGCTCTGCTTCCCTTTTAATTATAAATTCCATCCTTAAATAATTTGTTTTCTCTAGCATCTTACTATAAGCAGTTAAAAGTAGCTGTGCAGCAGCTTGAGTGCTTTGCTGCTTAGATATTTCTTCTGCCAGATAGCCTAGATTGTCACTCTTAAAATCTGCCTTCCATAAAGCCCTCAGGCATGGACACAGTGCAGCCAAATTCTTTGCTACGTTTTAACAAAGATGGCCTTTACTCCAATTTCCGATATGTTATTTCCCAGTCCCCTCTGGGACCTCATCAGGATTGCCTTTACTGTCCATTTTTCTACTGACAGTCCAATTGTGACCACTTAAGCAATCACTTAAGAGTTTCAGATTATCCCTAGTCTTCTCAGCTCTCACCAGAACTGCCCTTAATGCTGTATTCGCAGAAATACAGGCTCTTTTTCTAGCCTATTTCTCCAAATTCTTTCAGTGTCTACCTATTACCCAGTTCCAAAGCCATTTCCACATTTTCAGATATTTATTCTAGCAACAATTTCACTTCTTGGTAGCAATTTTCTATCTTTGTACTCTGTTGCTGTAATAGAATACTTGAGAGTGAGTAATTCATAAAGAAAAGAAGTTTATTTGGCTCATGGTTCTGGAGGCTGGGAAGTCCAAGAGCGTAGTGGCAGCTGCTGGCAAGGGCTTTCGTACCACATCATAACATGCCAGAAAAGCAAAAGGGCAAGTGAGCATGTGCAAAAGAGATCACAAGAGCGAGCCAAGCTTGTTTTCGTAACAATCTGGTCTCAGTAGAACTAACTAATTCCTGCATTAACAACATTAATCCATTCATAAGGGCTCTGCCCTCATGACCCAATCAACTATTAAAGGCTCCACTTTTTAATATTGTTACATTGATAATTAAATTTCCAACACATGAACTTTTGGGGGATACATTTAAACTTTTGGGGGATACATTTAACCTGGCAAGGAAGGAGCTTGGAGAGTAAATTTCTGAGTCTCCCTCTTCTCTCAACTCTGATCATCCTCTGGTGCCTCCATGCGCATATCCCACCGAAAGTCAGGTGGCAAGAGAACTTGTTGAAGCCGTTCATATGGGTCAACCTCCCAAGACATAGCACTTATCAAAAAGGGTAAAACAGTACTTTGGGAAGCCAAAGTGGGAGGATCACTTGAAGCTAGGAGTGTGAGACCAGCCTAGGCAATATAGTGAGACTCCACATCTACAAAAAATAATTTGAAAATTAACTAGTGTGGTGGTACACATTTGTAGTCTCAGCTACTCGGGAGGCTGAAGCAGGATAATTGCTTGAGCCCAGGAATTTGAGGCTCAGTGAGCTAGGATTGTGCCATTGTACTTGCTCCGAATGGGAGACAGAGTGAGACCCTGTTTCTAAAAAAAATAGAGGGGGGGTGGGGAGAGAAGACATGATGGCTCACACCTGTAATCTCAGCACTTTGGGAGGCCAAGGTGGGAGGATCACTTGAGCCCAGGAGTGAGAGACCAGCCTGGGCAACATAGTGAAAGCTTATCTCAATTAAAAAAGAAAGAATAAAAAGAAGGAAGGAAGTGGGCAACATAGTGAAAGCTTATCTCAATAAAAAAAAGAAAGAATAAAAAGAAGGAAGGGAGGGAGGGAGGGAGGAAGGAAGGAAAGAAAGAAAAGAAAAAGAAAAGAAAGAAAGAAAGAAAGAAAGAAAGAAAGAAGAAAGGAAGGAAGGAAGGAAAGAAAAAAGAAAGAAAGAAAAGAAAGAAAGAAAGAAAGAAAGAAAGAAAGAAAGAAAGAAAGAAAGAAAGAGAAAGAAAGAAGAAGGGAAGGGAAGGGAAGGGGGAAAGAAGGGCAAAATATGAATCTGGAGGGACCCACACAACTTGTTAGTGTTATGCAGACCTTTATATCAGCCAAATCAGGAAAACACTATTCTCACCTTACAAGCTCTGAGGGGCTAGGTAGCCTACTTTGTTAACATGGCAAATAGGCTGTAGAGCAATTCACCAGTCTCCTTCATCTATTCTAACCCCATTAGAAGAAGGGGACTGAAGAGAAGAGACACCTCCCCAGAGAACCAGGGAGCCCCCCTCCAGGTTCTATGTTTCTGTCATCCTGGGAATCTTCAGCAACATAGAGAGCTTCATAGCATGTGCTTCTGAGAAGCTGGGACAGGGTGGTGTGTTGTTGGGGGTTCTGGGCTTGTTGGGAGAAAGCCTGGCTTCCCATGCTCAGTGTGTCCTCTAATTGTGGAGCATCACTGCACAGACCGGAGGAAGGACATATGTATTCCCTGGGGTCTACGAGAAATAGCAAAAAGGCCTGACGTGGATTAAGCCTTGCTTCCTTCTTCTGGTACATTGGTACGTGTCACTCCCTTCTTTGCTAGTCAGTCACTGACTTTCTGTGAATATCATCAACAGTCAGTTTTATTTACCAAATGCTGTCATGTACAGGGCTGGTATGCAGGTCTCACATTTTTCATTGTAACTAATGGTACTTGTGAAATCTTTGTTTCAAAGATTTTGATCTTTGTCATCAATTACATCTCAAAATAATTTACTTGATGGTTATTAATTATTTCAACATTCTTGGGTGAAAGGCATTATACATCTTTTATTTTTCTCTACTAAGGTACAGAAATGAAGAGATGTAGAGTTGAGGGAGAGAGGTTTCGCAAGTTGACTTTTTTATTTTTTGCAACACTGAACATTTCACTGCCAAACATGACATGAGCACCTTAAGAAAAAACCCAAAGTAACTGTTCTAGAAGTTCAAACACAAGTTATTCAGCAAAGTGCCTTCTGTCTGCCTGTGACCTTTGTGCCAAGGTTTAAATTCAGCAAGCAGAGAAAGGCTGAGAAAAATGATCTAAGGAAGCTCTCTTTATGGAAGGAAGGGGAAGGATTTAGAACAGGTTCAAATGTCTTCAGAAGCAGAGCAAAGAAAGAACTGTGTGTGAGGGGAGTGGGGAGGCTGGGGAGGAAGAATAAGGACCCATGAACTGGAGGATCCCAGGGCACTGTGAAAACTCTCACCCATCTGTAGGGCAAATTATCTTGACTGCAGTTAGTTCAAGGAGGGTGAAAATAAGATCGTGGCAACACATGATGCAACCTGTGTCTGCTTTTCCTAGTCAACAGCAACCTATCCAGGCAGTGAAAAATGTGGCGCTAAGGGTCATCAGCATCCCAGCAAATGCAAACCTTAGAGAGAAGGCAGCGAACAGGTAACAGCAGGTGCAGGGAAATTTAAGACACTGCAGAGCCCACATTATGAACACATAATGATCAAGTAGGCGTCTGCTTTATCTCTGCTGTGGAACATTGTGATAAATTATTAATAAAATGGTTTGTGTAAGCAGTGATGAAAAGGAGACCTATTTTTGCCCAACAAAGTGAAGCAAATTGGAGGCAAGGGGTTTTTACTTTTCAGTCTGAATTTTGAAAATATATTAAAAACAAATATGTAAATGGTATCTGTGCTGTTCATAAATTCATAAATAAAAGGGAATAAAAGAACAAAGCTTGAATCAGAACAAATATCTAAATAAAGTTAGCTAAGGAAGTGTGGTGTTTCTGATATTTAGCCATATACCCCATTGACTCCAATGCTGAAGGTAAGTGTTTTTTTACTCTTTTTTTTTTTTTGAAATGGGGGTCTCACTATATTGCCCAGACTGGCCTTGAACTCCCAGCCTCAATCAGTCCTCCCACCTCAGCCTCTCAAGCAGTCAAACATTAATTTGAAACTAACTTGAGAATGTGACACAAAGATGCTGAATTTCTTTAAAATGCATGTGAAAACTGCTATGGAGCAAGACATCCGGGGATCTTCCTTTTTTGGAGCGGGGATAGGGGGGAACGTCTGTGTACACATCTGTGGTTCAATATAATTGGGTTGTTTCTTTTTGCCTTTTACTGACATATTGTTGTGAATGTGATACAGTGGAAGCTGTCAAGATAAGGCTCCCTCGCCACCAGGGTTTCACACAGGCTTTGCTAGAAAGGACTGCCTGTGGCCTGCGCTGCAGAGGAAGGACCCAGAAAAGTGCACACGTGCTCAGTCTGTCCCCACCCATTCATTTTCTCTGCAGGGTCTGGATTGGACCTGATGTCACCACTGTGTCGTTCTGAGTCAGATTGGATGAAATTCCTTTACTGGGACTTTGCTGAGACTAATTGGATACAGGGTGTTGTTCTGACTTAGAAAACACATTGTTCATAATTCTGATATTTATTACCAAAGGACTCCCAGGAAGAGTTTGTGAATCAATTACTACAACCTGAGGACTCATGCAGATGACTATGTATGTATTTATGGTTCCGTGGTATGGCGTTCCAAAACCAAGCAAGCACTCTGAGGTCTCAACTTCCTGATCACCACTGCATGTAGGAAATTTCTTACTGTGGACTCACGAGTCCATAAACCTTTATTGGCTCCATTGCTGCTTTGCTGAGACACCTCCCACCGCTGTTACATTCTAGAACTTGTCATTCATCTTATTTCTAGCTCAGTTTACTACTCCATAACGAATGGCTGCTAATATTTACTTACTCCTGAGTGGTATTGAGAGATTTCGAACGTGCAAAATGATATATTTGAAAAGCATCCAGAAAATATTGTCATGTTTGAGAACTTGAACAAGACCAGTGTGGAAGAGATGGGAGCAGTTTGGACAAATAGCACTGATTCCATGCACCTGTTACTTTAAGTCAGTCACTCAGCTTAAAGAGACTTGTTTTTAAAGGCTGGAGACCAAGAAAAAATTGTTTCAATGTTGATTGATCCATAGAAGCATAAAGGGAAGTGGTTGAGTGCACTGACTTTGGACATGCACAGATCTGAGTTCCATCTCTGATTCTGCTGCTTGTCAACTGTGTGTCCCTGGTAAAATCGGATAACCCTCTGAGCTCCAATTTCCTCATTTGAAAATTAGAATACCAACTTTAGGCAAGGCGCCTGTAATCCCAGCACTTTGGGAGGGTGAGATAGGTGGATCACTTGAAGTCAGGAGTTTGCGAACAGCCTAGACAACATGGTGAAACCCTGTCTCTACTAAAAATACAAAAATTAGCCAGGTGTGGTGGTGCATGCCTGTAATCCCAGCTACTCAGGAGGCTGAGGCAGAAGAGTCGCTTGACGCGGGAGGTGGAGGCTGCAGTGAACTGAGATTGTGCCACTACACTCCAGCCGGGGTGACAAAGCGAGACTCTGTCTCAAAAAAGAAAAAAGAAAAAAAAAAAAAGAATACCAACTTTAGAGGGTTGTAAAGACTACATAATATGCATAAAGGGCTTAGCAGAATGCCTGGCACACAGGCTCAATCAATACATGTTCCATGGACAGCTCTCAAAATGAATAACTGTACCATGCTAATTTCACAATTTGAGGATGAAAGATGGCAAGGAATCTAAAATAACACAGATTTTAGGGCAAGGTTTCTGATTAACCTACTGATCACATCAGAATAAGACAATGTTGCTTTGATTTTTTCCCCTCAATCCTTCAGAGGTTATGGTTTTAGGGTTTTTTGTTTGTTTTTGGACACAAGGTCTCCCTCTGTCACCCAGGCTGGAGTGCAGTGGTATGATCACAGCTCACTGCAACCTCGACCTCCTAGGCTCAAGCAATCCTGCAACCTCAGCCTCCTCAGTAGCTGGGACCACAGGCATGTGCCACCATACCTAGGTAATTGTAAAATTTTTTGTAGAGATGAGGTCGCACTATGTTGCCTAGGCTGGTCTCGAATTCCTGGGCTCAAATGATTCTCCCGCCTTGGCCTCCCAAAGTGCTGGGATTACAAGCATGAGCCACCACATCTGGCCTGTTTTTTAACTAAAATCTAGAGGTTCATGACTGCATTACACTGCTGGAGAACCTCATTTTCAGAACAAGCTGTTTTCCAAAAGTTGGATTGCCGGTAGGCTGTTTGGAAATTAAAAAATATACATTTCAAATAGAAACAATGTTAAAATTGGTAAGGACATCCTTAGGCAAGGCTAGGCCATAGCATTATGTATACACACATAGCATTATATATACACATAACACTATATACATGAGATACAATGTAGCTGAATTGATGTAGCTGTAGTGAGTTGCTCCTCTCCCAGCCTCCTGTGGACAGGACTCAGAAGTACATTCTGTCCCTCCCCTTCCGTTCCCTTCCCTCCCCTCCCCTCCCCTCCCCTCCCCTCCCCTCCCCTTCCCTCCCCTTCCCTCCCCTCCCCTCCCTTCCCTCCCCTCCCCTCCCCTCCCCTTCCCTCCCCTTCCCTCCCCTCCCCTCCCTTCCCTTTCCATTTTTTTTTTTCTGAGACAGAGTCTTGCTCTGTCGCCCAGGCTTTCCATTTTTTTTCTGAGACAGAGTCTTGCTCTGTCGCCCAGGCTGGGGTGCAGTGGTGCAGTCTCAGCTAACTGCAACCTCCACCTCCCAGGTTCAAGCAATTCTCCTGTCTCAGCCTCCTGAGTAGCTGGGATTCCAGGTGTGCATCACCACACTCAGCTAATTTTTGTATTTTTAGTAGAGAGATGGGGTTTCACCATGTTGGCCAGGCTGGTCTTGAACTCCTGACTTCAGGTGATCTGCCCATCTCAGCTTCCCAAAGTGCTTGGATTACAGGCGTGAGCCACCATGCCCTGGCCCTCATTCTGTTTCTAACCTGCTCAGACATTTATGCCTCTCCTTCACTTTTGGGACTCAGATTCCCTGGCATAGGAATCTGGACACCACCTTTTTTTTCTCCACCAAGCCCACATGGCTCCTTCAGTCACCCCATGTCTTGTTTCTTCACATGCCTCAGCCTTTGCACAGTGTATTCTTGCTGCCTAGAAAGCTTTCTCTGCCTCCTGTTTTCCCTTTCCCCATACTTCACCTGGAAAAACTTCAACTCATCCTTTTAACACAAGAAACTGCCCCCTCTTCTGTGTTTCCATGACTTTGCATACCTTCACTATAGCATGGGTCCCATTGATTAGGGATAATTGGGTTGAATCCCCCACCTCCACCCTGCCAGTCTGGGGACTTTAGCTAGAGACTGTTTGATGTGTCTTGATATAACCACTGCCTAGACTAGGTCACTGGCCATATAATAATAATAAGGAAAAAAAGGTAACAATAACAAACATTTTTAAGTTGCCAGGCACAGTTCTTTAAATGTCTCCTATAGATTTACACATCTGATTTCTTCGGAAAACCTAGAGTGGAAACTCGTTTTACAAATGATTAAGCTGAAGCATACAGCAATTAAGCAACTTGCCCGAGGTCGCAGAGCCAGTCAGTAGACTGAGCTGTAGTGGTAAATAGCTGACATATAAATCCAAGCGTTTTGGTTCCAAGCTGAAAGTCTTGTCTATGAATGACCAAATGCATACATGTTAGATGTTGGCTGAGCTCCTACAGAACGAAAGGAAAGGGGCCAGCCACGGTGACTAACGCCTGTATTCCCAGCACTTTGGGAGGCCAAGGCAGGCAGATCACTTGAGGTCAGGAGTTCGAGACCTCAGTCAACATGGCAAAACCCCATCTCCACTGAAAATACAAAAATTAGCCAGGTGTGGTGGTGTGCACTTGTAATTCCAACTGCTTGGAAGGCTGAGGCATGAGAATTGCTTGAACCTGGGAGGCAGAGGTTGCAGTGAGCAGAGATCACACCCAGATCCAGCCTGGGTGATGGAGTGATAGACTGTCTCAAAAAAAAAAGAAAAAAGAAAAAAGAAAGTTATTCTGTACCCTTTTTTTAATGGGGTGGAGAAAAAGGAAGAAGAAGAAGGTGATTTGGGAGAGACAATTACCTCCTGATAGAGGGACACAGCCCTGAGAGGTGACCCCAGGACCTTTATCCCAGGGAGAGGGCAGTGGTGCCATAGGCCTCCACCCCAGGGCTATGATGGGGTCCTTAGAAGCTCCAAGGGTCTTTGCCGGGTCTCAGCTGAAGAAAGTAGGTGAGGCCCATCCCTGAGAGAAGGAGAAGATCTAGGATGCCTGCCGAAGGCTTCTGAGCAGCTGGTGATATTGAGAAAGCAGGGTTTCCTTTAACTCCACCTTGAGCACTTGACCATCAGGCCCTCTGATTAGTCTCCTCCATCAGCTTGCTCTTCCCTCTGCTCTGCATACAATCTGCTCCTCTTCATCTTTCAAGCTCAGCTTATGTGTCACTTCCTTAGAGAAAGCTGGAAAGTAAACAGCAACAGTGGTATTCAAAGCGGGCCACCACCACCTCCCATGATCCCCTGTTTGGGTGCCCTGTTTGTTTCCTTATTTGACGTACTTGTCTTCTTGGTCTCTCTTCTCCATGAAACTGTAGCTCCCTGAGTGGCATGATGCATCTCTATTTTACAGTCCAGTCTCCTGTATCCAGCACCTATTTGGCCTTCAATATAAACTTCTGTTTGATTAAATAAATGGATAAGTGATTCAGCCTTGGGAAATCATTCCTAATCCTCACTGACTTTTTCCACCTTATCTGTTCATCCTCCACCCTCCTCTGTAGATAAGCATTGAAAGAATGTTGGTATTTCCTTCATAGAGGACTTACTCATCCTAGGGAAATGGAATAACCACTTCTCTTCTGAGGTAATGAAAAGCAATGGGTTTTTACATGGATGGGCCTGGGTGCAAATCCTGCCCAGCCATGGTTTATGCATAATACTTGGTCATTTTACTTAATCCTTCTGGTCTTTTGTTTTACTCAAAGGGCATCATAGCATGTTTCTTCCAGGATTGTTATGATGTTTGAATGAGAAGATATATGTAAATATACTTAACATGGAGCCTATTACAATAGGGGTTCAATACATTATAGCTGCTGTTATTAGTATGGATGTTATTATTGTCTTGCAATGCAACCAAGTTGGGCTTCAGGCCCCTTGTTTTGGCTGTTATATGTAGCTGGAAAAATTCACAGAAGTGTTAAGAGGGAAGAATAATTCAGTTCTCAAGAAGAGAAAGCTGTTTTTTTTTCCTTCTCCTTGAATCAGAAAATCTGTTCTTCATGGTGATAGTTGTGTGGATATCACAATAATATCTGAGTTTATCTTTCCTAGAGTCGGCAAATAAATTGGACCCGAGAATGATGTGTGGAATTCAGCCTTCACATTGCTTATGCTATTTCTCATTTGAAAACAGATGTGTCATGGGGATTCATAGCATCTGCTCTTTCTTCTATGTTTATTTTCTCATACATCTCTTCTGTCTCTGACACGAAAATGTAAAGTCCCAGAAGGCAAGGATCTTTGTATCTTCAGTGTACCTAATATGACACTTGGCCAATGAGGGTAAGGGGAGGCATTCACTAGGTATATGTTTTTGATGATAGTACTTTACATGTTTTCAAGTTACCTTGTCCTAATTAAATAGGAGGGCCCAGGGGAAAAGAAGATAATAGTATAATGCACATATTTGTTCTATCTAATAACAGTCTAACAGAGATCCAA
This sequence comes from Symphalangus syndactylus, assembly GCF_028878055.3. NCBI lineage: Eukaryota > Metazoa > Chordata > Mammalia > Primates > Hylobatidae > Symphalangus > Symphalangus syndactylus. The sequence goes on from NC_072424.2 coordinate 112,221,160, forward strand.
TAACTCAATCTAGAAAAAATCAAAGCATATTTGCCAGACTTATATGATAATGTGGTTTTGTTCTTTATTAAAAAATAAATTTTTATGATAATGTTTGTCCAATATCACAGTGATTTATTTTATTTATTTATTTTTGAGACAGAGTCTTGCTCTGTCCCAGCCTGGAGTGCAGTGTTGCGATCTTGGCTCACTGCAACCTCCACCTCCCAGGTTCAAGAGATTCTTCTGCCTCGGCCTCCCAACTAGCCGGGATTACAGGCACCTGCCGCCACACTTGGCTAATTTTTGTATTTTTAGTAGAGACAGGGTTTCACCATGTTGGCCAGGCTGGTATTGAACTCCTGACCTCAGGTGATCCGCCTGCCTCGGCCTCCCAAAGTGCTGGGATTACAGGCATGAGCCACTGTGCCCAGCCTCAATATCATAGTAATTTAAAAAATTTAAGGCACTTTTAACATAGAATAGCTAGTAATTTTTTTTTTTAACTTTAACAGAACCGAAGGTTACTCTGCACCAGGGAAAATGCATTTCCTCTCTCTCTTTCTACCTGTACCTCCCACTTCCGCATTCCACTGCATTATTGGTCAAAGAAAAGCCAAATCTTTATATGGAATTTTTAACTCATTTCCCAGTTATGCTTAGAATTCAAGATAGATAAACCTGGAGGCAATACAATTCCCAAGTACAGTAAAAACAAAACAGAAGTACACACAGCTATTACTAAACACGTCTTCATCGTGAGCTCAATTTCTTACCAAATGAAAATTTCCTCAATCACAGTGGTGAAAGTACTCAGCAACAGAGGCCTCACATTCCACACCAAAATGAAAGAGACGGAAAGCTTGTTTTTGTGGGGAAAAAAATCCCAACACTATTAGTCACTTTTCTAACCAGATGGATAGAATGTTCCATGGTCTATAGATAATGATGACGACCATGAGTTGGTGAGTGACCTGTGAGATGAGTCAACTGGCGAAGCAGTTGTTTTGACTGCACCAAACCTAGGGAACTCAGATGGAAATGGGTTTGGTATGGTGTTGGGAGGGTTCAGGAAGAGGGAACTGAGAATAAGTGGTGAGATAAATTTGTGGCCATTTCTGGGGAAGACAGGGCAAGGCTGATGCTGGAAGGTGGGGGGTGAGGAAGGACTGGGGCTGGCTTGCATACTCTTGTGCCTGTGTTAACCGTTCCTCTTCTTTTCTGACTGTAAAACACAAGTGAAAGTGTAGGGAAAATGTGTAAGTAAAAGCTATGAAAGATGGCTACTTATGGTTTACGATTCCCAAAAGGAAAGGGAGAAGAGATACAGGACAACCTTTGCAGGAGAGAATATGACTGTTTTTATTAAACTGCAAAGGAGAATTTAGAAACAAGAAGAATTTGGCAATTGTTGTAGGTATCAGTTATTATTTGTTTAAAGAATTGCCAAATGAATGTTTAGAAGACATAGTTTCATACAAGAAGGAATTCCTAAGAAGCAGAAGTTTTAAATACTGATGAGTTTAAGGAAAGTTGGTCTGTGATGAAAGGCCTGTAAGATATTGTTTACTACATATAAATACTAGCCAGGCGCGGTGGCTCATGCCTGTAATCCCAGCACTTTGGGAGGCCGAGGCGGGTGGATCACTTGAGGTTAGGAGTTCAAGAACAGTCTAGCCAACATGGTGAAACCCCGTCTCTACTAAAAATACAAAAATTAGCCAAGGGTGGTGGCACACACCTGTAACCCCAGCTACTTGGGAGGCTGAGGCAGAAGGATCACTTGAACCCAGGGAGTGAATGTTGCAGTGAGCCAAGATGACTCTATTGCACTCCGGCCTGGATGACAGAGCAAGACTCTGTCTCAAAAAAATAAAATAAAATAAAATAAAATAAAATAAAATAAAATAAAATAAAATAAAATGAAATAATAAAATAAAATAAATAAAATATACAGACAGTTCCCAACTCACAAAATGGTGATGCTTTAAAACACTGTTTGTAAGTAGACTGTTTAAAACTTGGAGTCTACTTCTTCATTCACTCATGCTTATCTTTTTATTCAAAAAGATTATTTATATAAGAAAGGCACAAGATCAGCTTTTCAGTTTCCGATGTATAAAAATAATTCTACTATTTGGTAAAAATGACATAAGTATCAAAAGAAAAACTGCAATAAGATAAAAGACGAGAATTTCAGAGAGTGAGTGCTCATTGTCCATTAAAAACAAAATGGTCTTATTTCCAGTTTGACTCACTGGCTCCTAAATTCTGGGCCATCAAGCACTATTCTTACACAACTTGAGAATTCTCTCAGTAATTTATTTAACACTGCCCTAACAGGAAAATACAGCGTGGCTTTTATAAGGTTCCTTTTTAGTGCCTTATAATGCAGTAATCTTTGTAACTTTTTTCCCCCTGAGATTACTTGCATATCTTTCAGGGATTTTTGAGACTTCCTTTTATATTTTTAGGATTCCTGGTATCAGTTGTAGGAAAAGAAATGGCAAAATCACCCTGTAAGTGTTGGTTATATACAACCTTTCATAACCAATGTTGATAAGTAAAACAAGTTCAGCTAGTTTTTTTGTTTATACCATGTTGCTTAAAAGTCATTTTCCTCTGGCTGCTTGTTGATGACATTCATTCATTCAACAAATATTTATTGAGTGATTACTACGCACCAATGTTTTTCTAGGCTCTGGGGATGCAGCATTGAACAAAACACCATGATCCTTGCCCAAAGGAATTGAAAAATCGAATGCAGGAACTAAATAATTATTAGTAAATATTAATAAACTCAGGATAATTAGGATAATCTCAGGATGCTGTAAAACAGCATAAATGCTATGAAGAAAAGAGAATGGGGCAGGTGATATGACAAGAGAGATCAAGCAGGCGCACTCACCTATAGTGTTGTATAACTGTGATTCTCTGACTTTATTTTTTTAAATTTTATTATTATTATACTTTAAGTTTTAGGGTACATGTGCACAATGTGCAGTTTTGTTACATATGTATCCATGTGGCATGTTGGTGTGCTGCAGCCATTAACTCGTCATTTAGCATTAGCTGTCTCTCCTAACGCTATCCCTCCCCCCTGCCCCCACCCCACAGCAGTCCCCGGAGTGTGATGTTCCCCTTCCTGTGTCCATGAGTTCTCATTGTTCAATTCCCACCTATGAGTGAGAACATGCGGTGTTTGGTTTTTTGTCCTTGCGATAGTTTGCTGAGAATGATGATTTCCAGTTTCATCCATGTCCCTACAAAGGACGTGAACTCATCATTTTTTATGGCTGCATAGTATTCCATGGTGTATATGTGCCACATTTTCTTAATCCAGTCTATCATTGTTGGACATTTGGGTTGGTTCCAAGTCTTTGCTATTGTGAATAGTGCCGCAATAAACATACGTGTGCATGTGTCTTTATAGTAGCATGATTTATAATCCTTTGGGTATATACCCAGTAATTGGATGGCTGGGTCAAATGGTATTTCTAGTTCTAGATCCCTGAGGAATCGCCACACTGACTTCCACAATGGTTGAACTAGTTTACAGTCCCACCAACAGTGTAAAAGTGTTCCTATTTCTCCACATCCTCTCCAGCACCTGTTGTTTCCTGATTTTTTAATGATCGCCATTCTAATTGGTGTGAGATGGTATCTCATTGTGGTTTTGATTTGCATTTCTCTGATGGCCAGTGATGATGAGCATTTTTTCATGTGTTTTTTGGCTGCATAAATGTCTTCTTTTGAGAAGTGTCTGTTCATATCCTTCACCCACTTTTTGATGGGGTTGTTTGTTTTTTTCTTGTAAATTTGTTTGAGTTCATTGTAGATTCTGGATATTAGCCCTGATTCTCTATGACTTTTTCATGACCATATTAATGTCATCCCACCCGGGTTTTCCTTGCCTCTGTAGTAATTTAATGAATATTATAACTCTTCTTCTCTTGAGATTCTCTCCCCTCTTGCTCATATTATTTACAGTTTATATTCTTTTCCAGCCATCTCCATCATAAAAATGATGGGCAAAGGAAAAAAGCTTAGGAATATTGAGGTGAAGATAATCTGTATGTTCAACTTTTCTTTGGTTAGTCCCTTGAGGCAAGTGTCATTTGATAGAAAGAGTGTAGAACACGACAGCAGAAAAAAAGGGCTTTGAATCTTTTCTTTTCTACTTATTATCTATTTTTATTCTTTGTTTATTCTTTTTTTTAGAGACAAGGTCTCACTCTATCACCTAGGCTGGAGTGCAGTGGAGCGAGCATAGCTCACTATAGGCTGAAATTCCTAAACTCAAGTGATCCTCTTGCCTCAGCCTCCCCAGTAGCTGGGTTTACAGGCATGTGACACCACACTTGGCTAATTTTTTAATTTTTCTTATAGAGATGAGGATTTCACTATGTTTCCCAGGTTACTCTCAAACTCTAAGCTTCAAGTGATCCTCCTGCCTTGGTCTCCCAAAGTGCTTGGATTACAGGCATGAGCCACCGCACTCTGCTATTAACTTTTACTTAACCTGAGTCATTGTTTTCTTGTCTCCAAATATGGAAAAAACAATCTCGGCAACAGGATGTTGTTGTGAGATGTTAACTGAGAAGCAGAGGGCACCCGCTGGGCATTCACCCTACATCAAGAGGATGAGGGCTGCTATTGCCATTCCAATAACTCTGCCAAAAAAGCAAGAACCAGCCTGTTTTCTGAAAGACCATGGCAACATTGCCATTAATAGAAACATTCAACTTCTAGAGACAACACAAAGACCATGTTTGGATGACATAATAGCTCAGAAATAAAAAGTAATCATGTAGATGTGTGGAGTTTGTTCATGCTTCATTGGTGAGAAAGCACACAAACAAAAAAATCTATACATAGAAAAGAAACACAAAACATTGACTCAATGGAATCTGGGAGCCATCCTTGACCTGCCTTCCTACCTTAGCTCCCACATTCTATGGACTGTCAAATCCCATTGATTCTGCTTCCTTCAGGTCTCCCTCCCTTCCCTCCTTTCTTTCTTTCTTTCTTTCCTTCCTTCCTTCCTTCCTTCCTTCCTTCCTTCCTTCCTTCCTTCTTTCTTCTTCCCTCCCTCCCCTCTTTCCCTTTCTTTCTTTCTTTCTTTCCTTCTTTCTTTCTTTCTTTCTTTCTTTCTTTCTTTCTTTCTTTCTTTCTTTCTTTCTTTCTTTCTCTTTCTTTCTTTCTTTCTTTCTTTCTTTCTTTCTTTCTTTCTTTCTTTCTTTCTTTCTTTCTTCTTTCGTTCCTTCCTTCCTCTTTCTTTCTTTCTCTCTCTCTCTCTTTCTTTCTTACTTTCTTTCTTTCTTTCCTTTCTTCTTTCTTCTTTTTGAAGTTCTTACTCTGTTGCTCAAGCTCTAGAGTGCAGTGGTGCAATCAGAGCTCACTGCAGCCTCAACCTCCTGGGCTTAGCTGATCCTCCCACCTCAGCCTCCCAAGTAGATGGGATTACAGGTGTGTGCCACTGCACCCAGCCAGGTGTTCTTTGTGTGTGTGTGTGTGTGTGTGTATATATATATATATTTTTTTTTAGAGACAGGATCTCACCATGTTGCCCAAGCTGGTCTCAAAACTCCTGAGTTCAAGCCATCCACCCAAAGTTCTGAGATTACAGGCATGAGCCACCATGCCCAGCCTAGGTCTCTCTTCTATCCCACAACACATTCTCAGCTCATGCTGGCTTCACCTCACCTAGTCTACTCAGTAGCCTCTTCCCTGGTAATCCTGCTTTAGCTCTTTAATCTTGACACCTTTTTTGTCTTACCAACACCACCAAAATATTCGAACCCTCTCCCAAGAGTAAGTTTTCTAAAATGCAAATCTAAACATGTGACTCTTCCACCTGAATCCACACAAAGCTTCTTCATGGTCTTCAGTGTAAAGTCCACTCTGGAGCAGCGCATTCAGTCCACTGCTGCTCCTTCCGGTCTCCTGTCCTGCAGCCTGGGTGTGCTGCCAGCCATGTGCTCTTGAACTTCTGAGCCTTTGTGTGGACAGTTCCTTTTGCTTTGATGGGTTTCCCCATCCTGTTTCCCAGCCCGGCTTCATTTAGTTCTTTCAGACACCCTTCCTCAACTTTCCAACCCCATCCTAGTCCCACATGGGTTAGTGCAGGATCGGCTACAGAATTTGAAAGGTCCAGAGCAAAACGGAAATGTGCAACTGCGTGTTGAAAAATTATTAAGAATATCAAGATAGTGACCACAGAGCATTAAACTAAGCACTGGGCTCTTGTAAGTGCAGGGTCTGTGCCACAGCATGGGTCGTATGCCCACAGAGCCAGCCCTGTTAGACTCTCTGCTCAGGGTTTTCATACAACTCCAAATAACACCTTTTTTTTTTTTTTTTAACACTATTTAAAGCAACACATTTTAACTATCTATTTACTTATCTGCCTCCTAGCTTTGCTCTTTTAAGGCGGGAACTGTGTCTACTTCATTCTTAGATCATTTACATTTACTAAATATGTATTGAGGGCCTAATACACCAGGCACTGTGATTAGTGCTAGAAATATAAAAATAAGTAAGAACATGTGTGGGCAGTGGTTCACGCCTGTAATCCCTGCACTTTGGGAGGCCAAGGAAGGTGGATGACTTCAGGCCAGGAGTTCGAGACCAGCCTGGCCAACATGGTGAAACCCCATTTCTACCGAAAATACAAAAATTAGCTGGGCATGGTGGTGCACACCTGTAATCCCAGCTACTTGGGAGGTTGAGGCCCAAGAATTACTTGAACCTGGGAAGTGGAGGTTGCAGTGACCTGGAATCGCACCACTGCACTCCAGCCTGGGCGACAGAGCAAGACTCTGTTGAAGAAAAAAAAAAAAGGTAAGACCTATATCTGCCCTCAAGATGCTCACAATGTATTAGAAGAGAGATACATAAGCAGATGCTTATAAAACCATATAGTGAGTTTAGGACAGAGGTGTACACAGGAAATAATAGATGCATGGAGAAAGGCCACCTAATCAGGCCAGGGGATAGGTGTGCTTGGATTTCCAGATAGGCTTCCTCTGTAGGTGATTGATGGTTAATACCTGAAGGCTGAATAAGAGTTGGCCACATTTCATCCCATAAGTTGAAATGAGCAAGAGATAGAGATGTCAGGCTGTCTGCTGTGGTAGTTGTTGGCAGGGACAGGGAGGGGTTTCTTTAAGCGATCTGGAGAGATGGGAGCCCAAAGCAAGATAGTATTGAGACAGAGAGCTGGAGAGATAGCCAGACTCTAAATCTGAAAGGTCTTACATACATGCTGTCCTCTAGCTCATTATCGTCCTAGAAAACTAATGCAAACCACAGGTAGAATTTTAAATTATCTAGTAACCTCATTGTAAAAGTAAAACAAAACAAGTAAAATTCATTTTAGCAATACACTTTATTTCACTCAATTATCAAAAATAACATCATTTCAACACGTATTCAATACAAAAATTATTATTGAGACAGCTTACGTTCTTTATTATTTTTGTACTGCTTTTGAAATACAGTGTGCTTTATTCTTAGAATGTGTCTTAATTCAGACTAGTCACATTTCAGGTGCTCGATAGCCACCCAGGGCTAGTGGCTACCATATTGAGTGGTTAGGTTTTATAAGCATCTGCTTATGTATCTCTCTTCTAATACATTGTGAGCATCTTGAGGGCAGATATAGGTCTTACCTTTTTTTTTTCTTCAACAGAGTCTTGCTCTGTCGCCCAGGCTGGAGTGCAGTGGTGCGATTCCAGGTCACTGCAACCTCCACTTCCCAGGTTCAAGTAATTCTTGGGCCTCAACCTCCCAAGTAGCTGGGATTACAGGCGTGCACCACCACGCCCAGCTAATTTTTGTATTTTCAGTAGAAATGGGGTTTCACGGATATTTTTCAAGGATACCAATTCTAAGAACTATTCAGTGAAAATGGCTGGGAGATCTGCCTATTGTATAATCCTCCTGGAGATTCATATGAGGGATTCATATATTAAAGTCTTTGAAAAGTCTGCCAGAAATACAATGGTTGTACCTTCTGCTTTTCAAACTTGCATAGCCACAGGACCTTTTGTTCCTCCAGTGTAATCAATCCCACGCAGTCAGTGCTCCTTTGGACCTGGCTTGGGCATCGCTGCTCCTCTTGTCGGTGAGTTGCTGAAGGATCCTTCCCTAGGCGGAGATCAGTTAGCCCACTTGTATCGCATAGGCCAGGTTGTGGAGAAGGAGACTGGAGACAGAGGTCTGGGAGGATCCAAGCATCAGGAAGAACCACAGAGGTTTTCATTGTTCCCACCGGTAATTAACTCTTCATTTATAAAAAATGTGAGATTCCAGGGATTTCATCAGACCTCCTCCCAAGTTGTAGATTTGATGAGAATGACTTTCCCATTCATTTTCATTGCTTTGATCAATAATAAAAACCTCATGAAATAAAGCACTTGTAAAGTCTTTTTTTTTTTTTTTTTTTTTTTTGAGACGGAGTCTCGCTCTGTCCCCCAGGCTGGAGTGCAGTGGCGCCATCTCAGCTCACTGCAAGTTCCGCCTCCTGGGTTCACGCCATTCTCCTGCCTCAGCCTCCCGAGTAGCTGGGACTACAGGCGCCCGCCAACATGCCCGGCTATTTTTTTGTATTTTTAGTAGAGACGGGGTTTCGCCGTGTTAGCCAGGATGGTCTCGATCTCCTGACCTCGTGATCCGCCTGCCTCGGCCTCCCAAAGTGCTGGGATTACAGGCTTGAGCCACCGCGCCCGGCCACTTGTAAAGTCTTATTCAAACGTTTTATTGACATGCTCAATAAAAACCTGTTCACTTTTACTGTTTCCAGTTCTTGAAGATTTAAGCAGATTGCCTCTTTGAAGATTTTCTATTTATTTTTTCCTTTTTTTTTGTATTTTCTGCACTCCACTGTTACATTTTCTGTTTCTATCATAATGCCATTTTTTTCTTTTTCTATAGGAATAAAACAGAAAGTGTAATTATAATCAATGTGTACAAAATGTAATGTATTTTTGTCAAAAAATACAAATCACAGTAAGGAAAATAAAATTTTAGGTGCTTCTAAAATATATTTTTCATCTGAAATATTTAAAATAATTAAAATTAAAAGTAAAATACAAATTATAATTAATATCTAATAAGATTTTAAATCAAAATTATTTCAACTAGCTAAAATTTTTGTTGTTTTTAAAAAGCCTTTATGATGCTTACAAAACACAACTATTTGCAATTTTAATTTTAATATTCACCTATTGCTGATACTAAAATTGGTATCATGCATCACATATTATGTCTAGACCTATATAGATACAAACATAAGAGTAGTATGAATTGTTTAGTATCGCAAAATGTTCTTCATTCTCCATGTGCAACTATAGAAAATACTGCTCTAATTCAAGAGTTCCTCTAGAACCACCAAGCCTGCTCTTAATATTTGTGGGACCTGAAGCAATATGTGAAGTCCCACACAGCATGCATCTAAATATTTAAAAGCTGTAAATCATATTAACAAACAATAACATCAAACATTTTCTATTTCCTAATCTTGTGAATATACGTTGTTGATCTGGAAAGTCACGTTCAAATTTAGAACTCTTGGTCTTCTCAGAGAACCATCTCAGAAGGAATAAGTAAAAAAGTGTAAGTAAATCTGTCCTCCAGCCCCCAGCTCTCACTCCCACTTTTCACGCCCCCTTATGTTGCCACCTTCAGCTCCACCCCATGTCTTGTGGGATCTTGCATACTTGCATATGGATACCTCAGTCTGCATGTTCAAGCTCTGACCATATCACACACAAACAGCTGCTCTGGGCCATCTCTCAGACTTAGTGGTGTGCAGAGTGGTGGCATAATCAATCGTTAGGAGAAAGGATTCAGGGACGAGGCCCGTACAGTTCCTGGTAATGGGCCCAGGACTACTTGTGCAGGGAAATCTAGAGTGGGAAGAGAGATGGGCTTCAGGTAGGCATACCTTGGCCCTCTGTACTACTAGGCCTGTGAGGAAAGGCACGGCCAGAGGAGGGCCAGGGTGGAGCTTTTTCAGGTACAGGACCAGGGCCAGAATGTGGAGGTGCTACTAGAAACCATAAATTAGAATACAAAGAGAAACGGGAAACTGGCACTATTGGGAAACAGTATTTTGTTATGCTCTCTGAGAGGAAGAGTTTGGCAAGTGTATTAGTTTCCTAAGCCTGCCGTAACAAAATGACTGGGTGGCAAGATCAAAGTGTTGTCAGAGTTGGTTTCTTCTGAAGCCTCTGTTTTTGGCTTGTAGGTGTCTGTCTTCTCCTTGTGTCTTCATATGGTCTTCCCTCTATGTGTGTTTGTGTCCGAACGTCTTATAAAAATCAGTCTTATTAGACTAGGGCCTGCCTGAATGATCTCATTTTAACTCAATTACATCTTTAAAGACCCTTTCTCCAAATATGGTCACATGCTGAGGTACTGAGGGTTAGGGCTTCAACATAAACATTTGGGGAGAACACCATTTAATCTATAACAGCAAGTTCATTAATTTGTCTTTCCAGTTCCCAAAACACCTGCCTGCTGAAATTCCTCTGCAATGTGAAGGAAGCAGTGTTTTTCTCTTATGTAGGTAATAACCCAAACTACAACTTTAATAGCTTTCAGATAGTTGCTTTTTGTTTGGAGAATGGTTTTCTTTCTTTTTTTTTTTTGAAACAAAGTCTCACTCTGTCACCAGGCTGAAGTGCAGTGGCATGCTCTCGGCTCACTGCAACCTCTGCCTCCCCAGTTCAAGCGATTCTCCTGCCTCAGCCTCCCAAGTAGCTGGGACTACAAGTGCATACCACTATGCCCAGCTAATTTTTGTATTTTTAGTAGAGACGGGGTTTCGCCATGTTGGCCAGGATGGTCTCCATCTCTTGACCTCGTAATCCACCTGCCTCGGCCTCCCAAAGTGCTGGGATTACAGGCGTGAGCCACCGTGCCCAGCCTGTTTGGAGAATCGTTAAGGGAAGAGATGTGGAGAAGAGAAATGGAGATGTGTTTCCCTGGGGTTTGAATACTGTTAGTCATGAGAGTGGATGTTTGGGATTGAGTTGACTCTTCCAATGCTGAGCATCAGGTCCTGAATGACAGAGGAACCACGTGTTCTTCAATCATTTTTTTTTGTGTGTGTGTATGTGCAAGTGTTTGTGAAATGCCGTTCCCTCTATAGCCCCGCACCCAGGGGCAGGATCCTTCTTGTCTAAATCTACAGGAAATATTGAAAAGAATGTTGAGGGATTCCATCACAGCTGTGGAAGCAGGAAAGGGAATGGGGGGTGGGTAATTTGAAAAATATTTACACAAGGCAAACTATGTGGGATTTATTATAGGGAGTAAGAAGGAAGAAGGAGTCAAGAGTAATTCTTTGAGGTCTTTCTTGGATGATTAGGTAACTAGTAATATCTTCAACTAAGGGAGAGAATCTTGAGAAGCTAGGTTAAGGGAAAAGAGGAGCTTCATTTGGGGCAGGCAAATTCTCCAAGCAAATTCTACCAATTGCAACTCCTCAAGCTCATGTTCATATCATATATAGAGCCTGGTTGTGCCAGTAGCAGAACTTGATTTTTATAAACAATGACAGTAGTTGGTATACTAGTTAATAGTCAACATAAATCACTTGAATTATCAGGGTTTATTAACAATAGTAGAGTCATTACAACAGGGATAAAGAAAAGGGAATATAAGGGCATAACATTTAAAAGTGTTATGCAAAAACAAAAATAAGCATAAATGAACAAACAATAGAAGCAAGACTCTGAAAGATTTGTTACCTGTTCAGCTATGACTTTGGTCTGAGGCCTCTAGAGCCACAAAATTTATGGATTCATTTCCAGCATATTTACTTACCATCTGACATCAAACAGTAGGCACTGATGCTAACAACAATTAAGCCAGGTTTTGCATTCCAGAGAAGTTCAACATTTTCTCTCTATTGCCCAGGCTGGAGTACAGTGGGGCAATTTTGGTTCACTGCAACCTCTGCCTCCTGGGCTCAAGTGATCTTCCCACCTCAGCTTCCTGAGTAGCTGGAACTATAGACATGTACCACCATGCTAGGTTAATTAATTTTTTTTTTTTTGTAGAGACAAGAGTCTCACTATATTTCCCAGGCTGGTCTGAAACTAGTGGGCTCAAGTGATCGGCCTGCCTCAGCCTCCCAAAGTGCAGGGATCATAGGCATGAGGCACTGCTCTCAGCCTTTTTTTTTTTCTTCTTCTTTTTAAGAAAACACACTTAGAAAACCTATTGTGTAGGATATTCAAAAGGTGGAAACAGCTTCAGTGTCCACCACTGGCTATACAAAATCTGAATATCCTGGATAGAGTTTCTGTTCTGATAGAAAAGTTTTGAAAATAGTGATGATGGTTATACAACATTGCGAATGTACTTAATGCCACTGAATTGTGCACTTAAAAATGATTAAAGTAGCAAATTGTATGTTATACATACTTTAGCACAATAAAAACAAAAACCCTTCTGTGTAGGTTTTGAGCCACAATCAGGTTGAGTAATCCAGTTTTTCTCTTCCAGTAACATACTCTGATGTGTTTTAAAGGAATAATTCAACAGAAAAATAGATATGAGCTTATATCCCGATTACTCAGTATGATACCCCGACAGTATTTCAGAATATAGCAATTTTCAGTTAAATAGATGCTCATTAACATTTAAAATAAGGTTTTGGGGTCATCAGCTCATTCTTGATGCAAGAAAAATCTAAATGCATCTTTAGAGATGAGCTCCTCTGGGTCATTTCTACTTGCTAGATTCATAGACAGTGCCCCAGTTTTAAATTAAAAAAAAAAACCCCAGAAGATTTCTTAGTAGGAAAAATATGTTTTATAACTCAAATGAAGCAAAATTCCTAAGTCTCTTTTTTTCCTCAGATTTGCAAATGCCATTCTCCTTAAGGCATCAGCTCTAATTTTTTCTGCTTTATTTTTTAAAATAAACTTTTAACTTTATAATACTTTTAGGTTTACAGAAAAGTAAGATAAGTATCATGCATACCACACCCAGTTTCTTCTATTGTTAACAGGAGTATGGTACATTTGTCAAAACCAATGAGCCAATATTAATACATTATTAACTAAAGTCCATACTGTATTCAGATACCCATAGTTTTTTTGTTTTTTTGTTTTGTTTTTGAGATGGAGTCTCACTCTGTCACCCAGGCTGGAGTGCAATGGTGTGATCTCAGCTCATTGCAACCTCTGCCTCCCGGGTTCAAGTGATTCTCCTGCCTTAGCCTCCCAAATAGCTGGGATTGCAGGTGCCCACCACCATGCCAGGCTAATTTTTGTATTGTTAGTAGAAATGGCTAAAAATTTTTTACCATGTTGGCTAGGCTGGTCTCAAACTCCTGACCTCAGTTGATCCATCCACCTCGGCCTCCCAAAGTGCTGGGATTACAGGCGTGAGCCACCACGCCTGGCCAGATACCCGTAGTTTTTACCTCACGTCCCTTTTCTGTTCCAGGAGCCTATCCAGGATATCACATTACATTGAGTTATCTGGCTGGGTGTGGTGGCTCATGCCTGTAATCCCAGCACTCTGGGAGGCTGAAGCAGGCAGATCACTTGAAGTCAGGAACTCGAGACCAGCTTGGTCAACATAGTGAAACCCCTTCTCTACTAAAAATACAAAAATTCGTGAGCATTGTGCTGCGCGCCTGTGATCGCAGCTACTCAGGAGGCTGAGGTGGGAGAACTGTTGGAACCTGGGAGGCAGAGGTTGCAGTGAACCGAGATTGTGCCACTGCACTCCAGCCTGGGTGATAAATTGAGGCTCCATCTCAAAAATAAATAAATAAATAAACAAACAAATAAATAAATTGAGTTATCTTGTCTCCTTCAGCTCATCTAGATTGTGACAGTTTCTCAGACTTTCCTTATTTTTGATGATGGTGACAGTTTTGAGCAAGTTTGGTCAGGTATTTTGTAAAATATCTCTCAGTTGGGGTTTCCAGAGTGTTTTCCTCATGATTAGACTGGGGTTATGGGTTTTGAGGAGATCACAGAGGTAAAGTGTCATCCTCACCACATCACATCAAGGGTACTTGCTATCAACACGACATCACTGGTGACGTTAACCTTGATCACCTGGCTGAGGTCATGTCTGTCAGCTTTCTCCATTGTAAAGTTACCCTCCGCCCCACCCTTTTCATTCTGTATTTTTTGGAAAGGAACTCACTATGTGGAGCCCATACTTAACAGGGTGGGGAGTTACACCGGAGTCCTTGAGCGGGGAGTAGAACGTTACAGCACAAAAAATTGCTTTTTGTGCACCCTAATGTATACAAATTTTTGAAAAATCACTTAGGATATTAGGGGATCCCAGAATGGAGTGCAGCCTATGACAAAATAAGTGTATTACAGAGGTATAAAATAATTTCCCTGAAGGGGTGGAGAGGAAAGTTGCTGACCTAAAGAACTTTAGAAATGAATGGAGACTACAAGACCAAAGGCAAAATGAACTGTATGTAAGCACTGTATTCTCATCAGTAAAGTTGCATCTCAGGAGTATAGTTTGATTTTTAGGGCATTATTCATGCGCACTGGTATTGAGCAAATAAATGAGTGGATGGTGGATGGTGGGAGCCAGGTTTCTCACTGCTGGAGTGGAAGGTGACAAACAAAGACAGGAAAGAGGCTAGAATGATCCATGTGGTATAGCATTAGAGTTGAGACAACCGTATGCACTCACATTTAGCTTAATATAGATACGAATAACTACATATATAAATACTTATAGATATGTGTACATATACTTATTAGAACACACGTATATATTTCCCTGTTCTGTCAACATTCCAGTAGCAAGAAGATCTTGATTTCTTTTATTTATTTATTTTTTTGAGATGGAGTCTCGCTCTGTACCCCAGGCTGCAGTGCAGTGGTATGATCTCGGCTCACTGCAACCTCTGCCTCCCGGGTTCAAGCGATTCCCTGCCTCAGTCTCCCAAGTAGCTGGGATTACAGGCGCCCACCACCACGCCCGGCTAATTTTTTGTATTTCTAGTAGAGACAGGGTTTCACCATGTTGGCCAGGCTGGTCTTGAACTCCTGACCTCAGGTGATCCGCCTGCCTCAGCCTCCCAAAGTGTTAGGATTACAGGCGTGAGCCACTACACCCGGCCCCGATCTTGATTTCTAATACCATTCTCCAATGGTTACTTGGAGACATGGCTGATTTTAGGATTGGGAAGGGAATACCTAAGATGAGCCTGCAGCATCTTGTAGTTCCAGAAGGCAAGGAGGCACTCAAATGATAGCAAAAAATAAAAAAATTTAAAAAACCCCACAGTGATGGGAATATGTCAAAAAGACACACGGCTGAAAAAGTTCCCAATGGCCAAAACTGAAACAATTTAAGCAAATCAATCAATCAATCAATCAATCAATAGTGTGCTGTCGGATTATAACTCAAAGTTTAAGATAAATATCCACATGCCCATACTGATGAAAATAAATGATTAAAGAACTGAACAAATAGGAGAGAGTAGACAAATCCTCAGTGCAGAAGAATTCCAAATAATTTTTGTAAACCTAATTTTTATACCTATAATTTTCATTTCAACGTCACAGAAAACTAAGTGAATTACTATGAATACTATATTTGTAGAGAAAAGACTAAGGGATGGTAAGGCTACAGAGCATCCTGTAATTAAAATGAGAAAACCGAAAGTCAAACAAAGTCATCAGTGGGCAGATTTTTATGTACTTCAGCCTTAGGTTTCCTTGGTAATAACCCTATCTGGCAACTACTACTTATTCCTCCATAGATATTAAGAACGCAGCTCTCTGGAGTTTCCTCATACCTATTTGAATAACGAGGTATATGTGTCCTTATACAAGAGTACATTCACTTCCACCTATGCACACCCTCAAGAAGAGAAAGGAATGGAATATTTTTGTTTTTATTTGTAGCTAAAACAAGATTTCACTGTTTGCTAGTTTCTAAATACCAAAACAATGATGGGATTCTGTCATCTTCCTGGTCACTTACTGCTCATCACTCACTGTGTGGGGAGTGCAATGACTCAGTGGCAAATGCTCTGCAGACACGCCCCTTGTTCATCTGAAACGCACAAAGGAGGGGTGGGCTGTGTGACTAAGCCTGTGTGTGGATTCTTACAGTAAGTTATGTTTCTGAGAAACAGGCACCAACAATAGCTCATTTTAAAAAAAAATAAGCACCATTACAATTGGTGAAAAACATGTTTAATCTTTTGCCTAAGAAAGTTTTGATAGCCCAACATAATTGAAACGGTGGCCATGCATCGTTCCACCCCAGTTACTCTTACCTGCATGTTTTGAGTCACCAAATGTGCGTCCTGCTCAGCCTTGCCCAGGCAACTGTGAATGACAGCCCTTTCCAGAGAACATCAGAATGAGAGGAGCATGTCACACCACCTTCCTTTCTTCCAAGAAATGCCAGGTCACAGGGGGTGTTCACTTATTCTCAAGTAACATTCTTGTCCTTAAAATATTTTTTTCCTCCATTATGGTTGTGACAATTGTTAGCATAAATATGAGCCTGAAAGAAGGACAATTCTTACGAAGCCAAAATTGGGTTTAAGTTATAAGTAACAGTTGTGTTTTTAAAAAATAACTCATCCTCATCATACAACCAGATAAAGTAGAAATCAATTGTCATATGAAATCTACAAAATTTGGGTATAAATAAAAAGATAAAATGATCCTTTGCCATATTTTACTCTCTTGGAAGTGAACTCTGAGCATACATATAATGATATGCCTAAAAAGTGTCAATGACACAGCTATTTTCAATGAAATTAAGGAAATAAAAGACCCAAAGTGCTCATATTTAAGATTTGTTAATCCTTATCCCTGGTCAACATTCTATACAGATCTGAAACTGAAACTACTGCAAAATGATGCAAGACTGTAAGTGCTCTCTGGAGTTTGGGTGCATTATTTTTGTAATTCCTTTTATGTAATGGAACTATTTCTTTTTCCGGGGCCATATAAACACCTGAAGAAAGGACAATGTCAGGTCGACAGATTGTGGAATTTAGATTCAGCACCTAAGCTATTTGAGGTTGACACTCACTGAAATCTTGAATGTTTGCACCTGCTGTGGAATAAGTCATTGTCCTTGGACACCTTACAAGGTGCAGTTTGTGCACATTTGGGAAGAAGGAGGAGGCTGGCAGAGTGACTTCCTTATCGACCCGTTCACCCGCATCTCCATCTCCCTCAGGGGGTGCTGTCCACCCACCATGTTTTGTTTACATCAGTAGCAAAGACATATGAATCATCTTCCACTTTTTAGCTATGAATGAAGAAGTAACCTCTGACACCCACTAGTGTGACTGGCCCTTACATGCTGGTATATGTCAGACTCTTAGCATCACTCTCATTTCATACTGCTGTTGATGATGTGAATTTTGGGAATATTCTCCCCTATTGGGTCTTTCTCCATGACAGATGATGTCCTTTGGCTTCGGTTTTCTGCCTAAGAACTGTAAGTGGTGCTTGCTAGCTCTACTAAGAATCCTGCCGTTGTCGCAAATTTCAGAAAAAAAGTAATGCATTTAAGGAACTTTTGCCTTTGTGAAAATTATTTTCTATCTATATTAAGTAGCTTATAATTAGGATAAAGAGATTACAAAAACAGGGATGGAGAAGGAGGGGTTGAGGGGAGGAGAGAGAGTGCTAGAGAGACAATATCATCACTAGGAAAAGACATGAGTAAAAAAGTAGCACCAACAAGAATTATGCTCCTCAAAAAAGAGCTTTCTGGTCACCTTGCAAGGATTCTATAAAAGTTACAGGTTACAATCGAAATAAGTAAAATATTTAGTTAACAAGGAAATGTGCATCGTGGACATAATTACTGAAAGTTATTACCAGTCACTGTGGTAGGAACTGGGGATTAGAGAGAGAACGGATCTGTAGTTCTAGCCTCAAGGAGCTACTGTTTAGCATTAGAGACAAAATGAAAAAGTACTCATTGTTTCTGCCCATGTTTGCAAAAAGGGGACAAGTTATTGGTCCCCAAAGCAAATGAGATAATGAGAAAAAACTTCTGGGAAAAAAGTGAGAATACTGTAGCTGATTAACTTACTGTTTAGTTCTCTTAAAAATATCTACCTTCTTATCGTTATAATTCTGGAATGAAAATCAGGAGGACTTCCTAGTACTGCCAATTCTTACAGTGATCTGGTAAGACATTTTCAATTATTTCCTCTGTAAATGTTTTAATATCAGATTAGAAATGTGTTTCTACTTTCTAATTTGTAATGTAAGACTTCAAAATCTGTTTGAATACTACTGTAGAAAGTCTGTGTTGAAGGATAAAATTCCCCTATATTTTAGAATGGACTCTTTGCATTCAATTAATTTATTAGTTAAAGACAATGATTAATGCATCCCAAAATATTTAGGGATGTAGTCTTTTCTAATTATTTCACCATAGCATAGAAGAATTGCTATTAAGAGTTGGCCAACAGGCCAGGTGCAATGGCTCATGCCTGTAATCCCAGCACTTTGGGAGGCTGAGGCTGGATCACTTGAGCCCAGGAGTTTGAGACCACCTTGGGCAAAATGGCAAAACTCTGTCTCTGCAAAAATACAAAAATCAGTCGGGCATGGTGGCATGTGCTTGTAGTCTGAGCTACTCAGAGTTGGGGGCTGAGGTGGGATTCGCCCAGGAGAAACGAATAGAGAGGTCTGGGTACGCAGGGATATAGGGTCAAGTTAGCAAGTTAACTGAGCTCATCGGGTCCCCTGTGGATATTGCCACTTCAAAGAGGCTCAAAAGCTCTGAAATTTTATGAAGAATTTTCTCAGATTTGGCAGATACGAAATTGTTGAACACTGTTAGAGAAAAATGGGGAAAAGTAAACTAAGGCGTATCCAAATTATTATTTTGAATTGCATAGCTCAAGATGTTTTGAACATCACATTAAATTTGTCAAATTAATTTGTCACATTAAATTTACCAAATTAAAATTGTATAATGTAGTGACTGATAGTAAACTAAGTACATGAAATTATGGGCATTCAGAAGATTTTTAAAGAACTGATTGGTTTTACTTTGGAACAGTAACAACGCAGTGAGGCATCTTGGGACAAAGATTGGAAGAGGAAGAAAGCCAGAGAATTGAGCCTGACATTTGGGAGCCACTTTTCCCGTTGAACAACAATAATAATGACCCTTAGGCTTTCTGTGGAAAGGAGGCTGTTTGTTTAAAAAACAAAAAGACAGAGACATATACAGAGACAGAGAAAAAGAAGAAAGGAAAAGCAAAAAGTTTCCAGAAATAAAGGGGAAAATATAACCCTTACCATGGAGGAAAATTACAATTTACTTGAATTAACCATAAGAAGATTAAAAAGTCATATATTGACCAGTTTTAATGTTTTCTGGAAGAAGAAACACACCTTTTCACCCTGTGAGCTGTACAGAAGCTGACTCTGTGGTTTTTGGTGTGTAAAAACATATAGTAATAATAATTATACCACTTTACACCTTTATGGTGTTTTGGGTTTACAGATTCTCCATACAGTTAATCTATTTTGGGTTAACAGATTCTCCGTACAGTTAATCTATTTTGATCTTCATACCAAACCTATTCTAAATTGGGGTTTAGAGGAAGTGTGAGGCTGACAAAAAGATGTTCTGCCTTTTGTTCAGGACCTGTGCTCAGGGCTGTGTTCTCATTTTGAGGTTGGATTTTATACCCACACATTCTCATTTATCTCTCTAGTGCTCAAGATATTCACAAACTTTTTTACTGTCAGGGATGCATAAATGAACAATACTTTATTAGAGCTATATTCTAAGCCAACTGAGTCGTCCTACCTTAGATTCAAAGTTAGATTATGGCTCAAAACAAATCCTTGGCATATTTATGGTGTTCAAAAAGAATAAGTTGAAGCCGAGACAGGTGGATCACTTGAGGCCAGGAGTTCGAGACCAACCTGGCCAACATGGCAAAACCCCGTCTCTACTAAAAACACAAAAAATTAGCCAGGCATGGTGGCGTGCACCTGTAAATCCAGCTACCTGAGAGCCTGAGGCAGGAGAATCACTTGAACCTGGGAGGTGGAGGCTGCAGTGAGCCGAGATCGTGCCATTGCACTCTGGCCTGGGTGACAGAGTTGGACTCTGTCTCAAAAACAACAACAACAAAAAAGAATAGGTTATTTTATATTTCTTGAATTACATGTAGTTGTAATGCCTTGCTCAGGATCTTGCCTATAGTGGCCAAGAAATATTGCTTAAAATCGACTCTTGAATTACACTAGCATTCTGTAGGCACCATATCAAACATCTAGGACAGGGGTCCTCAATCCCCAGGCCGCTGACCAGTACCGGTCTCTGGCCTATTAGAAACCAAGCCACACAGCAGGAGGTGAGCAGTGGGCAAGCATTACAGCCTGAGCTCCGCCTCTTATCAGATCAGTGGTAGCATTAGCTTCTCAAAGGAGCGCAAACCCTATTGTGAACTGTGCATGTGAAGGATCTAGGTTGCACATTCCTCACAAGAATCAATGCCTCGTGATCTGAGGTGGAACAGTTTCATCCTGAAATCATCCCCTACATCCCACCCACCTAGTCCCATCTGTGGAAAAATTGCCTTCCACGAAACTGGTCCCTGGTGTCAAAAAGGTTGGGGACCACTGGTCTAGGACTTACCAGGTAAGTTAAAGACAAACCTTTAAGGAATTTTCAATTTAGTATCTTGATATCCCTATATGAAGATATTTGAACTCATTTATGTTTTTTGTTTGTTTTGTTTTTGTTTTTTGTTTTGCTCTGTCACTCAGGCTGGAGTGCAGTGGCATGATTTTGGGTCACTGCAACCTCCGCCTCCTGGGTTCAAGTGATTCTCCTGCCTCAGCCTCCTGAGTAGCTGGGATTACAGGCGTGTGCCACCACGTCCAGCTAACTTTTGTATTTTTAGTAGAGACAGGATTTCACCATGTTGGCCAGGCTAGTTTTGAACTCCTGTCCTCAAGTGACCCGCCTGCCTCGGCCTCCCAAAGTGCGGGGATTATAGGCATGAGCCACCGCCTCGGCCCTCATATTTGGTTTTCTTATATCTCTTATAAGATTATTTCATAATGGTTATCTGCTTCTAAATCTGTTAACTTAGTTTTGCTAAACGCAGTTCAAACAAAATTTATCTTTGGATTTTCATTACCTTTTTGGCTGGTCACAGTGAACAACAGGGATTGATAACAAGAGAAAAACAATCCACCTTATTGCAGCAGCCTGGTTTCTGATCCTAGGCACCATTTACTAAATTAGATAATGGGAAAGAATTACTCTTTTCTTTCCCCAAGAGAGTTAGTGAGTGGTAAAAACATTTAGGTGGTGGGTGAGGAGAATGTTTCTTATTGGTAAAAGGAATTTTTAATAGGGAGAGAGACCAGGTGAGAATAGAAAACTAAGGGAAACACAAGGCCATTTTTTGTTTGTTTGTTTTTGAGACAGGATCTCATTTTGTCACCCAGATTGGGGTGCAGTGGCACAAATATGGCTCACTGCAGCCTTGACCTCCTAGGCTCAAGTGATCCTCCCACTTCAGCCCCCAAGTAGCTGGAACTACAGGTGTGTGCCACCACACTTGGCTAATTTTTGTATAACAAGGCCATTTTTGATAGAAATATTTATGATACCTGAATTTCCTCCATGTTGAAAATCTATATTTATTGTTCTTATTTTTCTTGTACTTTACTTTCATTGTTCATTAATTACATGGGAAAATAACACTTCTATGCAATGTATAACCATTTTTAACAAATAAGAGTAATAGTGTTGTTTGCACTACTTTGTGTGACATGTCTAAACAATGTAAACTTTTTGTAGTATAGACTTTAGTTATTGTTCAGTACAATGTCATCTGCTGTGCATGACTGTGTGTAGTCTCTTTCTAGAAGTGTATAATTTGCTGACTATAATGAATCTCTTTTGATAGCAAAACTTTTCTTTTAAAAATATAAATTATTTGGTTGGTGTAAAAGTAACTGCAGTTTTCCCCATTAACCACAATTGCTTTGTACCAACCTAATACCTGGTGGACAGTGGCAAATGGAATGCAGTCACTTCTGCACTGGCATAGGAAACTGTTTGTCTTACCTTCCCCAGTGAATCTCCTGGTAGAAGTAGTTTCTACTAGGAGAAGAAAAAAAAATTACAATAAGACCCCATGGAAAGAAAACCTGTGGTGCAAGAGCCTCGCTAAATGTCCCGAACACAGGAAGCAACCAGCCAATAATGTTGACTTGAATTCCAAATTGATCCAGTGTTCTTTGATTGTATTCTGACTAAGTAAAGGCATCTCTCTATACACTTGTCCACTTTGGGATTTATCTGTTGATTTTTGTTTGCTTGTTTTTGGTCTCTAAAGGTTTCATTTATTTTATGAGCAGATGCTGTTTCCATGATCTTTCCTCTCTTCTTTGTATTAGCATTCCTAAGGCATACACAATCAGTATATCTTACCAGTTATACTAGAGGTTGGCTTGCTTAAAAAGCAATAGTGTTATTTCTTCTAGCCAAGCACCAACTCGTTGCAGTCAGGCTGGAACCCGGCTAATGTCCTGACCTGTGGCTTCAGCCCTGGGGCAGAGGATGCAATGTGTGCAATGCGATGCGATGTGTGCAATGCAATGCACACGTCGATGCAATGGTGTGCAGGAGCTGGCCTCCACTACTTCATGAGAGTTGTTTGTGTGCATCTTTTTCCAGCTTCATGTTAACCATAGTAGGAGTATTTATACCATGGAGGTCAGCAAACATCACAAATCAGATCTTTTTTTCTTTTTCCTCCAGAAAGTCAGTAGTTAAGCATTTACCAGCACACCACTGGTTAGATATGAGGTGGAGAGAGAAGTTGAAGAGGGGTGGAAAATGAGATCATGAGCTATTCAAAGGGCCCATAATAAAACAAAAGAGTGAACCAAAGCAGCTTCATGTTCTTCAGTCCTCATCAACACCAGCAGGTCTCACAGGCTGCTCTTTGCTGGAGTCAGTGTAATATCGCAGAGGAGCCTGGACTGGGAATTGAAAGACCTGGTTTCTAATCCTCATGCTGCCACTGCATGCCTGTATGATCTGGACTACTCATTTAACTTCTCCCAGTCTCAGTTTTCTTCTCTGTATCATAAAAGTATAGAGGTGGGGTGCAGCTTAGATCCTCATTGTTCTAAGTGTGCTTCAGAAACTGTCAGAATGGGCATCACCTGGGAACTTGTTAGGCCAACCTGAGGTCTACTGAAACAGAATCTGCATTTTAACAAGATCCTTAGCTGTGCTGTGTGCACATTTGGGGAAGCACTAGAGTAGGTAAGTGGTCCTCAAACCTGGATGAGTATTTAGAAAGATTAAAAAATATGTATTTTGCTGGGCATGGTGGATCATGCCTATAATCTCAGAACTTTGGGAGGCTGAGGCAGGAGGATCACTTGAGCCCACTGCAACCTCTGCCTCCCAGGTTCAAGCAGTTCTCCTGCCTCAGCCTCCTGAGTAGGAGTTCAAGACCAGCCTGTGCAATATAGTGAGATTCCAGCTCTATAAAAAATAAAAAAGTTAGCTGGGCATGGTGGTGTGCGCCTGTGGTCCCAGCTACTTGGGACCCTCCCAGCTACTTGGGAGGCTCAGGTGGGAGGATCACCTGAGCCTGGGAAGTCGAGGCTTCAGTGAGCCATGATTGCTTCACTGCTCTCCAGCCTGTGTGACAGAGCAAGATCCTGTCTTAAATAAAGGAATAAATAAAATAAAAATACATATTTCTGGCATTTATTCCTGATATATTGGATCAGAATGTCTGGAGATGAATCTCAGACTTTTTATTTTTAAATAGTGCCCCCAAAGCTTTTGAGAACAAACAAGTGATGGTATCCATTAGCTCAAATGGTTCCCCCTGGTTATCTCTCTGTCTTTTTTTTTAGATGGAGTCTCACTGTGTTGCCCAGGCTGGAGTGCAGTGGCTTGATCTCAGCTCACTGCAACCTCTGCCTCCTGGGTTCAAGCAATCCTCCTACCTCAGCCTCCCAAGTAGCTAGAATTACAGGCACCTGCCACCTGCCACCATGCCCAGCTAATTTTTGTATTTTTAGTAGAGACTAAAAATACAGGGTTTACCATGTTGACCAGGCTGGTCTCGAACTCCTGACCTCAAGTGATCCACCTGCCTTGGCCTCCCAAAGTGCTGGGATTATAGGCGTGAGCACCTGGCCTCCTTATGGTTTTCATAGTCTATGCCTGCTCTGACAAAAGTTGCCAGCCTTCAAGATATGCTCTCCTTCTCCCTGCCCAGTGTTGATAGTTACTAGAATTGGTGGAAAGCAATTCTTGAAGGGCTTAGGGAGTATGAATTTGTAAACCACCTTTATTTCATAAAATTTGAGAAGGCACTGTAAAAAGCTTAGATTTTGGAGTGGATAAAATAATCTTCTAAATATGAAAAAAAACAGCCAGCAGAAATAGGTTTCTTCACGCAGTTGGAAGAGAAACTAAAGGAAAATAAATGACACTGTAAATGTACCTGTCTTTTGAAATCCTAGCTGACATTAAATTTATAGCCATGCAGAGGGTTTTAGATGTGCTTGTCTGAGATAGTGAAGCTTAATGGACCAAATGTGGCTGAAAGATCAGGAAATCTACTTTTAGCCACAAATTATGAAATGGAGATATACAGTTATTGTATTGTGATTCTTCAAGCGAATACACTTGAAAGATATAAAGCATGGCTTTCTCATGAAGTAATTCTATGATCATGTGCACTTTTTATTTTAAAATTTGTTTTTACCAAATACAGCTATAATATAAGCAGCTTATTCCTGGCCAAAAACCCACCTATCAATTAGGAATTTGGTTGGCTTCCAAAAATAAAAAAAATTGACTTATAAGTAAGAAAGGTTCTTTTTCTCACATTCAAAAAGAGAACCCAGATGTTGTGAGCAGCATTGCAGGATTCTCTGGCCTTTCCCTCATGTTGGAAGAGCCACTGCAGCTTCAGATCCCATTGCCATGCCCTTCCAGGCAGGAATGAGCCGAGGAAGGTCAGGGCCAGCCACACCTGCCTCTGCATGGGAATAGCAAAGTTGTCTCACTTTGACACCTAGCAGGATTCTACTGACTTTCTGACCAGAATTAAGTCACATGACCTCCTTTAACTAGAGGAGACTTGTAGGATAGATGAGTTTTAAATTTCAAACTACATTGCCAGGGCCTTCTACTTTCCATTTTTTTTTCTCTCTAAGTGACAGGATCTCAGCCAGGTGCAGTGGCTCACACCTGTAATCGCAGCACTTTGGGAGGCAGATCACCTGAGGTCAGGAGTTCAAGACCAGCCTGACCAACATGGTTAAACCCCGTCTCTACTAAAAATACAAAAACTAGCCGGGCATGGTGGTGTGCACCTGTAGTCCCAGCTACTCAGGAGGCTGACACATGAGAGTCGCTTGAACACAGAAGGCAGAGGTTGCAGTGAGCCGAGACCACACCACTGCACTTGACTGCACTGGAGACTGTCTCCAGGCTGGAGTGCATAGGTGCAATCATAACTCACTGCAGAATCAAACTCCTGGGCTCAAGCGATCTTCCCGCCTTAGTTCTCAAGTAGCTGGGACTACAGGTGCAAGCCACCATGCCCGGCTACTTTCTACCCTTCTGCTTTTACTCTTCATCCACAGTTCAAAAGACATTCTCTCTTTACTTCAACAAACAAAATTGTATAGTTCCTACAGTAGTCTGCTTAGCAATTAACCCTGTAATGAAATCTTCTCAGATTATTTCCACATAATAAATTCCTCGTTTTCTAATAATGTATATGCACAGGTTATACCACCACAGCAGCTTTTTATGTATCTACTGCTCTATTATAATAGACCTTTTTTTTTAGTTTATCTCCTGTGCTTCTCAGAAACAAGTTATTCTTATAATCCCTCCATGTCTTGAGCTCACTGTGCCTACTAATGTCTGCTTAGCTGAACTGAGAAAAACACAGACTGTGTCACCCTATTCTCTGCTACGCAGAGTGGCGTGTGCAAAGCTCTGTATGCAGCCCAAGACTACACCTCATTGGTGCCTTTGTTTACACAGCAAACTCTTTCTGACATGTTGGATGCTTGATATTCATACAAATTACAAGGACCACAAATACAAATCATAATTGCAGATGTCATACATTTCAGTTATCTCTGCTGAAAGATTGAATTTGAGTGGTTTGCACAGCATCCAAGGAATTTTTCCGAGGAAACTTGTGATTAGAATGAGGCTACAATATTCCATCTCTTAGAAGGGTTGCCAGGAAATGAACATGCTGCATGCATGACAAGCATGAATACTGACAAGCATGAATCCTGAGAATCAGTGGCCTGGAACTCCACTGGTGTAAGCGTGAAAGTGCACGCACTAGACAAACCCCATAGCGGGCAGTGACATGTGGGTTAGTTTATGAGGAAAAGAATCAACAAACTACTTATTATGTGTATTTTCTCTCCCTCTTGCTTTTCGGCCTTCTGTTTCAAGTTATTTTTAGGCTCATCTCACACTCTCTGTATTTTTCAGACATGCATTAACAAATTAGAAAGATGACTTTGTACTGGCACTTGCATATTTCTCCTGATGGATGTATCCCTGAAACGTATGTGTGAAATACATTAGTTTGAAAACAATCACAAGTGGTGAAATTGGTGATTCAGGACTTAGGAGGTCAAACATGAAAAAAACAAGGAAAAACCAGAAAGGATTAAAAAATCTACAGGGAAAAAACCTATGACGACACACATGGAAAGTGAGAAATATCAGTTACAATAGTCAAATTCAAAAGTCAAAAATAGATTCTGCCTCTTTATGGCATAACTTATCAATGTAGCACATTTTTGAGGAAGCATTCTCTTCTTCAAACTGTAGCTATGTCTACAAACAAGTTTAAGGGGAGAAAAGTCTACCAAAAATATTATGAAATTATTATTTTTAAATGACTTGATGCTAAGTGGCCCCTGTGACTTAATTTTTCATTTTCAACTAGTTGGTGTACAATCAAGTCAGCTGCTTACACGGACAAAAATGCAATGCACATCTTATTAACAAATATGTGATTTATGTATTCTCTCATTCTTGATGTGCATTCAGAAGGAATAAAGGATCTTCTTGGGAAAAAAGTGTTTAACACACCTGGTAAGTTGCCATTGTTCACCTTCCAGGTAATTGTGTTATTTTGGTCTTCAAGGCCCTGTGGTACTTGGAAGCAATTCCTTAATAGTCAAACAAGGGCACATTGCCAGGTTTCCATTGTCAACGTTGCAGAACTTACTACTGTTTAATACTTTTTAGAAGGAGGAATATTTAAATACAAATCCTGTTTTAGGAATGTGCTCCATAGAAAGTAAGTTGGGGAAAGTACCAGAGTCATTTCTATCAAAAGATACATTTCAGGATCTGGGAGAATTTGCTAAAAATAAAAAAGAAAGAAAATTAAAAGAGAGAGAGAGAGAAAGATCTGTTCAGATTCGTTTCAACAACCAGTGGTTTCTACAGGATGTAGAACTTTTCATTAGCCAAGAGAAGGAGAGATCATACTCATACCATATGACTTCCTGGTGGAAGGTGGAAACCCAACATTCAGATGATCGTTTGAAACATCATCTTCCCCTTTTTAAGATTTTAAAAGATACAAAAAAAATACACTCATGACCCAGCTATTCCACTTTTTAATATATACCCAAGAAAATTAAAAACGTATGTCCACACAAGTACCCATATGAATATTAATAGCAGCATGATTCATAATAGCCAAAAAGTGGAAACAACCCACATGTGCGTCAGCTGATGAATGGATTAACAAACGTGATACACTCATACAATGGAATATTATGCAGCATAATAAGGAATGAAGAACTGATTCATGCTATAAACAATGAACAAACCTTGGAAACATTATTCTAAGTGAAATGTCAGACACAAAAGGCCACATATTGTATGATTCCATTTGTATGAGGTGTCCAGGTCAGGCAAATCCATAGAGATGGAAGGTAGATTACGGGTTCCCAGTGGCTGAGAGGAGAGGGAGAATGGTGAGTGAGGGCTAATGAATAATGGGACTTTTAAGGTGATGATAAACATTTTAAGAACTAGATGTGTGGAAAGTTGCATAACTTTGTGGCTATACTAAAAACGACTAAATTGTACACTTTAAAGGGGTAAATGTTATGGTATATGAATTATATCTCAATGAAGAAATTATTCAAAAAATACTCCTGGTACCAAATGACTGTCAACATAAAAGTGACGTTATCACATAGATGACTCTGAGATATAGCTCCCAAACACCACGTACGTTTTTAAAAGGAAAGAAACCAAAAATGAGCCTATTTCAATATGGTGAAAATTTTAATGAACTAAAAAATGCTTGTTTGTGGTTCCTTCCATATAGAGAGCCTCATTTCTCAGCCAATTAAAGCAACTAAACCTAAACCGAAATTATACAGATTCACAGGGTCTGCGGTGGGCAAGTCTATGGATGGGGCCTGGTTGTCTCCGCCCCTCCTGTCTCATTTCTGGGATTTTCCTGTTGTTTTGTTTGAGTGCCCTTCAGGTACTGAGTGCTTTTATGAAGTTGTGCACTCTTCTTTCTCCATGCCTATGTCTGTCTCCACACTGCCTTTGAGAAGAACATCTCTGCTCTCAGCTTAACCAATGCTTGAAATTTGGGGTCCCATGTTTCAGCTGCTATCAGTTCAGCTCAAAGAATGGCAGGTGAAACTTCAGGCAAGCAGAGAGATATCCTTGTGCTTAGCAAGAAAAGCACTGAGGAGACCACTGATAGTGGACGCACTCAGTCTTAGCGTGGCATCTGTCCTCTCTGGCAGTATTGGTTGGACACATCATAGGTTTAAACAGCTGGATATTCAATATCTCACAGGGAGCAATCTCCAGAAGATTTAATTATATGTAAAAGGCCAGGGAACTTTGGCAGTTTAGTGAACATTTTTTTCTCTTTCTTTCTTTCTTTCTTTCTTTCTTTCTTTCTTTCTTTCTTTCTTTCTTTCTGTCTGTCTCTCTCTCTCTCTCTTTCTTTCCTTTTCTTTCTTTCTGATGGAGTCTCACTCTGTTGCCTAGGCTGGAGTGCAGCGGTGCGATCCTGGCTCACTATAACTTCCGCCTCCCAGGTTCAAGCAATTTTCCTGCCTCAGCCTCCTGAGTAGCTGGGATTACAGGCACCTGCCACCATACCCAGTTAATTTTTTTTTATTTTTCAGTAGAGACAGGGTTGCACCACGTTGGCCAGGCTGGTCTCGAACTCCTGACCTCAAGCGATCTGCCCACCTCGGCCTCCCAAAGTTCTGGGATTATAGATGTGAGCCACCAAGCCCGGCCTAGTGAACATTTCTTATGTTAAATCAAATGCTATTCAATAAGTTTTAGCTTCAAGTGGGCTGAGTTTCACATCATTATGAATGAGAAATTTAAGGGGTAGACCCTATGCTGCCCTCACAATCATCCCTTCATTCCCTCTTCCTTTAAGATGTTTTCTGCCTAGGAGGTTACTGAGGCCCTTGCACATGTGGTCTCCTGGCAGCAGATCCATCTCTGACATTTGCAGACGGTGCAAGAGTACAGATGAAGGCCTCCACCCTTCCAACTCATAGTTTGCCCCTTTTATGTTCTTAGCTGCTGCTCAGTCCTGCAACTTGACCCCCATGCACACTGATGTGTATGTGAACGCTGCAGCTGCAACGCAGGAGCCTGCAAAGAGTTGCCTTTTGGACTTTCTCAGGTTAGGAGTGCAGTTAACAGCTGTAATGCTGTGACTTGAAGAGTAGCCCACACAGGCTGTGGAAGGGCTTGAGTATTTGGGAGAGAAAGTTCAGAGTTCAAGGTACCCAAAGTATGGACTAGAAGGGGGTGCCTTGGTTCCAGGTGGGCATGTCTTTTTGGCTTCATGGGTCTCTCTCCTCTTAAAACTAAAGCAGGCACCTCAGGCTAGGATACCATTTGCCTGGGTCCAAGGGGAGAACTGTCTGGAAATCTTATTCCACCGGTCTTTCAGCCAGATCCAGCCATGGAGCTGTGTCTTAACCCTGAGAGGAAGCAGAGCTATGCCTTAAGCCAGCTCCTTAATCTACATCATTTTCTTTGCAACTGGACACATTTTATTAATATATGTATCTATACTAAATAGGAAAGAGGACCCTGGCTAATTCTCTTGTTAGAGTAAGACAAGAAGTCCATGAAATTTGGGGAAACCAGGCCAAGGTTTGGGTCCAAAAGAGACCTCCTTCAAACACATACACACCATTTTTCCACATGTGAGTAATTACTAAACTCTCTTTGGCCCTCACCAAGACAACCAGCAGGACTCAGGAGTTTAATGAATTTTTGTCACTTCCATGGAGCAGTAAAATTGAGTTTTTATGTATTAGAAACTTAAAATGTTTTTTAATTCTGTGGGAGTAATTTAGAAATTGGTGTGAAGTGTAATCGATTTTTATAAACATGCATATTGTAGATTTTTCATTAATAAGCATTTGCATTGTAATTTGTTTGTGCATGAGTGCCCTGGACTTTCCAGATGCTAGTGAGCAAAGTGCTAGAGTGTGCTTTCTACAAAGCAAAATTCATTATTTCCATTTTTATTTTTAACTCTTTTCTCAAAATGAGAACAAGAGAAAGCTATTGGAAAGATAATTTCTAGAAAGAAAGGTGAACTCAGCTCTTTTTGATAATTATGTTTTTCCTCTCAATCTTGTTTAGCAAAAGCTGAAGAACTTGTCTGTCACAATCCTGATACTTTCTCTAATTAGTCCTGGCTTCATATATATGTGTATATATGCACATATGAAATACTCTTTCATGTATATATGAAAAGAGTATTTAGAATGATTATTTGTACTGCATATAATTAAATAGGGCTGTGTCCTGGTCTATAATCACTAGAGACTCCCTTCTGAGAAAATACTCCTGACTTAACCACACAATTTATTCTACATTGTGGTGCCTTCAGGGATACACCCTTCTGGAGTACATTAGTTTTCTCAGATAGACCAGAAATGACTAACCAAGGGAGGAACCTCTTCCGATAAGCCCTCTTTTCATTTCTTTGATATGTGTGCATCGATCCCTAAGTCCTTATCTGGACTGCTACCTTAATTTGCAGAGCCCAAGTGAAAATACATACACAAAAAAACCCTCAAAGTCCCTTCAAAAAGCAAGGGTGGTGGTAGGGGGAGGGGTGGAAGATTTCCTTTCTTTCTCTTTTGGCCTGTCATGGGGTCTCTTACTTGCTATTTAATTTCATGCTCTCTTTGATACAGGGGTATTCACAGGGTGAGTGCAGATGGTCTCAGGTAGCTCAGGCCTGCCCAGCCACTTGGTGCATGGGGTGTGTGCACCCAGCTTCCACGCCCCCTGCAGGCCCAGGCCCCTGCCTGCCCAAATGGCTGTAGTCACTGGAAGGGGGTTAGGGAGCAGAGAGTGGAGGGGTGGGAGATAATGAGAGTGGATGAGGAAGCTCCTCACGCCCTGTTCCATTGTCCTTCTGGACTTCACTTACGAAACACAAACTCCAAGATGAAATTGTTACGTATTTTAAGGGACTTCACCCATGAAAGATGGGCAACTCTCCTGTTATAAAAGAAGTCCACGGAAGGCTCCATAACTTCTGTGCCAGGTCAATAGTGCTCTGATTTCCTTTCCTTCTGCCCCCAGTGATTGTCCAGGGATTACGATGGGGTCAGCAGCATGCCCAGTCACCTGCATTGCCTAATGAATGGCTGATTACCTTAGCATCCCCTGGGCAGAGGTGGGGAGGACTTGTTTACGGCCTGACATGGTTAGGCTTTGTGTCCCCACCCAAATCTCATCTTGAATTGTAATCCCCATGTGTTGAGGGAAGGAAGTGATCAGATTATGGGGGTGGTATCCCCCATGCTGTTCTCATGATAGTGAGTGAATTCTCACAAGATCTGGTGATTTTATAAGTGATAGTTTTTCCTGCACCCTCACATGCTGTCTGTTGCCTACCACCATGTAAGACAGGCTTGTTTCCCCTTCTGCCATGATTGTAAGTTTCCTGAGGACTTCCCAGCCATGCAGAATTGTGGGTCAATTAAACTTTTTTCCTTTATAAGTTACCCAGTCTCTGGCAGTTCTCTATAGCAGTGTGAAAACAGACTAATACACAGCTTAATTCTGGATTTATCTTAGCCTTCACTTCTCAAGCAGTCCAGGCATGGTGGCTCACGCCTGTAATCCCAGCACTTTGGGATTGATCCCTTGAGGCCAGGAGTTTGAGAACAACCCAGTGAGACTTCGTCTCTACTGAAATCAAAAATTTAAAAAAATTAATAAAATATGAAGGTCCCACTCCATAGTTTAATGACACGTGCACTATTATCTGGTTTTACTTTTCTCATGGAAAAGCTATACATTACAGAAAATGCAAAACATTGAGAACAGAAGAAAACAAATCACCAGAATTGCCATCTTACTGTCCAGAAATAATTACTTAGCGTTTTAGCATATGTATTTTGGTCTTTTTACATATATGGCTATGGTGCATATGTTATTGAGATATTGTAAATATTGCTTTAAAACACACTTTCATTCACTCAATAATACACTATGAATATCTTCCATATATTATTATTAATCTAAAACATTATTTGAAAACTTTCGGGTGCATACAACTCACCTGGGAGCATGTGGGAAATAAAGATTCTAAAGTCTCTCACTCGCAGAGATTCTCGTTCATAATCTCAGCTGGAGACTCATAAATCTGATATCTCCTTTTTGAAGAAGCACCCCAGAAGAGTCTGAGGGAGGTGATTCTCAGAGCTTGCTCTGACAAACACTGACCTACAATATGATTTTAAAATGCTGCACTGTGTTCCATCATATAGGTGTGCCATAATTTATTAAACCAGTTTCATATTGTTCATTTGACATTAGTTTCTAAATTTTCATGTGCATGATTAATTCTTCAAATAAATCTTTCTGAACATCTCTAATTATTTCCTTAGGAAAATTCTGCAAAGTGGAATTACTGGGTCAAAGGGAATGTAAACCTGAGCAAAGTAGACGGTAGTGCGAATGAAAAAGCAAATCAGTAAGCTGTAAAATACTACACTAATATGATAGAACAGCTGCCATTTATTGGGGGACTTTTGTATACCCGGCCAGGGGTTCTTAAATTTTCTTGTGAATCAGAATCACCTGGATGGCTTGTTAAACCCAGGTTGCTGCTATCTTCTCTCCGTCCCAGTTTAATTCAATAGGTCTGTGATGGGACTGGGAATTTGCAATTCTAAGAAGTTTCCAGGTGATGCAGATACTGGTCCTAGGCCAGGCCACACTTTGGACACCACTAGACACTATTCTAGGTGTCTTATTAAACTTCAAAGCAGTCTTTTACAGTTGATGATCGAGATGCAGAGTGGGTCTGAGGTTATGAAGCTAATGATGGCAGAACTGGGATTTGATTCAAAATTTGATGATTCAAAAGCTGATGGTTTCCCCACCAGGCAACCTGGTTTCTTACTTCATTTTACTGCCCACAAATAAAATAGTTTAGATGTCTTCCTAACAAGCACTGAAGGTTTCAGTGTCAGCGCCACCCCTCCCCCACTCCAATCTATTAGGGATACATAAGGAAGGAGAGAGGTTAGGAAGTGTTTGGCTGAGAAATTCCTCAGGGGAAACTGGCTGGATAAGTTACACTGCACCATTCACATCAATATGAAGGGTTGCCTCCCTGCCCTGCTGTGGCCTCAATGACATGTGGACATCAAGAGAATAATTTCTCATCTCTTACTGCAACCACATAATAATCCTTCCTTGGAAGAGAGATCTGTCTTCTCCAAAAACCACCTCCAACCTTCTCCACACAATGGCTTAAATAACCTGTTTGTTCAGGCAGCTCAGAAAACAAATTTCATCAGTGCAGAAAACAAAGCACTCCTATCAAACTGGTTGGTTAATGATACCCAGCAGAGCAAAAACCCAGTGGATTGGCAGAACGTGAGCCACGTTGGCTTCTAACAGACCCAGCTTAAGACGCCCAGAATCACCAGGTGAATCAGACACATTTCATAACTAAGGACACCTGAAGACCTAATTATGCAAATTTTACCTGTTTGTTACCTTGGGGTCTGGCCATCCTGCTGTCTTTCCGCGTGTTGATGGTTGTGTGTGATTGTTTGTGCGTCATTTAGTCTCCATTTATTCATCCTGTGAGCTGAGGATTCTGCTAAGCACCCTACAAGGAGAAAAGGAATGTTGTCCGTTTAAGACGTGTTTTGTGTGGCTTCTTGGATAGTGTCCCTGGAGGTGGGTACCTGAGAACAATCCATCCTTACCATTCCATTTCCTAATGGAAAATGCACTACTTCCATCTGTGTGAAATATAAATTTAGTCTGGGATGCTTTATCATGTAAGACAAGGCAGGCTATGCATTCCAAGAGATATTTTGCCTAGAGATGATAAGGAGCATTGCACGGTCTTTGGCTTTATTATTTTCAACAACCCCCTAACTGGATAAGGAAAGGTTTTAGGTGAACAAGACTTGGGAAGTCTGCAGAGGAACTAGCATTCATAATCTGAGTTGCTCCAGCTGCCAGAAGTAGTGTCAATAATTGACTGTTTCGTGGCTGAAGGACTATAGTAGTTATAATTGTCTGACATAAGAAATATTCAATGACATAAGGCATTTCCTATAATGAAAGGGATTAACATTCCTACTGGATTGTTGTCTTTCAGGAATGCATTCAAGACATTTCTGTATTAGGTAAGAAATTTGATTAAGAGCCTCTCTCTCATATGAATGGTCTTTTGTTTTTTTTCTGTTTTTTGTTTTTGTTTTCTGTTTTTTGTTTTCTTTTCTTTTTTGAGACATTGCTCTGTCACTCAGGCTGGAATGCAGTAGCGTGATCTTGGCTCACTGCAACCTCTGCCTCCTGGGTTCAAGTGATTCTTGTGCTTCAGCCTCCTGAGTAGCTGGGATTACAGGTGCACACCACCAAGTCCAGGTAGTTTTTGTATTTTTAATAGATACTGGGTTTTGCCATGTTGGTCAGGCTGGTCTCGAACTCCTGACCTCAAGTGATCCACCCACCTTGGCTTCTCAAAGTGTTGGGATTACAGGCGTCAACCACCACACCTGGCCATGAATCTTAAAGGAGGAGTTAAAGGGGATGCGCGAGGAACAAGAATCACAACTCCAAGGGAGTTTCCAGGTAGGACATGGGAGAGAGGCTTCAGGTGTGTCAGGAATATATAATCTGTAAAACCACAGCATCTTCCTTCTTACAAACAATGCTTTCAGTTTTTGCACTGCATTTAGTGTCTTTCACTGCAGAGCTTTTCCCCAAACCCAGCAATTCACAAATTACGCATTTATAGAATTGTTGAAATATTAGTATGTAGTTGAACCTTAGCAAACTGGAATCCAATTAGCTAGAATCATTGTAAAAATTATATTTTTTAAGAAAATATGAGGCCGGGCGCGGTGGCTCACGCTTGTGATCCCAGCACTTTGGGAGGCCGAGGCGGGCGGATCACGAGGTCAGGAGATCAAGACCACGGTGAGACCCCGTCTCTACTAAAAAGAAATACAAAAAATTAGCCGGGCGTGGTGGCGGGCGCCTGTAGTCCCAGCTACTCGGAGAGGCTGAGGCAGGAGAATGGCGTGAACCCGGGAGGCGGAGCTTGCAGTGAGCCGGGATCGCGCCACTGCACTCCAGCCTGGGTGAAAAAGCGAGACTCTGTCTCAAAAAAAAAAAAAAAAGAAAATATGAGAAAATTACCTAAAACAAACACATATTACTGACAGTATATAAAAAGAACATTTTTGTTTTCAGGATACAGTACACTTTTAATAGAAATTCAGCTTAATATATTTTTAGATTATGATCATTGATAGCTATGACGATTCCATAAGAAATTCTTTCATCAGAAGAAAATCTCTTTGCTATTCTACTAAGAAAATGAGTACTAATAGATTTCAGATATATTCTTAGTAATAAAGATGAAAACAAAAGGAGCTTTCTACTTACCACTGATATAGCCACCAAGTATAATTAGCCAGTGTACTCTAGTTACCTATGGTATATGAAAAATTCAACCTATCGATCAGTAATCATACCATGAATACTAAGTACTGTTGGCAAAATTAATATTATATAGATCAGAAAATATAGCCCTAACATTCCCAGATACTAGTGTTAAGTAATCATTAGTGTTTTAAAGCTTTACATTGCACTACATATGTATAAGGAGGTGTGAACCAAATTTCTTTGGGAATGTCACAATCATATTTTCAGAGTCAAACTTATTTGAATATGGAGGCAGTGAGGAGTCATGTGTAATACTTGGGCTCCTATGTCTGGGTTCAGAGTCTCTGGGCTCCTCTGCTTTCAGGGCTCCCCAGATACGTGCCTTCGCCTTCGGGCAAATCATTTCCCTCTGTTCTCTGCAAAATGGGCAGGGTAAGCATTAAGGTTGTAGAGGTGTGAAGATTTAGGGAGATAACGTGAATGAGATGCTTTTCACAAAGCCTGGCACTGAGGAAGCACCAAATTAAGTCTTAGCTATGATTATTAAATTTCCATTTGATTATTCATACTGCGGATGTATAGATCTATGTATATTTTAATTTAAAGGGAAACTGACCATTTGTAGTAAATGTCTGCATAGTAACGTGTAGTTCAGCAATAAATACTTAAGAATCAGGCTAACAAAAATATTTGGTATTAATGCAAATTTTTATATAGCTATTTATTTACTTATATATTTATGAGGCAGGATCTTGCTCTGTCACTCTGGCTGGAGTAGCTGGGACTACAAT
The DNA here is from genome assembly GCF_028878055.3 of Symphalangus syndactylus. NCBI lineage: Eukaryota > Metazoa > Chordata > Mammalia > Primates > Hylobatidae > Symphalangus > Symphalangus syndactylus. Next base: position 112,257,957 of record NC_072424.2, read on the forward strand.
CAAGTGCCACTACATCTGGCTAATTTTAAATAAATTTTTTCTTTTCTTTTTTTAGAGACAGGGTCTCACTATGTTGCCCAGGCTGGTCTTGAACTCATGGTCTCAAGTAATCCTTCTGTCTTGGGCTTCCAAAGTCCTGGGATTATAGACATGAGCTACCAAACCCGGCCAGCTTTATAATTTTTAAAATGAAATATATAAAGACCTAAACTAATTTTTTCAAAAGGCTCAACAATCTTTCAAACAGAGTTGATTAAAAACACTCATTTTAAATAAGAGTATAAAGTTATCTATCTATATGCAAGGTAGAAAACTGAAACTGTACGAACAACTAGTAACTGAGCAGTAAAGGTCTTCCTTGACCTTTATAAAACTTCCCCTTTCTCCCACAAGAATTTGTATATCTTTGTAGAATTTTTTTTATGTATCTGCAAGCATAAAAATATGTGTGTATTTATTTACAAATGGAATCACTATATCAACTATTTTTCATCTGGATATTTTTAACTCCCATACTTTTAAAAGATGCATGGTATTCTCTTATATAGATATTTCATAATTCATGAAACCTGATAAAAATTCCTAAATGATGATGTTAGAGTTCCAGTTTTTTTCTTCTTACAAAGAAAACTGGAAAATATACCTTTGTACTTACATGTGTGTTTTTGTAGGTAAATAAGGATAAATTCCCAGCAGTGAAGATTTAGCAGAACATGTTAATGACACTTAAAAAACAAAGTTAAAATACACATTTAATGAGATTACTCAGGGCAAATTGTTAAGTTTGTGGATCACCCAGGTCCTCTCCTTTCCTCCTTACTAGACATCATATCTCGCTAGAGATTAACTTGGGGCATATAGTTTTGAAGTCAAGAGCTTAGGACATTGGACCCCCACCATTTACTAGCGAGACAAGGTAGTTATATTCTCTAAGCCTAGTCCTGCCTGTTGGGGTTATTGTGAGAATCAAATGAGATGTTGAAAATCAGCATTGAACACAATATTATTTAGCACTGGTGTTTTAGTCCATTGTGCTATAACAAAATACCAAAACTGGGTGGCTTGTAGACAATAGATTTATTTCTCACAGTTCTGGAGACTGAGAAGTCCAAGATCAAGGCGATGGCAGATTCAGTGTCTGATGAGGGCTCACTTCCTCACAGACAGCACTTTCTTACTGGCAGGAAGTGCCAGGGGTTTCTGTAGGCCTTTTTTGCAAGAGCACTAGTCCCATTCCTGTGGGCTCTGCCCTCACGTCCTAGAGTTTGGAGTTTGGGGCACACAGTTATAAAGAGCCAAACACATTCAACCTTTTTAAGCAGCAAAGGAATGGAGCAGCATTCAGAACTGTTGCAAGAAAGCCAGAGAGCCAGCCTTGGAGGCCATGCACCCAGGAGCACGGCCCAGAGGTCTCCATGGCCACTTCCCCTGACACTGCATGGCCACTGGGCAGAGGCAGCCAAAGTAGCTGGGACTATAGGCCATTACCACCAAGCCCAGCTAATTTTTGTATTTTTTGTAGAGATGGGGGTTTTGCCATGTTGCCCAGGCTGGTCTCGAACTCCTGGGCTCAAGCGATCTACCTGTCTTGGCCTCCCAAAGTGCTGGGATTATAGACGTGAGCCACCATATCTGGCCTGAGTTTGTGTTTTTAGCCTAATTTCTGTGTGTGATGTTTTACTTGATGTAAAAATGTAGCCTAAATTCTGTGTACAATGTTTATGATATTATAGTGCGTTTTTTAGTTTTAAAATAATGTGCTATAGCCATATATAGGCTATGCAAATTTGAGGTTGTTTCTACATATATCTCAAAATCATGAGGATGCGTGCTGCCATGCCATTCACTGGTCAGGTGCCAATCACTAACGGTAAGGAGCTGGGGATTGCACCACAGTCAATAGAGGCTACACAGCTTTTTGTTGTTGTTGTTGTTGTTGTTAAAATAAAAATGAAAATGAAAGACAAGGTGAGTGAGTATATAGCTAGAATTTTTATTTCTCTCTACCTCCAATTTGTCAAGACTTTGGGTTGTAGCATTCCAGTTTATTGGAAACAACCTTGGTTTCAATTATGTTTACCCAAAGCCAAATTCAAGTCAGTTTTCAGGATGTTTGATTTTTCTCCTGCCAACATTTGGCTGATTGGGTTGAATTTTATGTTTTCTGCGTACTTGTTTTGTGAAAAAAAAAAATTGTGTATGAGCTACAACTATCATGTAACTATCAAATATCTTCATTGTAATGTTTTTCATCCACTAACTGTGTGACTTGAAACAAGCCCTATGACCATTCTGTTTCACTTACACAACCTGTGAAATGAGAATAATATCTGACATGCATCCTCTTTCAGAAATACTCTGAAAGCATACTTTATGCTCGTAGAGGGAAAATGACACATTGCATTTAAAGCCTTATTAATCCTCTCATCTGAGGATAATTTTCATGTCTCCATATGGCTCAGTAGGTAGCCTAAGATTATGGGAAAAAAGGAAATGTTGAACTATTTTGTGTACAATTTCTAGGAAGGAAGTGCATTTTTTAAAAATATTTATTTATTTATTTATTTTTAGACGGAGTCTTACTGTGTCGCCCAGCCTGGAGTCTAGTGGTGGGATCTCGGCTCACTGCAACCTCTGCCTCCCGGGTTCAAGCAGTTCTCTTGCCTCAGCCTCCTGAGTAGCTGGGACTACAGGCGGTGAGCCACTATGCCTGGCTAATTTTTGTATTTTTAGTAGAGACAGGGTTTTGCCACATTGGCCAGGCTGGTCTCAAACTCCTCACCTCAAGTGATCCACCGGCTTCAGCCTAGGAAGTTCATTCTTCTCTTGACTTTTCTCCTTTTGTGCTGAACACAGTAGACCATTTCACTGGGGCCACCTGGTACCACGAGGTGACATATGGACAAAGACAGTGGCCTGACTGAAGGTTTCTCAGGACCAGATGGGTGGGAATCTGCCCACTTTCCCTGGACTGCTTTCTTCAGGTCATCTTTCATGTGAGAGAAAAGTAGATTTCTTTTCTTTTCTTTTTCTTTTTTTTGAGACAGAGTCTTGCTCTGTTGCCCAGGCTGGAGTGCAGTGGCATCTCAGCTCACTGCAACCCCCCACCTCCCGGGGTTCAAATCACTCTCCTGCTTCAGCCTCCTGAGTAGCTGGGATTACAGGCCTGTGCCACCATGCCCAGAAACATTTTTGTATTTTTAGAAGGGATGGGGTTTCACCATGTTGGCCAGGCTGGTCTCGAATTCCTGGCTTCAAGTGATCTGCCCACCTCAGCCTCTCAAAGTGCTGGGATTATAGGCGTGAGTCACTACGCCCGTCTTGAGAGAGAAGTAGATTTCTTTTTTGTGTAAGCTGCAGTCATTTTGGATTTTCTATTATGGGCAGCCAAACCTAACCTTCACTAAATGCACACCTGTGATCTGAAAGTGTTTGGGTGCTTTTAAAAGCCACCATTTATGTCTTCTTGTTTTACTTCTTCAATAATCCTATAAAGTGCAAGGAACAAGAATTGTCATTCCCACCGGGTGCGGTGGCTCACGCCTGTAATCCCAGCACTTTGGGAGGCCAAGAGGCGGGCGGATCACAAGGTTAGGAGTTTGAGACCACCAGCATGGTGAAACCCCATTTCTATTAAAAATACAAAAAATTAGCCGGGCATGGTGGCGCATGCCTCTAGTCCCAGCTACTCCAGAGGCTGAGACAGGAGTATTGCTTGAGCCCAGGAGGCAGAGGTTGCAGTGAGCCAAGATCGTGCCATTGTACTCCAGCCTGGGCAACAGAGAGAGATTCCATCTGACAAAAAAGAAAAAGAAAAGAAAAAGAATTGTCATTCCCATTCTCCAAAGAAACTGACCTTGTAAGATGTCGAGTGACTTGCATGTGGTCAATTAGCAAGTAGAGAAGCTGGAACAAATAGAGGTGTATTATCTCTTTACAACAAATCACACATATGCTTACACACAAACATGGTGCACAGGCTTTGGAGTAAGATAGACCTGACTTCACATTTTTGTGTCTCATTCTTGTAGCTTTAAGCAAATTACCTACTTTTTCTGATCTTCATTTCCTTATCTGCAAGATGGTAAACAACATCTCTAGCGATTAAGAATTCCAAATGAGATAATGTTGGTGGTCCTGATCCAGGGTGTGGTATATAGTAGATACTTAGTAAATAGAGCTCTATTGTCAGCAGAGGCTTATCCTTCTAAAGATTATTTATACTGTGACACAAAGAGGGTTAAAAAAAAAAAAAAAAAAAGAAAAGAGAAAACATTATTCAAATATGGAAGTAAAATGGAGTGTAAACGAGAGCCTAGAAAGGATGTTTCAGCTTGAAGTTCTGCGTCCATAAGGAATTTGAAATATTTTGATATCTTTCTGGTTTTAAAGACCAGATTAGGCTGGGCATAGTAGCTCACACCTTTAACCCCAGCACTTTATGAGGCTGAGCAAGGCAGGTTGATCACTTGAGTCCAGGAGTTTGAGACCACCGTGGACAGCATGGCAAAACCCCATCTCTACCCAAAAACAAAATAAAAAATTAGCCAGGTGTGGGGACGTGTACCCGTAGTTCCAGCTACTTGGGAGGCTGTGGTGGGAGGATCCCTTGAACCCGGGAGGCCACGGCAGCAATGAGCTGTGATGACTCCACTGCATTCCAGCCTGAGTGACAGAGTCATACCCCGTGTCCAAAACAAAGCAAAAAGAAAAGTAAGAATAAGAATAATAAGAAGAAAAAGACCAAATTAGTGGGCCTGAGTGAACATGTTTTTCTAACCCCTGGAACATCCTAGATGTATTTCTATCTGTATTTGACATAAATGTCACAGAAAAATATTCTTTGCTTTTAAGCTCCTCATGAAGCTCAAGAAGACGAGAAAGTAGCCATTCCAAAGAAATTTTATTTTATTTATTTTATTTATTTATTTATTTATTTATTTATTTATTTTTCAGATGGAGTCTCCCTCTGTTGCCCAGGCTGGAGTGCAGTGGTGCACATGCCTCACACTGTGACACAGCGGGAGAGCCCAGAGCGACAGCTGTTGGAATGACTGCACTCTTCCTGCTCAAGTCTGACCTTTCCAAGGTAGGATTTGATTACAACTAGCAATATAGAATTACGGGCAGGGAGAGGTGCTGAGACCACAAGACATCAGGAGACTAAAATAGCAAGGTGGCGAGGCAATCTGCCTTTTATTCCGCTTTCAAGCTATGAGAAGTAGGCAAATGATGCGGCTGAACAATGCCTCCTTGGCTTCAGGGTATAAAAACCACTTCCGTGAGCTTCAAGTCAGGGTAAGTGGGGAAAATGACAATAAAAGTAAATAAAAATAAACCACATTTAAACCCAGTCAACTTAGGATATTTTGTAGTACAAGCGCCAATCTATATGGTTCCTCTGAAATGCCCACATCTCAGGAAGCCTCAAATTTAACTACCAGAAATATTCTGAGAAAATAAAATAAGAAATTCTAAGCCTATAAATGCTTTTGTATGTGCTATTTTAGGTAGTTTTCAGTATGAGTCATTTATCTCCTCCCACAACTGAACTTCAATCATGTTTCAGCATATTCTAATTAGTTTCTCATTATCTTTTAAATTATTATTTATTTCTGCATGTATTCCTTCCTCAACTTTTAAAAATTTATCATTAAATTTATTGTTGGTAACTCTTTCTCAGAAACTCTAAGTTTCAAGAATTTCTCTTACTGTTATTATTATGTTTTGAGATGGAGTCTTGCTCTGTCACCCATGCTGCAGTGCAGTGGTGCAATCTTGGCTCACTGCAACCTCCATGTCCCCAGTTCAAGCGATTCTCATGCCTCAGCCTCCCGAATAGCTGAGATTACAGGCGTGTGCCAACACACCCAGCTAATTTTTCTATTTTTAGTAGAGACACGGTTTCGAACTCCTGGCCTCAAGTAATACGCCCACCTTGGCCTCCCAGAGTGCTGGGATTACAGGCATGAGCCACTGTGCCTGGCCAAGAATTTCCTATACGATGCAGTAATGCTCTGAAAAGGATAAGCAATAATATAATATGCAATATACAATGCACTAATAATATATGCATGCTTATGTATAATATTTTATAACTACAAAGACTTTCACATATATTATCTCATTTACTCCTGAACACACAATAGCATCCAACCCTCCTCCTCTTCCTCCTAAGCGCAGTGTTAAATGTTCCCTATGCAATGTCTCTAGAGATGAAAGAGTCAGGAGAGAAAGACATTAAGGAATATATTTAGATATATTAGGGGACCATGAAAGGTAGTTGAACCAACACTACATACACTAGGCATGAGCAGTCCCAGGAAGAGTGGCTTCCCTGCTGTTTATTTCTACTATCTGGCATTGGGCAAGTTAGAACCTCCTCAGACCTCTGTTTGCTCATAGGCAAAATTAACACATACCTGCCCTAACTCCCCAACAGAGCTACTATGAGAATCAAATTAGGTAACATGTGAGAAAATATTTTATAGTTTGCCAGATGCCAAATAAATATTTTTATTAACTTTCTTTCTGTACTTCACTTTTGTGGCATCAACATTTGTGGCATTAACCTAAACGGAACCCTCAGTCAATTAAAGAATAGAAAAGATAAACATTTTTAGAACTGTAAAGCATGTTCTAAGAGTTTCTTGGCCATTTTACTTTTCTTATAATCAAAACATAAAGCCATTCACCTGGCAGCTGGGTACCTGAATTATAATTTAGTAACTGTTGTGCTCAAGAGGAAACCAAGATCCTATAGGACCTTTCACAAATCAGGGTTCTTATTTTTTATTATTCTCAAAGTGAAGTCTGCAGACCACCTGCATCCAAATCCCATGGCATAATTATAAACATTTCTGATTACTGTACCCTACTTTTACCTACTGAATCAGAAGCTCCCAGAATATGGGCCCAGAAATAAACCTTTTTTTAGAAAACACACTAGCTGATACTTATGCTCACTAGTCCAAGAAACCCAGAACTTACTGGCTAAAATTTGCAAGTTGTAAGAGAACATTTGTTCTTCATTTCTTTCCAGCAGTAACAAGATTTCTCTATCAACATTCTATTAAAAACAGATATGAGCACGTATGTGAAATAAAAGCAGCACTCCACTTGTGTGCAAAATTTGACATCTTTTTTTGAAAGTGCCTTGAAGTAATGTTATCTCAGCTTTCTTTAATTGGATGGTGCATTTATAGGAGGAGTTTGGAAAATATATTCTCTTGCAGTGTTATTCCTGACCTCTACTCAAAAAACTAACAATCTCACAAGCAGTTAAATTGATAACCAAGCAGTCATTCTCCAATTAGGAGGAAGCCTCAACTCACTTCAAGTAATAACGTTAAAATTCTCCAAGCGTTAGCAGTCTGCACTGTACCTTGAAAAAAAAAGATAGAGATTTTGCCTTTGGTGTTCATGAATATAGAATAATATAATGTAATTTCAGAAGCTATAAGCTTATTATCAATCAGCTTCATAGAAACACAGGACTAAAATGGATTACTCATTACTAAGTCAGCAGACAACTATGTGCCTGGCACTGATCTAGGGTTAGGGCTAGAGGGAGTAAATAAAGCAAACAAAGCTTCCCTGGCACTTACGTTCTGGTTGGGGAGGAAGAGTGTGCAGAAAATAAAGAACAGGCTAATATTTAATATTTCTAACATATCCAATGGCATGTTAGAAGATGATAAGAATAATGGAAAGCGGTTTACTGCAACAGAGTTTTCAGAAGGGATTAGATTGCAATTCTAAATATGAATAACACGGCAAAAAGCAAAAAAAAAAAGGGATTTTTTTTGGCTGGTACACATGGGTATAGTTTGTACTATCAAAAGCTAACGGAATATCCATAGACCCTACTATACTAAATTTTAAACTCTAGGCACTGCAAAACAAGAACACTATCCACTTCTCCACACACATTTGTAGCCACCTCTACATTAGAGGCACCATCTGTAGTTATGAATGGTCTCTTTTTTCCCTGAGGTGTGATCCTGTCTTCTTATCATTCCCGATATCTTCTTTCACAATTGTGCCCTAGGTAATGGTGCTCAGAAAAAGAAACCAATCAGGAGATCTGTTTTCTGTGCCCTTTTAACACTTCTAACTCAGGCACCCAAACCAGCCTGTAGCAGAAAGAGCATCAAAGCCATCCACACAAGGTCTGTGGATATTCAGTTAGCTTGCAAGAGTACAAACTAATACCCATGAGTACCAGCCAAAAAATATCCCTTTTCTTTCTTTTTGCTGTGTTATTCACATTTAGAATCGTGATATGACCCTGTCAGAAAACTCTGTTGCAGGAAATTTTTGGAAAAGAACATGTAGCTTATCTGTGTCTAGGAAGTCCTTGTTATTTTGGGAAAAAGAAAAGAAAACAAAAACATCAATAGCTATATATTTTCTTTTTACTATTTACTATCATTCCAGACTAAAGTGGGGAGCCCTTTTTTTTTTTTTTCCAGAAACATAGCAGCAGAGATGTCGCTATTGTGATCAGAATTACTTTGGTAGGTGTGTTTTGGGTTTGATTTACGTTTTCACATTTGTCTTTCTGCTTATATAAAATATTTTCCTAAGGAAAAATATATGATAAAGTTAAACTTCACATGAGTTAACTACCTACAAATTACAGCTGTTAGCCATTTTTAATAAAACACTATCCACTCCACTATAAAAACAGACTTCATTTTCATATTGTTAATGTTATTCCACTGAACAGTGCGGTTAGAAATCCCAGAAGCAAATGCAGTACAAATTGTAGAGCAGCTGTGTAGAGGTGACTTCTAATCATAACTGAACACAAACAAGAACAAATAAATCAAGGACAAAACTTCTCACTTCTGATGCCTGGCGATGTCAGTTTTAAAGCCAGATACATATCAAGCACCTTGCAAAAAAAAATTACACAGCAGCTAGAAGAGTGACAGCAGACCCCCCACTCTTTCTGGGAACACTCCCATGTACCAGAAGCACAAGGACTTTAATTTGAAACCTGATTACATATTTGAAATTGCTGGTGTTCCTGACTTTAGCTTCTTGGCAGAAATGCCAGCTGAGTGTGTACATAGCACAGGTGGTCGATGGCAAACAAGACACCTCACAGCTGCAGGCAAGGAGCTGCTTCTAAGGGCATACAGTCTGGACAGTGCCAAGGCAGGTAGGCATGATACTAAGAGAGAGGACAGGCTGCAATGTGGGGGTTTTTGTCATCATCGTGTGTGTTTTAAAATATATCAGTGCATTTTGGAAAGTTGATTGGGGTTAGATTTTCAGTCTTAGGAAATAACATGATGGTAATAAATGTCAGCCTTAGCTAGTGACCCTTAAAAAGCTAAACTGGAATAAAAATAATAACTTGGCAAAGGTTCCCATATGCTGCACTCCTTCTTTTGTGCTCTTCCTTTGTGCCGAGCCTGCTTTGCCAAACACACCACCTTCACGCACTCTTTTTAGGGAGAAGAGGCCATTCTCCCAGAAAAGGGAACAGCTGAGAAAAGAACCAGCCCACAGAGGGAGCAGGGACACTCCTAACTGTTTTAAGCCATGCCGCAGGGTCTATGAGTTTGCAACAAGAAAATGTTTTCTTGTTTCTACCTTACCTAAGTCCAAAAAAAAAAAAAAAATCACTGTTTTTTTATTAGCCATTTAGTCCTAAAGAGTGCCCTTAGTGATAAGACAGTGCTTCTGGAAGTTCCACATAAGTGCTTTTCTTTACCCACATACAGAAGGCCCAAGAGTTGCAGAATCAGAACAGTTTGTGTGCTTTTCCATGTTCTAGCTTATGTATATGACTATACTAATCTTCCATTAAACAGGGTGTCTTACCCAGTCTGCAGTGCTAAGCATGTGTCGGACTGGAATACATTGTTCATAATAATCTTTTCCTAAGTACCATTTAAAAGAAAATGACTTCCATTATTTAAAAAAAAGAAACCAACTAGGAAATATCATATTTCTTCACAATAAGCCATAGCCCTTTTTCAGATGTCCTTTGGCATCTCAGTTTTAGGAGTTATACAAGTCTCTAGCCTCGCTGTTCATTGCCCTGACTTGTGCCTGAGATGTTTTTAGTCCTTCAGCCAGTTCAAATCAGGAATGAGATGCATTTGAGCTGGACTTCTACTCTGCCAAGCAGATAATCCCCTAATGACTGGTCAGCATTTTCATCCCAGAGAGTCAAAACTGACCTTTCAGTAGCAGAGGTTGCCTTAGGTTTGTGCAAAATAACGTTAAAGACAAATTCCCACTTTTGGGGTGCCACCGCCATCTCTTTCATTGCCTGCAGTTTCTAGCATTTATTTCCAATGTGGACACTGCAAAACTGTGATTCTTCAAAGCGGTTATTTAGTTCCTAAAACATTTAGAGTTGGGGCAAAATTTGCATAATTCTATTAAAAGGCTTACACCTCAGCTTTGAAAAATATTTGAGAAAATGTGATTTGTGGGGGAAAGAAGTCTTATCTTTTGGCCCAGAAGCTGTTTCATGGAACTAAACTTGTTAATGTTAGGATTGCCTGTTAAGCACCAAAAAGAAAAAATGGAGGTTAAAAGGGTTTCTTTTACCTTTGCTTCAAGTCTGCAGTGGTTTGAAGCTTAAGATAGAGAAGGATTTTAGGGTGTGTGTGTGTGTGTGTGTGTGTGTGCGTGCGTGTGTTTTTCACTGCATTGCAAACTTGGAAACTGGAGTCATGGTACAGTGATGGGAAACACAGGTGCATTTCTGTAGATTTTAAAATAGGATGTACTGGCTCTTTTCAATTGAGGACAGTTCATTCTGATGCCATAACAGAACTTGAGACGATCTGCTTTAGATCAAATTTGAGATTCTGTCATCATGTCTATTTTTATTGTATGATGCTGCCTGTCACTCATAGGTTGACAACCAGTCTGACATTTTCCTTCTTTCTTTCTTGCTTGCTTGCTTTCTCTCCTTCCTTCCTTCTTCTTTTTTCTCTTTCTCTCTCTCTTCCTCCCTCTTTCTCTTCTTTCCCTTTCTCTCTCCCTCTCTTTCTTTCTTTCTCTCTCTCTCTCTTCCCTCCCTTCCTTCCCTCCCTTCCCTTCCCTCCTCTCCTCTCTCCTCCTCTCTCCTCTCCTTCCTTCCTTCCTTCTTTTTCTTTTCTTTCTTTCTTTCACAGGGTCTCACTCTGTCACCCAGGGTGGAGTAAAGTGGTGTGATCATGGCTCACTGCAGCCTCGAACTCCTGGGCTCAATCAATCCTCCTGCCTCAGCCTCCTGAGTAGCTGAGACTACAGGTGCATGCCACCATGCACAGCTAATTTTAAAAATGTTTTAGAGACAGAGGCTCACTATGTTACCCAGGCTGGTCTCAAACTCCGGGCCTCAAGTGAGGCTCACACCTTGGCGTCCCAAAGTGCTGGGATTACAAGCGAAAACCACTGAGACTGGCCTTGGCATACATTTTCTATACTCTACTCAATACATTTTCTATACTCAATACATTTTCTATACTCTACTCAATATATTTTCTATACTCAATACATTTTCTATACTCAATACATTTTCTATACTCAATACAATTTCTATACTCAATACATTTTCTATACTCTACTCAATATATTTTCTATACTCAATACATTTTCTATACTCAATACATTTTCTATACTCAATACATTTTCTATACTCTAATACATTTCTATACTCTCAATATATTTTCTATACTCAATACATTTTCTATACTTAATACATTTTCTATATTCTCCATACATTTTCTATACTCAATACATTTTCTAGACTCTACTGTTTTTCTATACTCATGTGTGAGTAACGAAACACCTTCAACAATGCAAATGTTACAAAACTGATTGCCATTCAAATGCCTCCCACAGGAAGCATAGGTCTCCCCTAAACCACCTGCTGCTCCAAGAGCTGAGGACTGCATATCCAGATGATGGCATGCTGTCAGGAAAGTGTATGAAGACCACTACTTCTACCCTGCTAGAGTGCACACAGCCACCATTGCAGAGCTGCCCAGAACCTTAAGCCCACCCACCTCTATTAGGACCTTTGTCTCGTCCAAAACTTTCTAAATCTCATCCAGGACCTGCCCTGACATGGGTCTTCATTTTCATTCCCTATTCACCTGAATTGTTGCCAGGACCAGAATAAGACTTTTAGAGTCCCTGAGCTCCTCCATACGTAAATAGAAATACCATTTTATTTTTTGAACTAACATAAAGTTCGTAAGTATGCTGATAGCAGAATGGTTTTTCTTTCTAGATGATTTATTGATTATAAAAGTCTGGGTGAATTTATTAAAGTGAAAATTTTCCGATGTATGTTTATTTATTTATGTGTGCCTCCAGGATAATCCAGCAGTGACTGTAGATAGCGTCTAGTGGCCATTTCCCCCCAACAATCTTTCTGCCCCCTGGCATAGCAAGATGACTCATACTAGCTCTTCAATATTGAAGATTTTACTGGGCCCTAGCTGTATTTCGTATTTAATTTAAAGCTTTCTCCTGATGGTCTTGCAATTCTTCTTATCCAACTGGTCTTATATGCAGTTTCTTTTTCTGACAAATAACCTTCCTCACCATGTTTTTCACCCATCTTGCCACCTGATTCAAATACATTAAGTCAACCTTTATTTAGAGAAATAAGATTTAGGAAAATCTTTCAAAAAGTTTTTAAAAACATTTTTAAAAAGTAAAATGTTCATCTGGGAATTGCTCTGGGAAAATATATATGCCCGGCTATCCATACATAAATGTGTATCTAGTGCAGTGATACACATGTGTATTACAAGTAAAATTCATATGTTGAAGATTATTTGGACAGAAGTAGACTTGATTAACTAGAGTTGCCTTTTTAGGATTGATCCTGAGAATTGTATTCTTATTATGTAATACATAGGCAAAGTTATGTTACTGTACCTAGATGCAGGGCAAAAATTTATGATGTTCTGCCAAAATTGCCACCTGAGGACACAGAGAACAAAGAAACAAAAAGTCCTAATCAGATTAGAGCTTAATGAACCAGTCTCAAGCCTGTTGGGAACTCACCAAATACCAAGTCATTGCAATGAATAAACAGTGGAACAAAAACTTGGAGAACAAAAAGTTTTCTTAATTATTTGCATTCTCTTGGCAGCTGTAATTACAGGATATTTTCCATTGTCTGTTACCACTTGCCCCTGTGCTGTTATGTTTTTAAGATGTGGTTTGTTCTCTTTTGCCATATAATTATGGTGATCACTAAAATGAGCAAAATTTTCTTCTGAAATATATAAAGGATAATAGATATATGTTTCAACCTAACTAGAACTTGTAGATGAGTGGCAGTTCCAGGTTAGTTTCTGTGTAATTTAGTACAACCATTGATTTAAAGCACACCAAACACACAAGATATCATAGTACACATTATATAGTTAGAATTTAAAAATCAGTAATTTTTGTAGTTAACATAGTGATATATTTGCCCTTTATTCCAAGATACAAATTTTTAAGATAACATTTCTTTCCTGATGACTACAAAACAATACATGTTTATTTTAGGAGAGTGGGAAAAGCCTGCAACCTACAGATATCAACCATTAATTAGATACATGAACCCTACTTCTAGTCTTTTTTTCTACACATTTTATTTTAATAAATTAGATATTATAATTGTTTTTAATTTTAAAAACACATACATATATTATAAGTAATTTTTCTTCCCAGTTACTATTCTTCTATATCGCATTTTTATTTATTATTTATTATTTATTTATTTTGGAGACAGGGTCTCACTCTATTGCCTAGACTGGAGTGAAAGTTGAGATCATGGCTTACTGCCCCCAACCTCCCAGGCTCAAAAGATCCTGCCACCTCAGCCACCTAAGTAGCTAAGACTAAAAGCGTGCATCACCATGCCCAGCTAACTTTTTAAATTTTTTGTAGAGATGGAGTTTCGCTATGTTGCCAGGGCCGTTCTTGGACTCTTGGGCTTAAGAAATCCTCCCTACCAAACAGGCATTGTTGACTCCTCTGGAGAGTGCTCATTCTGTGGGTATTAAGCAGGAAGGCAGACCGGATGTGGTGGCTCAAGCCTGTAATCCCAGCACTCTGGGAGGCCGAGGTGGGTGGATCACCTAAGGCAAGGAGTTCGAGACCAGCCTGGCCAACATGGTGACACCCTGTCTCTACTAAAAATACAAAAATTAACTGGGTGTGGTGGTGCGCACCTGTAATCCCAGCTACTTGGGAGGCTGAGGTAGGAGAATCGCTTGAACTGGGGAGGTGGAGGCTGCAGTGAGCCGAGATGGTGCCACTGCACTCCAGCCTAGGCAACGGAGTGAGACTACATCTCAAAAAAAAAAAAAAAAAAAAAGAAATCCTTCCACCTCAGCTTCCTCAAGTGTTGGGATTATAGGCATGAGCTACTGCATCCAGCATGCTTCATATCTTTGAATGGCTGCATAGTATTTTGACATGTATATACTAAAATTCAAAAGTGATTTTTAGACCTGATGGAGTTCTAGTGGTATGTCTAGCTTCAGGTCATAGCTTCTGGTGGCAGGCTGATTGGGGCTGCAGTCTCTTAATTAGCCAGAGCTGTTACTTTTATTGATTTGAATATCTTCAGATGGCCAAGCCCTTTTCTATTTGCTCTGTTCTTAAGTGCAAAGCTCCACGTTACCCATTGTTTTAGATCTGCCTACTCCATGCATTTTACCCTCACATCGGAGTCTGCCACCTTTGGTATAGAATGAACAAGAGGTAAGGGAAATGTTAAAGGATTTAAATATGATTGAAAATGACCTTCCTGGAAGGTCAATCACAGTTTAAGTGAGAGCTACTTTTTCTTTCACTAATGAGCTGTTTCATCCCTTGTAACTAGCATTATTTTGTCTTTGTGGTGTCCAATGGGTGTCCACTATGTGCTATTTGGAAAGGAAAGAGAACAAGAAATTAGGAAATTGGGTCGTGATGGGTTGGCTTAGTTATCTTGGCAGCATTTTACCAAGAAATCACTGTTTTGTTTAGTCCTGGACAGGGTAGGCCATGCTGTGGTAACAAATCAACCCTGAAATTTCTGTGGCTCAGCAAAAAGTTTATTTATTGCTCACCCAGAGACGGATGGAGGCTGGCAGGGATTCGCCTTCATCCTGTGATTCAGCAATGCAGGCTCCTCCACCTGTGGTAGCACCATGTCAATATGTAGCTTCTCAGGTCACTGCTAGAGAGGAAGAGAAGAATGGAAAGTTGCACCAGCTCTTAACAGCCTCAACTCAGAGATGACACGTGTCTTTTCTGCTCCCAATCCCTGGGCCAGAACTAGTAATGTGGGCTGCTGAAAAATGTCAGGAGTGCATGGATATTTGGAGAGTGCTTTTTCTGCCACCTTATTTCATACCAAACCACAGAAACAAAATTGGTGACTCTTCTTAGTAAACTAGAAAACAGTATAAAAAGCATTATTAGGATCAGAGCATCTGGAATGACCAATGAGTCCATTAAGTCAGGAGAATTAGAACAGAAACATTATGAGGAATCATAATGGTCAGAATGGGAACAAACTGACCAAAGGGCTTACTGGATGAAGCTAACCAGATAGAGTGAGACCAGAGAGAAGATGTGGCCCAGGAAGTCACAACCTCCTGTTCCTGACTTGGACTTTCTGTAAGCGTGATTCCCAACCTGGTCACTCATCAGAATCATACAAGGAACATTAGAAAAGGTAGGGTTTTAGCCTCACCTGAGGCCTATTGAATCAAAATCTCCTGAAGAATATAATATTCATATCATATATATATACTATATTCATATCATATATATATACTATATATATAGTATATATATATGATATGAATATAGTATATATACTATATATATGCTATATATATATACACACACACACACACATATATACTTTAAGTCTTCAAGTTCTGGGGTACATATGCAGAACGTGCAGGTTTGTTACATAGGTATGCACGTGCCATGGTGCCTGTCTTCTACATTAGGTATTTCTCCTAATGTTATCCCTCCCCCAGCCCCCCACTCGCCGACAGGCTTTGGTGTGTGATGCCCCACCCCGTGTCCATGTGTTCTCATTGTTCAACTCCCACTTATGAGTGAGAACATGTGGTATTTGGTTTTCTGTTCTTGTGTTAGTTTGCTGAGAATGACAGTTTCCAGCTTCATCCATGTCCCTGCAAAGGGACATGGCTGCATAGTATTCCAAAAGCCCCTCCTCATTATTCTGATGCAGCCACTGGTCTGTAGGGTTTGAAAAGCATTGCTTAGAGGACAAGGAGGTAGAAGGTGTCCTTAGGATGAGATGCTAATGAGGGAGTGAACCTTAGAAAGGTGGAAAGACTCACACCAATGGTCCCATGGTTGGGTGATGGTTAACATCACAAAGAGAAGTAAATTCCAGACCTGCATCATAGTACCCTGAGTAGAACTACTTCAACAATCTGTCTGGTCAGATACTTAGTACCTAGATATGGAGACCATATCTCACAGTTCTGTCAGGCAGGAGCAGTCCAAACACTTTGATTATCAGCTGTCTCTTGCTCGGGAAATTACTAGGTACCAACACTGTTATATATGCAGAGGTGTCTGAAAAATGAATGCACATCAATTTCCAGTTCCACACAGAGCACATCTGTAAAATACGACCTTTGGATAATGGCTGGAGTGTTTACCTACAGTATTGGTTTTTGCATGTGGCTTTCCCGAGATATGTCAGGGTACAGCAGGACCAAAACCTGGGTAAGAACTGAAGTAGTAGGTAAATATTGGATCATAAATTAAGAGTGAAAGGCAAAGCTTGGGGTGATGTCAAAGTCAATAAATGGATATTCAAATATAAAGTTACATAGCTGAGTAACAAACGCACTATATCAGAGTTGTGGAATGGAAATCAAAACCAAACTGAGCTGGATGTGGTGGCATGCACCTTGAGTCCCAGCTACTCAGGAGACTGAGATGGGAGGATTGCTTGAGCCTAGGAGGTCGAGGCTTCAGTGAGCTATGATCAAGCCGCTGCACTAGGCCGGGAGCAGTGGCTCATGCCTGTAATCCCAGCATTTTGGGAGGCCGAGGCAGATGGATCACCTGAGGTCAGGAATTCGAGACCAGCCTGGCCAAAATGATTAAACTCCATCCCTATAAAAATAAGCTGGGTGTGGTGGTGGGTATCTGTAATCCCAGCTACTTGGGAGGCTGAGGCAGGAGAATTGTTTGAACCTGAGAGTCAGAGGTTGCAGTGAGCCAAGATCGTGCCATTGCACTCCAGCCTGAATGACAAGAGCGAAACTCTGTCTAAAAACAAGAAAAGCCACTGCACTCCAGCCTGGGTGACAGTGAGACCCTGTCTTTTTTTTGTTTTTTTTTTTTTGAGATTGAACCTGACTCTGTCACCCAGGCTGGAGTGCAGTGGTGCAATCTTGGCTCACTGCAACCTCCACCTCCTGGATTCAAGCGATTCTCCTGCCTCAGCCTCCAGAATAGCTGGGATTACAGGCGCTCACCACCACGCCCGGCTAATTTTTGTATTTTTAGTAGAAATGGGGTTTCACCATGTTGGCTGGGCTGGTCTGAAATTCCCTATCTCAAGTGATCTGCCTGCCTCGGCCTCCCAAAGTGCTGGGATTACAGCCGTGAGCCATCACGCCTGGCCTGAGACCCTGTCTTTTAAAACAAAAACAAAACAAAAATTGAGCAAAGACAAATGAATTACCTGGAGTAATGAACTCCAGGAGGAAACATGAACATCTGACTAAATTCTAGTTGAAGTCCAGCTGGTTTGCATTGCTTTGACATCACTTGCGCATGCTTTCCTACTCCATAATTTTAAAGATACTGCTTGAAGCACAACTGACTATAGAATGTGCTCTCTTTGTCTTATGGTTTTCTCTGAAAGACCTTGCTTTATACAACTGCTGTTTGTTGTAGCCACAGTCATGCTTCATTCAGACAACAGCAGTGGGTTTTCAAAGTGATTCATTTGTTTTCCTTGCACTTACCCTCTCATTTGCTTCGGGGTCCTGCATGTGGCTGGCTGGCCGAGCTGTAAGAGTAGGGTTTGCGTAATATCTGCTTCTGAGCCATGTTTCAGGACTGTGGATAGTTTTAAGCTAAAGGGGAGAAGTCCAGTGGAAGACATGCAGGGAGCTTTTCATCTGCTTGAAGGAACAGACTTGCTCTGTATTGCTCCAAAGAGGCCAATATTTTGAAATTCCAATGAGGTAGGCTCAAAATGAAACATCCTGAACATCTGAGCTGTCCAACAATGATGCCGGCTTCCTGGGGCATTACTCAGCTACTTGTGCTCCATCGAGTTCTTTTCTTTGGCTTTTTCTTTCTTTCTTTCTTTCTTTTTCTGACACAGAGTCTTGTTCTGTCACCCAGGCTGGAGGGCAGTGGTGTGATCACTGCAACCTCCGCCTTCCAAGTTCAAGAGATTCTTCTGCCTCAGCCTCCGGAGTAGCTAGGATTACAGGCGCTTGCCACCATGCCCGGCTAATTTTTATATTTTCAGTACAGACGAGGTTTGGCCATGTTGGCCAGGCTGGTCTCAAACTTCTAACCTCAGGTGTTCTGCCTGCCTTGTCCTCCCAAAGTGCTGGGATTACAGGCTTGAACCACAGCACCCAGTTGAGTTCTGAATGTTGAGGCTCCTCAGATTTCAGTTTGGGCCTCTCTTCTCTTTTACACACTTTTTCTTCAGCACCTCATCAAGCTCTGTTGTTTTAAATGCCATGTATATGTCATAATGAACCCACTGTTTTCTCCAGTCAAATCTCTGTTGCCTTATATATTCAACTACCTCCATGACCTTCCGCTTGAATGTTTCATGAGCATCTTGAACTTAACACAGGAAAAATAGAACCCTTGATTTCTTCTTCATCCTCTTCTGCCCCAAAGTCTTATTTTCCTCCAGCCTACCCTAGATTAGTCAATGGCACCAACACCTACCTGTCACTTAGCCCCAAACTTCTGCCTCTCTCTGGCTGTCACGCTCAAACCACCTCAAGCCAATCACCTCCAGACTTGAACAGGGAACACAAGTGTCTCACTCATTGAGTTCCCTCAAACCACTGGCACATGGTCAATTCCTCCTAAATATTTGATGAATGAATGAATGATGTAGAATGATCATCTGGAAGAAATAATAATGGCCCTTCTAACTTAATGAGTCTCTAATGATAGGTACTTTAAATATATAATTCTATCCCTAATGACAACACTTCAAAGTAGGTAGGCAAGTTAAAAAGCTCACAGAACTGAGAGTTTTGTATGGTTTTGCTTTTAAGTTTTATTAAGTGCTTTGTATGGTTTTTTTGTTTTTGTTTTTCTTTTTTTTTTTTTTGAGACAGGGACTCGCTTTGTCACCCAGGCTGAAGTGCAGTGGTGCAATCATAGCTCATTGCAGCCTCAACCTCCTGAGCTCAAGCGATCCTCTTGCCACAGCCCCCTGAGTAGCTGACACCATAGGCAGGGGCCACCATGCCTGGCTAAATTTTAAATTTTTTGTAAAGACAGGGTCTTACCACATTGCTCAGGCTGGCCTTGAACTCCTGGCCTCAAGTGATCCTCCTGCCTCAGCCTCCCAAAGTAGTAAGTAGGATTACAGCCATGACCACTGTGCCCGGTATGTATGACATTTTTTATAGCATACATAGGCATAGTGCTAAGTGCTTTATATATATATAAAATCTCATTTAATTTTTACCAACCACATACAGGGTAGCTTTTATGCACCATTTCATTGATAAGAAAACTGAGGCTAATAGAAATGAAGCAATTTGACTTAGGTAAAATAGCCAGGAAGTGATGGGACTGATATTTAAACCCTGGTCTATTTGGTTCCTACAGCTGTATATTTCCCCGCTATATGATAAAGCAATCTCTAACAAGGATACTACTGAAGGGATGCCAACATCTTATGAATTGTTGTAGTAGATGATCTTTTGGTTTCTTCAAATTGGAATTTTTATAGTTATATTGTGCAAACGGTCCTTTTCTCTATTTCTTTAGATTCACTCCATTAGACATCTCTACCATTTTAAAGAAAGTAAAAATAACTACCCAAATTTCATAGAAAATCTAGAAATGCTCTAAACCCACACACAAATTGCAACCGATGTGACAGTAAAGAGCTCCTTCCAGCCAGGCATAATGGCTCATGCCTGTAATCCCAGCAATTTGGAAGGCTGAGGCAGGCGGATCACTTGAGGCCAGGAGTTCGAGACCAGCCTGGCCAACATGGTGAAACACTGTCTCTACTAAAAATACAAAAATTAGCCAGGTATGGTGATGCACGCTTGTAATCTCAGCTACTCAGGAAGTTGAGGCAGGAGAATCGCTTGAACCCAGGAGGCAGAGGTTGCACTGAGAAGAGATAGCGCCACAGCACTCCAGCAGCCTGGGTAACAAAGCAAGGCTCTGTAAAAAATAAA
This sequence comes from Symphalangus syndactylus, assembly GCF_028878055.3. NCBI lineage: Eukaryota > Metazoa > Chordata > Mammalia > Primates > Hylobatidae > Symphalangus > Symphalangus syndactylus. Next base: position 112,278,377 of record NC_072424.2, read on the forward strand.
ATAAAAATTAATTTACAAACACCTTCTTTTATTCTTTTTTTTTCTTTTTTGTATGCTTCAGCACAAGTCAAAATAGAATTCCTATCTTCTTAATACCTAAACTAAGTTAACCAGCCTGGCAATGGTTCCCAAAGCCATGCCAGCAGATACACAGCGCAGGATGTCACCCCCGGGCTGACTCACCACACAGAAGACCTAGTAACTTGAGGAGTATTGTTCTCAAAGATCCAAATTTGCTGAAATCTATTCTAAGTACTCCTGCATAAAAAAGATCTTATTACAATTAGTGTACCTTTAAAAAGAGAAATTCCCTGTCTATGTGTATATAGCTCCTCTGATTCCTGAATTCTATTCCTTATAGTTATACAATTATGTGGAAATTATTTTACGTTAACTTCTGTATTCCAACATCATTTTTAAGAAGGAGGTTAGTAAAGGTGCCCACTAGACAAACTTCTGCAATAGGAAAAGAGCACTGGGATAGTCAAGTAAAATGACAGAACTGAAGCAATGGGAAACATGTCCATAAGCAATTCAAGCTGGGAGTGATAAGCTACCTGTGAAGTCAGGAGATCAAGGTTGAGGAAGAAGCAACAAGAAACATTGATTCCTCTCTCTACCTATTGCAAATGGTCTTGGGGCTCTTAAGCATAAATGTTACTTTTCCCTCCAGTGAGCCTGTATGAAGCTCTCAGATAATCACTTCAAATTGCTCTTTCAATTCACAAGCCTGCAGCATTCTGAAATATTTCCAGATATTATTTGCACCTATATAAGGATAGCAGATACTAACTTATCCGGTGCCTACCTGGTGCTGTTGTAGGTCGATTTGGGATTTGAATTCAAGGATTCTGGCTCCATACTTTGCTGTATCCACTACACTGAACTGCCTCTCCATGAGAAACTATTTTAATAAGTCCTCTGGTTAGAGGAACTCATCCATCTGCAACTCACACTGGTGCAAAAATGGAGCAGCAAATCAGATCAGGAAGTGCCATCTCCACCACCAACAAGGGGCCCTAGAGTCACCAGAACCAGTCCCTGCCTAACTGAAACCTAGAACTTTAGAAAGAAATTCACAGATTTGGCTCATTGCAAGGGTGAAGGGAGGATGGTAGGAAGAGTGAGACATCAGAGCTCTTTTTGAATGGGGGGAGGAGGCCGCCCCCATGCCTGGGAGGTGGATGGAACTGTAGAACAGGAATCTTGAGATGGGTAGAGTTCAAATGGGTGAGAGCTTTAACTTACTCCCTCCTAGTTTAGGAAGTGCTCCTAAAGGCGTCCCCAGTTTCCAAAATAGAGATATTTGCTTTGAACTGCTGACTGGTGGTTTTGCTTTGTGGACATGGAGAGGAGAGGATGGCCAGGAAAGGGAGATTCTTCCCACCCCTTTGCTTCCGTGGTTCCCATGCACCTATAGGTGGACTAAGACTCCGTACCTGGAAGATGTTTCAATTGTGAGAGAAGGGCAGGTAAAAGGAAGAGCACAGACCAGAATGAGATAACATTCTGCCTGCACCTGCAGGTCAGAGCAGCTTTCTGTGAACTTGAATGTGATTGTGAGTCACCCTGGGATCTTGTTAAAATGCAGATTCTGGTTCAGCATATCCGGGGTAGGGCCTGACACTCTGCATTTTTAACAAGCTCCCTGGCGCAGCTGATCCTAGGGTCTACGTAGAGGCCATGCTTTCAGTAGCAAGGAGTTACAGGACATGCCAGCTGGAAGGCAGAGGGACCTTATACACCTGGGTTAGGCATATATTTTCATTACTGCTTGCTGCATATTCCTGAGAGGACAGAATGTGGGGTGACTGTCCTTCAGAGTCGTTGATCTCTCCGCTGCACAGTTTGAGTTAAGGCAGATAGCACTTTTATCTGGCCCTAGGGGCATCTGTTGGGGCCCTGGGACAGTTACCTGTACTTTTTGTTAACATTAATGCTGTCCTCCACTTCTGTGAGTTGTGGAGAATATGGTCTTTTAAAGGATGCTAGAGGCAAAGCTGAAGGACAATGCTAGAACTAGTGATTTTTTTTTTTTTTTTTTTTTTTGTCTCATTGCCCCAGAAGGTCAGGATACTTGAGCAACAGTGTGAACAAGCCCACAGCTCCAGCTTCCCCAGGGCTACCAGGGAAAACGCTTGAGGCTGTTCATCCTTAGCTAGCTTAAGCTCTGGTGAGAGGAATCACGTCTGAATTTCACCTCCTTAAAACATCAGTGAAGGCGGTCATTATTTGGATCGTCCAAACTGTTTCCATGAGGAATGGAATGGAATCAGGAAACCTAAATTTAGATTAGGTGCAATGAAACTGTCTTCCTGAGACAGAAAAAGTAATTATAGAAAGGCATTTCAAAGAAAAGTCTTGCTAATGTTTCTTGGGACCTTCCTCAGGGACAGATTGCAGGGAGTGGAACCTGTCTGGATAGCCCATTACTTTTTTTTCCCAAGGCAGTCCCATGACCTGATAGCCACCACAGGGAGCCAAGACAATGAGTGGAATCAGGCCGTGTGTGGGGCCAAGATAAACTGTGCTAATGCCCTGACTGTTCTGGATGGCTTAGGGCCTGGCTGCTGCCTCTGTGAGCACTGACCGCCCTATACTCTGCCCCGTCTTCCTGGCCAGATAAGAGTCTCTCCCACATGTGACCACCCCCAGGACCACAACTAGCAAGACAGAAGCCATGTGTTATTTTACTAAATAACAACATTCTTAGAAAATTTCCCATATCTTGACTTTATTTTCCCTTCAAAACAATTTTTTTGAACATGGCTCAAAACTCAAAACTGGCCAGGTGCAGTGGCTCCCGCCTGTAATCCCAACACTTTGGGAGGCCAGGGTGGACAGATCCCCTGAGGTCAGGAGTTGGAGACCAGCCTGATTAACATGAGAAAACCCTGTCTCTACTACTAAAAATACAAAAATTAGCTGGGCATGGTGGCATGGTGGTGCACACCTGTAATCCCAGCTACACAGTAGGCTGAGGCAAGAGAATCACTTGAACCCAGGAAGTGGAGGTTGCAGTGGGCTGAGATTGCACCACTGTACTCCAACCTGGGTAACAGAGTAAGACTCTGTCTTAAAAAAAAGAAAAAGAAAAATCAAAACTCTCTAAAGGCCGGGTGTGGTAGCTCACGCCTGTAATCTCAGCACTTTGGGAGGCCGAGGCAGGAGGATCACTTAAGGTCATGAGTTCAAGACCAGCCTGGCCAACATAATGAAACCCCGTCTCTACTAAAAATACAAAAATTAGCTGGCTGTGGTGGCATGCACCTGTAGTCTAAGCTACTCGGGAGGCTGAGACAGAAGAGTCATTTGAACCCTGGAGGTGGAGGTTGCAGTGAGCTGAAATCATGCCACTGCACTCTAGTCTGGGCAACAGAGCAAGACTCTGTCTAAAAAAAAATAATAAAAATAAAAATCTGTCTAAGAAGGTACACTGGGACATTTTGCCCTTCTCTGTTCTATCCACCAAATTCCTCCTTTGCCCACTCTACATTATTATTTGAGTTTCTGTTTATCTTTACACTATTTTGTTATACACATATGAATAAATATTCTTGTATTTCTCTCTTATACAAAAGATAGAGTTTTTCTGTTCTACACCTTGCCTTTCTTTTCACTTAATATATCATAGAGCTTTCTCCATGTCCATATGTGACATCCTTCTCACTCTTTTTGACAGCTGCAGATTATTCTAATACATGAATGTATTAGATTTTATGCAACCAGTCTCCTAGTTTTTGGACTCTTGAGTAGTTTTCAGTCTCTTTTATTGCAAGCAATGCTGCCAGAAACATCCTTTTTCATGTGCTATTTTTTATGTGTACAGGTGTAACTAACGGCTAGATACTGAGACATGATGTTGGGGGATTAAAGGGTAAATGCCTCTGTAATGTTGATAGCTATTGCCAGTCTCTCTTCCTGGAATGTTGTAGCATTTTATTCTCCCACCAGTAAAGGTTTGAGGGTACCTGTTCCTACACAGCCTTGCCCAAGGGAGTGTATCACACTTCTGGATTTTGCCAATCCAACAGATGACAAGTGTTTTCTTAGTGTGGTTTTAATATTTGATTTCTTTTTTTTTTTTTTTTTTTTTGAGACAGGGTCTGTCTCTGTTGCCCAGGCTGGAGTGCAGTGGCACTGTCTTGGCTCACTGTAAACTCCACCTCCGAGGTTCAAACGATTCTCATGCCTCAGCCTCCCCAGTAGCTGAGATTACAGGCCTTGTATGTGTGCCACCATGCCCAGCTAATTTTTGTATTTTTAGTAGAGATGGGGTTTCACCATGCTGGCCTGACTGGTCTTGAACTTCCGGCCTCAAATGATCCGCCCACCTCAGCCTCCCAAAATGCTGGGATTTTAGGGGTGAGCCACCATGCCCAGCCTGATTTCTTATCATGAGTAAAACAGAATATTGTCATACCTTTAAGGGCCATTTGTGAACTTTTGTGTCATGTCCTTTCCCCATCCTATTACTGTAGGTTTTAAAAATCTTGATTTCTGGGAGCTATTAGGTACTGAGGAGATCAGCATTTGTTTACAAATTGCAACGTTTTGACCAGTTTTTCTTTTGTCTTTGCATTTTGTTTGTGTTTGTGTTTTTGTTGTTGTTGTTGTTTTTTGCCACGTTTAAGGTTTTTATTTTTATGCATTTGATTTAATCATTATTTTCTCTTTAGGTTTTGGAAGTGGAATGATAGGTACATAGATCTTCCCAACTGTAGTTCTATAAGAAAATGTATCTATAGTTTCTTAAATATTTATTTGATTTTATTTTTTCCATTTAAATTTTTTATCCATTTGGTATTTATCGTGATGTATGATATGAACTATGGATCCAGCATTGCCTTTTACTCAATTGCCTTCATGCAATTTATTAAAGATAATTTGAGATGCCATCTTTACCAGTTCAATTTCCTACATGTGTTTGTCCCTGTTTTTGGAATTTTTACTCTGTCCCACTGGTGTCTCCATTCATAGGTCAATGTTAGTGTTTTAATCAATGAAGTCTTATGTTATATGCAATATCTGGAGATTTTCAAGGTTTGTTGGCTATTCTTGCTTGGATTTTGTTAGCTTCATTAAGTAGAACGAACATTGTAATGATGTTGAGTCTTTGCATTAAGAAACATGAGATACATTGTTTCATTTGTTTAAGTGTACTTTTCTTCTCCTTCAACAGTGTTTTAAAGTTTTTCTTAGGTACAGGTGTTGCCCATTTCATGTTAAGCTTACTTCTAGCTATTTTATCTTGTTTATTGTGATTATAAATAGCAAGATTATCTGTTTTTCTGTATATCGTTTGCAAATGTGAAGACTACCTACTTTTTCATATTAATTTAAATCTTGCTACTTTACAAATATTGCAGTTTTATTCAATTCTGTTATGTTTTATAAGACAAATCAAATATTATGCCATTTGCAAATAGAATTAGTTTTATATCTATATTAATTTTATTTTTTCCTGCATTCATTTTTTATTTTGTTCTTTTCTTTAAAAAAATATTTTATTTTGTGTGTGTGTGTGTGTGTGTGTGTGTGTGTAAGTTCCAGGGTATATATGCAGGATGTGCAGGTTTGTTAAATAGGCTAAATGTGTGCCATGGTGGTTTGCTGCACTCATGGACCCGTCACCCAGCATGCATTAGCTCTTTTCCCTAATGCTCTCCCCCAACCCCACCCTGCCCCAACAGGCCCCAGTAAGTGTTGTTCCCCTCCCTGTGTCCATGTATTCTCATTGTTCAGCTCCTACTTACGAGCGAGAACATGTGGCATTTGGTTTTCTGTTTCTGTGTTAGTTTGCTGAGGATAATGGCTTCCAGCTTCATCCATGTCCCTGCAAAGGACATGATCTTATTCCTTTTTATGGCTGCATAGTATTCCATGGTGCATACGTACATTTTTTTTTTAATCCAGTCTATCATTGCTGGGGATTTGGGTTGATTCAATATCTTTGCTGTTGTGAATAGTGCTGTAATGAACATACATGTGCATGTGTCTTTAGAATAGAATGATTTATATTCCTTTGGATATATACCCAGTAATGAGATTGCTGGGTCAAATGACATTTCTGGTTCTAAATCTTTGAGGAATCGCCACACAGACTTCCACAATGGTTGAACTAATTTACATTCCCACCAACAGTGTAAAAGTGTTCCTATTTCTCTGGAATGTCACCAGCATCTGTTGTTTCTTGACTTTTTAATAATCACCATTCTGACTGGCACAAGTTGGTATCTCATTGTGGTTTTGATTTGCATTTCTCTAATGATCAGTGACGTTGGGTTATTTTTCATGTATTTCTTGGCCTCATGTATGTCTTTTTTTGAGAAGTGTCTGTTCATATCTTTCGCCCACTTTTTAATGGGGTTGATTTCTTGTAAGTTTGCTTAAGTTCCTTGTAGATTCTGGATATTAGACCTTTGTCAGGTGGATTAAGAGTAAGTTTTCCTCTTCCTTTTCAGTTCTTACGCTACCGATTTTCTTCTGTTATCTAATGGCATAAGTTAACACCTCCAATGAAACATTAAATACCAGTGGTATCATGGGCATCCTTGTGTTTTTCCAGGATTTCTATTTATATATCTTTTTCATGTTAGCAAAATACTTTTCAAGTTTTATTTTATTGAATTTTAAAAATCAAGAATGGGCATTCTGTTGTATCAAATATCTTTTTAGTATTTGCAGAGATTATTTGTGATTTTTCTCTTTAAATCTCCTTAAATTTGACAAATTGTATCAATTGACTTCATGATGCCAAGTATTCTTAGATTTACAGAGTAAACCCCACTTGATTATGGTATATTATTTTTATTATTATTATTATTTGAGACTGGGTCTTGCTCTCTGTTGCCCAGACTAGAGTGTAGTGGCATGATCATAGCTCACTGCAGCCTTTGTCTCAAGCTAGCTTCCTGCCTCAGCCTCCCAAGTAGCTAGGACTACAGGTGCATGCCATCATGCTTGGCTAATTTTTTTTTTTAGAGGTGGAGTTTTGTTACATTGCCCAGGCTGATCTCAATCTCCTGGCCTCAAGCAATCCTCCTGCCTTGGCCTCCCAATGTGCTGGGGTTACAGGTGTGACCCATTGCACTTGGCCAGTGTATTATTTTTATAATGTGTTATTTGATTCTATCATCATATTTGAGATTCTTCTGTAGTTTTCTTTTTTATGTAAATTTTAAATCATATTTTGTTATTAATATTATACTTGCTTCATACAAAGAATTTTGCTCTGGTCAATCTCAATAGCATTTAAATTGCATGCTCTTTAAAGATTTGATAAGATTCTCCTTGGAAACCTGACGTGGTTCTACACATTTTGCATTCTAGCCAGTAAAGGAATCAGTGATGCTGTTATTTGACCTAAAATTTTGATTTTTGCCAAAGCCTATCTTGCAGAAACAGGTATCATCAGAGTCACATACCGAAAGCCAAAATTAAAGAACAAATCTAGAAAGTGGTAAGCAATAAAATGAAACATACATATAAGAGAACAGTAATTCGATTAATAGCTGATCTTATGAGAAACCACAGAGGCCAGCAGGGTAGAACAACATCTTCAAAGTGCTTCAAGAAAAAGAAAGCCGTCAACTGGGAATTCTATACCCTTCAGAAATGAAGGAGAAAGAAAAATATTCTCAGATGAAAGAAAACTAAGAGGATTTGATGCAAGCAGGCCTACACTATGAGAAATGCTAAAGGTAGTTCTTGAGGCTGAAGAGAAATAATAAGAGATGGAAACTCACAACCATGAATAAGAGTGAAGAGCACTAGAACTAATAACCATCTGGGTGAACAGAAAATGCTTTTTTTTTTTTGAAACGGAGTTTCGCTTTTGTTGCCTAGGCTGGAGTGCAATGGCACCATCTTGGCTCACCACAACCTCTCTGCCTCCCGGATTCAAGCAATTCTCCTGCCTCAGCCTCCTGAGTAACTGGGATTACAGGCATGAGGCACCACACCTGGCTAATTTTGTAATTTTAGTAGAGACGGGGTTTCTCCATGTTGGTCAGGCTGGTCTTGAACTCCCAACCTCAGGTGATCCTCCTGCCTTGGCCTCCCAAAGTGCTGGGATTACAGGCATGAGCCACCTTGTCTGGCTAGAAAATGTTTTTGTTTTTTTTTTTTTTGCTTTTTTATCTTAATTTTGTGTAATCAATATAACTGTTTAAAGCAATCTATATCATTACCTGGGGATTGTTATGGTCTGAATGTTTGTGTCCTCCTTCCCTGCCACAAATTTGTATATTGAAACTTAATTTCCAATGTGACAGCTTTAAGGTGAGGCCTTGAGGAGGTGACTAGATCATGCGGGTGGAGCCCTTATGAATAGGACTAGTGCTCTTATAAAAGAGGCCCAAGAAAGCTTGTTTACCTCTTCCATCATGTAAGAATGCAGCAAGAAGTCACTGTCTACAAGGAACTAGACACTTCTGGTACCTTGATCTTGAACTTCCCAGCCTCCAGGACTCTAAGAAATAAATTTCTGTAGTTTACAAGCTACTCAGTTTGTGGAATTTTGTGATAAGAGCCTAAATGGACTAAGACATATATTTATCAAAAGATGGTAAGAAGTTTACACTGAAAACCACAAAATCTTGCTGAGAAAAGCAAAAGCAGACATAAATATAGACATACATGTTTGTGGATTAGAAGATTCAACATTGTTAAGACAGCAATTCTTCCTAAATTGATTTATAGATTCAATGTTATACCAATAAAAATCCTAATAGGCTTGTTTGAAAAAATTAATAAGCTGCTTATGAAATTTACAAGGAGAACCAAAGGTAAAGAATAGCAATAACAATTTTTTAAATGAAGAACAAAGTTGGAGGACATAGCCGGCCATGGTGGCTTACACCTGTAATCCCCACACTTTGAGAGGCCAAGGTAGGTGGATCATTTGAGGCCAGGAGTTTGAGACCAGCTTGGCCAACACGGTGAAACCCTGTCTCTATTAAAAATACAAAAATTAACCAGGTGTGGTGGCACACACCTGTAATCCCAGCTACTCAGGTGGCAGAGGCAGAAGAATTGCTTGAGCCTGGAAGGCAGAGGCTGCAGTGAGCTGAGACTGTGCCACTGCACTCCAGTCTGGGGAACAGAGCGAGATTATCTCAAAAAGAAAATCAAAGTTAGAGGATATATATCTCCAAGTGGAAAAACATGAACTGTTTCTCCGCTGCTCACCCACCATAAGAGTCAACACAGAAGACTTCTGTGGCCAAATATGTGATTTCTTCCCACCAACAAGCAAGCAATCAATTCTGTAGTGTACACCAGCTGGGTGTCCTCTAATTCAATTCAGTTCTAATACTACTTACCTGAAGGTAGCATCAGATCACACAGATTGAGAATTAGGTCTCTCAAGACTGAGTCCCATTTTCAACGCCAATCGCACACCCCAGGTGTTTTACCTGTGCTTTTGACCCACCAAGTAGAAACTGGAGTTCCCATCCTCCACCCCTTGGATTCAGTTAATTTTCTAGTGTGACTCAAAGAACTCAGGGAAATATTTATGTTTATCAGTTTATTACAAAGGACATTACAAAGGATATAGATGAAGAGATGCATATGAAGTATGGAGGAGGGGGCATGGAGCTTCCATGCCCTCCCAGGAACCTCCACGTGTTCAGCTATCCAGAAGCTCTCTGAACACTGCCTTTTTGGGCTTTTACAGAGGTTTTATTACACAGGCATGATTGATTAAACTAAGCCATTGGTGATCAACTTAACTTTCAGCCCCTTTCTTTTCCCCAGAGGTTGTGGGGTAGGCTGAAAGTCCCAATCCTATAATGATTTCTTGGTCTTTCCTGTGATCAGTCTCCATCTTGAAGCTACATAGGGCCTGTCAGCCGTCAGTCAACTCATCAGTGTACAAAAGAACATCGCTTTGGAGATTCTAAGAATTTTAGGAAGAAATAGATCTGAAACCAAATATATATTTCACATCATCACAATACATAATTTCAGAAGTTATGATAAAACTACATTATTCAATACAGTGTGTTATTGGTATAAAGATAGACAAACAGAAGAATAGAACAGAATACAAAATCTGGAAATAGATCCACACTTATATGATTGATTAGTTTGCAATAAAGGTGCCAAATAATTCAGTGTGGGAAGGATAGTCTTTCACAAGTGCTGAAATAATTATACATCTCTATGGATTAATAAAAAATTAACCTTGACCCTTACCTCATACTGTAAGCAAAAATTAACTCAAAATGAATTATAAACCTAAATTTAAAAAGCTAAGACAATAAAACTTATAGATAAAAACACAGGAGAAAGTCTTCGTGACATTCAGTTAATCAGTTTTCTTAAGTAGGACATGAAAAGCACTGATCGTAAGACAACATTGACAAAATGGACTTTTGCAAAATTAAAAGCCTATACTTTTAGAAAGATACAATGAAGAACGTAAAAAGGCAAGTTGTAGAGGGAGAGAAAATATTTGCAAAGCATATGTCTGTCAAAGGGCTTGTGTCCAGGATCTATAAAAAAACTTACAATTCCATAGTAAGAAGGCAAGCACAATGAAAGATTTGGCAAAAAGATTTGAACAAACTCTTCACACAAGGAGACATACGGATGGCAAATAAGCATATGAAAACGTACTCAGCATCTCTAGTCAACAGGGAAATGCAAATTAAAACCACAGCAAGATCCTACTACACACTCACTAGAATGACTAAGGTTAAAAAGACTGCTAGTATCAAGCGCTGGTGAGGAATGTGGAGTAACTCATACAGTTTAGTGGAAATGCAAAATGTTACAGTCTTTTTTGGAAAGCTGACAATCCCAAATATTGGCAAACATTTAGGAGGGAACTACACCTCTCATTCATTGCTGGTGGAAGTATATAATGATACAGTCACCTTGGAGAACCGTTTGTTAGTTTTTAATAAAACTAAACATGTCAGGACTTAGCAGCTCTACTTCTATATATTTACCAAGAGAAACAAAAATATAGATCTACAAGAAGACTTGTACAAGAATATTTATAATCCTAAGCTGGGGAAAAAAGCACAGATGTCCATTAACAGGAGAAGGGATAAACAGTGACATTCATACAAAAGAATATTGCATGCCTGTATCAAAATATCTCATGTACCCCATAAATATATACATCTACTATGTACCCCCAGAATTTTTTTAAATAAAAAAGGAAAAAAAAGAATACTACCCAGCCACAAAAAAATGAAGAACCACTCATACATACATATGGATGAATCTCACAGACTAATGCTGTGTGAAGGTGAACACATGATTTCATTTACTGTATATGAAGTTTAAGAAAAGGCACTGTTAATATATTGTTATATAAATCAGAACAGTTGTTGTCTCTATGAAGGAACTCACTGGAAAAGGAAACTTTTTTAAAGCCATTGAAATATTCTGTTATGACGAGGCTGTTGGTGACGTTGGTATACACATTTGTCAAAACTCATCAAACTGTACACTTAAGATATGTGTATAAATCTTTCTCTAGGAAATATTATAAAGTGAAGTATTACAGGAAGAAAAGAAGAAAAAAGACATAGGGAATGGTGGAGACATTATTACTAATGTGAATTTGATTTTCCCCTCCAGTTTGGAACTTTTTTCTTTTTTTTTTTCCCCCAGAGACAAGGGTCTTGCTGTGGTGCCCAGTCTAGTCTTGAACTCCTGGGCTCAAGTAATCTCCCTGCCTCAGCCTCCAATCCTCAGCCTGCTGGGATTACAGGCATGAGCCACCATGTCCAGCCCATTTTGGAGCTTAATTCTGCCTTTTCTTTTTTTTTTTTTTGAGACAGGGTCTCACTCTGTCACCAAGGTAGGAATGCAATGACACAACCTTGGCTACTGCAACCTCCTCCTCCTGGGTTCAAGTGATTATCCTGCCTCAGCCTCCCAAGTGGGTGGGATTACAGGCATCCACCACCATGCCCAGCTAATTTTTATATTTTTAGTAGAGACAGGGTTTCACCATGTTGGCCAGGCTAGTCTAGGATTCCTGACCTCAAGTGATCGGCCTGCCTCAGCCTTCCAAAGGGCTGGGATTACAGGCATGAGCCACAGTGCCCAGCCTTCTTTTTCCTTACTCCTCATCTTCTGTGCCAGAAAGTTTTTATTTTCTTAATCAGTAACCCTGTATTTGAAATTACTAGTCTAAAGCTCTTTGATTTTGTTGCTTTGAATTGGTTTATTTCATCAGGTTTAGATAATATTAAACTTTAAGGGGCTGAAGTTAATATTTATTAGACTCTTAAATTATTAAACTCTTGTTATATTCTTAACATGTTCTAGAAAAATATTACAGACACTTTTTTTTTTATTATACTTTAGGTTTTAGGGTACATGTGCACAATGTGCAGGTTTGTTACATATGTATCCATGTGCCATGTTGATTTCCTGCACCCATTAACTCGTCATTTAGCATTAGGTATATCTCCTAATGCTGTCCCTCCCCCTCCCCCCACCCCACAGCAGTCCCCAGAGCGTGATGTTCCCCTTCCTGTGTCCATGAGTTCTCATTGTTCAATTCCCACCTATGAGTGAGAACATGCGGTGTTTGGTTTTTTGTCCTTGTGATAGTTTACTGAGAATGATGGTTTCCAGTTTCATCCATGTCCCTACAAAGGACAGGAACTCATCATTTTTTTATGGCTGCATAGTATTCCATGGTGTATATGTGCCACATTTTCTTAATCCAGTCTATTGTTGTTGGACATTTGGGTTGGTTCTAAGTCTTTGCTCTTGTGAATAGTGCCGCAATAAACATACGTGTGCATGTGTCTTTATAGCAGCATGATTTATAGTCCTTTGGGTATATACCCAGTAATGGGATGGCTGGGTCAAATGGTATTTCTAGTTCTAGATCCCTGAGGAATTGCCACACTGACTTCCACAATGGTTGAACTAGTTTACAGTCCCACCAACAGTGTAAAAGTGTTCCTATTTCTCCACATCCTCTCCAGCACCTGTTGTTTCCTGATTTTTTAATGATGGCCATTCTAACTGGTGTGAGATGGTATCTCACTGTGGTTTTGATTTGCATTTCTCTGATGGCCAGTGATGGTGAGCATTTCTTCATGTGTTTTTTGGCTGCATAAATGTCTTCTTTTGAGAAGTGTCTGTTCATGTCCTTTGCCCACTTTTTGATGGGGTTGTTTGGTTTTTCTTGTAAATTTGTTTGAGTTCATTGTAGATTCTGGATATTAGCCCTTTGTCAGATGAGTAGGTTGCAAAAATTTTCTCCCATTCTGTAGGTTGCCTGTTCACTCTGATGGTAGTTTCTTTTGCTGTGCAGAAGCTCTTTAGTTTAATTATATCCCATTTGTCAATTTTGGCTTTTGTTGCCATTGCTTTTGGTGTTTTAGACATGAAGTCCTTGCCCACGCCTATGTCCTGAATGGTATTGCCTAGGTTTTCTTGTAGGATTTTAATGGTTTTAGGTCTAACATTTAAGTCTTTAATCCATCTTGAATTAATTTTTGTATAAGGTGTAAGGAAGGGATCCAGTTTCAGCTTTCTACATATGGCTAGCCAGTTTTCCCAGCACCATTTATTAAATAGGGAATCCTTTCCCCATTTCTTGTTTTTGTCAGGTTTGTCAAAGATCAGATAGTTGTAGATATGCGGCATCATTTCTGAGGGCTCTGTTCTGTTCCATTGATCTATGTCTCTGTTGTGGTACCAGTACCATGCTGTTTTGGTTACTGTAGCCTTGTAGTATAGTTTAAAGTCAGGTAGCGTGATGCCTCCAGCTTTGTTCTTTTGGCTTAGGATTGACTTGGTGATTCGGGCTCTTTTTTGGTTCCATATGAACTTTAAAGTAGTTTTTTCCAATTCTGTGAAGAAAGTCATTGGTAGCTTGATGGGGATGGCATTGAATCTATAAATTACCTTGGGCAGTATGGCCATTTTCACGATATTGATTCTTCCAACCCATGAGCATGGAATGTTCTTCCATTTGTTTGTATCCTCTTTGATTTCATTGAGCAGTGGTTTGTAGTTCTCCTTGAAGAGGTCCTTCACATCCCTTGTAAGTTGGATTCCTAGGTATTTTATTCTCTTTGAAGCAATTGTGAATGGGAGTTCACTCATGATTTGGCTCTCTGTTTGTCTGTGATTGGTGTACAAGAGTGCTTGTGATTTTTATACATTGATTTTGTATCCTGAGACTTTGCTGAAGTTGCTAATCAGCTTAAGGAGATTTTGGGCTGAGACAATGGGGTTTTCTAGATATACAATCATGTCATCTGCAAACAGGGACAATTTGACTTCCTCTTCTCCTAATTGAATACCCTTTATTTCCTTCTCCTGCCTGATTGCTCTGGCCAGAACTTCCAGCACTATGTTGAATAGGAGTGGTGAGAGAGGGCATCCCTGTCTTGTGCCAGTTTTCAGAGGGAATGCTTCCAGTTTTTGCCCATTCAGTATGATATTGGCTGTGGGTTTGTCATAGATAGCTCTTATTATTTTGAGATACGTCCCATCAATACCTAATCTATTGAGAGTTTTTAGCATGAAGGGTTGTTGAATTTTGTCAAAGGCCTTTTCTGCATCTATTGAGATAATCATGTGGTTTTTGTCTTTGGTTCTGTTTATATGCTGGATTACATTTATTGATTTGCGTATGTTGAACCAGCCTTGCATCCCAGGGATGAAGCCCACTTGATTATGGTGGATAAGCTTTTTGATGTGCTGCTGGATTCGGTTTGCCAGTATTTTACTGAGGATTTTTGCGTCAATGTTCATCAAGGATATTGGTCTGAAATTCTCTTTTTTGGTTATGTCTCTGCCAGGCTTTGGTATCAGGACAATGCTGGCTTCATAAAATGTGTTAGGGAGGATTCCCTCTTTTTCTATGGATTGGAATAGTTTCAGAAGGAATGGTACCAGTTCCTCCTTGTACCTCTGGTAGAATTCAGCTGTGAATCCATCAGGTCCTGGACTCTTTTTGGTTGGTAAGCTACTGATTATTGCCACAATTTCAGAACCTGTTATTGGTCTATTCAGAGATTCAACTTCTTCCTGATTTAGTCTTGGGAGGGTGTGTTTGTCGAGGAATTTATCCATTTCTTCTGGATTTTCTAGTTTATTTGCATAGAGGTGTTTGTAGTATTCTCTGATGGTAGATTGTATTTCTGTGGGATCGGTGGTGATATCCCCTTTTTCATTTTTTATTGCATCTATTGGATTCTTCTCTCTTTTCTTCTTTATTAGTCTTGCTATCAGTCTGTCAATTTTGTTGATCTTTTCAATAAACCAGCTCCTGCATTCATTAATTTTTGAAGGGTTTTTTGTGTCTCTATTTCCTTCAGTTCTGCTCTGATTTTAGTTATTTCTAGCCTTCTGCTAGCTTTTGAATGTGTTTGCTCTTGCTTTTCTAGTTCTTTTAATTGTGATGTTAGGGTGTCAATTTTGGATCTTTCCTGCTTTCTCTTGTGGGCATTTAGTGCTATAAATTTCCCTCTACACACTGCTTTGAGTGTGTCCCAGAGATTCTGGTATGTTGTGTCTTTGTTCTCGTTGGTTTCAACATCTTTATTTCTGCCTTCATTTCATTACGTACCCAATAGTCATTCAGGAGCAGGTTGTTCAGTTTCCATGTAGTTGAGCAGTTTTGAGTGAGTTTCTTAATCCTGAGTTCTAGTTTGATTGCACTGTGGTCTGAGAGACAGTTTGTTATAATTTCTGTTCTTTTACATTTGCTGAGGAGAGCGTTACTTCCAACTATGTGGTCAATTTTGGAATAGGTGTGGTGTGGTGCTGAAAAAAATGTATATTCTGTTGATTTGGGGTGGAGAGTTCTGTAGATGTCTATTAGGTCCACTTTATGTAGAGCTGAGTTCAATTCCTGGATATCCTTGTTAACTTTCTGTCTCGTTGATCTGTCTAATGTTGACAGTGGGGTGTTAAAATCTCCCATTATTATTGTGTGGGAGTTTAAGTCCCTTTGTAGGTCACTCAGGACTTGCTTTATGAATCTGGGTGCTCCTGTGTTGGGTGCATATATATTTAGGATAGTTAGCTCTTCTTGTTGAATTGATCCCTTTACCATCATGTAATGGCCTTCTTTGTCTCTTTTGATCTTTGTTGGTTTAAAGTCTATTTTATCAGAGACTAGGATTGCAACCCCTGCCTTTTTTTGTTTTCCATTTGCTTGATAGATCTTCCTCCATCCTTTTATTTTGAGTCTATGTGTGTCTCTGCACGTGAGATGGGTTTCCTGAATACAGCACACTGATGGGTCCTGACTCCTTATCCAGTTTGCCAGTCTGTGTCTTTTAATTGGAGCATTTAGCCCATTTACATTGAAAGTTAATATTGTCATGTGTGAATCTGATCCTGTCATTATGATGTTAGTTGGTTATTTTGCTCGTTAGTTGCTGCAGTTTCTTCCTAGTCTCGATGGTCTTTACAATTTGGCATGTTTTTGCAGTGGCTGGTACCGGTTGTTCCTTTCCATGTTTAGTGCTTCCTTCAGGAGCTCTTTTAGGGCAGGCCTGGTGGTGACAAAATCACTCAGCGTTTGCTTGTCTGTAAAGTATTTTATTTCTCCTTCACTTATGAAGCTTAGTTTGGCTGGATATGAAATTCTGGGTTGAAAATTCTTTTCTTTAAGAATGTTGAATATCGGCCCCCACTCTCTTCTGGCTTGTAGAGTTTCTGCCGAGAGATCAGCTGTTAGTCTGATGGGCTTCCCTTTGTGGGTAACCCGCCCTTTCTCTCTGGCTGCCCTTAACATTTTTTCCTTCAACTTTGGTGAATCTGACAATTATGTGTCTTGGAGTTGCTCTTCTCAAGGAGTATCTTTGTGGCGTTCTCTGTATTTCCTGAATCTGAATGTTGGCCTGCCTTGCTAGGTTGGGGAAGTTCTCCTGGATAATATCTTGCAGAGTGTTGTCCAACTTGGTTCCATTCTCCCTGTCATTTTCAGGTACACCAATCAGACGTAGGTTTGGTCTTTTCACATAGTCCCAAATTTCTTGGAGGCTTTGTTCATTTCTTTTTATTCTTTTTTCTCTAAACTTCCCTTCTCTCTTCATTTCATTCATCTTCCATCAGCGATACCCTTTCTTCCAGCTGATCGCATCTGCTACTGAGGCTTCTGCAATCTTCGCGTAGTTCTCGAAACTTGGCTTTCAGCTCCTTGAAGCCCTTCTCTCCATTGGTTATTCTAGTTATCCATTCTTCTAATTTTTTTTTCAAAGTTTTTAACTTCTTTGCTATTGTTTTGAATTTCCTCTCGTAGCTCAGAGTAGTTTGATCGTCTGAAGCCTTCTCTCAACTCGTCAGTCATCCTCTATCCAGCTTTGTTCCGTTGCTGGTGAGGAACTGAATTCCTTTGGAGGAGGAGAGGTGCTCTGCTTTTTAGAGTTTCCAGTTTTTCTGCTCTGTTTTTTCCCCATCTTTGTGGTTTTATCTACTTTTTGTCTTTGATGATGGTGATGTACGGATGGGTTTTTGGTGTGGATGTCCTTTCTGTTTGTTAGTTTTCCTTCCACCAGACAGGACCCTCAGCTGCAGGTCTGTTGGAGTTTACTAGAGGTCCACTCCAGACCCTGTTTGGCTGGGTGTCAGCAGCGGTGGCTGCAGAACAGCGGATTTTCGTGAGACCACAAATTCAGCTGTATAGACACTGTTTATACAATATTTTATTTACCCTCACAGAAAACCTATGGAGTTCACGTTATTTATAGAAAAGTCAGCTCAGGTGGAGAGAGGTTACATAACTTGCAGAGAGGCAGACAGTTAATTAGTGTTAAAGTTTGATTAGAACCCAGTTCTCCCGGATTTTTTTCATTTGACCTAATTCAAGTACACTACAGAGAAACAACTTTCTCACTGCCACTACTGCCCACTCCAAACTTCAGGTTCATGTTGCCCCTTCATTTCTTTCGGTTACCATGTTATTAGTTCGTTAATTCTTTAAATCATTTCGCAAGAATTTACTGTACTGAGCACCTCTTCTGTGCCAGGAATGTGTTAGGTGCCTGCCGGGAAGGATTTCAAAATTGAGGGTGGAGACAGGAAAATAGACAACATCCGGTTGGCAGCATGTTAAGAGGTCAGTGTAAGACGGGTGTAGCCTCCGAGAGGTCCTTAAAACATACTGGGGGTACTAAAAACAGATACTTAAAACAGGCTGGGGCAGGCAAGACTTCTTGAAAGGGAGGAGGCCTGCACCAAGCCGGCTAGGTGAACAGGTGAAACAGCAGTGGAGGATGACCCGGCAAAGGGAGCTGCCATGCATAGCCATGACATCACAAGACAATGTGCTCTTTTCTGGAACTGCACTTTTTTTTTGGTTTTTTTTTTGAGATGGAGTCTTGCTCTGTTGCCAGGCTGGAGTGCAGTGGCACGATCTCGGCTCACTGCAACCTTCTCCTTCCTGGTTCAAGTGATTCCCCTGCCTCAGCCTCCTAAGTAGCTGGAACTACAGGTGTGCATCACCATGCCCAGCAATTTTTTTTTTTATTTTATTAGAGACAGGGTTTCACCACATTGGCCAGGATGGTCTCGATCTCCTAACCTAGTGATCCACTGGCCTCAGCCTCCCAAAGTGCTGGGATTACATGCGTGAGCTACCGAGCCCAGCCTGAACTGCATATCTTTCTAACCAAAAAGTGGATGGAGTTCCAGTGGCAAAGGAATGAACAGTGGAGACAAGAGAGTTAAATAGGGGTTGACTCATTAAAGTCCCCGTATGCTGGGTTTGAATTTTATTCTGAGGCAAAGGCAGGGCATCTGAGGAGTTTAAGCTCCTTAAACATAGGGAATTGAAAGTGCTTGTGTTTTTGGGAAGATCACCCTAGCGGGATTAGAAAGGAAGAATCAAGCTGCTGTCGCTATAATACTGTCAAAACCTAATGAGTGTCTAACATAAGACAGCCACAGTGAAGAAGGGTGAACCTGCCTTCTAATTAGTCAGGAAGAGATTTCTTTCTCTTTCCTCCCTTTGTTGATGTAAAGAGAAGAAAGTGTAAAGTACAGATGAGTTTCAGGCTTGCACCTGAGAAGCTGGTGGTGCTGCCACCTGAGACAAGAATGCTAGGGGATCAGGTCTACCTAATGTTCCTTCCTAAACACAGACAAAACCTAAAGTGTGTGGACCCCAACCACTCCTACAACCATATGGTGCAGCTATTCAAGGTGAGTTCTCAGGAGCAATTGTGTTGTTCTTCAACCTGAATATATTTTTATCTAATTGTTTGATCACATCATTATTCCCCTATTAATAACCCCTAATATGAATCTGCAGAAATGAGACCACTGGCTAGATGAAATTTATTGATTCTCTAAGAAAAATTATCTTCATTGGCCGGGCACAGTGGCTCACACCTGTAATCCCTGCACTTTGGGAGGCCGAGGCAGGTGGATCACGAGGTCAGCAGTTTGAGACCAGACTGACCAACTTGGTGAAACCCCGTCTCTACTAAAAATACAAAAAAGTTAGCTGTGCGTGGTGGCAGGCACCTGTAATCTCAGCGATTTGGGAGGCTGAGGCAGGAGAATCGCTTGAAACTGGAAGGCGGAGGTTGCAGTGAGCTGAGATTGCGCCACTGCACTCTAGCCTGGGCAATAAGAGCAAAACTCTGTCTCAAAAAAAAAAAAAAGAAGGAAAAAAAGAAAAATTATCTTCATTGGCTAAATGAAGTAACTTAGTTAAACTTTTTTTCTTCTAAGAGCAGGAACGCATGCATGTACAAAAAGCCTTGCCCTTTTTTCTTTTTTTCTTTCCTTTCTTTTTCTTCCTTCTTTTCTTCTTCTTTCCTTCCTTCCTTCCTTCCACCTTCCTTTCTTCCTTCCTCTTTCTTCCTTCTTTCTTGTTAATTTGGAAGAAAATTTTCTCCAAACTTGAACTGACTCCAATGACTGGCTCTAGCACAAACATCACGAACTCTGAAATCTGAAGTTAGATGAACATGTGATACTGAGGTTGACATTTCTGAGAGGTTTTCCATCAAATCTCCCTGACTTACCATCTCCTGCTCTTCACATGACACATGGTTTAACTTCTACAGAACGGATTACATTCTATCCCCAGCTGGTATGCAGATATCATCTCATGGAAAGAAATTTAAAAATAATCATAAACTCATTAGATGTGGCAGTATCTGGGTGAGGAGGAGGACACTGGAAGAGGGGAGAGTGGACATAGGAGAAGAGAGAGGGCACCTGTTCCCACTTCTAAGAGAGGGTACCGAGATCACACCACTGCACTCCAGATTGGGCAGCAGAGTGAGACTTTGTTTCAAAAAAATAAAGAAGAGGCTGGGCGCGGTGGCTTACGCCTGTAATCCCAGCACTTTGGGAGGCCGAGGGGGGCAGATTGCCTGAGCTCAGGAGTTCGCGACCAGCCTGGGCAACACGGTGAAACTCTGTCTCTACTAAAATACAAAAAAATTAGCCGGGCGTAGCAGCGCATGCCTGTAGTCCCAGCTACTCGGGAGGCTGAGGCAGGAGAATTGCTTGAACGGGGGAGGCGGAGGTTGCAGTGAGCAGAGATCGCGCCACTGCACTCCAGCCTGGGTGACAGAGTGAGACTCCATCTCAACATATATATATGAAAAAAGAAAAACGGAGAGGGCTTTAGAACTGTGTTAAGCAAAGCTGCCGGTGTACCAATGCAGGGTAAGCACATTGAGCAACAGCTAGACATTTGACTATGACACAATACTTTGGCAGAAGCAATAAAACCATTTTTAAGGAACCTTGTTTGGGGACTTTCAATTGTTGTTTTATTACAATCAATCAATACTTTTTCTACAAAGCTAATAAAAAGAACAATGTCCTGGGAAACTAAATCACGGGTTTTTTATTGACTTGGTATCAGAATCAAGAAGACTTTTAATTCATTCAGGCTTCAGTGTCCTGACCCATCAACGAATGACAGTAATTGCTGCCAAGCAAGATTTTATGAGAAAATACTGAGATAGCCTTTGTGAAAAGTTTCCCAATATAAATTTATTTTATTATTCCCGTTAATTATTATTTTTTAAGAGACATTTTTCAGTCAGAGGGTATTTAATTTTTTTTAAAACAAACAAGGCACAAGAAAAATTTATGGTGAAAAATGTTTTTGTGTAAAATGTTGATCTCTCCATAAAACTTTGAAACAGTGAGTATTTTAATCCTTAGTGGAGACCATTAACTGTAACAACATCTTCCTGCACAGATAATTTTTGGTTTGGTCTTGTGGAATAGATATCACCTGGAACATCAGTTCATGGAATAAAAACCTGAACTATGAAAATATATTTTAGTTTTTTTCAATATTACAAATGTTATTTTTTTTTCTTGCAGTGGGATAAACTTCATGACAGATACAGTGGTATTAGACCTCTGCTGTGATGAAATATCAAACATTTTAACATTTTGGCTTTATTTGAATTTGGTTTTATTTTCATAGCATGTATTCAACTCCCAAAAGTAATATCACCTAATTTCATGTTTGCTTCTACAACTCACAAGCAAAGATCATCATTTACATGCAAATTTATATAAATGAAGGTCATTGGGAATCAAAACTTTTTCTACTTTTATCACTAGATTGGAGCTGTTGTAGCTATATTCTGGCAGTGGATTTGGATAATTTTCAAGTTTTAGGTTTTGCTAACAAGTGTTCTTAAAGCAAACAAACCAAAATCCTCTGAATAAATTCAGTGCATCCCAGACCATTGCCTCTAGGCAGGCAAATCCGGTTCACTGGGGACAACTCATTAAGTGATAAGTGAATCTGTATGTACAATCTATATAACTATACTGAATATAACAGTACTCAAATATTAATGGAGTAAATATTAAAACATTCCTTTTCAACATGAATGACTAAATCTCAGAAACATATTACAAATAAATAGCCAGGGCTTAATTTCTTTAAAATCCTTATGCAGATATTTTTCCAGAAGACATACAACCTGCTTAATGTTCAACTCACTAGAGAGATTAGTGTCTAACTTGTCAACAAAAACACAGACACACAAGCACACGCACAAAGAAAGTACTGCAGCTGTCACCCTTTGTTATTTACTCAGCCAGTTGGAGCAGAAGACAGTTAACTGCAGGGCACTTCTTTGCTGGATTTAATCAAGCTTCCTCAAGAAGATGCCGTGGTGTGGTCTTTACTTTGAAGAGCCTGAAGGCAGTAAAAACTCTACTTCATACTGCCATCTGCCAAGGTGCAAATCTCATTTGAGAATAGTAGGGTTTGCCGGGGGCAGTGGCTCATGCCTGTAATCCCAGCACTTTGGGAGGTAGAGGACAGGGGATCAATTGAGCCCAGAAGTTTGAGACCAGCTTGGGCAACATGGTGAGACCCCATCTCTACAAAAAAATACAAAAATTAGCCAGGCGAGGGGTTATGCACCTGTAAAGCCAGCTACTCAGGAGGCTGAGGCGGTAGGATCACTTGAGCCTGGCAGGTGGAGGATGCAGTGAGCCGAGATCGTGCCACTGCAGTCCAGCCTGGGTGACAGCATGACACCCTGTCTCAGAAAAAAAAAAAAAGTAGGGTAACTATTCTTATGTTAGGGACAAAGATTGTCAATTTCACTACCTCTATTGTTATGAGTAAACACAGTTTCACCACCATAAAAAGTGACACAGCAACATATGAACAAAACCTGGTAAAAAGAACATGGGAAGATGAAAAACAACAGTTTGTGTTTGAGTAATGGGATTGGGGGTGAATTTTGTTTTTTAATTTTTTTATGATTTTTGATGTTATTTGTATCTTTAAACTTCTGGTTGATTAACACATGCTCATTCACGGATAATTTTTAGTTATGTGAGCATGAACTAGCTTTATTTTTGTACTAACTATGAAAGAGATGTTAACTAATTATAGATTTCAAAACCATTTTGTTGGAGAGGGGAGGTGGTTTGCTTAATCTGAGAACAAATTATTTTTAAGCATTACATTCATCCATTTCCATGTAAGACTCATGGTAGGAATATACAATCTAAATTCTTTGCTATAGCACATTTATCAGGACCGAAGATGACAGTTGTGTTTTAATCATAAGATCACATTATTATAAGTACTTGAAAATGACATATTTGATTCTCTTTAAGAATCTCCTTTAATTGAAGATTTTAATAGCCTGATATTAAATAACTTATTGTACCAATTCTAGGCATTCACCTTCTTCCTTCTTGCCCCCCACCCTCACCCCAATCTAGCACTGCTGGAGCAGTCTTCCTAAAGCCTAGCTTCCTCATGGCACTCCCCTACTAATACTTCAGTGGCCCTCCAGTGCCATGTGAACACTTTTGCTTTTTTTGTTTTGTTTTGTTTTTAAGACAAGGTTTTGCTCTGTTACCCAGGCTGGAGTTCCGTGGCAGGATCTTGGCTCACTGCAACCTCCGCCTCCTAGGTTCAAGCAATTCTCCCGCCTCAGCCTCCTGAGTAGCTGGGATTACACGCATGCACCACCACGCCTGGCTAATTTTGTATTTTTAGTAGAGACAGGGTTTCACCATGTTGGCCAGGCTGGTCTCAAACTCCTGACCTCAAGTCACCCGCCTGCCTGGGCCTCCCAAAGTACTGGGATTATTGGTGTCAGCCACCACACCCGACCCCCCATGAACATTTTTGGTTGGCTTTTTCTCAAAGCTTTCTACAATTTGTTCCCACATTAACTACACGATCTTCTCTTTTAAATCCTCAACACAAAACTTCCATTTCTCCTACTGAAAAACGCTTCCCTCTCTTTTCAACGTATCTAAATTTTATCTTGCCTTACAGTTTGATTTCTCTACCATCCAACATAAGAAACCTTCCTGAGAATCACAGCACAATTTGGTAGCTCTTATTTATGAATTTCCATAAAAACTTATTACATATACTTCTAGCATCACACCAGCATAAGTAACATTGAATTATTTTAAAATTCTAAATATATTTATTTATTTTTAACCAGATTAATGTCCCTTACAACGGCTACCTTTTATTATATTTACTTCATATGTTTTCTAGCACCTATTTATTATACAGCCAAGAACTGTTAAATTGTAGTGGCATGGCCTGGAGTAGACGCTCAGTGAATACTTGTTGAACGAATAAGGGTAGACAACACTGTACCCATCCAGCAGGCAAGACGCTGGTTCCAACGTTGCTCTATTTTAATCAGAGCGATAGTGGCCAAGGCAGTTAATATTTTTGGTCCCCCATTTTCTCATCTATGAAAGGAGCTAGTAAAAGAGTTGATGTTTTAATTTAGGCTTGTCCTCTATATCTCTAGATCTAAATTAAATATCTATCTCACTCTATCACCAAGCCTTCACTTGAGAATCCTTGTCAGTGTTGATCTGAGAAGTTCCTTTCAGCAACCCCTCACCAGCATTCACAGGGGAACCTGCTAAGATAACTTACTTCCTATTACTCTTTCGTTTCAGCCTTTGTCCTATGTCTGGAGACTTCTTGGAAGCTGGAGCACACAAATAGCTACAGCAAACTTGAGGAATGGGCATGAATAGACTGGCTTTGGGAACCTGCCAGCTTGGCTGTGTGGCCAAGGTAATAGGCAAGCCAAGGCAGAGCTAGAGCTCAGAGCTGGAGGGGAAATTAAAGCAGCAAATGTAGAAACATTAAGCCTGAAGAGGCGACAACGTTGAATTCTACAATGCAGGCCAAAGCTCAGACTGCAAGCTGTCTGGCTGCTCCGGGTGTACCCAGAAGTCAAAGTCCAGCAGGGGCAAAGGTGGAGGTGTGGTCCTGCATGTGGGGTGTTGGGGGGATGTAGAAGAGGAGGTGCTTTAAGATCCAGAGATCCCAGCTGCCCTGGTGCACCCTTGGAAGAATAAAAGGCTAGGAACTGGACAAGTCAGGCTCAAGTCCAAGCAGCCTAAGGAATCAGGGAAAGAATGGAGCTCAGAGTGGGAGGTCAGGGCAGTATCTAAAAATCCAGGATAGCAACAAAGCTGGTGGTGGCCCCTGACTCTGGTAAGGGCAGCCTGCAGCACCATGCCATGGGGGACCTGACTGATCACACCTTGCGTTTGCAAACAAGAATTAGTAGGGTATGAGTAGGATTCTGCTGGTGCCCAGGAAGGCAATGCCATCTACATCTTTACAAAGTTTTAACAAAGGCCTGGAGGACACAATCTTCCCCAAAGTCCTGATGTCGCTGTTTGCTGGCAACAATTAGAGTCAAAAGAAGAGAGGCACAGAATGTGCCAGGGGTGTGCTGCGTACAGCCCCGATGACCACAAGGCCTTCTTGGGTCAAGTTCTGCCATCTCTGGTTAAGATGGGCTCACCCTCTAGGACCTTGATGGAGTCCTCGGACCACCAAGAGTGTCCCACCAAGAGCCTTCCTCTTCTGGTGACTTGTGCCTGCTTCCCGTGGAGAGCTCCAGAAGGGAGGAAACTGTGAGGAGGTGGAGAACGTGGCAGGGATCCTAACTTTCTTACTGAAGGAAGTTCTTAACAAGTACCCATCTGCCTTCAGGGAAGAAAACATAACTCATTTTGGTCTTTCAAATTCAGTTCTCAAAACCAGATCCTGTTGTCAGCAATCTGTGTCCCAACGCCTTCTTCAGCAACAGCATTTTCCCTGTGGAATTAGTTTCCAATGTTCTTTCTTAAATAAACCACTGAGGATTAAAAGGAATCCAGATACCCACCACATTTTGTTTCGTTAATGAGTAATTATCACATTTCTTTGGCTACTTAAATGCATTCTCTGAGTCAGGTAAAGGAGATCATAATAGTTAATCAACAACAAGTAATTCTTGGGTACTTAACAATAGTCTAAGCACTTAATCATACTTAAAATTGACTATTAATGAACCTTATAAACCATTTTGCAATTCTGAAAGTGAATTTCTCTGCAGGCTTAGAGATTACTAAGCCATTTAGATCTTACCAAACAAATATTATTCATGCTTTAATTCCTGGGAAAAGAGATTTAGAAAATGAGGTTAATGTTTTGAGTTTAACAATTATATATTCCATCTGGGATGCTCTGAACTCAGGTTAAACATTCTTCAAGTTATTCCCACATTTTTCAAGTTATTCCCACGTTAGTGACCTACTTTATTATTACTAAAGAAAAGGGCTGGGTGCGGCGGCCCACATCTGTAATCCCAGCACTTTGGGAGGCTGAAGCAGGAGGATCACCTGAGCTTGGGAGTTCAAGACCAGCCTGAGAGGGAGACTCTGTCTCTACAAAAAATAAAAAATTAGCCAGGTATGGTGGCACGTGCTCATGGTCCCAGCTACTCAAGGAGGCTGAGGTGGGAGGATCACATGAGCCTGGGAGGCAGAGCCTGCAGTGAGCCCTGGTTGTGCCTCTGCACTCAAGCCTGAGAGACAGAGTGAGACCCTGTCTCCAAACAATAAAGTAAAATAAATAAATACATAAATAAATAAGAATGCAAATCAAAGACATTAAGAAATAGCTTTACTTTGTAGGCATTTAAGGTAAATAGGTCACATTTTCTTTTTTAAAAAAATTACCCACAGAAAAACAAGTCAAAAATCAGACTATTTCATAATAGTGTCTTCTTTTTTTAAAAGAGGATTAATATAAATTGCCTTCTCACCTGTTTTTAAAATAAAGGACTGAATAATAGAACTTAGACAACAAATCTAGTAGCATGATAAAAGCCTTTACTTTCATAGCTAGAAAAGGTAAACAAAGAATAAAACAGGGTGAAGAAGAAAGAGGACAGATAGAATGTGAATATTATCTCCCTTTTTCTCAAGATAAAACTAATATTGCTTTCTAAAAAGAAGCAATTCTTTAGAGCAGAGGTCAGCAAACTTTTTCTATAAAGAGCCAGATAGTAACTATTTTATAATTTGCAAACCACATAAGTCCTCTGTTTCATATGGTTTTCTGTTTTCTTTTTAAACAATACTTTAAAAATGTTGAAAATATTCTTAGCTCACATGTATAAAAAAGCAGGCAGTGGGCTGATTTGACTCACAGGTGGTATAGCTTGCTAATTCCTACTTTAGATTTTAAGAATGAGGCAGATGTTGCCAGAATTTGCTCTGCTAATTTACTATGAGGTTTGCAAATAAAAGTGTTCTTGACATGAAAACTTGCTATTTTTAATGGAAAGACATGTACAGCCCTTTCTCAGGAAGCGGAGATTAATGCATAAAATTTTATTTTCCTAATATAAAGGATCTTTTTTCAAAAAATGGCTTCTCCGTCTTGTGGCCCTTTGATTATGATAGCTCTGAAAGCTTTGAAAAGCTTGCAAATATTCAACTTCAGGAATAAAACCACCTATGAGACCCTCCCCTGAAGGCAGGATCTTTCCTGCAGCTTTGAGTCTTCCTAATCAGAACCATTGTTTCTTAAACTGGACTCTGAAGACAACACTTAAAGTCACTCAAGTTCTCTACAAAATTCTTGTTTTGTGTTTTCATTTCTAAAGACAATAAAAATAATTGATATGATCAAGTTTGGGATTATCTAGATGATCTAGACAACTATTGCTGTCAAAATAGGCCTGATCACAGGCATTTTCAGTACTCACGGAATTCTAGAGCTTTGGATATTTGTCTAGTCTGTGTGGGCCACTATAACAAAATGCCATAAACTGGGTGCTTATAAAGAACAGAATTTTATTTCCCACAGTTCTGGGGGCTGGAAAGTCCAAAATTGAGGCAGATTTGATGTTCTCAAGTGATGGAAGAATCAAGGGGTCTCTCTGGGGGCTCTTTTATAAGGGCACTAACCCCATTCATGAGAGCAGAGCCTAATTACCTCCCTAAGGTCCCAACTCCTAATACTATCACCTTGAGGGTGAGGAGGGAAACATAAAAATGCCATAGTAATACTAATAGGTACATCGGTGAAGAACAATATCACAGTATCGTGTAGACAGGAAGATTTTGCTGCAATTTGTTTAAAACAAAAAGTCGTGGGTGGGTACAATCATCAGACAGTTCAGTAGTGGTATCCACGTACTCACCCAAAGGAGCTGTGCTGTAGTCGTGGGAGCCTGGTGCTTGCTACTAGCAGTGACTTAATTTCTGCAAAGCTACGTGATCATATTCAACTATGCTAGTTAACTTTAATTTTACTGAATTTGGTTTAGGTAGGTAGTTTGTAAATTTAACTTTCTACTTGTATAAGAATTATAATTATAAAAACAGCAGGTCAGCACAACAGGTCTGAGAGAATCTGTATTCTGTAAAAAAAATACCTATTTCTTACTTGGCGAAAAACATTAGTCAATGTTGCACCAAAAAAATCCCCCAAAAGCTATAGATCAGATATTGACTAAAATGAATTATACAAAAATCTTGACTGGAAATATTTTAAGTCAAAACTAACAGTCTATTTCAGGTATTGACAGAACAAATTCCAGAAGCAGAATAATTGAAACAATCATGTTGAAATTAATTATAATGGGCAGAATTTGACTGAAACTTGTTACCACCTTCACCAAAATATAGTCTTTCTTATACTATCAAATGTATTGAATAAATTGTGAGCACTTTCTTGTACAACTTCTAAAAATTTAGCTTTGCTTTTGTTATCTGAATATTGTACAGGAATATGAGCATGCAAATAAGATCTTTGTTTAGTTTCAAGTCTTTTTATAACTAAACCTGGTGGCATTAAATAATAAATACATTTTCAAAATACGAATAGTCTCTCATTTGATTCAAATTAGATGAGTTGTTTTGCATGTTTCTTATCAATTACGCAATTACTGTCTTAGTTTAAATATAATCTAATAGCTGACACTGCATTCATATGCTATGCTGGATTCCTAGCTAAAATGAAATCAGTATGCTAGTAAAATATTTTTCATACATGTTATTTGGAACTTTGCTTCTCAATTCTATAACAAGAATTCCCTTTGGTGTCTGTATTTTTTTTCTCTTGTGTGTTAATATGCATATAATCTTTCTTTGTTTACCTACCTTTTTTAAGGTAGGTTAAAGGGATAAAAGCAGTAACTCATATGTTTTGGTCTCAGGCCACCTTTACACTTTCAAGAATTGTTGTCCGGGTGTGGTGGCTCACGCCTGTAATCCCAGCGCTTTGGGAGGCCAAGGTGGCTGGATCACCTGAGGTCAGGCATTCGAGACCAGCCTGGCCAACATGGCAAAACCCTGTCTCTACTAAAAACACACAAAAAATTAGCCAGGTGTGGTGGCACGTGCCTGTAGTCCCAGCTACTTGGGAGGCTGAGGCAGGAGAATCACTTGAATCCGGGAGGCAGAGGTTGCAGTGAGTGGAGCTTGCGCCATTGCACTCCAGCCTGGGCAACAAGAGCGATACTCCATCTCAAAAAAAAAAAAAAAAAAAAAAAAAAGAATTGTTGAGAAACTCAAAGAGGTTTCACTTACATGGATTAGGTCTATTACTATTTACCATAATATAAATTAAAACTGAAAAGTTTGAAAATACTTTAATGCATTTAAAATAATAATAAAACTCATTACATGTCACCATAACACATTTTCTGAAAAGTAATTATATTTTCCAAAGCAAAAATAGAAATATGCTTTTATTTTACATTTTTGCAGATCTCTTTTATACCTGGCTTAAAAGAAGATAGCTAGATTTTAATTTCTCTTTCTGTGCTCAATTTGTTGTATTATTTTGCTTTGGTTTAAGTATACGGAGAAAATCTTGTTTCATACAAATGTGTAGTTGGAAAAGAAAACAGTATTTTAACAGCATTTTCAAATAATTAATTATGGATGTCCTTCTTTGATACTATACTAAAACTCAGCAAGTGATAGCTTCTTACAGGTTTGTTATAACATGATATCTGAAACTATATCAATAAAAATTTCATACTCTGTTAGATCAAAATTCACTGGTCTAAAAAAATTCATTGATCTATTTGGTGCTTGAGACAGACATTTGGCTCATGACTTTTGTAATATTAAGTATTAGTCCTCTGGAGAATTTGGTTCCATGAGATATGCAGATATTGTAAATGTTGATCTATGTCACTATGCAATATCAAAAATCACATCTGTTAATATCATCACAGATCTCACCAGAACAACAACAAAAAAGTGTTGAAGTTTTCAAAGCTGTCAAGTTTGTTATGGCAGCTACAAGTTTTCCAAATTCTAATTTTCACTTGAAAGCTCAGATTTCATTATTCCCAACAAATACTGCCAAATCTTTTTTTGAAATGACAGACCCACTTTGTTCATTTTTAAAAAAAGTCTGTCAATACCAATGTTTGAAGAACTACAGTTTTCTGTCAGTTCTTTCAAATAAAAATAGTATTTCATGAAAAAAGTGGCGGATTCAGCCCACCACTCTGTTGCATAAGTACTTTTCCTTGAGACAACCACCATACCTCAGTAGGCAGCAGAGGTGCTTTCTGTGTACTTGACATAGTTTGGATGTGTGTCCCTGCCCAAATCTCATATTGAAATGTAATCCCCAGTGTTAGAGGTGGAGCCTGGTGGGAGGTGATTGGATCATGGAGGAGGTTTCTCATGAATGGTTTAGCACCATCCCCTTGGTACTGTCCTCACAATAGTGAGTTCTTGTGAGGTCTGTTCATTTAAAAGTACGTAGCACCTCCCCCCTTGCTCTCTTGCTCCTGCTGTGGCCATGCAACGTGCCTGCCCCACATTTCCCTTGCCTTCTGCCATGATTGTAAATTTCCTGAGGCCTCCCAAGCAGAGCAGATGCCAGCATCATGCTTCCTGTACAGCCTGCAGAACCATGAGCCAATTAAACTTACTAAACTTCTTTTCTTTAAAAATTTCCCAGTCTCAGGTATTTCTTTATAGTAATGAGAGAATGGACCAATACAGTACTCCTCATTATACCACAAGAACATTATTTTAAAGATCGAGATGTAATAAAATTTTTATTGCTTCATCTAGGACATTCTTCAATGAAGCTAGCTTTTTTTTTTTTTTTTTTTTCAAATATGAATAGGTGGTTCAATGATTAGTAAGGTGCCACTGTTTTGAGTCAGGGCAAAGCACCCATCATTGCCTTTTTTACCAACCTCAGTGAAAATGTCAAACAATGGAAAAAGGAACGTATACTATATGAAAATACTTTTCACCTCTCAGATCCTCTGAAAGGATCCTGGGGACTTTTAAGGGTCTGCAGACCACATTTTGAGAATGGCCACTTTTTACTAAGGGGAAATAAAAATTAAAAATTAGGAAGCAGAGAAAATAAAAACTAAAAAAAAAAAAATTGAAATACTACAAACTCTTGAAACTCCTTCTCAGATATTTCTGCAAACACTTGAAATTTTTTTCTTTTCAGGTATTTCATTAATTCATTCATGTAACAGATATTAATTGAATTGAAATCTATGTAATTTCTTACATAGATTTGTCTAGCATATCTCCTTAAAAATGTAGGAATACTTATTTTCTACTTTTCTTATTATTGGAGCTTAAGCTAGAAAAGTTCCAAGACAACCTATTAAGTCCCACTTCCTAAACTTTTATGTAACCTAACATCTTATATAGAAAAAAACATACAGATAAGCTATTTTAGATCATCGTTTATGTGGCCTTTTTGTTTGCTGGAAAGAGACTTACTCACGCTACCGCAAGAGATGAAGCCAGAGTGTTATGTCTTGTGGAATAACACCTGTGGAAATAAAGTAAGAAAGAATTTTTTACTAGATTTCCTCTTCTAAAGCTTACAATCTAAACCAGAGTCCAGAAAAAGGCTCACAACAAGGAATCACAAAACCATAGCTTCCCATGGAGACTAGAACTCAATTTATGTTCTGAAAAGTGATTCAGGATTCCACACAGTTCTAATGACTGGTTGTTCCCTTGCCAACTTCTTGAGTATTCTGTCTGCCTTCGCATCTCTCTGTGTGTCTATATTCTTCTGCTACCATATAGTTCATTTTTACTAGGTAACTTCAAAGTCTCAAGAGAGAAGATTGGGTTGGTCAACTTAATCACCATGATTCATAAAGGGCAGAGCTTTTGGCGTCAGACCACCTCACAGGCTGTTGGTCTGACTAGTTTAGCTGCCTTTGGGTTAGGTATGAACCTTAGTCCAGCTGTCTGTGGGTGGCAGACTGATGTGGAGCAAAACATGTCCACCTACACTTAAAGAACTTCCTAGATTAGGAGGCGGATGCAGGCAGATTGCTTTGAGCTCACAAGTTTGTGACGAACGTGGGCAACATGGCGAAACCCCGTCTCTACTAAAAAAAAACACACAAAAATTAGCAGGGCATGGTGGTACACGCCCGTGGTCCCAGTTACTTGGGAGGCCGAATTGGGAGGATGGTTTGAGCCTGGGAGGCAGTGAGCCATGATCACGACATTGTGCAGCAGCCTGGGTGACAGAGTGAGACCTTGCCTCAAAAAAAGAAAAAAAAAAAAAAAGGACTTTCTAGAGATCTTCCTCAGCAGGGGCTGTGAATACAGTGTTTCTCTCTGGAAAAGACTGCAGGCATGACAGCCATCTTAAGGCCTGGTGTCCTATAGATTGATCATTTTAACAAAGTGTAAACTTCAGGTGACCTTAGGCAAAGGGATGAGGAAACCCTTTACCTCCCTTTTGGAGAAGAGTTTCTCTTTTAATGCTTCCCTTCTTATCATTCGTTATATTAGTCAGCTTAGGCTGCCATTAACAAAACACCATAGACTGGGTGGCTTAAACAACAGAAATTTATTTCTCCCAGTTTTGGAAGCTGGGAAGTCCAAGGTCAAGGTGCCATCTGATTCAGTTCCCCAGTGAGGGCTCTCTTCCTGGCTTTCAGACAGCCACTTTCTTGCTGTGTCCTCACATGACCGCAAGAGAGAGGAAGCAGGCTCTCTGGTGTCTCTTCCTATAACCACTAATCCATCAGGAGGGCCCTCAAGATCTCATCTAAACCTAACCTCCCCAAAGACTCCATCTCCAGACACAATCACATTGAGGGGAAGAGATTCAGCATATGAATTTTTTCGGGAGTGGATGACACAATGTAGTTCATAGCATTCATCTTCCATTCTAATTCATCTTCCTCAAGTCGGGTGCCCTAAACAGAGTTCCAGATGCCAGACCCCCACTCTTGTCATCCTAACTTTATAGCATACTTGTCTTCTGACTGATTTGCCCAGAATCCTGCGTTCTGTGATGGAAACTAGTGAATTGTGACCCCATCTATGAAAGTGTTATCAACAGAAGCTCGTGGGAGCATGAGGTCCTCTCTTGTGTGCATAGTGGATATTCCTGTGGCTGGTGGCAGGCCAATGCAGGAGAACCTGACAACAGGAAACCTTGAAATGAGATTGGCATGCTGGGCAGTGAGAAGGAGAGCTTCAAATAATAAGCACTTAGTGCACCTTTGTATAGTACTCTATACTCTACCTAAGTATAGAGTAGGCTCAGGCTGGGCCCTGGAAAACCTAAGAAAAAGTTAATAGAAAACTAAAAAATTATTTGCATCATCACACCTAGAAACAACTAGAAAACTAGTAACTTTTCATGGTCCATTATAGTCCCTAAGTCAATAATTATTGACTTGTTCTCATACATGATTACATATCCAAAACCAATCCAATGGACATCTCACTTGTAGAGTCATTATTTTCTTCTCTCGCCTATTTTAAATGACATGCAATTAAGGTGAAGAATTGCTTCATTGATCTAGCATTTAATAGAAACCATCAATGAAAAGTTAAATGCTAATGGAAAAGAGACCAAATATTTAGTGACAGAGAATGATTTTTCAGATGCATACATCGCACGTCACACTCATGCTCATGCAGTGGATAACCCAAGCTGTACTAAAACTTAGTATGATGGTCATGTTAATGTAGATGTTTAATCGCCTTCTCCTTCTACTTCTTCTTCTTTTTTTTTTTTTTTTTTTTTTAACAGGGTCTTGCTCTGTCACCCAGGCTGGAGTGCAGTGGTGCAATCACAGCTCACTGCAGCTTAGACCTCCCCAGCTCAGGTGATCCTCCCACCTCAGCTTTCTGAGTAGTGGGGACCACAGGTGCGCTCCACCACACCTGGCTTAGATCCTTAATTTACACCCTTGCCTTCAAGATTTAAAGTTACTGTAAGCGGAATAAGAGTTCGCCCTGTGCATTGTTTGCAGAATGAGCGAGATCCAGGGGAATCCTTTTGTATGTGATAAAGGAAGCTGGTATGCTGTCACACACGGCAGTCAGCAAATTTCCTTCAAGTTCCCATTGCCTCTGTAATATTCAGAGAAACTAAGAAGAAAAAGAATGTATTTCAAACTGTTAAAGGAGCCCTCAGCACTGCCTTGTGCTTTTTTTAAACAAAATTATAGATTCACTCACAAAGAACTGTAAACATTTCATCCATGTTTAATTTTTAAAAGTGGTAGATAAGATTATGGCTGTGTATTATACAAACTGGGGCTTGACTGTCACATCCACCAGTCATGGAAACCTCTATAGGTTATTACGATCTCTCTGGGCCTTGGTGTCTTCAGATGTCCAATTGGGTTAATACACATCTGCTAAGGCTGTTATGGAATTGGAGATAATAGTGTATGTAGGGGCCCTGCACATGGCCCGCACTCCTTGTATTGTTATTTAGAGAAGTGCTGTGCAAACTGTTTACATTGAAAGGACAGTCACATTCTCTGAGTCTGATATTGCTTGAAGGCCTTCTTTCCTGCCGGTGGCTGACTTTCCCTTTTCTTATTGTTCTAAGAATACTTCTCCATTTGGGCCATTGTAAATAGTAACAATTGTTTGGTTATTCCATCAGAAGGGAGAAGCCTTCCTGGAGCCTGGCTGGCAGAGCCCCTGTCTGATCTGTCTAGCAGTTATGGAGCTGGAGACAGGCGCAGTGCTCTTACTTCCTCCTCAAGGAAAAGAACCCCACCAAAATAGATCCTCATCGTCTTGCTAACACCACCCAGAATAAATACACAGGAAATGAGGGCAAAATCCCACTGTGGTGGTTATTAAGGCAAAATTCTTCCCAAAATATAAAGCTTTTCAGTGTGTAGGAGGGAGTGCAGTAGTGGATATTACAGTGCATGAATCATTGTGGTGCTAATTCCAGATTATAAATTGAGTAATATACTATATGCCGAATGGTTCTATTTAGATTAATTGATTAATATTTTATCCAGAGAAATGTTTCTACATAGCTACATTTACAAACAAAGATAAATTAGTCAAAAAGCATAAGAACCAAATTGTCCATGGAGTTTCGTGGAAAGTTAGTTAGTATCTTGGCATTAAACAAATAATAAACTTCAGCTCTCTTCACATCCATAATGAAGCTTGTAACAAAAAAAAAAAAAAATACGATGCTGTCTAAACCTTTATAACGCTTAAAAATTAAAGCTAGATGCAAATTAGAAATAAAGATGAGGAGAGGGGACCCCCACCAAAGAAAAACACAGCATTAGCAGACCAGCTACTTGAGCAGTAAGATGACATTGCATTAAATTATTGTTAAACCAAATTATTTCTATTCAAGCAAAATAGCGATCTTCATTAATCATAAAATTTACTGTGCTTTCTCCCTTAATTTGCTGATTTTCCTATTGTTCAGACAATGACTAAAGTTGAAGAAAATGCTAATTCGAATCCAAAATTATGGCCAACTCATTAATAATAGTATTTGACAAAATTTGAAGGATGTCAGCTTGTATAACTTCTCAGACATGGAAAGCTTCATTTACTTAAAAAATTGTAATGCTTCTTAATTCATAAGAAAATCAGCTTATAGGAAGGCAGCACCCTGGCCTAGTGGAAAGTTAGAAATATCTACAGAAGAAAGGTGTCTCATGAGCTTTCTAGTCCTGTTTCAGAAATGGAAAAGGAGGTGTAATTCCCTTAACAGATATCAAAACTTACTATAAAGCTACTGCAATCGAAGCAGAATGGTACTGATAGAAAAACAGATAGATCAATGGAAAACAATAGAATCCAGAAGTAGGTCTGACTATATCTGAGAGCAGACATCATTTGGGAAAAGGTGTATAATATTCATTTTGCATATAATACAAAATACATATAATAATGGGGTTGGATAATTGACTGTGTATATGCAAGAAAATAGCCTTCAACTCCTATCTTGTAACATAGCCCAAAATAAATTCCTGAATATTAAGGAGCCAAATATGAAATAAGGAAAACTATAGAATATATTTTTTAAAAATTTAGAAAACATTTTATAGCTGTGGAATGAGAAAAGCTTTCTATAGCAAGATAGGAAGCTTAGTTAGGTAAATAACTGAATATATTTTCAAGAAACTATTCATAGTATAGAGTACTGTGTAGCTTATAAAGGAAATAAAGGCAAGAGTCGGTTCAATAAAAATGTATAATTTCTGTGTAGTATAAAGCAGAGAACAAATGAGCTTCTAAGAGAAAATATTTACAACACATATAGGACAATGGCTTAATATTTCTAATACACAAAGAGCTCTTACACATTAATTAGAAAATGACAAATGGGAACAGGCAATTCGCAGCAGAGGAAATGCAAACGGCCAATAAACATAAGAAAAGATGTTTGAGAAGACATTTATGGTGTTATTTATAGTAAC
Source organism: Symphalangus syndactylus (assembly GCF_028878055.3). Lineage (NCBI taxonomy): Eukaryota > Metazoa > Chordata > Mammalia > Primates > Hylobatidae > Symphalangus > Symphalangus syndactylus. The sequence continues at coordinate 112,314,850 of NC_072424.2, forward strand.
CCAAAACCTGCGTGTGTGAGTAGGAGTGAGGGGGTGTTAAGAAAAAATATGTTCACTGGACGCAGTGGCTCACGCCTGTAATCCCAGCACTTTGGGAGGCTGAGGCAGGCGGATCACCTGGGGTCAGAAGTTTGAGACCAGCCTGCCAACATGATGAAGCCCCTTATCTACTAAAAATGCACAGACTAGCCAGGCATGGTGGTGCACGCCTGTAGTCCCAGCTACCTGGGAGGCTGAGGCATGAAAATCACTTGAACCTTGGAGGCAGAATTTTCAGTGAGCTGAGATTTTGCCACTGCACTTGTGTTGTAATATCAAGAATAGAGGATGACAAACAATCTGGGTGACAGAAAAAGACTCTGTCTCAAAAAAATAAAAAATAAAAATAAATAAAACCAGAGAGCTGGACCTCTATTTCCAGGTGGAGGCCAGGGAAGCTGCCACAGAAGAATGGCTGTGGTGGGCCAGGCCATATGGTGAGCCTGGCAGAGATTGCCATGGCCCAAGCATGGCACATAAACCACCAGACCTCACAGCATCTGACAGCATAGGCCACGACATTTGTGGGGACCATGGCCAAGGCCCAGATAGGAGGAAAACTGTCTCAATATCACTATGGTTATCAAGGTCTACATGCTTCCCATGCTGAACCCCCAGCCCCAACACACACCAAATTCTTGGCATTACGTTAACCCCTCTGAAATGAGGTACAGCTACAGGGAAAGGGAGGGTATTCCAAATTAACCGAGATCGGGTCTTCACTTAACTGATGACATGGAGCCTCAAACTAGACATTAATTTGTGTTAAAGAAGAATTACATTTTATTTTTTCCTTATCAAAGTTTGGACTCGTAGCAGTTAAATGCATTTTCATATGTTTATATATGGATGATTGAAAAACATTGTTAAGAGTAGTTGCCTAGGAGAAAGAGGCTATACAGTTGGAAGGTGAAGGAGACACTATTGGTTTTACTTCAGGCACTTTCATAATGTTTAAATAGTTAAATAAATACTAGTTAAATAAGTTAATTGACTGAAGTAGTACAAATTGCAAAGACAAAAAAGGCAGGTTCAAAATCATTTTGTAGTACACGATAAAAGTCAAGGCTCAAAATGCCTATTTTGAGTGAATTATTAGTATCTCGAAACATCAATTTACTAATTTATAATGTGAGAAGACCGGGTTAAGTGATTACATAATCTCTTCTCTCTAAAATTATCATAAGGCAGTGTGTTTTCCGTCCTTGAAAATGTACAGCCAAATACAGTAGAAAAGAGTCATATTTGTGAAAGACCTTGGATAAGTAAAGAGCTTTCTAACAATGTTCTTCTAAAGATAATAACTATAGGAACAGCAGTGGAAACATAGAATTGTGCCAAGAACAGGGCTTGGTTATCAATCCCAGGTCTGCCAATTATTTTCTGCATGACTTTGGGCAAGACAATTGAAACATTTTGGGTTAGATTACATCTGTAAAGCAAGAGTTCCCAAACCTGGCATTGGCATCAGTCCAAGATTTAAAAAAATACACATTCCATAAATCCAACAGAAATGTCACCAAAAGACACTCCGAGAATGTTCACAGCAGCACTATTTGTAATAACTCAAAACTGTGAAAAACCTGAATGTCCATCAATGAATAAAGAAAGAAATGTTGGTGGGCTCATATGATTGGATACCATACAGTGGCATTCAGCAAACTTTGTTCTATAAAGGGCCAGATAGTAAATATTTCTAACTTTGCCAGCCATGTAATCTCTGTGGCAGCTAAACTCTACCATTGTAGTGTGAAAGCAGCTGTAGATAATACTGAGACAAATTAGCCTGGCAGTATTTCAATAAAACTTTATTTATAAAACCGGAGATTGATCCCTTACTATATAGCAATGAAAACAAACTAGAACTACCTGCAATAATATGGATGAATTTCACAAGCACACTGTTGAGTGAGAGAAGCCACATACAAAAGAATACATGCTGTGTGATTCCATTTGTCTAAAATTTCAGAATTGGCAAACGTAAGCTATGATGTTAAAAGTCAAAATAGAGTGGTTATCTTGGTAGAGTGGTGCCTAGTAGGGGGCCCAGAGGGTTTCTTCTGGGCTGGATTGCTTTATTATTTAATGTGAGACTGTGTTCACTTTGTGAAAATTAATCTGTATATTTACAGGGCTTGCACATTTTTTCCTGATGTAAGGTTTACTTCAATGAAAAGGTTACCATAAAGAAATATAAATATTTCAGTGTCTCACTCTGTAGAATCTGATTCGTTGGCCAGGGGTGTGGCTTGAGGATCTATCCTAAGCCTGCCTTGAAGAAGTAAAGTGAGCTGCCTAAGGTCACGTTATTGGCAGAGCTGAGACAGAGAGCAAGCTCTTACAGTGTTGGGCATGGAGTGAGTCAGCCCTGCATTAAGAGAGGACGCAGCATCTGCCCTTGAGAACGGACTGGGAAATGGCTAAAAGAAGTCAAGGTCACATTCTGGACTCCAACCTACAATCATATTTGCACTGTCACCTGGACATGCTCACTGACTTCTGCCACCTGGGCAGCACCCAGTTCAGAACTTTGCAGATTGCTGGAATTGCTGGGGAGCTGCCAGAGGGCTTTCAGAACTCAGCATGAGTACAGCGAGTAGGGCAGCCAGCTCCCAAAGGGGATAGCCACAGCATAGTTTCCAGCTCTCGGCTCTCTTACAGGAAGGCATTGCAGTGTAGCAGACACAATCTGAAGTGGGGGTTCAAACACACACAGCTTGACATTCTGGTTTTGCAACTTGCTGGCAAATTAGTGAATTTTACTCAATCCCAATTTTTCTCATCTGTAAAACAGCGATAAAATCGACCCCCACTGCCTCTTCCTCACCCCTCCCACAGACAAAGGATTTTTTTTCTCTTTTTTTCTATTGAATCTCCATTGAACTAACATTTACACACGAAGCACCATTAAGTATTTTGCAAAGATTGTCTCATCTAATTCTTGTCAGTAAAGAAGTTTCATTTATGATCCTCATTTTATAGTGAAGAAACTAGGAATCAGTTGACTTAAAAATGACCTGTCTAAAGTCACACAGGTAAGAGTTAAAACAAATTTCCCACTGAAGAAGTGTGCCTGGGAGCCTGAGCTTGTAACTACTGCTTGTGATGATGACAATGCCTGGCAGTTGTCATCCTGTCTGGCCCATGGATGAAATTTAATAGAAGTTAATTCAGCATTTCCTCTTTTCTTAAAGAGCTATGAATTGGAGCTGAGGCCTGGCAGTCAGAAAGCCAGGATTCTAGTGGGCTGGTAAATCACTTCTATTTCCTTGCAGCATAATGAAAGCATGGGATCAGATCACTCTCCTTAAGCGTTTCTTCTGGGCTGAATGAATTTGTACTCTTTACAGGTCTGAATGCTTGCTCTAAACAGAAAATAAGTTAGTTTTTCCCTAAAATTTTATGAAAAATTTACACTCATTTCCATCATCTGAGTTTGTTTTGATATTTAAAACATAGATATTATGTCCTACCTAAACCTCTCTCCATGCACTCACTCACACTCACCTCATCCCATCTCGCAGTCTTGTTTGTTCCTTTACTCCAGGCACACCTAATTCATGGCTGCACATTCCCAAGGGCACCCAAGAAGGGGCACTCTCTTGGTTTGAAAAGCAGAGGTGTCAGTAGGTTTCATCAGGTCTCTGTACCTACACAGTTCTATTACTCTGTTAACCTGTGTGATATGGAGGTTTATGACATAGAAGTTCTCCCCAGACCCGACCATGAACTTCCCAAACTCATCCAGAACTGAACCACCTTAAAACATGCTCTTTTGATATCTTGCCAACTTGGCAGATAAGACCAGATTTTCTACAAATTAAAAAGTGGTGATGGTGATGTGTTTGTTGGTGATGATGCTGATAAAATATGACCCCTTCTTTATACGAGATGATTTCTTATAAAGGCAAATGAAAATTTTGTATCAGAGTTGGAAACCACTGGACCATCAAGTACACTTGAAGGGCAAGAAAGATAAATTTACAGACAAAACTAAGGATTGTTTTAATATTATGTATTTCTCTATCATCTGCCCACACCTGAAACCCAATTAACATTCAAGGGAGAATGAGTTTTGTTCAAGCCATTTAGAAGAGTAAAAGGAAAAGTAAATTTTAATAAGCCAGTATTTTTCTCTTGACATAAAGATTAGCAGAATTTGGGAACAATGTTTAAAATAAGTGTTATAGGCTGGGCGTGGTGGCTCACGCCTGTAATCCCAGCACTTTGGGAGGTCAAGGTGGGTGGATCACCTGAGGTCAAGAGTTCAAGGCAAGCCTGGCCAACATGGTGAAACCCTGTCTCTAATAAAAATATAGAAAATTAGCCAGGTATTGTGGCAGGCACCTGTGATCTCAGCCACTCAGGAGGCTGAGGCAGGAGAATTGCTTGAACCTGGGAGGTGGAGGTTGAAGTGAGCTGAGATCACATCATTGCAAGATCACATCATTGCACTCCAGCCTGGGCAACAAGGGTGAAACTCCATCTCAAAGTAATCATAATAATAAGTTGTTATAATATATGGAATGTATATTGCAGCATTATATTTTAAAAACAAACCATTACAAAAACACTGTTAATTTTGGAAGGCACATTAGCCAGTAGGGTTGAAAGATTTAATGTTCCAGTAATAGGAGTTTGGAATTCCAAAACACAGAGAAATTGTCACTTTTATTGTTTTGCTTAGTTTGGTTTTATTTCAGGAAGTTAGGAGACACTGGGCCCGACAGCGCAGATGACAAGCCGTATGCAAATGCTTCCTATCTATGAGACAGGAAATGCTCTCAGACCCTGCACGTAACTCCCTGCAAAGTTTGCTCTTTGTTTTTGGTACATCCATTTGCTTCTTTGTGCTTAATTCTATGTATTGTGTACAGATGAGACAAAGAGAAAGCTGCAGTTATAGGATAGCATATGATTTCTAAAGAAATTGCTCTTACATTATCAAGGAGCAAATGAAGAGTTTACTGATTTATGAGGAGACATTTGGTATAAACTGAAGGACTTGCTACAGTAGCCATATAAAGGACCTGATAATGAAATTTTTCAGGTCACACACACACATATGCACGCACATACATATATGCACATATACAATTGTTTTTCAAGTGATTTCAGATTTTTCAAATGCAGTCACTAAAGATCAATTCTAGCAATTAATACATTTTGAATTTGTACCCTCTGAGCTCTTACCATTTTGGTCATGTAGACCTTGGGAATTAAGAACCTAGAATATTTTTCTTCATAATTTTGACGCTGATTCATCCTATTTTTTTTTTTTCAGGGAGGAAGGGGGTCACAGGGTCTCACTCTCTCACCCAGGCTAGTGTGCAGTGATGCGCGATCATAGCTTGCTGTAACCTCAAACTCCTGGGCTCAAGTGACCCTCCTGCCTCAGCCTCTTGAGTAGCTGGGACCACAGGAACGGACCACCACGCCTGGCTAATTTTTTAAAATTTTTTGTAGAGACAGGGTCTCACTATGTTGCCCCGATTTGTCTTGAATTCCTGGTCTTAAGCAGTCCCCCTGCCTCGGCCTCCCAAAGTGCTAGGATTACAGCCAGGAACCACTGCACTGGACCATGATTCATCCTGTCTTTGAATCTGCCCACCTGGAAGTGTTGTGTAAATTTTTCCGTGAAGACTGGACTTGGCTTCAGTTCAACTATCAGATTCTTCACAGTGCCTCAGAGGTATGCTCCTACTGCTGCAAAAAAGGCTGGGGGAGGAAAGTATTTTAAAATTATTGAATGATCCTTGCTTAAACTTGCAAATTTACAGTGGCCAGGAGCACAAAATCATGGCAAAAAAATTTTCCTCCTACAAGTACTTTTGATGAGTTTATTACAATATTATTTCAAGCCCAACTAGAGAACTGCAATAGAATGATACATTTCATCCCATTTGCTATACAGCCGGTTTTCATTACAAAAATCTTGTTTTTACTTTAGTTTCATTTTTAAGGCAAATATTTGGCCCCTGGTTGAGGGAGTAGCGTGTCAGCCCTCAGCATTTGAAAAGGGAATTGCATGTTGGCGGGGCCATGCTCCCTCCCAAGCCTGTGGGATAGGAGCCTTGCTTGTCTCATCCACCTCTAGTAGCCCTGGGCATTCCTTGATTTCCAGCACAAAACTTCCGTCTCTGCCTCTTGTTTACATGGCCATCTTCTCTGTGTGTCTGTGTCTTCAGATAGTGTCCTCTCTGTGTGTTATTTTCTCTTCTAAGGGCAGCTGTCTTTTGGGATTAAGGATACACCTTATTCCTTGTGATCCCAACAATTACATTTACAACAACCCTATTCCAAATAATGTCACATGCTGATGTATGGTGGATCAGAACATCAACATATCTTTTTGGGAGGCACAATTCAACTCATAAGACCTGCCAAGCACCACTCTAGGTGCCAGATTACAGAACAAATAAGACAGACTTCATGCTCTGCAACTGCAAGGAGGTTGACATGAAACAAACAAAAACCAAGAGTATCAGTTCATGATAAGTGCTATGTAGATGATTATAGGGCACCTTAAACTTAGATCGGGTGCTACAAAGCCAATTATATAATAGGGCACCTGCTCTGAAAAAATCACTCTAGGGTGATCTTTAAGCTGAGATCCCAAGAAAAGATGAAGGCAGTCATGCAGAAATAGGAAAAAGAAGATTCAAGGTTAAAGAAACTAAGGCCCCAGGAGGAAAAGAACTGCCCCTATCCCACTGCTCACAGCAAAATCTGTCAGTAAGAAGGGCTTCCTTTTTTTCCACGAATTTATGTATGACCTCACATATGATCTGCTTAAGTTTGAGCTCCTGGTAGGTAACGTTCTGTAAAGTTATGGACAGATGGAACAGCAACCCAAGGAATAGAACTTTTCATGCTCTTAAAAAAAAAAGTATTCATCTTTAGCTTGAAGGTGGCATATTGTTTTATGGACTATAAGGCAATTTTTATAGTTTGGAAGCTATTTTCCAAATGTAAACTGAAATATCATTGAAAGGAAGTGTAGACAATAAATAGAGAAACTATTAGTGACCAGCTAAGTCCTCCTCATATCTCCTTAAACGATATCAGATCTGGTTTGCAACTACTCATTCATGAAAGACGTTAGTTTCATTTACAAGAAAATCATCCCCAAATTTGTCTTAAGTCAGATAAATTTAAAGAAATAAATGGGGCCAGGTGTGGTGGCTCATGCCTGTAATCCCAACAATTTGGGAGGCTGAGGTGGGCAGATGACCTGAGGTCAGGAGTTTGAGACCACCCTGGCCAACATGGTGAAACCCCGCCTCTACTAAAAATACAAAAATTAGCCGGGTGTGGTGGCGGGGGCCTGTAATCCCAGCTACTCAGCAGTCTGAGGCAGGAGAATTGCTTGAAACCGGGAGGCGGAGGTTGCAGTGGGAGGCGGAGGTTGCAGTGAGCAGAGATTGTGCCACTGCACTCCAGCCTGTGTGACAGAGTGAGACTCCATCTCAAAAAAAAAAAAAAAAAAAAAAAAAAAAAAAAAAAAAAAGGAATACTGAAATAATTATAAGAATATAATTAATGTAATATGAATAAAAAATTCAGAGAAAGAATGTAGAAATAGCCATTATTTATGTTTGTGACTATATTTCATAGAAGCCACATTTTCCCAAGAACGTTCTTACCTTTTAAAATTCTATATATCCTATAGTATAGGACATAGTGATCTAAAGCTGGTATCTAAGTGGTTTCATCTCAAGGAAAATTAAAACATTACATGACAATGAAAAACAGCAGAGAAAATTTAAGGGCCAAGATCTTGTACTTTTTCTATGTCAAGTTTGGGTTTGCATTTTCAAAACTCTTAGATTAACAGTAAAAATAGGGCACCTTTTTTATCTCTTGTTTGCAGATATAAGCATATTTTACTTACTGAATTATTAACTTTTCCATATGCCTGTCAATTTTTAGAAAAAGACCAAGAACTTCTAAAATAACATGTCAGAATCTGTGATTCAGAGAGAGAACAAATGTATTCAGCTCTCAGAATAACCTAAGCTCTGACCCAATTGAGTCTTAAATGAGAAGCTTTCTAAGAATATGGTTGTTTCACAGTAACTTTCTATGAATTCTCTCAAAATTTAACAAGGGCCACGACTTCCTAAGATATTCAAAATTTAACACTGCTCATCCTTTCATCCATTTTTTGGGGGAAAAATCAAGCTACAGATCCTTAAAAATTAAGCAAATAAGCAGAAACCTTCCTGTACAATCAGCATTTCAAGACACTTCCAGGAGGGTCGTGTCTTTCTATTGAGTTATATTTCAAGTAATTGCATTAGCAAAAAGGTGTTAGGAGATGTTCATTTCTGGAATACATAAAGTGTATTCCACGAAATCCCTTTGGGTCAAGGTATACTCCCCTAAACACACTAGACCAGTGTTCATTCATCTGTGGGATGGTGAAATTCCTCCCACTCTCCCTACCCCCAGAACCCTCACCTGTGGTTCTTGGAGGCAGTAGACTCAGACGTGGGGCATCCGTTGTTCTGGCCCAGAGGGTGGGCACCATGAAGGCTGTTGCTCTTGAGCCCCTTCCATCAGGGCAGCCACAAAGGAGGTCAGTTTTTATTCAGTTGGGTTTTCTGTTGTTTCTTAAAGGCCCACAGTTACAATATCAGAGGCCCGAGTGAGATGTTCATTTCCTGGAAGAGTTAGCAAATGAGCTATGAATACCTTATTAATATTAGCTTACCAAATAATTAACAAAGGCAGGTGGAGTCAAAACTCACATATAAATAAGTCACTTGGAGTACACTGTGATTGCTGAGAATGAAAATTTACTACATGGCTTACTCCAGTGAAAGTATATATATATATATATATATATATATATATATATATATATGAATGTAATTTCAGAGACCCTTTTTCTAAATCAACAGCAGAAAAGCTAACTCTCTTTTCTTCTACTTTTTACATCACAATTAAAAGGAGACCCCATTCCTTTGGTTCTGGAAGTATGTTACAAGAACAAGAGCAAGAGTCTGTTGGCTTTTCGCTTAGCACCTGTATTCCTTTTGTGTCTCTCAAGCTTGGCATGTGAGTAAGTCACTGAAGATTGAGTGTGTTATAGAAAGAAAAACCACACTTGAGTTTGAACCTGCAGCTTCAAGGAACAAAACAAATGTTGGCCTAAGAAAAAAAAATAGCAAGTTACTCAGTGTCCAAATGAATCTGCTGTTTTAGGGGGAAACACCTTGAAAGAGGTAAAGGGTAATTTCTTCACATGAGAACCACAGTACCCTGGCAAGGTATCTGAGTGAACCAGGCTGTGGTGGAATGTTTTCTCCTGAAGAGTTTCATCACACCACTCTGACTTGCTACAATGGCTGCCTGGACATGCTGACTCCAGTGAGTTCCAGGCATCAGTAGAGTCTGAAAATATAAGCAAAGGAAAACACTTCACAGATGTGGGTTATTTCAGAAAATCGAAGAGAAGGAGGGAGATTAGGGGTCCTAAGCAAAGCATTAATATTATGAGTCAGACATACCTGCAGTTCCCAGATGCTTTGCAGATTCATTTTGTGCCATTCAGCACACATCTTCCTGTTTTACTCTTGCAGATTCTCCTCTTGATCCTCTTCCCTCCCACTTGGAAATTTTACTTCTGCTGGATTTTAAAGCTTTGATTCTTTTTTTTTTTTTTTTTGAGGTGGAGTCTCGCTCTGTTGTCAAGGCTAGAGTGTAGTGATGCGATCTCAGCTCACTACAACCTCCTCCTCCTGGGTTCAAGTGATTCTCCTGCCTCAGCCTCCCAAGTAGCTGTAGCTGGGATTACAGGGGCCCGCCACCATGCCCGGCTAATTTTTGTATTTTTAATGGAGATGGGGTTTCACCATGTTGGCCAGGCTGGTCTCGAACTCCTGACCTCAAGTGATCTGTCCACCTTGGCCCCCCAAAATGCTGGAATTACAGGTGTGAGCCACCATGCCTAGCCTAAAGCTTTGATTCTAAAGTAGGCTGCTCTGGCCTGGGCATATTGGCTTGATCACAATGGTTCCCTAGACATGGACTAAACAAATTAGTAAATAAGATATATCTGGTGTAAGCCACCTTTCAGCGAAGAGACTAATTGGGAGTGAATGGGTCCTACATTCTTTATATCAGAAATCTGCTTGGTTCAAATTTGCCAAATGGTTGGCTACCTGTTTATTATATGACCTCAGAAAGCCTACCATACATCTATAGTTCAGAGAAAGACAAAGAGTAAAAGAAAAGTAATCCAAGTGTCAGCTGCAGAGAATGGGTGCGGGGAGGAGGGTCTCTGCTTTACATCGTCATTCTGAAACTCAAGATCTTTCCTAATAATGCAGGACTCAGCACACTACAGCTCACAGGTCACATGTAGACAGATTTTGGAAAAGAAGAAAGGTTTTGTACATTTTTAAAGGGAACAAGCTGAAGGTGAAAGAGGAGGAGGAGGGGGAGAAGAAACAGAGACTTTATACAGTCTACAAAGCTTAAAGTCTTTATTATCTGACCCTTTACAGGAAAAGTTTGCTGACCCCTCATATGACTCAGCAAATCTCTAGGGCTCCGAAGCACTTCACTGGGTCCCCCATAAGCAAACCTTGGAGCAGAAAAAAGCGCCTGAAGGATTTTGTGGGAGGTGTTAGAACCAGGCTTCCAGGAGGCATATACTTCTGGTAGATAGAACTCAATCACATCTACCTGCATGGGAAGACAGAAAATAGAGTCAAGCTCTCTGCCCAGAAGGGAAAGGGGTTTGGTTGGTGAAAATGCAGTTGTTACAGGGCACACAAGGTTAACTGCTAGGAGAATTAAATTGGCAGTTGTTGAGAGCTCAAGAAAGAGAGCCAGAGCAATTCAGACAAAGGTTATGGAGGTGGCTTCCCAGAAAAGGTCAAACTAAAATGGCCAATCAGCAAGAGGGCGGGAAATGCAGGTAAATGGAATGAGATAATCACAGCACAAACATGGGAAATGTAAGGCTTGGCCAGGGAATAACATTTAACGAGGAAAAAGGTCCCACTGGGAAGTTCTGGGATATCATCTGCCTAGAAAGAAAGATTGGGTTCAGGTGGTAAAAGGCCTTGAGTGTGAGTTCACATATATGGATACCAACTTTAAAAAAATAATTTTTTTCTCATTTTTATCTTATTTTATTTATTTTTTACGCTTTGGCAGCATTGTCTATGGATCTGGAAACTCTGCATGTTGGGTTTCTTCATAGGTGTCTCTGGATAAAGGCCACCCTCAGAAGATAGGGATACTTGGATCTCAATAAGTGAAATAAAATTTTAAAACTTGACTCCTCTCTTTTTGAGGAAAGAAACTTATATAAATCATACATTTAAAGAAGTAGATGACAGCATTTATAATTGGTGTAAAGATAATAAAATGAATACTCAGGCTCCTACCAGCGGCATTAAGTAACCAAACACTGCCAGTATTTGACACCTTTGTGCCCTCCTTGATCACATCTCCTTCTTCCCACCACTAAGAGCAATCCTGAAATTTATGGTACTTGTTCCTTGATTTTCTTTATCGCTTTACTACCTATTTATGGATTCCTGATAATATATTGTTTAATTTTACCTGCTTTGACCTTTGTATAGATGGTACTATATTATACATATTGTTCTGTGATGTGTTTTTGTCCGATGTTATGTTTGTTCGTTTTTTGAGACAGTCTCCCTCTGTTGCCCAGGCTGGAGTGCAGTGGCGTGATCTCGGCTCACTACAAGCTCTGCCTCCTGGGTTCAAGTGATTCTCCTGCCTCAGCCTCCCTAGTAGCTGGGACTACAGGCGCCCACCACCACGCCCAGCTAATTTTGTTTTTGTATTTTTAGTAGAGACGGGGTTTCACCGTGTTAGCCAGGAGGGTCTCAATCTCCTGACTTGGTGATCCGCCAGCCTCGGCCTCCCAAAGTGCTAGGATTACAGGCGTGAGCCACCGCGCCCAGCCCCAGTGTTACGTTTTTAAGATTCATCCAAGTTGCTGCTTGTAGCTAGCAGCTAATTCATTTATATGGTATTCTGCTATATGTTAACCTACTCTTGATGGCCATGTCTCTTTCTTTTTAAATTGGAAAAAATGTATCTCTTTCAAAAACATTGAAATAAATACAAAAAGTCAAAAACAAAACAAAACAAAAACAGGAAATAAGATACCTGTAAAGAATGCATTGCTTGTGTCTGCAGACTATTTAAAAGTCAAGGTATCTCTCCTTGGAACGTCCCGTTCTAATAGGAGTATAGAGCTTGGCTTATACGTTCCATTTGATTTGCTATGACATTTATCTGTACTCTTTCTTGGTGGTTTGTTTTTTCAGATTACCAGTTCCTTGCATGTGATTGAAGGGTTCTAGCTGCTTTAGAGACCGCCCCGTACCCTTGCCTTCACCCTGCCAGTTAAGAACATTCAGGGCACTTTTGTACTAACAGGTCTCAGATTTCCATTTCAGGACATTTGGGCATAGGCCTTCATCAGAGAGTTTCCTCACATATCTTGGGCTGTTGACAACATGACTTGCCTTTTGTAATCCAGTTATTCTGGACATAATGTAAGTGACAGTGATAATTCTATGTTACTCATCTTCCTTGTTAGGCTTTTGTTCTTGAGTCTATTCGTGGCTCAATTTTGTAAATGAAGAAAGCCGTTTTCTTTTCATGTCTTAAGCCTGGCTGAGAGAACATTTCTCAGCTTCTGTTGACACTTCCATTCAACTGTCCGCCTAAGAAAGCTTGGAGATCCTGATACAGCACCACAAAACATCAGTGCATGGTCCCATGAGAAAACCTCAACTGTTCAAGCCTCACTCTTTAAGATAGTTTTCAAGAGTGTTAACAACTATCTCATTCCTTCTTACAGAAAAGAAGCAAGAAAATTTTTCCAAGAGTGGTAAAACATTTTACTTCTCAAACATTTCTCTAAGTTTCTTTTCCTTTTTGTTGTGTATTTCACAGGCAGTTTCCAATTCTGAATAATGAGCATACGTTTGCCTCTTGAGAACAAACTGAGTTGCAAAAACTCCTTTTTAAGCTTCACTGCTCAAAGCAATCAACTCTATAAATTATACATCTCTTACTTGATATGCATTTTCTAATAGGTAGTCTAAAGCCATCCCATCTGAATACTCATTTTCACATTAAAGGTGGAAAAAACCTAAAAGCCTTTTTCTTTCTTTTTTTTTTGCCAAGAGGCAGATATTCTTCTTTTGAAAGCCTGTTTATTCCTGGTGGGAAGTTTTATTTCTATCTTCAGAAACATCATTTTAAATTTGCGTAATCAGTTCAGCAAACTGCTTCTTATAGTGATAAATAAATATCAAATTAAACTTGCAATTAAAATTTACTAAAAATATAGGTTGCTATAATTTTGTTGGTGATAAAAGTACAGAAGTAGAAATGATTAATGATGATTACTAATTATGCAGCTGTGTTCAGAGCACACAAGTCTATGGAGCTATAGCTTTTTAGCTAAATAACGATGTTATTCCAGGAAAAACCTTTGTATATAATATCTAAATGCAATTCATTTCCAGTCAGAACAAACACCCCCATCACCTCATAACGCTTAGCTTGACAAAGAGAACCAGAAAAACAGAATGCTAGAATAATCGTCTCATATCCTCTTTTGCTTATTGTTGTTTTTTTGTTGACTGTTAGAGTTTCTAAGAAAAAAATGCCATCAATGTGAGAAATTATCTGGTATTAATAATAGTGAAGACAGGAGTAGCTTGTTAAAATTCTGGCTTCTTTCTTTCCTAAATTTTGTATACCCTGTCTTGGCATTTCATATTAAAAATAACTTACTGGTGATGGGCATGGTGGCTCATGCCTGTAATCCCAGCACTTTGGGAGGCTGAGGTGGGAGGATCACAAGGTCAGCAGTACGAGACCGGCCTGGCCAACATGGTAAAACCGCATCTCTACTAAAAATACAAAAATTAGACAGGCGTGGTGGCACGCACCTGTAATCCCAGCTACTCAGGAGGCTGAGGTAGGAGAATCACTTGAACATGGGAGGCAGAGGTTGCAGTGAGCCGAGACCCCACGATGGCACTCCAGCCTGGGACAGAGCGAGACTCTGTCTCAAAAAAATAAATAAATAAATAAAAGTAAAAATAACTTATTGGTAAGGCTAACAAAGTCACTAAAACATAAAATCACTAAATAATTTTGTTTGTTTGTTTGTTTTTGGTTTTGTTTTATTTTGTTTTAGAGATGGAGTCTTCTGTCACCCAGGCTGGAGTGCAGTGGAGCAATCGTAGCTCACTGTAGCCTCAAACTCCTGGACTTAAGTGATCCTCCTGCCTCAGCCTCTCCAGATGCAAGTCACTGCACCCAGCAGCTTACTAAATATTTGACTTGTAGACAGAAGACCTGGATTTGATCCTATCATCTATTACTTAAAATAAGAAAACCTACAAATTAGGTAGCCCTCAATTTTTTTAACCACATATTATTTTTGATTAGCACAAAAATCCCATTTTCCCTTCGCTCTTCTTCACTTGTGTAGAAAATCATTATTTTACAAAAAACAATTTTACAGATAAAACGACAGAGACCTGTAGAGGTTCTGTGATATTATAATATCTCAAACTCAGTTCTCTTATATTCCAGTCATGTGTTACTTTCAATATGCAATCAACAAACAAAACCAGGCTGGGCATGACGGCTCATGCCTATAATCCCAGCACTTTGGGAGGCTAAAGCAGAAGGATTGCTTGAGCCCAGGAGTTTGAGACTAGCCCAGGCAGCATAGCAAGACGCTGTCTCTAAAACTAAAACAAAAATAAACACATAAAAAGGAGACAGAGAAAGGCAGAGAGAAAAAGAGGAGAGACAAAGGGAGAAAAAAAAACAGAGAAAAGGAAGAAAGAAGAAAGATAAAAGAGGGTGTTGTTGTGAATGTTAAGTATGGAATTCTGAGTAGAGAAGAAAATGATAAAGTAGTAGAAAAAATATGGAAGTTTGGAAAAAGTTGTCCTCAAACCAGAATAGCTACTGAGACTACCGAATTGTAGCTGTAATTTAGTGGATAATTAACATGAAAAATGTTGGATTAGGGAGATGCATGCAATTTTCCTTCACAGAGGTGGCTTGGTGTGATGGAAAAGATAAAAAACAAACAAAAACTCATCTAGAAATTCAATGCTTCTGTTGGAATTTGGTTCCACCTCTGAAGTACAGGGTGACCTCATCCATATTGTGTAACTTATTTACTCTTCTTTCCTCATATGGGAAATGGTGATAGAGTATCCATCAACCTACCCACATCACAGGGTTATCTGAGGAGCTGATGATATCACTTTTGTATAAAAGCTCTTTGAAAGTTGTAAAGCACCAAAGTAACATGTAACATATGACCACAAGTAAACCACATACTGTTCCTTCGCGTGGAAGTTGGAAAGTCAAATGCAAAAGTAAAATGGAGGAGATGGGTTACATCATTTTAAAGAAAAATGCAGCTGATCCCATTAACCACAGCCAGATTTTTAAGACCACCTTTGACATTTTTTGAGTGCTTAATCTTTTTTTTTTTTTCGAGATAGATTCTCACTCTGTCATCCAGGCTGGAGTGGAGTGGCGCCATCTCAGCTCACTGCAAGCTCCGCCTCCCGGGTTCACGCCATTCTCCTGCCTCAGCCTCCCGAGTAGCTGGGACTACAGGTGCCTGCCACCGCGCCTGGCTAATTTTTTTGTATTTTTAGTAGAGACAGGGTTTCACCGTTGTTAGCCAGGATGGTCTCGATCTCTTGACCTCGTGATCCGCCCGCCTCAGCCTCCCAAAGTACTGGGATTACAGGCATGAGCCACCACGCCCGGCCAGTGCTTAATCTTAAGCAACAGACCTTAAACAATTTTGTTTTAGTATCATGAACACAAGAATCTGTTTGTTTTTGTTTTGTTGTTGTTGTTTTTGACAAAGTGGTTTGAAGAGGCATTGGGGAAGGAAGCAAGATGCTCACAACAGAGGGGACCTCAGCCATTTGCCTCCTTATTTCAGAGCATTGTGAGATGATGGCAAGGAGGAGGGCTCACAAGGGGCTTGTGTCTGCCTCTCCATCTGCCACTGAGTGATGCAGAGCAAACTGCAGAGCTGGAGACACAGCAGTATCCCAGAGAACTGGCCTGATGGCTCCTCCTGGGCCACGCACCTCCTGTCAGAGCTGGCCAGTTAGCACTGGCAGACAACCTAGTTAGGACAAGGACATAGAATCAGAGTGGCTGACACAAGAGAGCCCCTCACTGTGACAGCAACTCAAACTTCTGGGGCTCCAGAAAGGAAATAGATGTTTGGAAACAGATATGACAAAAGGCCTTTCCCTTCAACTGCTCAGCATGTGAGACTGAATTTTGGAGGATTAAAAAAAATAAAATAAAAAGAACCATTGTTCATCCCCTCAGGGCTCAGCAAGTGTTTTATCACATTTTTATAAAATATAGTCTTCGCCCCAAAGCTTTGTTTGCATGAGGGTGTGTCCTATCCATGGGTGGAAAATTTCCATAACTTTTTTCCATTCTGTTCTGTTCCTCCCTATTTTGTACAGTTTTTCAGGGTCTCTGTCCATTGTGTTTCTAACATGCACCAACCCTAAGGACCAATGTTATTTGCTATTTTAAAACTTGAAAGATCAAAATGGCAGGGGAAGAAGTCAGAATCCCTATAGTGCCAATTACTTGCCAAATGTCTGTATGAAGAACCAACGTGACACCTTTCTTACTTAATTCATCCACCAGTGACATTTGCTAAATGATTATTCAGCCAATACTATATCAAAGAATACCATTTACTTTAAAAAATCCTTTAATTCAGCAAATCAGCTGATATGAGTGATTTTGTTCCTAAAAAGGTTGGTGTGTTTAAGTCTCTTTCCCACTTGCAGTCTTCCCTACTCCTGTGTCTGAGGCAGGTGTTGACAGTTGTTATTCTGTGGTAGGAATTTTTAGAAACAACAGCACTGTAGGGTGGACAAATGGCTTCATCAGGAAATCATGCACTGATAAGCAAGGGTGGATTTGAAAATTACCTTCCCTTTAGTGTCACTTGTACTTTCTCTTCCTTTAGCTGCTCTCTGTTATGAATTCTGTCCCTGCAAAGCTTGTCACATATTCCTTACATACACCCTCCTTTCTTGAACAGAGCAATGATCATACCATTTTCTGAGAGAAACTCATAGATTCGTGTATTACGAGACAAAAGTTGACATCAGTCTTCTCTTAGATCGTTTACAGAAACAAAACAAAGAAACAAAAGAAAATTAGTGCTTTCTGCAGAGGAACAGGTACACACATTGGGATGCCCTGCACTTCCTGGACAATCAATTCTGGAAACGCTATGGTCACCTACAGCACCTCAATGAACTGCATTCCAAGAAGCATGGAGAGCAAATGTTGAGATGTTCTTTTTGGTACAATGCGAAAGCATAAATTTTGCATTGAGCAGTCCAGACTGCTCTGCAAGCAGCTCTGCCACTTAGACCACATGATCCAGAAGAGCCAATGGTGCTTGAAATGCCAGTAACAGAAAGAAAGGCTGTTTAAAGCCTTTGCCAGGCTCCTATAGGTACAGCACAGACCAGACCCTTAGAATTTTGGAAGAAAGCCCTGCCATTCTTGATAGGTAATGATTCTTCTTTTATGAAATAGCTTTTATGTTATTACTGGGCCTTGGTAGAGACTGAATGTTTGACGACGGGCTACCAAGTTAGCATATGACCTGAGCTGCCCATTACTAGTGTCGTCTGAGTCACCAGGCCATAAAGTTGCCTTCTTTCTCTCAACTTACACCTATGACCCTTGGAGAGCTTCCTATGACAAGCCGATAAAGGGATAGAAATCTTGGGCCTAGTTTGCAGAACTTCAAGCAATGCTCCTGGTCATTCATTTTGCTTCAAAGAATAAATGTCCAGAAGTACAAGTCAACATTAACTCATGGGCTATTTGGTTGTATGGTCAGACATTTGAAAGGAACATGATTGAGAAATTGGTGACAAGGAAATCTGGTGAAAAGCTAGGTTGATGGACGTCTTCAAATGGGCATAGTATGTAAAAATATCTGTGTTCCATGTGAATGCTCACCAAAGGGTAAACTCAACAGAGGAGGATTTTATTGATCAGGTGAATAGAATGAGCCATTCTGTGGACATTTGTCACCTTTCTTCCCAACCAACCCCTGTCATTACCCAACTGGAAAATGAAAAAAACAAAAACAAAAAAAAGGCAATGGTGGCAAAAAGTGGCAGTTATGCGTGGGCTCATCAACATGAACTTCTACTTACCAAGGCCTATCTAGCTATAGCCACCACTGAGTGGTGCCAAAACTGAGTGCCTAATCTGTTAACAGCAGAGATTGACAGTGAGCCCCTGACATGGCACCATTCCTAGCTATTAGGCTGATTACATTAGATCACTTCCCTCATGGCAGTGGCAGTGTTTGGCTCTTACTGGAATAGACACTTGTTGCGGATATGCATTTGACTTCCCTGCCCACATGCTCCTGCTAAAACCACTACAAAAACCATGTACAGAATAACTTATTCACTATCATGGTGTTTCACACAGCATCACTTTTGACCAACAAATTTGTGTCACAGCAAATGAGGTACAGCAATGGACTCATGCAACCCATGGATCTTACCGTGTTCCCCGTCACCCTGAAGCAGCTGGCTTGATAGAATGGTGGAATGTCCTTTTGGAGACTCATGTATGGTCTTTTAGGATGCAAAGTATGCTCTAGATCAGCATCCAACATATATTTCTGTTTCTTCCTTAGCCAGAACTCATGCATATGGGGATCAAGGGGTGGAAATAGGACAGGATCTTCTCACTATTATCCCTAGCAATTCACTAACAAACTATTGCTTCCAGTCCCTGTAACATCAGGCTCGGGTGATAAAGAGGTCTTAGTTCCAAAAGGAGGAGTTCTTCTGCCAGGGGACATATGATGACTCGGTTGATCTGGAGTGCCACCTGACACTTTGACTCATGCCACTGAATCAACAGGCAACGAAGGCAGTGATTCAATCTAGGCTGCTTCTACACAAAGAGAATCAGGAGCATGTCTCGAAAGCTAAAATTCTAGGTTTCCTCTTAGTATTACCATATCCTGTGATTAAAGTGAATAGAAAACTACATCGGTTCAACTTAACAAGACTGCTAATGGCCTAGAACATTCAGGAACAAAGATTTGGTTTATACCACCAGGCAAAAACCCATGACCAGTTAAAGTACTTACTGACAACAAAGGGAACATGAAATAGGATAGTGGAAGAATGTAGTGCTAAATACCAGCTGTGGTCACGTGACCAGTGACAGCTACAAGTACTGTAATAATTATGAGTATTTCTTCTTTATTTTTATAGGACTATATGCAAACACACATATAAATATATGTATATATATTTATTTAACCAATTATTTTGTATTTGTCTTCTGTCTCATTCCCTCATCATCTAACATAAAATGTGTTAATACTATTTAACTTAATATCTCAATATATAAGTTGTAGGATATCAAAGGAGAAGTGAGAATCTGGTGTGAATCTGTTAAAAGAAAAATGAATATCACCCAATATCAAAAAAATGATGTTGGATTCTCTCTTATGGAAAAGTGTGTTTTGGTTGTTCTTGGGACAGACATATCATGTTAGAGGCAGGCACAACTTTGTTATTACCTGTAATTGGAAATTAAGTTTGAGTTAAGGAGATGAGTAGGAGGCCAAGTTGTCAAGGCATGGCTTTGTAAAGAGCGAACCCAACTAGACTGAACTGTGTTTCCCAGAATTCCCTTTTCTATGTGTTTCTGGTTAGGGTGGGTCACAGGAGAGATTCTTGGGCAAAATTTGGAGAGGGGAGTAAAGCAGCAGCCATTTGCTACCTTATATATGTCTCTTCGCTGCTGGATCACCTCTTGCATGAGACAGCAGCTGGGCCTGCAACTGTTTCACCTTCCCCTGGATGGATCCTCCTAAAGCTTCTCCAACTCCTGGGCCAGGTACACACCTGTACTGAGCTCTATAATGAAGGGCTCTGCCTCTGAAGGATGTTATACAACCAAGGTTAGAGGCATTCAGAACTGGTGCAAGTTTCAGTCTGTCCTTGTGAGCCCCCACTGTGTCTTGGGTTCTAGCCTGCTCTGGTTCTTCCCCACTTTATATCCATCTTCCTTTCCTGACAACCTGTCACTGGAATTCAAGCTCCAGCAATCGGATACGAAGACAACAGCTTTACAGACGTGACTTAACCACACCACACTATTATGTAATGTCAAATCCCTGGAACTATATAAATATATATACATACATACACACAGGCATCCTAGTGTTTTTGCTTCTCTTATTGAAAACTTAATAATACAGCATTTTAGCTGAACGTTAAAATATTACATTCTTTGAGAAAAACAGCTTTTTGAGGTATAATTGACATACAATAAACAGCACATATTTAAGTTATATAGTGTGATAAGTTTCGACATATGCAGATCCCCAGTCAAGACAGTGAACATATTCACCACCCTCCAAAGTTTGCTTGCTCCCCTTTCTATTCCTCTGTCCTTTCCACTCCTTCCCCATCTCCCCAGACAACTACTGCTGTGCTTTCTCTTCCTCTAGATTAGTTTGCATTTTCTGGAGTTTTATATAAACAGAATCATACTGTATGTACTCTTTTTTTGGTCTGGCTTCTTTCACTCAGCATAATTATTTTGAGATTCCTCTATTCTGTTATGTGCTCATTCTAAAATAGTTTACAAGGTTAAATTCTTTTTTTTTTTTTTTTTTTTTTGAGATGGAGTCTCACTCTGTCGCCTGGGCTGGAGTGCAATGGCCCAATCTCAGCTCACTGCAACCTCCACCTCCCGGGTTCAAGCAATTCTCCTGCCTCAGCCTCCTGACTAGCTGGAATTACAGGAGCCCGCCACCACGCCTGGCTACTTTTTTGTATTTTTAGCAGAGACAGGGTTTCACTATGTTAGCCAGGCTGGTCTCAAACTCCTGACCTCGTGATCTGCCCACCTCGGCCTCCCAAAGTGCTGGGATTACAGGCGTGAGCCGCCACTCCTGGCCCAAGGTTAAATTATTAATAAACAACATTCTGGTTAAGTATAGACCCATCATACGCATTTAGATGCATTGTAACTGGGCATACTTCAGAGAAACCAAAATCCAGGCCATCAGAAATAATGCATTAGGAGTGTTTCCTTATATCAGGAAGGTCTAGAGATAGTGCCATTACATCAGCCTCACCATTAAGTGGTGGGGAAAAAAGCTTCTTTGGAAAGGGTTTCCAAAGGCTGGACTTTGCATAAAACAGAGATTTTGGTAAGTGGAGTAGGGCTGGACATCACCATCTCCAGAGGTTAGCCAGGAAACCTAGGGAAGGGATGGGATGCCATCCGCTGAATTTTGAGTGTGGCATCTTCTGAGGGAGTCATGGAATGACATCAGCCTGAATAACCATGAGTCATTCTTGTTCTTACCTTTCCTCAGCACCATCGGCATGTGAATTCAGCAGCGCCAGAGTTTCTCCTTTCATCCAGTTTTGTTCTAGCCCCATTTGCTCTCATATTGCCCCAGATGAACCAGGAGGGACAGACTGCTCCACAGGGTGCCTGAAAACCTCCAAATATGAGTCATGGAAAGCAACATCATGTAGCTGGCATTTGACTGAAAACAAGAGATCTGGATGTTAACCAAGAGCTGCCACTTAATTATAAGCTATGTGACTATGGATAAATCAAATTCTCTCTCTGAATCTCATTTCCTCAACTGTAAACTGAAGGAGTTGGACAAGGTGATCTTGAAAATATCTGCATTCTGTATAATTAAGAGTGGAATAATAGGCCAGGCGTGGTGGCTCACGCCTGCAATCCCAGCATTTTGGCAGGCCGAGGCGGGTGCATCACCTGAGATCAAGAGTTCGAGACCAGCCTGGCCAACATGGTGAAACCCCGTCTCTACAAAAATACAAAAAAAATTAGCCAGGCATGGTGGCATGCACCTGTAATTCTAGCTACTCGAGAGGCTGAGGTGGAAGAATCACTCGAACCTGGAAGGCGGAGGTGGCAGTAAGCTGAGATCGCACCATTGCACTCCAGCCTGGGTGACAGAGCAAGACTCCATCTCAACAACAACAACAAATTAGCTGGGCATGGTGGCACGTGCCTGTAATCCCAGCTACTCAGGAGGCTGAGGTGGGAGAATTGCTTGAAACCAGGAGGCAGAGGTTGCAGTGAGCTGAGATAGTGCCATTTTACTCCAGCCTGGGCAACAAGAGTGAAACTCCATTTCAAAAAACAAACAAACAAACAAAAGAGTGGGATAATAAATGCCCAGAGGATTAACAGGTGTAGTCATGCCAAGCACCATGTGGATAGCCTGAATTAAATCCCTACTTGTAAATGTGCTAGGCTACAGCATGGCCATCCATTCATCCATCTGCTTACCCATCCATCCACCTGTCCGTCAATAAATATTCACTAAGCACTTCTATGTGCAGGACATTGTGGTCAACACTGGAGACAGGAAGATGAATATGGTCTAGCTCCCTTCTTCAAGGTGCTCACAGTTCATTGAGGGCAGAAACGTTTACACATAACTAATGTGTGATAATTTTAAAATGTATATTTAGAACAGAGATGGTGTTTTGGTAATATCTTGATCCTCAGAACCTTGTACAAAATTAAGGGAAAATAATTGTTTTTTTCTGAATATCAGAATATATGGAACAAACAGCATTTTAGAAAATTCTACAGGGAGATATGGGAAAGAGGGATTTAAAATATTTCTTTAAACTAAAAATAGAACTACCGTTTGACCCAGCAATCCCATTATGGATATATACCCAAAGGAAAATAAATCATTCTACCAAAATACACCTGCACTTATATGTTTATTACAATGCTAGTCACAAGAGCAAAGACATGGGATCAACCTAGGTGTCCAATAATGGTGGACTGGTCAAAGAAAATGTGATACATATACACCATGGAATACTATGCAGCCATAAAAATAAATGGAATCATGTCCTTTGCAGAGATGTGGATGCAGCTGGAGGTCATTATCCTAAGTGAATTAGTGCAGAAGCAGAAAATCAAATATTGCATGTTCTCACTTATAAGTGGGAGCTAAATATTGAGTACGCATGGACATAAAGATGAAAACAATAGACACTGGGGACTCCAAAAGTGGGGGAAGTAGGGAGGAAGCGAAGCAAGAGTTTAAAAGCTACCTATTGAATACTGTGTTCACTATTTGGGTGATGGTTCGAATAGAAGCCCAAACCTCAGCATCACACAATACACCCATGTAACAAAGCTACACATGTACCCCCTCAATCTAAAAAAATTCTTTAAGTTCCTTTAGGAAACTCATGACCCCCCTTTTCCCTGACATGTCTTACTGACAGTTATATATATTTCTATATGTATTCATTACGGCAGCAGACCTTTAGGAAGAGAAAGAGGAAAGAGAAGAAAATTCAAATTCTACTCTCCGTATAACTGAACAAGTAACCATCAATTTTCCTTCTCTGGAAAAGGCCACGAACTTCCTAGGAAAAGAAGATGCTATCTAGAATTAGCCAAATTTAATTAAGTTGATGTTATTAACTTACACTATTATGTATAAACGTGATGATTGTAAACTGGAAGTTCATCTTCATGAAGCAAATAAATATTTTTGAGACTTATGTCATCAACACTAAGATGTTTACATATTAGCATCTACATTCCCCATAGATAGTTTTAAATAATTAAATTTACTTTTTCAAAACACTACTTGATTTTTCTCTGTTTTGTTAGAATCAAATAACTGTTGGTTAAAAGAGAACAATAAACAGCTTATGCCAACAGAGAAACCCTGAACATCATTTCTAATTTTTGTTCTTAACTTGTACAGTTGAAGATATTATTAAGGAAACAGAAAATACATATTTTAATGATTAAACTTAAAATGTTTAACTATTCGGCATCCAGCAAACTGGGTGAAGTTTGCTCTTCTATCTGACTTCCGAGAAGCCAGCAAGCCAGGTCATGTGGCTGGCTGACCTCCCAGCACCACCTACCTCAACTCCATGAGATGCCATCAGATCCCACCCAAAGGAGCCAGTCGTCCCCAAGAAACAATGACCAATTCTTACAAGACACAACTGGAGCTCTGTTGCTGTGGCACAGGAAGGCTCGATAAGATCTCCCAGCCACAGCATTCTTTTGTGTCAGCAGACGCAAGTGGGATGTTCCTTCTGCAGCTCTTACCGAGCAAGAGGAAGCGGGCTTTGAAACACAATGTTCATTGAAATTGGCTTTCATCTGAGGAATCCCAGGGTGGCTCCTGCTTCATGATGTGCATTCTGTCTGCAGCTGAGCTCTCCTGATGCATTTCCGTTGTTTGTTCTGGGGGGAAGGCAGCACCTTTATGGGACTCACCCTTTTACTAGGTAAAGGGCATTGCATTGTGCTGGGCGAAGCATTATGTGTCAGGATGTCTCCAGTGAGTCTGGAGCCTAGAAGGAGCATCAAAAATAAAACAAAAAAAAAAAAAATAAAGTCCTCCACCATCCTGGCTCACTGATGGAACAATTTAGGAGAAGAACACAAAGCCATCTAATGACCCCCGGGGAGCATTTGCTTGTTTGGTGACCTTAGGAGCAGGAAGTCATTTATCACTCTAGTTGCTACATTGGGCACAATGCCACAGGACACAAATGGGGGTACCGAACGTAAGTCTCAGTGTTGGCCCAATAGTACCTGTCCAGAAGCAGCCTGGGATCCATGATCCACTGCAGGGCAATTATGGCTCTTAAGAAAATGAAGAGAAGTAAGTAATCCACAGTGTCAAATCATGGGTGAGAAGTCTCTCCATCCCATTGTCCTAGTTCTATAATTTAGCAATTCATCTTCTTTTCAGAGAAAACCATTCTGGATCCCAAACAGATTTTCTCTGATCAAGAAATGGTCTCAACCAGTACACGGAGAAAAAAGCCAACACTGTTAAGCCCATCTTTTCTTGCTAGACACCTCTTCCTTTCTATCTGCTCCACCCAATCTGGGCCAACCAGTTTATGATGCAAAATGAGATAAGCAATCAACTCCCAATAGGAATAGAAGAATGAACACAACACTTTTTCACTTCCACGGCACTTTTAACTCTGCACGTATTTTTTCCTTTGACTCTCAAAATAACCTGGCAAAGTTAGATAGGCATTGTCTATTTTCAGCAGTACAAGGAGTTAGTACAGATACAAAGTTAAAGACCCTTGAACATCATAAAGAGCTGGCAGCAGAAAGTACAGAACCCACATGTCAGGTTCCTCAGGTAGGCCCTGTTCATCAGGTCACATCCCTTAGGTGTGTGGACAAGTGACCAATCTCCAGTTGACTGTAAAGGCTGGCTTTCATCACCACCAGAGGGCTAACCTCCTACATATATCTGTGTGTCTATGGCAAGGTCGATAGAACCCATACATAAGGAAATACTGATACTGAAAAACTTGAAAAACCTGGAAGTTGCTTCTTGGAATCCAGCATTCTTCTCCTAATGTAAAAAGAATAGATGTCAATCTTGTAACTGACGCAAGACACTGACGAAAATGACAATCCATGCACTTAGCTTTCCCAAGAATGAAATGAATCAAAAAGTACCAAGAAATCAAAATTCTAGCTAAAGCTTTCCCAAGAATGAAATGAATCAAAAAGTACCAAGAAATCAAAATTATAGCTAAAGCTCATGAAAAGGACTCAAAACTACTCTCTAAATGGCTTATCTTTAGCTGAGCTCATAACAGAACTCTTGAATTCCTGAAAATTTGGTAGAATCTTCTTGTGAAATTCTTCAGAAAGGATTGCCCAAACCTAGGGATAGCAAAAGTTTTTGATAACCTTTCTGCTACCTATGACTCAACTTATCCCTGATTACAATAGGCTTCTGGAGAAGAGAATTTATATTAGCAATTGGTTTTGAGTAAAAGGGTCTGTGAAACTCTCTTCCTCATCAGTTCCTTCCCCTAACCCAGGTTAAAAGAATAAAATGAAATTAAATTATTAAATAAAATGGATAACAAGTGGCCAAAACTTTGCAAAGGAGATTCCTAAATTGAGTGGGATACTCAAAACATCTGTTTATGTGATTGCCTTCAGACCCATACTATGATGTCCTTAGGGCAAGGATGTACTATGTGTTGAGATA
Organism: Symphalangus syndactylus; assembly: GCF_028878055.3. Lineage (NCBI taxonomy): Eukaryota > Metazoa > Chordata > Mammalia > Primates > Hylobatidae > Symphalangus > Symphalangus syndactylus. The sequence goes on from NC_072424.2 coordinate 112,341,065, forward strand.
GAGTCATACCCACGGTAATATGGGCCCTAACTGGATGGACCCTAACTTGTCTTATGAAGGAACGAGAAAGACTTGCAGTGGAGGTAATCCCTGAGCTGATACTTTAAGCTTGAAAAGTAATTATTTAAGTAAAGAAGATAATAAAGGATATTCTAGACAGAAGGACTAACAAGAAAAAAAGTGAGGAGACCTGAAACACAAGGCACGTTTGAATAAATACAAGAAGCTTGGTATTCCTACAAAACTAAGGGCAAAGAAGAAATGGGGTGAGGCATGTATGCAGAGGCCAGAATGAAGATGGTCTTGAAATTTTAAAGCTCCTTTAAGATATAGATAAAATAAATCAGAACGGGATTTAGGTCTCACTACTTTTGATACTGAGAATTCAGAAATTAGTGTGAGGTAATAAATCAAAGAAACTAAAAAGGCAACGTAGAGGTTTTCCTAAGATCAAAAGATTTGCTTAGAGGTGATGAATGACAGCTAGAGGTGAAGGCGGAGGTAAAACATTACTGACATTTTGGCAAGTTGCTTATAGCCTCTTGGGAGACCTTCAAAGAGCACCAGCAACATGATTCTTTTCTTCCTTAGAAGTAACCAACAGGACATCTACAAAGGCCTAGGTCTTACCTACATTTCTGTGGACCTAAGAATAAATAAGAAATCAGGACATAAGAAAAAAGGGAGAAGAAAAAGAACAAACTTTGCAGGATATATGTAAAATACTTTTAGTGACCTTAAATTATGAGGTTAAAAATGTAATAAAAAGGAAATGGTTTTGAAATTAGATGGTTGAATACAAACTGAAAAAAGAAAATGAAGAGAAATGGCCAGGCGTGGTGGCTCACACCTGTAATCCCAGCACTTTGGGAGGCTGAGGCAGGTGAATCGCTTGAAGTCAGGAGTTCGAGACCAGCCTGGCCAACATGGTGAAAACCAGTTTCTACTAAAAATACAAAAGTTAGCCAGGCGTGGTGGCGCAGGCCTGTAATCCCAGCTAGTTGGGAGGCTGAGGCAAGAGAATTGCTTCAACCCAGGAGACAGAGGTTGCAGTGAGCCGAGATTGTGCCACTGCACTCCAGCCTGGGCAACAGAGCAAGAATCTGTCTCAAAAACAAACAAACAAACAAAGAAAATGAAGAGAAGAAAGTAATCCACAGTGTCAAATCATGGGTGATTTGAACTTGCTTATAGAAAGTAACAATAGCAAAGATGACTCGAGTTTAACAAAGGGTAGTCTGTATTCAGTAAATTAGAAATAAGGAAGAACACAGTGTCCTTTCTTTGGTTGGAAAACTAATAGAAACTACTATTATTAATATAATTTCACAACAAAGCAAGAAAGGCCTTTATTAAAGCAATACAGAAGAGAATCCCTAGGGCTTTGCAGGGAACGGGCTTGAAGTATGCCTCACTGCCTCACCGCCTCACCAGCCCCTCCATTCTTCCCAAACCCCACCTTTTAGTGATTTAGCAAGGTCAAGGAGCAAACAGCTGTGGTGCAACCAGGGCCAGCTATATAATTTGCAGTGCCCAGAACAAAATGAAAATGCAGAACCTCTTATTCAAAAAGCAGAAAATAACATGCTGTTAAAGGTACTAAAATAGTTTTTTCCTTTCTTTCACAGTCTTTCTCTTGACTTGTCATGGTTTTTTTATTTGTTACTATAATTCTGTTCTAAATAAGAAAAAATAAAATGTTAAATTATTAGCAGGATTTTTACCATTCATCTTTATATTGTGCAATGCCAGTCTTGAACACAAATTTAAAAGCCATTAACCCAATGTAGAATCATCAAAATCACACAATTTGTATTTTGTACTCATACATGCACATGTATTTTGCTCTGACTAGAACAGTGGAAATGCTACAGAATACTAACTCAACTGTTCTTACTTCTCTTCCTCATATACATACATTCTACCAGTATTCTCTACCTCTGACTTACTGATGGGTAAGAAAAAACTAAAAGGAAAGTTAACTGTAGATCAACTTATCTTTCTCTCTGCTTTATGTCACAATTTCTAGCTTATGTGGTTGGCTAATACAGGGAAGTAACATGAGTTACGGATATGAGAGAGTTCCTTGCTGTTCCTGTTTTTTAGAACTCTTATTTCCTTCTGTTTGCATTCAAAGAAAGTTCTCATTCAAAGCGAGTTCTCATTCAAAAGAAAAGTGGTCTCTTGCAGTTATCAGACCACTTCTCCTACCGCTACTTACTCACTGGTAGACCTAACATGCTTAATGTTGCTTGCTTTGAGTTTTAGTGAACTCCCATGTATCGTGGGTCCACCAGAATGTTCTGCTTATGGGCCATGGTGAATACTACATGGCTCATGGGGTAATGAGGTATCACAGCCATCATACATTGTATGTGTCTTCTCTGCTCATGCACATGCTCCATTGTCCGATTTCACTCACTTACAAACCACAAGTTCAAAGATAAAATTATCAAGAATTTTAAAATGGCATAGAAAGGCATGAAGCCAGGCTCAAGGTCTCCTAAGCACTGTATGATCATACAATTTGCATGTCCATGAGGCCAGCCCAAGGAGCAAAGGACTAATATTCTTAACTATTCTTTGGAGAAATTGTTTCTTCTCAATTATTTCTTATTTTTATCACAGAGCTAATTTAGAAAATGCTTTGAGATCAACAAAATCTCCAGTAGTGCAATTTATAACCCAAACTTATAGAAACTAGGCAGTAAGACTAAATAATTGTAGGGAAACACACCTGCAGAAATGATTTAACTGCCTGAACCAAAGACTTTTTATTAAATAGAGATTAAGATTGAAATAATTTGAGCTAATATCTTTAAGACTATCACAAACTTAATCTTACTCACTCAAAATCCTACAACAATGACCCATGTAGCTGGCCCATTGTCTATTTTTAGTCTTGGGAAAGGAGAAAATTCAAGCTTAGAGAGCTCTCTTGTCCACCAAGAAGCAAGACAGAGCAATACAGCAGGGAATAACTTAATGCTGCCCTTGGATTCTTCAATATGAGGTATATGGCATCAGGACACTGTAGGGATTTTCATGGGAGAGCCTAGAGGTAAAAAATGATTGCTTCTTTTGCCTTCGTTGAGTTGCAACACCATCATTTTTGGGAACACCACCTTGGAATGTGCTTCACTTTAAAGAAATTTCTTGGTGATAATATCAATATCTGCTATAGCTTGCTTGTACAGGTCCATGAGCATCTACAACTTTGTACATGTTAAATTAGAATATCCTGAAGAAAAAGGGTTAATATTGAAGTACCCAGCAGAAGACATGCCAGACACATTTCATTACCAGAAAAAACGGGAAGGCACTCATCCAGGAACTCATAAAAGATACTGCAGAGAATGTTGATTGGCAGTTTTTAGCCTCTGCATCTGGAGAGTTATTTATAGTCAAATCTTGATAATCAGTGGTAAAGGAGAAAAAGGAAAGAATAGATTATTGAAACCATGCATCATTCACAAACCATTTTGAACAGTTGTTTTTAACTGCCACTTTCTATCAAAATTTCAACCAGATTTATTAACAAAGAATCAATTTACAACTTCATGTTTCTTTTTATGTCATCTGCTGACCCTCAGGAATAAATGTCAAAGACCAGGTCAGAGCATTATTGGGTAACCATAAACATAGGATAACAAACAAATGAACTATTATTATGAAAAATTGACTGATTTACTTTGACCCTGCATGACCACATCATACAATTTTAACAGCTCGCAAAGAACAAAACTTGAGCACTGAGCCTAATAGCTTGAGGAATACTTATATCACTTAACATACATCTTTTAAATCTCAAGTCATATGGTTTTTAAAAATTCAAGTTCACTCAAAACTAGCAAAGAGTAACTGACTAGAAAATAATTGTTGATCCTTTCACTTTTAAAAGAACTTCTCTGAGTTAGGATATGTAGCCAAAAGACCAAGTCTCAGTAATTCTAGAAGTTTCTGAAAGATCTGTTTTATTAAGTTGACCTGTTAGAAACAGCATCACTCAATGGACCATTTGTTTTTGGACCTTATTTGATAAAAGTCTTAGCACAGGAACTCTCCTTGGGACGTAAACCTGCTTTAATATTCGAATTAATTAATAATGACTGATGATAGTAATACCACAAGTTTATCTGATGCCATAAACCAAATGGATTATGTTTAGGTTTTATCATCTATTAGAATTAGAGTAGGCTACTATTCTGTGCCCTCCAATTTGGTGTTGGCATCCAGAAAGCTGCACACTCAGCACATGAGTTCTAAGATGCCTATCAATTAAATTCCTCACCACAATAGAAAAGAATCACTTTCAACAAGATGAGGATACTGTATTACATCTCTTTCCATTTAGAATAGATTTGCAATGTCATATTCGATATTTTTTTGAATGATAGCATTCATTGACTGCCTATTATACCCCATGCTTTATGCTATGCACTATTCATGGAGGTGTTCATTTAATATCGACCCAAAACCCATGAAGCAAGTTCCATTAGTTCTATCATTAAATTCACTTACCAATGAGAAAATAGGGACTTAGAGAATAAGTGTACATTGCCTAAGAACACTCACCTATTAAGTGGTAGGCATGAGATATGATCCCAACTTTCTCACATTGGAACCTGAGCTCTTATCCATTATTCTACATTGAAACCTATTTCATTGCCACAGAAGATATATTTGATAACATTAAACAAGCTAGGAATAATACATCTTCAACATATAGTTAACTGAAATGCATAAATTTCTTTAGGTGAATCTGACTCCAAATTGTTGCAGCATACCACTGTAGTAGCTCAAAAAGAGCAAAATCACCAATGAGAGGATAAAGGAAACAAAACATAGGTTATGAAAAACAACACAGCCTTGGAGAAGTTGCAATGTAGGCAAACTGATGGAGAAGAAAGAGAGGAAGCAATGGACCTTCAAAAAGAAGTTGGTAACCTATTACAGAAGTGCTTGAGAAGGCACCAGTGCATGGCATATGTGATGGTTGTCACTGTAATTATTTCTATACTATTGCATCTGAGAGTGGATCCTTCCAAAAGTAAAAAATCAACTCTATTTTCTACTTCTCTTTCCCCGTTCTATCTCATCCTCTACTCTTATTTTTAATCAACTCAGAATAAAATTTTTGAATCTCTAATCTAGCCCACAGTTAAAGTGTTGACATACCACTTGTTGAAAGTAATTCATCTTCAGTTTATAAATTCAGAAACCAATTGGTAGCCCTCAGATCATCATGAAATTGACTAGGTTTTCATCATCAAGTCTCTTGCTCATCTGGCAGGACTATACATCCAAATGCCACCATTATTCCTGAGATTCTTTTTCTGCTGATAACAAAGTTTTAAAGTTTTTAGAATTGAGAAGTTTCCCTGGAACAATATTTTCTATGTAAACCAAGAAAAAAGGAGAGACACATAAATTATAGGTGCATAGTTTTGATGAGATAAACACACCTTGAAGCCTAATATTTAGTAGCATAAGAACTTTTTGAGAAACTACTTTTTGACTTGAGGAAAAATAATAGAACAAAGGTAATCCCTGATGACTGAATATAAAAGTTTTAAAATTTTTGTTGTCTCTCTGCACATAGAAAAAAATCCCTCTGATCCCAAACTACTGGTTTGGAAAGTGAGTTGTAAAGTGGGCGATTTTAGTACATTCTCCTACTCAGAAACACTGTTAAAACAGAAGCAATGGGATTTGAGAGCAAAGGGCCTTCTGTTCATCTATAAGCTTTCATTTGGATCACTCAGTTTACTTTTTGTGGCTACAAGGGCTCTTTAAAAAATAATAATTCATATTTACTTCAAATTTTTATGTTCTTAAATTGTTTTTAGTAAAAAAAATATTGTCTAAAGAAATGGATCAGTGAATGCAGACAAAAGTTTGAATTTGTGTCGGATGATGCTTTAAACTACAAGACAGACATACTTCTATGGTCAGAGGGATTGAACTTGAATTATTTTTAAAAAGAAACTTGAATATTGGACAGTTTTCAATACTGTTTATAGCAATATTATCATGTAAATGTGGAAATAACTTCTTCAGTTTGTCCCAATCTCAGCACCTGGGGGTGAAGTTTTATTTTTATGTCCTCTATGTTATTAAATGATAACATTTAGTAAAGTCACGTTTCATTGTGACTGACAATATCTTATGAGAACAGAGCTTAACAAAACAAAGCTGAAAGAAGAGTTTTGGCTTTGCTTCATATTTCATTTCCTGTCCATAGCTTATTGTTATCAAGGATGGAGAGCCTTTTTACATTCTTTAGAATAGAGAGTTCATTTACCATTAATAGATATTTATACCAGAGTGAGTGAACAAATGACACTGTAGCTTTTAACAATAATGAAACAGCCCATTTAAGATAGTCTTCAGTCACTTTTGGGGTAACTAAAGCTTGAGTAAAGATGGCTCTACTACACCAAACTATTTGACTCATTTTTTTTTTTTTTTTTTTGAGACGGAGTCTCGCTCTGTCACCCAGGCTGGAGTGCAGTGGCGCAATCTTGGCTCACTACAAGCTTTGCCTCCTGGGTTCATGCCATTCTCCTGCCTCAGCCTCTCCGAGTAGCTGGGACTACAGGCGCCCGCCACCACGCCCAGCTAATTTTTTGTATTTTTTAGTAGAGACGGGGTTTCACCGTGGTCTCGATCTCCTGACCTCGTGATCTGCCCGCTTCGGCCTCCCAAAGTGCTGGGATTGATTACAAGCGTGAGCCACCGCGCCCGGCCGACTCATTTTTTTTTTTTTACATTTTGACCCTCAAATATGTATCAGACCTTTCTTTTTCAATTATTTTACTTTACACTAAAGATTATCCAATTCCAGGATAAAATTTCCAATGAGGTAAAAATAAAAGTTGAAGGATTGTGGTCAATAGAAAGATCATTGGTTTGTTAGGGTTTTGCCCCTTGCTGACTTTAAAAAATCATTTACTAGATTTTGAAGTGAATTTTCCACTCACAGAAAAAGGACTTATGGAAAAATAACATTCACATGGGAAAATTAAAAACAATCAACTCACTGCTGCATCATCATCTCTACAAGGACAGGTAGGGGAAAAAGCACTTATTATTTCTCTGGCTGTAATCAAAGAGATTAAGAGAAATTTTAGTGGAGCACATTTTTGTTTTAAAAAAGAAAGAAGAGGCACGCTTTGAAAGCATCAAGGATTACTTCCTGTGTAGAAGAAGTCAGCTGCATGCATACAATAGCACAGCTATGTTCCCTCCTGGAGCCAGACCCAAGGTCAGGAATTTCAATTGTGATTCCTGACTCATGGAAAATTCTGACGCATTTTATATGTGTGAGGTTAGGTACATGCAAACCCACCAATTCTTTAGCACCATCAGTGTTTTTACTTATTACTTCTTCTTTTTTTTTAAACTAAGAAAGAGCATAAGTGCAGGAATGAGAAATTTATAATACATTAGAAAACAACCTCCCCTCCTGATTCCTCCCTCTTAGTTTTAAGACTTTCTCTGATATTCATACTATTGGGGTTTGTCCCACAGTCTCAAGGTCAAATACTAGCAAGTGTTCTTAGTTGTTTCAAGCTATTTAAAACTAATTGTATTTAAGTCATTGCATATATTATTTATGGGAATGTAAACTGTTGCAATTTTTTTGAATGGCAATTTGGCAATATCTATCTAAATATCTCCTCTGCCAAGAGACTTCCAGTTTCAGCTCTGATGTGTAAAGAGCTTGGAAGCTGTCATTTCCATCCTTACAACAAGATCAAACTGAAAAACTGAAAATTATCAATTTTCTTGGACCCATCAGAGACGTGAGGAACAAACTCTGTTCCCATTATCCCTACAAAATTCTGGCATCCAGAAATGAGTCCAGCTGAGATCTGCTCACTGGAAGCAGCTGCCTCTGGAGTTCACAAACTGGTAAGAACGTTTAGATGGCAATTCTGACAAATTGCTAGAGGCTGAGTGTGCATTTGCCTAGGAATGAGAAACTCTTAGGAGTCGTGACCTTAGGGTTGAAGCACACAAACTCTCTCTGAGCAGGAGTACTCAGGGAAGCCAAAACTGAAGAAGAGACAAAAAAAAAAGTACACTAGAGGAATATGAAGCCTCTGGCACCTTAATTACTTCAGATATTAAACACAGCCCAGCTCCTAGCAGATTAGCATAAAACCTCACACTAGAGATCAATTTACCTCTGTCCCTATTACCCAGTATGACACATCTGGCTTTCCACAAAAAAAAAAAAAAAGGCAAACCAAATGCAAGAAAACACACCATCTAGAAAGATAAAGCAGCCTCAAAACCAGGCTCAGATATGACGCAGACATCGAAATCAACAGACAAGGAATTTAAAATAGCTATGATTAAAATCTGAGGGTACTAATGTAAAAAATAGATAACATGCAAGAACAGATGGGTAATTTAAGTTGAGAAATGTAAACTCTAAGAAAGAATAAAAAATACTAAAAAGAAAAAACACAAAGATAAATGAAGGATACCTTTGAGAGGCTTATTGGTAGACTGGAAATAGCTGAGAGAAGAATCAGTGAGCCTGAGTTAGATCAACAGAAACTTCTCCAACAGAAATGCAAGGAAACAAAATAATTTTTAAAAATAGAACAGAATATCCAAGAACTGTAGGATAATTTCAAAAGGCACAGCATACATGTAATTGGAATACCAGAGGAAGAAGAAAGAGAGAATGGAGCAGAAGAAATATTTGAAGTAATAATGGCCAAGAATTTTCCAAAATTAATGACCAACACCAAGCTACAGATCCAGAGAATTTAGAGAACATGTAGCAGGATAAGAACCAAAATATCTATACCTAGGCATATTATTCAAAATGCAGAAAACCAAAGACAAAGAGAAATTCTTGAGAGAAGCCAGAGGACACTGGGTGCTGTGGCTCACACCTATAATCCCAGCACAGCACTTTGGGAGGCCAAGACAGGTGGATTACGTGAACCCAGGAGTTTGAGACCAGCCTGGGCAACATAGCAAGACACTGTCTCTACAAGCCAGGCATGGTGGCATGCACCTGTAATCCCAGCTACTTGGGAGGCTGAGGCAGTAGGATCATCTGAGCCAAAAAGTTCAAGGCTGCAGTGAGCCATGTTTGTACCACCGCACTACAGCCTGGGTGACAGAGTAAGACTCTGTCTCCAAAAACAAAACAAAACAATAAAAGCAAAAAGCAAAAACATGCCAGTAGGAAAAAAGTCACCTCATCTACAGAGGAATAGGAATAAAAATTATAGTGGACTTGTCCTCAAAACCAGTATCAGCTAGAAGAGAATAGATTGAAATATTCATTTTGGTTGGTTGGTTGGTTTGTTGTTGTTTTTTAATTGAGACAGAGTCTCACTCTGTCACCCAGGTTGGAGTGTAATGGTGCAATTTCGGCTCGTTGCAACCTCTGCCTCCCAGGTTGAAGCAATTCTCATGCCTCAACCTCCTGAGTAGCTGGGATTACAGATGTGTGCCACCATGTCTGATTAACTTTTTGTATTTTTAGTAGAGAAGGGGTTTCACCTTGTTGGCCAGGCTGGTCTCAAACTCAGGGACTCAAGTGATCTGCCACCTTGGCCTTCCGAAGTGCTGGAATTACAGGTGTGAGCCACCGTGCCTGGCCTGAAATATTCAAGATGTTGAACAATAACAACAGCAAAAAACACTAACCTTGAATTTTATACCCATTGAAATTATCTTTCAAAAGTGAAGGAGAAATAAAAACTTTCTCTAATAAACAATAACTGAAGAAATTTATTGCCAGAAGACTTGTCCTGCAAAAAAATGTTAAAAGGATGGAAAAAGGATAGAAAAGAAGTTTAATTTTACAAGTGAAGAAATCTGACCCTTATTTCTCATGTACTACTTGCATATACTGAAGGCTGATACCATAGGGAACTATCATGTCACAAAACAATCTCTGAGCCTGAGTATGTATTTGCATTGTGATGCTCAGTGTGTTGGTAAAGCGGGTAGCAGAAATATTCCTGGAAGCCATGACCTCTATTAGGATTGTTTGCAACATACTTATATACAGAGTGATTGCACTCATAAATATATCCTTCTAAACCAAAGCTCAATGTATACTCAAATAAACTTTTCTTACCCAGAGCTCAAAAGCGATCACAGTCCCCATCAAATGCAAGGTGATCTGTGATAAAGGAGATGTCTGAGTGGAAATACACAACAATATTAATTAGTTATGGTTAAAAAGTCTTACCTTTGTAAATCTTATAAAAATATACAACAGTTTGAATACATTTTTAGGGTCCTTTCTGAGCCTTTGGAAGGCACCCACATGAACAGTGAGGGGCCCTAAAGCTTCAGCTTCATTAACTTCGTAGTAAATCCACTTGTGTTCTTTGTGCTCTTTGGCTATTATGAATAAGGTTGCTATAAAAATTAATGTACAGGTTTTTATGTGAACTTAAGTTTTCATTTCTCTGGGATAAATGCCCAAAAGTGTAATTGCTAGGTCATATGGTAAGCACATGTTTAGCTTTTTAAGGAACTGCCATAATCTTTTTCAGAGAAGCTGTGCCATTTTGCATTCCCATGCGTGATGAATGGCGAACCAGTTTCTCTACATCCTCACCGGCATTTGTCATGGTCAACATTTTTTGTTTTAGTCATTCTGATAAGCATATCGTGATATCTCACTGTTGTTTTATTTTGTATTTTCTAATAAAGAATGATGTTGAATATCTTTTTATATATTCGTTTGTCGACCATGTATCTTCTCCTGTAAAATGTTTGTTCATATTTCCCACCCATTTTCTAACTGTTTTGCTGATTTTTTACTGTTGATTTATTTGTATATTTTAGATACGAGTTCTTTGTTGGACATGTGGTTGGAAAATATTTTCTCTGAGACTGTGGCTTATCTTTTTATTCTCTTTGCATAGTCTTTAGCAAACAAAACAAAACAAAAAATTCTCTCCTGAAAACAACCCAAACATTCCTTCAATGGGTGAAAAGTTAAACATCTACACTACATATATGCCTTGGAATACTATTCAGCATTAAAAAGGAATGAACTGTTGATACATGTTAAAACATGGATCTCTTCACTTGTTGAGTGAAAAAGCCAATCTCAAAAAGTTATATACCATATTATTTCATTTGTATAATCTTCTTGAAATGACAAGATTATAGAGATGGAGAACAAATTAATGATTGTCAGAGATTGTCGGGGGAGGAGAGTGGCCGTGACGACAGAAGATTAGCACAAAGCATCCTTGTGATGGAAGTCCTCCGTATCTTCACCGTGGTGGTGCTCACACAAATCTTCACCTATGATAACGTTGCATAGAACTAAATACACAAACTAACGAGTGCATATAAAATTGGTGAATCTGAAAAAGATCAGTGGATTATACTAATGTCAATTTCAGTCATGCAAGACATTATTACTGAGGGGAATGGGGTGAAGGATATATAGGATCTTTCTGTATTATGTCCTAAAAATGCATGCAAATCTATAATTGGTTTTCAAAAATTTTTTCTTAAATCCCTTTGTCATTTTTGAAGGGTTTCACTAGAGAATAGAGAGCAAGTGGGTGTGTTTGCACTACCATGCTTAGCTGGAAGTTTGTGCCAAAAAATTTTTAAAGGAATACATTTATATTCTGGAATATTCAGAAGAATAGGCAAAGCTCCCAAGGAAACTTAATAGCAGTTACTTTGGATGTAAAAAGTGTATGTGAAAAATACACATAAAAATAATAAAAAGCTTAGATAACAAACAAAACCAATAGCAGATGGTACATTTAAATTCAACCATACCAACAATAACATTAAATATAAATAGGCACCAATTAAAAGTTAGAGAGTATCAGATTGGACAAAAAGCAAGACCCAGCTATATGCTTCCCACAAAAATTCTACTTAAAATGTAAAGAAGTTAATAGGTTAAAAGTAAAAGACTGGAAAAAGATACCATCCTAAAATTAGTCTGAAGAAAGCTAGAATGGCTATCTTAATACCAGAAAAATACATTTCAGCACAAAGAATATTACAGGGATAATGAAGATTATTTTATTATGATAATAACAACTACTAATCAAGGGGACACACATATTGTAAATTTTTATGCATCTAATAACAAAGCTTCAAAATGCATGAGGCAAAACCTATAAAATTGCAAAGAAAAATAGGCAAACCTACAATGTAGCTGGAGATTTCAACACCAATCTCTCAATAATTAACAGAACAAGTAAACAGGAGATGAAGAAGGATATAAAAGTTTAGGTCTTTGAAGAATTTATCAAAGATTGCAAATTTTTAGGGTGATGATCTTATTGAATATACTAGTGTTGACCATATTCATTAAGTTAGCAAAACAGAGATAATGTGTTAAAATCATTTATACTATTGGTTGCTGCACATCTTCTTTACTAGTGTAGTTTTTGTGACCATATGAATTCTCAGAAATCCAAAACTGTTACTGAACCTGCAGTGGCCCAGCACATGGGCTATATTTATAATTTAATGGTTGTCCCATTGCCTATGTAGTTGCAAGATCCCAATCTGAGCCAAGTGATCCTGAACACTACTGTTTCCCTCACCATGGTCATCTACTCCCATTAGAGTCTGGAACTGAGAGAAATCTTCAAGCTCTGTAGGGCAAAGTTAGTCAATGTGTGTTAGGCCCAGAAAAGGGCCTAGAACATCTGGGTAAAATATTGATGAAAAGAAATCAAAGGGAAAAATTAAGGATTAGTAGAGATGTCAAGTGTGATACAAGTCAGAAGGATCCAAGGATGAAATAAGAAACAGGGTGCAATTCAAAGCAATTTAAAAGCAAAGAGAGGAGATTTTGATGGATTCTTAGAACCATATGATAGACTACCTCTGACAATCTCATTTACAAAATCCTAGATGGAGAATTTAGATTATCTGGGTGACTAAGGTGAGGAATAAATTTATTTGTGATCTGTTTTAAGTGCTTATCACTGCAGAGTTTCTGTGAAAGTACACTTGATAGAATTCAGATGACCTCGCTTAAAATTTCATGAAAGTCAGTTTTTGTAAGTCCCTGCTCACTGTTTTGGCTTGAAAAGCCATTTAACCTCTTTGAATTGCAATTTTGTTGCCTATAAAATATAAATAGTAATATTGAGTAACTGATGAAGTCGCTTTATGCAAATATAAGGTGTTAGAAATAATAAGTTATGCTATGGAGCAGCACTGTCCAATAGAACTTCCTTCAAAGACAGAAATAATCAATACTTTATGCTATTCAATACGGTGGCCACTAACCACATGTAGCTACTGAGCATTTGAAATTTGGCTAGTAAAACTGAAGAACTAAATGTTTAATGTCATAAATTCTAACTAATTTAAATTTAAATAGTTACCTGTAGCTAGTGGCTACCATATTGGACAACACACGTAGAGAGCTAAAGAAAAACATTCCAATTCATTTTTTTGGATCCTGTTTCACATTCAGTAAGAATGTCAGAAAGTTTATCTAGCACAGCTATATTAATTTCCATTTACATGAAGAAACAGAAAAATATCTGGCTTTTAAATTCCTGACTTTATGCTCCTAAATGCAGTACGAAATATTCCCATTAGAGTGATTTTGCAATTTTCTACTGTTCCACTGTTTATACCGTAGCTTGAATCTAGAAAACAGGCTAAGAAGTATATTCTCTCTCACTTGGCTGTAGGTGAAGGGCTTCACATATTTTTCTTACAGTTCTAAGGTAACAATAAATACCTTAGACTCAATAACTGTCCCTCAGGTTCTAGGCACGATGAAGGCCTGAAAGGCCATCACTAATAAGCCACTTCATGGAATGGAGTGTCATTTATGAGCAGGTCTCTTGGGGAGATGCTGAGATTTTTGTTTTTGGACAGTGTTACAATTTATCCCTCTGGGATGATTTAGGAATGGTTCCAACAAAAGACAAGTAAATAAAATGATAGTCCTCCAAGTCAATTAAGTAGCCTCCATATTTCTGGAAAGGTTAATTTGACTTTTAGTCAGCCCAACCCTTGCCCTTGGTTTTATTGGAGTATTCTTTTTACAAATATATCCTTCACCTGTGCCTTCAGCTTTTAGCATTTGTGTGGGTGTGTTCTTATTTCAGATCACATTAGTGGAACAATTTTCACATGATTTGAAAATAGTTGGCTGAGTGAAAAAGAAAATCAGTAGCTAGCAAGAATAAAGCTAATGGTTTGTCCATATTCCTATGTTCTTTATGTCTTTTAACTGAAAAGTAGGAGGTAGAATCCTCTTTGTATTTAGTCATTTAGAAATAAGAAAACCTGGTTATATACTTTAGCAGGTGAAGGGTCCTCTGAATCACCTTTTCTGTGAGTACACTTGCAGAATTTTAGTTTCTATCTGTGTATCGGCTCTGGATATTTGGTGCCAAGTAGCTAAATCACTTCAAACAACCAACTCAATTTTCAACCTTTCATCCAGATAATACAAAAAGAATCTCTCTGGGTTTGATAGCAATTTGAATTTCAAAGCTTTATAGGGTTGGTAAGTTATTCCATTTACTTTGATTCTTTTATACTGGGAAAGAAAATGCACTGTGCCTGTCTCAACCTTTCCATTTATTGTTACTGATTATTGTTATTATCTCCCCTTTCCAACATTTTCACATGCTTTAATAAAAACAATTTTAGTATCACTCAATAGATTTTCCATTACTAAAGATTTCTGGGCAATTGTTTTCTATATTTTATGCATTTACTTCATTCAATAACTATACTGTTTTATGTTTATTATACTCCTATACAAAAAAAAATCAATGAGAGTTGGGGAGGAAGTTATTAGAACATACACTTTATAGCTAATTTAGGTAATATATTATTGCATTTTCTTTGCAACATTTTCATTGACATTAATATCTCCCATCTTAGGACTATTCTACCATAACAAGTTGATATGATTTGGCTGTGTCCCCACCCAAATCTCATCTTGAATTGTAGTTCCCATAATCCCTGCACGTCGTAGGAGGGACACAGTGGAAGGTAATTTAATCATGGGGGCGGTTACTCTGATACTGTTCTTGTGACAGTGAGTTCTCACGAAATCTGATAGTTTTATAAGGGGTTTTTCATCTTTTGCCCAGTAGTTCTCCTTGCTGCCGCCATGTGAAAAACGACGTGTTTGCTTTTCCTTCTGCCATGATTGTGAGTTTCCTGAAGCCTCCCCGGCCAGGCTGAACTGTGAGTCAATTAAATCTCTTTCCTTTATAAATTACCAAGTCTTGGGTATGTCTTTATTACCGGCATGAGAACAGACTAATACACAAGTCGTCTTCTTTGTTTCCTTTATGAAAATATCTGTAGAAGAAGCTCCAATATTTCCTTGGGGATTCATTGGCATTTACAGCATTTTGGTTATTTTTCCTCTTGTGAGATCAGAACTATTCCAGAATTACTGCTTTTAGTATAATTTTTAACAACCTGATCAGCAAAGGTCATATCTGAAGGTAATGTGATTGGTAGAGATGATGATGTGTTTGTCCTTCTGATTACCATGTAGGTGATCCACAAGAAATAGATTGTCTTGAAACAAGAGCTAATTAAAGCAACAATCAGAATATTTCTTAGATGATTTTCTTATGTGTTTAAAGTGTAAATTGATTTTACTGAGGAATATTTCCTCTTCAGTGCCCCTATCTCCCACCATTGACAACTAGAACTTTTCCACCACATCCTTTCCAGTCTGTAACAAATGGTACATCCCTATATCGTGAATAGAGAGATAACCAGGGTCTACTTATCCTTGTGGCCATGATATAGATAAGCAAGGGACTGTGGCTGGCCAGCTATGGATCATTAACAGCCCAGTGGGAAGCATTGCTTGTACAATCTCTCCAGAGTTTGGCAGGACCCATTCCATGCTATGGTGCCTCACTTTTAAGTAAAGTAATAATCTCTAGAATACTTTTATTAATTTTTTTATTTCTGTAGTTTTTGGGGGGAACAGGTGGCATCTGGTTACATGAGTAAGTTCTTTAGTGGTGATTTGTGAGATTTGGGTGCACCCATCACCTGAGCAGTATAAACTGAACACAATTTGTAGTCTTTTATCCCTCACCCACTTCCCATCCTTTCCCCGAGTCCCTAAAGTCCATTGTATCATTCTTATACCTTTGCATCATCATAGCTTAGCTCCCACTTATGAGTGAGAACATGTGATGTTTGGTTTTCCATTTCTGAGTTACTTCACTTACAATAATTGTCTCCAATCCCATCCAAGTTGCTGCAAATGTTATTAATTTATTTGCTTTTATGGCTGAGTAGAATTTCATCATATATATATATATATATATATGATGTACACAGATATATATATCATGGTTTCTTTATCCACTTGTTTATTGATGGGCATTTGGGCTGGTTCCACATATTTGCAGTTGCGGATTGTGCTGCTATAAACATGTGTGTGCTAGTATCTTTTTTGTATAATGACTTGTTTTCCTCTGGGTAGATACCCAGAAGTGGGATTGCTGGATCAAATCATAGTTCTAGAATGCTTATTGAGAAGAGAAGAATTTCATGTAATTGGCCCCAATTCTTAAACTAAAGGTCATTGTTAGACTAAACTCTTTTACTCTTCTACCTACACATAAACCTATTTGGCTTTTTGGCATAACTGCAGGAAATGGCAAGCTAGTGGCAGAATCCTGTTCTTTGACCCCACACAGAAAATCTCTGAAACTGCCATTGATTAAATCCTGTGTCTCATGTTTTTTGTTGTAGTTGTTGTTGCTGGATTCATATTATTCAGTGCAGTACACAGTGATAAACTAGCAGAAATATCTAAGGTACCTTATATGATATTATTGAGGACAAAAATTAATACTTTCCCTAGTATTTTCATAACAGCCACATTTTGTCTTTTCCTGTGTAAGAAGTGTGCCAGCATACTATTGCTAATCAAAAACCAAGCCCAGAGGCCTGGGATTATGGGAACAAACCCATTTGCTTTATGAGATTTGCCAAACCTTGTACTTGTTACAATGACAAACCTGCTACTATGGAGAGAAGAGCAGTTGATGGCTTTTAACTCTATGAGTCTTTTTTGCCTGGTGGATCCAGATGTCTTATAGTCTGTAGAATACCTTAATGCTCTCAGACAGGATGAAGTGACATTAATTTCTTTATATGACAGGTAAACTGAGGCATTTCTTGGATTGTGAAAGTTCTGAAAATTGTAGTCCACTTTAAATAACAGCAGCTAGATGTTTTGTACTAAATAATGCATGAAAGAACTGCTATTGTATTTGCAGCTAAACAGGTTTGAACCTATTTGGAGATCGTCTGGGCAATGAACTGAGCCTACCTGCCCTTTACAGATTCCTCCTTTACAAAAATAGCCAGCCGCAAAGTGTTGTGGTCTTGTCTACATTCAGCCCCATATCAGCAAAAGCACCTACAAGAAAATAGGGAGCAAAAATAACTGGTGAAAAAAAAAAAGATATGTGATCTTTGGGGGTATCAGACATGTTTACTTGCGGGTTCTTTTCTTTAATCCAATAAAAGTATTGGCATAGTGTTTGGTATTTGAGGCATAGTAGTGGGAGTACTGTCACGATGTTAACTAAAGATGGTGGGAAAACCAGTTTGAATAAAATGAGATCCAACTTGAACCTTTGCCCGTTCCTGGAACTAAAATCATGTCAACCCACTGTTAAGTGTCAAAAACGTTGAGTCACTACCCTCCTTTTTGTTCATCTGTTTCTGAATATGTGTATATGCCTGCTTTTTTTTTTTGTACTCTTAAAAAATAGACTTGCTTGTGGCATTCGGTATGCAATTCTCAGCTTACTACATCCTCATGAAATTTATTTTCATTTATTTATTTATTTTTATTTCAATAGTTTTGGGGGCATAGGTGGTTTTTGGTTACATGGATAAGTTCTTCAGCAGTGATTTCTGAGATTTTGGTGTACCTGACACCTGAGCAATGTAAACTATACCCAATATGTAGTCTTTTATCCCTCACTCCGTTCCTACCCAGACCCCCAAAGTCCATTATATCATTCTTATGCTTTCACGCTCTCATAGCTTAGCTCCCACTTATAAGTGAGAACATACGATATTTGGTTTTCCATTCCTGAGTTATTTTGCTTAGAATAATGGCCTCCAGCTCCATCCAAGTTGCTGCAAAGACCATTATTTCATTCCTTTTTATGGCTGAATAGTACTCCATGGATCCTCATGAAATTTAAATTTAAAGGGATAAATATTAAATGAAAGTTCTCAAAACATATTTATAAATTTTGATGTTTTTATTTGATTTCTGCTACACTTCTTAGGATCTGTCTTTTGTATGGGTTTTGGAAACTGCTGTGAATTCTGCTTCATTAGGTTTCATTTCAGAGAACATTAGAAAGTGAAACATATTTAAGTACCAGTCCCAAAGCCATTAGTCTTTAATCTTTGAGTAACTAATTATTCATTTCTGTAAGATAAAGCCTAGGCTTTCAGCTCATCTCATTTTGTCTCTCTCCTCACTTATTTTACATGAGAGCATTGCTTTTCCAACTTTTTTAGTTCCTTTAAACCACTTTGAAGAGTTAAATTACTTCCGAGACCATCTATTCTGGTCTCAGATAATCACTGCTATAAAAACTTACTAAGTGATTTAGTAGAGAGAACTGAACTGTGCCAGAGAGAAACTTAAGAAGAAAATAGCTAATTCATGTCAAAAATAGAATTGTAGTTATTGACATATTATATCTGTTAATATACCACGTAGCCTGTCTATTGATCACATTGATGAAGCCCTTCTGAAAGCATACTGCCCATTAGAAGGATGAATACATCTTCAAAAAAGGGAAGGTATAAAGCATTTAGGACATCAGAGGAGCTCACTCCATTTTTTAGAAATAGGACCATATATTGTCTATTTTTTTAAGCAAATTAGGATACACTGAAATACTCCTCCCCTTACACACACACACACACACACACATCATTTTTTCAATATTCTTTTGGTCAAAATAACTGCAATAATTGTTTGTGAAACCTTCCCCAACTGCCCTAGGCAGAATTTGTAGTTCCCTCCACTGTGCTTTCTTAGTTCTTCAGACATCCCTCTATTATGAAATTTACATATTTATATTGTAATTATCTGTTTGCATTTTTGTTCTCTTCCTCTCCAGCTGAACTATGAAAGCAAGGACCATATCTTATTCAGATTTGTTCCTCAGTGCTCAGTACATTATAAGTGTTCAATAGATGCTTAATGGATGTATAAGTGAATGAGTGAATTGGTGGAACACCCATGAGTCAGATTAGCTAAAGACTAAGTTCTCTTGGAAATCTTCCAAAATACCCACCTGCCCTCTGCAGTCGAGGGTAGTGCTCTGCACCTGTGACATATGTCATCAACCACAGCCACCATTTGATTTCCTCTGTATTGAAAGAGACTCCCCGTTTAAAACAGCGGTGAATAGATTGCTTTTCCCTGGCAAACCCAAAGAGAGCCAATTGCATCAAGAACAAAGCTTTCTGAATCCTCAGGATTCCAGTGAAGGTCTTTGGTGGAGGGAGGGAAGAAATAGAGACATTGTGCATCCCTGAGTAAGATAATTCCTATGCCCTGTCCCCTCCCAGGGGCCAAACCCCGGGGAGGAATGACAGCAAAACCCCAGATAGGTTTGCAGTATCTGAGAAGACGGGGACCAAAGCTTTTTCCCTTGGTGTAACTAACCCAAGAGAGGGAGCAAGACCAGAAGAGATGTAGCTGCACAGTGTGTACAGGAAGAGAAAGCCTTAGAGCTTCAGGTACCTTGAGTTCATTTTGGATGAAGAAGCAGAATCTGAGAATATGAAGTGTTCAATCCTTAGGGAGGCTCAGTCTTTTCATGTCTCAAAGTAACTCTGGATTGAGAAGGTCTCCTGCTCATGCGGGAATGGCATTGAGCCCAGGGAGTCTCTGATGGTCTAGCAGGGCTCAGGAGCAGCCAAATGACCTCTGTGCCCCCTAGAGGGCCATGCTAATATGTAAGAGACAGCTGAATGCAATGTGGCTTTGCATTTGGGGACATGAGACAACCCAGCATCAATCTGTATGAACAGTGATGAGAGACCAGTAAGACCAAGGTCGTTTCAGATGATGCCTAGGTGAGAAGATGACCTGAGGACCAGATGCCACTATGCTCTTGAAGCCTTGGCCAGGGAAACGCCATACACAATCTAAGGTCAAGAAGGCTGGAAATAGACATTAAATTAATTTATAGATAAATAAAGTTGTTATTTCTGCATACCTTTGAGGACTTTAATCCAATATATGCCATAAATACCATTTCAAATAATTGTGTCTTTCTCAGTGATACTGGTTTACTCTACTCAAAAGTGGAGAAAGACCTTGGCAGCTCACAAAACTTCCAGACATATAGATATTCCTCTGAGTCTAAATCTCTTTTGCATATACCCAATTCAGTATTCTACTTTGGAAAACTTTTATATGTTTAGTGATAATAAACTTTAGCACTTTCTGAAATATCTACAATGGTAGCTCATGCTTCAGTTTGTTTATCTTCTAAAATATTATATATATATATAATTATTATTACTACTGTTACTACAGCTTATTCTATTATCCCAGAAGTCGGGAATAAGAATTACACACAGTAGGCTGGGCACAGTGGCTTACGCCTGTAATCCCAGCACTTTGGGAGGCCGAGGTGGGTGGATAAACTGAGGTCGGGAGTTCAAGACCAGCCTGACCAACATAGAGAAACCCCGTCTCTACTAAAAATACAAAATTAGCTGGGCATGGTGGCATATGCCTGTAATCCCACCTACTGGGGAGGCTGAGGCAGGAGAATCGCTTGAACCTGGGAGGCAAAGGTTGCGGTGAGCCAAGATCACGCCACTGCACTCCATCCTGGGCAACAAGAGTGAAGCTCCCTTTCAAAAAAAAAAAAAAAAAAAAAAAAAAGAACTACACATAGTATAACCATTTTGTTTTTGTTTTGTGGTGATAGAGATTTTATTCTGTACACGGGGAGCAAGATTTGGCTTGCAATAAACCAAATCTGCAGTGGAGAGGAACACTTTATAACAGAGTTGCATTGTATTCAGAAATAGAGATCACTGATAAAGACTCCAATAGAAGCTATTCAACCTCCCGTTCAAATATTTTCTAAATTATTGGTCTCTCTGTGAGAACATTTTCCTCTGGTATAAACAGTGGCCATGAATAGGATGAGTGTTTGAACAGTACAAAAGTACCAGGTTTCTTCCTGTTACCCAAACAGCAATAAAGGCCAATGGTACAGCACCCTACACAGCAGCCCATGTTAGACAATGGAGCTTACACACGAGAGGCTGAGACGTTCAGTTCTCTGATAACATGAATGTCCAGTTCCAGCTGGGGAGACACCAACAGCCAAAGTGAACAGTTGCAAAAGAGCCATTGAGTAAAAATGGGAAGGCTTCCTTTGCCTCTAAAGCCATGGCAGAATGCAATGGAGCTACATCTGGAAGTATGGGAATGAATCATGTTATTGTATTAAGGAACTGAGCACATACTCTGTTACGCTTCCCTGCCCCCACAACCTGTTCCCAAGGATGTGATCCTACTGATTTATCTGTACATATCAGTGTCCAAGGAAAGAAAGGAAAAAAAATGAGGTTAAAGAGGAAACTCTGTTTTTTTTTTTTTTTTATTTTTGAGAAACTAAAAGGCAGAAGTGATGATGTACATAATCATTAAAACATGTTAAGTATTTAGGTTTTTAAAACATAATATGTATAAATACATTTCAGAGGCAACTGTGATTATTTTCTCCGTTTTTCAAATGGGGAAACTTAACCACAGAGAGGTTAAATAACTAAAAATTTTGTGACTGAAATGCCAGCTCAGATGTGTCTGGTTCATGGTCCTCACCTGGCAATGATGAAGATGATGACTCAAACCTTGACTTTCACATTTTTTTGACTGCAATTTACAAGAAGAAAAATTCATTTTTTTGCTGAGACCTACCATACTCTGTGTGTGTGTGTGTGTGTGTAACACAAGTTTTATAAAATAATAACAAAATAATATGTAATTTTCCTGCAGGCTCAAAATGCTATTTCCTATTTTGTTTTCTTCAAAGGAAAGACAAATACAATGATCCTCTAAGTCATTAGAGGATTCTAATTCACTCATTTTATGAT
Source organism: Symphalangus syndactylus (assembly GCF_028878055.3). Taxonomy (NCBI): domain Eukaryota; kingdom Metazoa; phylum Chordata; class Mammalia; order Primates; family Hylobatidae; genus Symphalangus; species Symphalangus syndactylus. Next base: position 112,363,226 of record NC_072424.2, read on the forward strand.
TCTCCAATAGGTCTTGAAACACAGTTTGAAAAACTCTCAACTGAAATATCTCCACCAAGTGGACCCCTGGCCTTTGAACACTCTCACTACAAGAATCTGAATTCTTCTGTAACTGTCCATTTTGTTTTTGGACATTTCTACATGTAGAGACAAGATCTATGTTTCTGTTATTCCTATGACAGCCTTCCAGGACCTGGGAATGACTATCAAATCTCTCATGAGGTATCTCTTCTCCAAATTGGATATTCCCATTTCCTTTGTTTTTCAATATAATCTGGTTTCCATTCTGTCCACTAATCTTAGAATACACACCATTTTAAGATATCCCAAGTGTGCACAGCAGATTGGACCCTTATCCTTTGACTTAAATCCCAAACCTAGATTTTACTACCCAGAGCTGTATTTCTCTATGGTTTAAAATCACGTTAACCTGTTTGGCAGCTACATTCACATTGTTGTGCTTCATGAACTTATCGGCAACAATCAGAAAGTCCAGTTTTGCTTATGACAATCAAACTTAACTTTAGCCTGATGCCAACCTAAGATCATTGTTCATGATCATAAATTATACATGGACAGAGTCTGAATACAGAACTTGTGCTACAGATAAGTCGTGACATTCAAAGGACAATTCTACTATGTACTTTTAATTAATTACCTTTTGGGGGTTAAATAATGTATATCATTTCAGAATGATGAGTTAAATTTGATGCCTACTGTGTATACTATTTCTTTGTAGGTCAAATGTGCATTACTTCTTCTATATAAATGTTTCTTCAATATGCTTTTTTTAAAACCTGAATTGGCTTTGGCTTTTTTCTTTAATCAAGAAAATTTTTATTACTAAGGCAATGATACAGTCAGTTGTTTTTATTTGACATTCCAACATTGACTACCAATTTCATTTTAGGAACTATGCTTTTTGTTTATGTATCATGTGATTAATTTATATGTTATTTATTTCCTAAATCCTGTTGAGACTGCTTCCCAGCAGATTCTCCCTTTCTCAGAAAAAAAAATATTCTTTTCTTTGTTTTCAGTATGATAATGTATGCAATAAGGAATAAGGTATGGATATAGTCCAATGATACAGGTTAGGAATTTTGTAAAATCCTTTGATTTAAATAATCGGATCCCAGGATAAGATTTCTTAATGTGTCATCAAAGACTGCTGATGGATAGACGCTGCAGAAAGACAAAGCTTGGTGGTACAGAAAAAAAGAAGAACTGGCCAAAGAAAGAAATCTCTGCTTCGGAGAGTGAGATTTATTCCTGGCAGGTGGGCAGCTATGTGACATAGAGAATAAAAAAGGGAATAAAAAGGTGGTAGCTGGCCTGGCATTTTTCAGACTCTGCTCTCTGAGCAAGGAATGGGTATTGGTGAGAAGCCATCCAGTGGAGCTCCAAGTTCCCTGTTCCATGCCCAACAAATGCCCTCTCTCTTCATCCAAAGCAGGTCCCCATGGGTCTGTTTTATATATTGTACCTCTGTTTAAACTGTGTTTACCCATGGCTAAAAGAAGCTTCCAAAGCAGTGGATAAGATGGTCTTTTAATTGCTCTTCCAGCCTAGGATGTCTCTGCCAGATTCAAAATGATTTCTGTTTGGACACTGTTTTATAAAGAGTGTGTTAACCTGCTTTAGTAAGGATGGAAGGAATGTGTCTGCAGTGATAACCCGTATGTTATCAATGTCTAAAAGATTCCAGAAGAACAGCAAAAAAGTAAGTTTATCTAGCTTCACTTAAGATGGAGGAGTCTGAGTTTAGCAATAGCCAAGTTAAGACTATACCATTCAGCAAACTGACACACACCAGTATATTTGCACATCAGCTACCAGCTGCCCGCTATGGCCTTACTCCTTTACTTCTTTCCCCCCGCTCTTCCCAGGAGACCCTTCAGCTCAACTTTTACTCATAGGCCTTAGCATCAAATGGTTCCATTAGACCTGGGAGGTGAATTTCAGCTCTTATTTGCAGCCTTTGTTCCTCTTTCTGCTGGGTTGACCTTGGCCTACGACACTACTGTCCTCTGGACTCCTTTGCAGATCTCCTACCCTACAGTCACCTTTGTATGAGCTGGGCCCATTCTTAATTATTCTCTCAAATTCCAGTCAAGCTCTCCCCTCTCTGAGACCCTGCCCTGCTCTTAAATTGCCTCTGTGACTGGGCTTCCAGAGATCTCATCACTAGGCTGTACTCAACCATCCAGCACCAGCTTACCTCATCCAAGAATGTCTGGCCTGGATGTGCCTGTGCTGGTTGTACCCCTGAGAGCTGCTCCTTCCCTATCTGGATGTCTCCTTCACCTAGGCGTGGGTAATGGTGCTCTCTCTCTGCCTAATCTTTGATTCACTAAAGAATTCTGAACAAGGAAGATTGAAGGAGTTCAGTTGTTGTTTTTGCTATTGTTGCTGATGTTGGTTTTTTGTTTTGTTTTATCTATCAGGAATGGTTGCAAGAGTATCTCTAACCCAGTTTTAGTTATGCTGCAGGTCATCTTTCTATTTTGTATCCTAGTTCTGTCTGTGGCCTGCTTTTATTGCTTCTTCCATCTCATGTCCTATTACATAAATGCCAGATGAAAATAAAAGCCTATCATATGTCACCCTTTACACACCAATCAGGGCTCATGTCAGACATAGTCTAGGAATTCACACATATTGGCTCATTCCCACTTCATTACAAACCTGGTAGGTTGGTATCATTAGCCAAACCTAAGATAATCAGTGTTTCTGAGGAAGAAGAGAATTCTAAAAGCTTGGAAAACATATTTGGGAGAATAATCAAGGAAAACTTCTCCAGGAGACCTAGACATCCAAATACAAGAAGCATAAAGAACACCTGGGAAATTCATATCAAAAAAGATCTTTGCCTAGGCACATTGTCATCAGGTTATCCAAAGTTAAACGAAGGAAAGAATCTTAAGAGCTGTGAGACAGAAGCACCACATAACCTATAAAGGAAAACCTATCAGATTAACAGCAGATTCCTCAGCAGAAACTCCACAGCTAGAAGGGATTGGGGCCTTATCTTTAGCCTCCTCAAACAAAACAATTATCAGCCAAGAATTTTGTATCCAGCAAAACTAAGCATCATACATGAAGGAAAGATAGAGTCTTTTTCAGACAAACAAATGCTGAAAGAATTTGCCATTACCAAACCACCACTACAACAGCTGCTAAAAGGAGCTCTAAATCTTGAAACAAATCCTGGAAGCACATCAAAACAGAATCTCTTTAAAGCATAAATCACAGGGGACCTATAAAACAAAAATACAAGTTAAAAAGCAAAAACAAAAAAAACAAAAAAAACCAAAGTACACAGGCAACAAAGAGCATGATGAGTGCACTGGTACCTCACATTTCAATACTAACATTGAATGTAAACGGCCTCAATGTTCCACTTAAAAGATACAGAACCACAGAATGGATAAGAACTCATTAACTAACTATCTGCTGCCTTCAGGAGACTGACCTAGCACATAAGGACTCACATAAACTTAAAGGGGTGGAAAAAGGCATTTCATGCAAATGGACACCAAAAGCGAGCAGGGGTAGCTATTCTTATATCAGACAAAACAAACTTCAAAGCAACAGCAGTTAAATGAGACAGAGACATTATATAATTGTAAAAGGCTTTGTCCAACAGGAAAATATCACAATCCTAAACATATATACACACAAATTTATAAAACAATTACTAATAGATGTAAGAAATGAGATAGACAGCAACACAATAATAGTGGGGACTCCACTGACAGCACTAGACAGGTCATCAAGACAGAAAGTCAACAAAGAAACAATCAATTTAAACTATTCCTTGGAACAAATGGACTTAACAGATATATACAGAACATTTCATCCAACAACCACAGAATACACATTCTATTCAACAGCAGATGGAACTTTCTCCAAAATAGACCATATAATAGGCCATAAAATGAGCCTCAATAAATTTAAGAAAATTGAAATTATATCAAGCACTCTCTCCGACCACAGTGGAATAAAACTGGAAATGAACTCCAAAAGGAACCTTCAAAACCATGCAAATACATAGAAATTAAATGCCCTGCTTCTGAATGAGCATTGGGTCAAAAATGAAATCAAAATGGAAATTAAAAAATTCTTCAAACTGAATGACAATAGTGACACAACCTATCAAAAACTCTGGTATACAGCAAAAGTGGTGCTAAAAGGAAAGTTCATAGCCCTAAATGCCTGCATCAAAAAGACTGAAAGAGCACAAACAGACAACCTAAGGAACTAGAGAAACAAGAACAAACCAAACCCAAACCCAGCAGAAGAAAGAAATAACAAAGATCAGAACGGAACTAAATGAAATTGAAACAAACAAACAAACAAATACAAAAGACAAATGAAACAAAATCTGCTTCCTTGAAAAGATAAATAAAATCGATAGACTGTTGGTAAGATTAACCAAGAAAAGAAGAGAGAAAATCCAAAGAATCTCACTAAGAAATGAAACAGGAAACGAAACTGACACCACTGAAATACAAAAGATCAGTCAAGATTACTATGAACACCTTTACACACATAAACTAGAAAACCTAGAAGAGATGGATAAATTCCTGGAAAAAATACAACCCTCCTAGCTTAAATCTGGAAGAATTAGATACCCTGAACAGACCAATAACAAGCAGTGAGATTGAAATGGTAATTAAAAAATTATCAACAAAATAAGTCCAGGACCAGGAAGATTCACAGCAGAATTCTACCAGACATTCAAAGAAGAATTGGTACCAATCCTTTTGACACTATTCTACAAGATAGAGAAAGAAGGAACCCTCCCTAATTCATTCTATGAAGCCAGCATCACCCTAATACCAAAACCAGGAAAGGACATAACAAAAAAAGAAAACTATAGACCAATATCCCTGATGAACATAGATTCCAAAATCTTTAACAAAATACTAGCTAACTGAATCCAACAACATATCAAAAAGATAATCCACCACGATCAAGTGAGTTTCATACCACGGATGCAGGGATGGTTTAACATATGCAAGTCAATAAATGTGATACAGCACATAAATAGAATTAAAAACAAAATCACATAATCATTTCAATAGATGCAGAAAAAGCATTTGACAAAATTCAGCATCACTTTATGATTAAAACTCTCAGCAAAATCAGCATACAAGGGACATACCTTAATGTAATAAAAGCCATCTGTGACAAACCCATAGCCAACATAATACTGAATGGAGAAAAGTTGAAAGCATTCCCTCTGAGATCTGGAACAAGACAAGAATACTCACTCTCACCACTCCTCTTCAGCATATTACTGGAAGTCCTAACCAGGGCAATCAGACAAGAGGAAGAAATAAACGGCATCCAAATCGGTAAAGAGGAATTCAAACTGTCACTGTTTGCTGACACTATGATCGTTTACCTTGAAAACCCTAAGGACTCCTGCAGAAATCTCCTAGAACTGATAAAAGAATTTAGCAGAGTTTCCAGATACAAGATTTATGTACACAAATCAGTAGCTCTTCTATACCACAACAGCGACCAAGCAGAGAATCAAATCAAGAACTCAACCCCATTTACAATAACTGCAAAAAAAAAAAAAAATACTTACAAATATACCTAACCAAGGAATCGAAAGACCTGTACAAGGAAAACTACAAAATACTGCTGAAACAAATCATAGATGACACAAATGGAAACACATCCCATGCTCATAGACGGGTAGAATCAATATTGTGAAAATGACCATATGGCCAAAAGCAATCTACAAATTCAATGCAATCCCAAATACCACCATCGTTCTTCACAGAATTAGAAAAAACAATTCTAAAATTCATACAGAACCAAAAGAGTCTGCATAGCCAAAGCAAGACTAAACAAAAAGAACAAATATGGAGGCATCACACTACTTGATTTCAAACTATACTATAAGGTCATAGTCACCAAAACAGCATGGTACTGGTACAAAAATAGGCACATAGACCAATGGAACAATCAGAATACTTACAGTCAACAGATTTTTGACAAAGCAAACAAAAACAAAAAGTAGGGAAAGGACATCCTTTTCAACAAATGGTGCTGAGATAACTGGCTACTCACAATGCAATCAAAACCACATGTAAGAGAATGAAACTGGATCCTCATCTCTCACCTTATACAACAATCAACTCAAGATGGATTAAGGACTTAAACCTAAGACTTTAAACTATAAAAATCCTAGAAGACAACATTGGAAAAAGCCTTCTAGACATTGGCGTAGGCAAGGATTTCATGACCAAGAACCCAAAAGCAAATGCAATAAAAACAAAGATAAGGCCGGGTGCGGTGGCTCACGCTTGTAATCCCAGCACTTTGGGAGGCCGAGGCGGGCGGATCAGGAGGTCAGGAGATCGAGACCACGGTGAAACCCCATCTCTACTAAAAATACAAAAAAAAAAAAAATTAGCCGGGCGTGGTGGCGGGCGCCTGTAGTCCCAGCTACTCGGAGAGGCTGAGGCAGGAGAATGGCGTGAACCCGGGAGGCGGAGCTTGCAGTGAGCCGAGATTGCGCCACTGCACTCCAGCATGGGCGACAGAGCGAGACTCCGTCTCAAAAAAAAAAAAAAAAACAAAAAAAAAAAACAAAGATAAATAGCTGGGACCTAATTAAACTAAAGAGCTTTTGCATAGCAAAAGGAACAGTCAGCAGAGTAAACAGACAAGCCACAGAGTGGGAGAAAATCTTCACAATCAATACATCTGACAAAGGACTAATATCCAGAATCTACAACGAACTCAAACAAATCAGTAAGAAAAAAACAAACAATCCCATCAAAAAGTGGGCTAAGGACATGAATAGACAATTCTCAAAATAAGATATACAAATGACCAAGAAACATAAGAAAAATGCTCAACATTACTAATGATCATTGAAAGGCAAATCAAAACCACAATGCAATACTACTTCACTCCTGCAAGAATGGCCATAATCAAAAAATCAAAAAACGGTAGATGTTGTCATCAATGCAGTGAACAGGGAACACTTCTACACTGCTGGTGGGAATGTAAACTAGTACAGCCACTATGGAAAACAGTGTGGAAATTCCTTAAAGAACTAAAAGTAGAACTACCATTTGATCCAACAATCCCACTACTGGGTATCTACCCAGAGGAAAAGAAGTCATTATTAGAAAAAGATACTTGCACACATGTTTATAGCAGCACAATTCACAATTGCAAAATTGTGGAAACAACCCAAATGCCCATTGATCAACAAGTGGATAAAGAAACTGCGGTATATATATAATGGAATACTACACAGACATAAAAAGGAATGAATTAATAGCATTTCCAGTGACCTGGATGAGACTGGAGACTATTATTCTAAGTGAAGTAACTCACGAATGGAAAACCAAGTATCTTATGTTCTCACTGCTATGGGGGAGCTAAGCTATGAGGACAAAAAGGCATAAGAATGATGCAATGGACTTTAGGGACTTGGGGAGAAGAGTGGGGGGTGGGGCAAGAAATAGAAGACTACAAATTTGATGCAGTGTATACTGCTCAGGTGATAGATGCACCAAAATCTCACAAATCACCGCTAAAGAACTTACTCATGTAACCAAATACTTCCTCTACCCCAATAACTTATGGAAAAATATAGTAAAAAAAAAGAAACACAACTTACAGGTAGTAGAGTTGGAATTGAACTCTACATCTGAAATTTCACTACGTATTTATCTAACTAAGAACAATTCATTTTTCTTTAAAGTGTTTAAAACTTTGAACAACCAGCATTTTTCAATGCTTTTAGTTTTTAGGGAGTATAATTCATGTGAAAACCAAACTTTTGGCTAAGTATCACCTGCCCCCATTGTGGAAAGTAAGAGTACAGGTTTATAATTTTTACCACCATTAATGGTAAAATCTACTCCTGCGTAATTATGATTTGGCTGTTTATGCCCCGTTACATCCCCAGTAGCTCTTGACCCTGACACTACTCCTTTCTCTCCAATCATAAAACACTTCAGATTGCAAGTCAGAGTGGCATCATTGGAGTGGCAACTCTAAATTTGTGTTTTATTCTCAAATTGTCCTGCCACCCATCTCACAGTGATGACAACACAGGAATTTGTTAAGGCATTGGGGATGGCAGGTTGGGAAATGATGAGCCAGTCAATTATTCACAGTTGCATTTTCATTACATGTATCGAGCACCTGTTGTGTATCAGGCATTGCTGCATTTAGTTCAGAGTCAGTCCTGCCTTTTGATCCAGAAGGGTCCCCTTCTCTACCCATCCTACACCATGAGGTGAAGGGAACATGGCAGCTCAGGTTCCCCTGTGCCCCTAGACAACGCTCGAATTACTTGGGACCTGGAATTCCCCGCCCAAATGACCCAAGCCTTCTCATGGCTTGATGCAGCGTCTCCTAGGCCCATCTTCCAGAGGGGGGAAAACATCTCTGAAATGCACACTCAGATGGCCAAGAGGTGACTGCTTGCAGGGGACGGGGAAGGGAGATAAATTTTGGACAGACTGTGGGTTTTGGGTTTGTCCTCATAAAGAATGAGGAAACCAGGTAGTAGGAAGGGAAGGGGAGAGGGTTAGACTGGAAGGGTGCCTCCATTTCTACACTTGCTCAGCCCAAGGGCTGCCAGGAATCTAAGAATGACAAAGATTAATTTAAAATTTTTTTTTAAAAATTTAAAGGCTAATGTAAGCATGCTATCTTTTAAAAAAAATTTTTGCTCTCAAGTAGTTTTCAGGCTGGCCAGAAAGGTAGAAAAATAAATAGATCACATCTCTACAGCAGAATAGGGTTACTTAGGCCAGCCTGACATGCAGATGTAGGGACTGACTGCAAAGAATGAATATTTTATTTTATTTTTTTATTTTATTTTTTAGAGACAGGGTCTCACTCTGTCACCCTGTCACCCAGAGTTCAATGATGTAATCATGACTCACTGCAGCCTCAAACTCCTAGGCTCAAATGATCCTCTTGCCCCAGCCTCCCAAGAAGCTGAAACAGGTGCATGCCACTATGCTCAGCTAATTTTCAATTTTTTTTTTTTAAGACAGGGTCTCCCTATGTTGCCCAGGCTGGTCTCAAACTCCTGGCCTCAACTGATCTCGCACCTTGACCTCCCAAAGTGTTGGAATTACAGGCATGAGCCACGGTGCCTGGCCATGGATGAATCTTGTAAACTAGCAAAGAGGATGAAAGGATGAAAAAGGTAAACTAGGAAAGAGGAAATTGAGGTCAGGGTTGGGGCAGGGGGCAGACAGTGGGAGGGCAGGGTGGAGAGAAAGAGTACTGGCTTGGAGAAGCCATGAGGCATGGAGCAGGAAGGTTTCCAACTCTGCAAAACTGGGCTCAAGGCCCTCCAACCATGCTCTCATTTCTTGCAAAAAAATAAAATAAAATAAAATCCTGTACATGCATCTGGAAACAAGTAGAGCCAAATACACATGTGTTTAACTGACACCATCACAGTGTAGGAAAGGAACCAATGCATAGCTTAGTGTTCTTGAAGCAAAAGTCCAACGTGGAGAAAGTATAAGAAGTGGGTAGAGATGCTGGCACATCTCAGCAAAAGTCATCTCTTACACTAGGAGGTTTAGCTTTATTTGAGAAGTGATAGGGTTTTAAGCACGAAACTGACATGATTAGACTTGATTTCAGTTAGCAATATGGAGGAATATTTCAAAAGCATTGAAGACTGAAGATGCAAAGAACCAGTTAGTAGGTAGTTATTATAATCCAGGTGAATGATCATAAGAGCCTGAGCTACATTAAGTTGAAATCTCAATATGGAGATGGCTGTATCCCTTGCTTGCCATATAGTAGATGCTCAGTAAATAATTATTGAATGAATGAATGAATGAAGTCAATGGTAATAGGATTGGATAGAGAAAGGGTATGTTTTGGAAATATGAAGATTATGAAAATAAAATGTGGGATTGATAAGGTCCGAAGTCAGGGATAACTCCAGGATGTCTTTTTGAATGTCAGGCAGATGACAGTGTCAGTAACTAAAAAGGGATGTCTTCTGAAGGGGATATGATGAACAAGTTGAGACGACTCAAAGGCAACAAAATATAACCCTAGAAAAGTGGGCATAATTTTTAGTTTGTATCAGAATACCTAGACCATTTGTAAAATGCAGATTCCCAATTCTCATTCCCAGATCTTTCAATTCATGAAAGATGGGATGAAGCCTGGGACTCTGCATTTGGAATGTGCATCCCAGGTGATACTAGGGAAGGGTGGGGACAACTTATTCTGAGAAATTTGTTTAAATCTAGAGCTTTGGTGAGAGGTTGGAAATATAGATTTGGGAATCATGACTTAAAGATAATAAAAACCAATACTGACTAACCACAATGTGACAAACTGTTCTACGCATTTTACTGTATTGACAAACAGACTTCATGCCTCTCTCAGGTGGATATTATTACTCCCTGTATTTTACAGATCCGAAAACTGAACCATAGAGAGGTTTGTGAGTGGCGAGTGGCAGATACAAGATTTGAACTTAGGCAGCCTAAGTTCAAGGCCAAAGCCTGTGTTCTTAACCATTATTCTATTCTAGCCCTTGATGTGCTGTATTACTTGTTGAGAGTAATTAATAGTGGTAAAGGGGATGAGATTGCCCAGGAAGATTGCCCAGGAAGATGTCATGCGTGTGGGTCCAATACTGAATCCTGAAGAACATCAAATATGAGTGGCAGATGAAAGTAGAGGATTAGAAGAGACTAAAGAAAAGTTTCCGAACCCATACTGGATTCTTTAAAGAGTGCCAGACTTCTTAACACAGAGAGTAAAACTGCAGAGAAACTCTTAATAAATATTTTTTCATGATAACATTGATGATCAAAACATAAGTATTCTTAGGGACCCTGAAGGAATACTTCACTAAGGTATCATCTAATGGCATGCTGTGATGTTTCTTCATAATATTTTCAACTACACTGGATTTTTTTTTTAATTGCTGAAAATGGAGGAAGTAACCTGGAGACAATACAATCTATGTTAAGATTTTTTTAAGGAAGAAAATGAATGTGTTTTACAGGTAGATGTTAAATAGTGGAAACCAATATGAAGAAAACTGCTTTTATTGCTGTTGAGTTATCTATCTCCAACAATAATCAGCATCTGGAATGGGGACTTAAATTCTAGTCTTTTTTGTAAAACTCATACCCATATCTCAACTGGATGAACTTGAAAATGCAATTGGTTTTCTTGGTATTTGCAAATACTTAGAACTTATTAATTTTTGTTGTCCACACTCTCTATATAATCACAGGAACACACTTTAATCTCTTGAATTTTCCTTTATTTGTCAGCAAACATAGTCTGCTAGTACTGGCAAGAATGTTAATTCACATTAGGAGATAGGAAAATAAGGGACTTCTATATAACCAATAAAACAATTTTCTGGCAATAATTTAGTCAATCATTGAAACAAATTTTGAAGACTATGGAACCATTTGCTCTGATTGCACGTTCCTTGGCTTTCTGAAATATATTTTCTTTCACTTTGTGGGTCCATGAATCCCTGGGTGCACTAAAAGTTTAAAGAAACAATCAACTTCTTTTTCATTATCCTGTCTCTACTCAGTCACAGGATGGCCTTGATCTATTTGTGTAGTGTAAAAGAATCTCTTTTTCCTCTTGAGGGAGTTCCATCTGAAAAGATATTCCTCATTATAACCAGTTACAAAAATACTTAGAGTAAGCAACTGTCTGAACCCCAAGGTAGAGAATACAGTATTTGTGTTAAAGTCTGCCCCAGTCTTTGCTTTCTCCCCATCATGATTTACCTCCTGCTTTTGCCAGAGGATAAGCAAGTGATGAATGGGTGGTTTGACACAGGACCTGCTATATGGATGCTAGAAAGACAGGTAAATGCTTTTAAAAAGTGTTTTGAACATAACCTGCCGCTAAATCAGGAGATTTGGGGTGGGAGAGCAAGAATGTAGAAATGATATTAATACAGTAAGGAGCAAGACCCTTATTTCATCACAGATATGAATGTAGATCTGCCGCAATTTGCAAATAACACATAATTATGGATAGTTTTTGTAATGCAAAAAATAAACCCTCTAATTACATATAGAACTGATTGTAGATAATGATAGTGATCTACTAGGAATAGATTAAAGGATTGAGACCATTTTTTTCCATCTCATTCAGACATTGAGGTTTTCTTCATTGACCTGTGGAAATGGCAGTAATGAGAGACTCTGAAGAGAGACTGTCTAGATGGTTGCAGGGGCTTGATTTACACATTTCCCAGAATCTTCCTTGTCAGAAGCCTTTGGGAATATGATTATTCTTAAAACCTCAGCAGGCCCACTAGCTAGTCAAGCAAATGAGAGAAAGGAAAAGGCCCTTCATTTGGATTAGTTTTGTATGACCCAGGGAAATGTTTTAGAACTTTGAAGATTCATCAGAAAACCTTATTTTTCCCTACTCCTACTTCCATGCTTTTTCCTCCCCACTTCTCTCCTCTCTTCCTTTCCTCTTATTTCTTTTTCTTTCTTAATAGTATATTACTTGATCCTAAACAAACCCTATCAGCTTTTTGCTTTTCTAGGTAAGTAATAAAAGACAGAAATATCTGAAAGTACTTGAAGCTCTCCAGAAAACAAATTCATCTAAAGAACCCCCAAATAGTGCTATGTTTTCATGAGCTCTCATATTACTCCCTGATATAACAAATTATTTCTATTATCAAAATGGAAAAGCAAATTTATGTGATGACCTTGGGCAAGAATAGTGTCTCCTTTACATAGAAAAATGAGATCACCTCCATTAAGCACAGTACTTAAGATCCCATGATGTCAGGTTTTCCTGGCCGCCACTGCCTCTGTTTTCCACTTTCTGCCTAGTGGAAAGAGACAAGAATGACAGGATGCCTCACAGTTTGCTCATCTAATAAATAACTCACATTGTGAGTTATTTCTCACAATGTGACCCTATCTCTGAACTTTGATGATCAAAATTGATTGATACTATAAATGGGAAAATATAAACGTACTTAAAGGAAGGTAAGATTTCTGTATTTCATCCAAATTGGTAAAATATTGACACTAGTAGATTGTGATAAATTGTGTAACATGAAATAACTAAAGCAATCACTAAAAGAATTTATACAAACAGATACACTCAAAAGCACTCAAGGTAAACCAAAATAAAATTGTAAAATATATTCAAGTAACCTGCATGAAGACAGGAGGAAAAAAGCAGAGAACAAAGAACAGAGAAAACAAAGAGCAAACAAAAGCAACAACAACAACGAACATGGCAGGCATAATCCTTAACCAATCAATAATTACATTAAATTCAAATTGGATAAATACTCCAAGTAAAAGAGATTGGCAGACTGAGTTTTTTTTTTTTTGAAAGAAAAACTATATGCTGCCTACAAGAAACTTCAATATAGGAAGGTTGAAAAGATGGAAAAAATACCATGAAGATAGTAGTAAAAAACAAAACAGGAGTGATGTATTAACATCAGATAAAATAGAACTCAGAGCAAAGAAAATTATCTGGGACACTACATAAGTGTCAATCCACCCAGAAGATACAACAATCTAAAATATATAGAACTGATTGTAGATAATGCACCAAATAACAGAGCTGCAAAATATGTGAAACAAAAACTAATACAACTGAAAAACAAATAGAAAAATACATAATTATAGTTGGAAACTTCAGCACACTTCTCTCAATAACTAATAGAATGATTAGACAGATAAGCGGTTTATGGTAGAAAAAATTTACCAAAAATGATGATTATGAGGATCACAGAGATAGGAAACAGTGAGGAGGAGCAGGTATTTGTAGAAGAGGGGGAAAGAGGGTGAGCTGAGTTTTGGGCAAGTTGAGATATTCAAGAACTGTCAAGGTACAGCTGGATGTCTGAGATGGTGAGAAGGATAGAAATAGACATTTGAAGTCACCTATATATATGTGGTAATCAAAGCAGTGAGCTCAGCTGAGTTTGTAACATTTCATGTCTGTGTAGAAACAGGTTAGCCTACAAAGGTCAAGTATCTTAGAGAAAACACAAGTATGTGTATGTTTGGAAAATTAAGGACATATTAATGCTATTCCTATCAAGCTACCATTGACTTTCTTCACAGAATTAGAAAAAATTACTTTGAACTTCATATGGAATCAAAAAAGAGCCCATTTAGCCAAGACAGTTATAAGCAAAAAGAACAAAGCTGGATGCATTATGCTACCTGACTTCAAACTATACTACAAGGCTACAGTAACCAAGACAGCATGGTACTGGTACCAAAACAGAAATACAGACCGATGGAAGAGAATAGAGACCTCAGAAATAACACCACACATCTACAACCATCTGATCTTTGACAAACCCGACAAAAACAAGCAATGGGGAAAGGATTCTCTATTTAATAAATGGTGCTGGGAAAACTGGCTAGCCATATGAAGAAAAGAGAAACTGGACCCCTTCCTTACACCTTATACAAAAATTAACTCAAGATGGATTAAAGACTTAAACATAAAACCCAAAACCATAAAAACCCTAGAAGAAAACCTAGGCAATACCATTCAGGAGATAGGCATGGGCAAAGACTTCATAACTGAAACACCAAATGCAATTGCAACAAAAGCCAAAATTGACAAATGGGATCTAATCAAACTAAAGAGCTTCTTCACACAGAAAAAAAAAAAAAAAAAAAAAAACTATCTTCAGAGTGAACAGGCAACCTACAGAATGGGAGAAAATTTTTGCAATCTACCTGTCAGATGGTCTAATATCCAGAATCTATAAGGAACTTAAATTTACAAGAAAAAACAACCCCATCAAAAAGTGGATGAAGGATATGAACAGACACTTTTCAAAAGAAAACATGTATGCAGCCAACAAACATGAAAAAAAGCTCATCATCACCATTCATAAGAGAAATGCAAAAGCACAATGAGATACCATCTCACGTCAGTTAGAATGGCGATTACTAAAACGTCAGGAAACAACAGATGCTGGCAAGGCTATGGAGAAATAGGAACACTTTTACACTATTGGTGGGATTGTAAATTAGATCAACCATTGTGGAAGACAATATGGTGATTCCTCAAGGATCTAGAACCAGAAATACCATTTGACCCAGCAATCCTATTACTGGGTATGCACACATATGTCTACTGCAGCATTATTAACAATAGCAAAGAGTTGGAACCAACACAAATGCCCATCAATAATAGACTGGATAAAGAAAATGTGGCACATATACACCATGGAATATTATGCAGCCATAAAAAAGAATGAATTCATGTCCTTTTCAGGGACATAGATGAAGCTGGAAGCCCTCATTCTCAGCAAACTCACACAGGATCAGAAAACCAAACACCGCATGTTCTCACTCATAAGTGTGAGTTGAACAATGAGAACACATGGACACAGCAAGGGGACCATCACACACTGGGGCCTATCGGAGGTTGGGGGCAAGGTGATAGAGAACATTAGGACAAATACCTAATGCATGCGGGGCTTAAAACCTACATGACGGGTTGATAGGTGCAGCAAACCACCCTGGCACATGTATACCTATGTAACAAACCTGCATGTTCTGCACATGTAGCCCAGAAATTAAAGTAAAAAAAAAAGAAAGAAAAAAAAGGAAAATTAAGGGCATAGAGCATTTGTTTTTTTAGATGAGTCCTCAAAAGAATGCTGCTGGGCCAGGTGCAGTGGCTTATGCCTGTAATCCCAGCACTTTGGGAGGCTGTGGCAGTTGTATCACCTGAGGTCAGGAGTTTGAGACTAGCCTGGCCAACATGGCAAGACCCCGTCTCTACTAAAAAATACAAAAATTAGCCGGGCATGGTGGTGTGTACCTGTAATCCCAGCTACACAGGACGCTGAGGCACAAGAATTGCTTGGACCTGAGAGGCAGAGGTTGCAGTGAGCCGATATCACGCCATTGCACTCCAGCCTGGGCAACAGGAGCAAAACTCCGTCTCACAAAAAAAGAAAATGACCACAGGATTTCTTGATACTGAAGTCATTAATGACCTTAGCAAGAGGAATTTGGTGGAAGAAAGGGATAAGAAGTCAGCTTGGAGTGGGTAAAGGAGTAACAAAATGAAGAAATGGAGATGATAAGTGTAATAAAAAATTTTTTGTGAAGTTTGACTATGAAGAAGAGACAGATGTAGCACAACAGGGTGACAGTGACAATAATCAATAATAATTTAACTGTACGTTTTAAAATAACTAAACAAGTATAATTGGATTGTAACACAAAGGACAAATGCTTGCGGGGATGGGTGCCTTATTTTCCATGATTAGATTATTACACATTTCATGCCAGTATCAAAACATTTCATGTACCCCATAAATATATACACCTACTATATACCCCCACCAAATAAATAAGAAGAGAAAGATGTCAGAGTAAGTGGAGCTAGGGAGGGTTTTGATTAATTGATTGATGATTAGAGGTGTTTTATAAGGTTGTTTTTTATTTTGTAATTTTTACCTATCTTTTTCTTTTTTTCTTCTTTTTTTATTTCTTTGTAGGAGGGATACTAGGCAAACTTGTGAGCAAGAGGCTGAGGAAAAGAGAAAGTTGATTCTGTAACTTTTTTGCAAAAAGAAGGAAAGGATGAAAATAAAAACAATGGCAAAGGGATTGGTCTTCCACAGGAGTAACGATGCCTATTCTTAACAGAAAAAACAGGAGATGCATACCAATGTGATTTGATTGATTGTTTTGTAGGGAGAAATTCAGAGAGTTCTTCTCTAGTGTTTTTATCTTTCTTGATGCTCTTACTTCTTTGCTAAATCACATTTATGGAAAATAAGAATGTAAGAATAATATTTGATATTCACAGATAAAGAAACAGTATTTTCTGTACCAAAAAGAGAAAAAAATTCCACAAAAAGGGTGAAATTTTATTTTAAATTCATTTATATAAAAATTCTTACAGCAGTATAAAAATTAAGGCACATTAAGTTTTGTGTTTTGTTTTTCTCTTTTTAGAAACAGGACTGTGCTCTGTCACCCAGGCTGAGTGCAGTAGCATGATCATATCTACTGCAGCTTCAAACTGCTGGGCTCAGGTGATCCTCCCACCTTAGCCTCCTAGGCCACCAGGACTGTAGGCGTGTGCCATCACGCCCAGCTAATTTTTCATTTTTTCTTTTTGTAGAGCCTTGCCCAACATAAGGTCTCACTATGTTGCCCAGGTTCACACTGAGTTTTATAGGTAACTAACAATTATCTAATTGTCTTAATTAAAATGAAGAACGTTACCTAACATTGGCACTGACCTGGAAAATCAGAACGTGTGGGAACTCTTGGTTGAAAGTGACACAAAACCCCAGCTAAAACAACTTATGCAGAAAGAAAATATTATCAGCTTTAATTACTGCAATTTTAGGATTAGAGGATGGTTCCAATATGCCTATATTCAAGGCTGTAATGATGCCACAGAAACCTCAGCTCTACCTTCAGCTGTATTACTGCAGTCTTAGCTAAACTGCAAAATGGCAGCCATGGAGTCTTGTTTTATTCTCTTGGATCCACATCTGTAAAGAAAATCTAAGCTATCTTTTCCAGAAAATCTAGCAAAATTCCATTGCATTTTATTGGCTTTAGTCAGGTCATGTACCGATTCCTGAAATAATAACTGAGTTCAGGGAGGATAAGATGCATTAGGCTTAGGTTTATGGTCACAATTGGAGGTGAGTGTTATGTCATGTGGTCTATAATAGGAATAGGTAGATTCCCAAGTTGCTGAGGAACTTCAAATTCTGATTGTTTAAAATACAATCAAATTAGTTAACAACTTCACTTTCCTGCCTAGTATATAGCCTTTGGAGAAAATGGTTAATAGATATAACCGATTTCTGATTTGAGTTTTCCTTCTGCTCCTCTTTACTATGAACTTGTTCTAAAGGTGCTGGAGCCCAGGGACATAACTGAAAGGAAGATATCAGATGGATGAATTTTGAACCATGGTGAATCGGTTGTAACAGTAACCAGTAATTAAGACAAGAAAAGAATTCTTAGAGGAAAAAAGGTAAGTATTTCTGTTTTTATTTGCCCTTGAACATATAGAGATCACTATGATTAAAAATGTAAAAAGATGTAATTTCAATATATTTAAACATAAATCCATCAGCATGCATTTTTCTGAATAATGTCCTGATATAGTTCATTCCTCTAATTAGTTTTTGTTGGCCACACTCATTAAGCATATTATATTTGGGCATATGAGGTAATCTCATTTACACGTAGTCAAATACAAAGTAAGATCTCTATGTAGTAAAGCTTATGCTCTGACCCAATGCAACAATATATACACTTTAGTGAAATCAGCTCTAGTAAACTGTGTGTT
Source organism: Symphalangus syndactylus (assembly GCF_028878055.3). Lineage (NCBI taxonomy): Eukaryota > Metazoa > Chordata > Mammalia > Primates > Hylobatidae > Symphalangus > Symphalangus syndactylus. The sequence goes on from NC_072424.2 coordinate 112,381,583, forward strand.
CCTCAAGAGCCCCAATTAAGCATCATTCATGTCTGTGTTTCTTTTGCATAGCCCTGGGCTTAGGATGTAATAAGCATCAACGAGGGTTTGCAGATTTGATATTTTAGCAAGCCCTTCCTTTTAGATCTCTTCTAGGCACAGATATTTGAAGGATTGAAAAGCATCATCTCTCCACTGGATTAGGCTTTCAAAACATTTTGATTGGAATCCTGGAGATGGGGTACTGAGCAATACCCTTCCCTGTTTCGCTCCCTACCCTTATTTCAGTATATGTATTTCTTTCCCCTGAACTGCATGCATCTTTCAGTACAGAAATTATATCTTAATTTATAAATTTACTTGTTCATTGGCTCATTTATTTATTCATTAAATACTTATTTTTTTTTTTTTTTTTTTTTTGAGATGGAGTCTCGCTCTGTCACCCAGCCTGGAGTGCAATGGCGCAATCTCGGCTCACTGCAAGCTCCGCCTCCCGGGTTCACGCCAGTCTCCTGCCTCAGCCTCCCAAGTAGCTGGGACTACAGGCGCCTGCCACCACGCCTGGCTAATTTTTTTTTTTGTATTTTTAGTAGAGACGGGGTTTTACCATGTTAGCCAGGATGGTCTCGATCTCCTGACCTCGTGATCCGCCCCCCTCAGCCTCCCAAAGTGCTGGGACTACAGGCGCCTGCCACCACGCCTGGCTAATTTTTTTTTTGTATTTTTAGTAGAGACGGGGTTTTACCATGTTAGCCAGGATGGTCTCGATCTCCTGACCTTGTGATCCGCCCGCCTCGGCCTCCCAAAGTGCTGGGATTACAGGCGTGAGCCACTGTGCCCGGCCATTAAATACTTATTAACTGTCCTCTATATGTTAGGAAACGTAGCTATGAAAATAAGTGAGATAAAATCCCATGAGAACACTTGGGGAAGGGTTGAACTTGGCATGCGTAATGGCTTCTTTATATCCATTCCTGTCACAATACCCAGCAAAGGATATGGTGTTAGAAATGTTTATTTAACTAACTGATTCAGTAGAGTTGTACCAAATGTAACTCTACTCGGTAGGCTTACTATGTACAGATGCTACATCAAATCACAAAGTATATTATTTTTTCACCCTCTTCAGTTAACAACTAAATGATGACTATCATTTATTCAAACCTATCATGCAGGAACCTTGCATGTATTATTTTTTAGAAAACATTACAACAGCCTTATAAAAGTCCTCATTTTATATAGGAGGGCACTAAGACTAGAAGCAGCTAGAAAAGTTTTACCCATTAAGCAGCATAGCTAGTATCTCAACTCTGGTCTGAGAACAAAGCCCATGGTTTTATTCATTGCCGCATATTGGCTCTAAAACTCTCTTGAAATATTTGCCTCTTCATTCCCTAAATTCCAAAAGGCAGAACCCTAATTTCAGCAGCTCCCTTTTCTCTCGCTGCCCTTAATGAACCTTAACTTTTGCCAACAGAAGGTCAACACCTCAAGCTCAATAGAAATTTGTGTGTCTGATTATGTCAATAACTATTGATCTTCTGCAGTAAAAGACTCCATGTTCATCTCTCTTTTGAATAGATGGGTCATTCAGCCACTATTTTATACATTCTCTGTTATCCCTTCACCTGTCTGGGCTCCATGGGAAAAGAACAAGTGCTTTCAGCGATGCTAGGGCAGGCCTCCCTTGGTTTACAGTTTCCCGGCCTGAGGCAGGTGATCAGCCAGTGAACAGAAAGTCACCAGGGGGATCTCCTGCTCAGATGGGAATCCCATTCTTGTGCACAATAGGCTCTTTGAACTCCAAATGTTCATGATTCTTCTCACTCTTTAAAGGTCCAAATGTGTAAACATCATCAAGAGAGCTTTGTTCTCATTGTTCTTTTACACACAGAATACCTATATTTTGCTCTTGTTTATGAAACCCATTTCTGTTGCATGTTCTTACAGCCACAATGAGGACCTTTTCATTTTGAAGTATTATCTCAGGGCTGTAGTGGAAGCAGATTCAGCTGAAAACCAGGCTTATTGTAAAGAGTATAAATATGAGCTCCCAAAGTGTGGTTGCTAGGGTATCATCACAATAAAAAATATCCACATAGGGCTTATTGCCAGAAGATAATCAAGGACCAAGGTTATGGGGAAAAAAATAGTTGCCAGTGGTTCCATTGAGAGGTGGTGCCTGAGGTCAATGTCAGTGAGCATCTTCATCATTGCTTTTTTGAAAGGTTAAAGTTTCCCAGTCCGTATGAGGGAATGAACAAAAAAATGTATACCCTGAAACAATAACATGCAGAGACAAGATAGCCTCAGAAAGATAAAGCCTGTTCAGCTGTGTTTCCTGACAGTCCTGCCCAGCACACTTCCACCTTGAACCTAGAGCTGGGTTTCTAAAGGATAATTATACCAAGTGATGTCATGATGGATGGCTTCTTTCCAACAGTTTCATGGCTTATCTTTTGGGACAGGGAGTTAAGAGAGATAGCAGGCTGTGAACCGTTGTCACAGTATGACTGGGGCAGATGGAGACAACAGGTTAATTTTTGGTGTTCTAACTCATCTGGGAGGGCAGGGCCTGGGTCCCCGCTTCGGAGTCCTCTGAAATCAATCCTTCGTTAATGCCACTTCTTTAACAATACGAATATCAGCCAGGTGCAGTGGCTCACACCTATAATCCCAGCACTTTGGGAGGCCAAGGTGGGTGGATGAACCGAGGTCAGGAGTTCAATCCCAGCCTGGACAACATGGCCAAACCTCATCTCTACTAAAAACACAAAAATTAGCTGGGCATGGTGGCAGGCACCTGTAATCCCAGCTACTCAGGAGGCTGAGGCAGGAGAATCACTTAAACTCGGGAGGCAGAGGTTGCAGTGAGCCAGTATCATGCCATTGCACTCTGGCCTGGGTGACGAGAGAAACTCCATCTCAAATAATAATAATTATTATTATAATTATACAAATATCAATATATGATCAACTTCACTTATTTATGCAATTTTTAATCCAAATATTTTGTAGCACTTGCTAAATACTAGACAATGTTCAAAGCGTGTTACATATATTTACTAATCTAATCACTCCTATGATGTAGGTAGTATCATTATTCCTATTTTATAAACTAGGAAACTGAGCACAGGGGGGTGTGGTGACCAGTGCAGGTCACATGGCTGATGAGTGGTAAAGCCAGGACTCCACCTGGACCCTGGAGTCTGTCCTTGGCCTTTTCTTTTAACTCACACTGTTGCCTTTTCTGAACCTTTTTTAAAAATTATTATTCTTTTAAATACTTTTTTAGGCAAAGCTTATAAAAATAAATCATTTATTAACAAAAATTCAGAATCATAAGTTTTCATTATAGGATATCTTAAACTTGATAATTTAGTTTTTATATTTAAATCACATGTAATTAATGCTTTCAGTCATAGGTGAAGTCGCATTTTTTTTTTTTTTTTTTGAGACGGAGTCTCGCTCTGTCACCCAGGCTAGAGTGCAGTGGCACCATCTCGGCTCACTGCAAGCTCCACCTCTTGGGTTCACCCCATTCTCCTGCCCCAGCCTCCCGAGTAGCTAGGACCACAGGCGCCCGCCACCACACCCAGCTAATTTTTTGTACTTTTAGTAGAGATGGGGTTTCACCGTGTTAGCCAGGATGGTCTCGATCTCCTGACCTCATAATCCACCCACCTCGGCCTCCCAAAGTGCTGGGATTACAGGCGTGAGCCGCTGCGCCCGGCAGCTTATTCTTTAACAATAGCAAGAGTCAGCCTCCTGATATTCTTAGCTCATGCTTCTCAAACTGGAGTGTACGTATCAACGTGAGTGTTTGCAGCCAGCTCACGAGAAATACGAGGTATATCTCTCAAGAGCATCCATATTTATGTGAAGATTTCAAGGAAACTATGTGAAATCAAATGTGAATATTTATTACAAGGCAGAAGGAAAAATGAATAAGATGAAAGAGGAGAAATCCAAGGAATGTTGGGTTTACAGCAGTAAGTTGGAAGACTAGCCTGAGACTGAGGGACTCTGGGTTTGTGTTCATGACCCTCTGCCATTTTAAACCACTTTGGTTGAAAAGTCTAGAGGGATGTGGTGGCTCAGGCCAGGTGCAGTGGCTCAAGCCTGTAATCCCAGCACTTTGGGATACCGAGGTGGGCAGATCACGTGAGGTCAGGAGTTCAAGGCCAGCCTGGCCAACATGGTGAGACCCCGTCTCTACTAAAAATACAAAAATTAGCTGGACATGGTGGTACATGCCTGTAATCCCAGCTACTCAGGAGGCTGAGACAGGAGAATCGCTTAAGCCTGGAAGGTGGAGGTTGTAGTGAGGAGAGATCATGCCACTGCACTTCAGCCTGGGTGACAGTGAGACTCTGTCTCAACAAAACAAAAAAAAAAAAGAAAGAAAGAAAGAAAGAAAAAGTCTAAGAAGCAATTAAAAAAAAGTTCAAGTGCCATTTGTATAAAGGTAAAGTTTCATAAGACTTTTTATGTTGTTTTCCTCAGAAATATTTATAATTTTTAGCACTTTTGTAATTTGAGGGAATGACTAGAATTAAATGGTGAAAATAGAAAAGGAGCTTCTGATGTGAGTGCCACAAGCAATGTATTTTACAAAATGTGTGAAGAGAAATGAAAAACAAACTTCTCTATTTGAAAGAAAGAAAGAAAGAAAGAAAGAAAGAAAGAAAGAAAGAAAGAAAGAAAGAAAGAAAGGAAAAAAGAAAAGAGAAAAGAAAAGAAAGGAGGGAGGGAGGAAGGAAGGGAGGGAGGGGGAGGGAGAGAGAGAGAGAGGGAAGAAGGGAGGGAGGGAGGGAGGAAGGAAGGAAGGAAGGAAGGAAGGAAGGAAGGAAGGAAGGAAGGAAACAGAAAATAATTTACTCTTCCCATATTCAGCTTAGTTGTCTCTTAGGGACCACCGTGTTCTCTGAACCATCTCTGTGGGCACAACATTATCTCAGGCACTGTGGGCAGCTTCCAGGGAAAAGAGGAGACATGCTTTTAACCCATTAGCAGCTTCCAAGAAAATGATGCAGATGAAATGAACATAATATATAATGCCTGGAAATACAAACGCATATGTATATAGCAGCTGAGGACTGCTTTGTTTTGGTAATATGATTACATATGTGTAAGAAAGAAATTATAGGGTCTAGGTCTATTCATTTGGTGCTTCAGTCCCCCATAGATGTAACACACACCAGTTCAAATAGGTAGGCTTATGCATGCCCCCTGTATATAAAGTGTCTGTCTATCTTCATGTAATAAAGCAAATATAGACAAAGGCATTCTCTAAATCAAAGGAGTTTGGGCTGTTTGGAGATCCTGTTATTAGGTCACAGGAATAATTCAGGTTAAATTTTCACAGTCCCTCTATAAGTGAACCATTGAATACATAAAGCATTGAACACACAAGGGCTGTTGGCTTTGATGGTTGGCAAAGTCCACACACCCAGTTCTACCTTTCTTTGCACCACCCTACCCCGTTACATTTTCAAATCCACAGGTAATGTTGAGTGAAAGCTTACTCAACACTGCAGGCACCCCAGGAGTTATCCTGGTGAAATACATAAATGTTGTGTCCTTTTGGATACAGCAAGACTCTTCTAGATTTTACTGGCTAAAATATAAAGTTTGTATCCAGTCTTGGGGAAACCTCAACTTCAAACATGAAACAAAATTCAATTCAAGAATCTAGCTTTGCCAAGTTTCATCTGTTTGACATCTTGGTCTCGTCCTTGATCAGTCTTTACTTAAAAAGTAAAACTGAATAAAAATTGATTTCACAATCAACAAAACTTAGCCACTCTCCTGATGTGTTACTTAGCTTAAAAACAATTCTAATTCAGTTCTATAATTATATAACTTAATTATGTAATTCTACTTTTCAGGCAAAAGTATAACCTAATAAAATCTCTCAAATTTTATACTCAACAAATCCATGAAGCACAAAAAGGGCCAAACATTTTCTATTACAAAAAAAAGAATAGTTTTTTTAAGAATCCATTGAAGACTCCACAATTATACTTTTACATAAATTGACTAAAAATTTTTCCCCAAATCAGAAAGTTGAAGTCCAAGAAACTATCAATATACTTTAAAAGGAACAAATAAGTTACTACACAAAAGCAGAGACTATGTTCAAGAGAAGCATAATTATTCAAATATTTATTTTTTCAGATTTTGTTGGCCTGAATAGCTACTGAGTTTTAAACTAATGTCTTTAAATCTGTTACTATGCATAACATTCTACTTGTGGCATGTTTTAAGACACTCTTTGGTAATGTTTTTGCACATTTATAAAACAACAAATTCAGTGTTCTTATTACTCAACAAGCTCATAACGTAACTGATCTTGTAAAAACGTCATCACTGATGGGAAAGATCCATGCCTACGTTATGACTAAGGGAAGCAGCCCAGTAGCCTCCGGGAGCAAGCAGCTATATGCATCATCGGGTGCATTTGCAAGGTTGGAATTCAGAGCTTTTGCAATAGGCTTCATCCAGGAGGCAGGAAAATAGCATGGGTGTGACTTGGGAAAAGAGCTCCAAGTTAACTGTGGGAAGCCATGGGAAGCCGTGGGAAGGCTACTCGGTTCCCATCTTCTCCCTCTTTCCTACACTATATCTAAACAAACCTTTTGACAACAGGTAAACTGGGAATTTTGACTGTGGGATCCTCAGTTCTAAGACATTTAAAACCTTCCTTTTTGCAAGGGAAATTTTTCAACTGTGAAAAATTTAGTAGGCTGTTTGGAGGGCTGGGTTCTTAGGGAACTTAACTGTTTTAGATAATGCTCTTTGACCTCTAAGGAACAGAGACCCACTTTACTTCAGGGCAGGGCTTGGGTGTTATCTGAAAATATCCACACAGACCAGAATGGATCAGAAGGTCATAAGGCCCTAGATGTTCCCCAGTTTTAGGCCCTGGTCTCTCTCCTTTGGTCTCTTTCATGTCCCCTGTCTCAGGACCTCTCTCTGACTCAGTCTCTCTCAGTGACATCACTTTCTTCTTTTTATTTTTTTTTAACCTTTTATTTTAGGTGCAGGTTTGTTATAGACATGCAGGCAACCTGTGTGTCTCAGGGGTTTCGTGTACAGATTATTTCATCACCCAGGTAATAAGCTTAGTACCTGGCAGGTAGTTTTTGATCCTTACCTTCCTCCCACCCTCCACCCTCAAGTAGGCCCCGGTGTTTGTTGTTCCCTTCTTTGTGAAAGACATTCTTTTCCGACCAGCTTTTTCTGTCTTTTCTATGCCACGTGGTAACTTCATCTTGCACGTGGCTTTGGCTTAGGTGAGCCTGTGGTAATTTGACAGCTCCAGTAAAATTACTTCCTGGCAATTCATTCCTTGTTGTTGAGTCCAAATTGCCAAAGGAAAGACTCTAGTCGGCCCAGCTCATCTTTGAATGCCAGCTCCCGAGTAAGTGATGGCAAACCTATGCGCTGGCTGTCTTGAGGTCAGGCTTCTGAAATCTGTGTGTGTGTGTGTGTAGGGGGTGCAGCTCATGAGTTTACAGAGCAAAGGCTACAGATGGAGCACACTCCCCAGAAAGGCCTGTGGCTGGGCCAAAAGTGACCAGTATCTCTAGGAAACTTTATTTTTAATATGGTCTTGGCTCTTTTTTAAAATATTCAGTTTTTCATTCAACACATTTTTATCAAGGAATCTCAATGAGTCAGATACAGGGGAGACATCAAAATTTGAGGGGCAGGCTGGGCACAATGGCTCACACCTGTAATCCCAACACTTTAGGAGGCTGAAACAGGCTGATCACTTGAGGTCAGGAGTTCGAGACCAGACTGGCCAACACGGTGAAACTCCATCTCTACTAAAAATACAAAAATCAGCCGGGCATGGTGGCAGGCACCTGTAACCCCAGCTGCTCAGAGGCAGAGGCAGGAAAATCGCTTGAACCCAGGAGGCAGAGGTTGCAGTGAGCCGAGACCATGCCACTGCACTCCAGCCTAGGCAGTCAGCCTAAGCAAGACTCCATCTCAAAAAAAAAAAAAAAAAAAAAAAAAATCAAAAAACAAATTGAGGGGCAAATGTGGCTTCTTAGAAACACAAGCTCCCCGGTGACTCCCTGAGATGCAAGTCTTATCCCCCAACAGACTTGTGAAGGGTCAGGCATTTAACCCTCATCATTTGCAGGACGTTTTTGCTTGACAACGCTACGAAATTTATTTATTCTGTCAGAATGGAGGAAAGATGTTTTTAAATACACAATCTCCACCTCTATGTAAAAATCTGGCTTTATCTTCACAGCACAAAATTCAACATTGGACACCCCCCCCAATAGTTTTGGAGGATCTATATTATTTCGATTTCTGAAATGATTTAAATATGAACATATATTTATATATAAATAGAATCCCACTAAGATATACATAAAAGCAAATACAGGTGCCAAGGCAGGAAAGGCAGAGGCAGATGGTGTATGGAGAGGAGAAAAGGGGATCCATGTGAAGAGTGATGCTTTCTTATTTAATAAATTCTGAGAGTCCCAGGTTAAAGTCTTGCCATGTTTGTTTGCTTGTTGCTTATTTATTTGGTTGCCATGTTTGTTTTGACTCTTTTTACTCTTGGCAGATACTCAAGCAGTGAAAGATCTGCTTGAGCAGCCCAAAAGCTGCATAAATGCTTTAAATATACCTGATAAATGCTAGATACACCTGGATTTTTTTACTGAAGCAGTGAAAAAGATCTTTCGCTGCCTCAACCAGGTGACCAAGGTCAACATCCACAGCATAAGTCACGTTCATGGTGTGCAGCCTTGATAAATGGAGTAGCAACAACCCTTCACTATGTGGTCTACCCTCCAAAGACCCAAAACCCCAGTCTAAACATGAGAAATACATCAGATAAATCCCTGCCGAGGATCATTCTAAAACACACCTGACCAATGCTCCTCAAAACAGCCAAGGTTATCAAAAGCAAGAAAAGTCTGAGAAACTCACAGCCATGAGGGCCCAAGGAGACACAACGACTAAATGTTAAGTATGGAATCTTAGATGCGATTCTGGAGCAGAGAAAGGACATTGGTAAACTTTAAAGATATATGAATACAATGTGGGCTTTAGTCAATAACAATTTAATAATGTTGGTTCATTAATTTTAACAAATATACCCCATTAAGATAAGATGTTAATACTAGGGAACTTGGGTATGAGGTGTATAGGACCTGTCTATACTATTGTTCTATTTTTTCTGTAAATCAAAAACTATACAAAAAAGAAATTTACTTAAATAATTAATACACTAGTACTACTTCGAAAAAGGAAAGAAAGGTTTTTATGTAAATTTTAATAGAGTAGTGCTGATGTTATACTTGAACTTCAGAGATTCTCTTGTAAAGTCTCTAGAGTTATGCCACCTTATACATTCTTATTGCTCACAGATTCTGGATATTTAAAAAAGAGAGAAAAATGGGGAGTGGATATTCCTCAGGGAATAAGAGGCCTTAAAATTTGAATTTAGTGGCAAGATCAAATCTTTAAGACTAGGCTTCATTTTTTAAAATAATGTAATAATTTTTATTATGCAATAACAAATGTTGTAAATATATGAAAAGGGAAAAAAACACCCAGTGCCCCTATATAGCATATCATCTATTTTCTTTTTTTATTCCATATTTCTTCCCACTCACTGCAATTATAATACTGATGAAATTGAGCATTCAGATTTTTACACTAAAATTTTATTATAACATTTTCTAGGTTATTTTATATCTGAAAATTTTCACTTTAAAGTTCTGGATAATAGTCCATTGAGTGGTTATACCATAATTTAGCTGAACAATTCCCTACTGCTATTTTAAATAACCATTTCTACCACAGAAGAATCAAACTCTCCCCTACCCTTCCTGTGTCCCCCAGGTGAGAGCTGAGATGTGACTACGGTACATTTGTTCCTTGGAAAAACATGCAGTGTCTGAACTCTTGACCTGTACCTCCTGCCAGGGTCCCGGGAGGAGGTGTGCAGCTTTGAAGCTGCTCAGCAGTTTTTGGGCTGAAGAGTTTCTGCTCTGCCATTCTGGAGCTAGACCAGGCTTTGCCTTTCCCTTCCTAGGTTGTACAATGCTTCCCTCTAAAAATCAAAGTTATCTGGCCTTAGGCATTTAAAATACATCCCCCTGCTCAAAACAGAAAAGATGATGTTTGCTGTTCTTAATTTTAGGCATCGCATGTCTTAAAAGTGAAATCTTTTCATAGACAAGCACTCAACAAAGGGAATAATAACAGGTGAGGGAGGCAGAGTTGATCATCAATCATAAAGCTGCAGTGTCTGGAAAAGTAGAGGTCATGCATTATTTGTAAGATGTCATCACACTACCATCATCTCTGAAGCCTGTCAACTCCAGAGAGATAAATGCTAGATGCACCTGGCTTTTACTCCTTGTGTGTACATGTGTTTAAATCGCAAATGACTAAATGAGATTTGTTTTTCTTAACGTCACTACAGAAGTACAAGCTCAAGTTTGGTATTGCCACAGTCAAAGAAAAGGAAGTGAAAAAAAAAAAAAAGAAAAAGAAAAGGAAGTGGATTTATCACCAATTTTTTTAAAAGGTATTCTATGGCAAAAAGCACAGGACAGCAGGGAGTCCACCCCAAAAATGTGTAAGAGCACCCTTCACCATCTCATAAAAATGGTCGCTGCATTGGCAGAACTTATGTCAGGAAGATGAAAAGCATGAGTAATGATCTTGTCAAAAAGGGAAGTTCTAGACTATTCCATACAAACAGGCAATAGAAGGAGGCTGGAGCCGTGCTGATCAGCCTCATGAATAAACATTTGTGAGGTCAGGCCCAGCATGGAGACAGACAGGTCCTTTCTTTGTGAACTGGAGTTGACACATCCAGCCCCATGGCTCATCCCAAGAAATAATGGAAGTGCCCAGAAAACTGAGATGAAGCAGATATGTCCCATAGGTCACCTCTGACCCACCTCAGTGACGACGACCGAGATGCACACAGGGAACCGTGTGTCATGTGGGCAGACAGGCCCATGATCTGCTGCCCTGGTTCAGGCCTGCATGTCTTGTGCAACACTCCTGGATGAGGGGCTTACAATATATTGGGGGCCTTTTACAGTTATACACCAAAATAGCTTTTTTTTTTTTTTTTTTGAGTTGGCCTAACGTACTTCCAGTAGGAATCCCTTGTATGTCTATAGGCCTCAATCCATCATTTGAGAATTTAAAGTCTTGAAAATCTCATGCATCCTTTTTCCCCTGTGATTTTTGTCCTTGTCATATTTTCCTGTTTTCAGATTATTGCTGTCTTTTTAAAATGCTGGTAACATTTCTGTTTAAGACAATAAAAAGTAGATGACTTATAATTCATTTTGTGCGGTTTAGTTGGTCTTGTACTCCCAAACCTTCTCTTCTTCCATAGGAAATCAATCTGGTGTTCAAGAACCTGCTTGATTCATAGTCTAACTCAAACTTTAGTCAAATCCAGTAAATCAGGCTCCATAGCAGGTTTAACAATGTGGAAAAGGCTGCATTTTTATTTAACTTTTCAGAAAAATTAGTTAGTGAGTTCCCAGGGCACTGCGCCTACTTTATCCATCTTTGTGTTACTCATAGGGCCTAGCTGAGATCCTTGCCTACAATAGGAGGTCAGTGGTGTCTATTAAATGTGTTGAATAAGGTAGACAAAGAAAAGGAGATAAGTTAAAAAGCAAATATAAAGAAGGTTAAAAACAGAAATCCAACACAATGTTTTTAAAGGTGGGTCCTCATGACTCCCTATCCTCCCATGCTGTGTGGGGGCTGGGGGCTGGCTGTGGGATAGGGGGAGCCTGACACTCCTACCACAGACTCCACTTCCTGTTTCTGACTACCTGGGCTGGGTGCAGGGTGCTGGGAAGGAGGGCAAGGCTTAGGGGTTGGGGGTCAGATAAAGCAGGATGAAGGAGTTGTGTGAATACAGGAAGAGCCCTCTGATCACAAGTCAGCTTCAGGGCATCAGCCTTTGGAAGGTGATGATGACATTGCCAGGTGGAAGCAACCTTGCACCAGGGCACACACCTTGCCTGAGGAGGCTGGGCGGGCTTTGAGCCCATGTGTCTACTCTGAAGGGCTTCTTTATATGGTGTTCAATGGTGCAATCATGTGTGACAGACCGTCTAGGCCTCGTTGTAGAATGTGTCCAATAACAAAGGATGGAAGTTGGAGGGAAGTCAGGCAGTTATGGCAGTCAACGCCAACCGCTCATGCAGAGGACCCTGCTCAGCTAAACAGGTTGCTTCGAGTGTCACTTAATGAGCGAGTTCACCCAAAAGAGCCCTCACAGGGATCTACACCTGAGCCTGCTGAGCCGGGATTCTGTCTTCTAAAGTACCAAGTGGTCCTAAGTTCAGAGACTGGAAGCAGGTACCTAAGACCCTTAGTTCTACTGGGACACAGAGCTCTCACCCCATTTGGGTCAAGTGGGTGCTGTGTGAAATGTGAGTTCTTCCTCCTTTCCTGAAAGGCTAGATGGTTTTCCAGCAGCATTCTTTCAGGCCAAGAACCTACTGACTCCCCACCAGGCATTGTTGACTCCCCTGGAGAGTGGGTATTAAGTACGAAGGCAGCCCAGGTGTAGTGGCTCACACCTATAATCCCAGCACTTTGAGAGGCCAAGGTGAGCAGATCACCTGAGGTCAGGAGTTCGAGACCAACCTGGCCAACATGGTGAAACCCCACCTCTACTAAAAAATATAAAAATTAGCTGGGCATGCTACCACATGCCTGTAATCCCAGCTACTACTCCAGAGGCTGAGGCAGAAGAATCACTTGAACCCAGGAGGCAGAGGTTGCAGTCAGCCGAGATCACGCCACTGCACTCCAGCCTGGGTGACAAGAGCCAAGATTGAGACTCCATTTCAAAAAAAAAAAGTACGAAGGCAGTGAGGCTGATGCATTGCAAGGACAAGACTCTGAGGAGAGGACTCTTCTAGCAGCGAAATGTCCTGCTCAGATTCTGACCCATGCCTTCAGCCTTACACACAAGACAACTGGTCTAGGAAGCCCAAGGGATTCTAATGATAATTCATCTTGTAGCAACCCCCTGAGGGCTCCTCTGAACTGTGCCTGCTGCGCAGTGAATCTAGATGCTGAGTGGAAAGGCACTCCACTTAGGGATATACTGACTGCCCAGTGGCTGCCACCCTAACACAGCCATTTGTATTTAGAGCTTGCTCTTAGCTCTTGGCTATTGCTGAGCCATTTGGCACAGACATATTGACAGACACTTCTATTAGCTGTTTAAAGTGACACGTGTACTCACCACTGGCTATTTGACAGGGGAGAAGCAAATATGGCATGTGGAAGTGGAAACACTCTCAGATCAAATTTAAATCTACAGTATTTACTGAGCAAGTACTCTTATTTTGGGAATTTGGAGAAATTCTGGGTTTTTGAGCTTTAACTAAAAGCCGTAGGAAGGAAAGAAGTTAGCACCCCCACCCCCCCCACCCCAGGCCCCATTCTTCCATCTCCATTGTTCCTGTCACACCTTTGGGGTGTGGACACTGCATGGCTCCTGTTGGGCAGTTGCGTTGACATCCCTTCATATAACCTAGACTTGGGACTTTTCAAATAAACATGTCAGAGGAGGCTAAACTCTATTAATAGTAGAAGACAACTTATTTCTTTGAACATAGCGCTGTGAGCTATTAATCAAGATGAAGAATCTCATATTCTTTTTTTAAAAAAGCTGTGATTGAGACTACGACACACTCCATAATCAATGTCTTTGTCTGGAGTAGAGCTCTAAGTTCTCTTTTTTTTTAGTATTTTATTTTTCCATAAGTTATTGGGGTACAGGTGGTATTTGATTACATAAGTTCTTTAGTGGTGATTTGTGAGATCCTGGTGCACCCATTACCTGAGCAGTATACACTGCACTGTATTTGTTGCCTTTTATCCCTTGCCCCCCTCCCACTCTTTCCCCCAAGTCCCCAAAGTCCGTCCTATCATTCTTATGCCTTTGCATCCCCATAGCTTAGCTCCCACTTATCAGTGAGAACATACAATGTTCGGTTTTTCATTCCTGAGTTACTTCACTTAGAATAATAGTCTTCAATCTCATCCAGGTCACTGCAAATGCTGTTAATTCATTCCTTTTTATGTCTGCTTAGTATTCCATCGTATGTATATATACCACAGTTTCTTTATCCACTAGTTGATCAGTGGGCATTTGGGTTGGTTCCATGATTTTGCAATTGTGAATTGTGCTGTTATAAACACGCGTGTGCAAGTATCTTTTTTGAATAATGGCTTCTTTTCCTCTGGGTAGATACCCAGTAGTGGGATTGCTGAATCAAATGGCAGTTCTACTTTTAGTTCTTTAAGGAATCTCCAGACTGTTTTCCATAGTGGCTGTACTAGTTTACATTTCCACCAGCAGTGTATAAGTGTTCCCTATTCACCACATCCACGCCAACATCTACTGTTTCTTGATTCTTTGATTCTGGCCATTCTTGCAGGAGTAAGGTGATACCGCATTGTGATTTTGATTTGCACTTCCCTGATCATTAGTGACGCTGAGAATTTTTTCATATGTTTGTTGGCCATTTGTATATCTTCTTTTGAGAATTGTCTATTCATGTCCTTAGTCCACTTTTTGATGGGATATTGTTTTTTTCTTACAGATTTAATTGTAAATTCTAGGTATTAGTCCTTTGTCAGATGCATAGATTGTGAAGATTTTCTCCCACTCTGTGGGTTGTCTGTTTACTCTGCTGACTGTTCCTTTTGCTGTGCAAAAGCCTTTTAGCTTAATTAGGTCCCAGCTATACTAGACATTGGCTTAGGCAAGGATTTCATGACCAAAAACCCAAAAGCAAATGCAATAACATGTAAGTATTTCTGTTAGCTGTTCGTCCTTTTAACTTCTCTTTCGTGAAGGCACAGTGATAGTGCATAGCAGGTGCTTGTTTGAGTTTGGATTCCCCTGAAAGCAGGGTTAGGATACAGGTTTTCAGGCAGGCAGTTTATTTAGAGATGTGCATCTACTGTATACTGGGTGTTTTTGCTTATCTCATTCAGTGTTCACAACAACATAGAAAGGATAACAATGACAGGCAGACTTTAAATGGCACTTCTAAGCAGCTCACAGATACTCACTCCAACAATAACATTACGCAGTAATGTAACCACAGTAACCACCAACAATATTATGAGTACCCTCACTTAATAAAGACACAGAAAGGTTAGGAAAGTGCCTGAGCTTTCACAGCCAGTAAATGGCATGGTCAAGGCCAAATCCAGGCAATCTGGCCTCAGAGTTTTTGCTCTTAGCTGCAAAGCTCTACTGCCTCTGAATCATGGACTACTAGGTTTGTTTTATCGACGAAGAAACTGAGGCTCAGTGTACCATATATATTTGCATTAACTGTCTGGCCACAGACTCTTCTATAAAGCACTCCTAGTGTCCTGGTGGCCTGTGGGGTCATACTTTGTGTCACATGGTCCTGTCCCTCCCTCCCTGTCCTCTTCATCGGGACTTAGGTGATTAGACCAGAGGTAAAAGGAAAAAGCAGCCATATGCTGCTAGCAACTTTTGACTTATGGAATGGTATTAAAAACAAAGTGACCTAAGCCAGTGATCATATCTCTTAGAAAAACTGAAAAGGGACAAGGGCAATTTTAATCAAAGAGAAGTCAGAGAGGTAATTAGAGTAGACAGAGGGAATGGACCAGAGCCACATTAATCACAAAATAGTAGTTTCAACACAAGCCCCAGGGGCCTCTAGTGTTGTCCCGAATCCAGTATAGCTCCAGTCCCAGGCTCACCAAGACCCAGAAGCACTTTGGTTTCTGTTCTTGGTTTTCCCTGAGATTTACCTACATGTGAATCTCTACTGTAAACTCTCTTGATCTGAACTCTCTCTGCTCCTTATTACCAAGCTCCACATCAAAACCACTATGTAGTTAGTAGTGGAACCACATTTTTCTGACTCGAAGTCCATGGACTTTCACAGCCTTCCATCTGGACCAAGGAGAACAGTGTGTCCAGCCTGGTATTTTGTGATTATAGTCCCAGGTGCATTTGAAAGTGGAAAGGGGCCAAGGTGGATGGGATGTGCAGCCAAGTTTAGCAAATGCTAAGTGGATACAGCACATTATCGGTAACACAAGTAACAACACAGGAGAAACGCTAAAGGTGAACAGAGTTTCCTTGAAGAAGTGAAGGTCCCTTTACCCTGGACTCAGACTGGAGGAGCTCTGCCCAAGGAGTATTGTGGGTCATCTCAAGTCTTGGAGAAAGTGAGTATGGCAGTATTTCAAAATCATATAAGTATGGCAAGCTTTCAGCCTTGTCTACTCCCTTACTGCAATAAAAACAAAATTTGGTGTTATTCCTTAACTTCCTATATTCCTAAAAAAAAAAAACACATAAATTTTTCTGCTTATAATAGCAATGTGTGTTTATTGTATTCCTAAGCTGTTTATTTTCTTTCTTGGTTGATTTTTCAGTTTTTTTTTGGTTGTTTTGTTTCGTTTTGTTCGAGACAGAGTTTCACTCTTGTTGCCCAGGCTGGAGTACAATGGCACAATCTCAGCTCACCGCAACCTCCACCTTCCGGGTTCAAGTGATTCTCCTGCCTCAGCCTCCCAAGTAGCTGGGATTACAGGCATGTGCCACCATGCCCGGCTAATTTTGTATTTTTAGTAGAGACGGGGTTTCTCGATGTTGGTCAGGCTAGTCTCAAACCCCCAACCTCAGGTGATCCACCCACCTCAGTCTCCCAAAGTGCTGGGATTACTATCATTGCATATTGTTATTTCCCCTTTCTCTTTTTATCTTAAATTTTAATATTTCTTATTATTTTTCCATTCATTTTCTTTGGATTTTTAATTGTTTTATATCACCTCTGTCATTTTTTATTACTTTATAAAATGACAGGAGGGAACCATGGTTGAAAAGAGGCCAGTTGTAAACACAGTCCTCTCAAGTATCCCATGAAGAGAACTATTCTACAGGAATGACATTCCTCCCTCCTATTGATTCTTCTAACTTTAGTCTTTAGAAAAAGGTACAATATAATCATATGTAAGCTTTATAGCCAGACTTGCAGAGTTCAGCATTCAATCTTTCTGCCTCCAACTTGTCTGTGACTGGTCTGATTAGCTCCTTCCAGAACAGTTACAGGAGAACAACTTGAACTATTATGGTGGTCATAAGTGCAGGATTTCTTATAAAACTAAACATACACTCAACCAAATAAGCCAGAAACCCACTTCTAATCTTACCCAAGAAAAATGAAAACTATATTCACACAAAAAACCTAAACATGAATATTTACAGCAGCTTTATATGTAAGTGCTAAAAACTAGGAATAATCCAAGTATCCTCCAACTAGTGACTAGATGCACAAACCGTGATAGACTCATGCAATGGACCACTGGAAAACAATAGAAAGAAAGAATTGCTGGTACAGGAGGCAACATGGAGGAAGCTCACAGATGCACTATACTAAGTGAAAGAAGCCAGACTCAAAAGGCTACATACCCTATGATTCTATCTAGATGATATTTGGGACAAGAAAGCAGATCAGTGGTTGTTGGGGTGATCAGACCCAACACCAGGTCGTGGGGGCAACAAAGTCTGGCAGAGTTAAAGGAATGAGAAAAAGACAGTTTGAGGAAGTGGGACCAGGGGGCCATTGCAAGTGTGGAGACTGTGAAGGCCTGGAGCTCTGGGACCCCACACTATTTATTGGTGCTCAAACAGGTGGTGAGGATGTGGGAGTTTAAAGGAAACAGCGTATCAAGTGAATGAGAAACATATGGCTGCTTGAGATAATGGGAGTGCTGGAAGCAAGGAGCCAGCATGTCTAGCAGGCAAGCAAGCCCTGCCTCAGCTTCTCTCCCAACACTCAGCTTTTCTCCCAACATGCCCTCCTTCTCTTTTTTGTAAAAACCACCACAGCTATCATTATTATTAGCATAAGGTGGCCTCTTTTTAAAAATTAATTGAGCAAGGCAATTGCAGGCTGTGCAGCCCTTAATTGCCAGTTGGTGATCCAGCTTCATTTTTCTTAGTCCTTATTCCAAATGGAGTTGCTCTGGTTTGAATGCTTCCTACATATCTCCCCTTTCCCTTTTACAAGAGGACCCTTAATCCTAGGGGTTGCAGAAGGATGAAGGTCCATCTTCTGCAACTTCTTCATGCTGAATGGGGCGATGATACTCCTGCCTACTTATTAGGGTCTCTTGTATTCAGGGGAGAGAGCAGTTCAGTCAGAAAACATTGGTCCATTAAGCATCTATAGGTAAAACTTTGGTGCTCCAGCAGTTTCTCAGCATGGCTCATACTGGGGGAACCTTGTCCATGGTTGGGATCCATGGGTCCTTCCAGTCTCCTGTTTCATGGTCATACACATCTTGAGGGCACCTACACAGTTTATCTCCTGCAAAAACACAAGCATACCCTCACCCTACATTAGTAAATCTACTAAAACAGAAGCAAAAACTTTTGTGGCTGTAGCTGGGAGGCATGCCATTGCTGAAGCATTTGTAACTCAGCTTCTGCTGCTTTGGTTAATTACCGCGGGGTAAAACTTACCATTGATAATGAGAAATAGGCTTTCTTCTGATTAACACAAGGCATAGAGAAAGCAAATTGAGGCTGAAGAGCAATCCTTAAACCTTCAATTTGCACTGTACAGGTGGGTCCACTAGATGCTGTGGCTCATGATGGATCTTCAGATGTTTGGTGGGCACCCACACAGGCACCTGATTGTCACCCGGAGAGATACAAACAAATCCTCTTCCCTAATTATCTTTCCTTTTTCCCAGCTCTTTGTATGTGCATCCATCCACCATGTATCTTGTCCAGCCTTTTTATTTTCCTTTTGTCCTGTCAGGTGTTGTTCAGCTGCAGTCATGGGTTGAATCACAGCATTAACGGCCCTTAAATCTGTTAACATTCTCCATTTCCCTGATTTTTTCTTAATGACAAATACAGGAGAATTCCAAAGGGAGAAAGTAGGCTCTATATGTCCCTTTTGCAATTGTTCCTGTACCAATTCTTTTAAAGGCCCCAGTTTTTCCTGTTTCAGCAGCCATTGCTCCACCCAAACTGGTTTGGCAGTTAGCCAAACAAGAGGAATGGGAGCCAGAGGCTCAACAATGGCTGCTCCTAAAAATGACAGCCCAATCCAGCCTGATCTGTTTGCCCTTTTAATTCTAAAGGTTCTGATTGGCCCTTTTTATCTTTTCCTAGTCCTTTTCCCATATTTCTCATCATATGTCTACTATCATTACTATATTGATCCATAGGAATAGATATTTCAGCACTCCATTGTTGCAATAGGTCTCTGCCCCATAAATTAACAGGAATAGGTGTAATGATAGGTTGGATTGTCCCTTCGTGACCACCCAGCCCTTAACATGGTAAAATCAAGGAACTTTGAAAAACTTCTGAGGCAGCTCCTACTCCAACAATACCAATGGATGCCTTTTGCTTAGGCCAGTGCCAGGGCCATTGATTTATAGCAATAATAGAGACACCAGCTTCAGTATCTACTAGTCCTTCAAAATCTTTTCCCTGAATAGCTACTGTGCAAATGGGTCTTTTGTCAGACACCTGATTAACCCAATACACAGCCTTTCCTGCTGGATTAGTATTACCAAAGCCTCCTGTTCTTTTCACTGTGCTGCTTCCTAGTTTTAGGTAAGGTAACAGCAACAACTGAGCAATTCTTCCTCCTGGGGAGGCATACCATGGAGTCGAGGAACTAAGAACTAATTGAATTTCTCCGGTATAATCACAGTCAATTATTCCCGTATGTACAGTGACACCTTTTAAATTTAGACTTGACCTTCCAAGTAATAGATCGACTGTTCCTGTGGGTAAGGGTCCCCTAACTCCCATGTGGACCTTCTTTGGTGGCTCCCCAGGAAGTGTGAACTAAAAGATGAGTTACATAGGTGTTTACAAAACACAACTGGACATTTTCTATTACTTTGGGATAAACCAAAATAAACTTTAAAATTTCATTTGGAGATTTCAAAGCTGAAAATGCTTTCAGCAAATTCTTAGATATTAAGAAAGTATATATTTTCCATTGTTTATAAAATAATTTGCCTTTTTGATCTAAAAATTTTAATACTTGAATTTAAATAGGTTTTTCTTCTGGAAAAGTTCTTTGGCATTCAAGCAAAATCAATACTTTCAGAGTAGTCACCTGCATCACACTGGAGTGACTGCTTTAATTTCTAAATCATCAATTGGTGTAACCCAGGGATACTGATAGCCTTGAGACATGATTTAGACTTGTCATTACAGTGTGTGGAAATCAGGGCTTTAGGGGGCATCATCTGACCCCATTTCTTTTTACCACAGTGGTCCCTGCTATAATGTCATAGGCTGTTCAATTATGCTGAAAAAACAGCAGTGTAATGAAAGCAGTGAAAAAAGAAGCAATCAAAAAATCCTTGATCAAAGCTCATATAGTGGACGTTGTAATGCTAACATTTGAGGAAGGAATCACTAAAACCCAACTTAGTGCAATAAGCACTGATGTCACAACTCGAAGCCCCAGCAGGAACTTCCCTGGGGTAGCTCCACCTGCTCCCCAAATGCAAATTATCTCATAGAAACAAACTAATAATCTGTATATAAGAGCCACAACCATCATTTTCTGCAAGTCTTCCATTGATGTGTCTTCATCTATTTATTCCAATATGTAATGCATAGCAAACTTAGAGATATCCTCTATCCCACTGAGGTGCATAATGCTTAAGACAATGGTTGCCTTTACAAAAAGAGAATAAAGAAATCCACCATCCTTGCCATAAATCTGTGGCCCAAGGATGGAATAACATATTCTCTCCTTGCCTGTCACCCAGTCTCGCTCAGGCTTCACCAAGGGGCTGTGGATCCTACCCTCGTCACTGGAGCAGCTCAGACGCCTGCACATGAGAAGCCTGGTGTCCCAGGCCCACGACTGGAGCAAGGGTGCTGATGCCAGCAGCTGCCCCCATGTCAGGCTCCACTGCCCAGGGGAAGGCAGCGCCGCCCGAAGGGAAGCTCTGTGGGCATGGCTGGGGGCTACAGTAGGTGGGGAAGGTGACTGGGCACCACGCCAGGTGAGGCAGCAGCAGCAAGACTGCCACAGCCAGCCATGCACCCTCCGGGAGCACCCATGGGTGCTCAGCCACTCCGGCCTCTCCCACAGTGCCATAGCTTCAGGCATTTTGCAGCCCACCTGCTCCTGCAGCCCCACATGGGAGCTGGAGGCCGTCTCCCTGCGCCTCCTGAGCTCGTGGGGTGGCTTCAACCCATCAGCAGCAGCGGCCCCGAGGCCCATGGCTGTGAGCTAGCCCCAGGGGGCTCCCGTGGGGGCATGGGATGGTGGCGGCAGGAGGGCCTCTCAGAAAAGGGACTTGTGGTCCCCTCCGCCCTTGCATGCCCAGGAGGGCAGCCTCGGGCCCCCTCGGGACCCCCGCCACTGTCGCTCCAGCAGCACCCCCTGTGCCACCTGCCACCACTCCGTCCCTATAGGCCCTTCCAAAATCTCCTCCAATTATTCCCCATCCATCCAACTCCACAGTCCCCCACTCCAGGAACCATGACGAAACTGTTTCACTGCACCAAACAGTGACAACAAATTCTGAGCACTAACTTTTACTCCCCTACTTCATAACAAGTGCTTTAAAAAACTTAAAGAAGCAGAATGTCTGCTTTTACTTTGTCCCATTGTTACCCTGGTTCTTCCCAGGCTCAGCTTCTTTTAGACATCCTCAGGTGCCCTTTGACAATGCATCCTCAGCTTTCATGTGCTCTGGCATTCCTTCACCAGGGTCTTTGTCACCCCACATTGGGCAGCTAGGAATGTTGAGGTGATCAGACCTAACACCAGGTCGTGGGAGCAACGAAGTCCGGCAGAGCCAGAGGAATGAGAAAAAGACAGTTTGAGAGAGAAAGTGGGACCAGGGGGCCATCGCGAGTGTGGAGGCTGCAAAGGCCCTGAGCTCTGGGAGCCCACACTATTTATTGGTGCTCAACAAACAAACAGGTGGTGAGGATGTGGGGGTTGATAGGAAACAGTGTATCAAGTGAATGAGAAACATATGGCTGCTTGAGATAATGGGAGTGCTAGAAGCAAGGAGCCAGCAAGTCTAGCAGACATGCAAGCCCTGCCTCAGCTTCTCTCCCAACACTCAGCTTTTCTCCCAACACTCAGCTTTTCTCCCAACAAGTGGTTGCCAAGAGCTGGGTATTGGGGGATAAGTTGACTACAAAAAGGCATGAAAAATCTTTTTGGGGCCAGGTGTGGTGGCTCACACTCCAGCACTTGGGAGGCTGAGGCAGGCAGATCACTTGACGTCAGAAATTCAAGACCGGCCTGTCCAACATGGTGAAATCCTGTCTCTACTAAAAATACAGAAATTAGCCAGGTGTGTTTGCAGCTGCCTGTAGTTACAGCTACTCAGGAGGCTGAGGCAGGAGAATTTCTTGAACCCAGGAGGTGGAGGTTACAGTGAGCCGAGACTGAAGCACTGCACTCCAGCTTGAGCAATAAGAGCAAAACCCCATCTCAAAAAAAAGAAAGAAAGAATTTTTTGGATCCAGGAAAATATTCTACATCTTGCTGGGGTGGTAGTCACCTAGCTGCATGCATTCATGAAAACTCAGAACTGTACACAAAAATGGTAAATCACACTGCATGTAAATTATACTTTAATTAAAAAAAATTTAAGGGTCCAGGCTCTGGAATCAGACTGCATTCAAACCTTTGCTTCTCCACATTTTGGCTGTGTGACCACAAGTTATATTGTAACCTTTCTGAGTCTAATTTTCTTGACTTGTAAAACACAGCTAATAACTGCAGAGGGTTGTTGGGAAAATTAAATAAAATAAGGTACGTAACTGTTTACCACGATGCCAGGCCATACAAGTGCACATTAAATGGTAAATATTACTATTTTTATCCTCCCGTTAAAGAGCAAAGAAGTTGTTTAGTGCAGAAGTTTCTAGAAAGAGTTGTGTGAATTTTTCTTTTAAATAGGAAATAGAAGTTTTTAGACAGCTTGTTAAGAACACTAGAGTCTCATAAAAAGAGGTCGTCTATTTTACTTTCTGGGTAAAATTTTATTCCCCCACAAAAATTCTTTTCAATTATTTCTCTAAAATATTGAAGATCAGCTCCAGAAGTCATTTGCTCATGTTTTTTGAGAGAATAATGGCCATATTGGGTAAGTTTGAGTCCTTGGAAAATAAACAGAAGAAAATGTGAATAAATAGATAAATAACCCTTCCGAATCTACACCCCAGTACTAGTTCCTGAAATATTAATTATACATTCATTCAACCAAAGAGCACCTCTATGTGCCTAATACTGACTGATTGCCCTAGGTGTTGAAGATTCAGCAGTCACCCAAGTAGGCAAAAAGTCCTTATCCATGGGGAGCTTTGGAGTTACATTCAATATGATTTTCTTTTCTTTTCTTTTTTTGAGACAAGGTCTTGCTCTGTTGCCCAGGCTGGAGTGCAGTGGCACCATCTCGGCTCACTGCAATCTCCGCCTCCTAGGTTCAAGCAATTTTCTGCCTCAGCCTCCCGAGCAGCTGAGACTACAGACACGCACCACCATGCTTGGCTAATTTTTTTGTATTTTTTGTAGAGACAGGATTTCACCATGTTGGCCAAGCTAGTCTCGAACTCCTGGCCTCAAGTGATCCACCCACCTCAGCCTCCCAAAGTGCTGGGATTACAGGCATGAGCCACTGCACCAGGCCTCAATGAGATTTTCTGAGTAAGCTTCCTAGGTATCCTGTCCACAGAGATTTGAATGAGACCCTTCTAGCCCCTAGACATTTAGAAACAATTATGAAGACATATCCCTCAACTACCTATCTCTTCTATTTAGTCCCACAACGTGTACCATTCTTCATTTTCTCCCTTACAGATTTTAGACCCCCTAAGACTGTGCCTGATAGCCCTCTTTTTAAGGAAATTTTTATCTTAAAATAATTAACAACTCACAGAAAATAGAAATGATAATACAGAGAGTCCAACGTACCCTTCACTCAGCTTCTTCCAATCATAAAATCTTATGTAACTATATATAGTACAGTATCAAAACCAAGAAGTTGGTATTGGTAAAATATTGTTAACTTGACAACTGGTCATATCCAGATTTAAACCCCTACTCCATGCCCATTGATTGAAACTCTCCTCAGCTCCTTGACCTTCCAGTACCTTTCTAGATGGGAAATAGTTTCTCCTCCTGTGGGGACCTGAAGCTGAGGACCCTAAGACTCAGCTGGACTGTTCACACTCCTCCAATCAGGCAGACTCTATTCAAATGCTGTTGTCCTAAATTCCTATTCTCAGTCTGCTGTATCTCTGCCAAAACCTTATGCCAGAATTTTATTTGAAACCACAAGGACACTTATTTTGACCTTACATCTCCTCTGTCCCCACAGGTCATTGTCTGAAATGTAAGCTTCTCATCGGTTTTCCCTACTCTCATCCTCAGATATCTCCATGTGTCCTTTTCACCAATCTAACCTTCCACTCTTTTCCTTTCTTCAACTTTTTTCAACTATACTTTCTGAAATTCCTATTTCACAGTAATTAAACTTTCTTACAGACAGACACACACGTACACACATACACACACACATCCCTAAACACATCTTCACAGAAAGACAATTGTATTCATTTGTTCTTGCATTGCTACAAAGAACTACCTAAGACTGGGTAACTTATAAAGAAAAGAGGTTTAATTGGCTCACAGTTCCCCGGGCTGTACAGGAAACATGGCTGGGGAAGCCTCAGGAAACTTACAACCATGTTGGAAGGCAAAGGGGAAGCAAGCATGTCCTACATGGCTGGAGCAGGAGGAAGAAAGTAAGCGGGGAGGTGCTACACACTTTTAAACAACCAGATCTCATGAGAACTCACTCACCATCACGAGATCAGCAAGGGGAAAATCTGCCCCCGTGATCCAATCACATCCCACCAGGCCCCACCTCCAACATTGGGGATTATAATTCAACATGAGATTTGACTGGGGACACAGAGCCAAACCATATCAACAACTTTACCATCTTATCTTCAGTAAAACTAGATTTCTTCACAGTCACCACCTCCCCAGAAAACGTTCTGAAGTGAAGGACGCTAAACCTTCCTCCACATCAGCAAACCCGTTCAAATGACAGTGCCATCAGCCAACTATGAGACTGTGGTGGCGTCAGTATCCTCACAGACCCTCAGATTTTCTTCCAAATCCTTGTTCCTCTATCCTTGCATGAAGACCCTCATGGCATCTGACTGTTCTGCCTCCTTCCTTCCTGATTGCTGTCCTCTACCAGCTGCTTGACATCCATCATAAACCTTGGTACCTGCTCATAGCGCACTTCTCTATCCCATGTCCTGCTATCACAATGATAACACCAGTGACCATTAGTGTCCATGTGGATGACATTTCCAACACTCTAGATTCCCAGGTTCTTGAATTTCTGAGTTCTAGTGGCCTTTACTTTCTCTAAACTCCAGCCTTTTATACCTACTGCCACATCCTAGACTGGGTTATAATCCAGAATCCTCCCACATGTGACACCTTGAGCTCTAATGCCTACTCTCTGAACTTACCTCATATATTTTGAAGTTTTTCACATTCACTAGTGCCTTTAAATCTATTTTTGGTGTTATATGTCTATTTCAAGTCCCCTGATGACTCCATTTTCTCCTAACAATCAATGTCTTCCTAAAGTCACTTCCTTTACTACCTAGTCTGGACCCCATGGTTGATGACTTGAATTCATCACCAACAACCAGGCACTCCCATTCTTATACTGTATGTTCTGTCAAAGTCCCAACACTGCATCACACTCAAAATCTCTGCTTTATTATTCTACAGCTAGAATGCTTACCACTGGCCTTAAGTGAAACCCTCAATGTCATTTGACGTATCTGTTTGCTTGCCCATAGTAAATTGCTGCTTTATCTTCCACTCTCTTTCAGACCTTCACCACCATTCTTCTCAGTTCCTCTATCCACAGTGTATCTTCACCATTTTCATTTTAATTAGACAGGTTCATGTTTAAGGGATCACTCTGATGTAGCAATGAGGTGAGTGTTGTGATAGCCAGGCTCCAAGATGACTCCAATGATCATAGCCTTTTGATATTCATGCCTTTCCATAGTCTCCTTCCTCCAACAGAACATGCATAACCAATAGAGTATGGTAGATGTGACAAAGGTAACTTTTGGGGCTAGGTTATAAAAGGAATTTCAGCTTCTGCCTTGGCATCTTGGACTGTTTGATCTGGTGCAAGCTAGGCTGCCAGGCCATGAGGGCATTCAAACAGTTCTGTAGAGTGGGTTACCAAGGAGGAACTGGGGCCTTCAACTAACAATCCCAACCAGTATGTGAGCCATTTGAGATTCACCTGGGAAGTGGATCCTCTAGTTCCAATCAAAGCTTCAGACAAGTGCAACTCCAGCCAGAATATTGAGTATGACTTCATCAGAGACCCCAAGACAGAACAACAGAGCTTAAGCTTCTCCTGCATTCCTGACCCACAGAAACTATAAGATAGTGTTTATTCATGTTGCTTTAAGATACACAGTCTTAAAATAATTTATAATGCAGACACTCATAATCAACACAGATGGGTTTAAGAGAACAAGACCAGAGGCATGCAGATTGGTAAAGAGGTCATAAAATAGTGCAGGCAAGTGCTGACAAAAGCTTGAATTAGAGCTGTGGGGTTCAGATGGAGAAGAGAGTAAAATCTAACAAATATTCAGGGATATAAATATGCACAAAACTGAGTGGATGTGGGTGTTCTGGGAGCATATAATTATTCTCAGCTTTCTAGCTTTGGTGGCTAGATGCCAAAAATTAAAATAGAATGTGCAGGAGGAAGAGTATGATTGGAGAGAAGGATAATGAGCTCAGAATTGTGACTTTGAATCTGAGGTGCACTGAGGTTCTCCGTGGATATGCCACCGAAGACCTCTACAGTGCCCATTTCATTGGCCCCTTTTCAGCCTTTAGCTTTCTGGAGTGCTCTGCCTCATCTGACACTGTTAATTGCTCATGACATCTGCACATTTTCTGCTTTCTTGGATCAATACTCTTCTGGTTCTTCTTGAATGCTCACATTTTCTCCCCAATCTCCCTTACCACTTCTTTCGCGCACCCAAATATTGGTGCTCCACAAGATTCCACCTCAACCTGCTACTCAACTTTCTCCAAAAGCTCTGCATGGTTTCCCAGAATCTAGGATTTGTTTCCTGGGATTCAGCAGAATGAGGTTTTTTGTTTTTTTTCAAGTGAAAGCAAGTTTGTTAAGAAAGTAAAAGAATAAAAGAATGGCTACTCCAGAGGCAGAGCAGAGGCATGAGCTGCTCAACTGAGTATATTTATTTCTTGATGATATGCTAAACAAGGGGTGCATTATTCATGAGTTTTCCAGGAAAGGGGTGGGTATTACTCAGAATCGAGGGTCCCTCCCTTTTTTAGACTACATAGGGCAATTTCCGAATGTTTGCCATAGCATTTGTAAACTGTCATGGCGCTGGTGGGAGTGTCTTTTAACATGCTAATGAATTATAATTAGAATACAATGAGCACTGAGGATGACCAGAAGTCACTTTCATCACTGTCTTGGTTTTGGTGGATTTTGGCCGGCTTCTTTACCACATCCTGTTTTATTGGCAGGGTCTTTGTGACCTGTATCTCATGCCCACCTCCTATCTCATCCTATAACTAAAAATGCCTAACCTCCTGGGAATGTATCCCAGTAGGTCTCAGTCTTATTTTACCCAGCCCCTATTCAAGATGGAATCACTCTGGGTTGAATGCCTCTGAAATACTCCCCTCTCCCTTTTACAAGGGGATCCTTAATCCTAAGGGTTGTAGAGAGACAAAGATATATCTTTTGTACCTTCTTCAGGTTGAATAAGGGCAATGATACAGCAGAATGAGGTTTTAAAATCAAATAACCTGATATATTGTCTCTTCTTACATCTATATATACAAGTTTCTAACTGACATAGTTATAATCTCCTTCAAATAAGTTATAATATCCTGGCCGGGCACGGTGGCTCACGCTTGTAATCCCAGCACTTTGGGAGGCCAAGGCGGGCGGATCACGAGGTCAGGAGATCGAGACCACGGTGAAACCCCGTCTCTACTAAAAATACAAAAAAATTAGCCGGGCGTGGTGGCGGGCGCCTGTAGTCCCAGCTGCTCGGAGAGGCTGAGGCAGGAGAATGGCGTGAACCCAGGAGGCGGAGCTTGCAGTGAGCCGAGATCGCGCCACTGCACTCCAGCCTGGGCGATAGAGCGAGACTCTGTCTCAAAAAAAAAAAAAAAAAAAAAAGAAGTTATAATATCCTGTTATTGTTGTAATGCTGTATATGTATGTGTGTCATGTATTTCTCTACCTATATCAGTAATATTGAGTAACTGTTAGGTTTGGGGGAGTGCATGGCAGTGGACCTCTAAGTCATTAGAATAGTTTGCAAATATTCCTGTTGCCCTTCTGGACATATAGAATTGAACTTCCATGCTTCTTTGTCCTTGAAACTAAAGTATGGCCATTTTCTTGCTTTGGCCAATAAAATGTGAAGAAAAGTGACACACGCAACTTCTGGCATGAAAGCATCAATAGCAACCACACCATTTACCATGTTCTCTTTCCTATACCTTGGTTCTAGGTCCCTGAATGACTATGGGGAGCTGAACTCCCTATGGATGTGCATTAAGTATAAATATGGGAAGGAAATATTCATTAGGTATGGGAGGGAATTATGCAAAGTCATTGGTTGGTTTGTTTTTGTTTTTCTTTTGCTATCATATTACTAGGTTATCCTCACTGATACAACTACAATAAAATTCCAAGTAATATAAGAGTATGTCTCCTGAAGTTCTGAGGCCCCTTGTGTCAAAGGAGTAATAGAAAGTTAATGATCTCAAATACCTAAGTTAACTAAGTACTGCTTATGTATCTACGGACCCTCCTAGGTAATACATACTGTGATGGTTAATACTGAGTGTCAACTTCATTAGATTGAGGGATACAGTGTATTACCCTGGGTGTGTCTGTGTGGGTATTGTCAAAGAGATTAATATTTGAATCAGTGTGCTGGAGAAGGCTGATCCACCCTTAATCTGGTGAGCACAACCTAATCAGCTGCCAGCAAATATAAAGCAGGCAGAAAAACGTGAAAAAGAGAGATGGGCCTAGCCTCCCAGCCTACATGTTTCTTCCATGCTGGATGCTTCCTGCCCTCAAACATCGGACTCCAGGTTCTTCAGTTTGGGGACTCAGACTGACTCTCCTTGCTCCTCAGCTTGCAGGCAGCCTATTGTGAGACCTTGTGATCATGTGAGTTAATACTTAATAAACTCCCCTTTATATCCTGTTAGTTCTGTCCCTCTAAGAGAACCCTGACTAACACACATACCAATCCCAGGAGTGGTAACTGAAGACTTCCTCCTCCTGTTTTCACACTTAAAGAAGAGATAATTAGTTGGTTTAAAGTTATTTTTTTCAATTTCAATTTTAAAACTTAGGCCAAGTACACAGAATACTTGAAACCTGTT
This sequence comes from Symphalangus syndactylus, assembly GCF_028878055.3. Taxonomy (NCBI): domain Eukaryota; kingdom Metazoa; phylum Chordata; class Mammalia; order Primates; family Hylobatidae; genus Symphalangus; species Symphalangus syndactylus. Next base: position 112,411,138 of record NC_072424.2, read on the forward strand.
TGGAACATCCTCTGGGCTCTCAAAAGTACATAGAATTTTAGGAAACCATCTAAATGTGCAAGATTATTTTTAAGGATATAGTAAAGCATTTAGTTCCTTGGTGGTAGTGGGATCAAGCTATGAAAAAACTATAAGAACCTAATTTTAATACAGTCCTTCTATTATCTCTATGTATTTATTAAATATCATTATTTTATAACAAGTTGCTATTTTGTTTTTTTTAATTGAGACAGAGTCTCTCTCCGTCACCCAGGCTGGAGTGCACAGTCTCAGCTTACTGCAACCTCCGCCTCCTGGGTTGAAGCAATTCTCCTACCTCAGCCTCCTGAGTACTGGGACTACAGGCGTGCACCACCACACCCGGCTCATTTTTGTATTTTTAGTAGAGATGGGGTTTCACCACATTGGCCAGACTGCTCTCGAACTCCTCACCTCAAGTGGTCCACCTGTCTCAGCCTCCCAAAGTGCTGGGATTACACGTGTGAGCCACCGCACTCAGCCGACAAATTGCTATTATTAATTTTTTCTTAATCTAGGTAAACTTTGGATGATATTAACCCAGGAAGATTTGTAGAATATAGGGTAGTTCATGTCAAAATGAGTTTTTCCAAGAGTTTACATATAATATTGCATGTATACCATTTTAAATAAAAATCCTATAAGAGTTTCTCAATTTGTATCATTTCACCACTTCACCATTTTGCTTATTCCCATACAAGGGAATTATGGATGAGGGCAAAAATGATAAATAAGGGATCACTGAAGCAAATGAAATCTTTCCAGAATACTGATGGGATCTTCAGTATGTCCATATCTTTCCTCAAATGGTTACATTAGCTATATTTTCCCAGAAGATTTTGAGAGAATTCTTAGACAGAATTTTTGAGCACTCTGAAGAACATATGATATGTGTCTTAGTCAGCTCAGGTGACTATAACAAATTACCACAGACTGGGTAGCTTAAACAACAGACATTAGTTTCTCACGATTATGGAAGCTAGGAAGTCCAAGATCAAGGCGCCAGTGTCGTTGGGTTCTGCTGAGGGCTCTCTCTCTCCTGACAGCCACCTTCTGGCTGTGTGCTCACATGGCTTTTCCCTGATGCATATACAGGAAGACTGAGAGGGAAATTTCTCTCTTCCTCTTCTTTAACCCTTTTCCCATTTAGAAAAAAAAAAAAAATGCAGCTTGCTGCCAGTGCTCATTGAATTTTACATAAACATGCTCTTTGGGACTGAAGCAAATCTGATTTTCAATGTGAAAATAAAATAGAAAAACTGCTCTTGGAGTTATTTCTAAACAGAACTAACATCAGAATCATCTGAATCATCAGAATTATCTATTTTGGAAAAATCAGTTTCATCAAATGAATCTATGGCCAACAACTGCTTGAGAATGATGTTAACATCACGTGTAGGAATGCTACGTTTTCTAGGATTTGACATTTTCAGCAATCGAGAATTACTATATTTTGTAAATAGAAGTACCACTACTACAAACAGAATACTATAAAAAGAATGATGTCTTTTGTTTCCAAAGTTGATACACTAGAGCAATGCCAAAATAATAATAAAAGTGAGATATTTCGTGGCAAATTATCTTGGGGTAAACGCTGTAGCCACAAGCACTTCTGGTGAGTATTCTCAGGGCAAACGGGAAAAGGGTTAAGAACATTGACTCCATTATGAGGATTTACCTCCATGACCTAATTTAAACCTAATTACCTCCCCAAAGCCCTATTTTCAAATATCATCCCATTAGGGGTGAGGGCTTTAACATATGACTTTGGGGTAGGGACACCAACATTCTGGTCATAAAATGATATATTATAACACTCTTTCACAGTCATATTGTAGATCAACTTAGGCATTGTTAAGCAAAGAATTTAATATCTAGATAACTGAGGTTAAAAAAAAAACTTGGTCTTGAGAGAAGAAGTCATCTTCTTTTTGTCTGAATTATTAGATTGCTTACTTACAATAAAACATATTGACCAAGTGATAAGCCAGCTCCACAACGAACCCGTAAATGTGTGCAATGATAAAAAGGGCCTAGACAAGAAAGTTTCCAAACCCTAAAGACTAGATCGAATGAGCTACATATGAGACTATGTGGTTAGGGCAATCTGACCATGTGCAATCTCAACCCCTAATGTATTTTCTCATTACACAGTTAAAGAAATGTTGCATAAAAAGTTATCCATAATACAAAAGCTACCATTAGGAAGCATGGTAGAACTATTGGTTTTAATTTAAATAATGCATAAGCTTACTTACTATTATAAATGAATCTTTGGTGTTCTGACAATTTATTACACTGTGCTTGGTATTTAGTACAATATACAAATTTCCTTTCTCTAGCAGATAAACAAGTCATTTCTCAACAAGAGATAAAACAGTGGACAAGATTTCACTCTAGGGGTGGCCCCAGGCAAATGAATAGAGTCATGGTACAGCTACTAAATGTTCGAGGAGGGCAAATGTCAGGAGTTATGGACATATTCGGGGGCACCCGACCCTGTCTAGAAGTTTTGGGAAAATCTTCCTGGAGGGAGTGCTATGCAACTGAGTACGGTTTAGTCATGTGAATAAATGGGGGTGGGAGTAGGGTGTTCAAGAGGAGGGCTGGAGTATTCTAAGCAGAAGAAAGGAGACAAGGCAACTGGAGGGGAAGATCTCGCACACTAAGGGAAAAGCACATGCTTGCATACTCCAGGAGCACAGTCTGAGATGGTGCGGAGTGCCCAGAGATGAAACTGGAGGTATCCAATTTAAATGGTACCTGTACATTCATGTTTGGTTTTTCAACACATCTAGGTATTAGCTGAGTCATCCAATAAACTTTTGGTATTTTTAAAATGCTACCTTGATCTCAAGATGGAGAATACCAGAGGCTGAGGGGTGGGGGAGATTGAGGAGGTGTTAGTCAAAGATTACAAAATGTCAGCTAGATAGGAGGAATAAGTTCAAGAAATCTATTGTACATCATGGTAACTACAGTCAATAACAGTACATTATGTACTTGAAAATTGCTAAGAGATTAGGTTTTAAGTGTTCTCACACCCCCAAAATTATAAGGATGTGAGGTCATGCATATGTTAATTAGCCTGATTTGGCCATTCCATAATGTATGTAGATAATATCAAAACATCATGTTGTACATTATAAATATATAAAATTTTTGTCAATTTAAAAAGAGAAACATTTCTTAAAAGATCAAGAGTAGCTTCATTTTACTTCTATAACCATAATATATTTGCCATTTAAAATCTGCCTAGTTTTTCTTAATAATATTTCCATTCATGTCTCAAGAGTTTAGGTACTATTCTTTGATTTTTGTTTTTGTTCTTGTTTAATTTAACCCAACGTTATTGACATGTTGGAGCAATTGATCAACTGTCAGCTATAAATACTTTCTAGGTCTTAAATTCACATGAAATATTTAACATTTTATTGAATATCATCAGTAGTTGGTACAAAACAGGAAAGAAAATATCCATTTAGTGTTCATTCAACAAATATTTAGAGTGCCCACTATGTGCCAGGCACTGTGCTAACACCAGAGAAAGAGCAGTAAACAAAAAAGAGGGAAATTATGGAGGTTACTTTTTAGAAGACAAACAAAAATACACAGACACACACACAAAACCAGGATTTGTGAGTAAAATATATCATATGTGATGGCAAACACTATCTTAAGTATGGGATCAAGATTAACACCACCAGTGATATCACATGGCTGGCAGGGATGTCCTGCTGTCGTGTAATAAGAAAGGGCACTTTCCCACTGTGCTAGCTTTCTAAAATCCAGAGCCCCAGGCTAATCATAAGAAAATACACAAACCCAAATTGAGGGAGGTTTCTCAAAATACTTACTACTCATCAGAATTGTCAATGTCATGAAAAACAAGGAAAGATTGAGAATCATAAATCTCAAATCTTAGGAGACTATGGAAACATAAAAACTTAATGCAACATAGTATCCTGGGTGGGACTTTGTAACAGAAAAAAGGTAATGGAAAAACGGGTCAAATCCAAAGAAAGTCTGGGGTTTAGTTGATAGAAATGTACTAATGTTGGTTTATTAGCTTTGACAAATATATCAGGGTATATGTGAGATAACATTAGGGAAACTTAAACTGGCTGAGGGGAGTCTGTGAGAATTCTCTGTACTATCTTTACAACTTTTCTATAAATCTAAGCCATCCCCAAAGAAAAAAGTCTATTATTCATATACAACCTCTACAACATAAAGAAAAATATGTAATATAAGAAAAAACATAACAAAAATGTGCAAGATCATTATGAGAAAATTATAAAACTATCAAACATTAATGATGACCTAAATAAATGGAGAGAAATGCCATTTTATGCATAGAAACTTTCAATGTAATAAGAATGTCAGTTCTCCCTAAATTAATCTATAAGTTCAATATAATTTCAATCAAAATGCTGATAAAATTTTTCACAGATCTCAAGAAACTGATTCTAAAAAGCATATGAAAAAGCAAGGAGACAAGCAAAGCCAATTCCAATATCAAAGAAGAGAAGTGATCATAAAGCTGCAGTAAGTAAAGCAGTGTGGCATTTTTATAGATGTTGGCAAATAAAACCAGTGGAACAGGCCTGGCACTGTGGCTCACACCTGTAATCCTAGCACTTTGGGAGGCCGAGGTGGGCAGATCACCTGAGGTCGGGAGTTAAGAGACTAGCCTGGCCAACATGGAGAAACCCCATCTGTACTAAAAATACAAAAATTAGCTGGGCCTGGTGGTGCATGCCTGTAATCCCAGCTACTCAGGAGGCTAAGGCAGGAAAATCACTTGAACCTGGGAGGCCGAGGTTGCCGTGAGCCGAGATTGCGCCACTGCACTCCAGCCTGGGTAGCAAAGCAAGACTCCGTCTAAAAAAAAAAAAAAAAAAAAAAAAAAAAAATTCCGAAAATTATCTGGGCATGGTTGAGGGCTCCTGTAATCCCAGCTACTCATGAAGCTGAGGCAGGAGAATTGCTTGAACCCAGGAGGCAGAGGTTGCAGTGAGCCAAGATCACGCCACCACACTCCAGCCTGGGTGACAGAGTGAGACTCCATCTCAAAAAAAAAAAAAAAAAACCAACAAAACAAAACAAACAAAAAACCAGTGGAACAGGATAAAAACACCAGAAACAAATATGTATATGCATACATCCATGAATACACATATAAATATATGCATATGTATGGAGAGAAAGCAGAGAAAGTTAGATTTGCTAATAAATAAATAAGAGAAAGGTGGGTATGCAGTGGAGAAGGGGTGGAGGCAGAGATTTTCAACGGCAAGGCCATGGAAAGCATCGGAGAAGGTGACTTACGAGGAGAGACCTGAGTGGAGGGAGGTAGCCACACACAGGGATCTGGGGAAAGAGCACTGGGCAGAGAGACCAGCAAGTACGAAACACCCTGAGGCAGAAGCCCACCTGCAGTGTCTGAGGAACAGCAAAAAAGACAGTAAGGTTGGAGAAAAGTGAAAAAGGAGGGGGGAAGTCACTGAAGAGTCAGAGAGGTAGTGGGGGAAACCAGCCATGTGGGGTCTCATGGGTCAGACCCTAAGTGAGGCAGGAACATTAGAAGGCTTTGAACAGAGGAGTGACATGATCAAAATGTATTCCGGCCGTCATTTTCAAAATAGACAAGGACAAGCAGGGAAGCAGAGTTGGTCCAAAGTAGCAAGAGTGATGAGAAGGGTTAAATCCTGATGACATTTCAAATGTAGAACTGACTAGATCTGTTGACAGACTAGATATGGGAAAAGCAAGGATGACTCCGAGCGTTTTGGCCTGAGCAGTGGAAGAATGAAATTGTTATTACTGAAGAGGCGAAAGAATACTGGAGAAGCCGGTTTAGCGGAAAGAATGGAAGCTCAGTTTTGAACAGGTTCAGTTGGGAATGCCTGTAAGACATCCATGTGAAAATGTGGGTAGGCAGTCGGATGAATAAGTCTGTATTTTACCAGAGAATCTTGACTAGAGATATAAGATTTGGGAATCAAGTAAGCAAATAAGTGGAATTTAAAGCCACATGATTCGATAGTATTACAGGGTGATTATAAATATTAATGTGTAAGTGGATCACCTGGAAATCTTGTTTAAATGCAGATTCTGAGTCAGTAGGTCTGGGGTAGGACATGTCTAACACTCTACGAGGTGAAGCTGACATTGCTAGCTCCCAACTTTGGCTAGTAGGAAGGACCTAAGAGATGAGAGCAGATGAAAAAAAGAGATACATAGTCTGGCCAGGCACAGTGGCTCGTGCCTGTAATCCCAACACTTTGGGAGGCCAAGGTGGATGGATTGCTTGAGCCCAAGAGTTTGAGACCAGCCTTTGCAACAGGGCGAAACCCCATCTCTACAAAAAATACAAAATTTAGCCAGGCGTGGTGGCATGCACCTGTACTTCCAGCTACTCAGAAGGCTGAAGTGGGAGGCTCACTTTAACCTGGGAGGTGGTGGTTGCAGTGAGCCACGATTGTGCCACTGCACTCCAGCCTGGGCTAGGCAATAGAGTGAGACTCTGTCTAGAAAAAAAAAAAAAGAGCGACAGAGATACAGTCTGAATTCTGAGGTTCTCCAACACTGAGAGGTTGGATAATCAGCAAAGGAGACCAAGGATAAAGAGCCAGAGGCAAATGAAAAAGCAGGTATGTGCATTGTCCCAGAAGAAAGAGGAAGTGATCCACTCTGCACATGCTTCTGATAGGTCATGCAGGATGAGGACTGAGAACTGATCATTGGGTTTAGCAGTGCATTTAAGTCATCAGTGACTGACAAGAACAACTGCAGGGGTGCATCTGACTGGGATGGGTTCAAGAGAGAAGGGGAGAGGAGAAATTAGAGGCAGCTGATACAGTCAACGCTTTCAAGGAGCTTTGCTCTAAAGGGAATAAGAAAAATAAAGATATAACTGAAGGATAAAGAAAGGTCAAAATAAGATCTTTTAAGGTGGGAGGAAAAAATATTTTTATGCCAATGCGAACAATCAGCAGAAAGAAATCAATGATGCAGGGAGATGGGGAAAATGCTGGAACAGTGTGCTAGAGTGGGTAAGAGGAAAATGTGAGCTAGTGCTTGAGTGAAGGCACTGGCTTTACCAGGGGAACAGCAGGCCATAGTTTCAAGCAATCTAGAATTCATAGGCTTCTAGACAGGTAGGTGAGGAGATGCAGGGAGGATGGGAGCAATCTCCTCTGATTGCATCTTTTTTTTTCCATTGAAATAGAAGTAGGATTATTAGCTAAGAGTGAGAATGGGGGAAGTTTGAGGCTAGAGAAGAAAGAATGAACTACTCACCTAAGAGAGTGGGAAAATGACTGGATTAGAGAAATCCAGTGTGATTACTGGGCAGGGCAGCATTAAGTGCCCACTTGAGATTAACAGTCGGGAATTTAAAGTGAGGCCAGTCAGACTGGCTGTTGTTCTTCTCCAGCCACATTCAGCCCTGTGGGTCAAAACCCAGAGAAAGCAGAGCTGGATCAGCAAGACTGTGGTTTAACCACAAAAATCAATTTAAAAAGTCTCATGTGAGTCAACAACCATGCCAGACACTGACATCACAATAATACAATAATAATAACAATTAGAGAACTTTTCATATATGCCAAACAACATGCTGAGCTCTCTATCAAAAAGAACATTCACAAAAAAAGCCTATGACAGAGAAGGAGTGCTATTAGCACCATTTTGTAAATGAAGGAACTGAGGCTAAAGTGAACAAATAGCTCGCTCAAACTCATACATTTAGTAACAGAAATAACTGAGAGTTGAACCCAGTGTTCTTGGTCAGCTCCGAGACTCGTGAGGACACTCACTAGAAAAGGGGTTGGAGTCCTGAGCAAAACATGCTACAGGAAGCCCAGGAACACAGAACAAGCTACTTTTATTTTAAAAACTAAAAAAAAAAAAAAAAAAAAAAAAAAATAGAAAAAAAATTCATATACTTGTAACAAAAATCAGTGGATCTGAAGATCTAATGGACAGTGCACACTTCCATATGTATGAATATATTAATCATTTGTGCTCTAGTCGAATGGCTGTTACCCCAGATATGACAGCAGGGATGCCCTCCCCGCACCTTGGGAGTGACCCAGAATGACTGTGCTTCTTATGCAGCGACTTCAGGAGTCCACGACCTTGGCCACCCATGCAGGTGTCCCACAAATTCCCTCCTCAAAGATATTTTGGGAGACAACGAATTTCAGGACTTCAAATGTGTGCCTTTATCTTGATATCACTTCTATAGCTTTAGATACCAGAGTCTATAATGGGTAAAATAAGTGAAAAGAGTTTTCTTATGTCAGGTTTATTTTAGGGACTCCTAATATAACGGTTTGGAAGGTCCTTTCTTGAAATGGCTCTTATGGAAAGGAAACCCAGAAACTAATTCTGTAATGCTTTCTTTGGAAAAATGGCTACTAACTTCTAGCGCAAAAGACCAGACAGGTATCTGTATGTTCTATTTGGGCCTACGATGTGCCAGACTGGGCAAGCCAGTTTACAAATGTGTTCTTATTTAGTCTGCTCATCAGCCCTGGGAAGTGGCATTTGGGGCTTGATAAATTGCCCAACGGCTCTCAGGTAGAAGAAGACAGAGCTAGGATTCTAACCCACCACTTAAATAAAGCCCTCAGCCAATCAACAGGAGACAAACTACCTTGATTAGCTTCTTTTTTTTCCCATTTCTTCTCCCTCTTCTTTGCCTAGCAGAATCTCCTCTCAAAGCTTTAGAAATGACTCAACTTTTTCAACACAATCCAAAAGTATGCTTCAAACCTTTGTTCTTTTTCCCCTAAATCAGAAAACAAAACTTTACTAGCAGGTGAGTTTTCTCCTAGGCACTTTGTGGACTATAAATGAGACCACAAATAATAATAACAGACAAGAAAACAAATAGATAATGGCAACTGCCCAGGCTGCCAGGCAGTGTGCAGTGGCCAGTTGAGCCTCGCCATTCTTTAAAGATATAAAGTCTTGCTCTCCAGGTGCAGGAAAATTAATAAATACCTTTGGGGTAATTAGGGGCTGCTCCACCCACATGATGAAGGGGTGCCGTGAATTTCATTCTCCAGCCCTCTCACCTAAGACACGCTTACACTAGGTGTTCCATAAAAGTTTTATGAAGCTAATTCCCGTTACAAAGAAAGGTCCTGCAGACAGATGGGAATGTAATAGTGCTTTAGCTAAGATGCCATATTCAAGGCAGCACATGGATATGTAAATTTATGCTTCCCTTGGGAAAGGCAAAGAAAGCCAAGATGCCATAAAGAATGGAAATATGCTCTGAAGGCTGATGGAATCTCTGAAGTTCCTCCAGTTTGTCCGGAGCTGCTTTCCTGGAGCAGGTCTTCCACGGTCCACAGGTGTGCACATTCTAAGAACCTGGTCAGGGAGCTCCAGCAGCCCTTTCTGCCAGCAACTGAGTTCTCCCCCAGTTCTTATACACCTCTGAGTCAAGCCTTAGGGTACTGTCCAGGTGCCAAGAACATCCAGTCTCCACAGTGGGGAAATCACATCCTTAACATAACAAGATTAACTAGGAGGACAGGTGAGGTAAACCATGCATTTGTTCCAAGCTGGTGTATCGCCCTGCCCAGCAACAGCTCTGACGCCATGTCAAACTGGCTGGAGCTGCTTCCTGGCAGAAGTCCTCAGTGACTCAATTCAGAAGGAAGACTAACACAAGATGAGAGAAAAAGTTGTCAGTTTCCAAACCTTCTTCAGGGGATCAAGAAGCTAAAGTCACACAGTGTTAATAAAGCCCTTTGGAAAATCACAGAGAACAGAATAAACAAACAGGAGAGTCAGAGTGGATTTTTCTTTTGCTGGTGTGTTTCAGTGTCATTGAAAAAAAACAGAGCCCACTCTCCAGGCACTGACAACCAAGGACTGACCCCCATGAGTCCACGGCTCTGAAATTTGCACAGTGGCCAGCTTGCTATTGAGTTTGCGCATCTTCCCCTCCTGGGTTCCTCTGTGTCTGCCTGACTGACCTCCAGTGGAGCCTTTCAATCAGTAAGGTTCTCTTGATGAGAAAGGTTCCCTTGTGCTGCTCAGGATCCCAGGCTCCCAGGCGTTTCTTTCTGATCCTCCCTGGTAAACTCATGTGACTGGGGGAACTTGCTAGCTCATTTGTTTTCACAATAGGACGGCTTTCTCGCAAAAGCATCCCAAAGACTCAATCATTTAGGATTCCAAGTTTTTATTCTTAAGGAGAACAGCAGCCCTTTAAAATGTGCCTTGCATCAGAGAGAGGTGACGAGACAACTGAGGGAGGTAATGGTGGGTAAAACCTTTAAAAAACGGACAAGTAATTCCATTAAAGTAATTAGGGCAAAGGTCCTAAAAGAGACCATGTTAAGAAACCTGATTCAAGTGCTGTAATTTAGCTAAGTGTATTGTTAAGTAATTCCAAGATTACTCAGCAGCTTACTATCCACTTTTGGAGTTTCCCTTGATAAGATGTTTCCTTAATGAACTTGCAGGTGCTCATCTTCCTAAACCTGAGAAGGTTGGAAAAAAAAGTATCACAACCAGAGAGAGTGGGATAATTTTCTCTGCCCTTACCTCTCTATAAGAAATGTCCCCCTAACCACCACCTCCCTTACCCTTTAGATGCCTCTTCATTCTAGTTTAATAGTCTTTGATTTCAAGGAACAGAAATCCACTGAAATTAATTCAAACAAAGAGAGAAGGAGAAAGAGGATTACATAAAAGACCGCCCACCAAGCTCAGCAGAATCACATGCAAATTGGAGCTGGAACCTCAGAGGGTCTCAGAAATGGGGCTGTTCCTCTGCCGCCTCTCTCTGCACCATTGTGTCTTGTATTTCTGCTTCTCGTGCACATCCCTTCCATTCTCCTCACTGCCTCTGCTTCCTGAACTTCCTGGGAGACAGAATAGTGCCTGCAGACATTTCATAAACTAGCTTGAGAATTGCCTTAGCTGCTCTGCCAGTTACTAGCCGTGTGACCTTAGGAAAGTGATCGCATCTAAGACTTGGTTTCCTCATTTTCTTTCTTTCTTTCTTTTTTTTTTTGAGACGGAGTCTTGCTCTGTCGCCCAGGCTGGAGTGCAGTGGCGCAATCTCGGCTCAATGCAAGCTCCGCCTCCCGGGTTCACGCCATTCTCCTGCCTCAGCCTCTCCGAGTAGCTGGGACTACAGGCGCCCGCCACCACGCCCGGCTAATTTTTTTGTATTTTTAGTAGAGACGGGGTTTCACCGTGGTCTCGATCTCCTGACCTCGTGATCCGCCTGCCTCGGCCTCCCAAAGTGCTGGGATTACAAGAGTGAACCACTGCGCCCGGCCGGTTTCCTCCTTTTCTAATGAAGATAGCGCTATTGCCCACCTGATAGGATTAGTCCAGTGCTTGGCACACAGGAAGCATGTCAGAAGTTGCAGCAACTAGCATTATCATTGTGGCTGCTGCTGTTGTCACTGCTTATAGTTACTTCTCCTAATTCGAGTTGGCCCATAGCTTTGGCTTTGCAGGACACAAAGGCAACCTACTCCCTGGCAACCTTGCATTCTAGCTCCCCCAGAGAACAGTCCTGGTTTATGGTATTCTCAATAAAGCTCACATTGGTGCTTGCCATGGTTCCATCAGCTGTAGCCAGGGAGGATGGTGGCTATGCTAGAGCAATATTGTCACCCAAGCTCTCATCAGAAGGGTCTGTTAGTGAGGGATGCTCCTAAGGAAGCATGCTTTGAATGTGACACCCCCAAAACATACATACTACATTCTTCCATGAACTTTAAAACAAAGCTAAATATTTTTTAGCTTTTCTTAAAGCTATTATTCTTAAAGCTTCTTATTTTCTGTTAGGAGTCCAGTATAGCATGAATACCGTCAGGAAATACTTTCGATTCGGAAGGTCTCATATATCTTTTTTTTAATGTTAGGGGGAAATCCTCTCAGAGGTTGATGCTGGGCCCCAAAATACCTGTCAGCCCTGAGAGTCTGTTCTCTTCTCTCTTAAAATCCACACAGTTCACATCAGTGAGCCTGTGTCTGCCAGACACCTGCTGTCCTGTGACTGGTGTCCAACTCACCCCACAGCATGTTTCTTTCTTTTTAATGCCCCAAACCAAAATCAATAGCTTTTATTAATAAACGACATCTTCTTTCTTCCTTCCTTCTTTCCTTCCTTCTTTCCTTCCTTCCTTCCTTTCCTTCCTTCCTTTTCTTTCTCTTTCTCTCTCTCTCTTTTTCTTTCTTGCTATCTTTCTTCTTTTTGACAGGGTCTCACTCTGTCATCCAGGCTGGAGTGCACTGGCAAGATCTCGGCTCACTGCCGCCTCTGCCTCCCGGATTCAATTGATTCTTCTGCCTCAGCCTCCTGAGTAGCTGGAACTACAGGCACACGCCACCACACCTGGCTAATTTTTGTATTTTTAGTAGAGACGGGGTTTCATCATCTTGGCCAGGCTGATCTTGAACTCCTGACCTCGTGATCTGCCTGCCTGGGCCTCCCAAAGTGCTGGCATTACAGGCGTGAACCACTGCACCCAGCCACAACATCTTCTTTCTATACACTGGTTTCTTATATGTGATCAGTACTTGGCTGTGCCTACACTTTCTGCTCACTGATCATAATGGATGCTTCACTTGAATATTAAACCCAGAGCTCAGCCACATTTCCCCCTCCAATTTCCCTGTGATTTAAGTAGCCTGTCCAGACATGCTCTAACCACAGGTGCCCACAGTGCCCTCCTGCACCTCGATTACTCTTGACTTCATGGCCACAGCTGACAAACAGCACCTGAACCTAGGATCATGGCAACTTAGAATGCCTGAGTCAGTTTCTGTTAGATTCACAACTATGGAGATGGTTGAAAGGACAGATAGCCTTCAGAAGGCAGTTGGTTTGGGGTGACCTGGGCATTTTTTTCACTATATCAATATTCAAGAGATGTAAATTTTTTTAATTTAAAACTAAGATAATATGCCTACAGTAAAGTTCACTCTCTTTAGTGTACAGTTGTCAGATTTTGACATCACATACGAGTCATGTAACCACCACTATAACAAGATGCAGAACAGTTTCATCATCTGGAAATGTTCCCCCATGCTCCTTTGTGGCAGACACTCTATTATAAAATACTCCCTAGGTGATTGTGATGGGCAGCCATGAAGGGGAATCACTGATATGGCGCCAAACCTTTTATAAATGGAAAAGTTACGTGACTTGCCCGAGATCATGCTGCTTGACAGCTGGGGCTAGGACAGAACCTAGGTCATCGTTTCTCAATTTTACTTTCTTCCAACACACACCACTTATTCTAAAGTATCCGGGTCCACAGTGGTTCCTCCAAGTAAAATCATATATATGAAATAAACAATAAAACAAAATAACCACAAACTGAAATGAAGAACCCTCAAATTAAAACAGAATAAAATAAAACAACCACAACAGATAATCCTGAGATTCCTTAAATTTACCTGAATACACTCAGAAGCAATAGTAAGATAGGAAAGAATGATTGTACCTTATTTCCAGCACAAAATGCTGCTCTTTTCTTTCTTTTTCTTTTTGCAAACACTGTGTGTCCTACCCAGTGCTAAAATACACCTATGGCAAGTCACCTCTAAGTATAATGTACAGAAAACTGAGAAACTATAGGGAAATTAAAAACTTAACTCCACAACTTAACTTCCTTCTTCTCTTATTATGCCTCTGATCTGGACAATGAAAAGAGGCACACTTGGAGAAAAACATGCCACAAATATCTGAAGGTGACTGGCAGACAGTCCTGATCCAATTATGGCCCTAATGATCAGCCTATAAATAAAGCAGCTTTGCCTCTTTTAGATGAGCTTCCCAAAGATAGAAGTCATTTTGTCTTGAGAAGCTCACAGCCCTACCCAGGGGATGGGCCAAGTAAGGCCACAGAAGTTTGAAACCCTCTGTGTTTTTCAAGGGACAACCACTGGAGCTTCAGGTGGGTGTGCCCACATATGGCAGCACAACGTGTGGGAAAGATCCATCCTGGGGGTAAAGAGCATTTGCTGCTTTGCTGTGTGTGTGCCAGAAGCCAAAGTCAAGAATCACTTAAAATCCTAGGCATAGACTCAAAAGAGAACAGCAAGCAAGAGTCATCACTTCCAACAATGTGAACCTTTCATGAAGTCTGAAGTAATTTTCCACCCGGAGATTTTTTTTTTTTTTTTTTTCATGTTCTCTCCTGTCTGTCTCTCTGCAGGAAATGCCCCAGGAGGGCTCTCCATTCCCATGGGTCTTTAGGTGTTTCACAAAACCACAGGCCTAAATCCTAAGCAGTTTGCTTTTCTTTCTTTGGTCTGTGATGCTACCAGCCCATTCCTGAGGTTAATGGTGATCTTATAAAGCCATGGCGGGAGACCTTTTTGTGACCTTGAACACAGAGTTGTATTCATTGACAATTAACTTCCCAACCACGTGCCTGGCTCTCTCTGGCATTCAAGTACTGTATCTGGATGCTAGCACCAAACTACCAGGATCTGAATCCTGATTCCACTATGGTTTTTCAAAGCATGTTAGTGGACAAGCTATTTAGCCTCCTTTGGGTCTCAGTTTCCTCATCTGAAAATTGGGTGCAATCATATTACCAACCACAAAGGGGGGTTGTATGAAAATGAAAATACCTAGCAAAGTGAACACTATTATCTTGGGGAAACTTGAAAAACTGTAGTCCATCCTGGCTTCCTTAAGAAATACTGTATCTGAAGTATCTCTTGCTGGGGACAGGCAACTGAGAACAAACAGTTACAAAGAATTTATGAACAGTCTTAAATATTTAACTTAAAAATCATTTTTGTGATGCTTCACCAAACTATTTAAAAATATATAAAAATAAGCAATTTGCCCAGAATTTTAAAGAAAATGGCTAAAGAAAGACTCTTCTGAATGCCTATATGTTTTTGCCATTATTCAACCTACGAGGCCACATCACCATTCCCAACATTCCTGTCGAACTACAGGTGAATTTTCGAGCATCAGAGTTTTAAAACAGAGCATTTTCCCCCATTGTCCTTGCTGCCATTAACTGTGCCACACTGGACAAATGTGTTCTCCATCTATGCTCATGAAGAGCACGTATGTGACTATTATGTTTGTGCTATTTTTAATGTCCCTACAGTTTCTCAGTTTTCTGCATATTATATCTCAGGAATACCTAAAGAGGTACCTGTATGGAATAAAAAGCAAAACTTGCCCGTCTTCAGGCTCTGCTTCTTCTTCAAAGTTGGTTTGAGAAGGGGAGAATCTGTTGTGCTATCAAAGCCTGGCAATTCTTGGTGAGGATGTGTTTCAAGAAGCACCACGTGAGACAACTGTGCAGGATAAGCTCTGCACTCCCTTTTTCACCTGAAATTTCTTACACAACAACAGCACAGAGAAATGTGTGAAAAGTTTCAGAAGTGTCCTACAATGGACACAGCTCTGCCAACAACTAGCTATGTGACCCTGAGTAAGAAACATAGCCTCGCTAAGTCTCAGCTGTATCGGCTGTCAAATAGTTTGCAGGACCATTCAGAGCGTTGACTAGCATATGTAAAGTATTGGCACACGTAAGTGCTTACAAAATTGAACTGTTTATTATTATGAGACTCCAAATCAGTCCACTAGCATCAAGCACCATTCATAGGTATCAAGAGTTTTAACTATGTAAAAAAAAAAAAAAAAATCAAAAAATCTCTGTGTAGTTAGGTTCTTTCTGCTCTAACACAAGGGCAGAGCTAAGAGTGAACAGCTCCCAGGCCAGATCCACCATAAAGAGCTCAAGGAAGGGTTTTGTTTTGTTTTTGTTTTTTTGCAGTGGAGATTGCCACATATGAACAGGCAGTAGCAAATAAGCATATATTACAATTTAATTGTTCAAATATGTATTTAGAATTTCTGTGTAAAGTAATATCCCTTTCAGAAAGAGACATAAGAATTTATTAGCTAGATTGAAATGCCTTTTAAAAAATCATCATTGATTTTTTAAACCTTAAAGGACTTGTTGCTTTGCTTTTTCCATTTTCACTTGACTTGGTTCTTTATTTGATCAGACTACAAGCTAGTTGGAGCTGCTTTTCTAAGAGCTAGTACACCTTCCTACATCAACATGGGAAAGTTAATTAATCATAATAGCTGTTTGAGACATTGTGCATGCACCAAGTGAGAAGACCTGTTTGCTTAGTCAATGCCAAAGACCCATGTTTTTATAGTAAGCTGGTGGCTGGTACACTCGTTTCTATATTCTCAATATCAATATTATCTGAATTCCTTTAACCTGGCCAAGCAATACAGAAGAGACAGGAATTCCAGGACAGATAGACGAATTGGAATAGTATTTAAATGCACAGGCATCCCAGCTAATAGATGAAATATAAGATCAATGTACTGCAGATGAACAAACAAGTCTAAAACTAAAACTATTGATGAATCCTGAGTACTTATTCAAAAATAAAATTTCGTATCTCTTGGGGTTTATTCAATACTATCTGAAGAAAAGTATAACATTCATGCTATAGAAGCATGAGAAAATTACTTGGAGGAGAAATCTTATCTATAGTCAATTACAGAATTTTTCTGGCATGTTACTAGGCTCCACAAAGAGCTGTCAACAATTAATTTGACACATGTGGGATCATCTAACTTTCAGCGCAGATACTCAGTATGCTAAATGTAAGACTCATTGTCATTACAACTCCACAAAAGCTTATTTTGCAGGAATTACAGAGGTAGGTGTTCAGCAAAGTGAGCAGAGTGGTGAAGATGAATATATGTTTCCAGCTCCTAAAGGAGCCCAAATCACGTGCTGGGAGATAAGGCCAACATAGAAATGGCAAAACAAGGAAGCAGGGAGCAGGAATAAAACTGATGGAGAAGGCCAGTCATGGTAGCTCAAGCCTGTAACCCCAGCACTTTGGGTGGCCAAGTCTTGGGGATCGCCTGAGGTCAGGAGTTCAAGACCAGCCTGGCCAACATGGTGAAACCCCGTCTCTACTAAAAATACAAAAATTAGTTTGGCATGATGGTGGCCGCCTGTAATCCCAACTACTTGGGAGGCTGAGGCAGGAGAATCTCCTGAACCCAGGGGGCAGAGGCTGCAGTGAGCCGAGATTGTGCCATTGCACTCCACCCTGGGCGACAAGAAAGAAACTCCGTCGAGGGGAAAAAAAAAAAGGCGTTGGAGAAAGTAAAAACAGGCATTAATCACACTTTTTCAGAATCTATCAAAATCCTTTAAAAGTTTGTATCTTTTACTCAGTAATTCCATATTTATAGAAATTTATAATAAGAATGATGATGTCTAAAAATTCACACACAAAAATATTGTAAATAAGGACAAATACTGAAATATAAAAATATTTATGTTTATATTATTATTATTAATTTATGCAAATATAAAAACATTTATAGCAAGGACAAATTAGAAACAATTAGAATTTCAAACAAGCAGCAATTAGTTAAATAAATTGTGTCACATCCTAAAAAGGAATAGCATACAACCTAGAAAAATTATGCTTCAGGAAAATACTTATTGACTTGAAGAAAATATGATATATGTTTAAGGAAATAATATGAAATATAGAACACCCCATACTGTACGAGATTAATCATATAACATCCATAAATATAAATATAATAAAACATATGATCATACCCTCAATACTTCTGAAGGACGCTGGATGAAGATGATGACAATGAACCATTAAAGGGATTTCATCTCCTTTTTCTGGCTCTGTTAGCCCTGAAAACCAGCGACATAAATATCAGAAAGACTATACATTTTTTTTTTCACTTTTTTTTTTTTACTTTAAGTTCTGGGATACATGTGCTGAACGTGCAGGTTTGTTTCATAGGTATACATGTGCCATGGTGGTTTGCTGCACCTATCAACCCGTCATGTCATCTAGGTTTTAAGCCCCTCATGCATTAGGTATTTGTCCTAATGCTCTCCCTCCCCTTTCCCCCTGCCCCCTGACAGGCCCCAGTGTGTGATGTTCCCCTCCCTGTCTCTATGTGTTCTCCTTGTTCAATAGAAAGACTATAAATTTTTTTTACAGATACTAAATGACTACAGTAGTGTCACCTTCTTAGCTCCCAGAGTAAATAGATAAATTTAAGGTCATAAAACATATGCAAAAAGGAGGCCATAAAAGAATAGCCCAATGTATTCCTAACATCATCATCTCATCAAAATTAATTTTGTACTGTAGGAACAATGTTAATTACCATGACGTTTAACTGGAAAATAAACACGTTATTTAAAATCTAGGACATCTGTTAGGAGCACAAATTGAAAAAGTAAGCAGGCTAAGGGAAATGCCAAGAGTGTGCCCAGCTCTTGCCAAAGAGATCTTTCACCTTTATGTACAAACTCAAGTTCACGCTGATCTTTGATGCAATAAAAAATGTACTGTACACCATGAGACGAATCACCATAAACATTGTGGACTGTCATCCTGTGGAAGTGTGGGAGGCCACCTGTTCTCTGTATGAAGGACACAGACGCTGGTGCTGGGACCTGAAACTCAGACGAGGAAGAGAACTCAATAGGGACGCTGTCCCAGATCCTACCCCAGGCTGATCTTTGGTGCAATAAAAAATGTACCGTACATCGTGAGATGAATTACCGTAAATATTGTGGACTGTCATTCTGTGGAAGCATGGAAGGCCACCTGTTCTTTGTACAAAGGACATAGATGCTGGTGCTAGGAACTAAAACTAAGAAGAGGAACTCAGTAGGGACACTGCCCCAGACAAATGTCAAATCAGCCAGCACAGCCCCAGATAACACAGTTCTCTTATTGCTCAAGCTCCAGGGACATTTGCCCAAAATTAGAGCCCATAGCCAAATAGGTGGAGGCTAGGGAAGGATACTGCACTATAGGCTAAATGACTATTATCCTTGGCCTTCCAAGTCATCGGTAACTTTCCAAGGAGAAGTAATGCGAAAGAGCAGGAATACTACTACACTATTGACAGTGGTGCCGTGAAAAGCTGCAGGCTGTTAAGATAGAAAGACTTGGACCAGCTCAGTCATTTATCAGCTGTTTGAGGACAAGTCTCTTGCACTCTCTGAATACATTTTTGGATCCATAAAACTGTGAATTATATCTCCTTGGCAAGGTTTTATGAGGATTAAAAGAAATGTTATAGGTAAAATGCCTAGAATAAATGCCTAGCATACAATAGAGGTTTAATAATAGACAAACTCTATTTCCCTCTTTTCACCTTCTTTTTTAGGTATAGTTCTATTTATTAGTTGCTTTAAAATAGCGAAAAAGTGAAGGAGGAGGAGAAGAAGGAAGAGAACAAAGGGAATTATTTTAGTGGGTTCAGACATTATAAAAATTGCCTAATAAAATAACAGGTTACTACCTACTCTAGTTTATGTCTAGGTGCCAGTTAATGCCATCTCTCTCTCTCTCTCTCTGTGTGTGTGTGTGTGTCTGCCTCTTTGCAAGAATTATGCTGTTTGCAGATTGTTTAACTGCAAATATTTCTGTGCATGTGTTTTGTGTTGACTTTCACATGTTCCTTTCTGTTTTGTTAATAGAATTAATAAAACCTGGAAACCAAATTTCTAGGCATTTTCTAGAGATCACAAGAAACTTGAGACCTGTTGTCAGTAGAACTATATCAGAACCACCTGAAGCGATGGTTTAGTTTCATTTAATTAATTTGCATAAAACAAATGCACAAGGGGAGATTGAGAGAAAGTATGTGTTTGCAAAAGGGTCCTAGATCAGAAGACCTACACAACACATTCATTCGTTTAACAAATATTTGTTGGGAAACTTTCACAGGATTGTGCTGGGGACATGGATATTTCCCACGCTGCTAATTGCACACGGTCTCCTAAGTGAGGGCTGCAAAAGCCCAGAGTCACTTTTTAGCTGCTCTTCTATTTCCCAATAAGTGTCAGAGTGGGGACTAACCAAACCAGAAGTTTCCAGAATGTAATGCTCCACAGCTTGTAAGGAGCAGGAACTAGAATGAACAACTGCAAGTTAGTCACTTTTACAAGCAATGAGGACTACAGACCATGCAGCAATATAACAAAGTGGTGGCTTGTTCTAGGGAAGACACAGTGAAATACACTCACCCAGTTTGAGATACATGTGATGATCTAAAATCATGACAAAATGTATTTTCATGTTACCTATCCCTCATCTGAATGCTCATACAATGCACAGCTGACTCTGTACACCAGTGGAAGATTTTTAAGCAAGGTGAGATATTTCTACACAACACTCAGCCATTTTTTGAAGAAAACTTCTGTATGTTGCCAAAATTTCTTATAATTATACCTATTTTCCTGCAACTAGAAGTTGTCAGCGTAGTAGTCAGGTAAATTGCAGTTAACATTTTCATGGACAGAAAATTTATCTGGCCTATTTTTCCCATTCCTTTGGTCATGAAAGTCTGGCTTGCTATTTCTCTGTCTTTAGAAATATATGTTACCCTCTCTCCCTTATCTTTTTAAGTAGTATGTTGTGGCAAGAGTTTTCATTAAAAGAAAACAACTGCTATGATTTGATAAGATGGAAAATAAGAGTTATGAATAGTCACAGTCTCAGAAATAATTCTTGTTTTTCTTTTAGAATTTTTTTGATGGAAAAATAAGCAAAAAGAAGACATTATAAAAAATTACTCATAATCCTAATCACTTCACCTAAAATACTGTTAACATTTTGGTGTATATAGTTCTGGCTCTGTACATATACAAATTGATATATATTTCCTTTAGCTATATATTTCCTTTAACTCAGGCAGGGTCACACTCCCTGTCATGTTATATATCCTATTTCCCCACATTATTCAATGTTCTTCTACGTTATCATTTTTAATGGCAGAATAGTACTCTACTATGAGTATTTCGCCAATTGAGGCAAATATGTATGGACTCAGGAAAAATAATGCTTTTAGAGCTTCAACTTTTAAACCACTTTCCCCGCATTTGGTTGTCTTGGGAGTTACATTCTCAGCTGGTGTCTGAGTTTGTGCCTCTGCTGTCAGCTAACAAATAGTCAGTCCCCAGGGTTAGACTTCTGGGAATTATTGGAGCTCAGGAGTCTGGAACTCTCTGGGTCACCTATTGTCATTTGGAAAAAAAAAAAGTACAGCATATGTTAGAATATCACTTCCTTCTGACCAGAGTGAGATGAAGAGTGTAATATTTAGGAGTCAATTTTCATCATTCAACAAATATTTATACAGTCCCTGCTATGTGCATCAGTCATCCTTCTATTATACATGCTAGAGATGCCCTGGGGAACTACATGCTCTACACTTTTGGAGCCCATGTTTTGATAGATTAACAACTTTGAAAAATTAAGAAAACCAAAAAGCAGCCTCAAATCCTTTTTGAGGACGTTGTTGTTGCATTACAATGGGGTAGAAATCATGTACTATAAATATAACTGTATTAGACACTATCACAAAAGATCTAAGATTCTTTGGTAAACTCAGACTATTCCATTTTCTAGTGAAGATATTATATTATCTGTATATCATACCTTACCTAAAAGACAACAGTGTCCAGAAAATCTATACTCTAGCCTTAATTATGGAATAAAAAGGATACCTTAGTACAGGTATTTAAATTCATAGAAAACAAATTTCCCGGTGGTTTGGAGGCATTTGCCCAAGGAGTGGATTACCTCATTTTGGACATGGCTTGTCCTAGTTATAAAAAAGCAGAAGTTGGCCGGGCGTGGTGGCTCACGCTTGTAATCCCAGCACTTTGGGAGGCCGAGGCGGGTGGATC
This sequence comes from Symphalangus syndactylus, assembly GCF_028878055.3. Classification (NCBI taxonomy): domain Eukaryota; kingdom Metazoa; phylum Chordata; class Mammalia; order Primates; family Hylobatidae; genus Symphalangus; species Symphalangus syndactylus. The sequence goes on from NC_072424.2 coordinate 112,432,911, forward strand.
ACGAGGTCAGGAGATCGAGACCACGGTGAAACCCCGTCTCTACTAAAAATACAAAAAATTAGCCGGGCGTGGTGGCGGGCGCCTGTAGTCCCAGCTACTTGGAGAGGCTGAGGCAGGAGAATGGCGTGAACCCGGGAGGCGGAGCTTGCAGTGAGCCGAGATTGTGCCACTGCACTCCAGCCTGGGCGACAGAGCGAGACTCCGTCTCAAAAAAAAAAAAAAGCAGAAGTTGATATGCAAGAGGCCAGGCAATGTGTTGATTAAATAAGAAGCTATTTAGAAGACAGTGGGAAACTGAGTATTCACTGACGTGGGAATGGTTGAGTAAATTATGATATATCCCTTATAGGACTATTGTGCAGCAATTAGAATAAATAAGCTGCATATTTACTGACTTGGAAAGTTGTCCGTGATATCAACATAAGTGAAAAAACAAGGTTGCAGAGTAATGTATGTAGAATAATGCTCGTTTTGCTTTCAAAGTAATACAGGTGAATACTGTGTATGTGTCCATGGCTTGAATATACTTGTATGAACATGGAAATAGATGTGGAAGACTATCTACCTAACAGCATCAATTATTTTAAATGTATAAAACGGGGCAGAGGTGGGAGATGATTATTTTATATTCAGTGCCTTTTTACGATGAGCAGTATTGGCTCAGCAACTTTTTTAAAGTAGGAAAAATAAAGAAAAAAGTTGTAGGGTAGGCCAGGGCTGAAAGTATATCCTTGTAACCACCTTATTGTTATATTAATCAGCATTTATTCATGGAGCACTTATTGTTTGCAAAGATGAGAACACAAGTATTGGACTTAACAGTCTACCAGAGGGCCAATAATTTGACTGGGGAGATAAAACCTCTTCACAGGAAAATAAAAGTATTTTCATGATGAGAACAGAGCTGGCTAATTTATATTTATTTTTTGAAATGAATGTAGTGGAAGTGGTGTAAGGAGTGCAACTCAGACCTGGCAGTCTTTTCACTCTGCTACGTACTTGTATAAACTTAAGGCAAGCCTTTTAACATCTGTAACACCATCTCTCAGGCCCTCTACCTCTGAAGTTGAGAAAGGGAACATCTGGATGTGATGCAATTAGCATCATTGATGGGCATGAAAGGATTCCCTCCCTTCCCCACTCCAGCCCCTATGTCCCACCCCTATCCCCCAACCCCTTCCCAGAGCTTGGAATTCATTGGGGCTGTTTCTCCAAAACATTCTTTGAAGTTGAGCCCTTAGCTCCACAGTTATTAGGGAGACCTCTGAGAACCAAGTCAGCCCCAACAGCCAGTTCAGAATCTTGGCTAAACATGAGCCCTTTTATTCAATGGTCAAAATGCAAAACCAGGCAACTTTTGCTCATGGTGCTAAGTTGCAAACCATCTGTCTCTAGTCTTTAGCGAATGCTATTGGGAAGCATCAGGACAAAAGTTGTCATCCAAAAATTCCAATTCTAGTTTTCTCTTGGTCTGGGCTTAAAGCCAGAGGCGATTCTCCATAGGTGGCATGCCAGTGCCATCTGACTGCTGACATATTCTGTGTGGTGGCTGAGAAAACTGGAGAAGAAAGAGCCAGGGTAGTCAAAGGACTGTTTGTTAATTTTAAGATGTGCAGGATGAAGAGGAGAAGAATGCAAGGGTAGGCAACTTGGAACAATTTGTGTTATTGACAGCATCAGCAAAAAATAACCAGCTGGCTCTCAGCCAGGGAGTTTCCCATTCCGCTGCTGTGTGTGCATCACAGGTCTAAAGAGCACCCACAGCCTATAATACTGATCACTTTGAGTCTCACTCCATCCTGCCATGGGTTGCAGACCAGACCGTGTTTCATGGGCCTCCTATTTTAGAAGAAATGTTGAGGAGAAAGAAAGTTACATCCAGTCCTTCTGTGTCACCTGATATATTTAACAGCAAGGAAGGAAGGGAGGGAGGGAAGGAGGGAAGGGAAGGGAAGGGAAGGGAAGGGAAGGGAAGGGAAGGGAAGGGAAGGGAAGGGAAGGGAAGGGAAGGGAAGGGAAGGAAGGATCCCAGTACTTTGGGAGTCCAAAGCACAAGTATTGCTTGAGGCCAGGAGTTTCAGACCAGCTGAGCCACATAATAAGACCCTGATTCTACAAATTTTTTTTTTTTTTTTTTAATTAGCCAGGTATGGTGGTACATGCCTCTAGTACCAGCTACTTAGGAGGCTGAAGCAGGAGGATAGTTTGAGTTCAGGAGTTCAAAGTTACAGTGATCAAGCCACTGCACTCCAGCCTGGGAGACAGAGTAAGACTTTGTCTCTAAAAATCATAATACTAATAACAAAATGAAGAGAGCAAATTTTGATGCTTAACTGTTTTGTGGGCCTGTGTTGTCTCCTTTCCCTTCATCCTCAGCTTTGTATTTCACAGTGTTGGTGATATATGGAAAAAAAACTAAGACACAGTCCTTTAGGAATTGCCAAAACTCCTATCTAAATGTGAGTGAGAAATGGAAAATAAGATACATGAAATATGAGGGGTGAGAAAGCATGTTTTAGGGATGGGGGTGAGAGCTCCTCATATTGTGTGGGTAGACTAAAGCAAGCTGCCAATCAAGATCTCCTTAAGATTATTTAGCAGGGGGAAGGAGAGAAGAGGGGGCGATCACTTAGTGAGTTGAGCACAAGAGGAATACCTCGCAGCTTTGGAGAATGTTTAGAGGTAAAAGTGTGAGTGGGCAGCCCACATTTCTTCTGCTCCCACCACTGCCATCACACTATCTCCTTGTCTGCTAAAATTTCATTATTTTTCCATCAAGCACTTACTCTCCAAATTAGGCAATCCTAAAATGCATTTAATTCCGTATACCTAGGATCTGTTCAGTAGGCAAATGCTCTCACATAAAAATGCTTTTGCAAGAATTGAAATTTGACTGTCTAATCAGGCCACTGATATTCTCTTAAACTAGTCTGTGCTTTCCATTTAAATTGTACCCAGGGAGGACATATCTTGTGGTGGAAAAAGCATTCACCTGAGAATCTAAAGACCTGCACCCTAGTTCCCCATTTGAGACTCAGAAATTCTGTGACCTTGAGCAAATTTTGGCCCTTAGTATCTTCACTGAGATAAAATAATGAAGAAAAGTCACCTTTCAAATCCCTTCTCACTCCAGAATGCTCTGTTTTGCCAAGCCCATTAGAGGAGAACTAATGTTTTAATAGGTCAGTTCTATTGAGTCAGCACATATTTATTGAGCATCTACTGTTGTGCCCTAGTGACTTAAAAGCATCCAGGTCATTGATAAAAGTGCATTCTTAGAAACATGCAATGCACTGGGAGAATCCTACTCATTTTATAAACATGCTGTGATGGTGATTTTACTTAATCCACAGATCATGAAACCTCCCAGGCAGGTAGCTCAGTGTAGTGACAGTTTTAAAATGACAAAGACCTCTTTCTTGAAAACTGACTCAGCTATAATCAGTGTGTTTGTGACAAGACACTTCACTTTTCTTGGTCATGATTTTCTTCTCTGTGAATTTGGGACAATGAGGCCCACCTTAAATGGCTATGGTGAGGAGCAAGAACCCTACCTTTCAGTAGAACAGCTGAGCAGAATAACCTAGTAGGAATATATTAAGTTTTGAGCTCAGCAGACCAGGTTCAAGGGCTGGCTTTATGATTTCTTAGATATGTTACTGTTTGAAAGTCAGTTAATTTCTCCAAGCCTCAGCTTCTTGTGTGAGATGGGATAATAACATTTACCATACAAAATTACTGTATGGGAAGTTTAGCATAGTTTGTCAACACTTGGTAAGAATTCAGTTAATAAGAGCAATTACTGTGAATTACCTACAAATTCAGAATTGGCCTATCTAGACACAGTAAGCAGCTGGAGTTTACTTTGGTATTACAAAGGGAAGGAATCGTGTTAGAAAAGAGTATAAATGGGCTTGGGGCAGTGGCTCACACCTGTAATCCCAGCACTTTGGGAGGCCAAGGCAGGTGGATTACTTGAGGTCAGAAGTTCAAGACCAGCCTGACCAACAGGATGAAACCCCGCCTCTACTAAAAAAATAATAATAATACAAAAATTAGCTGAGTGTGGTGGCAGGCACCTGTAGTCCCAGCTACTCAGGAGGCTGAGGCATGAGAATCGCTTAAGCCTGGGAGGCAGACATTGCAGTGAGCCGAGATAGCGCCACTGCACTCCAGACTGGGCGACAGAGTGAGACTCTGTCTCAAAAAAAAAAAAAAAAGAAAAGAAAAAGAAAAAGAAAAAAGTATAAATGGTAGTCTAAGAAAAAATTCTAATCTACCTAAAAGATAAGCTATTGTTACATAGAGATAACCAACTCCATGTATTGAATTTACATAAAAATAATGATTGTGATGAAAACAAAGGTCAACATTGCTTTGATTTGCAAATTATTCTATTCGTGACAAAGACTTCTACCTAATCTATTATTTGTGAAGTTATTTCAGTATTTGAAATAGAGATTTAAAATATTGTATTTTCTTGGCACGATCAAAGTTTGCAGGGGTTGAAAGTGAATTTACTTTGAGGCATTAGGTTCTTTGGTATGGGCAACTATGATTCAATTTATTAGAAGGATATTGGTGAGCACATCACACCAAATTAATGGAAGTCTGGAGAAGCAGTTCCAGAAGTAGAATAGGAACAAGGAAAGAGACTTTTAGCAGGAACAGTTTCTTCCCTCCTTGTATCAGAGTTGAAAGTCCAGTTGACCAGGCTTAGATCTTAGAAGGCCTTCCCTCCAGATCCTTTCAACAGGAAGAATCTGTCCAGAGGCTACTCTTTACCTTCATTGAGGAAGAACAGATTATCTGAATTTTCTGATCTACTAGAACTCTCCACAATGGGGGAAAAGCAAATCCTCCAAAGGAAATGGAAGATGTTGATAGGAAGTGGAGATGGATGTTGGGCGACCAATATTAATAAAGGTCCCTACGGACAGACTTGTTTCCATATCTGACTCTGCCACTTGCTATACAAATTACTCCACTTTCCCAAGTCTATTGTAAAACGACGATAATAGTGAACCCAACTCCACAGGATTGCTATGAAATATAAATAGAGCAATGTTTATAAAGTGCCCAGCATAACTGTCACATAATAAGTATGTCTATTAAGTTTCAGTAAATCAAACTTTCCTTTCTTATTTCAGTGATGCCTGTGTTAGGCTTTCCTATATTAGCTCCATGTATATTTACTTACATATTTCTTACGTTCATGTGTATTAGTATTTTATTATCAAAGTATGTATTTCCAGAGAAAAAAGATCACGCCGAGAAAAAAGATCACGCCTCACTTTAACCAGTGCCATTTGCTTTTGATGATGACAGTGACAATAACAATAATAACAGGGAGGCATTGCCCTAGTAATTAGTTTTAAGTACTTTTTGAGACTTTAAAAATATCTACATAATATGGTATTTATACACATAGTCAATGCTTATAGTTATGCTTGGCATATAGGTATCCATTTTCTTTTTCATGGTCATGCTGAGGGACCCTGATGACACATAGACCATATTACCCTTACAAGGCTCTTAATGGCAGAATGGTTGACACAGTCTTACTTTCCTAAATAGTTTGCTGACTCACTTGTTCCATTTTTAGACATCAGCAGATCGGCATTGGTGACATCTGCTAATTATTTGGTTTGACTCGTGGCTGGCGTGAGACTTCCATCTGCATCAATCAGTAAGACATGATTAGTGTGAGGTTAATACCACCCAATCCATGACCAATTCGTTGTAATGAGAAGCCTTGTTTATTTTTCAGTTTTCCCCAGAGGTAATCATGTGTTGGAAACATAGCTGCCAGAAGTCGCACTGTCTTCGTATTAATAGCTTATCAACTCTCAAATTGCATTGACCCACCCAGTTACATATTTAAGACCTTCTGCACATCTCTTAGGGCTTCCAGCTCTCATTTCTATCTGGAAACAGTCTTGGAAGACAGCCGAAGACTGTGCTTTTATGGTTTGTCCTTCCTTGTTTCCCTAGTACAATATTTTGAGACATCCCCTCAAATGGCCCTCTTCTTTCTAAACCATCATCATGTGACAGTCACAGCTTCATTAAGACATGTTAGTTACGCTTCCTGGTTTAATTCAGAGTGAATTTAATCATACTCAATAAACTCACCAAGAGTTTTGTTGGTTGCTTGTGTAATGCTTGGGTAAGATTAGAAAGGCAATGGCCTCCAATCATGGTAGTAGCTAATTCCTTGTTTAATACTTTAGGTCAAAGTGAGTGCACATTTCACCATTTTGTGGTCTACCAGAGCAAACACAGAAGAATGCTTTCTGCCCCCTGGTGCTCATTGTCTGCTACTGCAGCAGATGAGTCAGCTGAGATATGTTCCAGACAGAAGTAGAAGGATTTGTGTCTCTACTGCTTATAGCACATGAGCAAAGCCACAACTTTTCAGTGCATCACATGTCAGATACCTCCTAAATATGCAAGTGTCAGGGAAATGAATGAACAGGATCTCTCAATTCTGTAACAGGAAGCACCACTAGGGAGAATGGCAGAGGCTCTGGGCTCTGGCTCTTGTTGCCTCATTAGCCTCTCATCTGGGAGCCCTCTGGGGTGCTGGCTGAGCCACCCTGGCCATGTCTGGGTCTCTTGATTATGCCAGGTTATTCCCTGACTCAACACACTGACACTTGCTTCTCTCTCTGCCTAAAAACTTCCTCACCCCCTTCATCCCCTAAATCGTATCTCTCCTTCAGAATGTAGCTGGAGGGCCACCTTCACAGGAAAGTCTCAATGAGGACTTCCTTAAATCTTCTCATACCACCTGATTCTTCTCCTTCAAGGCACCCATTACAATTGTAATTGAATAACTAAATTGTTTAATAAATGTGCAATCTGCTAAAATGTAAGCCCCTCTAGGGTCTTATTTACATTTGCATCTCCCGTAGGTGTACAACATAATTTTTAAATGAATGAACGAATTCTGAAGTGAAAACATAACATTCTTAAATTTGACAACCCTTTTGTTTGCAGATAAACCAAAGCCAGGTTTATCCTGGAGTATAATTTCAAAGATAACCAGGGGAAGAAGAGAGGAGAAGATAGGGAAGGGGTGGGACCGAATTGGGTCAAGGTTCTCTTCATGCTGTCTCACCAAGGAATAGTTGTATGCTAATGTAATTAAATGCCAAAACTAGCCTGCAGAAACTTTTCTCAAAGTTCTCTTAAGTTTACAAAGAGCAAGCATGCTTTTCAAATCCTACTTATTTTTATCCTTTGCCTATAATATGGATCCACCCTCCAAGATTCTAAAAGTTTTTAATTGTAATATCTGTGCATGGAACATAAGCTTAATTACTAAGGCAATGCCCATTGCTTTGTAGGGCCACGAACAATGCTTTTCATTACTGGGCATAAAGTACTCTGTGGTTATTTTCTCTATAGCCTTATATTGGAATAAGCAATAATTGTAGTTTATTCTTTACAGATGGAGGCAATAAGCACAGACAGATCTGGAACCCTTGCCTACTGTGACACAGAGCCCCAGTAGCAGGCAAGCCTGGGTCAGCTCCAGAGCAGCAATGGAGGGAAATTCCCAGGACTCTGGGTCTCTTGGAAGTTTCCAAGGCCTGCAACTGATCACAGATCCTGGTTTTCCTCCCATTGGCTAAGAAGATAATAAATACAAGCTACAGCTTGACTACTGTCTGAAAAAAAATCTTGTAATGGTTAATAGAGGAAAGAAGAGAAAGTCCAGATGTTTGTTTTTTTTTCCCCTGCTTAGTGTGAGTTGAATGCTAACTTGAGACTAGGTCTAAAGTGGATCAGAAAATGCTTTCTCTTTATAAGTCAATTCATATCAGAAAAAATGTAGGACACAGGCAATGCCCAATAGTTACAATGGGACATGGAAATGGAGAGGAAGGGGAGTAACACTTGTGGGGTTGATATTATCATTTCATCATCTATCTGAAATATCACACAAGGGAGGGAAAACTGAAACGGTAAAAGCCACATACAGATTCCACTGTTTTTAACATCACATTTGTTTCCCATTCATTTAACTTTCAATAAATATTTATTGAAAACTGGCAATATACTAAGCTTTGCAAACACAACAAAGAATAAAATGAAGCCCTTGGTCTTTCGGACTTTACCTTTCATGGGCAGGGTACAGATAGAGAACAAGGTGGAATAATGCTCAAGTAAATAAGCCAGGTAATTTCAAACACTAATAAGCATTACAATCATGATAAAGCAGGGCGATGTGATTGAAAGGGGCTGGAGGTGGGAGTTTGTTTTAGATCTGTGCTGTCCAATACAGTTGCCACTAGCCATATGTGCCTCCTGAATATTTGAAATGTGTCTAGTCCATGTTGAGATGTGCTGTAAGAGATGAACTGAATTTCAAAAACTTAGTATGAGAAAAAGAATAGAAAATTATCTCATTAACATTTTTATACTAATTGTTGAAATGAAAATATCTTAGATATACTGGATTAAATAAAAATATCATGAAGATGGATTTAACTTCTTTTTATGTGCTTTCACTGTGGCTACTTGAGCATCTAAAATTGCGCTCACACTTGATCTTTACCTTTTTGTACTGGGCAGCACTATGGTTGGATAGTGTGGTCAGGGTGGGCCACCCAGCCACTTAAGAAGATAATAACACACTTAGGAGGAACTGGGCATGCAAAGGTCTCAGGGCAGAGTAGTGCGGGCAAGGAGAACAGCAATGGCAAAGAACCTGAGGTGGGAACCAGCTTGGTGAGTTGGAAAAGAAAGCAAGCCAATATGCCTGGAGAGAAGGCCAGGAGACAAGGAGGTCAAAATACGGTAAACCCCCAAGACCAAGGCTTGCTCCTGCAGGGCTTTGTAAATGAGAGTCAGAAGTTAAATACAAGGCCGGTCACAGTGGCTTGCACCTGTAATGCCAGCACTTTGGGAGGTTGAGGCAGGAGCATCACTTGAGGCCAGGAGTTCAAGACCAGCCTGGCCAACATGGCAAAACCCTGTCTCTGTTAAAAATACAAAAATTAGCCAGGTGTGGTGGCAGACTGCATGCCTGTAATCCCAGCTACTCGGGAGACTGAGGCAAGAGAATTGCTTGAACCCAGGAGGTGGAGGTTGCAGTGAGTGGAGATTGCACCCCTGCCTTCCAGCCTGGGCGACAGAGCAAGACTTCGCCTCAAAAAAAAGTTAAATACAGGCTTTCCATAAAATATTGAATATTAGAGCAGATTTGTTCCTATGTAATTTTCCAGGAACTGTTCCATAATATTAATATTCAGCATGAAACCCTGGTTTAAAAATGCAAAGAAACCCATTCAGCTTAGAATAGCTCCATGCTAATGAAGGCTTAGACTGGAATATGCATTTACTAAACTCATTTATTTTCATATAATCGTTATAATGTTTCTGTATAGCTGCTTCCTTGTAAGGAGGAAGAACATAGGTAGATAGAGAATGCACTCAAATTAATTAAATAAGAATCTCAGGTTCATCTTCGTCTACTTTACTCATTGCAAGCTCAAACTCTGAGGGTGTGTGTAATAGAGGAAGGCAGGCAAACCTGAGTCCACCCAGAAAGTATAGGGTACAGGTTGGGAGATAAATATTAAAGTTTTCCCTTCTTTACACTTGAATGTGTCTACCATACACAGATTTTCTACTGGGCTACTCCCAGGAAAAAGAAAATAAACTGAGTATGTTCTTTCTTTCCCTGGGGAAGTAGTTCAAAAAAAAAGTAGTGAATCATTTAATGACCAAATATTTCTGATGTATTTTAGAGTTTATATAATGAATGTATTTGTCATAAAAGCAAAATTTTGAGTTTCACCAGTAGAAACACTTTGTTCCCAAATGTCAAAGTGAAACTGACATCCATAATTATCACGCAGCTCTCTCTCTCACACACACACACACACACACACACACACACACCACACAAAGGCAAAGTAAAATGTGTCCTCACAAGGGATATGTGGTTACTAAATTTAAAAGGAATGGCCCAAGTATTTGAGAATATCTAGGAACAATGTCAAGACCGGTGCCTTGTCAGAATATGTCCAACCCTGTAAGTCACTGGGTCCTTGATCATCAAAAGCGGGGCAGAGCTCTTGCTGCACCCAGGTCATTAGAAACTCGTGTGGGCAGAGCTCTGGGTTACAAGGCACAGGTGGGGCAAGGTGAGTCAGCCAGGTGTGTTCCTTTTCTTTAAGAGTCCTTACTCGACCAGGCACGGTGACTCATGCCTGTAATCCCAGCACTCTGGGAGGCTGAGGCAGGTGGATCACCTGAGGTCAGGAATTTGAGACCAGCCTGGCCAAGGCAAAACCCTGTCTCTACTAAAAATACAAAAAATTAGCCAGGTGTAGTAGCAGGCACCTATAATCCCAGCTACTTGGGAGGCTGAGGCAGGAGAATCACTTGAAACTTGGAGAAAAGGTTGCAGTGAGCCAAGATCACGCCACTGCACTCCAGCCTGGGTAACACAGCCAGACTCAAAAAATAAAAAAAAGAGTCCTTACTCTCTGATATTATGGATGAATGGGGTCACAGTGCTTTGTTCTGATTACTAAGATTCTACATTCACAAGTAGTTTGTAGACCTAGAACCTAGATTTAGACTTATGGATGTTTCAACAAGTGAAAACTTATGAATTGTGATGGCTTAAATGGATCCTAAGAGCGTTACTGACTTAACTTTCTCAAAAATAAAAGCCTCTATTTAAACAACACAGAAAGAAAACAAGTTGTGATAGCATAAATCAGTGCCTGGCACACAGTCGGCATTCAATAAATCTTTGCCGAATGTTAGAATGTACAAATGTTACTTAAGATTTAGGGGAAACTTATCATGAGATTAGGCCTATTTTGGCCTAATCAGTTTCTCCTAATGAGCTTTCTGAGGAGTTATGCATATAAAGAAAAAGGAAAAGTGAAAAATAAAAATACATATTATTTGCAAGAGATCCCAATAGAGGCCTCTCCAGTAAGTTGAACTGGAGCCCTTGTTGTAGGTTCCAGCTCGCCATGTTCATTACACCTCTGAGTCCTAGTTTTCCTACAAGCTAACTCCAGAACCTGAAGAGGTGAGTTCTCCAGAGCTCGGAAAGCTAGTCCTACAATAAGAAACAGAGAAAACAAGACGGCTGGGCCTATACTTTTGACACAGTGACACTGCCAGACAAATGGCATAGCCTAAACGGTGCCCTTCAGCTCAACAATCGGATTTGCAACTCCTCCTTTCTGGGACCTGAGGGTTCCGGGGGTAACAATGGCCTCCATAGGGAGAAAACTAAAATGGAAATCAAGACTAGGTAGTCATGATCTGTAACCGACAAGTTTGAAAACTTCAAGAATGAAAACGAATGCAATTTTGAAAATGTGGGTGCGTATGGTGATTACCATTACTAAGCATAAACCCTGCGGATTAAGTTTTATGCAACCTATTTAAAATTTAATCAAATTGAGCCTCATGGTAGTTAAGCCACTTGCTGGGGCCCAACAGTAACCAAGTGGAGGAGCAGATATTTGAGTCCAAAACTGTGTTCCTTCTTCTCTGCTACACTGCACATGGGCACATTTCTGTGAATTGAAGTAGTAGCAGAACACTTTTACGAACGTTAGTACTGTGAAAGTACTAATGGAATTTTCCAAATAAGAAATTGCTTGTTGATTACATTTTGTGTTATCCATTACTGTTGTGAATATAAATTGTATTAATTATACTTATGAAAACATAAATAATGAATAGTAGAAGCTACAGCAAGAAGCAAGCATTCATAATTTAAGAATTCCTCCAGGCCTATGGAAAGGAAAATAACTGTGTTTGACTTGTGGTCTCATTTCTCAGTTTGCCAACCCTGAACTTTGTAGAGACTTCTTCACGTTACAATCAATATAAATCCATAAAATCTGGCTTATTAACTTCTTTCCCAATATGGTTCACCTTTTAAGTCTCTGTTTCTGTGTTTGTCACTCCACTCTCGCAATGACCCAAGCAGCCCTAGAACCTTCATCATAGTTCTCCTTTCCACTGATACTCAGTTGTCTAATTCCACCAACCCTAATGCAGCAAAGATTTACCTCTGGGTCCCATACGTTTGTTCCCTACTACTTTCCTTCTGCTTCTGCTCTAATTCACAAACGTTTATTACTTCTTGCATTAGCATGAATGCTTTCTGCTGCACGTATCATAAAATCTCAACTCATGTTGACATAGACAATAAGAATATTCATTATCTCGTATAACAAGATGTCTGAAGGGAAGGCAGTTCCAGGTTTGTTTAAATCATAATCAAGGAATCAGGTTCCTTGAATATTGGCCTTGTCCACAGACTAGCTCCTCCTATCATAGCAAAATTTTGGTGGCATGGTAGTTCCAAGTGTCACATGGAGATGACTTCCAGCCAAAGAAAAGATCGTCTCTTTTTTTGTTTCCTTTTTTCAAAAGGAGAAGACACTTCCAAGAAGGTGCCTAAAGGACTTCTTTCACATCTCATTGGCTAGAAATAGACTCTAAGGACTCATCCTAGAGTGGATTCCTCCTCTGGGCAGGGGATGGTGCCTCCTCTTCTGAAGGTTATAGCTAGGAGGAGATGGGGGTACCATGGACTAAAACCAGGATTCCGTTAGGAAGGAAGGAAGGAAGGAAGAACAGAATGGATGGTGGATGGTTGACCGGTGGTGTCTTCTATATCCATCTCTTGCCTGGGCTGTCATGGTAGACTCCCAACTATGTCCTAGCCCCTAGAGTCTCCTTATGCTAATTTGTGGCACAGACCCTATCGAGATCAATCTTTATAAAGTACAGCATTGTCACAGAACTCAATGCCAACTTCTCAATCTGGCCTCCAAGTCTTTCTACAATTTACCGCAAACTTCCCTACTCCTGGTGTTATCCCATGCAAGATACTTTCTTTTGAGGATGCCTTCTCTTTACTACCCACGCTTGCCATATCTCATGAATTTACCTCTATCCTGTCACCAAAGTAATATTCCTAAAAACAAAAATCTGAACTGCACTGTTGTACTTAACTTCTTATGGGATGCATTTAAATTCCTTAGCATGGCATACATAGCCTTTTACAAATTAGTCCCCACATGTCTCTCAAGGTAATTTTTCTATTAAACTTCATTTTCTCCCCACCCCATCCCAACTCCAACCACAAAGAAAGGTCTCACCCTTCCCAAACACATCACTGTCTTTTATGTCTTCATGCCTTGTCATATGTTATGCTCACTGCCTGGAATATATTTCTCATCTTTTTTCCATCTGGTAAAATTCCATTCATTATTCAAAGCCCAGATAAAAGCTCATTTCCTTCATAAATGCTTTCCCAATTCCCCAGACAGAATTAATTTCTTCCTCCCCTGATGCTTCCAAAGAGTTCTATTACACCCATCAACACATTGTATAGTAATGATTTGTTTATATTCATGTCCTCTATCAATATATTTTTCTATGAGACTTTATTGTTTTAGTTATATTAATTTTTCCCCCAGTTGCTGGCACAGAGCAAATCCTCAGTGAAAGATTGAGGATAATTTATTTAGAATGACCCTTCTGTTTAAATTCTACCCATACCTCATGGCCAGGCGTGGTGGCTCACACCTGTAATCCCAGCTCTTTGGGAGGCCGAGGCGGGCAGATCACGAGGTCAGGAGATTGAGATCACTCTGGCCAACATGGTGAAACTCCATCTCTACTAAAATATAAAAAGTTAGCCGGGCATGGTGGTGTGCGGCTGTAGTCCCAGCTACTTGGGAGACTGAAGCAGGGGAATTACCTGAACCTATTATTTGGGGATTCCTAATAGGACATCAGAATAATAGTAGGAAATCAGAAAAACAGTTAAGCCAATACTATGCCAAATGTTTCTCAAACATCTAAGGTATATGTGTGTGTGTGGCGGGGTGTTGTACGTATTTTGTGGTCAGCTTTAGAAATTCTATAAGAATTTTTAAATTTTACTATTTTATATAGACAATTTTTTTTAAAATACACAAACATTCTTGGTCACATATATATAAATAAATAAATAAATAAATAAATAAATAAATAAATATATATATATATTTTTTGTTTTTTTACTGAGACCTGTGACAAGATTCCTTTCTCTCAATGACATTGCATTTGTGATCTTGTTGATGCCAGGAGATATGCTCCATAGACTTCCCTCAAGTTTAAAGATAAACAAGAGCTAGCAATGGATATTTTTGTTTCGGAGGGTTTAAAGACTTTATTTCTTTTCAAAACCAATATTAGGCCTAAATGCCACAAGACCAGTTGCAGTTTATTAATATAAGTGGTAAGTTTATAATCACAAGTGATTACATCTAACTTCAAACAATAAATGGACTTGGTTGATTCAGTGAAAAAATCAACCAACAATAGTTCAAGTTTGAAAAACTCTGAAACCTTGCACTTCCCAGAAACCAGTGGTTCCCGAGTGTCTATCATTAATATACCGCATGCCCAGAATGAACTGTATCTGTGTGCCAAATACCGTATATCATGCCATATACTGTAGTAAACTTAATACTTGTGATAAACCAATCCAAAATTAAATGTCAACATCATTTGTCATAAATAAGAAGTAATTATTTTACAAAACTAAAAGCATAACCAGGTGATTCTAATTCCAGCTGGAACGTAGGAAAGCCTTGGTGCCTGAGGCCTAATCGCTCTTTTTTTTTTTTTTTTAAGTGAGATTAACAAATGTTAAAGAGTTGAAAAAAAAAAAAAGTTAGCACTGGCTGGGCACGGTGGCTCACGCCTGTAATCCCAGCACTTTGGGAGGCTGAGGCGGGCAGATCACAAAGTCAAGAGTTCGAGACCAGCCTGGCCAATATGGTGAAACCCTGTGTCTACTAAAAATACAAAAATTAGCTTGGCATGGTGGCAGGTGCCTGTAGTCCCAGCTACTCGGGAGGCTGAGGCAGGAGAATCACTTGAACCCAGGAGGCAGAGGTTGCAGTGAGCTGAGATCATGCCACTGCACTCCAGCCTGGGCGACAGAGTGAAACTCCATCTCAAATATATATATATATTAGCACTAAAAGGAAAGACTGAAAGAAATTTTTAAAGCACATAGTTTTGTCTCTGTGTAATTTATTTACTATTAACCATTGTTATTACATTCCTTAAAAAAATCACCTTTATACCATGGATGGCACCAGACTACATTTAAGAATTACAACCAGGCCAGGCACGGTGGCTCATGCCTGTAATCCCAGCACTTTGGGAGGCAAAGGTGGGCAGATCATGAGGTCAGGAGTTCAAGACCAGCCTAACCAATATGGTGAAACCCCGTCTCTACTAAAAATACAAAAATTAGCTGGGCATGGTGGTACGCTCCTGTAATCCCAGCTACTCGGGAGGCTGAGGCAGGGGAATCACTTAAACCAGGCAGGCGGAGGTTGCAGTGAGCTGAGATTGCACCACTGCACTCCAGCCTAGTGACAGAGTGAGAATCTGTCTCAAAAAAAAAAAAAAAAAAAAAAAAAAAAAGAGAATTGCAACCATAATCAAAACAATCAACTTGTGGACTAAAATTAACATTTAAGTCAGTGTTCTGATTTATGATCATGTGTTTTGCATTGTGACAACATGTTTCACTAAAGACAATACTTCATCATTTTTAAAGGATTTATAATATCTGACTAAGTAGGTAACATTCGGAAGCTAAAATATGAACTCAACATTATGAGAAAAGTTACATTTAAAGAAACTTTTGAAGAAAGAACAATGAAAAACGTAGGTGGATTTAGAAGATCTCCCCATTTCAATTTACATTTTAAGACCATTTCTCTCATTACTGGGCACTTAATGGCTTACCAACTAGAGCCCTACTTCTGAAAGATAAGCACAAAAAAATTAAATAATGCCTTTTAATCTCCTTTATTTCCACCAGAATGTATAAAAAATTCAAAGATGATTATTTGAAGATATCTTTGGGGAGTATATTTTCATGCATCAGCCTAATTTTAATCATTCTGAGATTTTTTTTTAGTTCAAACATTCACTTCCAAAGAATTCTTTCTTTCCTTCCTTCCTTCCTCCTTCCTTCCTTCTTTTCTCTTTCTTTCTTTCTTTCTTTCTTTCTAAAAGAGAATATTCAAAGCAGCAGCAGCAATTAACTATGAAATTCTGGGAACAGAGACCTCCGCAGAGACTTCACTCAGCATCCAGGTGGGCTAGAAGAAGGTAGCACTAGGTGCTCGGGACAACGTGGTTAGGGCTTCATGGCTGTGGACGCTGAGGTGGCAGAGCATGGTTTACCTAGTGGAGACAGACAGTAGGGACAGGTCTCTACCGCTGCTAACTTATGCCATAGAGTGACCCAGGCAATCAGAATTTCAACTTGCAGGGAGAGAATTAAGACTAATAGAGATCCTTTCCTTCATTTAACCAAGTTGCAGTGTCTTTTTAACTGGCAACTTTGGGCCAACCTATGCCCTAGACTAGGGAATAGTAGATGACTCGTAGGTGCCCGAACCATTTTGTTACTTAGTACTCAGTTAAGGACTCAGTAGGATGGCTCAGCCTTAGAGGGGCCAGGAAAGAAAACAACACATACCCAGTGGAGTAAGTTAAGTTCTTAGGGATCAGATGCAGGTATAGGCAATGGGAGAAGACCAGCTAATGTCCTGAAAGTTGGAGATAGTTAGGAGAGGAAGGCATAGGCAGCCAGTAGATGACAGCAGGACCAGCAAAGTTCCAGCATTACAGCAGGTGATTGGAGCAAAACAATGGAAAACCTAAGCTCTTGCAAGCAGGTGCACAGGTCAGAGACAACCATGAGCAGGGAACAAGGTCAATGCTACAAAGCTGAGTTTCTGGGTCAGGAATTGAGTATACAAGGGACAAGTGACCTATGTGTGTCTAGGAATGGTGGTTAGAGCAGGGCAAAGCTCAGGTCTGGGAGGAAGTGAGTGCTGGGTGGGTTATCGAGGCAGTCTCAGGTATGAGAAAAACAAGACAGAAACCCCCAGAACAGGTACAAGGGTAGAACTCTTTCGTTTAAAGAGAAAAAAGGCAAAAACCATTTATCAGAACTGGAGCAGGACTAGCAGTAAATGGAAAGCAGTGGAAAAATAAAGCCATTTTCTAAATGATCTGAATTTCTGATTTTTGTTTCCTTTTCTGTTTATATACTTGATTTTTCTCTTTCATACTAAAGGCTTTCTTGAAATGTCTGATAATCCTTGGCTATTAATTAACATTTAAGAACAATGCACTAAAAAAGCTCTGTGTAAACATGAGCTTATTAACTGATGAGACTAGTAGAATAATTGGATGGGAGTCAGTGACTTTGAATGAAACTCTCAAACAGTAGAATGCGGAAATCAATGTCTCCTTAGATGGCATTTATTTTCTTCAAACAGGAATCCTCTGTCTTCTGCCTAAGAAGTAAATGTCTGGAACATAAAAATAAGAGTGGAGGAAGGAGGAGGCTCCTACCATTCAACATGCCAACTCTTTCAATCCTTCCATCATCAGCCCAGTATTTCATCCCATCTTTCTGGTGCCTCCGTGTCTGAAGTCCTCCTATTTAATGCTGCTTGAAAATAAACCTCAGATTTTTTTGCCTGTGATGGGAAAGTTAATCCCATGTAAGTTAATCCCAGGTTATATGTAAGTACAAAAAGAGGCTTAAGGGTCCAGTCACTAAATAGCATGACTTACAACAAATTCCTTTAAGTTCTTGTCCTCTGCAGAACCTGGTGTCTCTGGTGTTAGACCTGTTAAGAGTTCCATGATAGGAATAAGCTCACGTTTCATTAATACTAGACTTTAGAGGCTGTATAAGTTATAGCCCCCTACTCTCTGTTGAGTCAGTTACCACTTCATCCTCTTTCCATCTCACAAAAAGGTTGAGATCTTAAGTTTCCTGATTTTTCTTCTCCTGGGTTTATTTTATTTTTTTAATGTTTGAGACTTTTTAGGTTAGTTTTTTTTTAACTAGCATATGATGATATTGCTGAGAAAGATTCAAGGAGTCATCTTTAAGGAAAAATTCCTGTAAGTTACTATTGATGACATGAAAAATGGGGTGCATATTTGATACTTAGACTGTCAAAGGTAGCCTTCTGGCTGGGTGTGGTGGCTCACACCTGTACTCCCAGCACTTTGGGAGTCCTAGGTGAGTGGATCATTTGAGCTCAGGAGCTCAATACCAGCCTGGCCAACATGGTGAAACCCCATCTCTACTAAAAATACAAAAAATTCACTGGGTATGGTGGTGCATGCCTGTAGTCCCAGCTGCTCAGGAGGCTGTGGCAGGAAAATTGAACCTGGGAGGCAGAGGTTGCAGTGAGCCGAGATTGCACTACTGCACTCCAGCCTAGGCGACAGAGCAAGGCAAGATTCTATCAAAAAAAAAAAAAAACAAAAAAAGAATGTCAAAGGTATCAAAGGTAGCCTTCATATGTAGATAAATTATTATGACAGGTCTTGATGGAAAGAAAGGAGAATGACTCATAATTATCCTGATAGTTTACAGAACAGGAAAGATAGTACCCTGGAGTCTAGTTAG
This sequence comes from Symphalangus syndactylus, assembly GCF_028878055.3. Lineage (NCBI taxonomy): Eukaryota > Metazoa > Chordata > Mammalia > Primates > Hylobatidae > Symphalangus > Symphalangus syndactylus. The sequence continues at coordinate 112,451,428 of NC_072424.2, forward strand.
TGGTCTTAACTCTCCATTTGGGGGTGAATGGGACTGGGCTTGCTAAGCAGAGCTGACTCAGATGTTTCTCAGATTAGTTTTACCCAGATTACCAATCTATCTCGTCTCTAGTTGATACATTCCATTTCTTACTTTTGAAATCATGTATCCTCTCCCCTCCAAAGCAGTTTACCCATCATCTGCTACTTATCCATGCTTATGGTGAACATTGCTCTCACAATAAGATGAATTGTATATCTGGCTCATTTGTCAATGAGTGATTCCCAAATGAGGCTGGTGCCAGGTGCCTGGCAGGCTTTGTGTGAATAACTTAGGAGGTTTGTTTAAAAAAAAAATGGATTTGCAGATCCCACCATCACACTTTGAGGAACCGATTCAACAGGTGGATTAAGGAGGGACTGATGAAGGTAATTCTGAGTTATTATTATAGAACAGTCATTACAATTATTTGTTTATTCTATATCTATCCATATCTATTTGCTTACATATATATTGGCCACTTGTAGATAACTAGTACATGACGCATATGAAGATACAAAGATGAATAGACATTCTTGGCCTTTGAAAAATTAAAATTTAGGCTGGGCACAGTGGCTCATGCATGTAATCCCAGCATTTTGGGAGGCTGAGGAGGGTGGATCACCTGAGGTCAGGAGTTCAAGACCAGGCTGGCCAACAGTGTGAAACCCCATCTCTACTAAAAATACAAAAAAATTAGCTGGGTGTGGTGGCATGCACCTGTAATCCCAGCTACTCGGGAGGCTGAGGCAGGAGAATCACTTGAACTTAGGAGGCGGAGGTTGCAGTGAGCCAAGATCGTGACATTGCACTCTAGCCTGGGCAACAAGAGCAAGACTCCATCTCAAAAATTAAAAAAAAGAAAAAGAAAAAGAAAAATTAAAATGTAGTAGATGATATAGACATAGAAAGAATTCTAATTAAAGTCAGTAGTGTAACTATAAAGACAATGTGAATTATCTAAAGTGTAGAAATTCAGAAGGGTCAGAAATGACTTATAGAATCAGGGAAGGTCTTGTGAGGATGTAGCCACTAAGTTGGGTTATGAAGAATGGGTGAGATTTCCAAGGGCAGGAATGGAGAGCATTTGAGTAGGTTTTCAGGCATTTGCCTAAAATATCCAAAATCAAAATTGTGGTATACTAGATTCACTTTAATTTTGATATATTTTGTGTTGAGCATAAATAAATATTCTAAGTTAAATATCTAAGTTTGTTGATAGAGGCACAATGAAATATTTTCAATGGGCTTAATTAATACTAATAATTGTTATCACATATTTACTAAGTACCTGCTGTGTATTGATATTTAACAGGTATTGGGCAAAATATAACAATAACATAAAACTCATCTACCTTGAAGAAGCTAAAAAAATATAAAATGTGGAAATATTAAGATACAAAATACTCAATATTTCTTAATAGATATATTGATAATGGTCCATATTCTTTCAACTTGATTTACATCACTTCTAATTAATGTATGGTTTGAGTCTTTTTATAGGTCAGTTTTTGGGAAAAAATAAAGAAATGTTTTGTTTCTATTTTAAACACTTAATCTTAGCCAAAAGGCCAAGAAGCGATGTGTTTCTATTTTAGTATCATCAATCAGCAGTACTTCCTCATGTAATAATGGGGAAACAGTTTATTTCTCCTTTCCTTATTCTATTTATGGCTGAGAATAATTTTTAAACTTGCTTTTTCTTCTCAAATGTTCCATTTTATCTCTTGTGTTGCTTTTTCAACTTTATGTTAATATGCCTTTGCTGTTTCTTGGTAATCTTCATTTTCCTATTAGTTTCAAATATAATGTGCTGTTTATATTCACCTCAAGCTCTTCTTTCAGTTAAAGTACAAAATCAGGTTGGAATTTTTCCAGAACATTTTCAAGAAAAATGTTAATAATAGCCATATGCTGCACTCTGTATATTGTCTTAAAAATTATTAAAACTGTTATAAAGCACCTATTTGTGCTTGGTGGTATATAAAAAGATGGACATTATTGCTACTCTCTAGGGAATCTAATATTGAAGAAGATCAATCAGTAAAGGACATAAATTGCAAGCAGCAAATACAAATACATAAAGAAACAAGGTGACATAGAAGATAAACTCTAGACACTAATAAAGAGATCATGTTATGATCATCATCTTCTTCTTTCCCTTTGCCTCTGAGCCACAACATGTCCTTCTTTTCTCTACGTTCTGTGCTCTTTGTTCTTCCCATTTCTTACCCATTTCTTTCTTTTCTTTTCTCCAATTTCTTAGTTTAACGGAAGAAGAGTTCCTTAGCCCTTCTCTGGTCTCACAAAAAGCATTTATTTCTCTCTTGGGATGGTTCTTGCCCAGTGACACTAAGGATGAAGAGCCCTCCTTGCTCCTGAATGGCCACTCTGGATATGCCTGGTCAGTCTCACTCTCAGTTGGCTGGGATCTCTGCCTTGGCTCTCCCGGAGGGGATCTCTTCTTCAAAGAGCACCACCGATTCCTCATGGAAAGCATGAAAGATTGACATCATGGGCGTCAGAAACAGTAAGCTATGTAGGCTCAGCTCTGTCGCGACTTGTATGGTCTTATACCAACCTGGACATGTACTCTCTTGTCTGTAAAATAGGGAGGTTTGTGGCAAGCTAAATAACAAACCCCTAAACATGCCTGGTTTCTAATCCTTGAAACCTACGAATGTTAACTTATGTGTCAATAGAGACTTTGCAGATGTGATTAGCTTAAGGACCCTGAGATAAGGAAACTATTACTAGACTAGTTGAGTGGACTTGATGTAATTACAACTGTCCTTAGAAAAGGGACCCAAATGTCCTTATATAAAGGAGTCAGAATCAGAGAAGGCAATATGACAATGGAAGCAGGGATTGGAGTGATGTGATCTGAGGATGAAGGAAGTGGCCACAAGCCAACCAAGATAGGCATCTGCTAGAAGCTGAAAAAGTCAAGAAAATGGATTCTCTCCTCAGATTATCCAGAAGGAACTAACCTTGTAGACACCTTGACATTAGCCCAGTGGAACTGGTTTTGGACTTTTAGAACTATAAGAGAATAAATTTGGGCTGCTTTAAGCTACTAAATTTGTGGTAATTTGTTACAGCAGCAATAAGAAACGAATACAAGATTGTACTCGGTGACTTCTGTGGTTGCTTCCATCTCTAACTGCTGCTTCATAGCTATGACCCATTGCTAAATGGCCTAGACTTTACAACACTAGAGTGTACTAAAGGATCTTGTTAAAATGAACATTGACAAGACTTTTTGTTGCTGTCGTTGTTGTTGTTATCTTTTTGAGACAGCGTCTTACTCTGTCGCCCTGGCTGGAGTGCAGTGGCACAATCATACCTCACTGCAGCCTCGAACTCCTAGGTTCAAGCTCTCTTCCCATCTTGGTCTTTAAAAACACTGGGCATGGTGGCTCACGCCTGTAATCCCAGCACTTTGGGAGGCCAGGGCGGGTAGATCACAAGGTCAGGAGATCGAGACCATCCTGGCTAACACGGTGAAACCCTATCTCTACTAAAAATACAAAAAATTAGCCAGGCGTAGTGGCGGGTGCCTGTAGTCCCAGCTACTCGGGAGGCTGAGGCAGGAGAATGGTGTGAACCGGGAGGCGGAGCTTGCAGTGAGCCGAGATCACGCCACTGCACTCCAACCTGGGCAACAGAGCAAGACTCCGTCTCAAAAAAAAAAAAAAACAACCAACAACAACAAAAAAAAAAACAAAAAAAACACAAAACCACGCTGGGATTATAGGCATGAGCTGCCACACCCAGCCAAGACTGCTAATCAGGTGTTGCTTGTACTAAAGAGTATGTGAATTTGAAGAAAGGCAATTGAAGAAGAGTCTGCAGTTTCATGTGAGGTTTTGTTCAAGCAATTAGTAGTAGGAGAAGAGCATCAGTCTTCCCGCATTAACCCCAAACTACGATTCCAACTTCTTCTACTACATCCTACTCTCTAGCCCCATCAGTTTTCTCATCAATTCCCAACTGGGCTCCTCTGTTACTCAATTTCATTGTCAGTGCTCACCAGGAAATGCTGTTTCCCAAATCTGCCCTAAGCTCCAACCCCATGCAAAGTCTTAAAAGCTCTGCTGACCACTGGGTCACACTTAATCGTATCTTCCTGTATTTTCTGCGAGGGTATAATTTGTCCTACTTCCAGCCAGACACTTAAATCCACCTTCTGTGTTGTGTTATGTATCTGTCTCCTCCCTTAGACAGAAGAACCATGAGGGTTCTGTCTGTAGCTTATTCATTTTGGTGGCTCCTGAGGCCTAGGACTAATACCTACATGTAGTAGATGTTTGATGTTTCTTGAATTAAAGTCATAGAGGACTAAGGAATCTAGGACCCAAGGAACTAATTATCTTTTCTTCTCATAAAATTTTGCATATTAGTGCAAAGAATAGTGTAAGAATTTTGCATCTTAGTGCAAAATTCTTCCATAGGAAAAACTGCAGAGGAACATGTATTCCTAAGTGCTCCTCAACTTTTCTCCTTACTTTCCACAGTGTTTTACTTTAGTATAAACCTCCTAGGCTTACCCGTCCTCTGACATGCCACAGACAAATAGGAAAAAGTTAAACACATCTTACTTGCACAATTTTTTCCAGCAAGAAGATCAAAAGTTAATTCAGAGCCTAAAGTGGTTTGTTAACTCACACTACATTGCAATTTATAGGAAGGGCATAATCCATTCTGATTTACCATCACCCCATTATTCTTTCTATTCTTTGAAATTCAGGATTAGATGTATTTTAAGAACTTAAAAACTGTTTAAAAGTGTCAGGAGTAATCACTAATAATGCCTCTTTACCACCTTGTTCCCAACCAAATCCTAATTAAGTAAAGCTCTTCAGTAGGTGAACAGTAAAGGCAATTTATTCTATCTGCTTAATATTAAGCTGTATCCAAGTATGAATTTGATGATGAAGAATTGAAAGGTAAAATCAGTTCACTTCAGAAATACCTTCTGGTTGTAGAATGCCTGTCACTTTAGTCATTTCCTTAATCATAGTAGGTGCTTATGCCAAACCTTTCATTTGGATACCTAAGGGAGCTTAACTCTTAAATCCTCTGTACACCAAAAAAAATAAAAAAATAAAAAAAAATAAATGGGTAGTTCCAAAGTGCCTATTACTGTTATTTTTCAGACGGGTAAATAGACCCAAAGGTCAAATTCTCATACTTCTGTCTGTGGAAGAACTATGAAGAGAATGAAGCTCATAGATGCCCAATTTTGTGTTATCATCACTTGCCCAATCTAACATGTTTGGCAGAAAACCCCTGCCTCATTTGACCAGAAGTAGATGGGCTAATGAATATTGAATTCAACTGGCGATGATACTGGAGGAGATTCTACGTAACAGCTGCTTAGATTTGGCAGCACTATAAACAATTTTATTTTTATAAACAGCAAACGGATGCTGGTTCTTTAAAGAAGAAAAAATTTGCTAATCTCTCTGTCTGAAAAAGAACATCTATGGTATGCTCCTATCTACAAGTAAATAAACAAACCTCCCAGGCAGAACCCAGGTCATCCACACATGCTAATGTCTTCTTTCATTATTGATCCTCAGGGACACAGCGGATGTTCTACAGGGTTTTCCAGGCCCTTCTCCATCTTTAGGATATAGCTCAGGAAACCACAATCACAATAAGACTTGGGTAAATATGTTTATACTGCAGCTCCCCGTTTCCATTAAACAAATTACAATAACATTACAGTCTGAATATTTTTGAAAAAGGCATAGGGAGAGAGATCTTTGTTCCAAAAAGAATTGGTAGCTAAAGCAGGATGGAATAAAGAGTGCCTAGTTCAGAAAATTCTGGCGAATTCAGTGTTCTGTATAAAATTAAGTACATGTGTTCTCTGCCTAAAAATAAAAAATGTAGTAACTGGTTGTACATAAAAATTTTGAATAAAGATATACAGATTCTGGGTTAGTTAATTATTAGATTGCTTTTGAATACTTTATTTTTTTTTTTTTTTTTGTTACTTTTATAGAGTTTTGCTATGTTGACCAGGCTGGTCTCAAACTCCTGACCTCAAGCAATCCTCCCAACTTAGCCTTCCAAAGTACTGGGATTACAGGCATGAGCTACCATGCCCACCCCTGCTCTTGAATACTTTAAAGGCAAATTTAAAGCAAACATTTGATCTGTATATTTTGAAGACGGAAAGGCCAATCGCTGGGCTAGGAAACTTCCAGGCTAGATTTGGTTCTTGGCAAAATTTCACCTGGCTATCGGCTGGTGTTCTAAAATTAAGTGTTCCTTGCTTCTATCCCTAATTATTTGGATGAATCAAATCTTAGAGAAAATAAGCATGTCGTCTCAGACTTCATAATACTGGCTGTAGTCAGACATGTAATTTGCAACAGGAGTACATCTTAAACTTTCATACAAAGTACAAACTGAAGTCAGGCCAATGTAATTCAAATTCTGATTATGTTACTCAGTCTGTGTGCCCTAGGATAAACAACTTAAACTCTCTGAGTCTCAGTCTTATCGCTCATAAAATGGAAATAAGCCCCAGCCAGGCGTGGTGGCTCACGCCTGTAATCCCAGCACTTTGGGAGGCCAAGGCGGGTGGATCACAAGGTCAGGAGATTGAGACTATCCTGGCTAACATGGTGAAACCCCGTTTCTACTAAAAATACAAAAAGATAGCCAGGCATGGTGGCGGGCGCCTGTAGTCCCAGCTACTCAGGAGGCTGAGGCAGGAGAATGGCGTGAACCATTTCAAAGGCTGGTGAACCTCATATCTAATAGGCACTGATTAAATATTTGTTAATTTGACTTAAATATATATTTTCTGCAAAATGAACATGTTATTCCAACTTTCCTCCACAGCTTCCATTTCCCATGATTATTTATTAATTTCACTGATGTCTTTTGAATTAGTTTGCCACTAAATGGCAGACAAAGAATGGGAGGCTCAAAAAAAAAAAAAAAAAAGCACAAAACAAAAAACTAAAAACAAAACCACTCTGACCATAGAACAACAAATGAGCCTCAATTGAATAGAAAAGGAGAATCTAAAGCAGGCAAACCAGTTTCTGGAAGGTTGGTCATGGCTGTCTGGGATACTGTGTTGAGAAGGGATGGGAAAAGAGCATAATGAATGGCTACACCTGCAATTTGGAATTGTGGACAATGTAATTGTAGGGTAATTTCAAATTCAACTCTGAGGAAGTCATAACTAGTTAGTAGCAGAGCTAAAACTAGAACCAAGTTTATCAAATTTGCACAGTAATGGTTCAGCTAACAGGTCACTCACTATTCATAGTGTTCTAAACTCTCTACCATTGAGTCTCCAGCTGAGAACTTTGAAAAGTTCCTTCACCTCTCCAAATCTGTTTCCCATCTGTAAATTGGGAGTGTTGGACTTCATGAACTCCCGGGTCATTTCCAACATTAACCATGTATGAACATATGCTTCTGTAAAGTACTATTTGGTTACCTAGATTATAAGATCTTACATTCTTGATAGTGCTTTAGTGCCTACCAAAACCTTTTGCAGTAATCATTCTATTTGACCTTCACACCTACTTTGTAAGTCATGCATTCTCATCCCCATGTTACAGATGAGGGAATTAAATCAAGAAATCTGGCTGGGCGTGGTGGCACATGCCTGTAATCCCAGCACTTTGGGAGGCCGAAGCAGGTAGATCACGAGGTCAGGAGTTCAAGACCGGCCAGGCCAACATGGTGAAACCCCATCTCTACTAAAAATACAAAAATTAGCTGGGCGTGGTGGCAGGTGCCTGTAATCACAGCTATTCAGGAAGCTGAGGCAGAGAATTGCTTGAACCCAGGAGGCGGAGGTTGCAGTGAGCTGAGATTGCGCCACTGCACTCTAGCCTGGGTGACAAAGCAAGACTCCATTTCAAAAAAAAAAAAAAGAAATCAAAGAAGTTGGCCAGTGTCACAAGATTTGCTGGCAACGGAATTGGGTCCAAACCCCATACTTCACAAGAAGCTTTCTGAGAAGTTTAAGAAAAAAAATAAATTAAAAAAAAAACAAGTACATAATATATATATTTTTAAAAGGGTATAAGTAAGTAAGATAGAAGCAGGGGAGGGGGAGGATGGCACAAGTTGAAATGGAGGCTAGAGGCCAGAAGCACTTCTGCAAATTCCCAAGGACAGGCAAAGGCTTTTTTTAAAAACAGAAGAAATAGGCCCACTGCTTGAGCAGATGGCACAAAATTAACAGATGAGAAATGACAGAACTACTTCCTTCCTGTTTTGTTTCTGCCTTTGAAAGCCAGTATCTTAAAATTTGAAAGTATAGAACAAACATGGTCAGGCTTTGGGATTAAAATAGTCGAGAAAATAATAAGTTCATTCTTTAATCTTCCTTTTTGATACAGCATCAAGTTCCCAGGCTCAGATGAAGTAACTCAAGCTTCCGAAAGTTTCCACATTTTGATTGAAAGGCCAATTTCAGTAATTTCTGCATTAATATAAAAAGAGAGGTTGGAAACCTAGAGATGGACAAACATCCTATCTTTTTAAAAAGGCAGCTTCTAGAAATTACAGAGGAAAGAGTCTGACATTAACCTTTAGCAAATTCATCAAAGACAGGTTGATTAAACAGATGCAATGCAAAACTTAGAAAAGGGCATGGCTAATTAGCCTCATATCCTTATGTGATGAAATTATTAGAATATCAGTTTAGAAATGCTATAAATGTGATATATATTTAAGGTATTTAACAAATTTTTCCATATCTTCCTAGAATCACCTACATTATAGTACAGTTACTGGATGCATAATAACTTGAATAAACCAGAGCAAATTAATAAATATTTTTTGAGTAATTGGATTTGCAAGTGACTCAAAACTGAAAAGAATAGCCAATATGTCAAAAGGCAGATCAAGATTTTTTGTGAAGATGTTGAAATGTTGAAACTATAGGCTTAAATGATAATAAGGATCAATGAGAAGATACATTTAGGTTCTAGAAAATGACCTAAATGGACCTACTGGTTGTCTTGAGAAATTTGAACATTTCTCGTGTGGTGAGAGCTTCATGACCTTCAGCCCTGAGTTCTTCTATTACATGAAGTGTAGTTGCATACCTGTGCATGGAAGAGTATTGGTGCTGAGAGCCACAGAGAGCCACAGGTTCCACTTTCTATTAAGGACTGCTGACTGTGATACTGCACTCCCCAAACAGAGGGTCAAGGAGACAGCCAGCAGTAAATCCTCACCACGGGTTTTGATGGTGAGATGGATAGGCTGGAGAGTAGAATGGGCCTGTGATGAGTGATGAGGTGATGAGTGATGAAGGTCTGTGGCCTCTGTTAGAAAATATGCCCATTCTTAACAAACAAGGAGGAAGATTACTGTTGGGAAGGACAGAAGGAAGTGATAGCTGAGGACAGAGTAAAGGTATCAGGCATTTCCCCTTTCCCTAGGGTGTGTTAGTAATCACCAGAGTGGGTAAAGGAATGCCCACCATCTTCTAGAAACTGAAACTTTAATGAGAAGGCTTGCTCCCTCGTTTCAACACTCCCTCAGTATTGTTGTTTGGCTCTCTGACCCTCAATACTTTGGCCCAGTTGTCTTTGTTTTTATTTCTATTGTTTTGGGTTTTTTGCAATGTAAATAAGAGTTTCTAAGTACAGTACTCAGTGTTCTCCTAAAAATGTTTGCTGCTGGTACATATTTTATGTTGACATGTTTGTGGGAGGTAAGGCCAGTGAAGCCGTGATGCGCTGAGTGTGGGAGTCCCAGTGAGAACTAGGCTGGGTATCAAGGTCTCATACCACCCACGGCAGAGGAGTGCATGGGTGGCCAGTAGTTCCCAAGGAGACAATAAGCGTACAGAGTGGGAGGAACATTTGGTGGGTATGTCCCTACATTTACAAACAGCAGATCATATATTTTATTTCAATGTATAGTAGTAACTGTGTTTGCTTGTTTTTCCCCCAGTAGAGAAAGCTGACCAAAAGATCCCCAGGGAAAAGCTACAGGCGTGTTTATATAGATGAGGAGTCATCTTCATGAAGGATCAGAAATGGAAAGTGTTTACATAGTTCATTTCTAAGACTCTTCTCTCTGTGGCTGTTTTGGAGGTCATGGGATCTGCCACTACGTAAACACACACAGAAATGCCCACACATACGCATACATACCACACATATTCTCCTTATGACCATCCACAGATTTTATTTATGTTTAAGTGTCCTAAAAATCTAATTTCAAACCCAAATATTTCAAATTTCAGGATATAATTAATGGCACTGCCCAATATACACAACCATAATAAATAAGTGTGTAACTACAAAAAATAGGAGCTATATGAAAAGCTGAAATAATGAGAAATTAATTCAGCTTTTTCTTTTTTAAAGCCATGGTTTCGGCGAGCAGGAGATCAGAATAAACACCCTCCTAGGACTCAGACCTTGAATAATAATGAACCTTGCTAGGACAAAAGTAGGAAATAAAATACAATTCATACTTTTCGGTTAGGAACAATTACATGAAGACAATATTCCAAACAAACCAAAAACCACATAAGGAGTAATTTACAGCAATTAGGCTGAGAAAAGTGTACATATAGCTTGTTTTTCTTTTTTTAAATTTAATTTAATTTTTTTTTGAGACAGAGTCTCACTTTGTCACCCAGGCTGGAGTGCAGTGGCGTGATCTCTGCTCACTGCAAGTTCTACCTCCCAGGTTCATGCCATTCTCCTGCCTCAGCCTTCTGAGTAGCTGGGACTACAGGCACCTGCCACCACGCCTGGCTAATTTTTTGTACTTTTTAGTAGAGACAGGGTTTTACCATTAGCCAGGATGGTCTCGATCTCTTGACCTTGTGATCCGCCTGCCTTGGCCTCCCAAAGTGCTGGGATTACAGGCTTGAGCCACCGTGCCCGGCCACGTGTAGCTTGTTTTTCAAGATTTTATAAGGTTATGGTCATACAAGCAGATTCTGAAGTCTTCCTTTGATCTTTAGGGCTAAATAAAATTTAGGTTAAAGGTCCCTTCATCTACTACCTGTGTCCTTTTTATAGTCAACAGAGACAAATGTTATCAGTTATTCTAAAGTGAAACCCACAAGATTGTAAAGAAGCTTGTCTAGTATGAAGGGCTAATGTTTGCAATAATTGTTGGAAGAGGGAGAGGGAAGGGGATGGGTTTTTGTGGAAAGGAAGAGAGAATATTTAGACCAGTAGCACAAGGGAATCTGTACTCATCAGATGATACCAAGGCTCACACAAGAATGCTGATTTTGGAAGAGTTGCTAGGTGACAAGATGCCAGGTTAAGGTGAAGTTCCTTTGGGCTCCTCAAGCCTCCCGTCATTGGGATAGGTTTATTGTTCATAGGCTGTCTTCATTAAGATCGTTACCTCACAAGTCAAGAGTTAAGATACAGTAAATGCTCATGTCCACTTGAAAATATGTAAAATTAGTCTTGAAAATATGTAATAATTAATTTGCTTTGGTCAATATCTGAGTGAAGGACAAAAGCATCAACTGTGCCAAGAGTTCATCTTGCTTCCTCTCTGCCAGATGGACAAGAAGTGAACCAGTCAATAAGACAAACATCTTCCTGGTCCTTCCTGTGATGGGGGATAACCAGTCAAGTTACCCCAAGCAGGAATATCTTTCTTGCAGTGGCTCAGGATTCCCTGGATCACACTGATGCTCTGTGGCATATGCAAGCTTCCCCTTCTGTCTCTGGGAATATAGGGAGCTTCTCAGGCCACCGTGGCCCTCACACCCAGCCAACTCCAATCCTCTCGTCTCAACTGAGCCTGACAGAGGAGGCAGAGTGACTCAGTGACTCCTTCTCCACACATTGCAGCCAGTCATGGAGAAGAGGGCTTTGTCCTTCTCCCCTGGGCAGAAAGCACTGGAAAGAGAGCTTGCTCCCTCTCTGCACCCCCTTACCGGTGCTTCCCACAGGAGGCGAGGCTCATCTGATTGCTCAGCATGTGACATTTACTGGGACATATTTCCTCATGGAAAGTTTGTCAGATATGAGAAGTGTCCCCTTCCCTTCCCTGTCTCTTTGCTTTCCTGTGATCAGCAAGCCCTTCGAGTCCTAAGGAAAGCTGGGAGGAACCTCCCTGCAGGCAGAGAGGAAGTCCCTTCTCACTGTCTTTGCTAGCTCTACTCTTGTGCCTGGGAGGGTGAGTTTGTGTCTGCCGTTTGGTGTATTCAATTCACAGAATATGGAATAGGAAGACCTCCTCTGGCCTCAGGTCTACACTGTATTAATCAACACAGTTTACCTGAACCGCCTTACAGTTTAGGGATTAGAACATGCTTTCCCAGATTAATAAAAAAGAAGTGGAATGTCTACTTGACTAGAGATTTGTTTGTGTGCTCCCCCAGCCAGTTATCCAGAGGGAAACAGTCTCTTGAACCCTGAAGAGACAAGTAGGTCAGGGCTTTGAATCTGGGTGTTTTGCCACCTGCAGAAACCTGGGTCTAAAGGTAAAAGGAGGAGAACCAACAACAACAGTTCTAGGACTGAGAAAGTCTCAAATATGCCTTCATCAGTGATAACCCTGTGACCTTTTCATTTCTAGCAGCCTCTGAGGTGGCCTTCGTGTTATGAAGCATAAACCGAGTCTTACACAAGGAGGTATTTCAAGCCCAAATCACATTCTCACAATCGTTTCTGTATATGTGTTTTGATGAATACACCATTTTTCTCTTTTAAATAATAATAGGCCATTAGCAGGGCATGGTGGTGTGTGTCTGAAGTCTCAGCTTCTGGGGAGGCTGAAATGGGAGGACTGCTCAATCCCAGGAGGTTGAGGCTGCAGGGGGCCATAATCATGCCACTGCCCTCCAGCCTGGGCAACAGAGCAAGACCCAGTCTTAAAAAAAAAAAAAAGACAAAAAACAAAACCAAAAAATAAACAGTAATAGGCCAGATGAGGAAGAAGATAGAGAATGTGTGAAAATTTTCCATCAGGACATTGCAATAGAATTACATTGTATGTTTCCAGTGAATTTCCTCATGTACTCACTCATTCAACATTATTGGATGCTCTATCTCCAGTTTATTTTCTTAAGTACTATTTTGGCTGCCACTGCCTGGGAGTAAAATTTTTTTTAATGAAGAGAGATTTTTCTAACCAGCCTTTTACTCATTCTCTTTAGCGCATGTTATTCCTTCACTCTTAACCATCCCCCACTCATACCCACACCCCAAAACACATACACACAGATCTACTCGCAGTTTAGGGCCCCAGACAAGTTGGGGAGGATTGCAGGTGCAAGTTAATCATAGTGGAACAATCTAGCAATTGCATCTATCAGATTTGCACAAGGTATCATTATGTTTATTTATTTTACTTTTAAAATTTTATTTGAGACAGGGTTTCACTTCCGTCACCCAGGCTGGAGTGCAGTGGCACAATCTCAGCTCACTGGCAACCTCTGCCTCCCAGGTTTAAGCGAGTATCCTGCCTCAGCCTCCCGAGTAGCTGGGACTACAGGCATGCGCCACTGCACTTAGCTAATTTTTGTATTTTTGTAGAAATGGGGTCTCACTATGCCCAGGCTGGTCTCAAACTCCTAGGCTCAAGTGATCCTCCCGCCTTGGCCTCCCAAGTGCTTGGATTACAGGCGTGAGCCATCATGCCTGGCCTATCATTATGTTTTTAAAGTCTAAGCATTTCCTTCCAAGTGGATCATTTTTTCACTGCCCCTTTGTCCACAGGCTTCTTTTACAGGTATGGATTACCTGGTTGGTCCAACTTTCAGATTTCAGTATTCATGTGGTCTCTGTAAGAGTGAGGAAATTTCCTATTTGGGTCCAGGTATGTGGTCCACCTCCCTGCCATCTCAACCAGTGTGTCCTTGGGTTTTTCCTACCTTAAGAAATCTAGTTTCTCTCTTTCCCTCAATTTAATTGCATGGTCTATAGAAGACCCTCTTTAAAAAATTTATTGAGGCTTGCCTTAAGTGTTAGATCATAAATTTTCATAAATGTTTCATGTGTGCTTGAAATAACTTTCCATTCTCTGGTTATTGGGTACAGGGTTATATAAATGCTCATTAGATCAAGTTTGTAAATTTTGTTATTCAAACATTGTATATATTTACAGATTCATTAAATAAATCAGTAGTTAAGGGTATAAAAGTCTTCCCCTGTGATGATGAATTTGTCTATTTCTTATTTTAGTTCCATGAATTTTTGCTTATATTTTAAGGCTATGCAATTGGAGTATTAAAGTTTCAAATTGTAATTTCCTCCTGGTGATTTACTTTGATAGGCAACTAGAAACCACTGAAGTTTATAGAGCACAGAAGTAACAGGATTAGAACCACTCATCCCTATATAGCCTGATTTAATAGAGACATTCTTTGTTTGCATTTTCATTAATTTGGTTTTCATTTATTTTACTGGCTTAGTAAGCCCAGCTTGGGAATGAGAATATTTCATCTCCAGTTAGTATTTTGAGACCTAATTTTTCTGGCTTCAGGGAAGGAACCAAATTGATTTGGTTGCTAATAACTTAGACTCTGGATTTGAAAACTGTAAAGTTTCATTGTAAAATAAAAGATAATGTGCCTCATTATGATAGTAAATGATGGATGATAAGGGGGTTACAGGATAAGGGGACAAAGAAGTTTGTTTTTTGTTTTTTCTGGTTTGGTTTGTGGGGCCAGAAAGGAAATCAGTAAATAAGAATTCAGTTTTGTACATGGCACTTCAGGGCTTGAGATACTCATAGGATATCTAAGCAGAGCTATCCAGCAAATAGTTAAAAGGTAGCAGAAGCTTAGGGGAAAGTTCTGGAAAATTACAAAATCAAAAGAACAAATATTTACTTCTACAATGTTCATTAGTAACAATAAAGAGGACAGCAGTGACTTGGAACATGGGTTGGACATAGCCAAATTCGGGTTTTAGGAAGAATAACCCTGGCTGTAGGGTGAAAGAAGGCCTAAGATGGGAAAGTATCTAGCAGTGGGAATATCAGGTTATTACAAATGTCTATCTCAAAGCAGTGAGGAACTACATTCAGAAAATAGCCACGGGAATAAAGTGGGGTGGTCAAATTTGAGGTTTATTTTAAGGCAAAATTTCTAGGTTGTGGCAATAAAAATATTAGGCTAGGAAGTGACAGAAAGAGAAGCTTGAAGATGTTTTTAAGAGTTTAACTTAGAAGAACAGGTGGTACACACTATTAATCAGCCTGGGGGCATATCAGGATTTTCCTTTATTTTCTTTGTCTTCTCTTTGTGTGTATATACCACATTCTCCCTAGGCCCTGACAGGTTTCAAAGATATGGGGCCTAACAATCTTACTGGTAAGAAAAGACTAAATCACTTGCATTTTAGGTACAATTCCTAGTCCATGTGTAAATTTTTTGCAGCAGTTGAAAAGGAGATTTAATTAACTGCATCCTGAGACAGAGAGCAGTAATTCACTACCAACATACTGCTGTTTATTTAACTCTATCACTCATTGACTCATTAACCTTCACAACATCTCTTACAGCTCTCTACTTTCCTAAGCGGAAGATAATACAGGTTGGCTCATCCAACTCCATTTTAGCCTATCCATCTCCACTCCAACTCCCTTGTGGCAGATTTTATAGCATCTCAGAGGCCAAAAAGCTGAATCCCTTATGCCATTTATCAGATTTCTTACAGCACTACTTCCTTCCACCAAGCAGATCTAACCACACAAGATTTAGAAGGCAGAGGTGAAAATCACAATGTCAAGACCATTCTGCCACCTCTGCTATTTCTCAGTTTTGTTGTGTTTTCTGCAGCAATTGTTGCATAGGCCCTGTCAGCGGTTGAACTGCGTCCCTCCAAACTGTTGAAATCCTAACCCCTAGAAATTCTTAGGTCATATACCTATGAATGTGACCTTATCTGAGAATAGAGTCTTTGCAGATAGTCCAGTCAAGATGAAGTCAGTAGGGTGGGCTTTAATCTACTATGACTGTTGACCTTAAAAAAAGGGGAAATTCGGGCAGAGACAGACATGTGCACAAGGAGAATATCATGCAAACATGGAAGCAGAGAATGGGGAGATGCTTCTGCAAGACAAGAATAAACAGAGATTGTCAGCAAATCACCAGAAGTTAAGAGAGAGGCATAGAACAGACGCCCTCTCACAGCCCTCAGAGGGAACCAACCCTGCCGACACCTTGCTCTTGGACTTCTAGCCTCCAGCACCATGAGACAATACATTTCTGTTTTTTAAGCCATGGCATTTGTGGTACTTTGCTACAATAGCCCTGACAAGACAATACAGGTCTCATGGTCTGGTCCTCAGCTTTGTAGGTGTTGGGAGGCAGAGGATGGGGAACATCCATTTGGATGATGCACATTATAGCCTAGTGGAGTGTTCCTAGAGCCAGCAGTTAGGATTTCAGTTTCACAATTTCCTCTCTTTCTTATTATCTTGAAGTCAGAAGCTACCTAGGTATGTATATTCAGTGGTGGCTTCTTAAAACTCAGCCTACAGATCTTGCTCCTGCCCTTCCTCGAATTAAGTCCCTTTCTGCTTAAACTAGGTCCAGTGAAGTCTGTTGTCTGCAATCTGTGCCCTTTGTCCCGACTAAAGAACACAATGACACTCCAAAGTGCATCAAGGATTCTTGCCCAGAGAAAACCAACAAAAATTATATTTTTTTATTTGAGCAATGCAAATATGTGAATCCATCATAAGTATGAAATAAACAAAACAGAGTGAAATTAGGTAATGGATATAATTGAAATTAGGTCACAAATCTCTAAATAAAAATCTACTCCCTTTATAAATCTCCATATTCATAGAATGAACTCTGACTTGACTGCAGCAGTAAACTAGTTGTTCTTCACTAACTAGGTGAATGCAGGAATTTAGACAGACAGAAGGGTGGGTGGGTGATTAGAGATGGAATTTGTAAATGTGAGCGTAGACATTGTAAATTTTGTTGGTCAAATATTTTTGTCAGTCTAATGATTTTGGAAAGCTCCTTTTAAGACTATATAATATAAAACTTCAGAGGAAAACAAATCACTAAAACTCAGGCCTAAGTCCTACATAATTCATATTGAACTCTTTATAAACAATGTGAATGAAGTACAAGACTAAAACTCATAACACTATTTTTAATAATCACAATTACTTTTTTATAAAACTCTTTATAAACAATGTGAAGTACAAGACTAAAACTCATAATACTATTTTTAATAATCACAATCACTTTTTTATAAAACTCTTTATAAACAATGTGAATGAAGTACAAGACTAAAACTCATAACACTATTTTTAATAATCACAATCACTTTTTTAAAAAAGTTTTTTAAAAAACTTTTTAAAGTTGGTTTAAAAAAAGAAAGGCCACAGTCATGAGCAGTGGCTCACGCCTGTAATCCCAGCACTTTGGGAGGCCGAGGTGGGTGGATCACCGGAGGTCAGGAGTTCAAGACCAGCCTGGCCAACATGGTGAAACCCCATTTCTACAAAAATACAAAAATTAGCTGGGTGTGGTGGTGGGCGCCTGTAACCCCAGCTATTCAGGAGGCTGAGGCAAGAGAATCACATGAACCCAGGAGGCAGAGTTTGCAGTGAGCCGAGACCATGCCACTGCACTCCAGCCTGGGCAACAAGAGTGAAACTCCATCTCAAAAAAAAAAAAAAAAAAATAGAGAAAAGAAAGAAAGAGAGAGAGAGAGAGAGAAAGGCCACAATGCAAAATGCTTACTGAGTTCAGACCTTTTCTACTTCGAATGGATGAACCAAGTTTCAGAGAAACTAAATGACTTACCCAAAGTCAAGCAATAGTAGTTCGATTATTAGAAGAACAAATAACTAACCCTGTGTAAGCAAATAATTCTTTTCCAGGGAGTCCTCAGAACGTATGTTTAAAAAGCCAGTTGTACATTAAACTCTGATAGACATGCACAGAGAAATTTGGGCAAAGTCCCACTTATGTAATAATGCTGGTAGCAGTGACTCAGACGAACAAAGAATGTTGTATAGAAAGTTAAGCCAAGCCTTGGGAGGCTGAGGCAAGAGAATCGCTTGAACCTGGGAGCAGAGGTTGCAGTGAGCCAAGATCACGCCACCGCACTCCAGCCTGGGTGACAGCACAAGACTCTGAAAAAAAAAAAAAAAAAAAAGAAAGGAAGGAATTAAGGAAGGAAGGAAAGAAAAAGGAAAAGAAAGAAAGAAAAAGGGAAAGGAAAGGAGGAAGGAAGGAAGGAAGAAAGGAAGGAAAGCCAAGTCTTCAAGTCTTGCTCAAATGCTATCTCTGTCATGAGCCTTTTCTACTCTTTCAGAACACGTCTGCCTCTCAACTTCCAAAGAACTTCATTTATTTCTGTTACGATAGTTATCACTTATTTGTTTAAGAAACTCTTATGTAGCACTTACCAATCACTGTTCCAAGTGTTTCCTTCAAAATAATCCCATATGATAGGTACTGTTATTTTCCTGATTTTACAGATAAGAACCTGTGGGGTAGAGATGGGATATAACCCTGACAAGGTACAGAATTCAAACCAAGGGAGTCTAGGGCAGGGTGCACGCTCTCACCTCCACCCTGCACTCTCTAACTGTACTAAAGCTATGGGCCTCCATGCCCAATCTTCTCATCTATGCTGATAGTTCCTAGAGAACAGAGTTCATTCTGATTCATGTTTATATTCCATGCAACACTTTAAATAGTACCTGCAGGCCGGGCGCGGTGGCTCACACCTGTAATCCCAGCACTTTGGAAGGCCGAAGCAGGTGGATCACCTGAGGTCAGGACTTCGAGACCAGCCTGACCAACATGGCAAAACCCCACCTCTACTAAAAATACAAAAATTAGCCAGGTGTGGTGGCAGGTGCCTGTAATCCCGGATACTTGGGAGGCTGAGGCAGGAGAAACACTTGAACGTGAGAGACGGAGGTTGCAGTGAGCCAAGATCATGCCAATGCACTCCAGCCTGGGCGACAGAGCAAGACTCCGTCTCAAAAATAAATAAATAAATAAATAAATAAATAAATAAATAAATAGTGCCTGCAGAAGCTTAGAAACCAATCATTAACTAAATAAATGAATAAACAAACGTGAATAAGGTGGAAGGATATCTAGGGTTAGTCAGTGAGAACACATCTGTGGCAAACGTGGTTCGTGCTGAGCTGGGAGAAACAGCATCTTCTCTCTTTGCTCACTTCATTCCCAAGTACTCTCTGCATGCTCCTTTGCTCAGGCTACTGTGCTAAGATTTGTTAAATGAATAACTTGTAGGAAAAAACAGTCAATTGCAGGATGTGAGCTGGCTCTTGATGAAACTCTGGAATAGAAACGTGAACTTGCAGCTCTCTTTCTTCCCTGTCTTCCCAGTAATGGGTGCTTCACTTGGGCTCACTTAATGTGGTTAGAGAGGTCACCACGGGGCTTCCAGGAAGAGAACAGTCTGAGTAAAGCACTGGGACAATTATGTTAAGAATCTACAAGCACACTCTATAAAATATATATTCACTCAGACCCATGATTCAACCACTCCAATGTTCCCTCTAGTTTAGATTTGTACATTTGATTTGCCCTTTCTTCATAACCATCATAAAATCGCACTAGTGCGTGACTCACATTTCAGTGATGATAATTAACCTTAGCTAATAACTCTCTTCACTAGAGTGACTCAGGGATTCCTAAAAGCAACAAGCTCATTTAATAGACGGGAGAAGATGGAGACACGAAATGCAATTTGGCTCATATACTCTTGCATCATAATCTCATGAACTCATTTATTAGAGCTCTCTGTTGGGAGGCCTCCTGGTCAGAGGTGGGGGCTCTGGTGTTCAAGTTCTCAATTTTGGTAAGTCTCCAGGTAGCAGCAGTTCTATAATTGGCAGCTGGGACAGAAAGGCAAGAAAAAGTATAAAAATGTTTTCTTCTTCTTATATTTTATGATAACCTATATTATTACTTTTTGCCTTAAAATTGCATATATTTTTCTGCAAAAAGTTAAACATAGAATCACTATATGACCCAGGATTTTACTCTGTTTCAACAGATACATGTACATATATGTTCAAAGCAGCATTGTTCACAATAGCCAAAAGACAGAAAATGCCCAATGTCTGTCAACAGATGAATAGATAAACAAATTGTGGTAGAAAGATCGTGCAGCAGAAACTTATTCAGTCATAAAAAGAAATGAGTACTGATACATGCCATAGCACAGATGAACCTTGTAAATATTATGTTAAATGAAAGACACCAGACACAAAAGGTGAGAGACATATTGTATAATTCCATTTATATGAAATACACAGAATAGGTAAATCCATAGGGACAGAAGGCAGATTAATGATTTCCAGGGGTTGAGACAACGAGAAAATGAGGAATGCCTGTCTAATGTGTGCAAGCTTTCATTTAAGATGACAAAAATGTTTTGGAACTAGATAGAAGTGATGATTGCACAACATTGTGAATGTATTAATGCCACTGAATTGTTTACTTTACAATGGCTAATTTCACAAAGGTTTGTAGCAGGTGAATTGACATAATACAATTTCCGCCAGTGCTCTGAATGTCAACATGAAGAAATTCAATGAAGGGTGGGTAAACATGTGGGAGTAACTTTGACTCTCTTAAAGTAGCTAAATATCTCATCATCTAATTAGTGATGCACATGAATGGATGAATGAGATTCCCACCACCCCTACCTACCATCCAGGGAAACCACAGCCAAGAGAAAAGGCTTGGCAGAGTCAGCAAGGAAAGAAGGCCCTGCTGAGCTTGGTGATGGGCATGTTAATTAGCTTGATTGTGGTCATTATTTCTCAATGTATACATATATCAGAACATCATTTTATATGCCTTAAATATATACCATTTTTCTTTATCAATCATACCTCAATAAAGCTGGGGAATATGTATAATCTTATGTTGTGAATCTCACCTCAATTTTTAAAATTGCATGTTTTCCAATAGAGATGTTGTTAATACACTAAATAAAATGGTAAATTTGTTATTCTTCTGCAAATCAGTGTAGTACAAATCCTACCATTCAAGCATGAGGTTCAAAATATTTAATAACCAGCAAGAAACACGTGCCCCCGAATCAGAGGTAACACCTGCCATTAACAATGAATGGAAGCCATCTGAAAGTGCCCCCTGCCAGGCATCAGGCAGAACGCCACTTAAGTGTCATTTTCTCCGAGTGCTACACACTACAGGTGACCACTCATGATCTAACTGAATCCTCACCAACAACCTTGACACATATATAAAGGGATATTTCTTCAATTTTGTACAAGAAACTAAACTTCAGAGGTACTAAGTGATTTACCCCAGGTCATGCACATAGTAAATGGCAGAACCAGGACTCACATTTAGATGTTCCTATTTTAAAACAAGAGCACTTTCCCGCACGAAAGTTGTTTGCCAAGACAACTTGCAGCAAAACAACTCGACTGCTACAGATTTTTGGCAAAGATATTGGCCTTCTAAGTGCTCTCACAGATTTTTAAATTATTGAAAGGAGGAGGTAGAAAACACCAAATGAAAAACAGGCCAGATTTCCCAGAATAAGACTTAATGGTATAGTCACATTAATAAAAATAGCGTTTGACAATTTAGTATTTTGCAGAAATACGTAACTTGGATATAAAGGCAGCAAAAAATGACACACATACACACCACCGACAAATCTGATGACAGTGCAGTATCCAGGCCAGCCCCATGAACATACAACCTGTCCCTGCTCCAGTGGCACTGTGCTTGATTTAATGCTCTATCATTGCCATCTTGAAATTCTTAAGCATTTCTTAACAAGGGGCCCTGCTTTTTAATTTTGCACTGGGTACCACAAATTACATAGCCGGAACTGCCAGCATCCAGCTTATTTCAATCCGTATCTTGCCTAGCTAGAAGAGTTATTACGAAGATCACATGGGGTAATATTGGATAACTCTTTATAGTTTACAAGGTACTATCACATAAAAGTCATTATTCTTCAGTTAACTGATTAGTAATTATTTAGATTCGCACATTGCTCTGTTTGCCTCTGGGGAAATTGACGAGAAAGGGTAAGAGACCTGCAGAGACAGAAGCCATATCCCAGCAAGGTACCTACACGTAGGTCTCCTGATGCCCAGGGAAGGGTACTTCCCACAGCTTTTGCTGATTGTCACCCTTCAGCAATAAGCTCCAGTGACAGCTCCCCAGGGAAGCTTCACTTACTCCTAAAACATATGAAGAGCTCCATTCACTCACTCCCACTTACACTCTGTCATGTCACCCTATTCGTATCCTTCATAGCATTGTCACAATCTGTAATTATTTCTTTTTTGTTTGTTCATCATCTGCCAACTCTACCAGAATGTAAACCCTACAAAGGCAGGAACGTGTCTGGCAGTTTTGAGCAGTGTGTATTCCTAGCACAGTACCTGTCATGCAGTAGGCACTGTGTTATTTCTTGAATGAATGAATGAATGAATGAGTGAAAGAATATTCTTTTCCAGTAGCCTGGAAAATGCTGCCTTCTGTGGTGACTCTAAAGCATCAAAATGTCCTTTGGTCACATGGCCAATGGGTAGATTTCATTGGAATGCATTGGTTTACAAATGTTTAACTACACACTTATCTACCTACTCTGAAAATGAGATTCTAAGTGATAAAAAAAAAAAAGGCTTTGGAATTTGTACTAAGCCAACTGTGCACATGGTACAGAATGTTCTCAGAAGCACCAAGACTCATGAATAATAAGGCAGCCCATTTCCTGGACTTTACAGCCTTCCTTGCCCGGTGTGCTCCCTCGCCCACAGCCCTTTGGCTTGCTGACGGGAATCTGGATTCTCCTCTCCCAAGTTAGATACCAGATGAAATGCAAGGGGATTACCTTTATCCTGAATTTTGGCTGTCACTTGTGCTCAGCCACCCTCCATACATAGATAGACCATTGCTATTTTATGGAAAGAATATAATTAACACCATATATCACAAACCTGGCTACCAGTAGAGACCTGACCAAAGCAGCATTTTTCCATTCAGACTGTGAATGCGAGATTGCTCCAGATGGCAAAGCTGAATCAACAGACCCCAGCAGGAAGGTTGGGTTTATTTCACAGCAGGTAGGAATGTGCAGTTGCAGCACAAACAGAACATTTCTCTGGCCTTCCATGAATTATGTGCTTGTCATGCTTAATAAAATGAAGATCCACTGGGCTATGTGTTCCAGACGCAAACATTTTTTTGATTAAAAAATCTATATGTAAAATTACTCATATGAACTTGTGTCATTTACACATTTACACATACCTATGCACACACATGCATACACAAATCACCTAAGCACATACTCGTTGTAAAAAAATCAAATAATAGAAAAGTATATGGAATAAAAATGTAGGGGGCTTCTTTATCTAGCTCAGCTTGCTCCCCTCTCCCAGGGGTATGTTGTTAACATTTTCAAGTATATTTTTCTCTGAACTGTTTTAAAGCATATAGTTCTGACACATTGTGCATTTAAAAACATTTATTTAAATGAATGTATAAAAAGCTTTATAAAAACATTTATTGATTTTAAAATACATATGTTTTCACGTATGAACATTTCTGAAATTGGGCTGTCTTACATTTGACAGCTTGTTAGATTCAGTGAAACACCAAGTTTTTAAGTTTTTAATGAAATGGCTTATATGTTATGTATTGTTCTGAAACTTGCTTTTCAAGAGATCTTAAATAAGTTATTTACATAATATTTAACATTCTCACTGCATTTATATCCACATTATTGTGTGATATTTTTAAGCTGCAAAATATATGGCTATGGCTCTCACATCTTCAAATCGCTTCTAAATTTATTCCTGACCCTCCCACAGTGCCATGAGCATAAAGGTCCAAGTTCTTTACAAAAGTTTTTTGCAGATTAGATAAAGGATTTGGATCATGCTCTTGGAAGTACCTACTAAAATGCATACAAAATAAAAATATCTTATAATGCTGAGGGTAATAGGCACGTCACTTGACTTACACACTGGTTTATTGATGGGTTTTTTTTGTGTGTTTTTTTTTGAGATGGAGTCTCGCTCTGTCGCCCAGGCTGGAGTGCAGTGGCGCGATCTCAGTTCACTGCAACCTCCACCTCCCAGGTTCAAGCTATTCTTCAGCCTCAGCCTCCTGAGTAGCTGGAATTACAGGTACCCACCATCATGCCCAGTTTTTTGTTGTTGTTTTTGTTTTTTTGTGGGTTTTTTTTTTTGTATTTTTGTGGAGACAGGGTTTCACCATGTTGGCCAGGCTGGTCTTGAACTCCGGACCTCAGATGATCCGCCTGCCTTGGCCTCCCAAAGTGCTGGAATTCAGGCATGAACCACCGCGCCCAGCCTTATGTTTTCTTTAGGGCTGGGCAATTAAGAATGTTCTGTCATGTCATACCCCAAATAAAAGTTGTGGAGTCATGCAGTCTCTCACCATTTCTCCTGATAGGAAGTGGGGAAGTGAGATGTTCTAACTCCATCCTGCTTTCCCTCACAGCTCTCCCAGCCTTCGGTTACACTCCCTCCCCCAGGCGCCATCCCCTAGTCATTATGCAGCCTAGATTCTCTGGAGTGATTCCAGGAGGCTGGGCAGGAATTCAAGACTACAGCCACATAGAATAAGACTGCAGAGAGAGGCGGACTCTGACCTGGACTCAGGTTGGCTTTTGTTCACAATAAGCCTTTGAGAAGAAGATTCACTCTAGAGCCTCATGACGGGGAGGTCTCAAAGGTTTGGGCGAGGTCAGGACACCTCAGTGCTGTGTGGAACTAACTATATTTTAGGCCTAGAGATTACTCAGCGTTTTTGCCATTTATCTTCTCAGGAAAAAGATGCTGCAGTGGCTTTTGACCCAATAGCCTCTTCTAAATCTGTCACATAGCCAGTCAGAATCCATAAATCTGCCACAAACATTCTAGCTGCCTTCTACCTCTAAAGGGACCCTCAACCAGTCCACTCCATCATCTCCTCTGCTACCCACCAAGTGCAAGCTGTCACCATCTCTGACTTCGGTTCTTGAAGTGGCCTCCTGTTGGTTTTCTCCATTCTGCAGTTACCTTCCACCAATCAATCTTCAAATGTAAGCTAGAGTGATCTTTGAAAACACAAATTCCCTCAAACAAATATGTCACCTCACCTCGCCCCATTTTAAAGCCTTCTGTGGTTTTCTGTTGCACTTAGGAGAACACCTAAAATCCTTGGCTTGGACAACAAGTGCTTAGGCATCTCCCTTTCCAGAATCTTCTATATGCCACTCTCTTACATGGAATGTTCCAGACACACTAACCCTGAACATCCTGAGTTCTTTTCTGTTGCAGAGCATTGGTTGTTGCTTCTGCCTGGACAATCTTCACCTCAACAATGAGCATGTCCTGCTCCCTCTTATCCTCCAAGTCTTCTCTCTCCAAGCCCAGCTAGCTTTTCCACAGCACCGTCTATAGACTACCCTCCTGTTACTCTATCATATCATTCTGTTTATTTCTCTTTTAAGAGCACTTAATATAGACTCTATAATTATCATGTGGTAATGTGTTCATTTGCATTTTCTGCCTCCCTATATAAAAATTTAAACTTCCGAGAATAAGAACTTTCTTCTGTGTTCCCAATTTCTCACCTAGAGCATTTCCTGAACAATTGGACCAACAGACATTTTTGAATGAAAGAGTGGGCATTACCTAAATGTTTAAAATTAATTAATAAGTGCTGCAGGCCTAACATGCACTAGTCAGAGCTGCCTGTACCAAGGTTGAGTGACAATAGAATAAAGCAGCTGTTCACCACCCAGGCGCCCATCAGTATCACAATCTGAAGGCCCACTCTGACCTGCCAATCACAGTCTTTTGTGGAGAGTCTGAACATCGTTGGTTTGGAGGTGCCATGAGGGATTCTGATGCATCTATCTCTAAAAATGTCTAGGAAGAACCTGTCCCTCGCCTCTGAAATCACTAGTGCCCAAAGTGGACTGCTGTGGGGTGGGGGGATGACATGTGTTTAGAGTCGATGCTTGCCCTGTCCTGCCTTAGAAGAAGCAGCAAGCGTGGAGCCACCTGGCAGGCAACAGCAGAGTCTCGGAAGAGATACCCTGTGCACAACCAAAGCTTCCAGGAAGTTCATGAGTCAACCTGAATCAAAGCCTTGAGCTTTTGTGGAGGGGTGTGTGTGTGTGTGTGTGTGTGTGACAGAAACAGAGTGTGTGTGTGTGTGTGTGTGTGTGTGTGAAACACCTCCTTTTATAAAAGTAAACTAGTGTGAAAGTTAGGAATATACAGAAGAATATAAAGAAGAACTTAAAAACCACCCATGAATCTACTCAAAGATCATCATGTTAACATTCTGATTTTTAAAAACCACCATGGCCACTAATACTTACTGAGTGCTTATAATCTACCAGGCATTGTTATGCATCACATGAATTTACTTCTTGAAACTTCACAACAACCCAGTGAGGTAGGTGCTATTGACCTTGCCCATTTTACAGATGAGAAAACTGAGGCACAGGGAAGGAGGTTAGGAAATTTGCACCAAATCATACAATCTTAGAATTTTAACAATCTGCCTCCAGAATTGATGTTCTTAACTACTGTGCGATAAAGACTTGCCTTCCATAGATGTCTCTTCGTAGGATTATATATATTTGTACAAATGCACACACATACATGTAATAGGGAAAATGGTTTAAATATTAACAACTTTCCTTCTTCTCCTATTAAGGAAGAAAGCTCATTTTTGGCTATCAGATTTCTGAGAAATAAATACAAATTTCAAGACTCACTTTTTTCCAATTAAGAGAGCGATCATCTTTCTATTGCAAGAAGTTTCATTTGTTGGTTTGTTAAATCATGAACGGGTGCATTTTTAGTTTGTTTTTTGTTTTTGAGATGGTGTCTCACTCTGTCACCCAGGCTGGCATGCACTGGCACAATCTCAGCTCACTGCAACCTCCGCCTCCCAGGGTCAAGCGATTCTTGTGCCTCAGCCTCCCAAGTAGCTAGGGCTACAGGTGCCCGCCACCAAGCCCGGCTAATTTTTGTATTTTTAGTAGAGACAGGGTTTCACCGTGTTGGCCAGGCTGGTCTCGAACTCCTGACCTCAAGTGATTGGCCTGCCTCGACCTCCCAAAGTGCTGGGATTACAGGTGTGAGCCACTACACCTGGCCGGGTGTGTTTTATCAAATGTTTATTCTATGATTGTAGAGATGCCCATGTTTCCCTCCCACTTCCCACACTCCTTTAACCTATCAGCTAAACTAGACTTTCTATTTGGCCATGATTTTTTCCCTAAACAATGGCTAAATTTTGTTTGCTGATATTTTCTTTCAGATTTTTGCCTCTATTGTAAACAGTCAGGTTGGCTTTCAATTCTTTTCTCATACTGTTCTTGTCTGATTTTGGTATCAAGGTTATAATAGACATCAAAGGAACCGAAGAGAGCTCATCTCTGTTCTCTGAAAGAGTTTAAGTTTGGAATTACCAATATCTTGAACTCACCTATAAAAATAAACTGGGCTCAGCCGGGGTGGGGGCTGGTGGCACATGCCTGTAAACCCAGTACTTTGGGAGGCTGAGGTGGGCAGATCACCTGAGGTCAGGAGTTCAAAATCAGCCTGACCAACATGATGAAACCCTGTCTCTACTAAAAATACAAAAATTAGCCAGGCATGGTGGCATGCACCTATAATACCAGCTACTCAGGAGGCTGAGACAGGAGAATCGCTTGAACTCAGGAGGTGGAGGTTGCAGTGAACCGAGATCGTGTCATTGCACTCCAGCCTAGGCAACAAGAGTGAAACTCTGTCTCAAAAATAATAATAATAATAATAATCTGAGCTCAAATTTTTGCTCACAAGATGATTTTTAATTCAATTTCCTTAATGGTTATAGCACTAATCAGGTTTTGTCTTATTTTTTGAGTCAGTTTTGATAATTTTTATTTTCCTAGAGATGTATCCATTTCTCAGAAGTTGGTTGTTTTGTTTTGTTTTGTTGTTGTTGTTTCTGAGACAGAGTCTCGCTGTGTCGCCCAGGCTGGAGTGCAGTGAGTGGCTCAGTCTCAGCTCACAGCAACCTCCGAGTCCTGGGTTCATGCAATTCTTGTGCCTCAGCCTCCCAAGTAGCTGGGATTACAGGGATGTGCCATCATGCCTGGCTAATTTTTGTATTTTTAGTAGAGACAGGGTTTTGTCATGTTGGCCAGGCTGATCTTGAACTCCTGACCTCAAGTGATCTGCCGGTCTCCGCTCCCCAAAGTGCTGGTATTACAGGTGTGAGCCACCGTGCCCGGCCTCTCAGAAGTTTTTAAACTGATTGGTATAAACTTGTTTTCTTTCATTTATCTAATCTCATAATGCCACATGTGTAGTAACATTCTCTTGTTAAATTGTTAATATTATTTGTTTGTGACTTCTTTCTCATCTTAATAAATCTTCACAGAAATGCACCATTTTTATTACTCTTTTGAAAACAAATTTTCTTCCTATATGCATTTGTATCTTTGATTTCTACTTTATTGATTTTTGTCTCTTCAAGTTTCTTTGAATTATTCAGTGAGTTTCTTCCCCTTACTTCTAAAATTGAATATTTTGCTCATACTTTTTAGCCTTTCTTATTTTTTATATAAGAATTTAAAGCTATAATTTTTTTTTTTTTTTTTTTTTTTTTTTTTTGAGAGGGAGTCTCGCTCTGTTGCCCATGCTGGAGGGCAGTGGCATGACCTCAGCTCACTGCAACCTCCGCCTCCTGGGTTCAAGCGATTCTCCTGCCTCAGCTTCCCAAATAGCTGGAAGTATAGGTGCGTGCCACCATGCCCAGCTAATTTTTTTTGTATTTTTAGTAAAGACAGAGTGTGCCATGTTGGCCAGCCTGGTCTCAAACTCCTAACCTTGTGATCCACCCACCTCAGCCTCCCAAAGTGCTGGGATTACAGGCATGAGCCACCGTGCCCGGCCAAGGCTATAAATTTATCTAGCAGCACAGTCTTAGCTACATCTCAATTTTGACATATAGCATTTTTGTTATTATCCGTTTCTAAGAATTTCCTAATTTTTATTCATTCTCCTTTTATTTAGATGTGTTTTTAACTTTCTGAATGTATAGAACATTTTCAGTAATCTATCTTAATTGCATTGTAGTGAGAAAATATAATAGATATATTACCAATCTTCCAAGAAAATTTTGAGATATTCTTTTAAGGCCTAATATATTTAATAGATTTTCAGAAATGTCCCTTTTTTTTTTTTTTTTCCAAGACAGGGTCTTGTTCTTTCGCCCAGGTTGGAGTGCAGTGGTGTGATCTTGGCTCACTGCAACCTCCACCTCCCAGGTTCAAGCTATTCTTCCACCTCAGCCTTCCAAGTAGCTGGGACTACAGGTGCTCACCACCATGCCCAGCTAATTTTTGTCTTTTTTTTTTTTTAGTAGAGACGTGGTTTCACCATATTGGCCAGACTGGTCTAGAACTCCTGACCTCGTGATCTGTCTTGGCCTCCCAAAGTGGAGGATTACAGGCGTGAGCCACCATGCCGGGCCCTATGTTTAGTTTTTTAAATGTAAATTTTGTGCCCATAACACCACAGAAGTCAGTTTCTGCATCTCTTTTAAATGTTTTTCCTAGCCTTCAAGGAATTCCCTTGTTTTCTTGCCAGTAAAAATTGCATTAAAAAATATATTTGTCAAATATATTTTATCCAAAATTTTTACATGTGCTAGACTATGAAGGGAACTTACTTTTGGAAATGAAAAAATCTATAAATTTAATAGGAATTATTTTCTCTCTTCATGCAATTTTATCTCTACTGTAGCTCTGATTATATCATATTATAATTGGGTAGTCAGAAGTCTGCTTTCTCTTTTGACATTAAACGCCTTGGAGGAAATGCCTGTGTCATGCTCATTTTGTAAGCCCTCGCTTGCCTCGAATAGAATTTTATTAATAAATTTACCTTAAATAGATGTAATTCATCAGCAGAAAACCTGCAAATGGGTAAGCTCCTCAAGACAGGGCTTCTTCTCTTGTGCACCTCTGAACCCAACATGGTAACTTCCACGCAGTAAGGGCTCAAGGGTCCCACTGATCAACCCGAGAAAAGTCACTTTTCAAATCTGCTTAGAGGATATTTATATCAGAAATACTAAAGAACACATGTGAGTCAGCCTTTGAAACATCATTTAATTCTGTGGTTTGTTGGGAAACCCAAAAGGAAGTTTCAATTTATTTCCTGGGAGAATTTTAATTGGGTTCAAGCATCTAACTCTTGCTGCCTCTGCAAGTACTTTTACTTGAATTTATTAAATAATTCATTTCTGTATTTCTAGAAATAATTATCATAGAAACTGACACGTACAATCAAACTTCTAATACTTGGCATTCCATGTAACAATATAGAATTATAAATTTTATTTTCCATGAGTCAGATTATGCATGTCAGAATCCAAGAAACTCAATTCTGGTGCACAGTTTCTGAAAACTGGTCGTTTAGTGAGGCATTGCCTGAAGTCAGAGTGGTGGACTACTCTTCTCTTTTCTACTGAAATTATTTAGTTCCTTAAATTAGCTCCCAGAAAGAGAAACTTGATTTCTCTTTTAGCCGTACTAAGCCTAATATAATTGAGTGGACACTCTACAGGACTGAGATCCAAAACCCCGAATACTTTTTTCCATTTATTCAACATGTATTGAACTCTTTATATATAGCACTGTACATCCTCAGTTAGCCATTGATCTGTCATCTATCATTTTATCCTCCTGTTTGAGTTTCCATCACTCTTCTTTCATCAATAATATAGGCATGCTGAAGAGCAAGAGCATCCTAGGTCAAAGCTAAGGATTCATAACTCAACAGCCAGGAGAAACACACCAGATATTTCCTCCAGTAAAATGTGTTACACTGTTAAATCTTATTAAACGATTGCACAGAACAAGAGTCTACAAACTCAGTAATTAAAGCCACAAAATAGAAAAGCTGTGTTTATTATGAGAGAAATTATCAAATAAATGAAAGGCTAGTGTTTAATAGTTTGCCTTGCACTGTCCAGTATAGATGAATTAAAATGACACAGAAAGAAAGATTCAATCAATAAGTTACCAGCCCTCCACACTTGGTTTCAGGCAAGGATGTAAAAACTAGTTTTTTTTATAGACTGATAATGTTTATTTAGGGGAACTGTGACTTATATAAAAAAAAGGAGGACCATAAGCCCATATCTAATCACAAAGCTACATTTATCTTTTTTCTTTTTTTTTTTTTTTTTTTTGAGACGGAGTCTCGCTCTGTCACCCAGGCTGGAGTGCAGTGGCATGATCTCCACTCACTGCAAGCTCCGCCTCCCGAGTTCACGCCATTCTCCTGCCTCAGCCTCCCAAGTAGCTGAGACTACAGGCGCCCACCACCACACCTGGCTAATTTTTTGTATTTTTAGTAGAGATGGGGTTTTACCGTGTTAGCCAGGATGGTCTTGATCTCCTGACCTCGTGATCCGCCTTCCTCGGCCTCCCAAAGTGCTGGGATTACAGGCATGAGCCACCGCGCCCGGCCATTTATCTTATTTTCATAAAACTATGCAAAATGAATCTCCCAAAACTAGGAACCTCAAAAGTATGGGAAAAGCCAAATATATTTGATTCTAGGTTTGTTAACTTGGATTAACATTTTTCTGCAGCCATTTACATAAGTATTATTGAAATAATTTTCCAAAAATTTTTATTCCATCTAAAGATACAGACATGCTATTCTTCCTGTCCAAGATTTCATTGCCAAGACAGCTGAAAAGGATTTTGGATTTTATCCTTTTGTATTAGCCTTGATTTTTCTTTAAATTCTATTTTCGGGCTGACTTCAAATGATCAGAAATAACATGAAATGTATGAGCTTAGTTTACAAATCCTAACAGAAACTGTAGCTCTGGCAATTCAGGGAGTCAGGAAAATTCACTTTCCTTGACTTCCAAATGACTTTATCATGATAGAAAAGCCATTTTACAGTTTCTTTTCTAAGTGTACTTGAGACTGGCTTTCTAAATATATCCATTAAAAGAAAAAAATGTCTACCTGCCAAAAAGAGTTGGTCATGTCCTCTGGCCCTGGCGGATCGCAAGGGTAATTTCTCCTTTCTAAATTGGAAATTGCTCACATCCCCTCCATCTGTGTGGGTGTGTGGTAGATTCAAGAGCTTGTTCGTACTCCCTATAATAATTGACTTAGAGTTCTTGCTCTCCTGAAACACCTTCACCTCTTTCTGCCCATTAATAACATGTGTTCAACAAAGCCTTGGGGAATGAATCACCCTGGAGTGTAAGATGGTGACATCCTGGGAAGCAGAGATTTTGATTGGCATACTGCTTGATGGTTTTCTGAGTTCATCTGAATCAAGTTCTTACTTTATTCCAAAAGAGAGTTTCATTGCCGTAAATTATCCATAGCAACCAATTTTACTGCAATAGCAATAATAATAACAATATATTTAGAAATAATACATACTTGAGAATGTATCCTCAAGTAACTTGCCTCCCTTTTTGCTGCACCTGTTACTCTTTGTTATGAAAAACATTATTAGTGTACATAGGCTACTGTCAAAATATTTATACTGGGCAATGAAAACATGCTTAGGAAGTCATAATTTGTAAATTCCTGCTTGCCTAATGATAGTTATTTTGGGGTGCTCAGATACACAATTCCAAATTCTGGATTATTCAGGTAGAGTGCTGAAGTACACTTTCTTAAAGGAATAAAAATTATTAGAGCTGTGAACACAAGAACCTTAAAAGCATCAAGTCATGATTGCCAAGCTCTCTGGTCCTGGCTCAGACATATGTGCTTTCATAGTGGCCTTAAATAAAATGTATTGACTTGATGATTTTTTTCTTTTGTTTTTTTGATGAAGTCTACTCTGTCGCCCAGGCTGGAGTGCAGTGGTGCAATCTCGGCTCACTGCAACCTATGCCTCCTGGGTTCAAGTGATTCTACTGCCTCAGCCTCCTGAGTAGCTGGGACTACAGGAGTGTGCCACCACCCCTGGCTAATTTTTTGTATTTTTAGTAGAGAAGGGGTTTCACCATATTGGCTAGGCTGGTCTTGAACTCCAGACCTCGTGATCTGCCCACCTTGGCCTCCCAAAGTGCTGGGATTACAGGCGTCAACCACCGTGCCCAGCAGATGATGGTTTTAAAATATAATGTTATTTTGACAAAATCCATCTATTATGTTGGTAATGTTTCTTTTTCAATTACAGAAGTATTGCATGTGTATTGTCATATATATGTGTGTGTTTCTATATATGTGTGTGTGTGTGTGGTCTATATATATTTCTATTATATATTATATAGTATATTATATATACTATACATATATAGTATATTATATAGTATATGTATATGATACATATATAGTATATTATATCGTATATGTATAATATATATGATATATACTATACATAGTATACTCTATATAGTATATTATATATACTATACATATATACTATTTTATATATACTATATACTATTATATAATATATGAACATGTTATATCATACATAATATGATATATAAATATATTATATATAATATACATATATTAAATATGATATATATTTATGATATATAATATACATATATTATATATGTATATAATATATGTATATTATACATTATGTTATATAATTATATATAATATATAATACATGTATATTATATATCATAAATATATTATATATATTATATATATTATATACATATATAATATATGTATATTATATATCACATATAACATATGTATATATCATATATTTATATATTTATTATACATAATATATGCTATATATTATATAATAGTATATAGCATATATAATATAGTATATATAAAATAGTATATATGTATAGTATATATACTATATAGCGTATACTATGTATAGTATATATCATATGTATTATACATATACTATATTATATACTACATATGCAATATATCATATATATTATACATATACTATATAATATACTATATATGTATAGTATATTATATATAGTATATATAATATACTATATAATATATAATATAAATATATATAGACCACACACATATAAACACACACATATATAACAATACACATATATGATATATAATATGATATATCATATTATGATATATATATCATAATATGATATATAATATGATATATCATATTATGATATATATATCATAATATGATATATAATATGATATACATATATCATATTATATATCATAATATATATTGTAATATATATTACAGTATATATAATATATAATATTGATATATATATTGTAATATATATTATATATCCATGTAATATATATTACAATATATATACTATAATGATATATATGATATATAATATATATAGTATCATATCTCATATATCATATATGTGTATCGTTATATATGTGTGTGTGTTTATATGTGTGTGTGTGGTCTATATATATTTATATTATATATACTATACATATATAGTATATTATATATGTGTAATATATATGATATATACTATACATAGTATACTCTATATAGTATGTTATATATAATATACATATAGACTATTTTATAAAATATATATTATATATTATATAATATATATTATATATCACATATCATATATGTATATCATATATCTATATTATATGTCATAAATATATTATATTATATACGTATATTATATATAAAATAACGATGGTATAAAAAGGAAAATATGTAATGTTTGCCTGCCTACATTCTACCTCTACCATTATTTACCCATCCCTAAACATGTGTACACACCACACTGCTACACCTTGTGAAGTATGTATGTGTTCACATACTTGTACGAACATACAGTATATATATGTAGATTGTTCTTACCAAAATGGAATTATGATTTACATATGGTTATGGAATTATCCCCACTTTTTACAACATGGACATTTTTCTAAGTCAATACCTCCACCCTACTCGATTGTTATATACTGCATAACATTTGACTGAATATATCATTGTCTATTTAACTATTTCAAATATTTAAATTGTTTCTAATCTTTCCTATTATAAACAATATTGTAACAAACCAACTCATTTTCACCATGAGTACACTTAGTTTAGAAGAAATTATATTCTTCAACTTTACATTCCTTAGATAGCAAATACAACAATCCCCAAATTACCAGAATCTGAAGTGCTGGAAACCACTTTTTGAACTGCCACTGATTCTGCCATATTGCAAATCAAATCAGGTCATCATCGGAAAGCATCCCTACTCAGCTACCCCTCTCTCCCCTGCAGGAACAATGGAGGTCTATACTATGTATTAAGCTTGTCTCTCTTAACGTTGTTACAACTTCTTTCCACTGTATTAAAATACTTTCTTTTGCAAGGGAAATAAAAACATACGCTTTAAAAAGTCATACGAATGAAAGAATTGCTACATCTATCTCCTCATTAGAATGCTATTCAGGGTGTGGTGGTACCAGGAAATGAAGAACCCACCCAGTTAAGGTTACTGAGTGATGGGTTCGTTAGGAATTTCCAACAATTTAATGAATTTCGTCTAAGAATTTGAATGTTCCCCTTAGAGAGAGTAACAGGCATCAAAAACACAGTGAAACCTACCCATCTCCTCAGAGAGAAATGAAAGTTGCTGGTGAAGACAAGTAATATTAGAATCACATCTTTTCTTCACCTATTTCTGGTTTTCAAAGGGGACAGTAAATTCCTAAAAGCTGAGGTATCAGGAGCAACCTGATAAAAATATTTGCTGTTTCAAATTCTATATTCTGTGAGGCTATAAATGATTTTATTAGTTTATTCCCAAGCAAGAACCTTATAAGTTTTACAAGCAGAGAAGCGGAGACTGCACTCTATGTGATGAATCAGTTGCCCAGGAAGAGGTGCCTGTCTCAGGCTTCCCAGGCTTTGCTAATTCCCAGTCATCGCCAGTTGCCCCACCATGAGACAAGCATGACTGAGATAAAGTGTCCTTTCACAGCCACTGAACAAGCCCAGCGTTGTCCCTTCCAGTCCTTAGAATGCGCTATTTTTAATTTAGCAGACTAGCTTTTATCTTGCTAAATGAAAGGTATTCTATACACTCTCCGGAATTTTTTTTTTTCTCTTGCAGTCTCTTCTCCTGGGAAATTGAAAGATTTTTTTGAAATGATATCCAAAGGATACAACCTTGCCTATTACTTCCCCTGGAGAGGAAACAAGACTCAGAGATTCAAACCATAGTTTTCTTTACACTTGACAAGGTTTCAAATGCCCAGGATGTTCTTAAAAGTGTGGATACTGTTACACTGTACTAAGAATGCCTAGCCATGGCAGGGTGGTGGGGAGCGCTGGCACTTGGCAAAGGAGCTGGGGTTTTACTAATGACAGATCCTAATAGCAGGAGCCAGGTCAGCTCTGGCTGCATGCACTGCCCTGGTGCCGGAGGTACCTCTGCCAGGCTCCAGCCCTTTGCCTGCCAGCACACAGTCCTGTGGCAACTGAGGATTAAGAAGACCAGGAACCCAGGAACCACAGATCCCTGAGAGATGCTGAGAGTGGGAGGAAGACAGCTAAGAATGGGTTCCTTGCAAAGCCCTTCTTGTTGCTGCCTCCCCAGTCCCTTCCTTCCCACCCATTCAACTGCCACCCATATATGCTTAATGGGTACAGAGCGAAATTGATCTACCATACTGCATACCCTGAGTGGATTCTTCCAGGGAATGTTTAATCCCAACGACCCCATCCTGCATCTCTGATTCAATCAATGGTCACTCCCATGGCCACCATCACCATCCCCTTAACACCCCTCCACCTGTCTCTATCCCCCAGCCACCTGGTGGACTTAATGGTAATATTTTGTCTTTCCTGTCACACAGCCTTCCAGGATGGAATGTGCATTCCCTCATTTGTGTCTCTTTTGTGTTCTGTGCACACTTCTATTGTGCACCTGTAATGTTAGTCTCCCCTCTTTAAATACAGAGACCGGGTGTTGTCTACCTCTGTCTGCCCCATCCCTGTACCAGGAACATGGCACTCAGTGAACGAATGAGTGCTGACCAACTAAAGAATGATTGTGTATCTGGCCAGTGCTGGTAAAAGCTGAGCATATGAGCAGGACATCTTCCTCTCCAGGCATTCTCTCATCCCAGGTTGACCCCTCTGTTATTGTGGCTGCTGCTATTGGGGTTACAGTGGTGGTTGCTGCAGGTGTCCTCAACTCTGCTGCCTCCACAGCCCTGCTCAGTTGTCTGCTGTTAAGCTTGTGCTCTTCTTAACACTTTGGCATGGGCTTCTGAACCATTGGAATTCTTACCTCTATTAGAATCAGCTGGATCACTTTTACAAAACCTGTGCAGATGTACAGGCTCCACCCCAGACCAATAAATCAGAGCCTCTTGGATGGGCGTGGTGACTCACGCCTGTAATCCCAGAACATTGGGAGGCCAAGGTGGGTGGATCACCTGAGGCCAGGAGTTCAAGATCAGCCTGGACAACATGGTGAAATCCTGTCTCTACTAAAAATACAAAAATTAGCTGGGTGTGTTGGCACATGCCTGTAATCTCAGCTACTTGGGAGGCTGAGGCACAAGAATCACTTAAACCCGGGAGGCAGAGGTTGCAGTGAGCCGAGATTGCACCACTGCGCTCCAGCTTGGCCAACAGAATAAGACTCTGCCTCAAAAAAAAAAAAAAAAAAGAACAAGAAAAGAGGAGGAAGAGGAGAAAGAAGGAGGGAGGAGGAGAAGGAGAAGAAGGAGAAGAGGAAGAAGAAGCTCTTGAGGGAAAACTCAGGCATCATATATGTATTTTCTGAGGTCCTCAGGAGATGTGAGAATACAGCCTGGGTTGCCTGTACTGACTTAGTGGCTCCAGGGGCTACCGATAGGGAGACAGGGCAACAAAATGATCCATAACACTGCCCATGTAAGGAACTGAAATACCAAAGCATTCCACAGTGAGCTCTGTGCAGAATCGAGAAGAAAATGGCTCAGAAGTTTTCCTGCCCCTGAGTTCAATGTACAAGAGATGACTAGTGTGGTTTCTGAGTAGGACTGTGTTTTTTCAGAGTTTACAACACATATTTCTAGTGCCTGGCCATAGGCATCTCTACACTTCAAATCACTGTTGACACTCTCTTGAAGATAGGGTATAATTCCCCAGCCATTGCTTCTTCAAGACAGTTCAGTCTATGAGATTCACTTGTTTGTTCACCATGTAGTATTTCATCTTGCCATTTCATAAGCTAGATTTTCTAGGGCAGTTGACAGCAAGAAGCTTTACACTCCCACCAACAGCATATGTAGGTCCCTGTTTCTTCACATCCCCACTAACATTTGTTATTGCCTGTCTTTTGGACATAAAACATTTTAACCAGGGTGAGATGATATCTCATTGTAATATTGATTTGCATTTCTCTGATGATCAGTGATGTTCAGCACCTTTATATTATGCCTGTTTGCTATTTGTATGTCTTCTTTTGAGAAATGTCTGTTCAGATCTTTAGGTATTTTTTGTTTTTGTGGTGGTGGTGGTTTTTTCTGTTTTTTTTTTTGAGACAGTCTGGTGTTGTCACCCAGGCTAGAGTGCACTGGCGTGACCTCAGCTCACTGCAACCTCCACTTCCCAGGTTCAAGTGATTCTCCTGTCTCAGCCCCCCAAGTAGCTGAGACAACAGGTGCACACCATGACGCCCAGATAATTTTTTGTATTTTCGTAGAGACAGGGTTTCACCATGTTCCATTTTTTTTAATTGTATTGTTTCAAAATACAAAAAGATTCTTCTTGTGGCTCTAATCCTAATCTCCTGAACACAGTCCTTCATAGAAAAACAAAATGGAATTGTCCTCCCTGAGAGCTAGTTTTCTCTAAAGGTCTGAAATGCTGAACTCAAGACAAGAGATCGTAACTGATCATCTAACATGGGCACTGGCTAAATATCCTGGGGGTGGAAACACTCAAACATGGTCCCTGCTTTCCAAGGAATCCCTATTAAGTGGACTAGAAAGACACACACACATACAATAATATTTCACATTAGATTATGATAATAAATATAGGTTTAAGAAAGTACAGTGTAGATGAGGAAAGTGATTAATTTTGACCACAAGAAAAATAGATTGATATATTACTTATATTTGTGTCTAAATATGGTTTCTGAGAAAATAAATATCTTTTAAGATAAATTTTGTTCCTCTTGTCTTTATACATTTCTTTTCTTTCCTAACACATACAGAAACACACATCATATCACAATCATGGATTTCCTTTGGAAAAGCACCATGAAGAACTTGCCATATGGGGGATGGTGGGAGGGTAAGCATTCAAGCAGTTTAAAAATAATTTTTAAAGAAACCTCAGCCTCGGGGCATCTACAGACACAGAGCACACAATCTGTTCAGAAGGAAAGTTACCACCACTGTTTCCTGCCATCTCTCAAACATGTCTTCCAAAGGTACAAGTCAGGCTATGCATTATCCTATATGGGGAATAAACTGAAAATAAACCTAGTGAGAAAATCGTCCCCTTGCAAGATTAGCTGTCCACATACATACCATTTATAAAGTACTGGACATTGGAAATATTTTTATGTAGTTTCATTCAAGGAGACAATACCCTTAGATGTCCATATATAACCAGCTCTCTTTTGGACAATAATTGGCTTATGTGAAATGATTCTGTAATATAGATGTACACCTGCTTTTTCACTTGGCTATAACCAAGAGGCAGGATCCCTGTCTTACATATTCAAATGACCAGCATAGCAGAGCATCAAAGTACAAA
Organism: Symphalangus syndactylus; assembly: GCF_028878055.3. Lineage (NCBI taxonomy): Eukaryota > Metazoa > Chordata > Mammalia > Primates > Hylobatidae > Symphalangus > Symphalangus syndactylus. The sequence goes on from NC_072424.2 coordinate 112,491,184, forward strand.
GTACACAGGGTCCACCGGCATAGTTGTCTCAATTCATTGAAATGCTTAAAAATATCCAGTTATTTAGTAACTAAGGATATGTGAAGATGAATTTTTCTTTCTTTTTTTTTTGTGACAGAGTCTTGTTCTGTCGCCCAGGCTGGAGTGCAAGTGGCACGATCTTGGCTCACTGCAACCTCAGCCTTTCAGGTTCAAGTGACTCTCAAGCCTCAGCCTCCCAAATAGCTGGGATTACAGGCATCTGCCACCTCTTCCAGCTACTTTTTGTATTTTTAGTGGAGATGGGGTTTCATCATGTTGTCCAGGCTGGTCTCGAACTCCTGACCTCAAGCGATCCACCCGCCTCAGCCTTCCAAAGTGCTGGGATTACAGCCATGAGCCACCGCGCCCAGCCCCAGTTTTTCTATAATAGGGCAAGGGCAGGAAAAAAGAATGTGAGCAAAAGATACACTGTCTGGGATATGGACAGCATAGACCAAAATACTGAATACTGTTCATCATATTTTTACTCAGACAATCTGAGTAAGACAGGTGGCTATTTTGCTCTGATGGGACTGTATTTTTTTTTTTTTTTGTAGGTACATAGTGGGTATATATATTTACGGGGTACATGAGATATTTTGCTACAGGCATACAATGCATAATAATTACACGGAGTAAATGAAGTATCCATCACCTCAAGCATTTATCCTTTCTTTGTGTTACAAACAACCCAATTATACTCTTATTTATTTTAAAATGTGCAATAAATTATTGTTGACTGTAGTCACCCTGTTGTGCTATCAAATACCAGATATTATTCATTCCATCTAACTATATTTTTGTAGCCATTAACCATTCCTCCCACTAACCTTCCCCCCGCACCCTGCCACACTACCCTTCCTAGCATCTGGTAACCATTCTTCTACTCTCTGTCTCCATGAGTGCTATTGTTTTAATTTTTAGCTCCCATCAGTAAGTGGGAATATGTGAAGTTTGCCTTTCTGTGCCTGGCTTATTTCAGTTAACATAATGACCTCATGTTGTTGGCAATTGACAGAATGTCATTCTTTTCTATGGCTGAATAGAACTCTGTGGTATATAGAGTTCTATTGTTAAATGTTGTGTGTATATATGATATATATATTTGTATATATCATATATACACACATACAACGTTTTCTTTATCCATTCCTCGGTTGATGGACACTTAGGTTGCTTCCAAATCTTGCTATTGTGAATAGTGCTGCAATAAACATGGGAGTGTAGGTATCTCTTCAATATACTGATTCCTTTTTTTTTGGTATGTACCTCGCAGTGGAATGCCTGGATCATATGGTAATTCTATGTTTAGTTTTTTGAGGAACCTCCAAACTGTTCCTCATAGTGGTTGTACCAATTTACATTCTAATAGTGTACGAGGGTTCCTTTTCCTCTATATCCTCACCAGCATATGGTATTGAATATCTTGTGGATAAAAGTCATTTCTAACTGGGGTGAGATAATATCTCATTGTAGTTTTGATTTGCATTTCTCTGATGATCAAAGATGTTGAACACCTGTTCATATGCCTGTTTGCCATGTGTATGTTTTCTTTTGAGAAATGTCTGTTCAATCTTTTGCCCATCTTTAATTGGATTATTAGGATATTTTCCTAGAGAGTTGTTTGAGCTCCTTGTATATTTTAGTTATTAATCCCTTGTCAGATGGACAGTTCATATTTTCTCCCATTCTGTGGATTGTCTCTTCACTTTGTTGATTGTTTCCTTTGCTGTGCAGAAGGTTTTTAACTTAATGTGATCCCATTTGTCCATTTTTGCTTTGGTTGCCCGTGCTGCTGGGGTATTTATTACTCAAGAAATCCTTGCACCATCCAATGTCCTGGAGAGTTTCCCCAATGCTTTCTTTTAGTAGTTTCATACTTTGAAGTCTTATATTTAAGTCTTTAATCCATTTGGATTTGATTTTTGTAAACATGAGAGATAGGGGGCTAGTTTTATTCTTCTTCATATGAATATCCAGTTTTCCCAGCACCATTTATTGAAGAGACTGTTCTTTTCTCAATGTGTGTTCTCTTTGTCAAAAATGGGTTCACAGCTGTGGGTTTGTTACTAGGTTCTCTACTGTGTTCCATTAGTCTATGTGTCTGTTTTTATGTCAATATCAAACTGCTTTGCTTACTATAGCTCTGTCGTATAATTTGAAGTCAGGTAATGTGATTCCTTCCCTTTTTTTTTCCTCATGATAACTTCGGCTATTTTGGGTCTTTTGTGGTTCCATATAAATTTTTGGATTGTTTTTCTATTTCCGTGAAGAATGTCATTGGTATTTTGATAGGGATTGCATTAAATCTGTAGATTGCTTTAAGTAGTATGAACATTTTACAAATATTGATTCTTCTAATCCATGAACATGGAATGATTTTCCATTTTTTTCGTATCCTTTTCAATTTCTTTCATCAGTGTTTTACAGTTTACATTGCTGAAATATTTCCCTTCTGTAGTTAATTCCTAAGTATTTTATTTTATTTATAACTATTGTAAATGTAATTCCTTTCTTGATTTCTTTTTTAGATTCTTCACTGGTAGCATATGAAAATGCTACTTTTTTTTTTTTTGAGATGGAGTCTCGCCCTGTCACCCAGGCTGGAGTGCAATGGCACAGTCTTGGTTCACTGCAACCTCCTCCTCCCAGGTTCAAGCAATTCTCCTGCCTCAGCCTCCTGAGTAGCTAGGATTATAGGCATGTGCCACCAAACCCAGCTAATTTTTTGTATCTTTAGCAGAGATGGGATTTCACCATGTTGGCCAGGCTGGTCTCAAACTCCTGACCTCATGATCCGCCCACCTCAGCCTCCCAAACTGCTGGGATTACAGGCATGAGATACCATGCCTGGCCAGATATACTACTAATTTTTTATGTTGACTTTATATCCTGCCACTTTACTGAATTTTTAAATCAGTTCTAACAGTTTTTTGGTGGAGTCTTCACATTTTTCCAAATATAAGATCATATTATCTGCAAACAAGGGTAATTTGACACCTTCCTTTCCAATCTGGGTGTCTTTTATTTATTTCTCTTGTCTGATTGCTGTAGCTAGGACTTCCAGTACTATGTTGAATAACAGTGGTGAAAGTAGGCATCTTTGTCATGTTCCAAATGTTAGAGGAAAGGCTTTCAGTTTTCCCCCCATTTGGTATGATGCTAGCCATGGGTCTGTCCTATATGGCTTTTATTGTGTTGAGGTAAGTTCCTTCTATACCTAGTTTTTTGAGGGTTTTTATTTAAAAAGGATGTTAGATTTTATCAAATGCTTTCTCAACATCAATTGGAATGAGCATACGGTTTTTGTCCCTCATTCTATTTATATGATGTATCACATTGGTTGATTTGTACATGTTGAACCATCCTTGCATCCTTGGGATAAATCCCACTTGGTCTTGATGAATGATCTTTTAAATGTGTTGTTGAATTGGGTTTGCTAATATTTTGTTGAGGAATTTTTGCATCAATGTTTATCAGGAATGTTGGCCTGTAGTTTTTTTTTTTTTCTTTTTTTTTTTTTAATGTGTCTGTCTGGTTTCAGTATCAGGTAATACTGGCCTCATAGAAAGAATTTGGAAGTATTCCCTCCTCCTCTATTTTTTGGATTAGTTTGAGTAGGATTGGTATTAGTTCTTCTGTAAATGTTTGGTATAATTCACCTGTGAAGGCATCCATCCCAGGCTTTTCTCTGCTGGGAGACATTTTATTATGGCTTCAGTCTTGTTACTTATTATTGGTTTATTCAGGTTTTGGATTTCTTCATGGCTCAATCTTGATAGGTTGTATGTGTCTATGAATTTATCCATTTCTTCTAGGTTTTCAAATTTATTCACACATAGTTGCTTATAGTAGCTTCTGCTGATCCTTTGAGTTTCTGCAGTATCAGTTGTAATGTCTCTCTTTTTTTTTTTTTTTTTTTTTGAGATGGAGTCTCACTCTGTTATCCAGGCTGGAGTGCAGTGGTGCGATCTTCGCTCACTGGAAACTCCACCTCCCAGGTTCAAGCAATTCTCTGCCTCAGCCTCTCAAATAGCTGGGATTACAGGCACATGCCACTACGTATGGCTAATTTTTGTATTTTCAGTAGAGACAGGGTTTCACTATGTTGGCCAGGCTGGTCTTGAAATTGTCTGCCTTTTTTATCTCTGATTTTATTTGGGTCTTCTCTCTTCTTGAGTCTGGTTAAAGGTTTGTCAATTTTGTGGCTGGGCGTGGTGGCTCACGCCTGTAACCCCAGCACTATGGGAGGCTGAGGCGGGCAGATCACGAGTTCAGGAGATTGAGACCATCCTTGCTAACACGGTGAAACCTCGTCCCTACTAAAAATACCAAAAAAATTAGCTGGGCTTGATGGCAGGCCCCTGTAGTCCCAGCTACTCAGGAAGCTGAGGCAGGAGAATGGCGTGAACCTGGGAGGCGGAGCTTGCAGTGAGCCGAGATCAAGCCACTGCACTCCAGCCTGGGCAATGCAGCAAGGCTCCATCTCAAAAAATAAAATAAAAAAGGTTTGTCAATTTTGTTCATCTTTTCAAAAAACCAATTTTTCATTTTACTGATCTTTTGTATTGTTTTCTTCATTTCAGTTTCATTTATTTCTGCTGTTATTTATTATTTCTTTTCTTCTACTAATTTTGGATTTGGTTTGCTCTTGCTTTTTTAGTCTTTAGAATGAATCATTAGGTTGTTTATTTGAAGGGTTTCTATTTTTTTTTCCATCAGAAGAGATACTTTTTTGATGTAGGTGCTTATAGCTATAAACTTTTCTCTTAGCACTGATTTTGATGTATCCTATAGGTTTTGGAATGTTGTGGTTCCATTAGCATTTGTTTCAAAAAAAATTCTTTAATTACCTTCTTAATTTCTTCATTAACCCACTGCTCATTCAGGAGCATATTGCTTAATTTCCATGTGTTTGTATAGTTTCCAAAATTCCTCATTATTAATTTCTAGTTTTATTCCATTGTGGTCAGAGAAGATATTTGACATAATCTCATTTAAAAAAATATTTTTAAGACTTGTTTTGTAACCTAACATATGGCCTATTCTTGAGAACAATCCATGTGCTGAGGAGTAGAATGTGTATTCTCTAGCTCTTGCAGTTCTGTAAATATCCATTAGGCCCATTTGGTCTACAGTGCAGATTAAGTTCATTATTTCTTTGTTGATTTTCTGTCTTGATGATCTGTCCAAGCTGAAAGTGGGATGTTGAAGTCTCCAGCTATTATTGTATTGGGAGTCTACTTTTCTCTTTAGTTCTAATAATATTTTAAATATCTGGATGCCCTGATGTTAGGTGCATATATATTTAAAAATGTTATATCTTCTTACTGAATTAAACCCTTTATCATTATATAATGACCGTCTTTGTCTCTTTTTATAGTTTTTATATTGAAATCTATTGTGTCTAAGTATAGCTACTCCTGCTGTTTTTGGGTTTCCATTTGCATGGAATTTTTTTTTTTTTTTTTTTTTTTTTTTTTTTTTTTTTTTTTTTTTTTTTGCATCTCTTGATTTTCATTCTATGCATGTCCTTGTAGGTGAAGTGTGAAGCAACAGGTTATTGGGTCTTGTATTATTTTTTCTTTTCTTTTTTGTTTCGAGATGGAGTCTCGCTCTGTCGCCCAGGCTGGAGTGCAGTGGTGTGATCTCAGCTCACTACAAGCTCCGCCTCCCAGGTTCACGCCATTCTCCTGCCTTAGCCTCCCCACGAGTAGCTGGGACTCCAGCTACTACATCAGGGCATCCAGATATAATCCCAGCACTTTGGGAGGCCGAGGCAGGCAGATCATAAGGTCAGGAGATCGAGACCATCCTGGCTAACACAGTGAAACCCCATCTCTACTAAAAAAATACAAAATATTAGCCAGGCGTGGTGGTGGGCACCTGTAGTCCCAGCTACTAGGGAGGCTGAGGCAGGAGAATGGCATAAACATGGGAGGCAGTGTTTGCAGTGAGCCGAGATCGCACCACTGCACTCCAGCCTGGGCAACAGAGTGAGACTCTGTCTCAAAAAAAAAAAAGTTGTAGTTATTATTTTTATTAGTTCATCTTTTAGTCTATCTACTCAAGATATGAGTAGTTTACATATCATAATTATAGTGCTATAATATTCTGTGTTTTTCTGTGTACTATTACCAGTTTTGCATGTTCAGATTGTTTCTTATTGCTCATTAACATTATTTTCTTTCAGACTGAAGAACTCTTCTTAGCATTTTTTGTAGGACAGGTCTTGTGTTGATGAAATCCCTCAGCTTTCGTTTGTCTGCGAAAGTCTTTATTTCTCCTTCATGTTTGAAAGATATTTTTGCTGGATAAACTATTCTAATATAAAAGAGATTTTTTCACTGGCACTTTAAATGTATCATGCCACTATCTCCTGGCCTGTACGGTTTCCACTGAAAAGTCTGCTGCCAGATGTATTGGAGCTCCACTGAATGTTACTTGTTTTTTACTCTTGCTACTCTTAGGATTCTTTCTTTATCCTTAACCCTTGGGAGTTTAACCCTTGAGGCTGTCTTATTTGGATTAAATCTGCTTGGTGTTCTGTAACCATCTTGTACTTGAATATTGATATCTTTCTCTAGGTTTGGGAAGTTTTCTGATATTATCCCTTTGAATAAACTTTCTACCTCTATCTCTCTCTCTCTACCTCCTCTTTAAGGTCAATAACTCTTAGATTTGCCATTTTGAGAATATTTTTCTAGATCTTGTAGGTGTGCTTCATTTTTTATTTATTTTTTGTCTCCTATGACTATTTATTTTCAAATAGCCTGTCTTCAAGCTCACGCTTTCTTCTGCTTGATCAATTCTGCCGTTAAGGGACACTGATGCATTCTTCAGGATGTCAGTTGCACTTCTTAACTCCAGAACTGCTGCTTGACTCTTTTTAATTATTTCAATTTATTTGTTAAATTTATCCGATAGGATTCTGAATTCCTTCTCTGTGTTACCTTGAATTTGAGTTTCCTCGAGACAGTTATCTTAAATTCTCTGTTTTTCCAGGGTCAGTCCTCAGTGACTTATTTTGTTCATTTGGTGAGGTCATGTTTTCCTAGATGGTTTTGATGCTTGTGAATGTCAGTCTCTGGTCATTGAAGAGTTAGGTATTTATGGTAGTCTTTTTTTTTTTTTTTTTGAGATGGAGTTTGGCTCTTGTTGCCCAGGCTGGAGTGCAACAGTGTGATCTCAGCTCACTGCAACCTCTGCCTCCTGGGTTCAAGCAATTCTCCTGCCTCAGCCTCCCAAGTAGCTAGGGTACAGGTGCTTGCCACCACATCCAGCTGATTTTTGTATTTTTAGTAAAGACAAAGTTTCACCATGTTGACCAGGCTGGTCTCAAACTCTTGACCTCAGGTGATCCACTGGCCTTGGCCTCCCAAAGTGCTAGGATTACAAGCATGGGCCACTGCGTCCAGTCAATTTATGGTAGTCTTTGCAGTCTAGGCTTGTTTATACCCATCCTTTTTGGGAAGGCTTTCCAGGTATGCAAGAGAGTTGGGTCTTATAATCTAAATGTTGGGCCACTGCAGTCATATCTGCATTAGATGAAACCTCAAGCCTGGTAACTCTATGGTTGTTGCAGACTCATAGAGGTACCATCTTGTAAGTCATGTATAAGATCTGGAAGAATTCTCTGGATTACCAGGCAGAGATTCTTGTTCTCTTCCCTTACTTTCTCACAAACAAATAGAGTCTCTCTCTCTTGCGTGTATGTGCAGACTTGGCGGTGGGGTGACACAAGCACCCCTGCAGCCACCACCACTAGGACTGCCCTGAGTCAGACTTCATGCCAGCATGGCACTGGATCTCTCTCAATAGGCCCACAATAACCACCACCTGGCTACTGCCTATGTTCACTCAAGGTCCTAGGGCTCTACAATCAGCAGGTAGCAAAGCCCATCAGGCTTGTGTCCTTTCCCAGGGCAATGAGTTCCCCCAGCCCCAGGCAGGACCAAAGATGCCATCCGGGAGCCAGGGCCTAGAGTCAGAAACCTTAGGAATCTACCTGATAGCTCTATTCTACTACAGCTGTGCTGGTTCACTCCCCTTTCTACACAGGTGTCTCCTCTTATGGTCATCACCACTTCAGGCCCATAATGAGTATTGCTTGGCTATCACTGATGTACACTCAAGGCTCAAGGGCTCTTCAGTCAGCTTGTGGTGAATACTGCCAGATCGACTCATCCTTCAGGGAAGTGGGCTCCCTCTGGCCCAGGGCAGGTCCAGAAATGCCATCCAAGAGCCAAGGCCTGGAATTGGGAACCCCCAGAGCCCACTTGGTGCTCTACCCCACTCTGGTTGAGCTGGTACCTAAGTTGCAAGACAAAATCCCCTTTACTCTTTCTGTCCTTTTCTCAAGCAGGAGTCTCTCCCTGTAGCCACCACAACTTGATGTGCTGGGTCACACCTGAATCCAGCACATCTCAGAGTCTCATCCAAGGCATACTACCTGGGTATTGCTGCTGGTTATTCAGGGCCTAAGGGCTTTTTAGTCAGCACATGATGAATCCTGCCAGTACTGGGTCCTTTACTTCAAGGAAATGGGTGCTCTTCTGGCCCAGAATGTGTCTAGAAATGTCATCCAAGAGCCAGGGCCTCGAATGGGGGCCTTAGGACTCTGCCTGGTGCCCTGTCCTACCATGGCTGAGCTGGCATCCAAGTTGCAAGACAAAGTTCCTTCTTTTCTCCTCGAGTGGAAGGAAAGTCTCTCTCCTGGAGCTGCAAGCTGTGCTGCCTGGGGTTAGGGGAGGCTTGGTGCAAGCCATTTCCTTGGCCACCCTGGCTGGTGTCTCACTAGGTCACAAGCCCCCACTAAGTGCACTCGCTTTGAGCCCAGCACAGCACCAGGACTTGCCCAGAAATTGCAGCCCTTGTGGCCAAGACTGCTTTTAAAGTTTATTTAGAACCCGAGGGCACTTTAGCCTGTGGTGGCAATGCTTGCTAGAACTCAGGTTCCAACTGCTGGGATGGGCAATTCCCCTCTGGCTAGTGTTAGTCTAAATGTTTCTTCCATGGGCACTGAGTTCTGCCTGGTGTTCCTTTCCACCGTGACAGTGCAGCACCAAGTTCCAAGGCAAAGTCCCAGAGTCACTGTGCTCTCTCTCCCCCAAGAGCTCAGATTCTCTCCACCACGCAGCCCAGCTGCTGCTCGGGAATGAGAGTGGGGGACTGGTGTTGGCAATTCCAGACTGTCTTTCCTACCCTCTTTAATGCCTCTTTCAATGATATGAAGTTGAAACCAGGTAGTGTGACCGCTCACCTGATTTTTTTATTCTTATGAAGGTGCTTTTTTATGTGGATAGTTGTTCAATTTGGTGTTCCTGTAGGGAGGGCAGTCAGTGGAGGCTTCTATTTAACCATCTTGCTTAGCCTCAAATATCTGGACTGTATTCTTGCAAAGCCACCTTGCATCTATGTTAACCTTAGACAAGTCTGAGCTTTTGATATATATGAAATGTCGACTATTTAACAAACAGCACCCTTGCCCAGTGGAAATGGGTGTTGGGGCTGACTACCCAGCTTGTAGAGAATCAGCTAGTGACTTTTCTCCCTTTATCTCCTTCCTGTAGTTAACATTTTTTTATATTTGTTTCCTTACTAGTATTTACACTGTAAAGTCTATAGCATTGTCTAAAAATAAGTTTGAAGGCTATCTATCGAATTTCCCACTGGGTAGAGATAATGAAGTGTTGCCTAGTTATTTTGCTACCTCCGTAAAATTAGAAATGGCTCTTAAAGGCTTTGGAAGACTGAATTAGTCTTGTTAATCATTATACTTTTTGTGTATTTGACATATTTCATTTTAAAAGACTAATGGGCAGAAATCACATCTCTTAGAAAACATTGCTGATCTCTACAACAAAATCACACACTGAACACAGGATAATACACCAGGAGTTCTGGGTTCCAAACTGTATGTCCCCATGGAATTTTCCAAGGAGAGGGCAATGGAGCAGCCTCTAGCTCTAGCTCCAACTCAGCTGTTGGCATGATAAGATGGCAACAGGAAAATAAGATTATGCCTTTGGAGGGAGGACCTGCCTTTCAGCTGTTCCCTTGACTTTGCTCAAAATAGACCTACATTTGCATTTTCAACATTTTATTTACTCAGTCATTGATTCACCCAGAGATGGTAAGGTGAGTGGTGGGAAGGAGGGAGGGAAATGAAAGACAATTAGAAAAGTCCAGTTTTAAGGTCAGGGGAATGATTTTGAATGTTTTTACTTACTAGTGTGAACACAGATAAGGGACAAAAAAGATATCCATTCATACACTCCCAGAAAGCTTTCAAAATACATTTGGAACATCCGAATCTTCAAGAAAAACACGCTTATAAATTTAATTATTAACCTGCCTTATTAGAACCAGTGTATTTGCTTTATATTGATTTTATGGTGCAATAAAACCATATTCACTATGATTTATGTTCACTTTATAGCAAATTGGGGCCTTTTGTAGAATCAGAATTAATGACATTAACAAACGTTTCTAGAGCCTCAAAAATAATTTTAATATTGTAAAAGATTATAGAAGTTTAAAATTGATACATTTGGCCACACGTGGTGGCTCATGTCTATAATCTCAGTACTTTGGGAGGCCGAGGCAAGTGGATCACATGAGGTGAGGAGTTCGAGCCCAGCCTGACCAACATGGTAAAACCATGTCTCTACTAAAAATACAAAATTAGCTGGGCGTTGTGGCGCATGCCTGTAATTCCAGCTACTTAAGAGGCTGAGGCAGGAGAATTACTTGAACTTGTGAAGTGGAGGTTGCAGTGAGCCGAGATCATGCCATTGCACTTCAGCCTGGGTGACAGGGTGAGACTCCCTCTCAAAAAAAAAAAAAAAAAAAAAAAAATTGATACATTTTAGTTTTACAAAGGCCTGGTAGAAAAAGCCACAATTTTATGCAAAAGTAATCTCTGATTATAATTCATTCCCAGAGGCAAATGTGGTCTACATTATGACATAAGATCCAGAAATGCCTAGTAATTAGAACTGAGGCCTTTTCAATCCACTTAGAAGACACAGGGGCTCTTTCAAGGTATGTGAATAACGACCCCAGGCTCTCTGACTGAACGCCAGGCACACCTGGCCAACAGGTCTCATCTGCAGAAGTTAGTGGTGGCCACTAGAAAGCCAGTGTTGAGGAGATTCTGAGTGAACACGCAGGTGACATGAAGAAGCCTGTCACGGTGACAGCCAACAGCAGCGGGAGAGGCCATGAGGGTGTAATAACTCTTATTCCGTGTATTTTTCTTCCCTGGTTTGGTCTAGCACCTAATATCTCTCAAGCACAATTTCTTAGTTTCATGAGTGAAAATAAACTTCATACTCCACTAAATACTCTGAAGAATGATGTTTACCCACTGACACCAAAGATTGTTCTATCTTTCATGATATTTTCCTTCATAGTTACAGAAGAAACTATAGGGCTATAGGACTATAGTTACGTGTTTAATGACATCAAAATGTCTCCCTTCGGCAGAATATTAGGAATGCTTTAATATGGGGTTATATAGAGATGAATAATATGTGGTTCCTAACCTCATGAAGCTCACCATCAAATGCAGAATAGACACACACACGGCGATTAATTGCATTATGTAGTGTGTTTTGGGCAATGTTAGACCGTGGGCACCAAACACAGCCCAGTGAGGGGAGGTCAGGAAGAAGTGAGGGCATCAAAGAAAGCTGCCTGGTGGAGAAAATGCATGAACTGATCTCCAAAGAATGACTGCGTATCGTTCAAGAAGAGACCAAACCCCTTTCCCAACTTTTGACATCCTGTGAGTTCTAGCCCTGCCTCCCCCATCAGCCTGGGCTTTTCCTGCCTCTTTTCTTGCTCCAGCATCATTGTCATTCTTAGCTTCTCCAGCTCTCCTTCATGCTGAAGGACTACCTGGAATGCTCCACCCTGTGCCCAAAGCTTCTGTCTACACCAGGTTAATTCTTTTTTTTTTTTTTCTTTTTTTTGAGACGGAGTCTCGCTCTGTCGCCCAGGCTGGAGTGCAGTGGCATGATCTCAGCTCACTGCAACCTCTGCCTCCCAGGTTCAAGTGATTCTCCTGCCTCAGTCCCCCAAGTAGCTGGGATTACAGGCACCCCCCACCAGGCCTGGCTAATTTTTGTATTTTTAGTAGAGACAGGGTTTCACCATGTTGGCCAGGCTGGTCTCGAACTCCTGATCTCGTGATCTGCTACACCAAGTTAATTCTTACCTATGCCTCAAATCTCAGCCCACATATTAACTTCTAAAGGAAGCATTTTTGGGGTACCGTATGCTCTCTAGCACCCTTCACTTTGTCTTTAATTCATTCTTCACCACTGTAATAATGAATTGTGTAATTGGTTGTTCACTTTGTTTTCCCCACAGAAACTATAGGCTCCATGAAGGCAGGCACCCATGTGTATCTTCTCTCACTCTATCTGAGCACAGAGGATAGGATAATACACAAGGCAGACATTCAACAACTATTTCGTGGTGTATCTGTCTGGAATAGAGAGGATGAAAACCTCAACTAGAGCAGTGGGAGTCAGGAGGGAGAGAGAGGAGACACTGGAAATAAGTATGAAATGCACATTGGTGGGGCCAGGTTGTAGATTTGATGGGAGAGGAGGAATAAAGGATGGATTATGGATTTACTGTCTCACCTATCACTTTTACTTTCCAAAGATGAAACAGTAGTGCCTTATATACCTCTGTACTATTTCATTGAGGACATAATCCACAGCAATTTACTTAATGCTTTTTGATGCTACACATGGAGATCTGAGAGCCAGATGTAAAGTTATCTATTAAAAAGTGAATCTTCAGATGGAAGCATCCTATCTTTGCATTGGTCCAAATGCAAATATTCAGTTGCTTGACAACCTTCTTGCTGTGACCATCAGGAGTGAAGGAATTCATAGTAATCACAGGCACAGTATGGGGGGACTTAGAACAATGCTCTGTGAAGCTGCTCCCTCTCCACTTTATTCACTCATCCTTATCCCTTCTCTCCTCACTGTACTCCCAGAATGTTCTCCCTTCTGCCTGGGAGGGAGCTAGAGCTGTGGCTTGTGTCCCTGTCTGAATGCGGAAGAGGACTAATTCCACTGCTCGCTCCAACCCCAGGCTTCGTGTAACGGGGATCTGCAGTTTCTCCTTTCCCTTCCTCAACTTCAGGAGCTCCTCAACCAAGAAAGAAATTCTTCTCACGTTAGAGTCTACCTTCATTTATTATGTTTAGGTGCAAGGAAAGACTGAATAAATGTTGAAGCTGGCAGTCAATCCATTACACTGCATTTTCAAGCATTTCAAACATTTCTTCCTGAACTATATTCTTTCCTGCAAACATCTACAGCTCTAGTATTTGTTTTTTAAAATTATATATATGCACATACACAAATACATACATATGTGTATATACACTCATCTTTTTCCTTTATAGACTTCTTGATTAGTACCTTAAATCCCAAGTAAAATTGTCAGTCTTCAGAGGAGCATCTTATCATATAACACATGGTTTCTCTGTTTTCACAGCCTCACCCATGACCCTGGAAGGAATGTCAAGAATCATTTCTGTAACTAGAGAGATATCCCAAGGACGAGGCTTATCTCCTTAAGGAAAAGAAATCTGACTTGCTTTCAGAGCCTTACATATAACCACTGTTCAGCTACGTGGAAAGAATTTATATGTTTGATCTAATTGATAAAGAACCCCTGGAATGTTCCTAAATCCCTGAGCAACTATATTCCAGAGTGCAGGAATCACTTGGGAATTCATTTGAATTGTCTGATCTTAACTGCTCAAGTCTATCCACTGAGAAACCCCTGGTGCATCGCAATAGCTGCATCTTATTGTGGTCATATTTTGTTTCTTTTATTGCTTCCATTGCCCTTCCTCTCTCCCCTACTACCTTGCCTCTCTCCCTCTCGGTTTTTTCCTCCCTCTCCCTCTCGCCTTTTGTTCTCTCAAATGCCTCTTCATGTTGTTTTTATTCCAGATCCTCAGTAATTCTTTTTTTTTTTTTCTATTTATTTATTTATTTTATTATTATTTTTTTTTTATTATACTTTAGGGTTTTAGGGTACATGTGCACAATGTGCAGGTTTGTTACATATGTATCCATGTGCCATGTTGATTTCCTGCACCCATTAACTCGTCATTTAGCATTAGGTGTATCTCCTAATGCTGTCCCTCCCCCCTCCCCCCACCCCACAACAGTCCCCAGAGCGTGATGTTCCCCTTCCTGTGTCCATGAGTTCTCATTGTTCAATTCCCACCTATGAGTGAGAACATGCGGTGTTTGGTTTTTTGTCCTTGCGATAGTTTACTGAGAATGATGTTTTCCAGTTTCATCCATGTCCCTACAAAGGACACGAACTCATCATTTTTTATGGCTGCATAGTATTCCATGGTGTATATGTGCCACATTTTCTTAATCCAGTCTATCGTTGTTGGACATTTGGGTTGGTTCCAACTCTTTGCTATTGTGAATAGTGCCGCAATAAACATACGTGTGCATGTGTCTTTATAGCAGCATGATTTATAGTCCTTTGGGTATATACCCAGTAATGGGATGGCTGGGTCAAATGGTATTCTTGTACACCAATAACAGACAAACAGAGAGCCAAATCATGAGTGAACTCCCATTCACAATTGCTTCAAAGAGAATAAAATACCTAGGAATCCAACTTACAAGGGATGTGAAGGACCTCTTCAAGGAGAACTACAAACCACTGCTCAATGAAATAAAAGAGGATACAAACAAATGGAAGAACATTCCATGCTCATGGGTTGGAAGAATCAATATCGTGAAAATGGCCATACTGCCCAAGGTAATTTATAGATTCAATGCCATCCCCATCAAGCTACCAATGACTTTCTTCACAGAATTGGAAAAAACTACTTTAAAGTTCATATGGAACCAAAAAAGAGCCCGCATCGCCAAGTCAATCCTAAGCCAAAAGAACAAAGCTGGAGGCATCACGCTACCTGACTTTAAACTATACTACAAGGCTACAGTAACCAAAACAGCATGGTACTGGTACCACAACAGAGACATAGATCAATGGAACAGAACAGAGCCCTCAGAAATGATGCCGCATATCTACAACTATCTGATCTTTGACAAACCTGACAAAAACAAGCAATGGGGAAAGGATTCCCTATTTAATAAATGGTGCTGGGAAAACTGGCTAGCCATATGTAGAAAGCTGAAACTGGATCCCTTCCTTACACCTTATACAAAAATTAATTCAAGATGGATTAAAGACTTATATGTTAGACCTAAAACCATTAAAATCCTACAAGAAAACCTAGGCAATACCATTCAGGACATAGGCGTGGGCAAGGACTTCATGTCTAAAACACCAAAAGCAATGGCAACAAAAGCCAAAATCGACAAATGGGATCTCATTAAACTAAAGAGCTTCTGCACAGCAAAAGAAACTATCATCAGAGTGAACAGGCAACCTACACAATGGGAGAAAATTTTTGCAACCTACTCATCTGACAAAGGGCTAATATCCAGAATCTACAATGAACTCAAACAAATTTACAAGAAAAAAACAAACAACCCCATCAAAAAGTGGGCAGAGGACATGAACAGACACTTCTCAAAAGAAGACATTTATGCAGCCAAAAAACACATGAAGAAATGCTCCTCATCACTGGCCATCAGAGAAATGCAAATCAAAACCACAGT
The DNA here is from genome assembly GCF_028878055.3 of Symphalangus syndactylus. Classification (NCBI taxonomy): domain Eukaryota; kingdom Metazoa; phylum Chordata; class Mammalia; order Primates; family Hylobatidae; genus Symphalangus; species Symphalangus syndactylus. The sequence goes on from NC_072424.2 coordinate 112,506,900, forward strand.
GAGATACCATCTCACACCAGTTAGAATGGCCATCATCAAAAAATCAGGAAACAACAGGTGCTGGAGAGGATGTGGAGAAATAGGAACACTTTTACACTGTTGGTGGGACTGTAAACTAGTTCAACCATTGTGGAAGTCAGTGTGGCGATTCCTCAGGGATCTAGAACTAGATCCTCAGTAATTCTTATTGCAATATGCCCAGAACTAAAAAGGCTGCTGACCAGTGCTAGAACATACAGTCTAGGACCTGTAAAACCCACACAGCTCCTCCTACAGAGCTCTAGGTAATGCCCAAACTGAGGAGGTAACCACAGTGATGACTTGGATCAACAAACAATGTGCAAAGAGGCTAAGGAAGTAAGTTATGTAATTCTCCATGCGGGTCTAGAGGCGAAGCTCTACTTAGATTAAGGGATAAAGGTTCAAGGTTCATGTTACCTAACAATATGTCGCCTAGATACAAACACTAGTGATTTATTTCACTTACATGGTAAGATTTTATGTGCTTGGCACAAACTGGCATACAGCATTGCTAGTTGTAAGGTGAAAGACTAGAACCAATCAACAATGGAGAATGCTATGCCTAGAAAACACCCCACCCACCCCTGCTGTTGTATTATCTAATACACACTGACTTTGGAGGAACCGCTCATCATCTCAAAGTTCCCCCACCTTTGACTTTGCTTCTCTGATGTGGAAAGTTCCAGTGACCCTGTTTCTTCCAGGTAACTTTGCTGTGAAGTTCAGTGCTGCCTGATCTTTGGCCAGCAGCAGGGAGCTCAGGCTGTTTGTCGAGATCATGATTACAACTTATGAAAATCAGAAACGTATTCCCAGATACAAACCCATCCTTGCCCTGCCAATCCATGCTAAGAAGGCTGCTGTAGAGAAATGTAATGCAAATTATCAAAACTAAGTGGGTATGACAGCCTCTTTCCTCATCCACACACATCCTCAGGCTGCTCTGATGTGATATTTCTTGTTCTTCAAGGCTGCTTTTGCTATATGTTTTATTTTGTCTCACTAGAATAAGGGTATTACGCAATACAGGTTACTTCATAGCTGATTTCCTCCCCATGTTCTCAGAATAGCCCAGAATGAGATTAAGAACCAAGCAAGTAATAGAGGCAAGAGCATATTTAGGGCATGGCAAGCTCTGGGTGGCTTTGTCTTTTGCTTTCATTGCTATCTCATCAGTTATTCTGTCCTCCCCCCAAGAATAAATAGAACAAGGATGTAACCAAGGAAAATCAAATTCTCCTCTATTAGACAATTCATTACATATGAATAATTTTTGAGACACAAGAAACCTCTTCATCCTCCAGTATATGCATTTTTCTTTTTTTTTTATTTTAGTGGCATCAAGAAATGCGTATCTAATATTTTTGCAAAATAAACCCAAGGCCCATTCAAAAGGATGGTCACCTCTGGATGATAGTCTCATTGTGATGAGAATAAACATGAGATGTTACAGATACCCAACAATTATACAGAGGACAAGATTTTGCACTGCTTTTTTAGCAGGGAAGATAAATCTTAACTTATCCACCCACCCTCCATTGCCTAGTTGTCACTCTGCACATACTCAGTGAAGAAGGCTGCAGTCTTCAATAAAGTTTATACCATAAAATAGCTGTGATGTGCTTGCACTGAAGCACGTCAAACCTCTCAGAGCTAACTAGCTTTTACCAAGATCAATCCAAGGACCTCTCAGTATTAGGTCCCAAGCCTTAACCACTGACACTCCAGGCCTAAGAAGGGAATTCATGAAGACAACACTAGTAAATCACTCAAAAAGAAGGAAACATTGAATGCATTCCAGATTCTTGTATCACAAGTATTGCACTTCTCTCTTCATTTCTGAAGTTCATCATGAAAGGGCAATAGTATTGATAATCTCAGTTTTCCTCTTTCTTAAGGAAAATTGCTTTTTCTCAGAATCATAGGACCACAGATGAGAAGGGACCTTAAAAGCCATCTAGCTTTTTTAGTAGAGAAGGGTTTCACCATATTGACCACAGCAACTACAAAAACAAATCGTCTTTTTGTCACATCCAAGGATCAGTGCCTGCTCTCAGCCTCAACCACCCTAGCAACAAGGAACTAAACTGCATCACAACATTGCATTTTCTGTTCCATTTTTGGACAAGTAAAATTGATGAAAAATTCTGTATCTTGTATGAGCTTAAGACTTCAAAAACCTAAGCATTTAAAAAAATGATGATGCTCCCTGCCTTTCAGGCAATATGTAATTCAAATTTTTAAAATACTAATTTGTAAAATAGGAGAACAAAACTAAGGTTCTGAATTTCCTCATTAAAAACATTGATATTTTCTTTCTAAATTTCAAATGGTAGACTCTTTAAAAAAAAAAAGCAAATAAAAAAATCCTTCTTTAGTTTCTTTTTGGCCTTTGATGTGCTTGCTTGCTGGCATCCTGCATCCATGGTTAATTTGCTAGTGGGGAATACATCATTACCATTCTACGTCTTCCATTTTGCAGATTAAATATTCTCTCTTTTCACTATTCTTCAGAAATCATAGTTTCCAGCCAGGCACAGTGGCTCATGCCTGTAATCCCAGCACTCTGAGAGGCTGAGGAGGGCGTATCACGAGGTCAAGAGTTTGAGACCAGCCTGGTCAATATGGTGAAACCCCTTCTCTACTAAAAATACAAAAATTAGCTGGGCATAGTGGCACGCACCTGTAGTCGCAGCTACTTGGGAGGCTGAGGCAGGAGAATCGCTTGAAACCAGGAGGGGGAGGTTGCAGAGAGCCAAGATCACACCACTGCACTCCAGCCTGGGTGACAGAGTGAGACTCCATCTTAAAAAAAAAAAAAAAAAAAAAAAAAAAAAAAAAAAAAAGTCAATAGTTTCCAGATTTTCACCTTTCTCTTCTAGTTGTGCTCTAATTTACTACCGTTCTTCTCTCCACTCTCAATATATCCAGCTCAGCTTGAACCAGACACTGACCACCCTTACTCAGAATGGTGCTTTGGGGAATGCCCTCTCCAACTCTTGGCAACCACACAGTAGCATTAATTCACTGAGTTCCTAGTTAAAAACCTTAACTTGCATTTTTTTTCAAGCATACACCTTTCTGCTTTATGGCACCTTTTTGCAAATTAGGAAGAGGTGCCCTCTTTGCATGGACACAGTCCTTACTCACGCCCTCAGCCAGGAACCTGTATGCAGCATGCAAACTGTTGAAGCCCACCAGTGGGATTTGCAATCTGCCCACCCCTCCTGTGTTTGTGTTGCTAATTTTCTGGAACTGAGGGCAACCTTTATATATCTCCCTTTTACTTTTTATCCTGTTAGATTTGGTCCATTGTTCCGTCCTGTCAAGTTATTTTGGGTTCCAACGTATTTGCCCTCCCACCCAGCTGCAGAGTCATCAAGAGACCATCTTAATCTGGCAGCTCAGTGGCCCTATCAAAAGGAAGTGAGATCTGGGAAGGGAGCTATTATTCATCTCGTTCTGACTTTAGTGATGGCCTCTTCCCATGATGGCCTCATCATGACAATATATTTCAGAGTTTTTTCAGTATCAGTATCAAATTTTCTGTTTTGTGGACTGAAGAGTCTAAACTTCTTCCCATGTCTGAAAACTAGGACATTTTCTGATCTCCATCCAGTCTTAGGACACATCTCCTGTGCTCCACAATTCCGCAACCATTACTGACAGCCATTTTCAATTGAAATCACACAGAGCCAAGGGCAGAGGTCTCATGAAATTTCTTTTGAAGTAGTTTAACTGTGGATTTTTACAGATAAATGGAAAAATTTCTATAATACAGTTTTTTTTTTTTTTTACTTTTGTTTTACTGCAGTTTAGAAGTTTTTTATTCACTTTTTTCCAGGAAGGGCAAACTGCTGTCTTTTAGTTTAATGTAGAATATTTTTTAATGCAACAATAAAATTCCAGCAACTACAAAATGATGATTATTTAAAAATGTGTACAATTTTCTATTCCTTTTCATTTTTGCCATATGATTTTGCCATTCACCATAGGATCTTTTCTCATTTGGAACTTCAAACTATTGAAAAATATAATTAGTATCCCATTTTGTACATGTGTTAAAATTTCAGAACAGAAATCTTATTTGTAATTTTACATAACTATATAGCTATGATTACACAACTCTATTATCTGTGAATTATTTTAATCTGTATTTTAACCTTTATCAAAAAGAATAGAATATACTAAGTTATTTAGATCGAAGTTGTATCACTAGATAGAAAATCTAGTCTATTTAGCATTGTTTCTGATTGGCATACAGAAAAATGTGGAGATACATTTTTTTTTTTTTGCCATATATGAGCTCTTTCAGACTTTTTTTTTTCTTTTTTTTGAGACGGAGTCTCGCTCTGTCGCCCAGGCTGGAGTGCAGTGGCGCAATCTCGGCTCACTGCAAGCTCCGCCTCCCGGGTTCACGCCATTCTCCTGCCTCAGCCTCTCCGAGTAGCTGGGACTATAGGCGCCCGCCACCACGCCCGGCTAATTTTTTTGTATTTTTAGTAGAGACGGGGTTCACCGTGGTCTCGATCTTCTGACCTCGTGATCCTCCCTCCTCGGCCTCCCAAAGTGCTGGGATTACAAGCGTGAGCCACCGCGCCTGGCCGCTCTTTCAGACTTTTTAAAAGAAATATTATACCTACAGAAAGAAACCATTTCAGCCAGCACAGTTTTATTTCCCACTTACATTGCCAAAAGCCATACCATCTTTCCCGTCTTTGCATTTCTGTGATTGTCCAATTTGCCTAAATAAGAAAGTGTAAGCATCTGCCAGCACCCTATATAGTCAAAGCCTTCTCAGCGGATTCCATTTGCACAGGGTCTGCAGATTTACAGATAGCAAGAAGCCAAAGGAAGGGATCTGCAGTTCAGAGAAGAATCTTTCTTCTCCAAAGTTGGAATGGGATACAGACTCAAGCCTAACCTAGGAATAAAAATTGACAATAGGATACAGTGATTAGAAGAACCAGGAAAGGCTTGTGAATTAGAACAGAACTACATAAAGGAGAAGCTGAATGTTTAATCAGTCCAAGTAATATGAGACTACTGAAACTACTATTAATAATATTATCATACTTACCTGTCCCTGGCACTGTGCTAAATTCATTACATTTTATAAGTGTGATCCTAATGAATCATGATGACTCTATCATAAAAACACTAATGTAATCTGCATTTCACAGATGAAAAAAACTGAAGCTCCAAGATGTTAGGTAACTTGCTCAAGATGATGAATTTAGTAAGAGGCAGAGTCAGATTTTAAACCTGTCATAACCCTGTACTTTTGACTTCTTTCTAAATTTCCTATATGGTTCACCTCAGAAATAAAAAATGTTTTTTCTCTTCAACACTAGACTCAGGTGGACAGAATGGGATTAATCATAATTAGATTTATCACTGATAATGTATAGCCTGATTTTATTGGCTTATCAGTAAGTTATCTGTAAAAATATATAATTACGCACAAATGCACCACCAAAACCTAAGGCCAGAACCTTGACACCAAACTCCATCTAACTCCACAGTCTCCAGCATCCCAAACCCAAGCTCAACTCATCCGGGATAAATATTTTCCTGAATCCTGTGTTCCTTACTTCCTTGATTCATTTTAAAGTAGTATATGTTGCATCTATATGAACTCCTTACAAAGGACATATTTTTAGTTTTGTTCTTTTTAACTTTGATTCATCTATGTTGTTTCATGTCTCTGTAGTTCATTATTTTTGATTGATGTACAATATTTCCCAGTCTTGTTGATGGGCATTTGAGCTATTTCCTAGGTTTTTTTTCTATAATAAACAGTGCTGCTATACATTTTAAATCCTTGTATCCTGTTATTGGTATGTAACTTTCCTTTGGGTATCTACTCAGTAGCAGCATTTCTGGGGTGTAGGAGACATAGGAGATGTTCAACTCCAGGCCAATACATGATCCTATCAACAGTATTGAGATCCTGTTGATTCTTATCATTTCTAATACTTGATAATATCAGACACTAAAATTTTTGCCTATTAAGTATAAAATAGTATTTGTTGGCCAGGCATGGTGGCTCACGCCTGTAATCCCAGCACTTTAGGAGGCCGAGGTGGGTGGATCACAAGGTCAGGAGTTCGAGACCAGCCTGGCCAATATGGTGAAACTGTCTCTCTACTAAAAATACAAAAATTAGCTGGCCATGGTGGTGGGTGCCTATAGTCCCAGCTACTTGGGAGGTTGAGGCAGGAGAATCACTTGAACCCGGGAGGTAGAGGTTGCCGTGAGCTGAGACCATGCCACTGCACTCCAGCCTGGGCGACAGAGCAAGACTTCATCTCGAAAAAAAAAAAATACTATTTGTTATAGTTTGGGTTTGCTTTCCCTGACCACTAATGATGTTGCGTACCTCATCATTTATGTATTAGCTAAATATTTTTCTTCTTCTGTGGAAGACCCTAACCCTGTCCACAGAGGAGGTAAAATTAAAGGAAAGAAAAAAAAAGAATAACTTAACCCAAGGGCCAAATCCTTGCCAGAGAAATTGCCCTTATTTTAGCCTTGGTTTTTAGTAACTTATGAGTTAAATCAAGATCTAATAGAAATGGGATAGTAACCCTATTTTATAACAACATCTAATACGTGCTCAAGGGTTGACTTACTGCCTTTAATTGTTTTTACTATCTTTTTGCAAAATATCATGCCCATATTACATAATCAGACACAGAGGACCTTTTTACATAGTAAAATTATATTGCAAAGAATCCTCAGTTCTTAGTACCAAATTTCCCCAGAGCACAAGAATTTCTAGGGGCCGCAACAGTCCTGACTACCTGTTGCACAGATCAGAAGCATGCTGCCTGACTGCAAAGGCTAACATGTGAAGAAGGGCTTTTGCCTTTATAAGGATGTCATAAGCAGTCTTTCACGTACAGGAAGTTGTAGTGCATACAAATGCTATTTTAAAGTCTGGGGATATTTAATCATACCGTAATCTTTATTATTTATATTTCCCGGTGCCAGTGTCCACAACTATTGTCTAAAGTGTGACAGAAACAAATCCTGTAGCAGGAAGCCCAGAGCCTACTCATGGACACCTGCTGCAACTTGAATCGCAACCAGTACTTGCAAAACAATGCATATATGTGAACAACTAAGTGTAGCCACTGGCCCTGCCTTACTAATATAGAAGGAGATTACAACTCCACCTGCTGCCCCTGATATTTTAGGTGACTCTGGAAGCAGAGGAAGAAATGGAAAAACGACATAGGTAGTAAGAAATGTTCATGGCGGCAAATCCATATGGATCTGTAGCAACCTCAATTCTTGCTTCCTCAGAAGAAAGAATTCGACTAAGGGGCATAAGGCAGAGGGAGAGTCTGAAGCAAGTTTTAGAGGAGGAGTGAAAGTTTATTAAAAAGTTTTTAGCAGGAATGGAAGGAAGTAAAGTACCTGGAAGAGGGCCAAATGCGCAACTTGAGAGATTCAAGTGTGTGGTTTAGCCTTTGACTTGGGGTTTAATATGTTGGCAAGCTTCCAGAGGTTGCATCTCTTCTCGGGTGAGCCTTCCTAGGAGTGGGCTGTCCGCATGCGTAGTGGCCTGCCAGCACTTGGGAGGGGCCGCATGCGCAGTATGTTTACTAGAGTTGTGCACATGCTCACTTGAGGAATTCTTCTTTCACTAGCGGAATGTTCCCATAGGACGGTCATATGCCACTTAAACTCTCCCATTTTGCCTCCTAGTGTGCATGCATGAGCCCACTTGGCCAACTCCTGAGATCTTGTCAGGAAGCTGCCAATCACCAACTTTAGATGTTTTGTTAATCTATTGGGAGACTGCCTTTCCCCTGGCACTGGCTGCTACCAATTATTAGGTTGGTGCAAAAGTAATTGCCGTTACTTCCAATGGCAAAAACGTCAATTATTTTTGCACTAACCTAATATTATTTTAGGTTGTTAAACTAACAACCACCTGACCACCACATGATGATTGCCTGACATTCCTGGTGGCGGGGGAACCTCTGTGCCCTACTCATGTTTAACTATCTATCATAACAGAAACAGAGTACAACCATAGAAGAAAAAATAAGTAACGAAAGAGACTTCTAGAAAATAGCCAGAAAATTCTCATTTTCCCACCTAAAATAACAGATGTCTATAAAACTCTTCTTATTACAACAATAAATAGCAGGGAGCATTTGCAAGAGAGGGAAACATGTAGGAGAAATTCCCCTCTGAAACCCCTTATACTGGAAAACTGGGCTTCAATGATTGAACTTGGAGAAACAGACATATCTCTGTAATTAATGTAATTCAGTTTTTTCCCAATGGTCTTTGTTAATAATATAGTCCAATCAGTGGTATTTTCTCCCAACTGGCAAAAAGACTGAAGCCCTTTACGTATCACCTGGCTATTTTGGAAGTTTCTAGGAGTACATGATCAAATCTGGTTGGAAAACTGGTAAGTTACTGAATTAGGATGTACTTCTTTCTTCTACTCCTAATCAGGGCCCTGTCACCTGTGTACCGCAGGGCAACGTTACCACCCTTACTGGGTACCTTATATTGTCAGGCCCTGCTGCTTTTTCACCTGCATTCTGTCTGATTCAACACACACTGCTCTCACTTCCACTGGATCTTGAAGGACCGGTGTTAAACTTGGTTTGCATTAAAGTGAAAAAAACATTTCTCTCTCTCTCAATGTCAAAAATCAATGTTTAGAACTCTTAGGAGGAACTATCAGTCAATGATTTTTAGATTTTGGAGTAGGAAATAACATATGAAACACACAACGTGTTAACTTTTAAAAGCAAAAAACAAGCTGCACAAATTCGACCTCATTAAATTTAAGGCGTTACAATTAAGAAATTTGTCAACAGACACCTTAAATAGAAAGGACAAATTATAAACTGAAAGAAACTATTTGAAAGATACACAACCAACTAGGATTTGTTAAAATATATATATATATATATATATATATATATATATATATATATATATATAAAAGTTCAATAAGTCAATAAAGAAACCAATAGAAAAATAGACAAAAAACATGAACAATCATTTCACCGAAGAATCATATACGGGCAATAAACACATGAATTGATGTTCAATCTCAGTGATCAGGAATTATAAATTAATGCTACAATGAAGTACTATTGTGTACCCATTTGGTTGGCAACAATTGAAGAGTCTGATAATACCTCATGTTGGAAAAGATGTATATCCACAAGGTATTTCACAAAGTTGCTGGTAGGAGTAAAAATTGATAAAACTATTTAGACTATTTTAGCATTAGCTCCTGAAGTGGAGCACTCACATACCCTTTGATCCAGCAATTTCATTGAGCATAAGCATATACTCAATTTCTCTTTAGTATAAGCATATATTCAAGAGAAAGTCTGCATGTGTCCACCAGGAGATATATATATATATATATATATATGAGTGCTCATGGTTCTCAATAATGAAAACCTGTGTATTAGTCTGTTTTCATGCTGCTATAAAGAACTGCCCAAGACTGGGTAATTTCTAAAGGAAAGAGGTTTAATTGACTCACAGTTCATCATGGCTCACGCCTGTAATCCCGGCACTTTGGGAGGCTGAGGTGAGTGGATCACCTGAGGTCAGGAGTTCGAGACCAGCCTGGCCAACATGGTGAAACCCCGTCTCTACTAAAAAATACAAAAATTAGCCTGGCGTGGTGGCATGCACCTGTAGTCCCAGCTACCCGGGAGGCTGAGACATGAGACTCACTGGAACCCAGGAGGCGGAGGTTGCAGTGAGCCGAGATCACATCATTGCACTCCAGCCTGGGTGACAGAGCGAGACTATGTCTCGAAAAAAAAAAAAAAATCATATATATATATATTTTTTTTTTTTTTTTTTTTTTTTTTTTTTTTTGAGATAGAGCTTTACTTTTGTCACCCAGGCTGGAGTGCAGTGGCACGATCTCAGTTCACTGCAAGTTCCACTTCCCGGGTTCAAGAGATTCTCCTGCTTCAGCCTTTCAAGTAGCCGGGATTACAGGAGCCTGCCACCACGCCCGGCTAATTTTTTGTATGTTTAGTAGAGACTGGGTTTCACCATGTTGAGCATGTTGGTCTGAACTCCTGAGCTCAGGTGATCCGCCCGCCTCGGCCTCCCAAAGTACTGAGATTACAGGCGTGAGCCACTGCACCGGGCCCAATTCATACTTTTTAATAAATATATAAAGTTTCTGAATGTTCTTAAATTTATATTGTCAAATGTAACAACCTTGCCTTTGAGGTTTCTTTTCTTTTCTTAAAAATCGTATTTCATAACAAGATGAAATAAATAAGAACCTATATTTTCTGTCAGTTGCTTCATGATTTCTTTTTAGTGTATAACTATTTTACTCATCTTGATTTATTTTGGTATATGGTATTAAATGGAAACCTAGTGAGGTTTTTATTCAAATAAATAACCAATTTTTCTGACATCATTTATTAGATATTCTCTTTCCAGTGTGATTTGTGGTATCACCTTGATATATACTATATAATCTTTTATACTGTGATCTATTTCTGGGCTATCTTGATTCACTGAGCAGTCTATACTTCTGTCAGCACCACACTGATTTAGGTGGCTCACATTTGTAATCCCAGCACTTTGGGAGGCCGAGGAGGGCAGATCACCTGGGGTCAGGAGTTACCAGCCTGGCCAACATGATGAAACCCTGTCTCTACTAAAAAAAATACAAAACTTAGCTGGGCATGGTGGTGGGTGCTTGTAATCCCAGCTACTAAGGAGGCTGAGGCAGGAGAATTGATTGAACCTGAGAGGTGGAGGTTGCAGTGAGCTGAGATCGTGCTACTGCACTCCAGCCTGGGCGACAGAGCAAGACTCTGTCTCAAAATAATAATAATAATAAATAAAATAGCTTTAAAATACAATTTCATATTTAGAAAATTCTTCCTCTCCTCCTACATTACTTTCCTTTTTCAGAAGGTGTTTTTCCATTTGTTCTTCCAGATGAGACCTGTTCTTTAGTTTAAATTAGTCCTCTGGAGAATATCAGATACAAATAAGAAAGAAATTCAAAATACAGGTTAAGACACCATAAAATTTATATCCATGTCATATTTGCAAGCCGAGCTATCCATTTTATTTAGAAATGTTTCCTCCTTTATTTGGATATACAATGGAATTAATTATTCATTATTGATTTATACTAAAATGGATTATCTCTTAACTATGTTAATAAAGTAGCATAGCATGCCTGGATAAAAATATTACCAGAACCTTATTTTAGTTAGTATCTATGGCTTCTTCCCTCTTAAACTTTTCACCAGAGCTATCAGAAAAAAAGCCAAAGAGAAAGTTTCCATTTTTTTCTTTTTTTTTTAACCTTCTATTGCAGAGGTGACAACAAATCCCCAAATCAGTTGATGATATAGCCGGTGACCTGTCAGTCCTGTATAATCCTCCTACTGAAAAATATCCCCTAAAAAAGTCCACAGCAGAAACTTTATTTATTTAATTATTTATTTTTTGATACAGAATCTCACTCTGTCGCCCAGGCTGGAGTGCAGTGGCGCAATCTCCGCTCTCTGCAACCTCTGCCTCCTGGGTTCAAGCAATTCTCCTGCCTCAGCCTCCTGAGTAGCTGGGATTACAGGCGCCCATCAGCACGCCTAGCTAATTTTTGTATTTTTAGTAGAGACAGGGTTTCACCATGTTGGCCGGGTTGGTCTCGAACTCCTGACCTCAGGTGATCCGCCCATCTCAGCCTCCCAAAGTGCTGAGATTACAGGCGTGAGCCACTGCCCCCCGGGCAGAGCAGAAACTTTAAAGCCACCTATCAAGTATTTATTTATATTCTTTTCTTTGGAATTAAAGAAATCCCAAATATAAGAATAGGCTTTAGAGCTTCCATTGCAAATTCATTGCCAAGGGTAAAATATGATGGGGTAGTTTAAAAGGAACATCTAGTCAACTAGCCATTCTCCCCCTTCCAGGGAAGGAATTTCTTCTACAACACCTCGTGGCCAGTAGACGTTTTTCTTCTACACAAACACTTTTAGTAACATGTGACTTTCTAGCCAACACCCAACTGTTGGAGTGAAAAATCTAAAAATAGAAATTATTCAACAAAATCACTCCAAATTTGCTTAAATGCAAATAACCTGAGATGCTCTGTAATCCAAAATAACAACTCCGGAAATAATTGCTGATACGTTTATTGATGCTGCAATATTGGGAGTTCCAAGGTAGAACCCTGTAGAAGAGAAGAAACTCAACCATCACCAGTCAATACTAGCAAACATTTAAGAGGCACAGGCTACAAGTAAAGCTCTGAACAAGACACAAGCTTGAAAGAAGCCCATGCCAGAAGCCTTGCTCTTGAGATGCTTACAGCCTGAGTGGTCAGGGCACACACACACACTAACCCAAGGTCACACAACATTGATGCCAAACAAGCACCAGAAGAAATAAATCTTCACTCTATGTTTTGTGAACCCATTCATTTGTGGTTCCATTTTGCCTCCTACTCTTGTTTTCCTTTTGCCTGGATGTTCTGAGCTTTTTATTTGTTTAGCCTTGCTGGATTATATGCATCTTATTCAGCCACTTTAGAGTAGAGGCACTACTCCGGAGTACAGCAAAGTAGTTAGGAGCTGAGATACAGCTTATCCACCAGTTTCTATAAAATGCCCATTCTGGCTCAGGGTCAACTGAGTTGGCCCTAGCCAACTGCTATGCCTTCTCAAAGTCGCCACTCACTGACATCAGACTGCTTAGCTGCATCATATTCACTTGGCAAATACTAATCTCATCACTCAAAATTCAGTTCCGAAAAACTGCACTGGGACTGAAGCAGGACTCTTTGTGCAAAAATAAACCAGGCATTTCAAAACGTTTAAAATCAAACAGATGAAAATGTTGCAATATTACTTTTCAGACATTTCCTTTGTCTAATTTGCTTTTCATTCACTAGTTTACATTTTCTAAAAGGACTTGTATTTTTATGATGTGCATGACTTCCACACTGCCCACAATCAATGTCAAATGAAAGACCTAACTTGTTACCTAGTCCTCTGCCTACTAAAATAGTGCTGTCTAATCAGGCATCTCTCTGCAGGAAACAGGCCTTCCTACAGCAGGAAGCAGAGGAAAGAGGACTGGAGACAGCAATCCCAGCGGCTTTTTTGCCAGAAAGGACAAAATGGCTCTTCTGGCAACTTCTGACTCAGGAAATCGCTGAATTAAGTAGTCAATCTGCAGAGTAATTTAGCATGTCATCTGCTTCCTGGCAACAGATATTTGGAAGCATTTTTATTTTAATTCATCTCTGTCATCATCATCAGGGTTATAGCTGCTTCTCTCTGAGGACCTCAAGGTCAGAGATTTGGGACCTCAAGGTCAGAGATTTTTCTGTAGTTCTTAATAGAGCCAGTTCTTTGAGCTTCTTCCTGCCCTGTCTAGGCAGGCCCCAATAGGCTCACTTCTCCTTTGATTTTGGTCAGGTCAAGCAAACCCCTGTCATCAGAGCTAAATATAAGTTGTATGTAAGTGGGTGGAGGCCCTTGCAGTGGATTCCCTGGAAAATACACTTGTAAGTGTGCAAAAGAATGAAGGTGCAATTGCCTGCCCAGGAGTTGCAGAAGCATCATTGTCTGTGGGAGACAGGAAAGGAATTAAGAGGTCAGCAACTCGGGCTCTCATTCCTGTCTCATCATGGACTTTCTGTGTAATGTTGCACAAATAATTTTCCTTCCCACTCCTCCACTTCTCTATTTTAGGCGTGAACAAACATCAGTCATCTTCCCCACTTGCAGACATTAAAGAGAGTTAATGTGAGCATGTTACAAACGAATAGCCCTAACTTCACACATTGGGGAGACCAGTAAACACATGCTGTGGGTGATCCTTCTTTATGTGGATAGAGCAATTTCTTACAGCTGGTGAACACATGTGTCCACAAAATCCCTAAAAGGAATGTGTGTAAAATAGATGTACCAGGACCGTGCAATTCTTATTGTGCAAATATATTTGCAGATTGTTGCTATTTGGGAATAACGATGGCCAAATCCAGGTGAGGGTAATAATACATCAGGAAGGTAATAATTTTTATCTGGGGCAGAGGTCACTTTGCTCCTGTCTTAACAGGGGCTCTCTATGGCTTCGGCAACAGGGCCCAGAAATGCATGTCCTGACATTGCAAATGGCAAAACAGAGATCTCAACCAAATATTCATGAAGCATCGTGTTTGGAGTCTCCCAGCATCGAGCCCCATATCTTCAAGAAAAATCTAAACTAAGCTTTTTACATACCTTTATTGCCTTTGACCCTCACAGCAACTCTGTAAAAACAGAATTATCCCAATTTCACAGATAATGAAAATGAAGCTTAAGAAGACCAAATAATATTTCCATAGATCATATAGGCATTAAGTGGGGGGACTGGGATTTTTAATCTGTCTGATCCCAAAGTCCATCCTCTCATCCTGTTTCCATTAAATGATGCTATCTTCCATGTACTGTACCTGTTATGCTCTATATGCCTCAGTTTTCTAATCTGTAAAATGGGAATAATAATACCTAATGAAAATCAAGAGATTACCTATATGAGGGCATTTTACAGAAATGTAAATTGTTATTCTAATAGTAATTCCACGTTCATCTCTTCCACTGTCAGCCTCATTATTATAAACACATGTGAAAAGTTTATACTAGGCCAGTTATGTGGACCTTGCTTGGCACATAACTGAAATGTAACTTTACATTTCATTGACTTTAAGGAATTTACATATTTTAACCCAGTTCAACTATATTTTGAGGTGCTGCATCTCAGGAGTTCTTGTAGATATCTAATTCCACATTAATCACTGATCTACCTTTGTATTATTATTTAAAAATTCACATATTTTTAAGCACTGTCATATTCTTTACGAGAAACCTTGCATAGAAATCAGATGATAGCTAAGTAGATGTGACTTCAAATTCATGGATAAATATCAAAACAGGAGACTAATGGAATACATAGAGAGATCTGTTCATGCCGTTTCTCCTAACTGTCTGTAATCCTGACCTTCCCAGTAGACAGAGAGGAATAATATCCACAGAACTTGCTTGCCCTGCCCTTCAGGAAACATGGGTAAAACCTAAATAAAGATTGTTTGTGTATGATTGTAAACAATTTGCTATTCAAATTCAATAATGGCACTCGGTAGGCAAACTATCCTAAAATCTTTCCTATTAACAACTAAATTCCAAAGTTTAGCATTGCAAAACCACATAATTTGAATACATTTTTGAACCATCTGATGGAAAATTGTATTGATTCCACATGTGCAGAGCTTGTAAGTAGCTCAGTAATTCCTTCACTCTTTTCAGACACAAACTAACGGCCTCTTTTTCTTTCCCTCATAGAAAAGTAGGCTATTTTTCCAGGGTTGGGAGAATGTGGAGGAGGGAGGGCTATAATGAAAGTATGTAATTCACTCAGGACTTGTGTGGCAGTATTAGAGATTATGGAAAGATTTGCTTTACAGAATACAGTTCCTGTGGAGAAAAAAAGACTCCCACTACATCAGGAATTAGCACATATAACAAGCCGAACTTTTTGTTTTGTTTTCTTTTAAAAAAATCTTTGAGTTATACTGTATGCTTTTCTAATACTGAGAGAAAACAGTTTCAGCAAAGTGCACTAAATAAATAGAACAGCACCTTACCTTTAAAAAAAAAAATCTGTATTCAGGAGCTATTCTCCTTCACATTTTGAAATTCTTTAGCTGGAGAAATGCTGGGTCATGAGACACAGGGTCATAGCATCTGGGTTTGATCCAGACTTTGTGATCTCTAAATCATCTTATGCCTTTGAATACATTCCAGCACCACTGACTTTACCACGTTATTTTCTAACTTATGGGTTCCCGCCACCCATGCTCTGGGACTGAGTTAATAATGGTACTTACAGGGTTGTTGGGAGGATGAATCCAGTAATGCCTAATATGTAAAGCACAGAACCTTGCCAGAATGTAATAAATGTCAGGTAAACATTCACTTTTAGTTTTGCTGTTATTATTGCTTAGATAATGGTTGCTAAATAATGGAACCTTCCATTTCAATGTCAGTGCCATATCATTTAAAGGTAATCAGAGTGGAACTAATTACATAGCCTCCTGAGATATGAACACACAAATATCTTCAAAATCGTTTTCATTTACTCTCTAGCATCTGAGCTCATGTGCTATCATAAATCAGTTTAATTTCCTTTATTAAGAAAGGCCAGTGGACAGCCCCAGTGTGGAAACATTCCCTACAGGCTCCCTAGCTACTATGAGTGGATGAGGTCACTGGCGAGTTTAATAAGTCAACCTTGTAAAACCCCTGAAGATGAAAAAAGTATATGACAAAGGGCTACAGATCTTCTCTGTCCTTGAGGCTCCTCCACGCTTGTGAAAACACTTTCTGTAACAGATACTTAAATATTATTCACACTGTAAACAAAAATCTTTTGAAATTGTTTTAATTAGGCTTGGGGTGCTTTTTTTTTTTTCCATCTTGAGATGGAAACAGAGAGATTTCTGTTCAAAGAAATTATTGTTCCCCTTCAGAAGTCATGGGAAGTACAAGGTCAACTGATGAAAAAACAACAGCCCTAGTCTCAGGGTTTTCTAAGCCTTGTTCCTTAGACAAGATACTTAGCATAAAATTTTACTGACACTGAACCAGGTTTAATTTCAGAAAAGTAATCATCCATATACAAACGTTGTTTCAGCAGGTTTTCTTGCTCAATTGAAATTCACTCCACAACTCTTCGACTCTCTCTGAAGGACCAAAAATCCAAGCACCTGATATGTAAAACAAATGCTTACTAAGGGCCAGGCACTGTTCCAGGTGTTTTATTATATTACATCATTTAATCTTCACAACAGTTCTATGAATGTCATTACTGTCTCCATTTTATAGGTGAGGAAGAAATACAGACACCTTAAATAACTTGCTCCAAATTACATAGAGATAGTACGCGATAGAGTTAGTATTTAAACCCAAAAAGTCTAGCTCCAGAGTCTTTAATGTTAACCACTCAATGGTATTTTCTCTTTTTATTTTCTAAAATGAAAGTTAATATCTTTAAAATTGGGGACATCACATGGCATGCTTCCACTATAATAAAATTTTTAATGTCTCCCTTTAGAATGCAATTGAAGGTAATCATGTATCCCAGGCGCCTAACTTATCAACTTAACAAGCTATGAGTCCAAGACCTTTCTGTGTCTACATCACATCAGTCAATCCACAAATGTTTATTTTCAGATGTTTTAAATGTTTCAGAGAACATTGCTTAGTCTAGCCTTTTCTTTGCAACAAATATTTTTCACTAGGGTAACGACTACCATCAGTTACACAGGTACACTTTTAAAGGCATTTGATGCTGGCCTTTACAGATGCAGTGGAGTTAAACGAGTTAACTTTTACACTCTGTCACCTTCTCCTTCAGAGTATTAGTACTGTAAGTTGGTGGCTTCAAACATATTGCTATTTATACACAAGGAAGTTATGTTGCTCAGTCTATAATTATTTTTGCCGAAACTCTAAGTACAATAGACAGCTGCAGGGGTGTCAAACTAATGATTAATTTATAATACATAATATATTTATTGGTGAATAGTTTTTATCAAATGTTGGAAATAACCTGCCTGACTATTTATAGGCACCAGCATCCCCTACTTACTTCAGAGGTTAGGGCTTCCCTTTCAGTTGCGATAAACACAGCTTCCTCCCAAGACTCTGTTTACATGTCTGCTTGTCAACCCTGCGCCAGACACTGGCGCTCCCTTTTTTACCGTCACTGCTCCCTCATCCTGTTTATAGGACAGGGAGGATGACCACGGATGCAGAATTATTTTAACTCACCAAAGCCTTGGAGAAACTAGCCAATATTGTTTGTTTTAAGATGACTCATTCTTCAATTGAGTCTTTCACTTAATATTGCTTTTCCAACATCTAGTCACATAAAATGCATTGGCCTAAGCAAACGTGTTACCATTATTTTAAGACAAATTATACCAAGCCTGGATACCAAGAGTCACAAAGCTCCCTTGATGTCCTTGAAGAATAATTTACACTGTAAACTAGGGGCAAAAGACCCTTTTATTTTTCCCAGTGAGTCTTGTTCAAATTGCCTGTGGAGTATTTTTCTTTAAAGAAATTAGTACCTGCTTGGGCCCCACACCAGACCAATTAAACCAGGATTTCTTTTTAAAAGCTTCCCTTTGATTCTACTGTGCAACAAGGATTATAAACCACTTCTCAAATGTCATTACTTATTGCAAACCACTAAACAAATGGGTTAGGTGTGATTGGATCAAATAGATGCAGTGCTGCTTTTTACCAAAACCTTCCAAACAGTGTTGATGTCATGAAATGGCCACACTGGTTGAATATAGAATGCAGTCCTCAGGCATAGAGGACTGTATTGTTTTCAGCTCACCCTCACTGTAGCCTAGACCCGTTAAAGAATGAGGTAAACATGCTAAAGGTTAGCTTCCAGAGCCTCATTAGCATAAAGAAATTAGGTTTTGATCCTGACGATGAAATTCCAGTTAAAGGAAAGAAGTAGGACACCCTCTTGAAGTTAAAGGCAACTCCCTCTACAGATCAAAAGGCAACCTTGAAAAGAAATTATATAATGTCTTCAGTGTAAGTAAGACAGGGCTGATCAGATATTAGAGCTCAGAGGTCTTGTCTCTTGGGATGCCTTCCACCCACCCTTGAGTATAAATCAAGGATCTTTAATGAAGCACACTGCAGCTGAAAATCAATTCAGTTCAATACTGAGAAAGAGCAAGGCAGCCCTCAACAGCGGGTGCTGGTCTGGTGCTCACAGCTAGCCCTGGTGCCCTCCTGTTGTATGCAAATAGTTTCACAGAACATCAACACTAGACAAGGCCACTCCATGACTGTGATGGGTCAGGACAAAAACAAGACCACTCCATAATAATATCTAAATACAAAAACATGAACCTTGTCGGAGCAACAAAAATAACCCAAATTCCCCTATCTAATGAATCTGAGTGACAGCTGTTGTTTTACCAATCACAGCTTTAGCCTCAGTCTAGTCGTCCTTCCTTCTAGATGTGTTAAAATATCCAAACACAGAATCAACTGTACTTCCTAGAACTGTTCAATCCAGAGCAAAGCCTCATTTTCTAAAACTCTCCCTCAAGTCACCTAACACAAGCTCAAATCGTACAATTAGTCATTCCCAACATCCTCCATAGCTCACACGGTATGTGTTCTCCCTCATTGTAAGGAGTCCTGAATTGATCTTGCTCAAGTACAGGTGTGTTCCTCGTGGTCTCCATCTGAAGGGCACTGCCAATGTTTTCATTAAACATCTAGTATATCCCCCTTCAAGAATAAAAACATATAAGATAGACCTTAGTATTCGAAGTTTTCAAATGGGTTGGGAAGATATCAAAGGATTGGACCACAATCACATAATCAAGGCTATGTGTGTACACTGGAAAAGAAGTGTTAGGCATTCTTGGAAATTGTTAGGAAAGCAAGACAAAAGCTGTGCTTTGAGAGGGGGACAGCATTAGAAGGAAGGAGAGAACACAGGGAATGGTATTACACTCTGTACCGTTTCACAATTTAGGGATCTAAATTTATTTCTCCTCTTGGTTCAACAGTTTTATCTGTTAGCATTTTACCCCATGTTTTTCTTGAGAGCGAATAATTTTGGTTGAAGAAAAGCATCTAATATAGTCTTCTAACTTTTCAAATTCTTCTTCCATGTTCTGAAGAGAGAGAAAAGATGTCCAGTCCGTTGTTTAGCCAAGTCCTGGAAACACAGCACAGGAATAAAATAATGTCTGTGTTCTAAGATTGTACTGGATTCATGACACACAGAATAAAGAAAAAATACATGAAAAGGTCACTGTTGACGTCATCTAGGGAGATGCATATAGTGTTTGATTATTCAGTTGACTAGTGAATTAAGCCAATGAAATAATCCCATTACCAACTGCAGTTGTGTGACAGTTTTGTTCCTCTTTCTCCCTCTGTCTTCCATTCCAGAAATTAATTGGTTTAGACGATCTGTCAAATAATACATCCTTGTGTTTCTCAAACAAATAAAATCTGCATATTTTATATATTCGGACACCACTTTATCCTTTCTGCAATTCAGTGGATTTTTTAAAAAATTAAGTTATGGAAATGTCTTTTTCCTTCAAATGAAGCTTCATGGAATCCATGATGGGAAACACAATAAAATGTGCTCTGGTTGAAGCAGGGTAGGGTGGGAAGACCCAAAGTCACTCTCCCACCCCACCTCGGTGCCCTGGAAGCTCTCGGAGAAGTTTCCGGGACTTCAAAGAACATAGTGCTAAAGGAGTTGTTCTGCTCAATCACCTCCATAGCTCGAGGCTATGGTGTCTATACTTGCATGTCAAATTGGTGTCTCAAACTTTCATACCTACAGAAAAACATCTGTCCATCCTGCTCGTCTCCCTAGCCCCAGCATCCCTGCTTTCAGTAAATAACACTATCCTAGCATCCTCATGGGTACTAGGACCCAAGACCCTGAAGCAGAGAAAATTTGGAAGACCACAAGTCAAGAGCCTCTACTATGTCATATGATTTGTTATGACAGTGTATCAAATTGATTTTCATCTCAATCTTTCTGGTAAAACTTAAGGTGATGGAGTTGCCTAAAGCCAAAGTAAAGCAGTATATGAAATCCCCTCTTAAAATAATGATGAGATTTTGGCGCAATTATGCTTCTTTTAGGGTAGAGAGACAGTAAGGAGAATCTCAAAGATGCTATGAAGAAAACAATAAACTTTAAAGTGTGCATTTTTAAAACCAAGTGTCTCCTTTTCTAAAAGTAATTTTTCTCAAAAGTAAATGCTGAATTTACTTCAAATTGGTTGGTCCATCAAAGCCCAAAAGAACGAGAATAATGTTCTAAAACACAAGCATTTTCTTTTTAAAATGTTTTTAATTTTTAATTTTTATGGGTACATAGTAAGTATATACATTTATGGGGGATATGGGATATTTTGATACAGGCATATAATGTGCAATAATTACATCAGGGTAAATGGGGTATCCATCACCTCAAACATTTATCCTTTGTGTTATGAAAAATCCAATTCTAGTCTTTTAATTATTTTTAAATGTACAACTAAATTATTGTTGACTGTAGTCACTCTGCTGTGCTATCAACTACTAGATCTTACACACACTTTCTTTTCATCAGTACCATTTCAAGCCTAGGATAATTATTTTGGCCAAATAACAATAGCAGCAGATATCATTTGTTATTATTCTCCCCATTTACAGGGAAAGAAAATGAGACTTAAATACATTCAATGTCTTGCCCAAGCCCAAACAGCCAGTAAGCAACATGACCCCTGGCCATTTGTGGCACCATCACCTATGCAAATCATATTCTCTTTGGTTCCCCTCTGGTTTGAGCCTCTTTGATCTGCACCTACTTGATCAGCTCTTACTTCTCAGTCCCTTTGGGAAAGCTACAGAAAATTGCTATTTTTCCTGAATTGTTTCTTTGTATTTCTAATCTCCTTCCAAAGATTTGGCCAGTTACAAGAAATTGGCAAGTTACAAAGAAATAAACCCCAGATGAATCCCATGAAACATGTATCCTTCAAGTTATTTGCTCTACTATTCCAAAAAACAAGGCCCGGTGCAGTAGCTCATGCCTGTAATCCCAGCACTTCGGGGGGCCAAGGCAGGCAGATCACCTGAGGTTAGGAGTTTGAGACCAGCCTGGCCAATGTGGCGAAACCCTGTCTCTAATACAAAAAAAAAAAAAAATTAGCCTTGCATGGTGGTGGGCGCCTGTAATCCCAGCTGCTGGGGAGGCTGAGGCAGGAGAATTGCTTGAACCCAGGAGGCGTAGGTCAAGGTGAGCCAAGATCATGCCATTGCACTCCAGCCTGGGGTACAAGAGAGAAACTCCATCTCAAAAAAAAAAAAAGAGGAATAATAGTGGTCTAGCATAGCATGCTGGTTTAAAGGATTTAACCTCATGTCAAACTGAGATATTTTCTCAGCCAGTTCTTAAAGAAATTTCTGTGTGGTAACAGGAGGGACATTGAACTGCTGTTTCCTTACTCAACACTCATTGTGCAGCAGCATTTCTGGGGATGCATTCTCACTCAGTGGTGGCCTGATTTACATTTCTATCTGAGGATATCTTGGAGCATTAGCTAAAAGAAAGGATAAACCACTTTGGTTCCAGCAGAGTGAGTGAGGAAATAGTTGAATCACATCAAATTGCTAGTTTTTTGTTTTTTTTTTCTACTGAATTCAACCATCTATGGGTTTTACTTCTCTAAATCTCTTCCTGTGCATAGTCACAGCCATATTTAGGAATCAAATCCATTTTTCATTTTGAGGCTCCTGATTCCTGATTCATCTCAGTCCACATACCCTGGCAGGAATCCACTTACACACACAGGCCGTGCTGCAAATGGTGCTTAGTAAATTAGATGTTTGGAGTGCCAAACACACTTTCCCCATACAAATTGAGTTACAGATGGTGGTTCGTTATCCAGTCCAGATAGCAAATGGCTGTGTAGACAAAATCCAGGTGAACAATGATCTTAAGAGACTGATAGATGCTAAGCTTGCTTTCTAACAGTTTCTAAGGAAAAGAGAATCGGAGGTGGGGGCCTGGAGCACATCTCCCACCTTGCTGACACAGAGACCTCTCTGCTTCTCAGCGGGCTGGGGCTCCGGGGTGCTGGTGGGAGCTTTGCCAGCGGAGACGACATGCTTCTCTGGGGTTTCTGAATTCGGCGACAAGCAGCAGCAGTCTGTCCCCAGGGCTGGTGGGCACCACAGGGGTGATGCTCACTCCAGAGCCAGGCAGGAGGGGGCGGTAAAGGGAGATGCTGTGGTATGTGGCCATTCTCCAGCTGCTCAGTGTGCTAAAGACTGCAGGGGACAGAGGCCACCTCAAATCAGGTCACAATTCTGTCCTTGAGGAGGAGGGAATGCAGGATATCAGTAGGCAAACAGCAGTCTCCAACCCCATATGTGTAATTACAAAAAGATTAACTCAAATCTAGATGTCATTCACAGGGCAACACAAGTCCTAGAATAAGAAAATTCAACATAAACATTTGCTCCCGAAAGCATATAGCTTTAAGAATCAAGGCTGGGTGCGGTGGCTCACACCTGTAATCCTAGCACTTTGGGAGGCCGAGGTGGGCAGATCACGAGGTCAGGAGATCGTGGCTAACATGGTGAAAACCCTGTCTCCAGTAAAAATACAAAAAATTAGCCGAGCGTGGTGGTGGCTGCCTGTAGTCCCAGCTACTCGGGAGGCTGAGGCAGGGGAATGGGGTGAACCTGGGAGGTGGAGGTTGCAGTGAGCCAAGATCGCGTCACTGCACTCCAGCCTGGGTGACAGAGTGAGATTCCGTCTCCAAAAAAAAAAAAAAAAAAGAATCAAGAAATGACAACATCCAGTAAACTCCCAAACTATTACAGATAGCTCCTTTTAGTAGCGGTCAGAAGGGATACCAGGGTGTATACATTTTTGCCATCTCTTGCATTGAGAGGCCCTCCGCTTCCACTCTTAATTGACTTGTTTAGGATTCAGTTCCTCCTCTACTCTGATTTCAAACTATTAGAAGCAAATGAAAAGAGCTAGGTTGTGCCAAATTTGCAAGTGTTTTCCAACAGAAACACTTTGTGCTTTCTCATTCTTTCTCTCAGGAATCCGCAAGCAAACCAGGTCTGACAGCCGACCTCAACTGAATTTTTCTATTTCTTATTTTGGGTGAAAGGGAGGGGGAAAGCTGACTTATGAGAAAATAGGAGCATTTAATTTAAAATTTTCCCATGGTATTCTGTATAGTGGATGCTTCTCTATTAGTATATTTTACCACTGATGGGAGAAGGAGGAATCAAGGATAATGGGTTTCTGGTTTGAGTGCTTAGGCAGATGGAGGAGAAAATGAAAATTAGTTCAATATTAGACATATTTAGCTCATGGTGCCTATGGGATATGCAAGCAGTTAAGCAAATCTGAATAAATGCCTGGCACTCAAGATATATCTAGCTGGAGTTACTCTGAAAGTCATAGGATGTAAATATCAAAGTCTGGTGCAGATGTGACTGCCCATAAAAAGAGAGAAACGGGGCCGGGAGCGGTGGCTCACACCTGTAATCCCAGCACTTTGGGAGACTGAGGCGGGTGGATCACCTGAGGTCAAGAGTTCGAGGCCAGCCTGGCTAACATGGTGAAACCCCATTTCTACTAAAAATATGATCGTGCCATTGCCCTCCAGCTTAGGCAACAAGAGCAAAACTCTGTCTCAAAAAAAAAAAAAAAAAGAGAGAGAGAGAGAGAGAGAAACAGACAGACAGAACCTTAGAGAGCACCAGCATCTAGACCACTGCACCTCAAACCTGAATGTGCAAGTAGATCACTTGAGGATCTTTTTTAAACGCATGCAGTTTCCGATTCAGCAACTCTGGGGTGAGGCCTGAATTCTGCATTTATAATAAGAGATCCTGGTGTTGCTGATGCAGCTTGTTCTTGGGCCACACTTTGTGTCCTATGGAATTTGAGGACAGCACATACAGAAAACAAGGAAAATTGTCCTGAAGAAGGATTAGAGATGTGGAAAAGAAAAACAAATAATCAAATGAAGGAAACCCAGAGACTGGGGCTGTGGAAGCTAGAAGAGGAAAGGGTTCCAATAAGAAGGTGAGCATGTGGGGAGCCAAATAGAATCCCAAAAAAAACACAATCCTGAACGCCATTATCCTTAATGCTGAAAACCCAAAAGATCAAAATCCCGAAAATGTAATTCTGAAAAAGCTAAAAAAAAATTTAAAAGATTTATTTACATTTTTAAAAAGGGATTTATTTGAGAACATATAAAATCATGACAAAACACTTCATAGGCCACTTTACACAATAAAATAGGCAATAACAACATACGTATTTTTGCAAGCATAAATACTCAGGTATGCCATGCATGACAGTTGCACTGGGTTAAGAGTTATAAGCAGACAAACCATATTCATAAAGAAATAGGTCAAAAAGGGAAATGTATAAATACATAATCGCTGTGGTTGCAAATTGTGTGTACTCGGCTGTATAACTGTGGTCATCTGAAATATTGTGATGAGCAATCTAAGTCTTTTGATGAGATTGATCAAAAACCGAGGTGAGTCCCACCATGTACGCAATCGCCCAAAGAGCCAAGATCTCGAGAAAATTTATCTTGTATAAATGCAGATGTACGAAAAGGACATCTCGTCATTGCTTAGGACATTTCAACATCTATACACGCACAATACTTACACACAAAGTCAACACTGTAGTAACACACTTTGGTGGAGTCAAATTTGCAAAAAGTGCATAAAACAAATTCAAACTCTCTAAGAGTCTCCACACAATTTCTACCTCCCGTATTGGAAGTGATGCAAAGATGAATACACACCATGAAAGGCCATGAAAGGAGGGTTCTCAAGCTTGTTGCCTGATCATGGAAAAGACTACAAAAACCACAAAGTTGCACAAAAGCCATTGCAACTTTACACAAAAAATACTTCTGCAAGGACATCTGCCCAGAAATTGCCTATTTGACTTCAGATGGGCATCACACTTGTTATTGATCTTTGTAGTCAAGGATAATTATTTCAAAACAATTATGTAAACCTCCTCATTTTTTTCCTTTAAAAACCTATGTCTTCCTTTACCTCCCTGAATATACACATAGTATTCTGTTGCATGCAAAGCTCTATTCCCAAATGAATATCTTTTCTTTCAGAGAGCCTCTCTCTGCTTGTTACTTAGGTTGACAAAGGAATGATATTTGATTTCCCCAGTACCAAATTTGTATTAGTCAGGGTTCTCCAGAGAGACAGAACCAATAGGATAGGAATGTACATATATGAGAGAGGGTTTATTAGGGGAATTGGCAGCTCATGTGATTGTGGTGGCTGCAAAGTTCAATGACAGGCCATCTGAAAGCTAGAGACCCTGGGATGCTGGTAGCATAGTTCAGGCCAAAAGCCTCAGGATCAGAGTGGCCACTGATGTAAGTCATGGAGTTCAAAGGCCAGCAAGTCAATCCGGGCTCTCAAACAGAGATTAATTCGCCTTTTGTATTTGTTTTTCCAGGCCCCTAGATGATTGAATGGTGCCTGCCAATACTGCAGGGAGATCTTCCCCACTTAATCTACTCAGACTTACACACTAATCTCCTCCAAACACCCTCACAGACACACCGAAAATAATGCTTTACCAGGTGTCCAGATATTCCTTAATCCAGTCAAATCGACACTTAAAATTAAATCCACTGGCACATGCCTGTGGTCCTAGCTACTTGGGAAGCTGAGGTGGGAGGATCACTTGAGCCCAGGAGGTTGAGGCTGCAGTGAGCCCTTATAGCACCACTGCATTCCAGCCTGGATCATGACAGAATGAGACCCTGTCTTAAAAAAAAACAAAAAGTATTCCCTTCCTTTCTCAAACAGGGGAGCAACATGATGCTAAGCATATTCTGGACATATTCTGGAGTGATATATATGGACTCATTTGTTTCAATTAGTATTATTTTCTTTCTATATTTCATTGCCAAGAAAATAAAGTTAAAGATTCTATTTATGAAAGAATGAATGTGCTCACTTGATAAATGTAGATAACACACGTTACAATTTACTCTTGGAGTCCTTCCCTTTCTCATCCAGTCATTAAAATATAATGCATTTCTGATTTTCTCCCACTCAAAAAGCCATATTTGGAAATCAATTAATGAACTAAGCAAATCTGTAAAATTGGTTTTAAATGCATAACGAAAAAATCCTTTGGTACCATCATATTAACAACAGAAACTATTTTTATTCCAGTGCAATGGCACAAATGTTTCTTTCTGAATCATATCTGAAAGTAAATTATTTAAGCAATTTCCTTAAGAATTAGAAAATGGTATTTGTGAAGCCATTTATTTAATCACAGACAATTTAATGGAGGCCATTACAATTCTCTATCTGTTCCTAAGGCTATAAATGCTTTCAAGAAACTGAGTCTGACACACAGTGCTTTCTACAGAGAAGTGGAAGAAGCACACAGCACAGTCATCCACCACATGTGAAAAATCAGTTAATATTTCTCCCAGTTATAAACATGTCATTATTCATAAAGTACTGTTAAATATATTAAAAGATCAAACAAAAGCATCTGCTTTGGTAAGGCTCTGACCTACCCAAATTTCTGCCTGGGATAGTGCATAGAGCAATAGTTTACTTCTAACTTTCTATCGTGTATAAAAAAAATTGTTATCAATGAAAATTGAAAGGAAACAAAGGGATTACAAAGCAAAACCATAAATTAGCTGTGAAGGAGAGTTCCTCTTACCATACCCTTCGCCAAATTGAGTATTATTACTTCTTGAATCTTTGTCAACTGGTAAGTGAATAACGGTGTATCATCAATGCTTTTACAATTGCAAGACCCAGGAATTATTGACTCCTGTACCCTGAGTCTCACCTCCAATATATATCCTGCCTCCCACTCCCTTCCTCTTGATCTGTCTCAGCTGGTCTCTCTCAAACACTCCCTCTTTCTCCCCTCCTAGCTGTCTCTAGATTTATGTTCTAAGATTAATATTCCTGAAACATTTTTGATCTTTCAGGCGGCATTATTGCAAAACACTCTCCTGCTTCTCTGCCGTATGCTTCACCACCTTTACAGTTGATGTCTTTTTCTTCATTTGTCTATTTATCCTTGTATAAGAAGGGGGCTTCAGATTGCATTATGAATTGTCTGCTTCCATGAATTTCAGACACATTTTCCATGTCTGTGAACTGGGAAGAAGGGTATGCCTCAAATTTATGTGGATGGGGATCTGAGAAACCTCCAAATCTAAGAGAAGAGTTAGGCGTGACAATGATTTGGTTGTCAGAGAGGAGAGACAGTTTTCGACTCTAACACAGCGTGTATCTCCCAGCCTGATCCCCGGTAGACTTGTGCCTGAGTCTTATGGTGAAAGGTAGCACTCAAGATAAGCAATAAAAAATACTTTTTTAGCCAAGAGTTCTGTTGCGGCACAAGCAGCAGTGATTTTGTACCAGTTTAACAGAGAGTAACATCCACAGAGTTATGCCTTAGTCCACTGGGACTGCTTTAACAAATTACCATAGACTGGTGGCTTAAAAAGAACAGAAATTTATTTCTCACAGTTCTGGAGGCTGGAAGTCCAAGATCAGGGTGCCAGCATGGTCAGGTTCTAGTGAGGGCCCTCTTTTGGGTTGCAGACTGCCACATACTCCTTGTATCTTCACATGGCAGAAAGAGACCTAGCTAGCTCCCTGGCATCTTCTTATAATGACACTGACCTCATTCATGAGTGCTCCATACTCATGCCCTAATCAACTCCCAAAGGTCCCACCTCCAAATATCCATTATATTGGGATTAGGTTTCAACATATAAATTCTGGAAGACACAAACATCTAGACCATAAAGGGAAAATAACACTCTCTGACATACGATCACAACAGAATATCCCCTCCTGCAGCACCTATGGGGCTCCAGTAATTCAGCAAAATCAGCTCCCAATAGAAGACCATCATCCTCTCAGGAGTGGCAAAAGTGACTAAGAGGTCCTACAATATCAAGCACAGTGGCACTCGGAGACGGAGATATCCAGCACGAGGATGTTGGAATAGAAAAAAAAAAAAAAAAGATGAGAATCAGGGAGAAAGACACATGGAAACTGAACACAACATATACAACTCCCCTTGGGGACTACCAGAAATAGTTGGGAGGACAGGGAATCAACTTTCCAGAAGTTTAAAGTTAAGGGAGGAAAAGCTAGTAAAGCATGTGTTTCAGCTCTCACAGGAGAGATTTTTATCTTGTGCAATTAATATCTTTTGGAACCAAAATTCTCTTGGGTACTGAAAAGGTATATAGAAGTAAATTTCATTATACTTAGATTTGAATAGAGCAAATTTGCAATTCCAGAAAAAATAATGCAGCCTGCCAAGTGCTATACATAGCAAACTTAAAGAGAACAAAAGTATCTGCAAGAGAATACTATTTAGAGTGATAAACACTAAAAGTAAAAAACGGATGCTTATTTTTAGTAATTACTCTCAAATTTTCATTTGTGGTTAGTTATAAATCTATGTTATTTATCCGATTAAAATCTACTGGATCTCTTTCTCACTTAAATTTCCATTGACACCAATTTTTTGTTTGTTTGTTGTTTTGTTTCTTTTTTTTTTTTTTTTTTTTTTTGAGATGGAGTCTCACTCTGTTGCCCAGGCTGGGGTGCAGTGGGGCACAATCTCGGCTCACTGCAACCTCTGCCTCCTGGGTTCAAGCAATTCTCCTGCCTCAGCCTCCTGAATAGCTGGGACTACAGGCATGTGCCACCACACCCAGCTAATTTTTGTATTTTTATTAGAGAGGGGGTTTCACCATATTGGCCAGGCTAGTCTTAAATTCCTGACATCGTGATCCGCCCGCCTTGGCCTCCCAAAGTGCTGGGATTACAGGCACGAGCCCAGTAAGATTCTCAGTACGATACTTTCCACTAAAACTTAGATCTATTTGCATCTCTGGATCTCATCTGAAACGAGAAAGTGTGACAAAATAAATATTATACATGTAATTTCAATCTCTGAGGAAATCAGGGTTTTTTTGTTTTTTGTCTGTTAGAAGAACAATACAGATTTCTCACTGGCCATAAAGAGAGCAAATCTGGAAATTGTGTAGCTCTATTTGCCACACAGCCGCATAGTTGTTCTGAAAAACAAAAGTTACAGAAATCTTGAAGATCATTCTCCTTGGATCTCCTTATCTCATAAGCAGGAAGCTAGGGCTCACAGTTAGCCAGTGGCAGATCCAGGACTAGAATCTTAGCCTCCTAAGTGCCAGGCCCAGAGCTTTTCCCACCCAGTGAGAAAACTCTCTTGGGGCTTCTCCAACATCAGTCTCTAGCATAATGTTTTAAGTGTTTTTCCCTAAACTCAGAGAAGGAATCAAGTTCTCCTCCTAAACTCCTACTTCCTTTTCACTGTCCTGCCCAACCTTCAAGCATTGCCTTAAGGCAGATTCTCTTCTTAGCTATTGGAGTAATACCAGGGATACTTTTCTTCAAATATGCAGGAACCAGGTTGATGGGTGCAGCAAACCACCATGGCACATGTATACCTATGTAACAAACCTGCACATTCTGCACATGTACCCCAGAACTTATAGTAAAAAAAAAAAAAGAATAAAATTATTCCCTATATTTATCTACAGAATGCTCTATCTTCTATGTAAAAACCCAGGAAATAATTAAAGGTTGGCAAAACTTGTCAGTTAAAAAAAAAAAAACAAATATGCAGGAATATGAAGCAGACACTACAACTCATGATGGGAACTGAGTGCTCATTCATTCCCATCACTACTATCCATGTTTGAGGTTCTACCTCAAATACAGATGGTCCCCGACTTACAATGGATTGACAGGATTTTTCAACTTTACAATGGTGTAAAAGCAAAATGTGCTCAGTAGAAACTGTACTTCGCGCACCCATACAATTGTTCTATTTTTCACTTTCAGTACAGTATTCAATGAATTACCTAACATTCAAAACTTTATTATAACATAAGCTTTGTGTTAGGTGACTTTGCCCAATTGTAGGCTAGTGTAAGCAATCCAAGCACATTTAAGGAGGCTAGGCTAAACTATGATTTTCAGTAGGTTAGGTGTATTAAATGCATATTTTATTTATAATGTGTTCAACTTACAAATGGGTTTATCAGGACATAACTGATAAGGCAAGAAGCATTTGTACTTCTTAAGAGGAGTATATTTCCCTCCTACAACCTGGAAGAATTCTTAACACCATTTGAGTCACCTCCTGCCATACTCCACTTTCTTCATAGTAATTGAATAAGGCTGACCACACATCACTCAAGAAAGAATTCCCTCTAGGCTCCATATCTCTTTTTTCTTTGCTCAGAAATAATGGACCTTTTCACCTGCACTCTA
The DNA here is from genome assembly GCF_028878055.3 of Symphalangus syndactylus. Lineage (NCBI taxonomy): Eukaryota > Metazoa > Chordata > Mammalia > Primates > Hylobatidae > Symphalangus > Symphalangus syndactylus. Next base: position 112,537,916 of record NC_072424.2, read on the forward strand.
AAATGCTACTGTGTAGGTAAGTGAAAATCTCTAAAGCTACGTATTAAGTGGGAAAGGATTTCTATATGTTAACATTGAAGAGGAAAGAAAACTGATTTTTCTTAGTCTTAGTCTGAATCATTATGCTCATGCCAAATTTCTAGGAAATTGACCAAGTACATGATTTCATAATCATTAGCTATGAAGAGGGAAACTAGAGATGCAAAACATAAAGCCGCTAATAATATGATAGCAGTGAAACAAGAACCAAAGGAAAAACTTGGGATGAGTTATGACAAGGCCTTCTCACTGCACCTGGTAAGCAAGCGCTCCAATGGGCAATCCCATACCAAATTCCATATTTCGCTGGATCGTGTTACATGGAGTGCTAGGAGCACTTGCAGACTGAAACAAATTTCCATTGCTTTTCTTTCCATTCTGTATCAGAAGGAGAAGAAAACTGTCACAGAGAGCCCCAGGCATCTCTAAATTGGTGTATGGATACAAACAAGTAATCAGATGGTTTATTATTACAGTTGAACTTCCTACCAAGACCGGTTTTGCAGATGGTATTTCTAAAACAGCAAGCACTGAGATTGGTTGACATTGCAAGCTCAGTTTTCATTCAAGCAGACACAGCATCTGACACTGCCTATGGACCAGAGTTAGATTACATAATACTCGCAGGTTACCAAATTATTTACACAACTTCCAATTTTTGACATTTCCTATTCCCTCCCAAACTTTACATATGTTGATGCTAGGTTAATTCCTTCTTCAGCTTATTTGATTCTTAAAATTGATGCTTAAGATAATTTTCTTGTTAATAGGAGAAAGAAAAAAAAAAAGAAGAAACTCTCAGATGAATATTTCTAGCTACATTTAGTCAAATGGAGCTTTGAGAGAGAGCTCCATGGTGCCAGACACTTTATCACTTGAAAAATACTAAGTGTATGATTTATAACGTCTGTTATCTGTGAGTCATAGCTATGCCTTGGCAGAGACATAAAAACAAGATTTTTAGTGGGCTGGTCCAGGAAAGTAATGGATAATAAGAGATGGGATATATGTCTGAAGATCACAGCAGAAAGAGTGATGGAAGGGACTTTTTAGAGGTCAGACAGTGAAGATGACAAGGGAAATCCAGTCACTTACGTAGGTCCTCACAGCTAGATACTTCCTGTCCATCGCCCCTTCTTGGTTTCTTTGGCCACTTCCCTAACACAGCCCATCCTACCAAAAGTCAGTGGAGGATACCCCAGGGATGGACACACACAGACACTGATGTGTGGAGGTCCTGGCAGCGGCAAGAGCAGGCTAGATTTCAGTCAGGCCACTTAAATCTCAATGGAAAGGGATTTTTATTGGTGGTTTTTTGTTGTTGTTGTTTCTTTCGTGTCTTTTTTTTTCTGCTCAATAGCATATTTATACCAACTTAACAGGAAGCGGACAAGTTCAGTACAAGTTCAGCTTCCACCCCACCTCTTCAGGCTGCAGGAACTAAGCTTAGTTTCACATTATACCCACGCACACTTCAGCCTAATTGTAAAGTGAGGTCAGCAGACAATATATAAAACATGAAATTCAAATCAGAGTTGTTTTATATGTATTGCCAGGAGCTCTAATCACAGTGAATACTGCCTCTCAGGATATAATCTGTGGCTTACCTCTGCTGCCTGCCTCAGATGGCCAGTAGGTGGGGAGCATAGGGCCAGACGTTCTGCATCACTGGCTGAGTATGCTCATCACGTTCTCAGTGACAAACAGTCTCAAGTGACAGTGTGACAGCAAAAACAGATGGGAGTCAGAGTTTTTGTCATTTCTCATATTTTTCCATTTTTTACAAGCCAAAAAGACTGCTGATATTTGAAAGAAGATGTCAGTGGCCAGCAGGGATCTCACATTAAAGAAAGTGCGTATCTTAGTGCATGATCCATTGAAGAAGAATGTCATTGGGGTAGTGATGGGATGAGGGTGCGGGAAGACAGCTAGACACAGAAAATATCAGACTAGATCAGCAGTTGAGTCATGATGCATGATAAATGGAGACGCTAGCACAATATAAGGAAGACTGCAGATATTTATACTTAATGAGACCACAGCAGGTTTCCTGATGCAGAAAAGGATTTCCATGGTGGGCCAGGTGCGGTGGCTCACGCCTGTAATCTCAGGCACTTTGGGAGGCTGAGGTGGGTGGGTCACTTGAGTTCAGGAGTTCAAGAGCAGCCTGGCCAACATGGTGAAACCCTATCTCTAATAAAAGTCCAAACAAAATCAGCCAGGCGCAGTCGCAGGCACCTGCAATCCCAGCTATCGTGAGGCTGAGGCAGGAGAGTCTCTTGAACCTGGGAGGCAAGGTTGCAGGGAGGCGAGATTGCGCCACTGCACTCCAGCCTGGGTGAAAGAGCAAGACTTCATCTCAAAAACAAAAATAAAAAAACAAAAGGATTTCCATGGCCAAATAAATACAAAGAAAACTGAGTTAAACAAAGATTGATTTCTTTGTGCAGAATATCTCAGCACCTTTAGTATGCTATTATGAATTTCAAAATGGCAAGAGACAATTTCACCATGAAACTCTTTTATTATGGACACTTATTAACTCATAAGACATGTGCTCCACGATAAATGTTAGATTAGAAAATTACCATCTCCGTGGTTTAAGAAAGTAATTCTTAACATTTCCTTCAGTTCCATTATTTTTAGGTTCTACTACTTAACTCAGCTAATGATAGTACTAAATGACAAAGCAGACTACATCAGAAAAATTGAACCAAAAAATGGGAAATAATATGAAGCAATTAAACTTTGATCTAATAATTGACCAGAAAACCATCATTTGCCTGAGGTCAGTGCTTCTAAAAACAGTAATTTCTGGAAAGGACTGAATGTGTTTGAGTAAAACTTTGCAGATATGCAAGAACCCAGGGCAAATTGCAATTGAGATTTTGATGTGCTTAATCAACTTATATACAGCTTCAGAAAAATTACATATTGATATAAGATTATAAATAAGATTTACTTTATTCTTCTATTCCCAATGATAGGTCCTTCCTCATTAGTTCATGTATTAATATGCTCCCTTCCTTAAGATGGTCACCAACATCTCATTTCAAATATCAGCAGATAGAGTCTTTCTGGCTTATTTTTAGAAATGTAGCAGTATGAGAAGAAAAAAAACCAAGCCACATAAACAGGCTGAGTAATGTGATTTTGGAATCTTGAAATCTACAAAAGGAAATATGAAAAACAACAAACTTTAAAGGATAATAAATTGTTCTTTTGCAAAGAAATGGGAAATGTTTTTAATCTCTTAACAAATATTTTCAGAAACATATATACAAATATCTTCCAGTGTTTTTGCTATTTAATATATGTTGCAAACCGAGATAAGTCCATAACGTAAGCATTGTTACTTGAAATATTTACATAAGCTTGAAATTTTTAACAAGGCAAATTTACTTCATCTCTTTGAAATATAAATATACTTACATATTTAGTTACCAGCCCAAAGGTGTGAGATTGAGGCGCAGAGAACAAGAATGGCTGTCTGTGAATTAGAGGCTTTTGCTATAGCTATCAAAAGGAAATTCCTAGGAACGTTTTCAACTCATTTCATGGTATCTTAGAACAGGAAAGTCTGACTGCCTTAAACACACACGTATATATTTGTATGTGTGTATATGTATATATGTATGTGTATGTATGCATATGTACGCATGTGTGTGTGTTTCTTTTTATATGTTCTGCTCCTTGGTTTGTTCACTGAAACTTTCTTGGCAGTTAAGCCATATCAATGTCTGTAAAACTGCCTCATAAATTATTAAATGGCTGCTTAAGATACCACTGTATGGCTATTTCATCATTTACTTAACTGTTTAACCTAATTGTTGTCTGCTTTAGGACATTTACATTTTGTTGGTTTTATTTTTGTTTTTGTTATTTTGCTATTACAGAAATGTTACAACAAATACATCTGTACATACTAGACATATTTGAATGTTTCTGAGTATATGTATATCAAAAATTCCTAAAAATAAAACTGCTAAACAGAACATGTACATTTTTAAGTTAGCTAGATATTGTTTAAAAAAAAAACAAAACTGTCCTCCAAAAAGGTTGTCTCAATTTGCACCAGGACCAGCCACACTTAAAAGGGCTTATTTCCCCTACATGGATCTGACTTTATTTCTGGACTCTTGCCTGTTCTACCAGCATGTATCACGCTATTAAATGACTATAACTTTGAGACGAGCTTTATTTTTTCTAGGTTGAGTGAGTTTTCTTATTCCTTTCCCTTCCAAATTATCCTAGCAATTCTTGAATGTTTGTTTTCTCACATGAACTTTAGCATCAGTTTGAATGGATCTAAAAATTTAGGGAGAATTGATCTGTGATATGGAGTTTTTGCTCCTCTTTTCTAGATTACTTTATCATCCTACCTTTGAGGAGAAAAGGAACAGAGAAGCAGTTCTTTCCTATGCAAGAGGTTTTGCCTTAATTGTTTAGCCAGTTTTGGCAAATTACATTTAAAGTTTCTATTTCCATAGAGAAAGTACAAATTTTTGAGTCCCAGAAAGCTAGGGAAAACTGCTGTCACTTTTGAAGCGTTCTGTGGGATTGAAATGAATTTCTTTTATTCATCAGTTGCTTTCATTCCTATGTGGGGCACTGAAACAGAGGGCTGCTAGTGTAGCAAGATAATCAAAGGAGAAATTCTTTTCTGTTGTATTCTCAGAGATATAAGAAACAAGTATTTTTTCCCTTCTCCACCTTAAGACAATGTTTAAGCTTGAGTCCCAAGTCTGATCTTCTCTACCACAAGAAGTAACTCATGACTTTGGTGTTCAGGGGTAAAAATAGATCATGTGAAGTCCCTTGATGACACGTCTTCACCCAGGCTTTGCTTGGGAATCTGAACTCATTAAGAAAGACTGGTGCTGAGGATTCAGGTAGAGGAAAGAACCTGTCCTACTCTTGGAAAGATAAACATTCTTTTCTTAAAAAAAATTATTTCCGTAGGTTATTAGGGAACAGGAGGTGTTTGGTTACATAAGTTCTTTAGTGGTGATTTGTGAGATTTTGGTGCACCCTCACCTGAGCAGTATACACTGCACCCAATTTGCAGTCTTTTATCCCTCACCCCATTCCCACCCTTTCCCCCTGAGTCCCCAAAGTCCACTGTGTCATTTTTTTAATTTTATTATTATTATACTTTAAGTTTTAGGGTACATGTGCACAACGTGCAGGTTTGTTACATATGTATACATGTGCCATGTTGGTGTGCAGCATCCATTAACTCGTCATTTAGCATTAGGTATATCTCCTAATGCTATCCCTCCCCCTCTCCCCTCACCCCAAACAGTCCCCGGAGTGTGATGTTCCCCTTCCTGTGTCCATGTGTTCTCATTGTTCAATTCCCACCTATGAGTGAGAGCATGCGGTGTTTGGTTTTTCGTCCTTGCGATAGTTTGCTGAGAATGATGGTTTCCAGTTTCATCCATGTCCCTACAAAGGACATGAACTCATCATTTTTTATGGCTGCATAGTATTCCATGGTGTATATGTGCCACATTTTCTTAATCCAGTCTATCGTTGTTGGACATTTGGATTGGTTCCAAGTCTTTGCTATTGCGAATAGTGCCACAATAAACATACATGTGCATGTGTCTTTATAGCAGCATGATTTATAATCCTTTGGGTATATACCTAGTAATGGGACGGCTGGGTCAAATGGTATTTCTAGTTCTACATCCCTGAGGAATCGCCACACTGACTTCCACAATGGTTGAACTAGTTTACAGTCCCACCAACAGTGTAAAAGTATTCCTATTTCTCCACATCCTCTCCAGCACCTGTTGTTTCCTGACTTTTTAATGATGGCCATTCTAACTGGTGTGAGATGGTATCTCATTGTGGTTTTGATTTGCATTTCTCTGATGGCCAGTGATGGTGAGCATTTTTTCATGTGTTTTTTGGCTGCATAAATGTCTTCTTTTGAGAAGTATCTGTTCATATCCTTTGCCCACTTGTTGATGGGGTTGTTTTTTTCTTGTGAATTTGTTTGCGTTCATTGTAGATTCTGGATATTAGCCCTTTGTCAGATGAGCAGGTTGCGAAAATTTTCTCCCATTCTGTAGGTTGCCTATTCACTCTGATGGTAGTTTCTTTTGCTGTGCTGAAGTTCTTTAGTTTAATTAGATCCCATTTGTCAATTTTGGCTTTTGTTGCCATTGCTTTTGGTGTTTTAGACATGAAGTCCTTGCCCATGCCTATGTCCTGAATGGTAATGCCTAGGTTTTCTTCTAGGGTTTTTATGGTTTTAGGTCTAACATGTAAGTCTTTAATCCATCTTGAATTAATTTTTGTATAAGTTGTAAGGAAGGGATCCAGTTTCAGCTTTCTACTTATGGCTAGCCAGTTTTCCCAGCACCATTTATTAAATAGGGAATCCTTTCCCCATTGCTTGTTTTTGTCAGGTTTGTCAAAGATCAGATGGTTGTAGATATGTGGCATTATTTCTGAGGGCTCTGTTCTGTTCCACTGATCTACATCTCTGTTTTGGTACCAGTACCATGCTGTTTTGGTTACTGTAGCCTTGTAGTATAGTTTGAAGTCAGGTAGCATGATGCCTCCAGCTTTGTTCTTTTGGCTTAGGATTGACTTGGCGATGCGGGCTCTTTTTTGGTTCCATATGAACTTTAAAGTAGTTTTTTCCAATTCTGTGAAGAAAGTCATTGGTAGCTTGATGGGGATGGCATTGAATCTATAAATTACCTTGGGCAGTATGGCCATTTTCACGATATTGATTCTTCCTACCCATGAGCATGGAATGTTCTTCCATTTGTTTGTATCCTCTTTTATTTCATTGAGCAGTGGTTTGTAATTCTCCTTGAAGAAGTCCTTCACAGCCCTTGTAAGTTGGATTCCTAGGTATTTTATTCTCTTTGAAGCAATTGCAAATGGGAGTTCACTCATGTTTTGGCTCTCCATTTGTCTGTTATTGGTGTATAAGAATGCTTGTGATTTTTGTACATTGATTTTGTATCCTGAGACTTTGCTGAAGTTGCTTATTAGCTTAAGGAGATTTTGGGCTGAGACTATGGGGTTTTCTAGATATACAATCATATTATCTGCAAACAGGGACAGTTTGACTTCCTCTTTTCCTAATTGAATACCCTTTAAGACTAGGAAGGGAGCAACTCAGAGGGAGGTATTCCCTCTTATAGCAAAGATTCATGCCCCACTTCCCTGTTGCACTTGATAGGGGAAGGGCTGTGGGATGTCATGTCTTAGCCCAGTTTTCTATAGAGCAGAGCCTAAGGCAAAGATTAAGGTGGTAAGACTTTATTTAGGAGATGCAAATAAACATAAGGAAAACAGGGAGAGGAGGCTGGGAAAGATGTGAAACCACATGATGCCATAAGTTACTAGCTGGATACCATTTCATAAATCATGAAGAGAGATTGCAGGTTGCTCTGCAAGTTTGGTCATTTGGCATGAGGGTCTTTTCCAGCATGGTCTGCAAAGAAGGAATTGTACCTTACAGCCAACCACAAGAGCCAAAGAACGAAAACAAAAGCAAAAAACAGATCCTTTTTCCTGGCTCCTCCTATCTCCTACTTGCCATTGGTCAAGGTTCACTCCATAAGGAGCTAACACTCCTGAACTTCTGTATTTCACCACCATCCAGGCTGTTGGTGGCACTCAGGCAATCAAATCCCACACCCTGCCAGGTGGTGTACCATTCAAACCTGAAATGGAGGGGCAATGAGGTTCAGGCGAGGCACCAGCCAAATGAGATAAAGGAGAAGACAATTGGGAAAATCTGAAAAGTTAAGGTTTATTTCCCATAGAGAGGAAGGCAGAGCCTGAAAGCAGCAATGGCAAACACAGTTGCAACCATGCTTCAAAGACTCATTTTTTTATATAGGTCCATGGATGATCCTACAGATTCACAGCCTGCCAACCTTAGAGACTGGAGGGTCAAAGCCGTATTTAATTTGACATTTTTTAAAGTAAAGCAATGTGGGATCTCTTACTATTAAAAGTTAGAAAGGAAAATTCTATCAGCTATACTAGGAAAAATACAGCATAATCATATAGCATATAGCAGTCGCTCATTTTGCTACTTTAAATTTCTTTCAAATCCTCATTAACCTAAAATGAAGTGTGTAAGGACAGTTATAATCTTATTGACAGTTCCCACTTTAAATTTAGAGGAAAGGAACAAAAACATCACATGAAAAGAACTTAGCATCTGTCACCATTCTTACCTTCATTTAACTTTGAGATGTTACCTCTGCTTTCTAAAGAGCAGTGACTTAGTTTATATTCCACTGAGAACTTAATATATGCCCAATATTGTGTAAAACACTTTCACTCATATTATCTTTTTTTTATTATTATACTTTAAGTTCTGGGACACATGTGCAGAACTTGCAGGTTTGTTACATGGATATACATGTGCCATGGTGGTTTGCCGCACCCATCAACCCATCATCTACATTAGGTATTTCTCCTAATGTTATCCCTCCCCAGCCCCCCACCACCTGACAGACCCATGTGTGTGATGTTCCCCTCCCTGTGTCCATGTGTTCTCATTGTTCGACTCCCACTTATGAGTGAGAACATGGAGTGTTTGGTTTTCTGTTCCTGTGTCAGTTTGCTGAGAATGATGGTTTCCAGCTTCATCCATGTCCCTGCAAAGGACATGAACTTATCCTTTTCTATGGCTGCATAGTATTCCATGGCATATACGTGCCTTGATCCTCATAACAATCCCTTGTGGTAGAATTACTTGCCTACATTTTACAGATTCTAAGTGTAGAAAATGGGATCTTAGGGAGAATGAGTAGCTCAAAGTCACACTGATGCTAAATGGCACAGGCAGATCTTGGGAAGACGAGGAGGAGGAAGAAAAGCACCAAAAATAATAAATCGTTACTGTTTGTGAAACTATCAAAGTGAAGAATAGGAACCACATACACTATTTTCATTTACCAGGATAAACTTTAAGAAAAATTCACTAATTTAACAATAGCTTTGCATTCAGTAGAGTTAATCACATGGAACTACTTTTTCCTCTCAAAAAGGTAACAGCATTTTAAAAAAACAGAGGCCAGGTGCGGTGGCTCACACCTGTAATCCCAGCACTTTGGGAGGCTAAGGCAGGTGGATCACGAGGTCAGGAGTTCGAGACCAGCCTGGGCAACATGGTGAAACCCTGTCTTTACAAAAAAAAAAAAAAAAAAAAATGCGAAAATTAGCTGGGCGTGGTGCCGGGCACCTGTAATCCCAGCTACTCGGGAGGCTGAGGCAGGAGAATTGCTCAAACCCAGGAGACGAAGGTTGCAGTGAGCCAAGATCGTGCCACTGCACTCCAGCCTGGGTGACAGAGCAAGACTCCATCTCGGAAAAAAAAAAAAATAGAATTAGCACTAACTCATGATTTTTTCTAATACTCTAAAGTAATTGATAAATGCATCAACTGGAGAAGTCAAATGTAGATCACAATCAGACTCAGGAATTGAAATCTTGGAATTCGATCAAGTTAAATGTTCTCTATTTGCTGCAGATACATTTGGTATTAATGAGTAAAAAGAGCCTCATCTTTTCAGCATGCCTATTTTTTAAATAATTATTGCACATGTACTTTGTGTCATATTCTGAATTCTACTGCAGAGACTCATTATTATTGGAGATGATGCTGAAAGTGGGGCTTTTTTCTTCCTCCACATTTGTCTAGAAAGGGCAGTCACAAACACGTTAATGGATCTGAGCACAAAAATGAATCAAAGAACACAAGGACCATCATTAATATTTAGCACAATTGGAGGAGCTTCCATTTACATAATTACCTGCCATTATGTTTGTGTCACAACTTTAATGTGGCACAGAGCAGTCGGTGCAATGTTTTTTATATTTTTAGAAAAATGTCTTCAACTGTGGTAAAATTGTCTTGTAATTGGGCTTAGAGAGATGTCCTTCAGAGTGGCGCCTTTGACCTTCTAGAAAGGGCAGGGAAGTTTTTAGTTTTGTATGTGTAAGCCCAGGAAATGAAGTGCATTGTTTGTCAGCACAAACTCTACTGCACATCCTACTCAGCCATATAAGGTTTTCAACAAACACAGGCAGAGGCACATGAATGCAGTAAATACAACATATTGCTCTGTTTCAAATCCAAAATAAGAATAGTTTTTTGTTTTTTTTTTTTTTTTTGAGACAGAGTCTCACTCTGTCGCCCAGGCTGGAGTGCAGTGGTGCGATCTATATTCACTGCAACCTCCATCTCCCAGGTTTAAGTGATCCTCCCTTCAGCCTCTTGAGTAGCTGGGACTATGGGAACATGCCACCACATCCTAATTTTTTGTATTTTTGGTAGAGACGGGGCTTTGCCATGTTGCCCAGGCTGGTCTTGAACTCCTGAGCTCAGATGATCCACCTGCCTAGGCCTCCCAAAGTGCTGGGATTATAGGCGTGAGCCACCAAGCCCAACCATTGCCTGTTTACTTCTCACCCCCTACAGATAGACTGTAAGTCTCTTGAAGGAAAGAACTGGAACTTGTATTGTGTTATACTACCAGGGCCTGGCTTAATGCCTGAAATGTAATAGCCTCACATTTGTTGAGTGAATGAATAAAAATCTTACTGCCCTCAAACTGCCTGTAAGTGATTAATATGTGACTGAATAATTTTTAAAAATTTTTATTAATCTGTGACAGACTAATTATATGTTATTTCAATCTCCTTTTTTTTTTTTTTTTTAATTGAGACAGTCTCATTCTGTTGCCCAGGCTGGAGTACAGTGGCATGATCTTGGCTCACTGCAAACTCTGTCTCCCAGATTCAAGCAATTCTTCTGCCTCAGCCTCCTGAGTAGCTGAGATTACAGATTACCACCACACCAGGCTAATTTTTGTATATTTTGTAGAGACGGGGTTTTGCTATGTTGCCCAGACTGATCTCGAACTCCTGAGCTCAAGCAATCCTCCCGCCTCGGCCTCCCAAAATGCTGGGATTACAGGTATGAACCACCATGCCCAGCTTCAGTCTCCATTCTGACAGATGCTGTGGATTGATTTGCTTGACATCCTTCATGCTGAAGGCTGAGGAGCTCAGTACTCCACCTCTCAGCCTCTCCTGAAGGGAAGCAGACCTAGGTATGTGACCTTGAGAAGTTACTTCACCTTTCTGTGCCTGAGTTTCCTCATCTGTAAAAGTCCTTCCTCATGGTGGTATTGAGAAGATTAAATATTGATAAAGCATAAATGATGTTTAGCACTAGGTCTGGCATATAGAAAATGTGCCATAAATGTTTACCGTTGTAATTCGTGTTTGTTACACACAATTGACTGCCAACAAGTCTTGCTATATTTAAAGGTTTTCATCTGGGCAATTGTTTTTACTATCTTTTCTTCTTGTTTCCTCTTCAGTGAAATGATTGATAGAATTGAAGTAAACCATCTCTCAGGTTTTTCAGCTCTAAAATAGACTGTAAGGCCAGGCACGGTGACTCATGCTTGTAATCCCAGCACTTTGGGAGGCCAAGGCAGGCAGATCACCTGAGGTCAGGAGTTCAAGACCAGCCTGGCCAACATGGTGAAACCCTGTCTCTACTAAAAAATACAAAAATTAGCCAGGTGTGGTGGCACACCTGTAGTCCCAGCTACTTGGGAGGCTGAGGCGGGAGAATCACTTGAACCCAGGAAGCAGAGGTTAGAGTGAGCTGAGATCATGCCACTGCACTCCAGCCTGGGTGACAGAGTGAGACTCTGTCTCAAAAAAATAAAATAAAAAATAAAAATAAAAATAAAAATAAAATAAAATAAAATAAAATAAAAATAGATTGTAAGATGTGTCCAGAGAGCTATGCATCTGTGGTAACCCATAGTGAAAGGCAGGCAGGGTGGGAGGGAGGGTTGAGGATGGCATATAGTAGATATGAACAGGGTAGGAGTAAACCCCAAAGGATTTTCCAAAAGAGCAGTTAAGGGGCATTAAAGGCAGGAAATGGATCAAACAAAGACCAACAAAAAGCGTTGCTTCTCCATTTCTTCCTACCAAATATTTTAGCCTACCTGAGAGGAGATACCCCTCAGGATAACTTTAGCCTTTTAATACTTATAATGCCAATTCTAAGCACAGATAGAAGCAGACAATAGAACAGCTGGTCTCCAGTCTTACCATGGAAGTAGCTGGAAGGATTTGAATGAGGGATTTAGAAAACCACTGTCTAATTAAGCTAGGTATTTTAGGATTGCATTTGGCTGCATGGAGCAAAAACGAACCAGAGTGGCCTAAACAAACAGGAAGCCCTGACTCTTATTTTACAAGGACACTAAGGGTAAGGAGCCCAGAGATGAGACAACTCTTCAGGGAACCAAGGTCTTTTCTGTATCATGCTCATGCTTTGTTGACCTTAACATGTGACCTTTCTCTTTATGATCACAAGATAGACCCTGCATTTTCAGGCATAAATTTATCATTCCAGGAAGAAAGAAGGGGGAAGGGTAAAGAACAAAAAATACATATCAGCAGAGTTTCCCTCTTTTTATTAGGAAAAGGAAGGTTTATTCACTGGATTCGTTCTTACATTTTATTGGCTAAAACTGAGTAAAATGGCCTGGACGCGGTGGCTCACGCCTGTAATCCCAGCACTTTGGGAGGCGAAGGCCGGTGGATCACTAGGTCAGGAGATCGAGACCATCCTGGCTAACACGGTGAAACACCGTCTCTACTAAAAAATACAAAAAAATTAGCCAGGCGTGGTGGCAGGCACCTGTAGTCCCAGCTACTCAAGAGGCTGAGGCAGAAGAATGGCGTGAACCCGGGAGGTGGAGCTTGCAGTGAGCCGAGATCGCGCCACTGCACTCCAGCCTAGGAGACAAGAGTGAGACTCTGTCTCAAAAAACAAAAAAGTAAAAAATAAATAAATAAATACATAAGTAAAATTGAGTAAAATGGCCAACCTCAACTGCAAGTAATTCTAGGCACATTGCCAATTAAACAAAACAATGAAATTCACTGAAAAAACATGGAGGAAATAGACATAGCATAAGAAACTAGCATGTTTACCAACGACCTTCTAGTCAATAAAGTAAATTAGGCTTGACTAGCACACAATGAAACATATACTATATGTTTTGTCTGGTGATAGCTAAAATTAGATTAAGATGAATAGACTGACAACTATCTTATATAACAAGACAACAATCTTATATTGCTTAGAAAGTAGCTAGGTCTCATCTTCCTTTCCCTTCTCCTTGATCTCCCTTCCATCTGCTGTTCTCCATCTAAAAAGAAAAAGTTGTATCCAGCACATCAAAAAATCCATAATCTCTGAGTCATAAAACATTTTCAAATAGACTTGTATGTTGTGTTATTTATCATTTTTCAACAGTTTTAAAGTTTTTCTATTCATTTTCATCAGAGTTTCATAACACATTTCTATGTTAAATTTATCACATTGTTTCTCAATTTTTCTTTTCTTTTCACCATCACTATTCTGAGGCTGAGAGAAGAAAATGTGCCCTATCTTTAGGTCCCTGGGGATTCCAGATTGTGGCCTATCACAATTACTTTTTCTTTCTGATAGCTCGTGATACATGCTCTAAAATACAGATGGTTCAGTGTAGAGAATACATATGATAGAGGAAATCTCCAGAAGTAAGAATATTGTGTTGACTTTAAAAAGGAAAATAAGTGAAAAAACATGAAACCCAGCAAGTTTTCTATGTATAGACATGCATCTAATTCAAAATATTTGTACAAGTTCATCTAGAAGATATTCAAAACACAACCAAAAGAGATAGCCCTAAGTATCCAAGGCTCAAAATTGTTTAAAACAAGAAAATATCCAGAAAGTTTAAAGCCAAAATTCTTACAGCAGAAATTGCTGTTGGACTTGGAAAGTTGAAGTAACATCATGCAAACAGGAGAAAGGCTTGGTGCAAAGGCTTGCTGCAAAGTAGGAAAAGAAGCTGGCAGTTTACCGTTATATTTTAGGTCATTTATCATTTCCCAAATCATTAATTTAGGCAAAGTTTCCTGTGCAAATCAGATTCTCTCAATTTCAGGGAATATCTAAAAGGCTCTAAGTGCTGCTTTACACAATCAGTAAAATTATACAGAAGGTAAAGGGATGATGATCACATCGTAATTTGATCAAGATTTTGCCTAGATGAGGAAATATGTTTAATCTCCATTGGAAATCAGTTCCATTAATATAGAAAAAAGTTTTCAGACTCTTGATGAAAAGACAAAGCAACCTGTAAAACCACAGTTTGAGGCTGAGATAGATATCAGTTAGGAAACCACTCAAACCACTTTATTCAGTATATAACACGATAAGCAGTTACTTGAACACCAGGGAAGGTGTGCCCTGACCTCATGCCTTCAAGAACTAAGAAATATATGTTCTTGTTGTTCTTGTTCCTGCTGCTGTTATTAACCTTTGAATATTCGTTTCAGTTGCTGAGTAAAATGCTCTTAGTTTCTCATTCCAGAATCTCGAGGCAAAGTATATCTACTTTGAAAACATAATTAGTCAATGTCCAGAATCAGTTAAAGGAAACTGATGACAAATTTGTCCAGACTGCATGCCAGGATGGCTGGTTGAAACCAGCATCAAGGAAATCAAAGAACTTACTCTGTTAATAAGTAGAGGAAAAACAATGAGAGCTGCTGTTAAGCCACTAACCCACTGGGAGGAATGCATTGAACAGGACCGAAAGAAATGCCAATCAGAGGGAATAAAAATCCACAATCATTTTTAATTGGCTGAAGAAAATGAAATATACTAGTAGATTACAAATGATATTATAGTATTTCTCCTTGCCCACTACCCGATTTCCTCTTTCAAAATGCGACCATTTACATTTTAAACCACATATTAACATCAAATCTGTGCTCCCAAGCTACCCATGCTCACTGTGGAAGAGACAATTAATGTTCATTGCATTTCCCAGCCTCCCTTGCAGTTAGGTGGGAATCATGTGACTGAGTCCTCACCAATGGGAATGTGAGTTGAAGTGGTGTGACCTGCTGGTCCAAGGCATTTAAAAGTGTTGTGTATTCAAGCAAATGAAATGGCAAAAATAAGCAAATAAATTTTTAAAAAGTAAAAAAATAAAAATTAACAAAAATTAAAAGTATCTGTGAAGCCCAGCGTGGTGGCTCACACCTATAATCCTAGCACTTTGGTAGGCTGAGGCAAGCAGATCGCTTGACACCAGGAGTTCAAGACCAGCCTGTGCAAGACAGTGGGATGCCATCTCTAAGAAAAATGAAAAAATTAGACAAGTGTGGTGGCACACACCTGTAGTCCCTGCTACCTGGGAGGCTGAGAAGGGAGGATCACCTGAGCCCAGGAGATCAAGGCTGCAGTGAGCCATGATCACACCACTGCACTCCATCCTGAGTGACAGAGTAAGACCCTGTCTCAAAACAATGAAAATAAATAAAAAAAAAAAGTGTTTGTGAGTTCTCCACACTCCCTGCTATCTGTAAGATTAGAAGCAAAGATCTTCCAAGACTGAACAGAGTTTTAAGGTAAAAGCAGCTCAGATCCTTGAGTCACCACTGGAGGGGAGGCTCTGAGGAGACCTGCCTGACTTGTCTCATACCTGCCAAGGGCAGAATGAAGTTGAGCAATGAGATTTGAACTTATTTGAGTGTGTCCTCACATTTCTCTTCATTTAGAAGAATGAATGTTGGGGTTATATGTATGAAAATGGAAACTGCTTTTTTTCCCCCTCTCTTTTTAGGAAAAGAGTAAAAGAATCTACAAATTTGGCAAGTGAGGAAATGGATTAAATGTTCTTTGCCTTAAGATGATTAAACAATAATACATTCTTGCTTTGGTAATTTATTTAATAGCATGACTGGTCATATACAAAAAGTTGGTATGTGAATTCATTCAGCAAATACCTATTCAGTGCCTGCTGAGTGTCAGGTTCTGTTCTAGGCGATTCTAGAGAACAAAATGAAGTAAGATCCCTGCCCTAAAGGAGCACACGTTTTACCAACTGTCAAATTATCTTATATCAACTCCTTTTAAATTGTTTTCTCTTGATGAAATTTTTTTAATAAGCTATTTTTCCAATAGTTCAAATGTTTATATTCAGCATGATCTTTATCAAATGTCATTACCCTCTCTATCCTTACCCCCAAAAAGGAAACGTGTTAAATACAGATGCCTCTTAATTTTCTATGAAATTACAGCTTCGACTCCGAGTAGTTATAACCATTGATATTTAGTGACTCAAAAGTCTTTCCTTTTTTTTTTTTTTTTTTTTTTTTTTTTTGAGACGGAGTTTTGCTCTGTTGCCCAGGCTGGAGTCAGTGGTGCGATCTCAGCTCACTGCAACCTCCATCTCCTGGGTTCAAGCAATTCTCCTGCCTCAGCCTCCCGAGTAGCTGGGACTACAGGCGCATGCCACCATGCCTGGCTAATTTTTTTGTATTTTTAGTAGAGATGGGGTTTCACCATATTGGCCAGGCTGGTCTCGAACTCCTGGCCTAGTGATCCGCCCGCCTCAGTCTCCCAAAGTGCTGGGATTACAGGTGTGAGCCACCACGCCCGGCCCGACTCAAAAGTCTTTAATAGTCATTGCTATCATTGGTTCCCATGGGTGTTCTTTACCATGAAGATGGGGTAGCAGCAAAGTACTCCTCCATGAACCTGACCTAGGAAATGAAAACTCCAAAGGAGTGTGATACCATTTGGATCTGTGTCCTCACCCAAATCTCATGCTGAATTGTAATCTTCAGTATTGATGTTGGGGCCTGGTGGGAGGTGATTGAATCATGGGGGTGAATTTTTCATGAATGGTTTAGCCCCTTCCCTTTGGTGCTGTCCTCAACATAGTGAGTGGCCTCTTGCAAGATCTGGCTGTTTAAAACTGTATGGCACCTCACTATCTCTCTTAGTCCTGCTTTTGCCATGTGACTTGCCTGCTTCCACTTCACCTTCTGCCATGAATATAAGCCTGCTGAGGCCTCCCCAGAAGCAGATGCTGCTGTGTTTCCTGTATAGCTTGCAGAACCGTGAGCCAATTAAACCTCTTTTCTTATAAATTACCCAGTCTCAGTTATTCCTTTATAGCAATGCAAGAATAGCCTTACACAGGGTGCAACAAGAGGATGGGCGCCTCACTTCATGAATCATGAGCAAGTCTCTGGTTGCACTATGTAAAGAAAAGGACCGGCCGGGCACGGTGACTCACACCTGTAATCCCAGCACTTTGGGAGGCCGAGGCAGGAGGATCACATGAGGCCAGGAGTTCGGAGAGCAGCCTGGGCAACATGGAGAAACCCAGTCTCTACTAAAAATACAAAAATTAGCCAGGCATGGTGGCACACAACTGTAGTCCCAGCTACTAAGGAGGCTGAAGCAGGAGAATTACTTGAACCTGGGAGGTGGAGGGTGCAGTGAGTGGATCATACCACTGCACTCCAGCCTGGGTGACAGAGAGAGACTCCGTCTCAAAAAAAAAAAAACAAAAAGAAAAAAAGAAAGGGACCTCTAAAGTAACGCCTTGCAATAGCAAGGCTGCTCTCATTCCTGGTTTTATTTCAAAACCTTGGATACCTCCAGGAAACCTAGACAAGCTAAGGTGGCTTGAGGTTTTCTTGTTCAGCTCTGGCCGCCTCAAACATCATCATATCTCTTTTTCTCTCTCTCCTAACTCCTCCATGATGGGAAATCTAGAGTTGCAGGTAAAGAGTCCTGGTGTAATCAGAAACCTCCAGAAGAATCTCAGAACCTACTAGTCAAATGAGGTTCTGTACTCACCTTAAAATGTTACCTGCTATATTCATTTTCAAGATCTGGGGCAAAAACTCTGGAAAGAAACAAATTCCCTAGGTGATTTCAAGCTAGAGAGGATCTTCGGAGCAATCCTGGACCCAAACCTAGCTCCTGGAACTGTAAAGATGCAAAGGGAGTTGCTTCTGTGCTGACAGGACCCTTTGCATAAGAGACGGGAGCAGGGTCTGGCGTCTTCATCAGCCTCCATTAGCACAGGCATCAGGAATACTCAATTATGGTAATATCTCATTTTAAAGAGGCATGAATCTGGAAGACAAGTAAATACTAGCTGGCTTTTGTGCCATGACTTCCAAATGCTCTCTAAGGAATTGAAACAAAGAGTTTGGAAGACTGGATATGTGACTTCCTTACAAACTGTGCTTAAAGAAGGAAAAGGAAGATGTGGCTTACTGTAACACACTACTTTGCATATTACTATCAAACCTGCCAGGTCACACCTTAATGGTCTTAGTACCTCCCTCATGTTTTCTATCATAAGAAGTAATGTCCTATTACCAAGCTTGAGTATCTGTTCTGTTTCAGTGTGGAAGGATTCAAATGATCTTGGTGAGTGAGTGAGTTCATCTGAAATGGCTACCTATTAAGGCTCAAATTCATAGGCTTGCTCTTGACCTCAAATGCTAAGTCCTCAGAGACAACTTGCGTATGTTTATCCTGCATCAAAGATCAAGAGAATGGAGGACAACACCAGAACTCTTAATACAACAGAGAATCCTGAATTGTGTACGTGATGTTTTGAAGCACATTGACTTTATTTTTGTAAGTTAATATTAAAATTGGTAGGAAATGGAATTAAGACGTGTGTGTTATCCTGGAGATTGTAGCAGAAAGTGGATATTGTAGATAACGCTCTCTGAAAGCATGTAGAATAGCAAGAAGTGAAAATTGAGTATGATATGCCATAGTATTAATAACAGTGGCCATCATTTATTTGGCCAGCACTTTATTTATGCTATCTCATTTAACCCTAGACATGTTTCTCACCTTTAGATAAATAAGTGGGAGCTCAGAGAGGTTAAATAAGCTCTAGACTCTCAAGCACCCAGCTAGAATTGACAGGGCTGATATCTGAATGTTGGTCTTTCTAAGCCTATAGCCAACACTCTTTCAAATACTCCACAAATCCTTCCATTCCAAGCTCATTTGAGCCAAGATAATTCCCATAAAAGAGAATACAAAATTGGGCAATTAGTGATGGTTGCCTCAGGTCTAGACTTTTGGTCAGACAAAGGTTGATGGCAACATTACCATGTGAAGTAGAGCGGCTGGCAAACTTGCAAGCTGCTGGAGAAGGAGTAATTGCACATTGCAAGGCATTCAAAGAGAAGAGCCAATGGGATCAAAATAAAACCGGAGGCATTGTTGTTATGGCCCAACTCACCAAAGACTGATGAAGCCAACCTGTGGAGCCTCTAACCTCCTTAAAATAGCCTCCTGCAGTGGGAGTGGTGGCTCACACCTGTAATCCAACACTTTCGGAGGCTGAAGCAGGAAGATCGCTTGAGGCTAGGAATTTGAGACCAGCTATGGCAACATAGCAAGACTCCATCTCTACAAAAAATAAAAAATTGGCCAGGCATAGTGGTGCCTTCCTGTAGTCCTAGCTACTCCAGAGGCTGAGGGGGAAGGATCACTAGTGCCCAGGAGTTCGAGGGTGCAGTGAGTCATGATTGCACCACTGCACTCTAGCCTGGGTGATAGAGCAAGACTCTGTCACTAAAAATAATAATAAATAGCATCCTGCTCTCCCCTAGGGAGGAGCCCCAAACCCAGTGGCTTTTCCAGGAAGTCCATAGGTAAAACAGGCTCTTTTTTGATCTGAATTCCAGCATTCTAACTAGAACCTAAACCTGCTCAACAGGTTCTGACAATGCAGCAATCCCAGCAACAAAGCTGTGTAGTGTACCCCTTTTTAAAAACCCTATTCAAAATAACCCTTACCCTTGCCTTCTCCATGACACTGATGGGAAAAAGGAGCCAAAGATCCCTAACAGTAGATAATCTACCCTCTCATCTCCCAGAGGCCACAAGGAGCTCCTGCGTCAGAAGGCAGGCATTTCAAGAGCACGGACTGGAATTAAAAGGACCAATTAATTACCCTCATCTCCCTACCAGGTTCAGAACAAACTGAGAAACATACACCAGATTCCAGTGAAGGATCAAAAGATCAGTTTTATTGCTGGTGGAGCTGGATGAAGAACAGTTATTTAGACTTGATGCCAAAGGGGCTTCCTAATGTGCAGCCTCACTGAATGGACTGACTTTCTCAACCTGACTCTGTCCTAGGCCCAGCTGCAAGTTTCCTGCACCTACAGGCAGAAACTACATGGGAAGTCTGCCAGATGGAGATGAAAGCTACCACTCCTAGGCAGGGCAGTTGCAAAGGAAGAGGGAGAAAGAGGTGGGCCACATGCAAAAAGTGGCCTCTGCCCCCATAGCTCCCTTCACAGGAGAATCATGGATAAGTGTCACATTCTTGCTATCTCATCATTTAGATAAATCAGTCTTCCTCCTATGAGGTAGAGTAAATGGTGGGAAAAGAGGTCAAAGTTTATTGCCTTGCTATTATATTTAAAGTATACTCTTGGGCCAGGTGCGGTGGCTCATGCCTGTAATCCCAGCACTTTGGGGGGCCGAGGCGAGTGGATCACCTGAGGTCAGGGGTTCAAGACCAGCCTGGCCAACATGGCAAAACCCTGTCCTTACTAAAAAATTAAAAAATTAGCTGGGCGTGGTGGCAGGTGCCTGTAATCCCAGCTACTCTGGAGGCTGAGGCAGGGAGAACTGCTTGAACCTGGGAGGTGGAGGTTGCAGTGAGCCAAGATTGTGCCACTGCACTCCAGCCTAGGCGACAGAGTGAGAACCCATCACAAAAAAATAAAGCACACTCTTGGACCAGCATGATCCCCTGGAAGCTTCCTAGAAAAGTGGACTCTCAGGCCCCACCCTTACTGACTTACAAGCTTCCTTTTAACAAAATCCTCAGGAGACATGTATGCACATCAAAGTTTGAGAAGCAATGCTTTAGCAGAAGTTTTGTCATAGAAATCCCAGGACAAGACAAAACAATTTCCCTGACAGAAGCTTGAACAAGGTGACCAGTGGGACCAAAGGCTGTCTGCGGTATTCCATAATGAAGTTTCACTTGGTGTAAGTGGCATAGGATTTTAACAAATATTAGTACTTTAAACCAGAGGTATGGCTTCAACTATCTCAAACTAAATAAAGTAACTAAATTCCTGCTCTGCTTTTAGTGAGCTCTTGTCAAGGTGAAGACCCAAAACAAAACAAGGAAGAAAGCAACAGACTTTCTTTCGACTCCGATTACACTTCTTCACTTCAGAGGCTCCAATTTCAATCATTTCAAGAACTGAGAATCACCATCCGGGGAAAGGATCTGACAGATCTTGCTTAGTGTCTATCACATGGAAAATTCTTGTGGCCAGCTTCCCAGCCTCACTGAATTGCTCAAACATGGTCTTTATTTTTTGGCAGTTTAGAGTTGGGGATATAAGTTGAAAACCCAGGCTGGACATGGTGGCTCATGCCTGTAATTCCAGCACTTTGGGAGGCTGAGAAAGGTGGATCGCTTGAGGCCGGGAGTTCAAGACCAGCCTGGCCAACATGGAGAAACCCCGTCTCTGATAAAAATACAAAAAATTAGCCGGGCGTGGTGACACACACCTGTAGTCCTAGCTACTTGGGAGGCTGAGGCAGGAGAATCACTTGAACCCGGGAGGTGGAGGTTGCAGCAAACTGAGATCAAGCCACTGCACTCCAGCCTGGGTGACAGAGTAAAAAGCCATCTCAAAATAAAAAAGAAAACCCACTTGATGACAAGTTTAGTGCCTATCAGTGGATTTGGCCACATATTGAGTGAACCCGAGTTACTGAATTCTTTGACAAACCAAGTACTAATTTTCTATCCTGCAAAGGGATCAGAGATGCATTCAGTTTTGTGACTTTCATTTACAGCCATTACCAAAGAGTACTTTTAGCCATGCTTGTTTGTTCTTCCCCCAGATGCCAATTATTGCCAGCAAGAGGCCTTTACCTCACAGCCATGACCTGCTTTGTGTTTGAGACATTCCTATCTCAGGCTGCCAGGGTCATTTTCTTGACTCTCAGTAAAAGAAAATCTTCAGCCGAATTAAACGTAAAGGAGTTTTATTGAGCAATGACAATAAGCAAGTCGGGCAGCCCCCAGAACTACAGCAGATGCAGAGAGACTCTAGTGCAGCCACGTGATGGAAGATTTATGGACAGCAAAAGGAAAGGGACATAGAGAAAACGGTAGTGAGGTACAGAAACACTGGATTGGTTACAGCTCAGCGTTTGCCTTATTTGATCACGGTTCAAACAATTGGCTACATTTGATTGCCCAAAATTCAGTGACTGGCACAAGTATGGGCAATGGTTGGTTTATACCTCTGCTTGTTATAGTTCATGATGTACAGAGAAACATTTAGACTGAACTTAAATATGTAAGGAGGCAGCTTTAGGCTAAACTTGATTGAACACTCTTTTTAGCCATCAGCAGATGTTCCACTTTGCCACCAGCATGTTCTACTCTCTTCTCTGAAGCCTGTACAGCTTGTGAATGGTTAGCTGACCATTGTTCATGACCAAAGATGACACAGATGGGAGGATGGAGTCTCTATGACTGGCGCTTGCCTATTCAAGGGAGAGAGAGTGGAAAGAGTGTCTGGTTGATAAGAAGGGAGGTCATGGCTGGGGGGCGGTGGCTCACGCCTATAATCCCAGCACTTTGGGAGGCCAAGGTGGGTGGATCACCCGAGATCAGGAGTTCGAGACCAGCCTGACCAATATGGTGAAACCCTGTCTCTACTAAAAACACAAAAATTAGCCAGGCATGGTGGTAGGTGCCTGTAGTCCCAGATACTTGGGAGGCTGAGACAGGAGAATTGGTTGAACCCGGGAGGCAGAGGTTGCAGTGAGCCAAGATCGTGCCACTGCACTCCAGCCTGGGCAACAGAGTGAGACTCCATCTCAAAAACAAAAAAAAAAGAAGGGAGATCACTAACTCCTGCTGTGAGAACTGAACTGGTATACATTAGCACATTCAAAATGAGCCCTTCAGTCCACTTCACATTCCACTCAGTCCTCTGCTAAGAGTTCAAAACATTCTGATGTTGCTTGTGACTTTTTCCTACAAAGTCCAGTGAAAATTAGTAAATAGCAGGGTGCTTACTATCATAAAAGAATACAGCTTTTTTCAGTAACAGAACCTGTCAGCCTATTACCTTAGGGCATTTTCGCAGTAAACTATTTTAGAAGCACACAGGGTAAAGAAGAATATGTAATTTTGATTTACTTTTTTTTTCTTAAAATGAAAATGTCAAAGGTCTAGATTATTTGGGAAAAAACAATTTTTTTTTTTTTTTTTTTTTTTTTTTTTTGAGACAGAGTTTCCCTCCTGTTGCCCAGGCTGCAGTGCAGTGGCATGATCTCGGCTCACTGCAACTTCCACCTCCCAGTTCAAGCGATTCTCCTGCCTCAGCCTCCCGAGTAGCTGGGATTACAGGCACCCGCCACCATCATGCCTGGCTAATTTTTTGTATTTAGTAGAGATGGGGTTTCACCGCATTGGTCAGGCTGGTCTCAAATTCCTGACCTCAGGTGATCCACCCGCCTCAGCCTCCCAAAGTGCTGGGATTAAAGGCCTGAGCCATTGCACCCAGACAACATTTTCTTTATGTGCTGTTCTTTCTGGGAGAATTTTGCTTTGTTCTGGAAGTTATATAGTCAGTTATATAATTCATCTTTGAAGCTGTATTAGCACAGCACAAAGAAAATTTGATATTTGCTCACCAGTATCTGATTTATTGGATCAATATAGGCTGTTTGAATAATCTGAAGCCCAAAAAGCCTTTTGAATGGTGATTTGAATCAGTTACTCAAGAAACTAAAGGAATGCTATAAACTTTAATAGGTGGAATACAGTGAGAAATTATCTAAATTAACTGCCTGTATTTTCTGAGGAATTGGTCCTTTTCCATTTCATCTTAGGTTGTCTAAAACAGCTAATTTACCTACACCAAACTGTTTTAAAGTTTGGAACTGATTGTTTATGATACTGAACTTCAATCCCAAGAGATAATTTTTTATCCACAGAAAGCTATTTTTAGCAATAATAACCAAGCAGCTAATGGTCCATCCTCCAATACTTTAAGATAATGTATTCCAATTACATTTGAGTAAATACTACATTAAAGATATTACATAATTCAATGCCATTTCCTGCTGGCCTTTATATGCAAACATTGATATAATGGTTCCACTTAACTGTACATTTGAGAAAAATGCCCCCAAAATGAAAAGCTATAATCAATTATTGGTCATGTCAGAGAAATAATGTATTGTGTTTGAGCAGAGTTTTATTAAGCTTATTAAGTGGTTCATGTACATTTTCTCATTTGCTTTCCACAACAATTCTATGAGATAAGCAAATTGGGTAGCACTTTTTTTTTTTTTAATATTGTTTGGAAAATAGGTTCAGATGGGTGCTAGGACCCACCCAAAGCCATACAGTTAATGATAGATTTGGATAGAGACCCAGGTCTTTTGGCCCCTTTTCCAATTCCATAGGGTTGTGACTAAGGCCTGGGGACACGTTTCTCACATGATGATTGCGAAAGCCTAAGAGAAATGAAAACATTCTTGTTCTACTTTGAAAATGTCCTAACCACATCACCAAGAAATCTTGTTTAAGTAAAGTAGATGTATCAAAAAGAGGAAACTTTGAATGTTTTTAGATTGGCAAAAATTCCTATTCAGTCTTTCAACATATGTCCCAAATAAGATTCACTATACTTAGAAAGAAAAATATTACCTTACACATGTAGAATCTTTTGTATTTCACAAGGCAATTGTATATTGGTTATCTCATTTAATGTTCATGATAATCCAATGGGTAGAAAGGGCAGATGGAGGAACTCAGTCTCAGAGTGTCTAAGTGACTTGCCCAAAGTTTCCAGGTGGAAAAACTAGGGAAGAACTCTGATACTTTTTTTTTTCTTCAACTTTTAAGTTCAGGGGTACCTGTGCAGGTTCGTTACATAGGTAAATGTGTGCCATGGTGGTTTGCTGCACAGATCATCCCATCACCACCTAGGTATTAAGCCCAGCATCCATTAGCTATTCTTCCTGATGCTCTCCCTCCGCCAACCCACCCCCACAACAGGCCCCAGTGTGTGTTTTTCCTTTCCCTGTGCCCATGTATTCTCATCGTTCAGCTCCCACTTATAAGTGAGAACATGTGGTGTTTGGTTTTCTGATAACAGCTTCTAGCTCCATTCATGTCCCTGCAAAGGACATATTTTTCCTTGTTATGGCTGCATAGTATTCCATAGTGTATATGTACCCCATTTTCTTTATCCATTTTGTTATTGATGGGCATTTGGGTTGATTCCATGTCTTTGCTATTGTGAAAAGTGCTGCAATGAATATACGCATGCATATATCTTTATAATAGAATGATTTATATTCCTTTAGATATATACTCAGTAATGGGATTGCTGGGTCAAATGGCATTTCTGCCTCTAGGTCTTTGAGGAATCACCACACTGTCTTCCACAATGATTGGACATAATTTACACTCCCACCAACAATGTGAAAACATTCCTATTTCTCCACAACCTCACCAGTATCTGTTGTTTCTTGACTTTTTAATAATCTTAAGGATAGTATTCTTTCCTGTACCCCTAGGCTTATTGTCACCTTACATAAAGTGAGCCCTAATAGAATTAATTTGGCTCATGGTTCTGTTTTTTGACTCTTCTTATCTCCTCCTCCCAGATGGCTATGCCACCGGGAGACAATTAATAAATACCATGTGGAAAATCTGATGGTATAAAAAAGTTCCACAAAGGAAGTTAAGCAGTAGCAAGTACTACCAAGGGCGAGGCAGACCAGCCATACTTCTAATACTCTGCTCTGAGAGGAAACAGTCATGCCTTTCTACACAAAAAGAGTCTACCTTGAAGCATACCCTGATAGAAATTTTTCTCTTCCAGTTTTGGAGATAGTACAAATTATGTACTGATTTGATAAAGGGGATTCAGAATCACAGAAACGTCTTCAGAATTTTCACTGAGAAATCCTCTAGAAAGACGCCTGCCTTGAAAGAATGTGACACTTGAGAGAGATTATCCACATTCTGTATTTGAGCTTTATTTATTTTTCTTTAGTCCTGAAATGTAGTCTGCAGTGATTTACAGTTGATACCAGTTTACAAAGGGACCGAAGAAGATAAACTTATTCAAAATAATTTATACAGTTCCCCAAACCATAATTTAGACCATAAGTTATGGTCTAAGAACTACATACACTTTAAGAACATAGTGTATCTCAAAATATAGAAGGGGAAATTTCCAGATATGATCTTATCCATGTGTAAGGATTTGAGGCAAACAAGATGTAATCAAGGAATGCGAAAAAGAACATGCTTCAAATGTCTTTTCCATCTTATTTTCCAGTAGCCTCAGCATGCAGGAACAATGTGTGCTCTACAGACGATAAACTCGTTAATCACATTTCTGCAATAAAGCTTATCTCTGTGAGTACATTACTCATTTAAAAAGTTCTAAAGTATAACCCTACATGCGAATTTTATTCTCCCAGTAATCTTAATGATCAATTTTATTGCTATGTGCTCAACTGTGAGTATATAATTTGCAAAGAAAAGCTTTTTGAAAATTGTTTTCTTGAGTTTTAAGGAGTCAATAAACTTGATGGAAAATTTGAATTTTATTATTAAATTTCCTCAAAGCCTCCCTCCATCAATTGTACCTCTTGGCTTTCAGCAGTGTTGGTATTTATTCTCAAATAGCATTCACTGCCTGCTTCAGACCTCTTGCATGAACAATTTGGTTATGAGATGACCCAGTCCAGACATACTGTGGGCTGCTACCACCCTTACCTATGCCAACCGTAGACCAAATTATATAATTGAGGAAAGAAATGAAAAAGCAAAGCATGTTGCTTTTCATTTCAAGAACCAGATATCTTCAGGTCTCTCACAAGGAATCTTCCATTCAATTATCCATTCAATTATTCATCAACCATCCATTGAGCACTATTTGCCAACCCAGAGACACTACAGGAAACATAATGAAATTACTACAGTTTTGTCATCCATCCCCTCTCCCTCCTCCTGCACTGATAGACCATTTGCAAAACTTGCAGTCCAATGGAAGAGAAAAGAATTCTTTAGGATGCCATTTGGCAGGCACTAATGGAGATACGAGCAATAATATGACTAGAGTAAAATTCAGTTGAATTCGCAATATGATCATATAGGTATATTCTTTTTCCTGCAGAGTTCCCAAGTAGGTTTGTTCAGCACTCTTTTGAGCCTCAATTTCTCCACCCACAGGACAGAGCTAGTGTCTTCATTTGTGAGGACATCTCAGAAAAAGATGCTACTAGAAATCATTTTGACTTATGCATGACTTAACATTTTTGCAACATTCCACTTGCAAAAATGTTTATTGATTTTATATATAGATGCAGAAAAGAGCCAAAGTCCAAGGTCATGTGCTAATTATATTACTTATTTTTCTGTTCTTTTAGGATGTTTGAATTCCTCTAAAATATAGCATGCTCTCTCATGCTTTAAAAAAGGAAAGAAAATGTAATTTAAAATTATAATGATATTATCCAAATGGGTTTTGTAATGCCTTAATTTTTTGTAAGACTGCCATTCTTTGTTAAGAACTTTGGTATAAGGCTAGAAATGATAGAAATGATGAGTGTGAGTGTGTATGTGTGCATGAGTGTGCATAAAATCTTCTTATAAAAACAAGAAGGTGTATTGTAATGTCTAATCCAGTGCCAAGAAGAAAATACCTTCATCTGGGTTGTGAGTTGGGTTCATTCAAAGTTTAGGGAAAAGCTAGCCCTAGCCAATGCTTACTTCTTTTAATCCTCCTCCCCTTCCTCCTCTTCATCATCATTTATCAAAACTTTGCTGATTCCAAGCACTGTTCTAGGTACTTTATATCTGATCCTCACAACAAGTCTTCTTTGAAACTGATCTACCGATTAAGTGAATCACCCATGCAGCTAGCTAGAGGGACAAAACTAGAATTAAAATAAAGTAAGTCTAAGTGCTGGCCCTCAATTCAGCCCAGAGGCCTAAGTGTCAGCAAGTGGGGTTTTATGCATGCTTCCATGAAAGCACTGGGCCAGCAGGCCCCACATCCCAGCACTCACATAACCTGGACCTTGTGACTTGCTTCTGCCTCTGCAGGGGCAGTGTGACAGGGTGTAGGAGAACAGGAACCTGTCCTCAAAGAAGGTCATCTTTAATCCTTCAATGGACTCTCTGTGCCTGTCAGATTTGAAGGTTAATCTTGCATGAGCCTTCATTTTCCTTCTAACTGGTTCTTTCTTCCTCTTGCTCACTTTTAAAAAGAAAGCTTTAATTTTTCAGATAAGCTGCAGTAATAGGAATCTGCTAGGTAACTGCAGATGGTCAGAAGTGGTTTCTACTGCCTCCTTTCCTGCCAATCCTGTTACGAATGTTGCCACCTGTTATCAGGGAGCAGCTCAATAACAAATTCCATGATTGGAATTAAATTGCTTTAGCTTCATGACAATTACTTCTTTTGTTGGGAAAAGTGTATTCATGTCATGAAGTTTATTGGCTTTTTACCAATCTCTTCAATCCTCAGGTACCTTTGTAAAATGTGTGCTAGATATGAGGTAGGATGAGAGAAAAAAATGTGCTGTTTCTTTCAGCCAAATATTGGCACTAAAATTACCAGCAATTCTTCTTTATGAGAAAAGTCTGCAAAATCCCCTTTAAATAAAGCATAACACAAAAAGAAAGGAAAAAAAACTGTAAGCTTCTTAATCAAGTCATATGTCTATTTCCAGATATATTGACTAACCTTATGACTGGAAATCATATTCTAAATATTTATCATGGAAAGCTTCTATGCTAATAGTATTCTTATAGTCCCAGAAGATGCCAACTAGGTTTTATCTGCATGAAAAGCAACTTCCACAATTAGCATCTTAGCATTTTTTTTCCAAAAGGAAAATATTTAAACTTTATAAATGAGTGGGATTTAGAAAGCTA
Organism: Symphalangus syndactylus; assembly: GCF_028878055.3. NCBI lineage: Eukaryota > Metazoa > Chordata > Mammalia > Primates > Hylobatidae > Symphalangus > Symphalangus syndactylus. Next base: position 112,566,835 of record NC_072424.2, read on the forward strand.
CTGCAATTCTTGCTTCTTTTTCCTTTTACTTTCTCTGATTGATACACTGTGGGTGTACATAGCATACTTCCACATTTCTAAGAAAGCAGGTCTCCAGAGAGGTGATGGGGATATTCGATCAGATCATAGCTCTGACTCTTTACATTATAATATTTTTGTAATTTTATTACATAGAATTTTGAAGACAATGAACTGTGAACCTCAAAGCCCTTGATGACAACAGCCAAGAATGACACACCAGTGATGATTCCAAATTAGTGATGGTTTTGTCAAAATGTAGTATCACAGGGTCATCCATGTTTCAAAGATTTCCAAATTTCATAAGTTTAATCTTGAAACTGGAGAAAAATGATTACTTTTATCGGAACTACCAGGCAGATGAGAAAAAGATTAGTAACAAGTAAGGGGTATTGGTTGTAGAAATAAGCAAAGGGTAATATAAAGGTGATAACACTACTAATAAATATGTAAAGCTGAAATAGCCAATATTTTATATTACTAGAAATTTTATCAAAGAATGCAACAGAATAGGTTTTTTAATTGATATACCATATTTCCTTTCTCCTGAAATCCATTCATATGAACATTTATTAGGCACTTACAGTGTGTCAGATTAGGGGCTAGGTATAATGACGGAAAAACATAGCAGCACATAAGTAATATTCCATGACCATTTTGGGTACAATATACTGTGAATTGGGGTATCATAATAGTTTTTAAAGAGAAAGGCAACCAAAAAATATTCCTAACAGTAACATCTATAGAATAATCTTAGATGAGTTATCAAATAGGTTTCTAGGCTACTTCCATTGGTACGTATTTTTTAAATAACTACAATATGGAACACCCTTCTGCAAATGAATTCTGGCCATCATCTCATCTTTCCCACACTCATTCAGGAGTCCATACCCAGATGCAAGTTTCTGGTTGGTTGAGCCAGGTGACAATGTTGCATACCAGCCTTCATGGGACAGGAAGAAAGATCTGTCCCTCAGCCCCTTTAATGAGAAATAGGGTACTACCCTCACCAAGATTAACCCAATGCAAAATGTCCACCAAATGAGAAGGGCGCTGCATGGCTAGAGAGCCAAAAACACAATGTATGACGAGCTTACTCTCCCACCTTCAGCTGCCCAACGTTCTTATGTTTTCATTCCCAGTTCATTTATTCAAAAATAAATAAATAATAAACAGTCCTACCTAATATAATGCTAATCTACCCCTGTACAAAAATGCACTATCCCTGATATGGTTTGGCTCTTTGTCCCCACCCAAATCTCATCTCGAATTGTAATCCCCACTTGTCAAGGAAGAGATCTGTAATCCCCATGTGTTGAGGGAGGGAGGTGATTGGATCATGGAGGCAGTTTTCTCCATGGTGTTCTTGTGACAGTGAGTGAGTTCTCATGAGATATGATGGTTTTGTAAATGTTTGGAAGCTCCTCCTTCAATATTCTCTCCCCTGCCACCACATGAAGAAGGTCTTTGCTTCTCCTTCGCCTTCCACCATGATTGTAAGTTTCCTGAGTCCTCCCCATCCATGTGGAACTGTGAGTCACTTAAGCCTCCTCCCTTTATAAATTACTCAGTCTCGGGTATTTCTTTATAGTAGTGTGAAAATGGACTAACATAATCCCTTTTCTCAGATGGAGGAAAATGCAGCTTGTGTCTGTCCCTGTATTCAACACCAAATCCAGGGTTTCTATGTTCTATCCGTTTCTCCTCCAATTGTTACCAGTTTTCTATTTTGATTTTCAGGACCTATGGACTAAGTTGTAAAATCAACATCAAAACATAGTGGGAGAAGGGAGAAGAAAGAAAACAGTGATAATAGTTAAAGTATACATCAATGAAAGAAATAGAAGAGAGGTTCCCTGACAAGTGAGCTGGACCACAGCTGCAATTTATTACATGTTTATGTCACCCAGTCTTTTCACGCCAGTACTCCACCTAGTTGAGGGACTTCACCCAAACTTCTATTCCTGAAGAACTTGAGACCTCTGCTAGTTCTAGCCACATAGAGTTGCTGAAGTTTTCTCTACCTTTTATCTGGGGATGGTAGTTTTACAAGGTTTCCAAGGGATCCTTCGTGTTCCCTCCATTTATTCTCAATATTCCTACTAGCTTCTGTTTTAGAGCAAAACCATATTTTCAACTGAAAGAGAAAGTCTTTCCCCCCAACCAGTCCCTTTTTTGCCAGTTCACCTAGCAGTACAAACAGCCCAGATAGGCAGGTCAGAGGCTCTGAGTTTTCAATTCAGTGGAAACACTATTGTGTCTCCTGGTGGATGCACATCTTTCTTGGGATCTGAACTCTCTAAATCAGCTGAGCCCTGACTTGCAGAGATTAGATGAAAGACTTTTGTAAGAGCTTCGTGTAAGGAACAACTTCAATTTACATCCCTTGTACACCTGCCTGTGTCTCCTGGTTCTAGAAGAATAGCACCAACCCTGTCTCTACTACAAAAATACAAAAATTAGCCAGGCATGGTGGCGGGCACCTGTAATCTCAGCTACTCGGGAGGCTGAGACAGGAGAATCACTAGAACCCAGGAGGTGGAGGTTGCAGTGAGCTGAGATCGTGCCATTGCACTCCAGCCTGGGTGACAGAGCCAGACTCCACCTCAAAAAAAGAAAAGAAAAGAAAAAATTGACAGCCCCTCCATGATGGAATGGGTCACCATGGTTGGCTTTCCATTGGGGAACTTTTCACCAAGAGGCTAGCTGGTCTTTCCAGGGTGTAGCATCAAATTGGCAGGAACAGAGGGACACTCAGAGTTGTTTGCTATTGCTCTCACCACCAAGTCTGGACATGCAGAACACCTGGCTGTGTCAGAGAAGCACACACCCACACCACCAAGCTTTTCCTCACTTTTAGTGACAGAGAACTAACTGATGTGGCAATTTATATTCTGTTTTCTTCATTTTGGAAGGGGAATCCCAGGATATCTCCTAGATAACAGGGATGCTAGAGGCATTAGGTTCTGGTATGTTTTCTAGAGTTTACCTCCTACCCTGTCATATATATCCTTTACCAAGATATATAGAGTACCAGCCACGTCCTGCTTTTCAGTCCTATCATGAAAAAGTCATCAATATAACATAGCAGCATGATACCCTATGGTACTGTGAGGCCAACAACATCCCCAAAAACTAAAATGTGGCACAGAATCTGCAAACTAATGTATCCTAGACACAGGATAGTAAAGGGATCTTTCTCACCAGGTCAGATGAAGCAAATGAGTCCTATTGGTTAGAGTAAAGAAAAAAAAATTAACTGTATCAATAACTGCATAGAAGATATGTTTTAGAGCATTGTTTTTCTGTAGAAGGAGACCAATTCTGGAAGAGCAGTAGTATTTAGGGTCACCACATTACTATGTTTATGAACATCCATTGTTATTCTCCAGGATCCATTCATATTCAGCAAGTTCTGAATTGGGAAATTAAAAGGGAAAGTAATAGGAAACAACATTCCAGTATTTTGTATTTGCTTAGTATAGTATCTGCAGTTTCTTGAGGGCCATATTATTGCTTCCGATTTGCAAGTTTCATTGGTAAGGGTGGAGAGACCCATGGTATCCTCTTGACTCTCCCTTTCTTAATAGACCATAATCCACTGGATCGGACACAATGTTAGCATTCTGCCAGTCACTATAGATATGTATTCTATCCAAACCAGAGGCAGGATAATAGAAGTGTGGCTAAAGTTCTAAGAAACTATAATGCAAGAGAAACTCAGTATGGGGCCAAGTCAGTAGAATTACACGGTGAGAGAAATTTTAAGAAGAGGATCATAAAGCTTTAAACATTTCAAGAGAATAGACCAATAGTTTAGCCAGCTGCAGATTTCAACAGGTCAGCCAGGAAGAGACATCTCAAATAAGCCCATTGAAGACCTAGAGGTCAGCACAAGGACTAACAAGTGAAACTACCACACGTCATGGCCATGAAGAAAAAGAGTTCCTATATCCAGACACTATTTTGGAGAAAAGGATGAATAGCCCAGAGAGGAAGTTTAAAGTATGAATTTAGCTGAATATTTTTCTAAAATAGAATATGATATCTGAAAAAGCCTTTAATTCGCAAGTTTAAGTGTCCCCTTCCCTTTCTACCATTAAGAGAAAGATTTAAAGGCAAAACTCAATCAGTTCCAGAAAATAAAGGTTGCTTTTTTCACACATTAGTATAATGTGTAACATTGACTGCACTACTCATTATGTATCAATCGGTGCTAAATTATAGCTCCAATTGCATCATTCCCCTTTCCTGCTAAACAGTCCTAACAGATCATTCCAGAGTTATCTCCACAATTTACTTCATTCCCTCTACATTCAACCAAAACTGGCCAATGGTCTCTTCCCTTACACACAACTTAAGCTTTTCTGTCTTCGTGTAAACCAGAAACAAGAAGCCCTCAACAAGGCAGCTTAAGGAAGGGAAAGAGAACTATAACCTGGTGGGTCTAGAGCTAAGGGATAAACAAAGCTGCCATATTAGCTCCATTGTAAGGAAGTACACATGGACATATCCCTGGAAGTTTGGCCACTCATGCAGGATATGCCAGCACCACCACTCACAGGCCCTGGGCCTGGCAGTTGGGCTGCAGTGGGTGAACCTCTTGGCAGAAATACATTCAGAAATCAGGTGGGAGGTGATATAGTTTGGATGTCCCCTCCAAATGTTGAGGGGAGCCCCCAGTGTTGGAGGCAGGCTGGTAGGAGGTGTTTGGGTCATGGGGACAGATCCCTTGTGGCTTGGTGCTGTTATGAGCGAGTTTTCACAAGATCTGGTCATTTAAACATGTGGTACCTATCCCCCATCTTGCTTCTGCTTTTGCCATGTGAAATACTGCTCTTACTTCGCCTTCTGCCATGAGTAAAAGCTTCCTGAGTTCTCCCCAGAAGCAGATGCTGACACCATGCTTCCTGTATAGCCTGCAGAAACATGAGCCAATTAAATGTATTTTCTAATAAATTACCCAGTCTCCAGTACTTTTTTTTTTTTTTTTTTTTTTGAGACAGGGTCTTACTTTGTCACCCAGACTGGAGTGCAGTGGTGCAAACACAGCTTACTGCAGCCTTGACTTCCTCCGCTCAAGCATTCCTCATGCCTCAATCTCCGTAAGTAGCTGGAATTACAGGCATGCACCACCACGCCGAGCTAATTTTTGCATTTTTTTTTGTAGAGACAAGGTTTCACCATGCTGCCCAGGCTCGTCTCTAACTCCTGAGCTCAAGCAATCTGCCTGCCTTGGCTTCCCAAAGTGCTGGTAAGTTATTGTATTTCTTTCTTTTTTTTTTTTTTTTTTTTTTTTTGAGACAGAGTCTCACTCTGTTGCCCCGGCTGGAGTGCAGTGGCACTATCTTGGCTCACTGCAACATCCACCTCCTGGGTTCAAGCGATTCTCGTGCCTCAGCCTCCCGAGTAGCTGGGATTACAGGCCTGCAGCACCATGCCCGGCTAATTTTTGTATTTTTAGTAGAGATGGGGTTTCCCCATGTTGGCCAGGCTGGTCTCAAACTCCTGACCTCAGGTGATCTGCTCACCTTGGCCTCCCAAAGTGCTGGGATTACAGGCGTGAGCCACTGCGCCCAACTAGTATTGCTTTACAGCAATGCAAGAACAGCCTAACACAAGAGGAAACACGGGAGTCCCAGGGACCCATCCCATTTATCACAGAGCCAAGACAGTAACTGAGTATTTGGGGAGCACAGTCGTACCCTCAGAAAAGAGGCTAGCCCCTATCCAGGGCACAGGAGTTCTATGTGGAGCTTAGATCCAGGAGTAACTATGCACTGTAAAGAAACTGGTCCCAGCCTACTAAGTAATTGACTCCAGGTGACAAGAATTTTTCAGACCACACCTATTGATGAGGCCAGGGCTACCAAGGCCAAGCAGAGCTGGGAAAATAAAAACCATTATTAGATGCATAGCTCACTTGTGCTTGGTAAATCCTCCCTTACTTGCATGTTACTCTTTTATGTCCTCTCTCTTTACCCCACATCGTTTTCTTTAAGAGCACCTCACCCCTGCCCCCCGCAACTCTGGAATAGATAGGGTCCTTGATGCTTGTTTTTCAGCCTTGGTTATCTTTGCATCCTCAGAAGGATCTAACAATCTAACTTGCTCAGAGTGGTACTTAGCTATTTATTGAACTGCATTTTTATGGTATTAAGTCAAAGTAACAAGGACTTACTTTCTAGAACCATATGCAATCGCTCTGATATAAAGTACTATTGTAAAGGTTACCCAATTTGACATGAATATAACAGCTTGAACCAGCTTGCAAAGTGTTTTATACATGGAGTGGTGTTGCAATTGCTAAGGCAGCTGAATTCTTTCTAGAGAATAGCAAAGATTCTTTGAAGCATTCAAAAACATATAGTCATTGTATATGTTAGTGCTGCCCTTGAAAGTACAAAGGATCTTTTGATAAGAGTTCTAAGCTACAAGTGCTTCCATGGATGCTTGAGGATAATGAGTACAGATTCACACTCCTGGACTTATAGTTGATTCATCTCTTTTGTGACTCTTCTTGGTGAACAAAGAAAAATAAAAGTAGGTATGAACTGAACATATGCTGAGTCATGTGGGGAACATTTTTGCTTTGTTTTCAAAGAAATGTTTTAGCATCCTGAGTTCCAATACAGGGAATTGTGGGAGTCAAATAGATGCAGAAAGTATGCATGGATGTATTCAGCAAAAAAGTGAGTCAAAGAATCTAACAAAACTTATATTACACTTTTGTTTTCAGTCAAAGAGAATCAAATTATAACTTTGTAAATTTCTAGGGCTTTTCAAAATAAACAGCCTTTAAGAAAAAAGTGTGGAATAAACGTCAAGGCCAAATCTTGTTTCAACAAAAACCATTTTAATAGCAAGCAAGTAAAGCAGAGTGCCAATTTCTGTTTCTGCTGATCATTATTTATCCAAACTGCTCACAACAGCATCAAGACTGCAGGATCTGGGCTTTGACCCGCCTGCCAATCTCACCTCAATCCCTTTCCTTCTGCCATACCAACAACCTTTCAATTTCTTGACTTTGCTGTGCTTTTTTATACCTTGGGTCTTTGCACATAATGTTCTCTTTGCTCTAGAAAATTCTCCACTTCCCCACGCTACACACTCCTTACACAACTAGCTCCTTCTAATCATTTAGGTCTAAATCTAAATGTGATTTTCTAAGAGAGATCTTCCTAAAATTTGGATTCAGAACAATCTCAACACCAGCAGGCTTTTTATGGAAGTTGACAAGCTAACAGTAAAATGTATACGGAGATGCAAAAGACAAAAACAAACAAATAAAAAAATGTATATGAAGATGCAAAGGACCAAGAAAAACTAAGAGAATCTTGAAGAAGATTTATAAAGCTCTAATAATAAAAATAAGGGAGTGATCTATTAAAATACAATGAAATAAGAACTTTATTTCTTTCATTGATACCATTAAAATTGTGGTAAAGTAAACCATAAATATGTACGGGTATGTGTGTGTATAGTCTTGTGTCCAGAATTTATAGCGTTTCTGCAAATCTGTAAGAAAAAGAGAGAGGCTGGGCGTGGTGGCTCACACCTGTAATCCCAGCACTTTGGGAGGCTGAGGCAGGCGGATCACAAGGTCAGGAGATTGGGAGACCATCCTGGCTAATACGGTGAAACCCCATCTCTACTAAAAATACTTAACAATTAGCCAGGCATGCTGGCAGGAGCCTGTAGTCTCAGCTACTCGAGAGGCTGAGGCAGAAGAATAGCATAAACCCAGGAGGCAGAGCTTGCAGTGAGCCGAGATCGCACCACTGCACTCTAGCCTGGCCAACAGAGCGAGATTCCATCCAAAAAAAAAAGAAAAAAGAAAAAGAAAGAGAGCCCAATAGAGAAATGAGCACAAAACTTGAACATGTACTCCACAGAATAAAATAAACAGAAAAGATGCTCAACCACATTAATCATTAGGGAAATGCGAATTAAAAACACAATAAATAGAGCTGGTAGCTGGCAAGATGGCCAAACGGGAACAGCTCCAGCCTGCAGCTCCCAGTGAGACTGACGCAGAAGGCAGGTGATTCCTGCATTTCCAACTGAGCCTCTGCTGGTGATACCCAGGCAAACAGGGTCTGGAGTGGACCTCCAGCAAACTCCAGCAGATCTTCAGCAGAGGTGCCTCACTGTTAGAAGGAAAACTAACAAACAGAAAGGAATAGTGTCAACCCCACCAACATCAAAGACCAAAGGTAGATAAATCCATGAAGACGGGGAGAAGAAACCAGTGCAAAAAGGCTAAAAATTCCAAAAACCAGAATGCCTCTTCTCCTCTAAAGGATAACAACTCCGCCAGCAAGCAAACAAAACTGGATGGAGAATGAGTTTGATGAATTGACAGAAGTAGGCTTCAGAAGATGGGTAATAACAAATTCCTCCAAGCTAAAGAAGCATGTTCTAACCCAATGCAAGGAAGCTAAGGACCTGGAAAAAAGGTTAGGCAAATTGCTAACTAGAATAAATAACTATGTTTAGAGAAGAACATAAATGACCTGATGGAGCTGAAAAATGCAGCACGAGAGCTTCATGAAGCATACACAAGTATCAACAGCTGAATCAATAAAGTGGAAAAAAGGATATCAGAGACTGAAGATCAACTCAGTGAAATAAAGCGAGAAGACAAGATTACAGAAAAAAGAGGGAAAAGAAACAAACAAAGCCTCCAAGAAATATGGGACTATGTGAAAAGACCAAATCTACATCTGATTGGTATATCTGAAAGTGATGGGGAGAATGGAACCAAACTGGAAAACACTCTTCAGGATATTATCCAGGAGAACTTCCCCAACCTAGCAAGGCAGGCCAACATTCAAATTCAGGAAATTCAGAGAACACCACAAAGAAATCCTCAAGAAGAGCAACCCCAAGACACATAATCGTCAGATTCACCAAGGTTAAAATGAAGGAAAAAATGTTAAGGGCAGCCAGAAAGAAAGGTCTGATTACCCACAAAGGGAAGCCCATCAGACTAACAGTGGGTCTCTCTGCAGAAACCCTACAAGCCAGAAGAGAGTGGGGGCCAATATTCAACATTCTTAAAGAAAAGAATTCTCAACCCAGAATTTCATATCCAGCCAAACTAAGCTTCATAGGCAAAGGAGAAATAAAATCTTTTACAGACAAGCAAATGCTGAGAGATTTTGCCACCATCAGGCCTGCGTTACAAGAGCTCCTGAAGGAAGCACTAAATATGGAAAAGAACAACCGGTACCAGCCACTGCAAAAAACATATGAAATTGTAAAGACCATTGATGTTATGAAGAAACTGCATCAACTAATGGGCAAAATAACCAGCTAGCATCATAATGACAGGATCAAATTGACACATAACAATATTAGCCTTAAATGTAAATGGGCTAAATGCCCCAATTAAAAGACACAGACTGGCAAATTGGATAAAGAGTCAAGACCCATCAGTGTGCTGTATTCAGGAGACCCATCTCACATGCAAAGAAATGCACAGGCTCAAAATAAAGGGATGGAGGAAGATTTACCAAGCAAATGAAAAGCAAAAAAAAAGAAGGGTTGCAATCCTAGTCTCTGATAAAACAGACTTTAAACTGACAAAGATCAAAAGAGACAAAGAAGGGTATTACATAATGGTAAAGGGATCAATGCAATAAGAAGAGCTAACTATCCTAAATATAAAAACACAATAAATAACACATGCATTCCTTCTAAAATAACTAAAATTTAAAACTCTGACAATAGCAAGCATTAGTAAATATGGGAAAACAAATGAAATTCTCATTAATTGGCTGGGTGCAGTGGCTCACGCCTGTAATCTCAGCACTTTGGGAGGCCGAGGTGGGCAGATCATGAGGTCAGGAGATTGAAACCATCCTAGCTAACACAGTGAAACCCCGTCTCTACTAAAATTCAAAAAAGAAATTAGCTGGGCGTGGTGGCAGGCGCCTGTAGTCCCAGCTACTCAGGAGGCTGAGGCAGGAGAATGGTGTGAACCCAGGAGGCAGAGCTTGCAGTGAGCCAAGATCGCACCACTGCACTCCAGCCTGAGCGACACAGTGAGACTCTCTCTCAAAAAAAAAAAAAAAAAAAAAAAAAACAAACAAACAAAAAAACCAAACCAAAAAAAAACCCAGAAATTCTAATTGCTGTTAAGAGTCTAAATTAGCATCACTTTGGGAAATAATTTGGCCCATGTACTAAAGCTGATATATACATATGCTATGATCTGGTAATTTATCTCCTTGGTATATAAACAAGAGAAATGTATACATATGCTTGCCAAACAACAAAATAGAAACTAAGTTTCTATTTTGAGTTCCATTCTTCCTACTGAGTTCAAGCATTGAGTTCCTTCCTTCATATTCAAGCATTCCCTACTACTCCCTTGCCCCTGAGGGTGCATCTAATTCTGGATGTTTATCTAGGAGAAAGATTAGGGTATGTGAGTACCTGACTTTTGTCTATCATCTATCCATGGTGGTATCTGCTGAGATGCCAGCATGCTGTTTCGGGTTTTAGCACAACACAGGTTCCTACTGAGTTATCCTATAACTGTATATAAGAATTTTGATCTTGCCTCCTACAATTCCTGTTGGCACTCCAGAGAGAGAGAACTCAATATTCCATTTCAAGTAAACCATAAGCATCCAAGTTGTCATTGCTCTCCCACCAGAATGACCTCACTTTTAGATGTCATGTATTCCCTCAAAGCTATAGCCTATACCATGAGTCCTTTCCACTTCTCTCAGTAGCTATGCTTCTTAAATTCAAAAGCTGGGACATGAGTGGGGAAGAAGGGAGGAAGAGGCAACACCCCACATATACCAGATGATATCACTCCGTTATCTAAAGGCTTGTAATTGCTTTTCCTTATACTCAAAATAAAATCTATCTATCTATCTATCTATCTATAGATAGATAGATTTTTTTTTTTCAGACAGGGTCTTGCTGGAGTGCAGTAGCTGAAACATGGTTCACTGCAGCATCAACCTTTTAGGTTCAAGTGATCCTCCCACCTCAGCCCCCTAAGTAGCTGAGACTACAGGCACATGCCACCATGCCCAGCTAATCTTTGTATTTTTTGCAGAGACAGGGTTTCTCCATGTTGCCCAGGCTGGTCTTGAACTCCTGAGCTCAATCTGCCTGCCTTGGCCTCCCACAGTTCTGGGATTATAGGCATGAGCCACCATGCCCAGCCTAAAATCTATACATCTTAAGTCTAAGGGATTAAAAATGGCCATACATGCTTTGCAGCTCCTTCCATCAGGAAGTATAATCTATTTCCCCACATCTTGAATCTGAACTGGCCCTGTGACATTTTTCAACTAATAGAATAAGGTGGAAGTAGCATTGTACAACTTCCAAGGAAGGCCTAAAGAGGCCTTGCAGCTTCTCCTCTGCTCTCTTGCTGCCCTGAATTTGCCATGTCAAGAAGCCCAGGCTATGCTCCTACGGGAATGAAAGACAACACGGAGAAGGAGGCCTTGCCCATAGCTAGCACCAACTGCCAGGTGGAAGGAGGCCATCTTGGACCACTGGCTAGTACAGTCACCAGCTGACTGTAACTGTTTGAGTGGGCCTAGGTGAGACCAGGAGAAAACCACCCAGCTGAACTCAGCCTAAAGTGCTGACCTATGGAATCACAAGCAAATAAAGCGTTGTTGTGTTTTGTTTTGTTTTTTGAAACTGAGTTTCCCTCTTGTTGCCCAGGCTGGAGTGCAATGGCACAATCTCAGCTCACTGCAACCTCTGCCTCCTGGGTTCAAGCGATTCTCCTGCTTCAGCCTCCTGAGTAGCTGGGATTACAGGTGCCTGCCACCATGCCTGGCTAATTTTGTATTTTTAGTAGAGACAGGGTTTCTCCATGTTGGTCAGGCTGGTCTTGAACTCCTGACCTCAGTGATCTGCCCACCTTGGACTCCGAAAGTGCTGGGATTACAGGAATGAGCCACAGTGCCTGGCCAGGTTGTTCTTTTAAACCACTATGTTTTAGGATGGTTTGTTACACAGCAGTAGACCACTGATACAGTATCATACACAGAGCCTTGCATGATCTGGTCCTGCTTGCTTCTCCTGCCTAACTGCAGCAGGCACTCTTCTGGCTTTCTACACCCTAGGGATGCTTTGAGTTCCTTAAATGCTCATGAACTGTTTCTGCCTAGCATATTTGCACATTCTTTCCTCTATCAGGAATACACTTCCCTCAACCATTTTCCTCGCTAAATATTTCTCATATTTCAAGTCTTAATTTCAATATTAGAGAGGCCTTTTTTGATGAACCAATATAAACTAAATTTCCCTGCTTTTTCCCTTTGATAGCACCCTGTTCTCTTCACTTATAGTACTTATCACAATTTGTAACTAAAATGTACTTATGTGTGATTATTTAACGTATAGCTCTTCCAATAGACTGTAAGATCCATGAAGATGGGGACCATACGTGATTAATTTACCACTCTAAACCCAGCACCCACTCCCAGAGACTCACATGTGGTAGGTGCCTAATCAACTTATGGAATAAATACATGAATGCTTTTTACTATGGCTATATACTTAAAATATTTCAGAAACATCCTGAATAAAATGTCCAATGAATGCCATTTCTTTGTAATCTGTCTACCAAGCAAGGCACACATTTGAGAATCAGATGTGTTGGTTGCATTGGTTTTGCTCCCATATTGAAAGAGTAGCTGATAGGTACGCCCAAAGTTACAGCCAAATGAAATGGTTCTAGCATCAGATGAAAGTGATATAGTTAGCACTTATTTTCAAAGCCTTCTAAATCTCTTCTTCCTATTTTGATTTCCACAGAAAATGGAAACCAAATCAGACACTTTTTCTGAAAAATAAGTTTATTTGTACAAATTGTTCTAAAGTCCAGAGTATCTAACTTTTTTCCATTGTAGAAATAAATCAAATTATGATGGCCTTTCCTATGAAGTCTTGCTTTTTCTAAAACTATATGCCATTTAAGTAAAAGTGTAAGTCCAGGCAGATAGAGTTTTCCAGGTGGTAATAGGACAGTGATGTAAAGAAGTTCAAAGCTGCATCAAAATTAAGATGCAAAAGTACATTCAAGGAGATATTGGTAGAACTGGAAAGTACAGATCATCAAATCATCAAATATACAGGATGGAGCAGAACCAGCTGCAGACAACTGGAGGAGGTCCAGGTGAACACACATCATTTATTTATTGATCCATTCAAAAATTCATGAGCACCTATTATGTAACTGACACTGTTGTATATCCTGGGGATTCAGACATGATCAGCATGGACAAGTTTGGTTGCTCCATGATCATGACAGACCCAGGCCTCTTCCATCTTGCCATTTCTCCATCATTAGCATATCTTCCATCTTTAAGTTTCCCTAACCATCAAAAATGGCTACTGGAGATCCAGTTACTTTCTGTAAAATAGAAGAAAACTTGAAAAATTGAGGACAGACAGGATAGTGAACCATTGAGGTTACTGAAAACTCAGTGACATGAAAGGTCTGTTCATCAGGGTGTGCCAACATCCTAGTCTAACATCTAGCTCCCCAGCCAGAGAAAAGAAAAAGAGAAGGACAAAAATGTGTTTTTCAAATATGTTGCCTCTTTAAATGCTTCTAGAAAGATTTAAATGCTCTTTAAATGCTTCTAGAAGAAAATGAGGTCTTCTAGTTGAACACATTGCCTCCTGGGACAGAACTGATTCTTCTCCTTAGAAAGATGAGGAAAATAGATATTGGCTTGGCAACTAGCAGCCTCTGTCACAGAGATCACGGTTGGAGTAACGTTCCAGAGAAATTAAGTGAAGATGGGGTCTAGAGCAGGGCTACCGAGATTAGATGAAAGAGGAATACTTTTTCCTTCCTCAAGGACAGGAGCACACCCTGATGAACAGACCTTTCATGTCACTGAGTTTTCAATAACCTCAATAGTTCACTATCCTGTCTGTCCTCAACTTTTCAGGTTTTCTTCTGTTTTACAGAAAGTGACTAATGTGGATTTATTCTCAATACTCCGGATTGTTTTACAAAAAGTTCCTGTTAATTTACTACAATTATCTCAAGATTTGAGAACTGTAATACATTTTTTAAAAAATTAGGCTTGCCCTTCTAATATTTTCTTTTTAAGTTTTTAACTCTTTTATAAGAAAATCTGAAGTTGAGTTTCTGGAATAAGTTCTTATACACACTTAGGCACTCTCATGAACAAGTACGGCATCATAGTGAGACCCTCTCCACCCTTCCTACATGTTTCCATTGTTCTCCAATTCCTCCATCACTGCCACATGGACACACTACATATGCAAGGCCACCATGCTGTCTTTTATTTGTGTTCCACAAATATGTCTTTTTAAGGTTAATAAAATACATTCAGGAGGCCAGGCACAGTGGCTCATGCCTGTAATCCCAGCACTTTGGGAGGCCAAAGCGGACGGATCATGAGGTCAGGAGATCCAGACCATTCTGGCTAACACAGTGAAACCCCGTCTCTAATAAAAATACAAAAAAAAAAAAAAAATTAGCCGGGCATGGTGGCAGGTGCCTGTAGTCTCAGTTACTCCGGAGGCTGAGGTGGGAGAATGGCGTGAACCCAGGAGGTGGAGCTTGCAGTGAGCCGAGATTGCGCCACTGCACTCCAGCCTGGGTGACAGAGTGAGACTCCATCTCAAAAAAAAAAAAAAAAAAAAAATTCAGGACATGCAGTTGAGCCCAGTGTTTCCAATTACTTACATGAACTCAATGGAGTTTAACTTAAATTTTTAGGCAGAGATTATTTTCTTATTATTAGCTGTTTTTTTTTTTTTTTCTGAGACAGGATCTCATTCTGTCTCCCAGGCTGGAGTGCAGTGGCGTGATCTCAGCTGACTGCAACCTCTGCCTCCTGGGTTCAAGCAATTCTCCCACCTCAGCCTCCCCAGGAGCTGGTTACTACAGACGTGTGCCACCACGCCCAGCTAATTTTTGTATTTTTAATAGAGACGGGGTTTCACCATGTTGGCCAGGCTGGTCTCAAACTCCTGACCTCAGGTGATCCCTCTGCCTCAGCCTCCCAAAGTGCTGGGATTACAGGCATGAGCCACCATGCCCGGCCTACTATTATTATTTAATTTTATTTCAAGCCAAACACCCTGGGTTTTCCCTGGCCTTTTACTACAATCTCATTTCACATTTGCCACTGCCAGTCTGGCAAAGCAGCCTCCTTTCCCAAAAGACAAGTTATTTTGAGGAGTTCCTATAACCACTGACTCTTCATCCTAGTTTTCCTGCCTCCATTATCAGAAGGTTTCTTTTTATGGAGCCATCATAATGCATATATAGGTTCTGCTTATGAAATGTACCTTCCTCAGAATTCCAGAGTGTCCTGAGGTCAAATAAAAAAATTTGTGTAACGTTTAAGATTACTTATATACTTTGATTAAAAAAATAGTCCATATCTCATTTTTTTTTTTTTTTTTGCATCAGTACAGAACAGTTTGCTCACATTTAAGATTTTTTAGGCCAGGCACAGTGGCTCACATCTGTAATAGCACTTTGGGAGGCTGAGGCGGGCAGATCACGAGGTCAGGAGATCGAGACCATCCTGGCTAACATGGTGAAACCCCGTCTCTATTAAAAATACAAAAAAAAAAAAAAAAATCAGCCAGGCATGGTGGCGGGTGCCTGTAGTCCCAGCTAGTCAGGAGGCTGAGGCAGGAGAATGGCATGAACCCAGGAGCCAGAGCTAGCAGTGAGCCGAGATCGTGCCACTGCACTCCAGCCTGAGTGACAGAGTGAGACTCTGTCTCAAAAAAAAAAAAAAAAAAAAAAAAAAAGATTTTTTAATGTAGTGTCATAAAAACAAGAATCCATCTCCCCACTTGCACACTGTATCTGCACTTCTTTCTCCTCCATCTCTTTGATCTCCATCACCAGATTATTTCCAGTTCAGAGCTGCCCAAGCATCTCCAAGGACAAGCTCTGGGGACAAGCTGAGTTCAGAATTTGGGTGAATATATTTCCCAGTAAAAACTGAACCTTCCTTTAAAGAATACAACCATTGGCCAGGCATGGTAGCTTATGCCAGGCATGGTAGCTTATGCAATCCCAACACTTAGGAAGGTCGAGATAGGAGGATCCCTTGAGCCCAAGAGTTTGAAAGCAGCCTGGTCAACATAGAAAGACCCCATCTGTGCAAAAGAAAAATTTAAAAAATTAGCCAGGCATGGTGGTATGCACCTACAGTCCCAGCTACCGGGGAAGCTGAAGCAAGAGGATCACTCAATCCCAGGTGTTCGAGGCTGAAGTGAGCCATGATTGCATTACTGCACTCCAGCCTGGGCAACAAGAGTGAGACCCTATATGAAAAAAACAAAAAGTCATAGATCTAAAACAAAATAAAGCAAAACAAAAACATGCATGCACACACATCCAAAAACCAGTGTAGACATCACTAAACAGACAAACATATTTGCCACTAAATTTATGGCTTACAAAAATGAAAATAAGATGGACAAATAGGGGCTATTTGTTGTATTTTGTGCCTCCAGCACACCCCTCTTTTCTGGAAGCCAGCACAGCTATTTCCTAAAAGGACTGCAGTTTATGTGGTTTCAATGCAGCTGTCCCGACCCTCTCCCTGTCTCCAGTGGGGGAGGCCAGAGTGTGTCAGGATCAGCCTGGGTCTTGGCTAAGATTTCTCATGTAGAAGTTGTAAAAGAAAGGGCCTTTCTCTCTCAAAGGTGGCAAGTTGTGAGAAAAAGGAAATCTGGAGCTGCCTATAACCATTGTCCCTAACCCTAGAAATAAGTCATCTACAATAGACAAAAATGAGGCTAATATGTAAAAGCAGTCAGGAATAGCAAGATGAAAAGAGGCAGAACCCTGAAAACAATATTTGGGATCTTGGATTCCACACATTTTCTTTTCTGCTTTAAAGAGTTTGTATTGGGTGGCCGGGCACGGTGGCTCACGCGTGTAATACCAGCACTTTGGGAGGCCAAGGCATGTGGATCACGAGGTCAGGAGACTGAGATCATCCTGACTAACACAGTGAAACCCCGTCTCTACTAAATATACAAAAAAAATTAGTCTGGTGTGGTGGCATGCACCTGTAGTCCCAGCTACTCGGGAGGCTGAGGCAGGAGAATGGTGTGAATCCGGGAGGCAGAGCTTGCAGTGAGCCAGGATCACATCACTGCACTCCAGCCTGGGCGACAGAGCAAGACTCCATCTCAAAAAAAAAAAAAAAAGTTTGTATTTGGTTTCTGTTATTCACTCTGGGTTTCCTAAGAGTGCTTGTCTACTACAGACTAGAAGACACATGTACCAAAAGGCATTATGGGGAAAACTAAAGATATCTGCTGGTGTATAAAGTTATGTCTGTCTTAGACAGATTTTATGAATTTTCCAGATTGTTTTAGCAGACTTACTGTTATTCACAAATTATTTACATTGAGTTGGTTTGATGATGTCTGCCAAGTCTCTTCACACTCCATTCTTTCAGCTAAACTCAATTATACATTTTTTAAAAAAACATGTGGGCTCTTTGCATAACTACTAGAGTCCTTTTAAACATGTTGCTGATCAATAGCATCTTCACCAATTAAAGTTTAGGGATAAAAGAGGGACAAAATTCAAACCTACCGTTCCCATAGTTTTTATTAACTTCATGAAACAGTGTGTCAAGAGAGGATATTATGGGTTGAAATGAGTATTCAGAGATTTTATTTACTCATTATATTAGAGATGGTAGTTTTTGCATTACTTCATTAGGATGCTTATTTTAGATTCCCAAATCAGTTTCGTTTCCTGTGCATCACTAACATTTGGAAAGGTCAGGTATTTTAAACATCTTTATTTTATTAAGTTGTCCCCAGAAAAGAATATTTATTTCTGGTCATTTTAATGGTTGTTGTTAAAATTATCAGCATACTACCTTGGATGCCTTGACTTAAAAGACTGATTTCTTATATACCCAAAGGACTATAAATCATGCTGCTATAAAGACACATGCACACACATGTTTATTGCGGCACTATTCACAATAGCAAAGACTTGGAACCAACCCAAATATCCAACAACAATAGACTGGATTAAGAAAATGTGGCACATATACACCATGGAATACTATGCAGCCATAAAAAATGATGAGTTCATGTCCTTTGTAGGGACATGGATTAAACTGGAAACCATCATTCTCAGTAAACTAGCCCAAGGACAAAAAACCAAACACCGCATGTTCTCACTCATAGGTGGGAATTGAACAATGAGAACTCATGGACACAGGAAAGGGAACATCACACTCCGGGGACTGTTGTGGGGTGGGGGGAGGGGGGAGGGACAGCATTGGGAGATATACCTAATGCTAAATGACAGGTTAATGGGTGCAGCAAACCAACATGGCACATGGATACATATGTAACAAACCTGCACATTGTGCACATGTACCCTAAAACCTAAAGTATAATAATGAAAAAAATAAAAATAAAAAAATAAAATAAAATAAAATAAAAAGATTGATTTCTATCATCCATCTAGCCTGCCATTGGTTAGTGAAGATATCTTCTCAATGCATTTTGAGTAATAACCAAGGTAAAAGGTGATCATTGTTCTGAAGAACAAAGTCCTGAGTGACACCACAGCTATAGCAACCTATAAGCAAGTGTGCCTGGCTCCAAGTCTATGTCTCATCTCTGTTAGAATAAATGACAGGCAATTGAATGGTGTGATACTAAATTTAGAACCCAGAAAACATGGAAATTAATTTGTATATATCTAAGGGAGAAGAGAAAATAATAATTTTTTTTTTTTTTTGAGATGGAGTCTCGCTCCGTCACCAGGCTGGAGTACAGTGGCACAATCTCGGCTCACTGCAACCTCCGCCTCCTGGGTTCAATTGATTCTCCTGCCTCAGCCTCCTGAGTAGCTGGGACTACAGGTGCCTGCCACCACGCCTGGCTAATTTTTTGCATTTTTAATAGAGACGAGGTTTCACCATGTGGGCCAGGATGGTCTCGATCTCCTGACCTCGTGATCCACCCACCTCAGCCTCCCAAAGTACTGGGATTACAGGCATAAGCCACCGCGCCTGGTCTAAAAATGTTTTTAAGTATTGAGAACTAGCATAACCCCTGTAATCTAAGCTAAAACTCAAGAAATAAACTAAAGGAATTTTAATTTTAAAATGTTTGCATTCTTTTTTTTCTTTCATGAGGTGAGGTCTCGCTATGTTGGCCGGGTTTGTCTTGAACTCTTGGTCTCAAGCAACCCTCCCACCTCAGCCTCCCAGAGGGCTAGGATTATAGGCATGAGCCACCATGTCTGGCCTAAAAAATGCCTACATTCTTTTGTTTTGTTTTGTTTTTGAGACGGAGTCTCACTCTGTCACCCAGGCTGGAGTGTAGTGGCGTGATCTCAGCTCACTGCAAGCTCCACTTCCCGGGTTCATGCCATTCTCCTGCCTCAGCCTCTCAAGTAGCTGGGACTGCAGACGCCCGCCACCACGCCTGGCTAATTTTTTGTATTTTTAGTAGAGACGGGGTTTCACCATGTTAGCCAGGATGGTCTCGATCTCCTGACCTTGTGATCTGCCCACCTCGGCCTCCCAAAGTGCTGGGATTACAGGCGTGAGCCTCCACGCCCAGCCAAAATGCTTACATTCTTAATCTTCACAGTCACTTTGAGAATGACAAGTGGCCAAAAAAGCAAGGAGAAGTGAACCATCATTCGAACTTATCCAAACTATCGAGAAGCAATTCAGAATACACATCCTGGGGATGGCTGTTCATGTACATCAGTCATATTTGTTGAGAAAAAAACATATTATTGATCTAGTCAAGATGAAGGACTTACTCTACCTCAAGTAAACCTTAAGAACTGCCATAACTTTAACAACTACAGCCTTTCTCTCTGCCAGAGTTAACGTATACCTACACATGATAGCAGTATTTCATTATTAACCATTTGTATTGCCTTTTTAATTTTTATAAACTGCAAACAATGGTTTTCAAACATTAAGAATATACAACACTCCATAAGCCACAGCAATCCATCTTCAAACAATGTAAATCCAATGACAAGAGTCACACACTGAGTGACTCAGTAAAGTCAAGGCTATGCTAAGCTCATGATTCATCATTAATCTGAATTCATATTCATGTTTCTCCATGCTTGAAGGCAAATACAAGAGATTAAATTATTTTTAAAATGCATCTTCCTGACAAACATACCAGACTGGCAAGTAAAAATGGTAACTTCATTTGATGCCAAGCTTCCCTGAAGTAAATCAGATATTTCTGCAGAGCTCAGACAGAGCCATGCATTTCAAAAGGCCCTGAAAGGTGTGAGTCACACAAGGAAACACGAAAGAGAAACCTGAAATGCCCAGGTCCTGACCTTGTTGCATATCAGGGGTTTACCAGGAATGTTGGAAAATAAGGAAGAGAGAGCATAGAGCTTCTGTTATCTTCCTGTGCAATGCAAATCACTGTATTTTCCTTAACCTCAGCTTCATTACTATGAAATTAAAAGTGCAAATCAACCTATTTGCCCACCAGGTTATGGTAAATACTAAACACCTCCTCCCTCAAAAAAGAGTAAAGAAAAGCATCTCTACTCTGGCCTTGTCCCGATACCTATATAATTCCCACTTATTACTGCTTTTGAATTAAGGCATGTATTCTCAATCCTGCTGCATGATAGGCTTACCTGGGGAGCTTTTAAAAATGTCATTGTCCAAACCCCATCCCAACCAATTAAATTACAGTCTCTGGAGGTGAGGCTTAGGCACTCCTAGGTAATTTTTTGAGAGTACTCAGGTGATTATGATGTACAGCCATGGTTGAGAGTCACGAGAACAGCAATTGCCATAGCGTGGATCCCAAACCAGCATTAGCATCACCAGCTTACTGGAAATAAAATTTTTAGCCCCACCTCAGACCAATGGAATCAGATAGTTTAGGAGCAGGATCCAACAATCTGATCTGCATTTTTAACAAGCCCTGCAGAGGATATTGATGTAAGCTAAACTTAGAGAACATTGCAATAGGATAAGGTATTAAGGATCCCAGTTAAAATTCAGTGTTAACTAGAAGTGGTAACATGATGCCTTACTAGATTGACACGTACTTTAGTCTGAATCATTGGCAATTTTAATATATTAATCACTTAAACTGTTCCTGAAAGAATGAGACAGAAGATAATGAGCATAGATGGAAAAATAAGTAGAAAAGGGATGTGGCCAGTGCTGTCCAATACAAATATAATGTGTGACTGGCTCTGGTGCCTCACACCTGTAATCCCAGCACATTGGGAGGCTGAGGCAGGAGAGTCACTTGAGTTCAGGAGTTCAAGACCAGCCTGGCAACATGGCAAAACCTTGTCTCTAGAAAAAAATACAAAAAATTGGCCCGGTATGGTGACATGTGCCTGTAGTCCCAGCTACTCAGGAGGCTGAGGCAGGAGGATCACTTGAGCCCACAAGGTGGAGGTTGCAGTGAGCCAAGATGGCACCACTGTACTCCAGCCTAGGCAACAGAGACTCTATCTTAAGAAAATAAAAATAAATAATAAGTAAATACATATAATGTATATATAATAAATGTATAATAAATCATGTAATAATAAATGTACAATAAATATATACATAATGTGAGGCACAAATATGAGTCACAAATGCAAGCCACTATGTAATATAAAGGTTTCTAATATCCTTATTAAGAGTAGAAAAGAAACCAGTAAAATTACATCTAAAATGTATTTATTGGGAGGGGTCAAGATGACCGATTAGAAGCAGCTGTAGTCAGTGGCTCCTACTGAGAAGAATGAAAACAGTGAGTGAATCCTGCACTTTCAACTGAGGTATCCAGGTTCTCTCATTGGGACTGACTAGGCAGTTGGCGTGACCCATGCAGGGCAAGGAAAAGCAGGGTGGAGTGACAGCCCAGCTGGGAGTTGCATGGGGCAGGGGGAGCTCCCACCCCAACCAAGGAGGTGCTGAGTGATTGTGCTACCCCACCTGGGGAAACCACACTTTTTCCATGGATCTGTGCAACCCACAGATCAGGAGATCCCCTCCTAAGCCCATACCACCAGGCCCTTGGGTCCCAAGCACAGAGCTGTGAAGACCCTCAGCAGCCGCTTGGGTTGTGGCCAGCAGCAGCAAGGGCGAGACTGCTTAAGACAACTGAGTTCCCAGGGATAGGGTCAACCAAAATCAATGCAGCTCCAGTCGGCCATTTTCCCCTGCCAGTGCCAGGGACACCAGGCAGTTTGGACCAGGAGGAATCCCCACAACATAGCACAGTGGCTGTGGCAGATCGTGGCCAGACTGCTTCTTTAGGTGGGACCCAGATCCATCCCTCCTCACCAAGCAGGGTCTCCCTGCAGGAGTTTCAGCAACTCCAGCAAGGGGTTTACAGACAGAACTCTGATGTCTCTGGGACAGAGCCCCCGATGGGAGAGGTGGCCACAGTCTCCATGGTTCAGCAGACTTAGTCTTTGCCACCTGGGCAGTCTGGAAGAGGGGATTCCACCCAGTGCAGTGCACCTGCTCCCCTGAGGGGCAGCCAGAGTGCTTTATTAAGGGGGTCCCTAATCCTGTGCCTCCTGACTGGGTGAGACCCCCCCAACAGGGGTCACCAGATGCCTCATATAAGAGTGTTCTAGCCAGCATCAGGTTGGTACCCCTCTGGGACAGAGTTCCCAGAGGCAAGAGCAGGCAGCCATCTTTGCTGTTCTCCAGCCTCCACTGGTGACACCTCCAGGTGTGGGAGGGTCCCAGGTGAATAGGTTCTGGAGTGGACCCCCAGCAAACCACAGCAGCCCAATGGAAAAGGGACCTGACTGTTAGAAAAACAAACAGAAAGCAACAACATCAACAAAAAAGACCCCACAAAAACCCCATCCAAAGGTCAGCAGCCTCAAAGATTGAAGGTAGATAAGTTCACAAAGATGAGAAAAAATCAACATAAAAACACTGAAAACTCAAAAATCCAGAGTGCCTTTTCTCCTCCAAATGATCGTAACACCTCCCCAGCAAGGGCACAGAACTGGGCTGAAGCTGAGATGGATGAACTGACAGAAGTAGGCACCAGAAAGTGGGTAATAATGAACTTCGCTGAGCTAAGGGGGTATATTCTAACCCAATGCAAAGAAGCTAAGATCCATGATAAAACATTATAGGATGTGTTAACCAGAATAACCAATTTAAAGAGAAACATAAATGACCTGATGAAGCTGAAAAACACATGAGAACTTCACAATGCAACCACAAGTATTGATAGCCAAATAGACCAAGCGGAGGAAAGAATCTCAGAGTTTGAAGACTATCTTGCTGAAATAAGACAGGGAGATGAGATTAGAGAAAAAAGAATGAAAGGGAACAAAAAAAAAACCTCTGAAAACTATGGGATTATGTAAAAAGACCAAACCTATGTAAAAAGACCCAGTCGACTGGGGTACCTGAGATGGGGAGACGGAACAAAGTTGGAAAACATACTTCAGGATATCATCCAGGAGAACTTCCCAACCTAGCAATACAGGCCAACATTCAAATTCAGAAAATCCAGAGAACCCCAGTAAGATACTCCATGAGAAGATCAACCCCAAGACACATAATCATCAGATTCTCCCAGGTTGAAATGAAGGAAAAAAATGTTAAATGCAGCCAGAAAGAAAGGTCAGGCCACCTACAAAGGGAAGTCCATCAGACCAACAGTCGACCTCTCAGCAGGAACCCTACAAGCCCAGAGAGACTGGGGGGTTGGTATCCAACATTCTTAAAGAAATTTTCAACCCAAAATTTCATGTCCAGCCAAACTAAGCTTCATAAGTGAAGGAGAAATAAAATCCTTTTCTGACAAGCAACTGCTGAGGGAATTCAACACCACCAGGCCTGCCTTGTGAGTGCTCTTGAAGGAAGCACTAAATATGGAAAGGAAAAACTGTTACCAGACACTACAAAAAACACACTGAGTATACAGACCAATGACACTATGAAGCAACTACATTAACAAGTCTGCAAAATAACCAGCTAGCATAATGATGACAAGATCAAATTCACACATAACAATATTAACCTTAAATGGAAATGGGCTAAATATCCTAATTAAAAGACCACAGAATGGCAAACTGGATAAAGAGTCAAGACCCATACGTGTGCTGTATTCAAGAGACCCATCTCACATGCAAAGACACACATAGGCTCAAAATAAAGGAATGGAGGAAAATTTGCCAAGCAAAAGGGAAGCAGAAAAAAGCAGGAGTTGCAATCCTAGTTTCCAACAAAAGAGACTTTAAACCAACAAAGATCAAAAAAGACAAATAAGGGTATTATATAATGGTAGAGAGATCAACTCAACAAGAAGAGCTAACTATCCTAAATATATATACACCCAAACAGGAGCACCCAGATTCATAAGACAAGTTCTTAGAGACCTACAAAGAGACTTAGACTCTCACAAAATAATAATAGGAGACTTTAACACTGCACTGTCAATATTAGATCATCAAGACAGAAAATTAACAAAAATATTCAGGACTTGAACTCAGCTCTGGATCAAGTGGACCTGATAGATATCTCCAGAACTCTCCACCCAAAAAACAACAGTATATACATTCTTCTCAGTACCACATGGCATTTACTCTAAAATTGATCACATAATTGGAAGTAAAATACTTCTCAGCAAATGCAAAATAACTGAAATCATGGCAGTCTCAGACCACAGCACAATCCAATTAGAACTCAAGATAAGGAAAACCACACAACTACATGGAAATTGACCAACCTAACCCTGAATGACTCCTGGGTAAATAATGAAATTAAGGCAGAAATTAAGTTCTTTAAAACTAATGAGAACAAAGAGGCGGCATACCAGAATCTCTGGGATGCAGCTAAAGCAGTGGTAAGATGGAAATTTATAGCACTAAATGCCCACATCAAAAAGCTAGAAAGATCTCAAGTTAACAACCTAACATCTCAACTAAAAGAACTAAAGAACCAAGAGAAAACAAACCCCAAAACTAGCAGAAGAAATAACCAAGACCAGAACAGGAAGTGAAGGAGCTAGAGACACAAAAAACCCTTCAAAAATTCATCAAATCCAGGAGCTATTTGAAAAAATTAATAAAATAGATAGACCACTAACTAGACTAATAAAGAGGAAAAGAGAGCAGAATAGACACAATAAAAAATGATAAAAGGAATATCACCACTGACCCCACAGAAATACAAACAACCATCAGAGAATACTATAAACACCTCTACACAAGTAAACTAGAAAATCTAGAAGAAATGGATAAATTCCTGGACACATAAATCCCCCAAGACTAAACCAGGAAGAAGTTGAATTCCTGAATAGACCAATAATGAGTTCTAAAATTGAAGCAGTAATAAATAGCCTAACAACCAAAAAAAAAGCCCAGGACCGGGTGGATGTACAGCTGAATTCTACCAGAGGCACAAATAGGAGTTCTTACCATTTCTTATTAAATAATTCCAAACAGTTGAAAAGGAGGGCCTCCTCCCTAACTCATTTTATGAGGCCATCATCATCCTGATACCAAAACATGGAAGAGATACAACAAAAAAAGAAAATTCAGGCCAATATCCCTGATGAACATCAATGCAAAAATCCTCAATAAAATATGGGCAAACCAAATCCAGCAGCACATCAAAAAGCTTATCCACCACAATCAAGCCAGCTTCGTCCCCAGGATGCAAGGCTTGTTCAACCTATGCAAATCAATAAATGTAAGTCATCACATAAACAGAACTAGAGACAAAACCACATGATTATCTCAATAGATGCAGAAAAGGTCTTCAATAAAATTCAACATCCCTTCATGTTAAAAACTCTCAATAAACTAGATATTGAGGGAACATATCTCAAAATAATAGCAATTTATGACAAATTCACAGCCAATACTATACTGAATGGGCAAAAGTGGGAAGCATTCCATTTGAAAACCAGCACAAGACAAGGATGCCCTCCCTCACCACTCCTATTTAACATAGTATCAGAAAGTTCTGGCTAGGGCAATCAAGAGCAAGAAATAAAGCATATTCAAATAGGAAGAGAGGAAATCAAATTGTCTTTGTTTGCAGATGACATGATCCTATATCTAGAAAACCCCATCATCTCAGCCCAAAAGCATCTTAAGCTGATAAGCAACTTCGGTAAAGTCTCAGGATACAAAAATCAGTGCACAAAAATCACAAGCATTTCTATACACCAGCAGCAGACAAGCAGAGAGCCAAATCATGAATGAACTCCCATTCACGATTGCTACAAAAAGAATAAAATACCTAGGAATACAGCTAACAAGGGAAGTGAAGGACTTCTTCAAGGAGAACTACAAACCACTGCTCCAAGGAAATAAGAGAGGACACAAACAAATGCAAAAACATTCCAAGCTGATGGATAGGAAGAATCAATATCATGAAAATGGCCATACTGCCCAAAGTAATTTATAGATTCAATGCTATTCCCCTTAAACTACCATTGACATTCTTCACAGAATTAGAAAAAACAATTTTAAAATTTATATGGAAACAAAAAGGAGCCCATATAGCCAAGACAATCCTAAGCAAAAAGAACAAAGCTGGAGGTATCATGCTACCCAACTTCAGACTATACTACAAGGCTACAGTAACCAAAACAGCATGACACTGGTACAAAAACAGACACATAGACCAAAGGAACAGAATAGAGAACTCAGAAATAAGACCGAACATCTACAACTATCTGATCTTTGACAAATCTGACAGAAACAAGCAATGGGGAAAGGATTCCCCATTTAATAAATGGTCCTGGGAGAACTGGCTAGCCATATGCAGAAAATTGAAACTGGATCCCTTTGTTACACCTTATACAAAAATTAACTCAAGATGGATTAAAGACTTAAATGTAAAACCCAAAACTATAAAAGCCCTAGAAGAAAATCTAGGCAATACCATTCAGGACATAGACACAGGCAAAGATTTCATGACGAAAATGTCAAAAGCAATTGCAACAAAAGCAAAACATTGAGAAATGGGATTGCAAGGTAGGTTGCAAAAAATTGAGCAATGGGATTGCAAGGTTGTCTGTTCACTCTGATGATAGTTTCTGCTTTTGAGGATAAGCAAAACTATCATCAGAGTGAACAGACTATCATCAGAGTGAACAGAAACTATCATCAGAGTGAACAGACAACCTACAGAATGGGAGAAAACTTTTGCAATCTATCCATCTGACAAAGGTCTAATATCCAGAATCTACAAGAAACTTAAACAAATTTAAAAGAAAAAAACAAACAATCCTATTTAAAAAAAAATGGGCAAAGGACATGAATAGACATTTCTCAAAAGAAGACATTTATGGCCAGGTGTGGTAGCTCATGCCTGTAATCCCAGCACTTTGGGAGGCCAAGGAGGGTGGATCATGAGGTCAAGAGATCAAGACCATCCTGGCCAACACGGTGAAACCCCATCTCTACTAAAAATACAAAAATTAGCTGGCCATGGTGGCAGGCACCTGTAGTCCCAGCTACCTGGGAGGCTGAGGCAGGAGAATCGCTTGAACTTGGGAGACAGAAGTTGCAGTGAGCCAAGATCGTGCCACTGCACTCCAGCCTAGTGACAGGGCGAGATTCTGCCTCAAAAAATTAATTAATTAATTAATTAAAGTTTCTGCTCTTGACTTTTTTAGGAGGTATTTTTTCAGTAGGATGATTATATAGGGCTGACGAGTCACTGGCTGTAGATAGCATTTTGTTATAAGTTCTCAGGCCTAGCCAGCTATGTAATCTGTGGGGCCCAGTGCAAAATGAAAATACAGGGCCCCATGTTTATAAAGCAGGGGGAAAAAGTGCCTTCAAGGCTAGTAAAATATAACACTTTCTCCTTTCTTCTGTAGTCTCTCTTCAACCTGTCATTGTGTTTTTTGCTATTTGAGGCAACAGGCCCTGGGAATGGAGTCGGGGAGGGGCTGGGGAAAGATACTCAAGGTTGAATAGGGACTTCCACAGGCAAAAGAGAGGCTGCCCTGGAATTTGGCACATTCAAAGGTGTCACTTAACCCAATATACTTTCAGCTGTTTTTACATTGTAAAACCTAGAACTCGGCTAGGTGCAGTGGCTCACACCTGTAATCCTTGCACTTTGGGAGGCCGAGGCAGGCGGATCACGAGGTCAAGAGACTGAGACTATCCTGGCCATCATAGTGAAACCTCGTCTCTACTAAAAATACAAAATTAGCTGGGCGTGGTGGTATGTGCCTCTAACCCCAGCTACTCGGGAGGCTGAGGCAGGAGAATTGCTTGAACCCAGGAGGCAGTGGTTGCAGTGAGCCAAGATCGCGCCACTGCACTCCAGCCTGGTGACAGAGCAGGACTCTGTCTCAAAAAAAAAGAGAAAAGAAACGAGAACTCTACCAAAGATACAAAACAATGAAAATAAGTCTGACCTTATTCTCAACAAAACATACTTTTTGAATTTGGTTGCCTGTAGAAATAGGAATGTGAAATAATCCTAAAACTTCCCAAGATCTTATACTACACAAGTTAGGTCTTTTTGCTTCCCCTTTAGAGATAAATTGCCTCTTTCAAACACGAATCCCTTTACTTCCAAGAGAATGAGGAATGGCTCTGAGAATCTCAGCAGTTTGGCTCCGAGACAAATGAGCTGACTCTTTAAACAGTGGGAGGTGTCAAGAGAAGCCAACTTCAAGGAAATCCAACTTTTTCCTCCCAGCCTCCTCCTCCTGACATACTGATCCAAAAACACATAGGACCTGACCATTTGTAAGAAATGGTGTCACTAGAAAGTCAAATACTGCATGTTCTCACTCATAAGTAGGTCTAAAAAATGTACACCTGTGGATAAAGAGAGTAGATTGATAGACAATGGAGGCATCAAAGTGAGAGAGAATGGGAGAGGGTGGGAAGAGGTTGGATGATTAGAAATTATTTAATGGGTACAATGTACATTATTCAGGTGATGGATATCTTTTTATTTTTAGACAAAGTCTCTCTGTCACACAAGCGGGAGTGCAGCGGCACAATCTCGGCTCACTGCAACCTCCGCCTCCCGGGTTCAAGCAATTCTCCTGCCTCAGCTTCCTGGGACTACAGGTGTGCGCCACCACGCCTGGCTAATTTTCGTATTTTTAGTAGAGACGGGATTTCACTATGTTGGTCAGGCTGGTCTCGAACTCCTGACCTCGTGATCCACCTGCCTCGGCCTCCCAAAGTGCTGGAATTATAGGCGTGAACCACTGTGCCTGGCCTAATATCTTAAAGCCCTGACTTGACCACTACACAATCTGTGCATATAACAAAATTGCACATGTACTCCATAAATATATACAATTAAAAAAAAAGAAATGGTGTCAGAAAATGGGACTTAGGAGAATGATTGGAAACTCCTTTTCTTACTTATTGATTGATAATCTTTCTTAAATCACAAAGGTTCTGAGGTGACTTTAAAAGTAATATATACATTAAAAAGTACAATAAAAATAAACACCAAGAAAGATATAAATCAGACTATACTGTTAGAATCAGAGGGGGAAAAAGTAGGACTCCACTTCATAAACCAAAAGGCCCAGAGAGATAACAAAGGTTGGTTTGCGAATTGTCTGAGTTCCTTGTGACCCAAAGTAAAAATGGAAATATTTGTCAATGTCATTGTTTCCCCACATTGTTCATCAGAAGAAAAGCCCCAGTTTCCCAAAGAAAGCAAATATTTTCAGTATTTATCCATCTGATGCTGAGGATTATGATGGATGACTCCCCCCTATTATTAGTGGGGGAGGGCTCTTAATTGGCTATTTCTTGTGCCTTCTTTCAATAATAGGCAAAAGCACTACTACAAATAAAAAATAGAAATAAATAACTGGGGGCAGTGGCTCACACCTGTAATCCTAATACTTTGGGAGGCTGAGGCAGGCTGATTGCTTGAGCCCAGGAGTTCAAGACCAGTCTGGGCAACATGGTGAAACCCCATCTCTACCAAAAAAAAAATACAAAACTTAGCTGAGCATGGTGGCACCTGCCTATAGTCCCAGCTACTCAGGAGACTGAGGCAGGATGATCACTTGGGAGGCAGAGGTTGCAGTGAGCTGAGACTGTGCCAGTGCACTCCAACCTGGGCAACAGACACAGACCCTGCCTCAAAAAATAAAATAAAATAAAATAAAAAATAAAATAAAATAGAAACAATATATCTATATTTCTGTCAATTCAATACATTCCTCTGAATCAGTTTCATATTTGGTGATAAGTACAGGTATGTGTATTTCCAAAGCTGGGAACTGGCTTGGGAAGGGAGTAGATGGACCCAGAATTCTAGAACCCAGGACTTGCTGGTAAGCATGTACAAACTCTTTGAGGAGAAAAGGCCTACTGTTGACAGCTTATCTAACACTTTGTCAAACTGCAACAGAAAGAAAATTCATAGGCATGGTCTGTGACTAAAGAAACCAGATCCCATTTTAAGGCCAAATCCTTATAACTTGTTCTTACTTATATGATTGGAAACTACCTTCGCCTTTCATCTTTTACAAAGCAAGTCATTCCTTTCTTTATATACCGACTAGAGATTGGATAACGTGAAAGATGACAGACACTGTCAAACTTGCCCTAGTCACTAGAGTGACTGATGGCCTCCTGAGAATGTCCAGACCTTCTGGCTTAGTGTAAATGATTCGGGCTATAAATAAAATGTCAGCCTGGCCAGCGTAAATCTACTAAGGCTAAGAAGTTATTAAAACAGAACCATGAGACGTTACTCAATGAGCCCAGTCTGACACGTGTGGCTATGACTTAAGTCCTCATTTGAGTGCTAAACTAATGCCTCTTACAGACAGAAATATCTGTAAAGGCTCTGTCACTGGAATAAATTACAAAATTCCTTTACTGCGTTAATACTTTGAAGACCTTTGAAATCAAGTTATTCAGATGAGTACATGAAGTCCCAAAAGGGGATGGTAAACAGTGAAGATGTAGTAGGCGTGGGGGTCTTACATCAGGAGAAAGAGAAAGTAAAGTTTTAACAGTCCAAATAGGAAAACTGACATGGGGTAACAATTCATTATAAATATAGACATAACAAATTAAATTTCTAAAATTCTATGAGAATATGATCATAAAGGAAGTAATAGATTTGAGTCTTCAGATTAACTTTCTGATATTTGTTTTAGGTATGAAAAATTCCAGATGGCTACTTCAATTTATAGTAAAGTTACTGTATAAACTCTGGCACTTAAACAAAATATTTCATCAATTATATATACTTGGAATGTATCATTTTGCAGGGCCAGGCGTGGTGGCTCACACCTGTAATCCCAGCACTTTGGGAGGCTGAGGCGAGTGGATCACTTGAAGTCAGGAGTTCAAGACCAGCCTGGCCAACATGGGGAAACCTGTCTCTACTACAACTACAAAAATTAGCTGGGTGTGGTGGCAGGCACCTATAATCCCAGCTACTTGGGAGGCTAGGGTAGGAGAATTGCTTGAACCCAGGAGGCAGAGGTTGCAGTGAGCCGACATCACGCCACTGCACTCCAGCCTGGGACACAGAAGGAGACTCCATCTCAATAAATAAATAAAGTATCATTTTGCCATAATTTGGAAATCTAATTTCCTGAGAATTTATTGAAGACATTTTAAAAATCCCACTGAAGTGTCAAAATATGTGTTTATAGTCACTTTAATGTTAATTATATATATTTTGGCTGCGACACTAATTATCATCTTAATTAAATTTGTATCACTAGTGCTCATTTCGATGCATTAAATATTATACTTAATGAATGGAAAGCAGTTTAATATCATCTGAAATTCTGTGGAGCCTTTGTAAAGCTCATTTTTCTGCAAGGATGGATCTTAAAAATGCCTCAAGCTGATAGATTTGCAGCCAAAGTAATGTCAGTTTAACTTGAACACTCAGCGACCCAAGAAGAGGAATACTTCTTTATTCCAGTATTAGCTTTAGTAGCCAAAAGAATATTGCCCTGAGTGTAATAAAATTCTTACTGTCCAATCAGGTCTTCAGCAATTCAGTTCATCCTCATTCCTCTTTCCAACTTTGCAGCAAAAAGAGTAACCATTAGATATAGGTCTCCTCAGAGCCCAGCCTGTGCCATTCGGGGCTGGCATTGCTGAAACATCAGCACCTGTTTCTGCAGAGAAGTAAATAAGTGGATAGCGCTTCCCTTCATAGCTCATTCTCCCATTTGTAATCATAGACTTGTGTGATTATTTAATCAATGCCTGTCTCATCCAACAGGACATATGTGACAAAAGGGTGAACGCAGGGTCCAGCTTGCACAGTGCTGTGCCTTGTACTGTGCCAGGCCCTTACCCACATAATAAATATTTGTTGACTGAAGAAATGAAAAATTAACCTGGGGAATACAATAACAAGCTTCATGATGCCTACCTCACCCTTAATCCAAATGGTGGAAACTGAGAGAGATTTGAACCTAATTCTCATTTATATTTTAAACTCTTTTAGTTATATTCTTTATCATATATTGGTTAGAATATTTTAGTTAGAAAGGTGTGCTTTGATTTCATAAGCAATTAGTGCATTTACCACTAATTGGTAAACAATGAATATGAACAAACCTTTGTATGATGCTAAGGAATGCAGAATGCTGTCATTCCTTAGTCCATAACACTAAGAAATGACAACAAGGCAGTTGTCTAGGACGCAAAGCCCAACCTACAGGAGCTACAGGACTTTATGGGACATTAGGCCTCTCAGTGAAATCATATCCAACATATCCCAGTACATGGGAGAATTGCATTTTTGTTCTGGGATTGTGCCCACCCTGGTGTATGGCATGGACTTTTCCCTCTGATCTTTTTTCTCATCTTCTTAAATCTCCTCTCTCATTATCTATCTCCTTACAGGCAGAACTGTGGAGAGCTGCGGGATCACATGGGATATTCCTTTAGAAGACATCCATCGTATTTTCCTGTTTTCCTGTCTTCATCTCTACACAGGGAACCTTGACATTTTTCCCCTTTGGATTATTTTTCAAGTATAAATAAATCAGAATCCCCTTCAACTGAAGACATCTCTTCAACATTTTAAGTAATGTATTTTTGAAAAAGATGAGGTGATCAAAGGCATAAGAACATTTTTCTCAACACAGGAGGATAAACAATGCAGCTAGGTCGTCAGACAAGCAATGTTCATTTAACCCTTCCCAATGCAAAGGAGAAGGGCCGTCCACAGGGGTGACAGCAAGGCAGAGTCACTTCCTGCTAGGCTGGCACACATTTTCCCACTCAGTACTCTCTGGCCAAGCTTCAGGTCACCTCTGGCACCCAGTTCTTATGCTGAGCACACCATGTTCTGCCCACTCTGCCCTGCACCCGTCATATGAAGAATTCCAGGGTCTCGGATCACCTTCCCCTTTCCCTTCATCCCCATCTTTTCTCTCTGTATGCAGACCTGGGTTATCTAGCATGCTCATTTATGGTGAAGGTGAGTGAAATGAGCTAGAGGTATTGGTCACCGAAAGTATTTGCATTGGAAACCAGATGTAATTGCCTTAAGCACAGAGAGGCAAGCCTCTAAAGGAGACATCTCAACCAGTACAGGGTAGGGAATTGTACTGAGTCAGTGAAGGTGAGAGAATAACAATGAATATTGGGATGGGGGTGGCCACAGTCCTTGGAATACACAAATAAATATAAGAAAAATCAGTTAACTCGGCAGTACATGTAAAACTGGTGAGACAACAACCAAAAACAGAGATAGAAACAAGTATATGGGAAACATGAGTGAAGAAAGCTAAGGAGAGCTGTTTCCTTTATGCTTTTATATCAGGGAGTGAAGGGGCACGTTGCTAAGTGAAGCCACTCTGCTCATACGCGGTCAACAACTGAGTACCCACCACCCAACCCTCAGCCATCGCTCACTTAAATCCAGGTCACTGAAACCTGAAAGTTGCTTCTCAACTTCTACCATTTCTTAACACGTAGATCTTAGTGTAGGTGGTGTTTATTAATTGCAGCAACAGGGAAACTCCTCCATTTTCCATCCTCTGAGGGCATTTTGACTTATCTACATTTTTCACTTTACCTTTCCTCACTGAATTTTCCCAGTAATTCATAGTGAAAGGTAGGGATTACCTTACTAGCCTGAGAATTACTTGAATTTTCATCTCTCAGTGATAGTTAGCCATGAAGTTAATCATTACTATTAAAGATCAGTATAACTTTAGAATTGACAATAGAACTGACTCTAAACTCTTCCAACCCAGCCAAGTTTTGCAGCCATGGGAGCCAGGTGACAAGAATGGGCAGGCCCAGGTGAGGCCAAGCAGTATGGTAAAAATAAGCACCACTGTTATTCCAGCACAGGTCCCATTTGGTTTTAAGGCCAAATGGTGGTAGAGCAATAGTTTTCACTTCCTTGGGATCACAACTCTTCTGTTTTACCTCTTCCTAGTCCTCACCCTTTTTATTCAGAAGAAAACAGCTATGATGAATCATCACATATCATCTTATTTTCAGTATTTCCACTTGTCAAACATGTATGGGGAGTGCCAGGTCAGTATCCCTTGTGCCAAATATCTTCACCTCCCCTCTGCATGGTGTCTCCCCAACAATCCAACATGGTGCCTCCCCCAGCCCCTGCCCTGCTCCTCTCTTCTCCTCTCCCCATCACCGTGATGGACTTATCCAGGTTCTTATCTCCAAACAACCAGCTCCTTCTTGGTTCCTAAGACGGGCACTCTCAGAGGAGCACATCAAATGGTCAGGTTTTATATTTGTTTGTTTTGAGACAAAGTTTTGCTCTTTTCCCCCAGGCTGGAGTGCAATGGTGCAATCTCAGCTCACTGCAACCTCTGCCTCCTGGGTTCAAGTAATTCTCCTGCCTCAGCCTCCCAAGTAGCTGGGATTACAGGCACCCACCACCATGCCCAGTTAATTTTTGTATTTTTAGTAGAGATGGGGTTTCACCACATTGGCCAGGCTGGTCTCGAACTCCTGACCTCAGGTGATCCACCCGCTCAGCCTCCCAAAGTGCTGGGATTACAGGCATGAGCCACTGCGTCCAGCCCAAATGGTCAGTTTTTAAGAAAGTTTCAGAAAATCTCCAAAACCAAGCTGTTTGATGCAAACAGGAAGGAATTTTATACAGACAGGAGCTTATAGAGACAGAGAAACCAAAAAGTTCTAGTTTTAGGTATTGATTTGGTCAGAAGAGAAATCCAGCTGTGTGAGCAAGTGACTACTAGAGTATTAATCATCTGCCAAGAGTTGTAACCTGTTAAAGAGAGAGCAAGGATAGGAGAGGGATCACCACCATAGGCCATATGTTTGTTAGGTTATTTCACGTGCGTCCATTCAACTCCATTCTACAAATAGCAAGAGCTGGCTTCATGCCACAGCACTCCAGCCTGGGCAACAGAACAACACCCAGTCTCAAAAAAATAAATAAATAGGCCAAGCACGGTGGCTTATGCCTGTAATCCCAGCATTTTCAGAGGCCAAGGCAGGCAGATCACCTGAGGTCGGGAGTTCAGGACCAGCATGACCAGCACGGTGAAACCCCATCTCTACCACAAATACAAAATTAGCCATGTGTGGTGGCGCATGCCTGTGATCCCAGCTACTCGGGAGGCTGAGGCAGGAGAATCGCTTGAACTCAGGAGGCAGAGGTTGCAGTGAGCCAAAATCATGCCATTGCACTCCAGCCTGGGCAACAGAGCAAGACAAACAAATAAATAAACGTAACACAGCCAATGCTTTCATTTCATTCGGAGCCCCGAATGTAAACGTCCAGGCCTGCTAACCTAGGCAAGGCAATGAAACCTCGGAAGGCGGTGGCTTTAAAGGCATTAATGTAGTGGATGCACAGACCAGGAGCTCACACACCTGCCAACTGGCATGGATATTTCAGAAAGCCAAGAAAAAGCCTCATTTTGGTGAGGCATTTTTCGCAGCTTTCCTACCCTTATTTCTACAGCAAGGCTCAAAAAGCCTTCTGCTGGGGGAGGTGTTGGGGGGAAGCATTTCTGGCTATGATCCTTTTGGCCTTTAGCAGGTTGAGAAGGCAAACCTGGCTCCAAACAAACCCCACCTGCCCACTCTCTCTTTTTCTAATGCCAGAGCCATTCTCCTGCCCAATGTTCCAACTCCCCTGAATGTGAAGAAAAAAAAAATCATTATTTAGTTCTGCCATTCCACCTAGATTTTCCATATCTCTGTTCTTAAAGGTATCTGATCTGAATCCATCTCCAGATATCAGTTGTCTTTCTCTTGTATCCCTCCCCCTACCCCGACCCCCACTACCGATACCAGGGTAAAGTCTGAGGCGCATTTGGAGATAAGTCAATGGCTAAGAACCAGGCCTGTTATTTATTAAATTTACAGGGCTCACATTTATATGATCACATTCTGGAGCTGGCATCTGGCCTGAAAAGATTCCCATTTCTGCCTCTGCCCTCTCCCTCCTCCAGCCCTTTACACACTCACACACCAGAGCTCTTGACCAAAGAATAGAACACCAGGTGTCATTTTAGTTCTCATATTTTAACTTGCTCTCATTTTCAACAAGGCAGATATAGTGACTGGAAATAAATTAAGATGCGAAGTTAGGAGGAGAATTCGCACATAATAACCACCTACTTTGCTCTCATTGCTTCTCCTTGCCGAGAGTGGTAGATAGACGCACCCATCCTGAATCCATGTTGTACAAGTTCATACCCCAAATTTGCACTTACTGTTAGCGTTGAGATCTTGACCTTTTCCCCTGGTCTCTGCACCTCTATTTCCTCATCTGTAAAATAGGAAAGCAACAGTACCAATCTCAGAGGGTTGTTATAAGGTTTAAAACACTTCACATGGGCTGGCACGGTGGCTCATGCCTGTAATCCCAACACTTTGGGAGGGTGAGGCAAATGGATCACTTGAGGCCAGGAGTTGGAGGCCAGCCTGGCCAACATGATGAAACCCCATCTCAACTAAAAATACAAAAATTAGCTGGACGTGGTGGCGTGCACCTGCAATCCCAGCTACTTGGGAGGCTGGGGCAGGAGAATCGCTTGAACCCAGGAGGTGGAGGTTGCAGCGAGCTGAGATCATGCCACTGCACTCCAGCCTGGGCGACAGAGCAAGACTTCATCTCAAAAATAAAAATAAGTTGCTACTTCCCCCTGCCCCCTGCCAAAAAAACTAGAACTTAAATAATTCTTGATTTCTCTTTGATACAGCTCTCAAGTTTTCTTTTAGTTTAATGTTGCATTGGAGGCATGAGAAGTATTTTGAGGTTTATGCTCTAGAAAAGCTATGC
This sequence comes from Symphalangus syndactylus, assembly GCF_028878055.3. NCBI lineage: Eukaryota > Metazoa > Chordata > Mammalia > Primates > Hylobatidae > Symphalangus > Symphalangus syndactylus. The sequence goes on from NC_072424.2 coordinate 112,604,115, forward strand.
ATGGTTGAAAGACATTTACAAAGTAAATATAAAGTCAAACGGATCCTCCCATTGTGAACATGAAGAGACTAGAAATCAGTCAGATTCTCCTGGGAATTTCTTTGTGAAAGATGAATCGTCCAGCCAGGGCATGAGCCCTGGTAACCTATAAATAAATCTCTTTCTTCAAATCACGTTGATGGAAGTCAGCCTTTTATGTTGTGGTTTTTCACAGAAATAATTGATGTTATTACATCTCTAGGAATCCTTCATCCTAAGCAGCAGCAGCTTCATCTGTAATGTACCCCCACATTTACATTCTATCCCTGTCTAAATGGTACCAAATGTCCACTCACAGGACAACGATCAGTGTAAATGCAATCTGCATGTACATGAAAAGTACTGTGTGTGCTAGACAGTGAGTACCCAGTTATTGGTTGAATGAATGAAATAGTTCAACAGTGAAGCAATTAACTGTTGCAGCAGAAAACATATTTTGCTTGGGAATAATAAGAGATGATTTTCCAGACAACACTTAATCTAAGAGTTATTATGTCCACACATAAAGCCAAGAAGTTATAGAAAGTCTCTCTCCCTCACCAGCCACAGTGCAATTTCACAGACATTCACAGGCATTTTATAGCAGACATCTGAGCAAAAGGCACGCAAGTTACCAATATGCCTTGCAGAAGAGTTGCATTTGCAGCATTCCCAGTATTTGCTCACTTCAAGTGGTAGGACAACCATGGTCTTGTTTAATCAGTAATTCCATTTTTCTGAAATCAAGAAAATTGAGCCCTGATGTTGCTAACTAAGCAAGTGAGTATCTAAAAGCAAAATTCTGAGACCTGTTTCTAGACATTATTATCTTTCTTCTCCAACCTATGTCATCAATCTTTGGGATGTGGGTAAGTGCAAGGGTCTCAATTTCCCCATTTTCCATGTCTGAGCCTGCCTTAAAAGCTCTGTGCTTCTGCTATTCTGGCCGCTAGCTGGGTCAACAGAACAGCTCAACATTAATTTTATTGCTCTGTGATGGTCTCAGGCCCCCTCATGCTCTCTTCTTTGTTTCTTCTCTGAGAAGCATTGACTGTGGCTGCATCTCATCTAAAGACAGAGGTCAGGCCACCTGATCAACCAAGGAGCCCCACCCTTGACCCCAGAGGATCAAGCTCTTCAGTGATCAACCTTCTCTCCTTTGTTGGTAATACCCCAAACATTCTGGTTGAAATGCACAGATACCATACGATGATCTCAAAACTTGTCTCATATAGAGTGTTACCTCCTGGCTTGACAATTCCAATCTTCAATGATGTCAGTAACTAATCCACGCCTTCTCCAGATTCTAAATCCTGATAACCTGCTAGACTCCACCATAATAACTCTTAGATTAAGTGTTGTCTAGAAACACATCAAGAGGTGCTACTTATCTTGGCCCCATGGGTTTAGAGAGGAAAATGTTGTTTCACTTCAGAGTCTTCTTACAAAGATTGTCTGCCTGAAAACAACGGGTCCCCTTCTCTTTGGTTTTACTTATGCATTTCCTTTACAAAACTTATCCCTTAGTTGTTTTCTGCCAGTGGGAATGAAAGGCCATCAGAGACTGTCTATAGATGGAGAAAAACCTGACTACACATTTAATATTCATCAACAATAGTGCTGCCACACGCACTTTTTTTTTTTTTTTTTTGAGACAGAGTCTCACTCTGGCACCCAGGCTGGAGTGCAGTGGCGTGATCTCGGCTCACTGGGCTCACTGCAAGCTCCGCCTCCTGGGTTCACACCATTCTCCTGCCTCGCCTCCTGAGTAGCTGGGACTACAGGTGCCTGCCATCATGCCCAGCTAATTTTTTGTATTTTAAATAGAGATGGGGTTTTACAGTGTTAGCCAGGATGGTCTCAATCTCCTAATCTCATGATCTGCCCACCTCGGCCTCCCAAAGGGCTGGGATTAAAGATGTGGGCCACTATGCCTGGCCACATCTCCTAGTAATGATAACACATAAGAAGACGGAGCAGGCCAGGTGCTGTGGCTCACGCCTATAATCCCAGCACTTTGGGAGGCCGAGGCAGGCGGATCACGACGTCAGGAGATCGAGACCATCCTGGCTAACATGGTGAAACCCCGTCTCTATTAAAAATACAAAAAAAATTAGCTGGGCGTGGTGGTGGGTGCCTGTAGTCCCAGCTACTCAGGAGGCTGAGGGAGGAGAATGGCGTGAACCCGGGAGGCAGACTTGCAGTGAGCTGAGATAGCACCGTTGCACTCCAGCCTGGGCAACAGAGCAAGACTCCGCCTCAAAAAAAAAAAAAAAGAAGATGGAGCAAAACTTCTGAAATACACACTAGAACCATTCAAAAAAAATGGAAGTTTCTACAGTATTTGAGATTGTCCTGCCAAATTATAATTAATTCATGATCAATAATAAAATAGTCCATATAGTGACAGGCTTCCTGTTTGCTTATGCAAGAATGTGAAATACCTCGAGAGGCAGAAAAATCTTCTGAAGAGAAGTTTTGGAATCGAAACAGGTGCTAACATCTGCCTTTAATGTGCATAGAAGGAAACTGAAATAAAATAGATTATCTTAGAATTTCAGATTGGGCATCCTAAAGTGTGCCTGAACTGATTTGGAAAGAGAATAATAGATTCAGGAATTAAAAAGTTGATGGCTCTGTCAAGACCCAACCAATTGCAAAATAAACTTCGCAATTCTCTTGTTTTCCACTATTTTCTTTCCAACTTTGAAAACTCTTGGTACACCAGTGGCATTGTTGGAGGATAAGTAACATGAAGATTCTAAGGAGGAAAAGACCAAAGCCCAGCCATTCATTAATAGTGACTTGTTAAAAGCTAGATGCTGGCTGGGCGCAGTGGCCCATGCCTGTAATCCCAGCATTTTGGGAGGTCGAGGTGTGCAGATCACGAGGTCAGGAGATTGAGCCCATCCTGCCTAACATGGTGAAACCCCATCTCTATTAAAAATACAAAAAATTAGCCTGGCATGGTGGCAGGCGCCTGTAGTCCAAGCTACTCAGGAGGCTGAGGCAGGAGAATGGTGTGAACCCGGGAGGCGGAGCTTGCAGTGAGCTGAGATCATGCCACTGCACTCCAGCCTGGGTGCCAGAGCGAGATTCTGTCTCAAAAAAAGAAAAAAACAAAACAAAACAAAAAAGGTGTGTGTGGCAGCACTATGTTGATGAATATTAATTGTGTAGTCAGGTTTTTCTCCATCTATGGACAGTCTATGATGGCCTTTCATTCCCACTGGCAGAAAACAACTAAGGGATAAGTTTTGTAAAGGAAATACTAAAAATACAAAAAAAAAAAAAATTAGCTAGGCATGGTGGCACACGCCTGTAGTCCCAGCTACTCAGGAGGCTGAGGCAGGAGAATCACTTGAAACCGGGAGGCAGAGGTTGCAGCGAGCCAAGATCATGCCACTGCACTCCAGCCTGGGCGACAAAGCAAGACTCTGTCTCAAAAAAAAAAAAAAAAAAAAAAGCTAGATGCTTACTTAAACCGTTCCACGAGTATGCTATGGGGACCACCGCTGGACCCTGCTCAAAGTTTAATGCTTAACCACATTATGGTCCAGTGCTTTCAGTTCTGACCTGCCCTGCAGCATGTACCCAAGCCTCTTATAAGTTAATGGGTCATTCATCACACTGGATTTTTCTTAGCTCACTCACCTCTTTAGAATTCAGGATTTGCTGCCAACATTTTCACTTTTCCATAAAATTAATATAGCACTACTAGGACCTGGTATACTCTGAAAATATCCAGCAATCAAAATTCCTCATTTCAACCTTTAAATCCAAGATTTTATCCTTTTTGATTAGTGTGTGTTCTATTAATCAGTTTTAACTATTTCCCACTATGATCTGGAAAACACTTAAAAAGAGATTTCCTGGGCTCTATTTCAAACCTGCTGAATCAGAATCTCTGGGGATGGGCCTAGGAGTATTTATAAATACAGAGTTCTCAAGGCAATTTTCATAATCAACCACTTAGGTAACCATTGACACTTACGAAAATAGTGAGAAAAATCGACACTACCAATGCAGTATATTTTTCAGTGTATTGTGACATCCTTTATGTCATTTCAACTTGATATACACCTACTGGGCAGAATGTGGGGTAGATATTTTTTTATCCTCTTTAGATGAAAGTAGAAACCAAGTTCAATGGGGAAAGGAAACTTAAAATGTCCTCTTTCACCTTCTTAAGTGAAAATGAACTACCTAGGGAAAAACAAACTGGGTTTATACATACAGCACTGAGAATGTAAATGTCACTTGTTAGATTTCCCTCTGTCACTTGTTACATTTCCCTCCCTCCTCTTCTTTCTCTGGGAGAACTGGATGGACACTGTTAGGGACTGAACTGTATCCCCACAAAATTCATGTGTTGACATCCTTGCCTCCAGTATCTCAAAATGTGACCTTATTTGGAAGTAGGGTTGTTGCAGATGTACTTAGTTAACATGAGATCACACTGGAATAGGGTGGGCCCCTAACTAAATATGATTGGTGTTCTTATAAAAAGAGGCGATTCAGACACAGATACACACAGGGAGAACACCACGGGAAGATGAAGACAGAGATAGGGGTGGACCTCTGTCTACAAGTCAATTAATGCCAAGATTACCAGCAAACCACCAGAAACTAGGGAAGAGACATGGAAAAGATCCTTCCTCCCAGCCCTCAGAAGGAACCAAACCTGCTGACACCATGAGCTCAGACTTCTAACCTCCAGAAATGAGAGATAATATATTTCCATTCTTTAAACGACCCAGCTCATGGTACTTTGTTACACCAACCCCAGAAAATGGACACAGATAGGAAATACCTCCCCACAGATGATCAGATTACTAGTTACCATTTATGTTAGAGGAAAAAAATCAACAAATAAGTTCATTTATCAACAGGTTTCTGAAAGGCAATTGTGATAGTCATAGGTCTTAGGAGTTGCAAGCAGCTCTATAGTAAATTAACTCAGAGAAACAGCTTGCTCAATGCAAATTTTTTTTTGGTGTTCTGGAGAAAGAAATACTAGCAAAAGAAAGAAAAACATGGAAAAGAATCCTCACACATCCTACCCTTAGCTTTTTTCTACCTACTGTTTAGTATAAATACATCATTTGTATGTCTCCAATTATAATCAAGGGAGTTGTATAATATAGAAAACCAGAATCAAAACTTTATTCCACCTACTCCAGTGTTATGTCCTGGAATTCCCAGGCTTCTGAGATGAGGGTGCTTCCTATTTGTTCCCATCTCCTAATCTGAGGTATAAAAGTAGCTACGTCTCAACTATATGGTAAACATCGTATGATGGATCCCAAAGTCATGGAGATGTTTCCAAAAGAACGTTGCCTAGAGATGCAAATTATTTAATTAGCAAATTGACCCTAACATGTCTTGGTCTTTCAAACAAAAATACTTCTGGGTAAGAGCATGAGGGGTTTGTGAGGCATTTGCCAAGTCTGTCTCTCAGATAGCTCTGTATGGCCTCCGTGCAAACACATGCCCACTGTTTTGCTTGACAAGTTCTTTGGACTGATTTCACTCCAAATAATAAGCATACTTTCCAATGTTTAATAAAAGGCTTTGTAAAGCCAACATTTTATGCATATTTTGATCATTGACATTATATAACCTGTTTTGGGGACACATCTCATGGGTGATTTTCATGATGGAATGATAAGCTATGTGACCAACAAAAAATACCTGCAGGCCAGGCATGGTGGTTGGCGCCTGTAATCCCACACTTTGGGTGGTCAGTGCGAGAGGATTGCTTGAGCCCAGCCTAGGCAACATGACAAGACCCCATCTCTACAGAAAAATCTAAAAATTAGCCAGTTGTGTTGGCGTTTGCTTGTGGTCTCAGCTACTCAGGAGGCTGAGTCAGGAGGATTGCTTAAGCCTGGGAAGTCGAGACTGCAGTGAGCTATGTTCACACCACGACATTCCAGTCTGGGCAACAGAGTGGGCCCCTGTCTCAAAAACAAAAACAACAACAACAACAACAAATCTTCAAGTACACAGAGATTATGTCAACATATACATGTGTATCTTCTCTCAGTTTGATATACAATAGTCAAGCTATATTTTAAAAGAAACTAACATGTATTTCTAAATCAAAAACACAGTCCATGCAGTTCAGTGTTTGGTCTCAAATGGTTGTGCTGGAGAAGGTTGTATTAGAGCCTGAGAGCTTGGCTTGAAGTCTGGAATTATCTCTATTACACTACGCTATGGTTAAGTTTGTCTCTACCCAAACTCATGTTGAAATTTGATCCCCAATGTGTCAGAGTTGGGAGATGGGGCCTAGTAGGAAGTGTTTGGATCATAGGGGCAGATCCCTCACGAATGGCTTGGTGCTGTTCTCATGGTAGCCAGTGAGTTCTTAGTCTCACAAGACTGGATTAGTTCTCATGGGAATGTTCCTGCAGAGAGGGTTGTTATAAAGCCAGGATGCCCTTCTGCTTCTGCCTCTTCACTGGTATCTGCTTCTCCTTTGACCTCCCACCATGTTATGATGAAGCACAAAAGCCTTCACCAGAAGCCCAGCAGATGCCAGCACCATGCTTCTTGAATTTCCTAGCCTGCAGAAACACGAACCAAATAATCCTTTTTTTTTTTTTTTTTTGAGACGGAGTCTCACTCTGTCACCCAGGCTGGAGTGCAGTGGCGTGATCTTGGCTCACTGCAAGCTCTGCCTCCTGGGTTCACGCCATTCTCCTGCCTCAGCCTCCTGAGTAGCTAGGACTACAGGCACCCACCACTATGCCCGGCTAATTTTTTGTATTTTTAGTAGAGACGGGGTTTCACCGCATTAGCCAGGATGTTCTCGATCTCCTGACCTCATGATCCACCTGCCTCGGCATCCCAAAGTGCTAGGATTACAGGCATGAGCCACTGCACCCAGCCCTCTTTTCTTTATAAAATACCCATGTTTGAGTATTCTATTATAGGAACACTAAATGGACTAAGACATACAACTAGAACCCAAAGTGCATTGATAGTATTTCATGCTTGACACTTAATTGTTTAATAACAGCTCAACCCTAAATTAGGAGAACATGAAGAGGAAAAAGCCAAGGAAATAATTTGGAATTATGCCACAGATTTAACACACAGTTCACTGAACATAGTAAAACTTTCCCATGGAGGAACATAGGCCATGTGTATACAAGTGCAGTTAAATCAAACAGAATTACATTTTTTGGTCCTGGTTGATCCACTGCTGCTTATCTACAAAGCCACAGGATGGCAATAGAGAAATTCCTGTTGTGTAACTATTGTCCAAATGGTTTTATGGAAAAAAAAATTGTGGCCAAATGTTTTAGTTCTAGTCCAATTTGCCTGTGATCTGGGCACATTTATGCATTAGGATAGCCCGTATTCATGACAGCTGCAAGTACGTACACCTTTCACTACCTGACTCTATCTTTTCAGCCTCAGCTCCCACACTACTATAACTCCTCCCCTCTTCCAGACTAGGACCTTTTAAAAAAAATAAAAATAGAAGCAAATAATCACTGGATACCTACTACGCACCAGAAGCTGTTCTATGTCCTAGAGTTATAAGAGGGATGGAAACAGATCACTTCTCCATAGAACTTACATTCTAACGAAGGAACACTGTTATCAGACAAGTAAAGGCACAGTGTGTATGGCAGGGATGACCTTCTGTGCACCAAATTTCCAGAGTGGAGTTGTCCCTGGCAGGCAGTAGCCCAGACAGGGACTGCATTTTCCAGTTTCCACTGCAACCAGTTGTGTCCATATGACAAATTCTTACCAATGCAATGTGAGTAGAAGTGATATGTGTCACTTACAGGACAGGGTTTTTTAAGAGCTTGATGTGCCTCCTCCACTTACTATTCTTTCCTTGGTTTCTGCTAGACACAGAGGACTCTGAAGCCCTGAAGGCAGAGCCTCAAGATGGAAGGATGTGAGTGTCTGAATCCCAGGGGAAGGAAAACCAACCCCAATTAGGAACATTAGCATTGAACTGTAAGGAAGCATGTAAAATACCTACAATGTATTCAACTGCAGAAATGTTGGAGCTGATGTTTGCAGGTTCTACCACTAACCTAACTAATAAAGTAAGTCACATAGCCATAGGCACTATGGAGAAAAATAATGCATAGATGAGTAATGAGAAATCTGATGAGTGGGGAGAGCTGCTAATCTAAACAAAGTGGTCAAAGAAGACCTCACTGATCCATTGACATGAGCAGAGACTGGAAGGAAGTGAGGAAGCAGGCCAAGCGAAAACTCTTGGGTAAAACTTTGCAGAAAGAAGGAACAGTGAACCTATGAGTCCTGAGAAGGAAACATGCCTGCTATGTCTAAGGAACATCAAAGAGGCCAGGACACCTGGAGTGCAGTGAACAATGAAGCGGCTGGTAGGAGATGAGGTCAGAGAGCAAACAGGGGTCTCATCTCCCAGTGCCTTCTAGGCCATCGTAATATCTTTGGATGTTATTCTGAATGAGATGGAATGTTGGTGGGGGATTTTGAGCAGAAGAATGACAACATATTCCTATTTACATTATAAGATTACTGTTGATAGGCTGGGTGCGGTGGCTCACGCCTGTAATCCCAGCATTTTGGGAGGCTGAGGCGGGCAGATCACAAGGTCAACAGATCGAGACCATCCTGGCCAACATGGTGAAACCCCATCTCTACTAAAAATGCCAAAAAATTAGCCAGGCATGGTGGCGTGCACCTGTAGTCCCAGCTACTTGGGAGGCTGAGGCAGGAGAATCACGTGAACCCAGGAGGTGGAGGTTGTAGTGAGCTGAGATCGTGCCACTGCACTCCAGCCTGGTGACAGAGTGAGACTCTGTCTCAAAAAAAAAAAAAAAAAAAAAAAGAAGATTACTGTTGATATTGAGTTGAGATTATGCTGTGCAGGGGTGGAGATGCAAGAGTGGAAGTAGTTAAGAAGCTGATATAATAATCGAGGAAGTGGAACTAGTGGCTTGGACTAGGGTGTTGGCAATAGAGATGACAAAAATGGTCAGATTTGGGGCATTTAATGAGTATGAAGATGACAGGATTTGGTGATGGATTAGATGTGAGGGTGGGAAACTGTGACGAACAGGCTTGAAGGTAATGATAAGCAGTTCTAAGTTTGAGGTATCTTTCAGAGATCCAAATGGAAACATCAGGTAGGCAGATTTTTGAGCCTAGAGTTCAGTGAAGAGATCCAGTGTAGAAAAGAAAGGAGGGAAAAGGAAGTAATCAGTGTATTATGATATTTAAATCCATGAGACTAGGTGAGATCATCTAAGAAATATACATACAGAAAGGACCGGTCCCAGGGACTAAGCCCTCTGTCATCATTTGGAGGTTGGTGAGAAAAGGATGGAGCAAAGGAGACTGAGGAAGAGCAGCCCATGAAAAAGAAGAAACATTCGGAGAATTTTGATCTCCAAAGGAAATAAAGAAAGTGTTTCAAGGAAGGAGAATGATCAATTATATCGAATATTGTTAATAGGTAAGTAAAATGAAGATTGGATTTCCTATGGGATTTAACAATACACAGGTCTTGGTTAGTGATAAGAAAAATTTCAGGGAAGTGATTAGGGGAAGTAACTGATTAGAATAGGTTTAAGAAAGAATGGAAATAAGCTCAACTAAAACTGACAAAGACAGATCTTTAGTGAAGTTTTGCTATAACTGGGAGTAAGGTAACAAGGACGTCTCTAGGTATGTGGGGTCAAGAGAGAGTTGATTTTTTTTTTAAGATAGGAGATATTGCAATATATTTCAGGTTGATGGAAATAATTTCATAGAGGGGGAAATTAATGATGGAGGAAAGGACCAGAAAAAAACTACTGGAGCCATGTGCTTGAAGAGGGGAAAGACAATATGCACAGGTAAAGAAGATGGTTTTTGATAGGAGCAGGGAGAGCTCACGCGTAGCAGTGGGAGGGAACGCAGAGTCTATGGGCTCAGATGCAGGCTTGTGGAAAGATGCAGTGTGGGACAGTGCAGAGTCTCTTGTGGCTGCTTCTATTTTCTCATTGACCTCAGAGGCTTAGCTGTCATCTGAGAGTGAGGGTGCAGATCTTGGTGTTTCGAGGAGAGAGTAGAAGGTGTAGAATGGTTTAGGAGCATGGGAGAATGAATGGACTCGGAAAGGGTTGTAGGATGGCCTGGCTGCCCTGAGAGCTCCCTTGCATCTAGTGGTCCCAAATAAGACCAGAGCACGTGGATATGTCCCCTTGTCCAACCAAAGGCAGCTGCTCAAGCATAGGGCAGAGTAGACAGGCTGCAGCAAATCAGAGTTGAGGGTTATTGAGTCTTTAAGATAAAGTTAGAGAAGGGTGAGGACACTGAGGGTCTTTACCAGAAAATGATGTTAATGATGACTCATGGGATTTAATTTGGGCAACTAAGGTTACAAAGGAAGTGAGACACAGTGAGGAATTCCTGGCCCTGATATGATAAAATAATTATTCAAGTCAAGGTACTAGAGGCCATAATCTGGAAGCATGTGATCTGGGCTGGAGGGAGGGTGGACTGGCAGTGAGGCAGCCACATCAGATGACTGACCATTCCCTGAAGCTCAAGGCATTTCAAACTTACTTTGAAATTTACTCTTGCTATTCCTTTCATTGGGATAATTTTGAATCTCTTCTTTGGTTCTTACTCATTCCTCAAGGCCTAGGTCAGATGATACCTCCTCAGGCAGCCTCCCCTGATCCTCCAAATCAAAATTAATTGTCTTCTCTACTGTGCTCACATAATATGTCTTACTCACTTTTAATATGAAGCTCATCACGCTGTATCATCATCTGTTTACTAGTCCTGCTCTCCATAGCTCATGATCTTGAAGAGGACAAGAGAACATTCCACTCACCTCCCGACACATTCCCAGTGCATGGCCAAGAGGCTGGCTCACAGCTGACTCATCACTACCCCCTCCCCAGGGGCTGTAGCCTCTCCTGCCCTCCTTTAATCCATTTTCCAGACTTCAATGAAAGTGATTTCCTGAAAAGTATAAATTAGATCATGTTATCCCTCTGTGTTGAACCCTTAATAGACTTTCCAATTGCTCTTCCAATGAAGACAAAATTCTTTCCATGGGATACGTTGTCCTGCAGGATTCGGCTTGCATTTGCCTCTCTGGCTTCACTGCGCACCAGTCTCCCTCTGCGCTTTCCTCTCCAGCTAACCCGGCCTCCTAGGACTTCCAAAGTGCAGTGTTTTCCCTGAAACCAGGTCTTGTCGAGTGTCCTCCCTGCAATCAGTCTTCTCAAGTGCATTTGCCTCAGTCTGGTGCTCTTCCTGCTTTTCAGATAGCAAATCAGATACCACCTCCTCAGGGATGCTTTCACTGAGCCCCACGCTGGGTGCAGACGCCTTATTACACACGCATGAAGGACTCTAGCCTTTGTCACACCGCTTAGTAGCATGCATAATTACACGGGTCACGTGTGTGGTTGTTTAGATTCATGTTTGCTCCCATGCTAGTCTGGGAGCCCCGTGAGGACAATGACCACAGGGCTTTTGGTCTTTACTGAATTCCCAGCACCCAACATAGTTCCTGACTCATGAAAGCACTTCGTAAATATTTCCTCACTGAACATATTAAATTAATAAATAAATGCGTCTAATGTTTTACTTAATATTCGTAAAATATAACAAATTTGGTTCCCCAAGTACTTATAGTTCCTGTACCAAAAAAGAATGCAATCAAATACATCACATGTCACACTCCACACACACACACACACACACACACACACACCAGGTTTAATGAGTTTTCACACAAGTCTTTAAAAAAATATAACCAGACATGTCACACTGTGATTTGTAACTTACAAGCTAGGCCTAATTATTAAAATGAAGATGACGTCTATGTGGCTAAACCAAGTGCCATCCCCACGTGAATGTGAGTTATCAGGAAACCTAGTTGCTCCACATATTTCAGAGCACACCTCAGGGCCCGAATCAATGCTTATTTGGCTGGGTGCGGTGGCTCATGCCTGAAATCCCAGTACTTTGGGAGGCCAAGGCAGGCAGATCACCTGAGGTCAGGAGGTCAAGACCAGCCTGGCCAATATGGTGAAACCTCGTCTCTACTAAAAATACAAAGATTAGCTGGGCATAGTGGCAGGCGCCTGTAATCCTAGCTACTTGGGAGGCTGAGGCAGGAGAATTGCTTGAGCCTAGGAGGTAGGGGTTGCAGTGAGCCGAGATCACATCATTGCAGCACTCCAGCCTGGGCAACAGAGCGAGACTCTGTCTCCAGAAAAAAAAAAAAAATGCTCATTAGAGTTCAACATAAAAGATGGCCAATATAATCATAGGCAAGTCTATGTTTTGGGAGTGGATTCAATGAACAGTCATTCCCTAAGCCTGTCCCGTAAAGTGGAAAGTGGGCTTTACTTGTCACTTTCCATATCTTAACAGAATCTTCCAGACTATAAACACTAGCATGGTAAGAAAAGATATATCGTCTCATTAGGGAAAATACCCATTTGCTCACTTTCTCTCTCCTATACACCAGAAGTGTAAATAATAGGCATATATAAGTGTGCAAAATAGGCAAAATAATAGTCATATATAACAATATATTTATATTTCAATTTTTAGGGTTTTTTTAAATCAAGAAAGGCAATAAGAATACAGAAATCCCATAAATTGTTTTGCTATTCAAAAAAATTTCTGGCCAGGTGCGGTGGCTCACATCTATAATCCCAGCACTTTGGGAGGCTGAGGCAGGTGGATCACAAGGTCAGGAGTTCAAGACCAGCCTGGCCAAGATGGTGAAACCCCATCTCTACTAAAAATGCAAAAAATTAGCCAGGCATGGCGGCACACGCCTGTAATCCCAGCTACTCAGGAGGCTGAGGCAGAGAATTGGTTGAACTTGGGAGGCAGAGGTTGCAGTGAGCCGAGATCACACCACTGTACTCCAGCCTGGTGGACAGAGTGAGACTCCATCTCAAAAAAAAAAAAAAAATCCTACCAACTACTTTGAAGAAATGTTTTAACTTTCATAATAGAAATTGTTAAACAAAAGTAAAGATAGCCTAATGAACATCCTTTACCTGCCACCAGGATTCAGTAACTGTCAACATTCTGCCAGTATTCTTTTCTCAGAAGAAATTTAAGAAGGGTGGAGCCACAGGTCAAATTCAAGGAGTTGCTCAGCAGAGTTGCCCAAGACAATCTCCTCCCCATTCTTCTTCATCTCCTCCGCCAGCCCTTCTCTGACCCAACCAGAGATCAACTGCTTTTTGTGAACCAGATGAACTGTGCTTTGAACCATCACCATGGCAAATAGAAGAGGGTTTCTCATAACCCTGGTTAGGACACCTCCAAAGTCATGTTACTCTTTAGCACAAGACTCGTATCAGAAGCATCTTGGGATGACTCTGACATAAATATATTCAAGATCGATTTTAGAAATTGACGTACTACTCTGAGTCTGATACAGACATCCCGGTGACTCATAATTTCTTTTTTTGCTCAGGCTGCTTTATCAATACATGGAAAATGTAGTTCAGTCGCAGCTGCTAAAATTTACAAATATACTTCTACTTTGTGATGCTGTGTTTGAACTGTTGTTGGTAATGTTACTGTTTTTATGTTCATGGGCAGTCTAATAATTTTTATATTTTGACTCATGTTAGAAATTGCTCAACTCTGGCTATTATCTTGATTTTTCCATCATTTTTGGTCAAGCATATTAAAAATTTGTCTTGACTAAAGGAAGACAGAAATGAATATAAGAAACACCAAGCCTTAGAGTAACTCAACAAGGAAATAGACTTTCTGCATTGTTCCAAGGGAAAAGAGGAGACATTGGAACTTGTGTTGAACTTGGTCTAGTAACCACAATAAAAGTGGTTACTCTGCTCTGAACTTGGAGTCCACAGCACCCATGGCTGGACTTTCTACCCTGAATTCAGTCCCTTAATGACTGAGCTTGCTGGAAGGTACCCAGTGTCTCAGCTGAAGGTTACACCTCAGACTCTACACTCTCCTAGCTCCCTAATTTCTCATTTTGGTTAAGTATGCCTGCAGAGACCACTCGCACTGATTCGCACTTAGACATACCCAGATTTGAGACTACATCCACTTTTCTTAACATACACATGTCCTTACCCCTTAAAAAATGCTGACCCAGTTTAAGTTGCCATCCAAAACTTTTCTCATGTAAATCCCTACTACTACACACAACTGAGCCTTTATCACCTCTTGAAGTCCTCCAGGACTTTGCAGATATAGTCCATCTCACAAACTCCTTAGTCTTAGATAACCTAAGGCTCAGAACGTCCTACGTCCTAGTGAGGGTATCTCCAACTTCTGCTCATTTTTTCATTCAACGACTGGTAACATGTTCAAGGCACTAGAAGCTGTCATCAACCCACATACTTACAGCCCTGTAGAGGGAGAGAGACTTAGACACAGAAGGATGATACCTTGACAGGTGTTAGCTCTTTTCCACCTGACTTTCCATTAATGACATGCCATAAACCTCCTCTTGACACCTAGCTCCAGCATGCTTCTTGCGGCTTTCTGAGGAATCTTGGGTAACATTGCTTTGCCCAGGAAGGTAACCTCACAAATAGGCTGTTCCTATTTCCACACATCTCAAATTCATCAAGTATGAAGCTTCAGAAATGACACCTGACATGGCAGATATTCCTCTAAGCATCCCCCATGGATGTCATAAACCCTCACCTCCAACCCTTCAGTCTCTCAGAGGTTCTAACACTTGCTTCGTGCTAGTGAACTCAGGCATGTTCTTCATCTCTCTGAACCTCAAGAAGCAAATACGTTTTCCAGTGCACATGAGAGAGGCAGGAGATGATGAATGAAGCAGCAGATGCAGAGCCCCCCACTGAGTGGCAGAGGCGCCGTGAGGCTGCCTTTCTGACAATAACCCAGGTCTAGTGGGACTGGAGCCCCCAACAAAAACCGAGGGCAGATCCTAGGGGACCACCATTCTTTATCCTCTTATCAAGATTGGGAGGGACACGCTGTTCACACTAAACTCTGCATCTGGAATTTGGGCCTAGACATGCCACAAAGCCTTCTCCTCTTTCATGGCTCTGCTTCTCTCCAGACCACAGCAGCGATTTTCTTTTTCTTTTTTTTTTTTTTTTTTTTTTGAGACAGAGTCTCGCTGTCGCCCAGGCTGGAGTGCAGTGGCGCGATCTCGGCTCACGGTAGGCTCCGCCCCCCGGGGTTCACGCCATTCTCCTGCCTCAGCCTCCAGAGTAGCTGGGACTACAGGCGCCCGCCACCTCGCCCAGCTAATTTTTTGTATTTTTAATAGAGACGGGTTTCACCATGTTAGGCAGGATGGTCTCGATCTCCTGACCTCGTGATCCGCCCGCCTCAGCCTCCCAAAGTGCTGGGATTACAGGCGTGAGCCACCGCATCCGGCCCACAGCAGCGATTTTCTCAAGAAACTCTGGCCATCCCTGTTGAAGGAGGGACCCAGGCAACAAGGCAAGTTTCTGGTTTTCTGGAGCTTCCAAGCCCTCGCTGAAACCATTTCTACCACCTTAAAAGCTTTAGCTGGCACGCTTAGGAAAGTCTTACCAAGCACATAGAGATTTCTTGGATCATTTTCAATTACTAAGGGAAGGTACCAATTGTTAAAGAAAACGAAAAATTACTCACAATGACTGTGAAGTCATTTTCATTCCCCACTCTAGGTAATTTGTTCTGATTACCACTGTTCCAAAAGACAAGATTACACACCAGTGAAGCAAAAAGATAAAAGGGGGACATCTGTTCCCTGCTGAGGCCATATCAGAGCTCAACCCGTGTTTGGAAGCAAAGGCAATTTTTTTTTTTCAGCCCTAATGAAGCCTTGTTAACTATGAACCCTGGGGCTGAACTGATCTAGTGAGAGGAGTTATTTGGTGGGTGGTGGAGGGGGTTTAATAGGGGGTTGGTACATTGACAGATTATTATCATTCTTATTTTTCTTCTTAAAGCAAAAGGACTTAAATATTTACTAAAAACTGTTCTCACTGGGGTATAAAAAGGAATTGGAAGAACGAAATTGAAGTCCATCATCTCTTTCAGATAGAAATATATATGACCCACATTTGTAAGAGACAGACTACGCCTTGCTTCTTTTTCCCCCCTATATTGCCAGTTCTCTTTGTCAGCAACTCTCTTGTCCTATTGGGATAACGTTTTAACTGTGGTATGTAGGTTAGAAGCGCACTATTTGTTTACAAGGGATAAGTGGTTGTTACAATTACAGTAAAAAGCAGCAAACAAATGACCTTCAGGACTTGCCAAGAAAAGCAGTGGGTCTGTGTGTTGAAACAATCTGGGGTGGTCATGAGGCAGAGACATGGATCTGGATGTGTCCTTTGGGGGGGCAGGGATTGACACAGTTATAGAATTTGATCCACCCCATATTCTTCCCTTGGAGTTTAATTTCCATATAACTGAAAACATCTGAAGCAAACAGAGAGCAGCACTGCTGGACAGACCCATATTACAAGAGTAGGCAAAAAAAAAAAAAAAAAAAAGGTATCTCAAAAAACAGCTAGGTGTTTGATGTCATTCAATGATTCAGTTATGACTTAAGCGAGTTTCAGAACTCATGTGTCAAATGATAACCTGCATGAGAGAATGCAGTGTAGAGCTGGCCTCAAGCACAAGGACATAGTTCTAGAACTACAGACCCTAAAAAAAATTCATCATGGAAAAAAAAATAGAATTTTTCCCCTGGAGAAGCTTATGTTTAGATATTAGATACGTAAAAGACTGAACTATTTGTATAACCTCTATGATTCTTTCCAGCTCTACAATTCACTGCGTACATAAATGGGAAATGTTTAGGCCCAGGAGGCATACCAATGTGTACAGGTATACTGTTACTCATTTGATTCTTGCCCCATATGCTTCACAGAGTCTAATTATCTAAATGAGATTTGGTTAAATAAAAATTGATATTTCTGTATGACGAGTATATATTTACATAAAAGGCAATACATATCTCTAAAGTTTTCATTAAAATGGAAAGATAAAACGTATTTAAAAAAGTAATTGGAGAGGTTTTAGAAAGCACCTAGTGGAGGATTTCTTTGTTTTACAAATGAGGAATCCCAGGGAATCTCGGAGGTCTGCTCCTTCCAGGCCTCATTCCAGCGAGGGGCAGATCTGGAACTAGAGCCCAGACCTCCAGGCTCTCACTCCTCTGTGGTCTGTGGTCCGGGACTTAGGTTGGGGCTACGGTAGGGGTAGGGTAATAAATCTCATTTGCCAAATGAGGAAACAGCGTCATCTAGTGGAAATTTATCAGCGTATTCTAGACATGCTGTTATTCCATAGACACATGGGGATGAGAAACATCTCACTCTCCTAGCTCTGCTGTCCCTAATTTCCCAAGACAACATTTCTGGACCATTTTCTCTTCCCTATGTTTCCAAAGCCCAAGAATCTCCCAGTGGGGCCCCCTCCTACAACCTCCTCACCCCATAGCATATTTCAGTCTCTTCTCTGCCAAACTTTCCAACATAGCCCCAGGAATCAATCATTTGCCTCAAGGGCCACCGGGACTGTTGTCCTTTGAGTGTTTCTTGTTTCAAGTTTTCATCAAAATAGCCCTGTTAACCATGGCTTCAGGCCTTTACCAATTGGTGTGGCAAATCAATTCCATCATTTATGAAGATCCAGATAGATACTGCTTTTCATTCAGCCACACTGAGATGATGCTTGTTTTTCCCCTGCTACCATCAAGTTAGGACACTTTGGTTGCTTTTGAAATAATTCATCAGGGAATTTCCCAGGACATTTCTGTGACCAAGCATGTGGACAAGCTTCAGTCAAAACTTAGGAGGTATTAAATAGAAAACAAAACATGTAACAAGTAATTATCCCATATGATAAACGCTCCATTATGAGAAAGCACAAAGGGAAGGGGGAAATTCATTCTGCTGAGGTTAGAAAGAGCTGCAAGCAAGAGGAAACACTAGATTTGAGTTTTGAAGGAGACAGATGGGCCCTTGATTTCTAAAGAAATGGGTGTGGTGTACTAGGCAGGGGGAACAGCAGAAGCAAAGGTCAGGAGTCCCGAGAGCACAGCATGTGATAAAGGATCAGGGCCCAAGAAGAAGATGGGTGGGAAGTGATGTGGAAGGCAGTTCAGGACTGGAACAGAAAGATACTTAGATGCCATTGCAGAAAACTTTTTTTTTTTTTTTTTTTGAGATGTAATCCCACTCTGTCACCCAGGCGGGAGTGCAATAGTGCAATCTCAGCTGCCACCTCTGCCTCCCAGGTTCAAGCAATTTTCCTGCCTCAGCCTCCTGAGTAGCTGGGATTACAGGCGTGCACTACCACACCCGGCTAATTTTTGTATTTTCAGTAGAGATGGAGTTTCACCATGTTGGTCAGACTGGTCTCGAACTCCTGACCTCATGATCCGCCCGCCTTGGCCTCCCAAATTGCTAGGATTACAGGTGTGAGCCACCACGCCCGGCCGAAAACTTGGATTTTAGATGCAATTACACACTATCAAATTATGGGCCACAGCAAAAAGACTGTGTTTGAAGTCTCCAGGTAATAAAGTACTTCATTTATCCCAGCTGTTTTGAAGCTACTTTCTACATAAAATGGTTCCCTCATTTCATGGCTTGTGAAACAGGCTCTGAAAATGAATTATTTGTCAATGCAGGGACAGGAACTCAGATCTGTTGGCTCCCAGTCCATTTCTTAGTAGTAAAGAGTTAGCTAAGAGCATGAAATACTTATTAGAATAATTAAAAATTTTTAAATTAGAAAACCTTGTAGGTCTTCCTCTGATTTTTGTTCCTGTATAAATCCTCTAAAAGTATTAAATATATGTAATTGTCTTTTAATCATATCCCCCTCATCCAATCCGAGCCTGCTATATAAATGAGAAAATAATCCAATAGGCAATCTATTTGAAAGCACTAATAGGAGAAATAGAAAATTTTCAGACTAAAAGAGATGATAAAAGAGGCAAATGTAAACCACCATGGACTGAAGAATAAAACATGGGAGAAGCAAAAGCTTTGTAAAGATTTCTAGGAAATTCTGATTCCATTGGTTTCATGAGGACATCAGTCACACTGATGTTGTTACCGAAACACCAAGGGTTCAGTCTAGGTCCTGCTGCTGGCTGCACAGAAAACCAATCACTGAGACGATGATACTGCCAAGGAAGAAAGCTTTAACTGGGTGCTACATCCTAGAAGATGGGGGCTCAGTCTCAAATCTATTTCCCTGGCCTGGCATGGTGCCTCATGCCTGTAATCTCAACACTTTAAGAGGCTGAGGCAGACAGATCACCTGAGGTCAGGAATTTGAGACCAGCCTGGCCAACACGGTAAACCCCATCTCTACTAAAAATACAAAAATTAGCTGGGCATGGTAGCACACACCTGTAGTCCCAGCTACTTGGAAGGCTGAGGCAGGAGAATAGCTTGAACCTGGGAGGCGGAAGTTGCAGTGAGCTGAGATTGCACTACTGCACTCCAGCCTGGATGACAGAGCAAGACTCCATCTCAAAAAAAAAAAAAAAAAAAAAAAAAATCCATTTCCCTTATCAACTGAAACGTAGGTTTATATAGCAGGGAAAAAATGTGACAATGTCTAAGAAAACAGGAACTAGGGAGGGGCAAAGAAGAAATGACGAATGAGGGGTCAGGCATCTCATTGTCTGGATCTGGTGACTTGGTGAATTTCAGTCCTTTGATACTTTTTTTGAGAGGTCTGAAAGTCCTTTCATAAGAAAGGAACTCAGATAAAACAAATATTAGTTTCAAGCTTTAAGACTAGAAAGGTCAATTTCTATGTTTATCAAAAAGAACTGTCTATAGGACCATTGGGTCAGTTTTTTTGTTTTGTTTTGTTTTGTTTTTTGAGACAGAGTCTTGCTCTGTCACCCAGGCTGGAGTGCAGTGGCGAGCTCTCGGCTCACTGCAAGCTCTGTCTCCCGGGTTCATGCCATTCCCTGGCCTCAGCCTCCCAAGTAGCTGGGACTACAGGTGCCCGCCACCACACCTGGCTATTTTTTTTTATTTTTTATTTTTAGTAGAGATAGGGCTTCACCGTGTCAGCTAGGACAGTCTCAAATCTCCTGACCTCATGATCCGCCCGCCTCAGCCTCCCAAAGTGCTGGGATTACAGGCGTGAGCCACCGCGCCCAGCCAGGGTCAGTTTTGATGTCAGAAAAGGATAATACATAGATGTCATTAAAAGACAATCATGGCAATCACCTCTAACTTGGTTATTTAGAGGCCAGCACTTCTTTTTTTTTTTATTTTTATTTTTTGAGATGGAGTCTCGCTCTGTCTCCAGGCTGGAGTGCAGTGGTGCTATCTTGGCTCACTGCAACCTCTGCCTCCAGGTTCAAGCAATTCTCCTGCCTCAGCCTCCCGAGTGGCTGAGACTACAGGCACGCCACCACATCCAGCTAATTGTTGTATTTTTAGTAGAGACAGGGTTTCACCATGTTGGCCAGGATGGTCTCAATCTCTTGACCTCATGATCCACCCGCCTTGGCCTCCTGAAGTGCCGGGATTACAGGCGTGAGCCACTGTGCCCAGCCAGCATTTCTTTATAAGAGCTTTCTAGGTCAGGTGCAGTGGTTCATGCCTGTAATCTCAACACTTTGGGAAGCCAAGGCGGGGAAGATTACTTGAAGCTAGAGTTCAAGACCAACCTGGGCAACAAAATGAGATCCCATCTCCACAAAAATGAAAAGACAAAAACATTAACCAGGTGTGGTGGCACATGCCTGTATCCCTAGCTACTTGGGAGGCTGAGGTAGGAGGATGGCCTGAGCCCAGGAGTTCAAGGCTACAGTGAGCTATGACCACACCACTACACTCTAGCCTGGGTGACAGAACCAGACCCAGTCTCTAAGAAATGAAAGAAGGAAAGAAAGAAAAGAAGGAGAGGGACGGGTTAAAGAGGAGGGGAGGGGAAGAACGTTCTGTTTCTGAAATTGGTCAGTGTTTCCTATTCCTGCTTTGCTTATACAAGCAGAGTATCTACTTGCTAAAATCTTGACTCAAAAGGCAACCCAGCCACTCCTGCTCTTGTTTCTCTTATTAGCTATATTTATTCAAGTGTCAGGTCTTGCAAAGCTCTACTCCATTTTCCAGGCCTTGGCAATAGGTAATACAAGATATGTGTTTGGGCTGACATTTTTCTCCAAATGAATGCCAGATATTTCACATGGAGCTAAAAGCAAAAATCATATGATGTGGTGCACTGGCCAATGTGGTTACTGTAGTATTTCATGTCAAGGCTAGCGTTCCATTCATCATTCATCAAGTGAACACCCAGTGGAATAAGGAGCAAAATGAACAAAATGGACTATCATGCTTCTGAAACTGCCAGACCACAAAGGACAACCAAACTGACACAGCTTCTCCTTGGCACAGCTCAAGAATCAACACGTAGATATGGGTGTGTCCTTTCCAAATTCTCCCAGAAAAGTAGTAGCCCAGGCTGACCGCAGGGAGGTGGGAATGACCTGAGGTTGGGCTGCTTCCCCAGCTTTCTGTTCCCATGCAGCCAGCTCCCCTGGCACCCTGCCCTTCCCTGAATCACCTCTGCAGACTTTACTGCTCTCGGAAGCCCGGACTATATCTCCAACATCCACACTGGACCTCTGTCTGTTGTCAACAGAGCCAGATGACCATGGAACCCACAAGCTAGAGAGCTTGGTCTCCATACTTGGCCTTCTGAGAGAGTGTTGGCTCTGTGGTTTTAACTGCTTAACAGATAAGAGGTGAAAACTCTACACATTTAGAAAAGAGGGTGGGTCTGAGTGGACTGAGATTCTGGGTCTGCTGAGAGCCCTGGCTCAGATGCAAGTACACTACATGGCAGAGCTGCTGGACCTCAAGTGGCTGCGACAAGGTAGGAGCTGTTACCAGGGAAGATTGTTCACATTCATCAGGCCACCTTCGGGGAGAAACATGCATGGGAAACAAGTTCAACTGAACAATTGTAAAAAATCAGAACATAAGCGGACACCTACCATGAGCCTGGCATTGTGCTAGGCAATGATCATGGTCCTGCTCTTATGAAACTTGCAGGTGACAGAGCAAAATAATAATAATAATAATAATAATCTAGTCTAGAGTCCAAATCAGAAAGTGCCTCTTAGAGGAAGTAGTATTTAAATAGAGACTAAGAAGAAAAGAGGTAGAAGGAACCACAATTGTTAAGGCACAAGAATAAAGAGATGAAACCCAGAAAGCATTGGACTTCTTTGATTGACCTAGGCAGGGCTGCTGTTCTGAAGAGCTAAGATTCTGTCTGCCACTATGCCATTATACAGGCTGCTAAACTGTACAAAATATGGTCCCAAAACGTCATTCGAGTTTGGCTAGTACATGTCTCGGGAGCATCTCAGAAGGGGTATTATAATATCTCAGGTATCTGCAAACGATGGCTCACCACCTGAATTTGTAAATAAGTTTTATGAAAACACAGCCATGGCCATTCATTTACATATTCTCCATGGCTGCTTTTGTACTACCGTGTCAGAACTGAGTAGCTGCCAGAGAGAAAGTGTGCCCCATAATGCCTATGTTTTCTATCTGGCTCTGTATAGAAAAAGTTTGCCATCTGTATTAGTCCATTTTTACACTGCCATAAAGATACTACCCAAGACTGGGTAATTTATAAACAACGGAGTTTTAATTAACTCACAGTTCCATGTGACTTGGAGAGGCCTCAGGAAACTTACAATAATGGCGGAAAGGGATGCAGGCTCCTTCCTCACAAGGTGGCAGGAGAGAGAGACCATGTGTAAAGGAGGAACTGTGAAATACTTATAAAACCATCAGATCTCATGAGAATTCATGCACTATCATGAGAACAGCATTGGGGAAACCACTCTCGTGATCCAATCACCTCCCACCTGGTCCTCCCTCAACAATCCCTTATGAGGATTACAATCTGAAATGAGATTTGGGTGGGGACACAGAGCCAAACCATATCACCATCCCCTGCCGCAGCTGATAGAGACTGCAGGAACCGAGTTCATGAAATGTTAGGATAGGGTTCTTGAGTAGATTGCAGCCACGCCAACTAGGCATCATGCCAAACATTAGATACTTCAGACAGTCAAGGATAAGCAACTTCACAGGGTCACATGCTAGCTCTGAGAGATGGAGAGCCTGATGAACCCTTCCACAAGGTGGCATCCGCATATTTGTGGAGGGCACCAATATCAGGCTCAGAAAATTATGTCCACCTATCAGTGAACAGCCCACCACTCCAGCATGATTTCACAATAACAGTCCAATCGATGAGTCCATTTTTCTTTCTCTACAACTGCAAATGCCTTCCTACAATGGACAAGCTGGACTGGAATCCCTGGCATGACGTCTACAGTGAAGGTGGAAGTTGGTGGAGACAGAGCCATTGCTTCTGACAAAGGCTGAGGGACTGCCTCTCTGAAAGATAGCTGCATAGTAGGATAGTTCAGACTGCAGCAGGGGCAGCTCAAGATAAGACACAATGACATGGTTTTCCCACAGACCACTGGTTTCCTCAAGCTGGAGGAAATGGGGTCCATGCCTCCCAAGAGGTAGAAGTGGAGGCCGACTGACCACACCTTGGTCGGTGAAGCAACCCAACATCTCCAAGTCTAGCACTTCAGTGCAATGGTAATCACCTCTTCCTGAGACTGAGAGCTGGGTACAATGCAAGGAGGAGCAGTGAGGTAGGAGAACCTCCCAGGACTAGGCACTGAAAACAGGAACTTTACCCAGCAAAGGCTGGCCACCCAACATGCCCATGGGTCCATATTGTGGGTGTCAGAAGGTTGTGGGCACTTATAGGCAAAATGAGAATCCCCCTGTGAGAGGAGGAAAAGAAGGGAATCATCATGTCTGGAGCGGGTAAGAATGAATGGTCAAGAGGGGTTTTATTCTCATAATATGAGCTTTAGGAAGACTGGGACATTCAGGGCATTGGGGATCTCTCAGGAGACCTTTCCAGGGCTTTCCCTGTGATGCCAGTTTGCAATGTATTTTTATTTCAAGGTTTCATGCCTTGGCAGTGCATCCATCCTCCCCAACCCACCTTGTAACCATGGAGCCTCTGGCTGGTATTGTTGACCATCTCTTGCCAGGGAGAGCCATGGTGTTCTGTGATGCTAGGAAGTGGCTGGCTGCCCTATAAAGTTCCTGTAAGCCACAGGCAGAGTCTCTTGCCTCCTCATCTCCAGCCAGCAGTGGCCACTATCCAATAGAGGAGGGTGGGAAGCACATCCGTCATGTT
Organism: Symphalangus syndactylus; assembly: GCF_028878055.3. Taxonomy (NCBI): domain Eukaryota; kingdom Metazoa; phylum Chordata; class Mammalia; order Primates; family Hylobatidae; genus Symphalangus; species Symphalangus syndactylus. Next base: position 112,628,379 of record NC_072424.2, read on the forward strand.
CCCTTGAACTTAGAACACTCAGCTCTGTGAAACCAGCCAGGATTGATGGTGGGCTCCCCGGCAAGAACCGTGTTCCAGCCACAGCCACAGACAAGAAGTTAATGATAAATTCACACTACTGGCGATGAAGGGATTGAATGTCTGAACTCCCCTCCTAGACAAACAAGAGCCTGGGTTGTCAGACACAGGCCAGGTAGGACCAAGAGTGATTTGGTGCTGGCCCATGGATCAAAGAGCTGAGGATGAGAAAGGCCAGACTGAACACCAAGCAGGCAGTCCACATGAAACAGCCATTGCCAAGGACAACGCAGAAACACGATCCATAAATATTGCAGGCAGGAAGTTAGAAATCAGAAATGCTAGATGAGTGCTAGAAGCTAGAGCTAAGAAAGAACCCCCAGAGCTGCTGGTGCATAGTTGTGGCCTTCTCTGTAGGTCAGTGGGCAGGCTCGGCACCTGGTGAATCATGGCCTGTTAACACTACCAGCCATCTTGGGTGTTAACGAGAAGCAAAAACTGTAGTTTCCAGTTGAGTATGTTATGCAAGGTTCGACAGAGTTCTGGCTTGTGAATTGGGCCACTTGAGTCCATTTCTTACTTACCAGGGTCAAGCAATTTCTAACTCCAATCTTCATGATCTCTGACATAGAGATTCAGCCTCAAGGGGAAGGTAAGAAGATGAAGTCAAGAGTGTCTGGAGGTCACCTGTAGTGAGCTTCTTGGAGAAATATTTTATATTATTGAGCTGTCAGATTTTTTTAATCTGCAGCCAACATTTCAGGTTGCTGGTGAGAGTCCACATATACTTAGTGTAAAAGGCTTTGCAATAGGAGTCAGAAAATCTGACTCTGGCTCTGCCACTGATTAAATCCTCCAGTTTCCAGTCTGTGGTGTCTTCCAGAACTAATATCCTACAATTATTCATAAATCAAGCTGCATATTGTGATGAAGCATGCTGGCAAAAGACAGGCCCATATGGGCGCGTATAATCCCCCTAAAGTCAATTATTAATGAAGTCTTCAGCTGGCAGATGCTGTATGCAAGGGCTGGTCTGGTGCCAACAATGTGATCTTCTGTTCCCATTTACAAATCAAGGCTATTGTAATCAATAAAGCCTTGTTAAACATTACTAAGGGAGTGGGCAAATGGTGCAGAGTTAATAACCTCTTACACATGCTATTGTGTTTTTTTCTTGATCCACAATGTCCTCTTCTCTCTGCTGAATCTTTTTTCTGCCACAATAGATGCTTGCACTAAACATACTCTAATTCACTTACCTCTAATATTCTAATATTAGGCATTATTTATTTATCATTTATGCTACAATTCAGAGGAAGTCATTTCACATTGATGCCTGGAACTGGCCCCAGTTTTGTTGCTAGAATAATAATTAGGCATTTAGCCAGCTTAAATGAATTGGAAAGCTTTTGATATTTTAGAAAAGACCAAGAAATGTTAACTAAATTATTTATTGTCTCATGGTGAAAGCTACTCATTGAACAACTATATGATGCATTTTGGTATTTGTTTGAGTTAGAAAAATCATTGTCCATGGCCGGGCGCGGTGGTTCACGCCTGTAATCCCTGCACTTTGGGAGGCCAAGGCGGGTGGATCACCTGAAGTCAGGAGTTCAAGACCAGCCTGGCCAACATGGCAAAACTCTGTGTCTACTAAAAGTAGCCAGGCGTGGTGGCACACGACTGTAATCCCAGCTAGTTGGGAGGCTGAGGCAGGAGAATTACTTGAACCTGGGAGGCGGAGGTTGCAGTGAGCGAGATCGTGCCACCGCACTCCAGCCTGGTGACAAAGCAAAACTCCGCCTCAAAAAACAAAAGAAAAAAAGAAAAATCATTGTCCACTAATGGTACAAAAAACTTAGATTGGGGCTGGACACGGTGGCTCACCCCTGTAATCCCACCACTTTGGGAGGCTGAGGCAGGTGGATCATTTGAGGTCAGAAATTTGAGACGAGCCTGGCCAACATGGCAAAACCTCATCTCCACTAAAAATACAAAAATTAGCTGGGCATGGTGATACGTGCCTGTAATCCCAGCTACTCAGGAGGCTGAGGCAGGAGAATCGCTTGAACCCAGGAGACAGAGGCTGCAGTGAGCCAAGATCGCGCCACCGTACTCCAGCCTGGGCGACAGAGTGAGACTTTGTCTCAAAAAAAAAAAAAAAAAAAAAAAAAAAAAAATTTCTCTATATTGATGTTCTGTATTCAGTTGAAAAAAAGCAGAGGATGAATTTGGACCAGACTGCCCAGTGGAATCTCGCTCATCGGGACTCCACTATCTGAATATGTGATTACTTTAATTTTTGAACATGCAACATTAACTTAGTACTTTCATGCAGAAAGTGCCCTGGTAATGCTAGAAACAGCTAACCCATACAGAGAGCTTGCTTGTGCCTTCCCCCATCTAACATCTTTACATACACTAACCTGCTTAATCCTAACAACAACCTTAAGAGACACATGCTACTAACACTTCCAGTTTACACATGGGAAAATTGGGAAGGTAACAATATTGTCTCATAAACGGTAAACCCAGGCAGCCTCCTTCCAGGATCCCAGAACTTAGCCCATTTGTCCCTAATGTACATTTGCAGTGTGTTTTTGTAGAGAGCCTGTCATAGGCTGAAACTTCACTTATTCAGAAACAGAGAATTCGTGTTTTCTAATAGCACCAGAGGATCTTGGCGTTGATAGGATCCACAGAGACATTCGGTCCAATCCCTGCCACATCCCCTCAAGGGGAGCAGCCATCTTCTCTGTCCTCAACCTAGGAACAGGAACTCACTACATCCTGTAGCACTCTTCTCCCATCTCAGAGAGCTGGGACCATTGGAAATGGCTTTCTTTCCTTAAGCTGAAATGGGCTTTTTCTTTTTCATTTTTCTTAGAGACAGGATCTCACTGTCGCCCAGGCTGGAGTGCAGCGGCCAATCTTGGCTCACTGCAGCCTTGAACTCTTGGGCTCAAGCAATCCTCTTACCCCAGCCTCCCAAGTAGCTGGGACTACTATGCCAGCTAATTTTTAAGATTTTTGTAAAGATAGGGATCTCATGATGGCTGGTCTCAAACATCTAAACTCAAGGGATTCTCCCACCTTGGCCTTGCCAAATGATGGGATTACAGGCATAAGCCACGGCCCCCAGCCTGAAATATATTTTCTATAATTTCACCTGCTGGCCAGAATTTTGCTCTTGAAGCCGCATGAAGACATGGACTCTGTCTTCCTCTTAACACCCTTCAAACATCTAGAAGAGTGATTATGCACCATGCTGAATCATATTTTTCCTGGCTCCTGGCTCATCACTCAAATGCTCCTGTTTCAAGATCCAGTGATTCTGATTACTCCTCACTGGGTGAACTTTGGGGAAAATTTCATTTGAAATGTAGGACCTGGAGACAAAGATAGTGTCAGAGGCCTCAAGCATTGCTCCACAACTGTGGACCCTTCTCTGGTGCTGACCTAGACCTAAAAGCCTTCTGCAGGACGCGTGGCTGAGCCACACGGCTCACTCACAGCCAACTAGTCACCCACCCCTGCTCCAGGGGACCTTTTTTTCATATTAAACGTTTATTAAATCAAATCTTCCCTATTATATGTATATTTTTAGTTATCTTTTTTTTTTTTTTTTTTTTTGAGATGGAGTTTCACTCTTATTGCCCAGGCTGGAGTGCAATGGTGCCATCTCAGCTCACTGCAACCTCTGCCTCCCGGGTTCAAGTGATTCTCCAGCTTCAGTCTCCAGAGTAGATGGGATTACAGGTGACTGCCACAACATGCGGCTAATTTTTGTGTTTTTAGTACAGACGGGGGTTTCACCATGTTGGCCAGGCTGGTCTCAGAGCTCCTGACCTCAGGTGATCCACCCACCTGGGCCTCCCAAAGTGCTGGGATTACAGGCGTGAGCCACTGCACCCGGCCTAGTTATTCTTTTAAACTCAGTGTAGGATTTAATATTTATCACTAATGGCGGGATCCCTCCTCAAGCCCACAGAGAGAAAGGGGGAGGGAGGGAGGAAGAGAAAAACAGAGATTATTGTGCACTCATTTCACCCCAGGAGACTTTTCTAGGTACAGTAAAGAAATTCAAAGGACCTTTAATTAGCTCACAGATATAGTGAGTTATTTCATAAGGGAAAAACAAAAACATAAGATGATATTTGCAGAGAGCTAAGCTGGACCCTAAAGTAAAGGTAACCAAAGCTAAAGCTCTAACAACTTTCAGAGCCTGGGGAGATTTTCCTAGACTGTTTCCCTTGTGGAAAAGCAATCAAATAGATGCTATAATTTTAGACATTTTTGGAAACAGGAGTCAGCCTGAACGTCATAGATGCCAACCTGAAGTTTGTGGTATGTGGGTCATTGTTTTGTCACATGTGACACGGTTTCCACACACAACAGGTTGAATTTAGAAAAACCTGTTAATAGACTAGCAGTCAAAGCCAGAAGCAAGTCTGAAAGCTGGGCCGGTAGAGAATAAAATATCCCTTGATGACGTTGGCAGAACCAATAAACACACGACCTCAAAAGTAAGGAAATGATTATTCATAGTTTTAGACAATAGTTCTCTATGTTGCATAAGCTGTGTTTAAATAATTCATAGCTACACAATCAAGATCCCACATGCAAACTACAATAGATTCTGTGTGTGCGTACCAAAGGCGTTTAAAATATTAGTGTGTTTGGAGATGGTTTTCATTTTCCTCCCAAACATTTTCATAGTCTTCAAAATCACACAACAGATTTTGAGTTTAAAAATCAACAGGGAAAAATGGAACACTGATTTAAAATAATATGAAAAAAATGGCCTAACATTTAGAACAACAGCTTCTCCCCCTATTTGTTGCAAGGTGGAACTAATTGGCTTGTTACAAAGCAGAGAGCTGATTTTAAATTATAATGTAAGGAAATAGTCATTATTAGATGTTTTGAAACTTAGTGAGACAATATAAAATGCAAAAGGAACATCATAGAAAAGACCTTACTGTTGTATTGACTGCAGTAAGAATCAAAAGCAATAGACCTAGGATGCCTGTAACACCCACTATCCCCAAGTGAGAGGGAAACTGAGTCAAATAACACTTTCCAAGGAGGTGGAGGAATTATAATGAGGATCTATTCTTTTCTGACACTTTCTTATCTTTCTTCAAGGGCATTTTGTATAGGGAGTTACTAAAGCTTGACATTCTCTGGCTATAATAATGGGAGGAACGAGAGCAGGACCCCTGGTGAGCTGAAAATCAGGAAGGAGTTGTAGGGAGAAGAGAGACCAGTTTTTCCAGGTGTCCCACAATCATATTGACTAAGACATCAATCTCCTTGGCAAAGATGGATAATCTATGTTTTCTGTCTCCCTAGGGCACAAAGACATCCGTATTGACACTATAACATTGGCCATGGGAATAAAAGAAAGAAAATGAGATTAGTACTTAACACACATGATTTAGTTTAATCAATTTTAATACAGTTCCCATAAATATAGGTAGAAAAAGGGAAAACTGTCTTCGTTATTATTTAGAGAATTTAATGATGGTTGCAGGGGAAAGGTCATATTGAAAATGCAAAGTATCTAACAAAAAAGATATAAGCAGAAGATTTCTTCCAAGAATAGTCCGTCCATGGGCAGTAAAATACATATATCAGAAAAAGAAAAACGTGGATGTGCTTGTGCTTTGTAGGTAAGTCACCCAGCTTTCTGTCTTTTCTTGTTCTATCTGTCCTTTCTTCAATTTCTATGCCTACTTACTCCACGAGAGTGTGATTTTCATTTTAAATACATTTTAAGTATTCACTCAGTTGAAAACTATCCCCCAAATGCAAATCAAACATAGATTATATAAATTCAGTTTGCAAAGGTCTTAAAAAATGAATTTGTGGATCCAAATGTAACAAAAATACGTATTCTAGTCATCTCATTTTTAAGAAATATAAATATATCCATGAAATTAATGACCTATGAGGAGTTTTGTTTGCTCTCCAAACGATTAGGAATCCAGGAAGGAATGCTGTTGGAGGAGGTTTTGGCAAGGGTTTTGAGTGCAAAACACAAAAACACACAATGGGAGTTGGAAAATATTTGGAAAACTCAAAAAACAACAGCTTATGCTAATTCTCAGCTGATTTGTGGCTAGCTTTCACTTTTCACCTCAGTAGGACTGATGGGGGAAAAACACCAAGGGCCCTGTGGCCTGCTCTGGTGACAGATGTTTTATTCTAATGCCATTGTTAAGAGAATCATGGACCGTCGTGGCCTGAGATGGCTGTATATTTATTAGGAAACAGAAAATGTGGCAAGACAACCTTTCTCTGCCATTAAAGACAATCAGACACAATATACCAGATTTGTGAATATAGCTCCCCTGATGTGAGCCCCATTTTCCAAGATAGAAACAAACAATAAACACAAACAAAACAAAGAAACACCCCATAACACAGAACTACAGCCACACACTTTAATAAAACATATTGTATAAGTAACTGATATTTAGACTAGTGATTTTGAAGATTTTACAGCCCCAGAGCCATTTCTGAAATTCCACATGTAAGCTCACTGTGACAACAAATAAGGGTGGTGCTGTGGTTGCTGCAGCCTGGAAGTGGCCCTGAGCTCTGCCTGCCCAGGTCCTTCTTGTTCCCAGGGGCCTAAAGAATCTAAGTTGAAGAGCCACTAATTCAGAGAGATTAACTACCAATGGATTTTTGGGACATATCCCTGACACAAAAGTACTTAAATATTTAAAGGCAGCATATGGCCCTCCATCCAAAAAAACAAAATTTTTAAGAGAATATTTTTATTCAATTAAATGAATATTTTAAAAAATCCTTTAGCCTCCTATTGTATCTGGATCATTTTTACTCTTAAAGAGATAGAACCATACATTCCAAGTTCACTTAGTGGCACCAACCTTCACTCCCCTTCTTCCACATCTCTCTATAGGGCTTACCCACATTTCTTCAGTTGTCAAGTTCTGTTTGTTCTAGATCTCAAACACCTCTCAATTCCATCCCTCCTTCTTCATTCCCACAGCAGCTTTCCTAACTTAGGACCTTATCAATTTTCCATGTAGATCCCAGGGTGATCATTCTAAAAGCCAAAAATATAGATTGCTTCACTTGCATGCTTGAACTCCTCCACTGGTGCTCCTGTGTTTACAATCAAGTCTGCACTCCTTCCTGGGGCACCCAAAATCTGTGTGGACCTGGATCTCAGCTACCTGTCAATTTCACGTTGCCATACAGGGAGACCACCCTCATCATCCCATGAACCCATTTGCCTCTATGTCTTTGTACTTTTCTTGCTGCTTCCAATGCCCTTCATTTTAAGCCTTTCCACAACCCTGAAATCATTTTGCCTCCTACCTTTTCCATTTGACCTCTACACATCATTTAAGACTCAGCTCCTAGGCTGGGCACTGTGACTCATGCCTGTAATCTCAGCACTCTGGGAGGCCAAGGCAGGTGGATCATTTGCAGTCAGGAGTTCGAGCCCAGTCTGGCCAACATGGTGAGACTGAATCTCTACTAAAAATACAAAAATTAGCCGGGCGTAGTGGCACATATCTGTAATCCCAGCTACTCGGGAGGCTGAGGCAGGAGAATCAATTGAACCCAAGATTGCACCACTGCACCACTCCAGCCTGGGCAACAGAGAAAGACTCTGTCTCAGGAAAAAAAAAAAAAAAAAAAAAAGACTCAGCTCCTATGTCATCTTTTAATCCCTTCTTCTTTCCTTAAATGAAGTAGAAACTTTCTTCTTTATGCAATCTGAATATATTACACAATTCTTTTAAGCGTGCCTCTTTGTATTATAATCATTTACTGACTAGTTTTCATTTTTTACATTGTGAGCTCTTTGAGGACAGAGATTCTTTTTTTATTATTATTTTTATTATACTTTAGGGTTTTAGGGTACATGTGCACAATGTGCAGGTTTGTTACATATGTATCCATGTGCCATGTTGTTTTGCTGCACCCATTAACTCGTCATTTAGCATTAGGTATATCTCCTAATGCTGTCCCTCCCCCCTCCCCCCACCCCACAACAGTCCCCGGAGTATGATGTTCCCCTTCCTGTGTCCATGAGTTCTCACTGTTCAATTCCCACCTATGAGTGAGAACATGCGGTGTTTGGTTTTTTGAGAGGACAGAGATTCTTGTTATTCATCTTTGTGTCATCGAGTTGAGCTGGAACTTAATAGCACTCAATACATACGTAAGGAATTAATGAATGAGGGAATAAATGCATGTGTATTCAACCTAGAATACAGATGCTGGGAAAATTCAGGGAGGGAGTTTAACAGATAAAAGGTAAAGACTTCTATCGACTCACTTTAGTAAAGACGATGGATAAGGTCAGCCTTGATCCTGTTCCCAGACTTAATTATTCATTCATATACTCACTCACTTATTTAACAAATATTTGCTGAGTGTCTGCCATACTTATATATATATATATATATATATACACACACACACACACACACACCACATTTTCTTTATCCAGTCTATCACTGATGAGCATTTAGCCTGCCATGTTTCAGGTACTGTACTAGGCACTAGAGTTCTACAAATAATAAAATACTCTTTCTGCTCTCAAGGAATACATAGCCCAGAGGTGGGGGTCAGAACTTGTATTAGTCCGTTCTCATGCTGCTATGAAGAAATACCTGAGACTGGGTAATTTATAAAGAAAAGAGGTTTAATTGACCCACAGTTCCACATCCCTGGGGAGGCCTCAGGAAACTTACAATCATGGCAGAAGACACCTCTTCACAGGGCAGCAGGAGAGAGAATGAGTGCAAGCAGAGGAAATGCCAGACACTTCTAAAACCATCAGATCTTATGAGAACTCAGTTACTGCCACAAAAACAGTATGGGGAGAAATTGTCCCCATGATTCAGTTATATCCCATCTGGTCCCTCCCACAACATGTAGGGATTATGGGGATTACAATTCAAGATGAGATTTAGGTGGGGACACAGCCAAACCATACTAGACATGCAAAACATAAGTGCCATACAGAACTGTGGGAGCCACAAGAGAGGAGGGGGCATGATGGAAGTTGAAGGAGAGTGTGGTGTATCCCACTGCCCTATGGAAGTACTGTCTAAAGAGTGTCCTTGGAGGTGAGTGTGGCAGAAGGCACGTTGACCAAGGGAGATGGTAGGTGCAAATGCCATGGGGCTAAAGAAGTGTGCCACAAGTAAGAGAAATGGACATAATGTAAGGCAAAATTGTCACAAGCCCAGACTTGAGAAAGCAGACCTGTATTGAAAATTCAATTCTCCACTTGTGTAACCTTGGGAATGTTATACCTGCTGTAAAATGGAGGTAAGAATAGTACCTACCTGATAAGAATGTTGTGAAAATTAATTGCAAAGTAAGTGAAATCCTACCCGGGAGGCCCTTGGCACAATATGTGTGGCACAATGATCATGAGGATGGTTGCTGGAACTACAGCAACAAAGAACAGAACAAGATGAGTCTAAATGAGACTGGCATGACCCCAGTGAAGGAGGGTCTTCTGCACCATGCCAAGGAGTTTTAATCTGTAATCACTGACTGAAAACCTAGGAGGAATTTTAAGTAACACAGTGCTAAATAATCAGATTTGCATCTTAACATCTCTCAGTTAACTGTGTGAAGGATGAATTTAAAACTAGCATGAGAGGATAAATGAGGGCTGAACTGAGACAACAGCTGGGGCATTGTGAGGAGATGATTTTTTTTTTTTGTTTGAGACAGAGTCCTGCTGTCATCCAGGCTGGATTGCAGTCGTGCAATCTCTGCTCACTGCAACCTCCACCTCCTGGGTTCAAGTGATTCTCCTGTCTCAGCCTCCCAAGTTGCTGGGACTACAGGTGCACACCACCACTCCTGGCTAATTTTTTTTGTATTTTTAGTAGAGATGGGGTTTTACCATATTGGTCAGGCCGGTCTCGAACTCCTAACTTCAGGTGATCCACCTGCCTTGGGCTCCCAAAGTGCTGGGATTACAGGCGTGAACCACTGCGCCTGGCCAAGAGGCCAGATCTTGTAGACGTTAAGGAGTAGAAACAATAGGACTCACCCACCAGCAGTTGGTGAGAGGGATGGGTAAAAGAAAGACAATGACCTTTAGATTTCTGGCTGAAGTGACTGAAGTGGGAAATCGTTAACCAAGAGAAGAAACACAGGAGGTAGAACCAACTGGAGGGGAAATAAGAGTTTCATTTTAGATGGTAAGTTTCTCAGCCTATGGGATATCTAGGCAGAGCTGCCAGTGAGTTATTGATAAGTGAATGTGGTGCGGCCTGGACTTACAGAAAGGAAAGCAATAGCATATTATTTATCATCACTTCAAGCTATAGAAATAGAAGTGTTTACCTGGAAAAGCAGTTTAAAATCTGAGGAGAGCAGATTACTACATTTGTAGGTAACTAAGTCATAGGGACAAAATATCTCAAGAATGAACTCTCTAAAGAGACTTTGACTCAATTTCAAAATGGCTGGAAGGAATCCATCCTGCAGTTCTCCAGCCGGAACCATTGAAAAAAGACCTCATAAGGCTTTTTGTATCTGGGATCATTTACAAATTGTTTAAACATTGTCTCAGTAACAGAGAGTAGCTGTGAAAACGCCGACTTTAAGCCTTCACTTTGGGAGAGTAAGGGTAGCCATACTGGGCTGTGTAAAGATCTCAGGATTATTCTAGAAATAACCAGAGCACCTTAAACTTCAATATTAAGCATACTTCATTTAGCTAGAGATGTCAGCACATGGTGGCTATGCTGAGATGTCCAAGTAAGTGTATGGAGAATGTTAGCCTCTCCTTTAAAATACTCAAGTCATGGGGGACCATAAAGAGGGGAAATCGGGTCCATCAATAGGGAGATGGTTTTAAAAAATGTGGGGGGATATATACAATATCCCAGCAATTTTTTTCATACTCCCATACATAGAAATTAATTGTGACCAAATTCTTATTAACATATTCTGATGTATTAAAGATGCTCTAGGACTACGAATATGCATATTACATGTTAAAAAAAAAAAGTTATAATTTTTTTGAGACAGGGTCTGGCTCTGTCATCCAGGCTGGAGTGCAGTGGCACAATCTTGGCTCACTGCAAACTCCACTTCCTGGGCTCAGGTGATCTTTCCACCTCAGCCTCTCGAGTAGCTGGGACTACAAGCCTGCACCACCACGCCTGGCTAATTTTTGTATTTTTTTGTAGAGACGGGTTTCACTATATTCCCCAGACCAGTCTTGAACTCCTGAGCTCAAGCTATCTGCCTACCTCAGCCTCCCAAAATGCTAGAATTACAAGCATGAGCCACCCTGCCCAGTCTAAATTATAATTTTTATCGCGCATTTGTTAAAGTCCTCTAGAGATGCTAATTTTTATATTTCTTTTTATCTTTTGAATAAAGACAAGGTCTCCCTATGTTGCTCAGGCTGGTCTCAAACTCCTGAGCTCAAGGCATGAGCCACTGCACCCAGCCTAGAGTTGTCAATTCTGCCTTACAACTGCTCACCCATTTCCCCTATCCCTGCCCCTACCTCCAAAGAACAATTCTATCATATCCCCCAATGTTATCATCTACTGCCTTTACACATTTATACTGTATGAAGTTATTTGTTTATACATTTCTCCTCCTCTCCATAAGAATGAAAGCTCCATGAAAGGGAAGGAATTTGTGACTCTTCTCCATGACTGTGTTACCATCTCTTAGCACAGAACCTAGCACATAGTTGGTACTCCAAACGGGTGTGTTCAATAAGTTGAACAAATGAAGAGAGTTTTTTTTAATAAGTTTTACCATATTAGAGAGGACTTCTCTGATCACCCTATCTAAAATACCATCCCTCAACACTTCCTGTATCTTTACCCTCTTTTTTCTTCTTAACATTCATCACTACCTGATAGATTCTGTATTTATTGGTTTCTGTCTATCTGCCCCATAAGCATGTGAGCTCCGTGACCACAGGCTGTTATTTTCACTGCTGTACCCCTCCCTGGCACTTAGAACAGTACCTAGCAAGCTCAATGCTGGGCAGTAAAGCAGGTTGCATAAATCACTGGATCTACATTAAAATTTGGATTACATGTTACAGTTATTTTCCTTATATGCAGTACACTATTTTTTTCTGCCTTAATTGTGATTGATATATTGACATCATCGTTCTATTAATTCTAGTTCACATACATCACCCAGGTGCTGTGATAAGTGTGAAGCTTCAAGTCGGTGATATTTGTGCTGGCATCTTTCTCCCTTGCCAGATGCTCTACTTTTCCCTCCCCTCTTCTTCCCCAGGCCTCTCCCCCAAACACTCACGAACTCACGGCCTCATGCTCTCTCCAGTCTTCTAGATCAGCAGATCCAGGCTGGGCCCCTAATCTGAACTTCTGTCTTTCGCTATCATAATTTATCTCTCCACTTCTCTGGGTATTGACAACTATTTTGAGTAACTATGTACTCCCTGCATTACAGCCATCACATAATTCAATCTTCATAACAGCCCTAATGAGTAGTCTATTAATACTACCCCTCATTATAAGCAAGAAAACAAACACTAAACTTGAACTTGTAAAGATAATACAATCTTGTGGCCGGGCGTGGTGGCTCACGCCTGTAATTCCAGCACTTTTGAGAGGCCGAGGTGGGCGGATCACCTGAGGTCAGGAGTTCAAGACCAGCCTGGCCAACACGGTGAAACTCCATCTCTACTAAAAATACAAAAATTAGCCAGGTGTGGTGGCAGGTGCCTGTAATCCCAGCTACTTGGAAGGCTGAGGCAGGAGAATCACTTGAACCTGGGAGGCTCAGGTTGCAGTGAGCTTAGATCACACCATTGCACTCCAGCCTGGGTGACAAGAGCGAGACTTCATCTCAAAAAAACAAAAAAATACAGTTTTGTTTATAAAGGTCCAGTTTTAAGCTTTGATGTTTGTGTTATATATTGCTTTTCATCCACGGTTCCTGGTTCATAACTCCCATAGCCCTTGTTACCATCTTTTGTTATGTTGGGTGTGTTGGGCCTCACGGGCAGGCCTCAGGATATAGAATCTCTCTCCTGTCCTCCTTCCACTGGCCCCAAGGCAGGACTCTAATCTTCCCCCACCTTTCTGATTGTAGGTCCTAAGACCCTCCCAAAAGAGGGTCCTGCCTTATACACTGGAGGAAGGAATGTTGTCATCACAAAGCTTCCATAAAAACCCAAGAGGACAGGGGTCAATAAGCTTCAGATAGTGAACATGTAGAGGTTCCTGGAGGGTGGTGCCCCAAGGTGAGCATGGAAGCTCCTCACCCCTTCCTCCATACTTTGCCCTGTGCGTTTCTTCATCTGTATCCTTTGCAATATCCTTCATAATAAACCAGTAAACATAAGTGTTTCCCTGGGTTCTGTGAGCTGCTCCAGCAAATTAATAGAACCTGAAGAGGTGGCTGTGGGAACCCTAACTCGAAGCCAGTAGGTTAGAAGTTCAGGAAGCCTGGACTTGCTACCTCTGGTGTCTGGGGTTATGGGAAGCAGTCTTATAGGACTGAACCCCCAGCCTGTGGGATCTGACATATCTCCAGGTAGATGGTGTCGGAATTGAACTGGAAGACACCCCACTGTTGTCCACTGCTTGGTGTGTGAGGAAAAACCCCCACACATTTGTTCACAGAAGTCTTCTGTGTTGATGATTGAGGTGGTGATATAAGAGTAGCAGGAAAACATGCTTTGAGAGAGTTTTTCCTGCATCATGGCTCTGATCTAAAAAGCGGTGTGTCCTTCCCACAATTACCATTGCCAAATGTCAAAGACCAGCAGTCCCCAACCTTTTTGGCACTAAGGACTGGTTTCATGGAAGACAATTTTTCCATGGAAGTGGGGTCAGGGGAGGGGATGGTTTTGGGATGAGACTGATCCACTTCAGATCATTAGGAATTAGGTTCTCATAAGGAGCAGGCAACCTAGATCCCTCGCATGCTCGGTTCACAATAGGGTTCGTGCTCCTGTGAAAATCTAATCCCCCACTGATCTGACAGGAGGCGAAGCTCAGGCGGTAATGCTGGCTCACCTGCCTGCTGTGTGGCCCAGCTCCTAACAGGCCATGGACCGGTGGCCTGGTGTTGAGGACCCGTCAAAGACAACCCAAGGAGGCTGCTGCTAAGAATAGCTGAGTGTACACTTTCTCTTAGGGTAAGGGAGAGGCTTGGGGAGGAAAATTTCCATTTTAACATGATATTGCCTGAGACTTAATACTTCAATACAAAGGAGTATATCTCAATTGTGGGGCTTATGGGCACTTAGGCAGATTTGTGCAAGACACAGTCTTGATCAAGACACTTCAAGGCATCTTCCTTTTAATCTTACTATATAAGAAACCACCTTGCATGCGTGTTGCCAAGCCTGGTAGAAATTAGAGCAGAAAGTGTTTAATTAATGATGTGTTGCTTTACCTCCCCAGCTGAGCCAAATTATCCTCCAAGATCATTAGAGCCCGGTTGGAATAAACTGACTAATATGAGCACTAAGCATTTCCTAACTTATGAAATACTTCTATTGCCATTTATATGTCTTAACTATTTTTTCCTACTTAACTATTTTAGCCATAAGATATAGAATTTTAAATTTCAGAGACAAGCCTGAAATTTAGAGGCCTCAATGAGATCTGGCCCAACACCCTAAAGTCACCAGTTCTATTTTCACTTTAGTAATGGAAGGCATTTTTTGGTTGAAACTTTTTTTTTCCTAGTAAGTCCTTATCAAGAACTCAAGGAACAATAGAAATATTAGCGGATTCTTAGGCCAGGCACACTGGCTCACCTATAATCCCAGCACTTGGACCAGGAGTTTGAGATCAGACTGGCCAACATGGTGAAACCCCCTTCTCTTTAAAAAATACAAAAATTCGGCAGGCGTAGTGGCACATGCCTGTAATCCCAGCTACTCAGGAGGCTGAGGCATGAGAATCGCTTGAACCCGGGAGGCGGAGGTTGCCATGGGCCAAGGTCGCACCACTGCACTCCAGCCTGGGTGACAGAGCAAGACTCTGTCTCAAAAAGAGAAAAAAAGAAAAATATTAGTGGGTTCTTGACCTGGTTTGCTTCCCCTCAAATTGAGGCTGTTTCTGCACAATAATTACCTGAAGCGTCCATTTTTGTTTGTTTTGTTTGTTTTGAGACGGAGTCTTACTCTGTCACCCAGGCTGGAGTGCAGTGGCATGATCTCGGCTCACTGCAACCTCTGCCTCCCGGGTTCAAGCGATTCTCCTGCCTCAGCCTCCTGAGTAGCTGGGACTACAGGCATGTGCCACCACGCCCAGCTAATTTTTGTATTTTTAGTAGAGACGGGGTATCACCGTGTTGGCCAAGACGGTCTCAATCTCTTGACCTCGTGATCTGCCTGCCTCGGCCTCCCAAAGTGCTGGGATTACAGGCATGAGCCACCGCACTCGGCCGAAGTTTCCGTTTTTAACCAGCTCTATTATGTCATATAGACACAAACTTCTTGAAAAGTTAAATATAACTTCTGGGATGGATCACCTGTGTATCACACATTATGCAAGTCTTAGAACATACTTAGGAGGTAAATTCTCATTTTTACAGATGGGGAACTGAGCACCAGAGAAGTTAAGTAACTTGCCCAAGGTCACACAGCTAGTGAATTTGAACCCAGGTAGTCTGATGACATTAGAGCTCCAAATCTTAACCATTAAACACTATAAACACATAATTAATTCTAATTAATTAACAAGAATTTGCCTAGTGTCCATATTTTATAGCTTTTATTTGTAACTGACCTGTGTGTGGATTTTATTTATTTATTTGAGACAGAATTTCACCCTGTCACTCAGGCTTGGAGTGCAGATTCGAGATCTCGGCTCACTGCAACCTCTGCCTCCGAGGCTCAAGTGATCCTCCCACCTTAGCCTCCAAAGTAGCTGGGACTACAGGTGTGCATCCAGGTAATTTTTGAGGGTTTTTTTTTTTTTTTTTTAAGGCAGGATTTCACCATGTTGCCCAGGCTGGTCTCAAACTCCTGGGTTCAAGCAATTGGCCTGCCTCAGCCTCCCAAAGTACTGGGATTACAGGCATGAGCCACCACGACCGGCCTGGATTTTACTTGTTGATGGGAATCCTAGGAGGATGGGAAGGGAGAAGATAGTATATGAAGCAATGAAGTACATTTTCCAGCTTGCCATCTCCCAGATTTCAAATAAGTACTTACACAATCCTGTAGATGTCAAGATTTAGAGTGTTTTGTCGGCTGACTTGCTGGCTTTCCCTATAACCAACTGACCTACTTTAAAAATGTGTTTAAGTGGCCATTAAAGATTTAATCTCCTGAATGAGTCAAAGATGAAACTCAAGGTTATTCAGCTCTAAAGAGACATAGGGCACCTGAGAAGAGGCAATAGCTTCAGATGAAACCAGCCAGATGCATTCAACACACATCAAATGAGAAACACCTATGAGCCATGAGAGAGAGGACAGTTCTCTTCCCTTGAGAAGGCCTGGATGACATCCTCATCTGTGCCTTTTCCTGGTGGCAGAGAAGAAGGCGTCTATGTCAAGTCATAGGAGATGAGTGTCTCAGAAGGCTCAGGCTGGTTGCCATTAACTTGTGTGTCCAGCCAAGCAGTTGCTTAGGGCATCTTTGCTGAGCTTCTCTGCACCAAGTGCTATGATCCAAGTTGGAGATTCACAATGAGCAAAACCAGATGTGAAATTGCCCTCTTAGAGCAGACCATTTTGTGTTGGAGACAGAATGTAATCAAATCATCTCACGCATGAATATATCATTACAAATCCTCATAAGTGCTATAAGCAAAGAAATAGAGTTCGGCGACAAGATAGAATAAAGACCTTGCAGAAGTGACAATTTAACAGAAACATCAGCAGACATTAACCAAAGGGTAAGGGGCGGGGGTGGCTTCCAGGCAGAGGGAACAGCATGTACAAAAGCCTCATGGTAGCAGGGCCACTAGTCCAGACAGCATCTGTGTGCAGATTAGAAAACAGTTACCAACTCCTCAATCCCTTTGCCTCTACTGGAAAATTGTCTTAATTTACTAATTTTGTGTTAGAGCAAGACTTTTTACTGCAAGCTTCCAGAAAACTGTTTAGACAATTCTATAATACATCATCTGGAGTGTTCATGGCAGAACCCTATGCCATCTGATAGCATAGTGATCAGACGCCTGTGGCTACTGAGCTCTTAAAATGTGACTAATTGAGATGTGCTATGCTACAAAATACACATTAGATTTTAAATATTTAGTGTAAAAAATATAAACTATCTCAATTATTTTTATATTGATTGTATGTTGAAATTATACTATTTTGATATATTAGGTTAAATAAAACATATTCCTAATTACACTTGGTTTTTGGTTAGTTTTATTTTTACTTTTTTAAAAATGCTACAAGAAAATTTAATTTAAAATTCCATTCGTGGTTTGTGTTTTGAATGATATTTGTATTCAACAGCATCAGTGCACCCTTTGATAGGGCAGCCTTGGGTGCTGCACAGCCTGCCAGACAATACCACACACCCTGCATGGCAGGGCTGGACATGACAAGCACAGGGAAATGAAAGGAGGCCAGAGTGATCGTCACTCTGAGGGCAAAGGAGAGAGCAGTGCAAGATAAGGTAAGGCCAGCTCATGCCAAGTCTCATCTTCTAAGCCTGGAGAGTTCAGTAAGTTACACCTTTTGTTCCCTGTTCATGGATATTTCCCTTGCTTTGAAGTTTGTCCATTCAGTGATTTATCTGAAATGGATGGATGAACAAGATAATCTCTACTGTTAAGGGGTGCACAGTTGAGCAGGAGATGAGGGCAAGCAAGTCAGTCTTCAATTGGGTATGAAAAGTCTGTGCTAGGCTAAGCCCCCAGCGCTAAATTGTGTGCTGTTATTGATAGAGATGCCAGCCAAGAGAATGCAGAGAGTTCAGCAAAGACCTGTGCATTATTCCTGAGAAAAGACATCAGCACACGCTCTTCTGACGCTGGGCTCTCAGTCCAGAGGGGCAGCACACTGCCTGGGTGAAGCCAGGAAAAATGGAACCTACCCCGCCACTATTCCTGGAGACTTCTCAATGTCATGTGTGCATGTTTCTTTTCGACAGAAGGCATGCACAATTCTCTTTAGCATTCTGGATGAATATAAATTATGTCTCTGATCATACCTTCTAATCAGAAAAGAAATCTAGCCAGTACCTTTAGGGGTTCATCAAAAAAGGGTTAGTAAAGCTTCCCTTGAGAATACTAGGAAGTTGGATAAACCAGAAGCCAGAGATACAAGACTGTGTGATATGGAGCCCACAGCAAATCACTTGTCTCCACTCCCACCAAGAGAGTATCCATTCTTAGTAAGATGAATCCGAAGAACAGTCCTGAATAATACTGAAACAACATTAACTCTACACCAGACACTCTGCCACGGCATGTACATTAGTTCATTTTATCCTCTCAATAAACTTTATGAAATGTGTGGAATTGTACCTATTTTACTACTAGGAAAACTGATTCACAGAAACATTAAATGATTTGTCAAGTCTGACGGTTAGATGGAAGGAAAGATGCTATGAGAGAACTGGAGGCAGAAGAGCGGGCTTTGCTGTAACCCAGGAACAGAGGACTGCAGTGAACTTGCTATGTGTACATGAACATCAGACATTATAAAGCATGGCAGGCAGATCCCTGCTTCTCCATCGAGACGGGGCCTCACAGTGCAGTATGTAAGGAAGCAGGAGAGGAACGCACAAGGAGGCTGAGAGGGAGGCCGTTTCCTGGTTCTGATGCCATGCCGGGAGCACTGAGTATGCTCCCTTCTCCGTGAGAGGGAATGCGTTCAGATGGAAAGGAAATAGACTTGGAAGTAGACCAATAAGTTGGATTCTCAAGTTTTATATTGACCTGTTTAGCAACCTCAATAAAGTCATTCCAGCTCCCTGGAAATGTTTCTGAATCCAAAAAGTGAAAAGTTAAGATTGACTATACCTGATACCTCTACAAGCTCCAACAATCTGTAATCCGTGAACAAACAGGGCCCAACAGGGGCTTTCTCTAGCAGCTGTGGACTCAGAGAAGCTGGAGCTCTGGACTTGAGTTCTGTCCCTCCAGCAATGTGCCTCTGTTGTTTGATCTTCAAATATTTTTGAATCCTGAAACACACTCTCTTTTTCTTGTAAATTTCTCACTAAGAAATTAATGAAAATTGTATGAAAATATTTTTGAGAATAAATAAAACTGGCTGAGGAAGAAGGAAAATTGAGTTCTGGAGCAGCTAAGACATGAATTCCTTGTGTGATATCGAACAAACCCCTCTCACTCTTCCGATTTCCCCATGGGTCAAATGGGGAACTATATTATAATCAAATGACGTCATGAATGGAACACACTCTGAAGAGTACAAGGACTGGCACAAATAAATGTCTGACTTACTGTTGCCATTTTAATTGTTCATTTATCACACTGAAGTATCTAGATTTAAGATAAATCGCAGGTATAATGAAGGCCTTAATGCCCACCCTTAAGTGTTTTGTACTTGCTGGGCCATTTAAACTTCACAACAACACTCTGAGGTAGGTGTCACCATTTGACACTTCCTTTTTTTTTTTTTTTTTGAGACGGCGTCTCTCTCTGTTGCCTAGGCTGGAATGCAATGCAATGGTGTAATCTCGGCTCACTGCTACCTCCGCCTTCAGGTTCAAGCAATTCTCCTGCCTCAGCCTCCCAAGTAGCTGGGATTACAGGTATATGCCAGCATGCCCCACTAATTTTTGTATTTTTAGTACAGACAGGGTTTCACCATGTTAGCCAGGCTGGTCTTGAACTCCTGACCTTCAAGTGATCCACCTGCCTCGGCCTCCCAAAGTGCTGGGATTACAGCAGGCATGAGCCACCACTCCCAGACCACACTTCCATTTCCTAATGGAAGCAGGGAGAGTCTAAATAAACCTGCCCAAGGGTACACAGGTGATGAGTAGTCACGCAGGGCTTCAAATCCACGCAATGGGTTTGTGCTAGTCCTTGTACTCTTACCCAGTACCCTGTCTCACCTCTCAGTTCACATGGCTTAGAGCACCAGGTGCCAAGCATGTACCTATGTTTCACTTGTTGGGGGGGAGGAGAGGGGGGAGGGAGGAAAGAAAGAAGGGAAATCTAAGGATAAATTAGAAGACTTGATGTTATAAATTTTGAAGTATTCAACAAAATAGAAAGTAGCTAGATCATTATTTCTATGCATTGTTGACTTAAAGTGAAGGTCATTGTAAGATCTTTAAAGTGACTCATTTTTCTTGCACCCAGAGATCAGATGTCTGATTTTAAAGCATAAAACAATTTGCAAAATTGCTTTACAGTCTATTTCTTACAGAGGACCTAAATTGGATGGCATTTTGTGCTCATAATAATCTTCAAGGTCAGCATGCATTGAGACAGCTGCCAATATTGCATCAGAAGTGAGTGCCAAGCTTGTTCGTCCCTCCCGCCCACTGGAAGGTCTCCAGGAGAGGTAGAGGCTTATGGGTACAGACCAATCTGCAGTGAGAAACACCTGTGTACCCCAGCTCTGAACAAATAGGGTGAATTGACATTGACGTCAGCCACTGCGATGGCACAACAGTTAGGTGGGCTAATCTGTTTGTGCAAATAACCTTTGCTGCAGAAGATGCCCATGCCAACACTCAAGACTGGGTCACCTTAAGCTCCCACATTCATGTGAACTCTGGTGGTCTTTTCAGTATTCTGCCTGCAGTGACCTCGCTGGAATCCAGAAGGGGTGCTGCACCGTAGGCCAGAGGCGGACCTGGGAGCCAGATTGCCGGGTGAGGAGCCTGACTCTGCCATGCCCCTTTGTGTCACATTGAATGAGTCACAGGACTGTTCTGTGCCTCGGTCCCCTCATCTGTAAAATGGGAGTAGTGATAGTATCCACCTCAGGGGCTGCTGTGAGGGTTAAATGGGTGAGCACAGGTCAGGCTCTTAGAACAGTGATTGGTGCACAACAAGCATGAGCTGCCACGATTGTCATCCAGAGCGTTGCAGAGCCGTCACTTTCCACCCCTTCTCATCTTAAGATGGCACAACTATATATTAATTTTTTTATTGAGATATAATTCACAAAGCATGAAATTCACCATCTAAAAGTAAACAGCTCATTGTTTTTAGCATATTTTCTATATTGTGCAACCCCCACCACTATCTAATTCAGGATGTTTCTTATGACCCCAAAAAGAAGCCCTACCCGATAGGAGTCACTCCCTACCACTTCCTCCATCCCTTCTCACCCACGAGTCTGCTTTCTGTCCCTGTGGATTTGCCTATTTGGGACATTTCATACACATGGAATCATACAAATATGTGGCCTTTTGTGAGGATGACACAACCACAAAAGAAAGCTTCACACTTTGGAAGCAAAATAACAGGATCCCTCCACCCCTTCCCCGCAAAATAATAAAGCATCAGCTGCATCTGCTTGTGGTAACAGCCTCTCAGTGGGCTGACAGGAGGAGGCTCAGCTTGATTCGGGTTTTGAAACATGTTAGGCTTTGAAGTTCATTTTCCATCCCACGTAACACAACAGAGATGCAGAGCAGCAGGCCTATTGTTCCAGCCTCCCCCTTCCGCATTTTCCACAAAGGTCGGCAGAGTACCCCTGACGACTAAGTCTCATTACTGACTACGAATCTCCCCTGCTAGAAGACGCGCTCCTTCAGACCTGACCTATAGAAGGAGACTTACGGTAGAAGCTTCATGAAATGATGAACCCTTTGCAAAACTCATGACAGGCCCAGGTTAAGAATCCTCATGGGCGGCTGGGCGCGGTGGCTCACGCTTGTAATCCCAGCACTTTGGGAGGCCGAGGCAGGTGGATCACGAGGTCAGGAGATCAAGACCACGGTGAAACCCCGTCTCTACTAAAAATACAAAAAATAAGCCGGGCGTGGTGGCGGGCGCCTGTAGTCCCGGCTACTCGGAGAGGCTGAGGCAGGAGAATGGCGTGAACCCGGGAGGCGGAGCTTGCAGTGAGCCGAGATTGCGCCACTGCACTCCAGCCTGGGTGACAGAGCGAGACTCCGTCTCAAAAAAAAAAAAAAAAAAAAAAAAGAATCCTCGTGGGCTTAAATCACATGAGCAGTGGTTCTTTAATTATTTTGTATTTTTAGTAGATACACGGTTTCATCAAGTTGGCCAGGCTGGTCTTCAACTCCTGGCCCCAAGTGATCCACCGACCTTGGCCTCCCAAATTGCTGGGATTACAGTCGTGAGCAACCGTGCCTCGCCAGTGGTTCTTGCTTTAAAATATCCCGGCGTCATCTGTTAGCCTGAGAGATGCTATTTAATTGCTTATAAGTGGGTAAACCTCAATATTGCTCTTAGAAACAAATAATGCAGAATAAAAGACATCTCAAACTCATTCTCAATTTGGAAGAAAACAAAAGTATGTTGTATTGGTTTCTCAAATCCCTGAGATCTTGTGGAGAATCGCAGCATGGAAGGGAGGAGGTTATAGCCAGAAGTAGGGTAACATGACCAGCCTTGAGTTAACAGAAGGCAGGCAGTGTCAACCTCTGGACCTTCAGGACACTTTCCACAAGTAGCCAATGACCCACGGTGTACTAATGGGGAACAGCCCGCCCATCTTGGTGGCAGAATTAGGGGTCTAGTTTCAGGAAAGCCTATTGAAGATATATGTTCATGGAAACCATGCTAAAATAAATTTTTATTTTGTAGCTGAGTCTTCTGGGCACCTGAGTATAATTCACTGTGAATATTTGTTTCACTATGATGTTTTTTTTGCATTGCTCAAACATGAGACTACATCATTTTGTTCAGGCAGTGTAGTAAAAAGACTGATACACTGGGACCCAAAACACCTCAAGCAAATCTTGACTCATTCATTCAATGTCCTTGTGACTTTAGACAACTACTTTTATTTGTCCTGAACTTCTTCAAATGTAAAACAACGACGATCCCCCAGACTCCTCCAGCCCTAAGAATTTACCAGAATTTCTCTGACTAATGAATTTATGTGAGAATGTAGCATCAAAATCAAGCCTCTCTGGGATAAGCTCCCACACTCAGACTGAGGTCCAGGAAGGGAAAAGCAAGTGGTGACTTCTGGCCCACTGAGCTTCCGTTCATCAATAAGTGGTCTGAGAATTGAGTAAAAATTCCAGAAAGCCACTGGTCTTCAGTCAAGCAGCGATAGGATTAAATATGAAAAGTAAAGGTTGGGTGCAGTGGCTCACACCTGTAATCCCAGCACTTTGAGAGGCCAAGGTGGGCAGATCACTTGAGGTCAAGAGTTCAAGACCAGCCTGGCCAACAGAGTGAAACCCCATCTCCACTAAAGATACAAAAAATTAGCTGGGTGTGGTGGCACTTACCTGTAGTCCCAGCTACTCAGGAGGCTGAGGTAGGGGAATCCCTTGAACCAGGGAGGCAGAGGTTGCAGTGAGCCAAGATTGTGCCACTGCACTTCAGCCTGGGCAACAGAGCGAGACTCTGTCTCTAAATGAATACAAATACATATGAAAGTATTCTTTTATGTAGCAAATTAAAGAGCAAAGGTGTACTTATCACCTTTTTTTTTTTTTTTTGAGACAGAGTTTTGCTCTTGTCACCCAGACTAGAGTACAATGGCACGATCTCGGCTCACTGCAACCTCCTTCTCCCGGGTTCAAGCGATTCTCCTGCCTCAACCTCCCAAGTAGCTGGGATTACAGGTGAAGTTTCACCATGTTGGGCGGACTGGTCTTGAACTCCTGACCTCAGGCAATCCACCCGCCTCCGCTTCCCTTTCCCAAAGTGCTGGGATTAGAGGCGTGAGCCACCGTGCCTGGCCCCTTCCTTTTTAATTGTCACAGGGGCAGAACATTCTATCGTCTCTCCAGGAAATCCACCATGCTTCTGAAGGCATTAAGCTTCAAGCTGACCAACAGTCAAGCCACAGGAAGGAGAAGGCAGAGCATGAAACATAAGCTGTGTGACTGGTACCTGAGTAAGAGCAAGCTAATTATAAAATGGACCTAGTGTTAGGTTCCACTTTTATGGGTCACTTGCTGCACTTCCGTATTTGAGGGTCTAGAAAAGGTTGTTGTCACCCGAGTGGACTTTGCCTCTCATGCCAGTAGCTAAGAGTTCCCTCTCCTTGCCCATATGGTTTCTCTGATTACATGATTACTCAGGCTGACTGGGATTTCTTTATTCTAAATCAGCCCTCTTTATCAAAGGACCCAGTGATGATCTCTGGACATTCATTCTTTTATGGTACTGAGGCTACTGATAGCAGTGAGGTCACGTTCCACCCCAGCACAATTTGAAAGGGACAAGAGGCCTACTGTACATACTGTACCTCCTAAAGCTGGGTGTCACCTCGTTTTATCACCTCTCAAGCACTGAAACTTCCAAGCACACTGTAAAAGCTCAGAAACAGCTCTGTGAATCACAGAATATACATATAAACACGTTTAAACTACCTTTGGGATTAAATAAATGTAGCTTGCATTTCCAGTTTATACACAGTGACCCAGACCGATAGAACTCATGAATTAAAAACAAATGTTAATCCATTTCGCTTCATTTCTATCCCCGAGATTTCCTAATGGTTTTGTTTCCCAATCCATTTGAACAAAACAAGATAGGTCAGCTTTCATTGTAGTCAAAATATTTTGCAGGAGCTGACGAAAAAATTCTCATCATGAGGCAGATAAGAGCACACAGATGATGTCAAAACAAGGTCAAGCAAACTTGAAGTTAAGCAAACAGCTCTCAGTGGGCTGTTTTGGACATCCCTTCTCTTGTAAGAAATGTAACTTTTAATTTCTTAAGCATGCTCTTACTGCAAATGCTCAGAGATGAAAATCTCACTGCCTTCGCTTACGTTCATGAGCTTATATCAGTTGGAGCATCCCAGGTGGACCAGGAGAAAATGCTGATCACTGCTACAATAAAGGAAACTTTTAAAAATTTTATTGATACATAATTTGTACATGTTTATGGGGTACATGTGATATTTTGAGGTATGTGTACAATGTATAATGATCAAATCAGGGTAATCAGGATAGCTATCACCTCAAACATTTATGATTTCTTTGTATTGGGAACATTCCAAATCTTCTAGTTATTTTGAAATATACAATATATTGTTGTTAACTATAGTCACTCTATTGTACTATAGACCACTAGAACTTATTCCTTCTATCTAACTGTATGTTTGTACCCATTAACCAACCTTTCTTCATTCCCATCTCTCCCATCATCCGCCCCACACACACCCTTCCCAGCCTCTGGTAATAATCATTCTACTCTCTACACTATGCGATTAACATTTTTTAGCTCCCACATGAGTGAAAACATGTAATGCTTGCCTTTCTATGCCTGGCTTAACATAATGACCTGCAGTTCCATCCATGTTGCTGCAAATGACAGGACTGCATTCTTTTCTATGGCTGAGTGCTATTCTATTGTGAATAGGTACCACATCTTCCTTATTTGTGTATCCATTGACGGACACTTAGGTTGATTCTATATCACGGCTATTGTGAATAGTGCTGCAATAAACATGGGGGTGCAGGTGTCCCTCTGGCATACTGAGAGTTAGGGAAGCAATTCATCCAGGTCAGATGTCATCGGGCACCCACTGACACTCTGACACTCAATTTGCTGCCTTCAGGGAGGCTGTTGCTGCCACTTGGAGGCCAAAACACAAAGGTTCTCCTTGAATCCAGTAAGGACGAGGTTTATGGGTGGGTTATTATCATTTGCACTGGTGATACTAAGAGCAGGTGGGGGAGTTTTATATAAACTGCTCTCCGCTTTTCAAAGAATTAGAGGGATCATTTTTTACTGAGTATCAGATAAGAATTGTCAACAATCCCACACCAAAGTTCAGTAGAGGAAATGTATTAAGCCCCAAAGTGCCTTTTAATGTGGAATTCATGAATCTGCTATTCTCCCTACTTAGAAATTCCTTAATCAGCATTTTCTCTCTTGGGGGAAAGGCGGCCTCTGTTAATGTTACTTGCAATCACAGGAATGATTTATTTTAAGACTATTTAAAAGAAGCATGGCATTTATAACTTGAAAGTAGGCTAAATACTTGCATGCATGTTCTTTTTTTTTTTTTTTCCTGCTGTGATCACAGATGCTGCCTTTTGTTTTTTTTACAGCAAAGAATGCATTGAAAAATGGACAACCAATCAGACACCTAATACAAAATGGGACCTGATAGATCTATTTAGACCAGAATTTCCCATCCTTAGAACTCAGCTGGATAATTCTTTGTCGGGGGCTCTTCTGTGCATTGTAGGCTATTTAGCAGCTTCCCTGCCTCTTCCCACTAGATCCCAGTAGCACTCCTGTATTAGTCCATTCTCACACTGCTATAAAGATACTACCTGAGACTGGGTAACTTATAAACAAAAGAGGTTAAATTGACTCACAGCCCCGTATGGCTGGAGAAGCCTCAGGAAATTTACAACCATGGCGAAAGCCAAAGGGGAAGAAAGGCATGTCTTACATGGTGTCAACGGAGAGAGCAAGTGAGGCAGGAATTGCTAAACACTTTTAAACCATTGGATCCCATGAGAACTCACTATCATGAGAACAGCAATCATGATCCAATCACCTCCCACTAGGTCCCTCCCTCGACACATAGGGATTACAATTCCAGATGAGATTTGGGGCGGTGGGGGGACAGAGCCAAACCATATTAACTCCCTTGACTGTAACAAGCAAAAATGCTCCCAGATGCCAAATATCTTCTAGGGGGCAAAACCACCCCTGATTGACAACCACTAACTAAAGTTTTTGGAAGAGAAGAGGGGTTAGAAATACTCTCAGCTGGCTTGGGCGGAGGCTCACACCTGTAATCCCAGCACTTTGGGATGCCAAGGCGGGTGGATCACGAGGTCAAGAAATCAAGACCATCCTGACCAACACGGTGGAAACCCGTCTCTACTAAAAATACAAAAATTAGCTGGGCGTGGTGGTGCACACCTGTAGTCCCAGCTACTCAGGAAGCTGAGGCGGGAGAATTGCTTGAACCCAGGAGGCAGATGGTGCAGTGAGCCAAGATCATGTCATTGCACTCCAGCCTGGCGACAGAGTGAGAACTCTGTCTGGAAAAAAAAAAAAAAATACAATCAGCTAAAGTATCTGCAATGGATTTCTAGTCATTAAAATAACATTTTAAAGTATAGGAACAAAAAGATAGTGAGATTTGGCTAGAAAATTAGGAGTTTCCAACCTAGGGTCTCTGTTAACGCATCACAAACTTATTTTGCAAGCTCCCAAAGGAGTAACTGACTTATGTGAAATAATGAAATAAATTATTCTTTTTAAGATACAATGTCTTCTAGATTAAACCACCAACTAAATAATAATCAAAACTAAATTTCAGACTAAATAATGTTAAAGCTGGTCCAAGTTTTGCTTTTTGAACATATTACTGATAGAAATCAGAAGAATTGGCCGGGCACTGTGGCTCATGCCTGTAATCCCAGCGCTTTGGCAGGTCGAGGCAGGTGGATGACAAGGTCAGGAGTTCGAGACCAGCCTGGCCAATACTGTGAAACCCCGTCTCCACTAAAAAAAAAATACAAAAATTAGCCAGGTATGGTGGTGCGTGCCTGTAGTCTCAGCTACTTGGGAGCCTGAGGCAGAAGAATCGCTTGAACCTGGGAGGCGGAGGTTATAGTGAGCTGAGATTGTGCCATTGCACTCCAGCCTGGGCAACAGAGCAGGACTGTCTCAAAAAAAAAAAAAAAAGAAATCAGAGAAATTAAAACATTAACTTCTTAGGTTTTCCCTCTAACCCCTCAAAGTTGATGGCTAGTTTGTGCCTTTCTGAGTATATACCACTTGTAAAAATGTACAGCTGTGTTTCCTTTCGTGTTTTATAGATATAATAGATAAGATTATCTAGCCAAATGCTCTGGTAAATCAAACATCTCTATCACTTTTCTCTCCTCCCCTCTCTCCTCACCACTCAACACATGCATGCACAAATTTTCTGAGCTTTATTAAGCTGGTTTTTATTTTCTCTATAACTATTAATTTTAACCTATGGTCATTTTTTAAAATCAGGAATCTCTTTCTTCAAACAATGTTTTATGTTGACTTATGTGAAATAATGAAATAAATTCTTCTTTTTAAGGTACACTGTCTTCTAGACTAAACCATCAACTAAATAATAATCAAATCTAAATTTCAGACTAAATAATGTTAAAGCTGGTCCAATTTTTGCTTTTTGATAGAAGCCCTGTTTTAGATAGAAGCCCAACTTGTGAAACAGGATTCTTCCCCACCCCCAGAGGTATTCTTGAAGCAGTTTGGAGCCACTGACATAGGAAAGGGAATTAAGCACGTTACTATAGACAACATGAGGCATAAAGATATAAACATTTTAAGGTTAAAATGCTTACCTTTATATATAGCAGATTCTCGATTAGCCTCAGAAAAAAAATTTATAGTTTTCGAAGACAGACATAGGCTAACATTATAAGGAAGAACAGCTCTCAGAGCTTTAAAAGAAGAAAAACTCTTGCAGTAAGAATGCTGTTTATTGGACACAGCTGCTTTTCCCTTTAGTTCAATTAGAAGTCCACAGTGAATGTCAATTCTCTGTGAGAAGCTACCTCTCAATTTAAAACCTCTCTGCAACTACATTGAATTCCCATGTTGCTGGCTCATCGCCTACCTTGCCTGTTTCTCAGCAGCTTCTCCCCCAAGACAGCCCCACCTGTTCCATCAACCAGACCTCCACACTGTGCTTTGGACATCTCTACAGATATTGCTCATGTCTGACAGGAATTCCCACCTCCTGGTCCCCATCAAGTCACTTGTTACGGGGTTTATTTTTTAATGTAGCCTCAAAACTTACCTGAAGTTTTTCCTGAGGATTTCTTACTGCCCTGCTTTAAGACCCCTTAGAATCTATATACTGAGTTGACCTAAATCATTGCCTTGCCTTTGAATTCTCTTCGAGGTGTTTCAGTGAGTAGTTTAATTACAGGATTATACCTAGATGACAAATTTCTCAAAACCCTATTTTCCCCTTTATTCCCTACATTTTGTTCATAAGATACACAATAACTTTTCAAATAACGCTTGCTAAAATAGAATTGCGTGTATATATCTTAAAATAACAGTAGGTTATTATGAATCCAGATATAAGTAGGCCAGTCACGGAAATAACAGCTAATTCAGTTGGTAGAGTGTGATGATTAATATTATGTGTGTATTAGTCCATTCTCACGCTGCTATGAAGAAATACCCAGGACTGGGTGGTTTATAAAGGAAAGAGGTTTAATTGACTCACAGTTCCGCAGGGCTGGGAGGCCTCAAGAAATCTATAATCATGGCAGAAGGAGAAGCAAACGTATCCTTCTTCACGTGGTAGCAGCAAGGAGAAGTGCAGAGCAAAGGTGGGGGGAGGCGGGGGGAAGCCCCTTATAAAACCATCAGATCTCATGAGAACTCACTATCGCGAGAGCAGCATGGAAGTAACCGCCCCCATGCTTCAATTACCTCCCACCAGGTCCCTCCCACAACACGTGGGGATTATGGGAACTACAATTCAAGATGAGATTTGGGTGCGGACACAGACAAACCATATCATTGTGTCAACCTGACAGGGCCACAGCGTGCCAGATATTTGGGTGTTTCTGTAAGGCTATTTTGGATGAGATTAACATTTAAATCAGTACACTGAGGCCAGGTGTGGTGGCTCACACCTGTAATCCTAGCATTTTGGGAGGCCTAGGCAGGTGGATCACCTGAGGGCAGAAGTTAAGACCAGCCTGGCCAACATGGTGAAACCCCATCTCTACTAAAACAAAAATTAGGTGTGGTGGTGCACGCCTATAGTCCCAGCTACTTGGGAGGCCGAGGATGGAGAATCACTTGAACCTGGGAGGCAGAGGTTGCAGTGAGCCAAGATCGTGCCACTGAACACCAGCCTGGGCAACAGAGCGAGACTCCATCTCAAAAATTAAATTAAATTAAATAAATAAATCAGTACACTGAGTAAAGTAAATTGCCATCCATAATGTGGGGGTTATATTCAGTCAAAAATCTGAATAGCACAAAAAGCAGACCCTCCCCCGAGTAGGAGAGCATTCCTCTGCCTGACAGGCCTGTAAACTGGAACACCTGCTCTTCCTGCGTCTGCAACATCCTGCAGACTTCAGGTTTGACTTGAGACAGGCTTAACTTCCAAAGCCAGGAGATGTTGCCTATATTATGGGGGAGAAGGACAGACAGGTCTGGGGACCTCTCACCCACATAGCCACGGGGACAGAGGTGGACCCAGGTTTTGAGGGGCCTGAGGCTTAGACCATTGTGGAGGGGCAGGAGAGTGGGGGGATACTTTTTAAGAAAAAGAATATGAAATTACAAAATTCTGGTTCAATGCTTATCTACCTTTAAGAGTGTTGGGGGAGGGAGAGAAACAGAAGGGAGAGTGAGGGATGCTGACAAATTTTGACGACTAACTTTTGAAATTATTTCCAGACTTAAATGAAGTAGCAGATGCCCTTCTAAAATAAAAACAAGTCACAAGTTAAAAAGATACATGCATTTTTACAAAGACACAAAAATGTCCTCAGTAAATAAAATATGGTTAAGTAGATACAAATAAAATGGCAGCTGCTTACAATCCTGGCACATTGTCAATTTCCAGTCAAATGAAAGCTGAAGATACATAACATGACTGCATCTAACACTGGAGAAGGGCACTAAATTAGCTGCCTTCAAAGTTGCTCAAGCAAATATAACCATTCACACCAGGTGGGTGTTGATAAATGCAGGCCGTGGGGTAGAGAATGAGGGTGTCTTGTTTTTAATGCTTGCAACCAAGAGAATGTGTTACGTTTCCAGAAAGTCTCCTGGCTAATACATTTTATGTTTATATAAATAAAAGATTTAAAGTTTGGTTTACCTGGGACTGAGAGTTAATTTTGGTTAAAACTGATTGTACTTCCTCAAGAAGCAGCAAGCTTATGTCCAAATTTCTTTTGGGTGTCACACAGGTTACCTAACACTGAGGTGGGAGAATAGCTATTTTGTTTTCTGCTACAGCCCTAGAGCTTCTTAGAGATTCCATTTCTTCATTTTGATCCTTGAAATCTTAACTTATGGCTGAAGGATTCACAACTACTAAAGCCACTCATGGCTCTTACCCCTATTCCTTTCAAAGATGAGGTATTCTGGGGCAGATAAAAATGACAACATGACTTATTCAAGGGGACCCAGTGTCCCTGCCTATGCTGCTAAACTAGCACAGACTGAAGGTTACAGGACCCTTATTTCATCTGCTATTGATCAGCACAACTATAATTATTGAAATAAGAGCAAGTAAGGCCGGGTGTGGTGGCTCACACCTGTAATCCCAGCACTTTGTGAGGCCAAGGTGGGAGGATCACTTGAGCCCAGGTGTGTGAGACCAGCCTGAGCAAGATGGTGAGGCCCTGTCTCTACAAAAAATAAATAAATAAATTTTTAAAAATTAGCTAGGTGTGATAGTGTGTGCCTGTGGTCCTAGCTACTTGGGAAGGTGAGGCAGGAGGATGGCTTGAGCCCAGGAGATCGAGGCTGCAGTGAGCCATGCTGTGATCATGCCATTGCACTCCAGCCTGGGTGATGGAGCAAGACCCTGTCCCCGCAAAAAAAAAAAAAAAAAGCACAAGTAAGTCCTGCTCCCTCCCCCTCGGCAAAGAATAAGCATTATATTGGGAAAAGTGATACCATTGAAGAGTGACATTTTTCCCTTTGTTATACACCTTATTAGGATGAACGTAAACTATGGAAGGCTGGCCTTGCTTCTGTATTCAGTACCCACTATGAGGCGTTCTTTCAGTTGATTCCCCATTGCATTGCAGAGCCTAGGTGAAACAACATGCAGAACTGGAGTCCAAGGAATGAGAAGGAAGATACAAATGAAAATTATGACAGTGATCACAGGCCACCAGAAATAGGAACCCTGGCTTCCATTAGAACCTCCCCTCTCAGCTGGGCGCGGTGATTCACGACTGTAATTCCAGCACTTTGGGAGGCTGAGGTGGGCAGATCACGAGGTCAGGAGATCGAGACCATCCTGGCTAACACGGTGAAACCCCGTCTCTACTAAAAATATGAAAAATTAGCCGGGCGTGGTGGTGGGCACCTGTAGTTCCAGCTACTCGGGAGGCTGAGGTAGGAGAATGGCGTGAACCTGGGAGGCGGAGCTTGCAGTGAGCCGAGATGGCGCCGCTGCACTCCAGCCTGGGCAACAGAGCGAGACTCTGTCTCAAAAAAAAAAAAAAAAAGAACCTCTCCTCTCATCAGTGTCATTATAATTACAAATCACCTACTACAGGCTGGGCGTGGTGGCTCATGCCTATAATCCCAACACTGGGAGGCCAAGGTGGGTGGATCACCTGAGGTCAGGAATTCAACACCAGCCTGGCCAGCATGGTGAAACCCTTTCTCTAATAAAAATACAAAAATTAGCCAGGCGTAGTGGCAGGTGCCTGGAATTCCAGCTACTCAGGAGGCTGAGGCAAGAGAATCACTTGAACCCGAGAGGCAGAGGTTGCAGTGAGCTGAGATTGCGCCACTGCACTCCAGCCTGGGTGACAGAGAGAGACTCCATCTCAAAGGAAAAAAAAATTATCTACTACAATCAGTCTTTCTGCAGCCTTGGAATAATGTGCATGGTGGGCTTGTAAAGTAATGCACTTGTTCAACGCGCCCCAGATTTGATGTGTGTGTGTGTGTGAGAGAGAGAGTGTGTGTGTGTATAAGCTATAAATTGTCATTTATAGCATTTATGCTCTACAAAGTCTCTGCAAACACTGAATTAGGGAATACTAAAGCATTGCTCCTAAGTTCCTGCAAGTCTCTGGTCACAATGTCTGTTAACCAATCAACATATAACCTTGTTTTATGTGTGTGTCTGTTTAAAGACACTTTATGTAATATATATTGCTGATGCATTACCATTGAACTCACAGCCGGCAGCACTATACCTCCTAACTGATTGACGTTAACACGTGTAATTTCTCTATAAGGTACCTCACAGCCTTTGTGGGCTTTGTAACACTAGGCAGCTCTTTAGCACTATGCTTGGGGCTATTTTAAACACTGAAGTCACCAAAAAGCACAAAAATGTGGAAAATGTCGCACAAAATAGACATGTGTTTACATATGAGACCTAAAGCAAGAAGACAGAGTGTCACCTTGTTTGACTTCAGCTGGGAACAGGCACAATGAGCATCTCAAATCCGTTACTGCTCTGCACATGTCCGTGAAGGACAACAAAAGCCTGCAAGTGTTGATTTGGAGGTTAGAAAGACCTCCAGATAAATTTCTGTGAGTAGGCAAGTACACAGTTACAGTATTGCAAATTGTGAGTATCAACTACATATATATAAATATATAAAATCAGTGTCATCACTTGATAGTCACATTATGATTCAATCCATATTTTTGGATGCCCACTATTGGATGCAGGGTTCTATGATAGATGCTTAAAGTGTACAAAAAATAGAATTCACAATAGCTTTCCTCAAGGAATGCATAGATTATCAGGGGTTCAAAGCATTTGTATGAAATGATAACAAGTAAAGCCAGGAGAAAGCTAACATCGACTAGATTGATGAAGATAACGTATGTTTTATACAAAAGTACAGTTTTATACAGTAAAAGTTTTATAAAAGTTCTTAAAACTTACAGTTTTATTTTATTTTTATTTTATTTCATTTCATTTTATTTTTTTGAGACTGAGTCTCACCCTGTTGCCCAGGCCAGAGTGCAGTGGCATGATCTCGGCTCACTGCAACCTCCGCCTCCTGGGTTCAAGTGATTCTCCTGCCTCAGCCTCCCAAATAGCTGGAATTACAGGCATGCACCACCACACACGGCCAATTTTTGTATTTTTAGTGGAGACAGGGTTTCACCATGTTGGCCAGGCTGGTTTCGAACCCCTGATCTCAGGTGGTCTTCCAGACTCGACCTCCCAAAATCCTAGGATTACAGGTGCAAGCCACCGTGTCCTGCCAAAAGTTACAGTTTTTTTTTTTTTTTTTTTTGAGACGGAGTCTCGCGCTGTCGCCCAGGCTGGAGTGCAGTGGCGCGATCTCGGCTCACTGCAAGCTCCGCCTCCCGGGTTCACGCCATTCTCCTGCCTCAGCCTCTCCGAGTAGCTGGGACTACAGGCACCCGCCACCATGCCCAGCTAATTTTTTGTATTTTTACTAGAGACGGGGTTTCACCATGGTCTCGATCTCCTGACCTCGTGATCCGCCCGCCTCGGCCTCCCAAAGTGCTGGGATTACAAGCGTGAGCCACCGCGCCCGGCCCAAAAGTTACAGTTTTGTAGAAGTTACAGTTTACTCCCATTATAGCTATTTCATGAATTGTTTTACATAGACTTTGGAAGGACAAAAGAGAATTTAGATCTGCACTGTCCAATTGTGATAGACATTAGCCACCTGTGGCTATTAAAATTAAAGCCTGGCTCCGTGGCTCACTTCTATAACCATAACCAAGGTAGGAGGATCCCTTGAGCCCAGGAGTGTGAGACTGCAGTAAGCGATGATTGTACCACTGCACTCCAGCCTGCACACAAGAGCAAGACCCTGTCTATAAACAAACAAACAAAAAAATAAAATTAAAATGAATTAAACTAAAAGTTCAGTTCCACTAGTCACATTTCAAGTGCTTCATAGTGACATGTGGCTGGTGGTCACTGTATTGGGCTGTGTAGATATATTTCCATCAACCCAGAAAGTTCTATTGGACAGTACTGATTGAAATTCTATAATTTGTATGTGTGAAAACCCATTAGGAAACAATCATAAGCACCAAAATATTTCCCATTGGGAATTATTAAAACTATAAATTACACGGACTATTTTAGGTTTTACGTTACACACTTGAAAAGGGGAATTTCAAGCTCACCACTTCCCGCCCACCAGCAATATGGACAGCAACAGTCCGGAAACACCATGAACTTTCCACAAGGTCCTCAGACATGACAA
Organism: Symphalangus syndactylus; assembly: GCF_028878055.3. Classification (NCBI taxonomy): domain Eukaryota; kingdom Metazoa; phylum Chordata; class Mammalia; order Primates; family Hylobatidae; genus Symphalangus; species Symphalangus syndactylus. Next base: position 112,663,402 of record NC_072424.2, read on the forward strand.
ATAAACAGCAATCTCCTGACACTGTGTGCTCAGTGAGGGTTCATTACACATCAAAAACAAACATACTCCGTTTTTCTGACTGCTTCTCTATCATTGGTGTTAGTTAGTTCTCTCAGAGGCAGTAAATGTTTACGTGTACCCTATGAGCCCTGGAGAATGAATCCGAAGACAAGACTGTCTCATGATCAGATTTATCACAATGTCATTGATTACTTATTATGTAAACTGTATATCACAAGGATAAAGAACTTGGGCTTCAACTGTGCTCCCACTCACTTCTATGGAGCTGCCCAAGTGCCCCAGAAATTTCCAGATACCATCCCACCTACTCTGGAGCTCCGAACCTTGGGTAGCTTCTCCAGCTTAAGTTCCCTTTGCTATCAGCTGTACATACAGCAGCCAATTTGTGAGGAACTGGGGATGGCGAGGGTGAGTCTCCACAAAGCCCGCAGTGCTCAGGCCCTGACCAGGAAGTAATGCACAGGTCTACTGTTTTTTCATTCCTCAAATAGAAAAAGGTATTCTACAATATGTCAATCTCGATCTCACCCTTTCATTGCCAAATTCTCTTCTCACTCCCACCCCAGAGAATGAAACAACTCCAGAAGTAGACACACTTTGGAAGGCTTTCTCTCTTGCACTTGGACCTATAGCTCTTAAGCTTGGACTATTAAGAACTTGCTATCTTTGTCCCCAAGTACAGTTCTGATAACTTCCCCAAATCTCCCACCCGATTTGAGGCATAGTCAAACGAAGAAGAAAAAAACATGCAGGTTGATATCTCAAATTTATGACACCACCACAGACATCAACTTGTAGAGCCAATGCTTCTTTAAACATTCAGGTTAGTAACCAGTCTTACTTGAAGTAGTATATCAGGTTGTTCCAATACCTGAACAGTTTTCTATCCCCTTATGACTAGCAGCCTAAAGGATATAAGGAAGTAACTAACTTGAAGCTAAAAAGGTAGATTTGGGCTGGGCACAGTGGCTTACGCCTGTAATCCCAGCACTTGGGGAGACGGAGGTGGGTGATCGCTTTGAGCTCAGGAGTTCAAGACCAGCCTGGGCAACATGGCAAAACCACGTCTCTACAAAAATACAAAAATTAGCCGGGCATACAGGCGCACACCTGTAGTCCCACATAGAGAATCACTTGAGCCTGGGAAAGCGGAGGTTGAGATGAGCTGAGATCGTACTGTACTCCAGCCTGGGTGATAAAATGAGACCCTGTCTCAAAACAAAAAGTAGATTTCATCAGATCAACAAGATTAATATACTTTGGCTTTGGCTTACAAAATGGGCACATCTCTCATGCCCTGGTGTACAGTATACCTCTTTTAAAAAAAAATTACTTAATTTAGTCCTGAACTTCTAAATCTGAACCATCAAGGAGTTAACTTTTTTTTTTTGAGATGGAGTCTTCCTCTGTCGCCCAGGCTGGAGTGCAGTGGCATGATCTCAGCTCACTGCAAGCTCCACCTCCCGAGTTCACGCCATTCTCCTGCCTCAGCCTCCCAAGTAGCTGGAACTACAGGTGCCCGCCACCACGCCCGGCTAATTTTTTATATGTATTTTTTTTTAGTAGAGATGGGGTTTCACCGTGTTAGCCAGGATGGTCTCGATCTCCTGACCTCGTGATCCTCCTGCCTCAGCCTCCCAAAGTGCTGGGATTACAGGCCTGAGCCACCGTGCCCAGCAACTTTTTTCTTAAGCTTCATCATCCAAGAGATGCTGCCAAACTCTGATAGATTTAGTTTGTAGAAAGACATAATATGGATTCTATATGTGATTAAATTAAAGCACATTAAGAAGGAGCTCAGAGAGCCTACCTTCACTAGTAACTAAGTTCAACATAGTGCCCTCACCACACATATTCTTCAAAAGAAAGGACAAATAAAATTTTTTAAATTAAGTCCCAATTGTAAACTTTTCTGAACATGCAATTTCTTATCAGCTATGCACACTTCTTTTGAGCACAACTAACTTCCAGTAACTGAACACAGTTGCATAATTGCCTGCCCTCACCTAGGACATAAAAAGTGATTTTCATTCAAAATATAAGATAGAAGATTGAGTAGGAAATTTGAAATTCGAAACATAATAGTAGCAACATTTTTATTTTATTGGTTACTGGTAAGAAACTCCAAGAACTGGCCCGGCGCGGTGGCTCACGCCTGTAATCTCAGCACTTTGGGAGGCTGAGGTGGGTGGATCACGAGGTCAGGAGATCGAGACCATCCTGGCTAACACGGTGAAATGCTGTCTCTACTAAAAACACAAAAAAGTAGCTAGGCGAGGTGGCGGGCGCCTGTAGTCCCAGCTACTTGGGAGGCTGAGGCAGGAGAATGGCATGAACGCAGGAGGCGGAGCTTGCAGTGAGCCGAGATTGTGCCACTGAACTGCAACATGGGTGACAGAGTGAGACTCAGGAAGGAAGGGAGGGAGGGAGGAAGGAGGAAGGAAGGAAGGAAGGAAGGAAGGAAGGAAGGAAGGAAGGAAGGAAGGAGAAGGGAAGGGAAGGAAGGGGAAGGGAAGGGAAGGGAAGGGAAGGGAAGGGAAGGGAAGGGAAGGGAAGGGAAGGGAAGGGAGGGAGGAAGGAAGGAAGGAAGGAAGGAAGGAAGGAAGGAAGGAAGGAAGGAAGGAAGGAAAGGAGGGAAGGAGGGACGGATGGAAGGAGGGAAGGAGGGAGAGAGGGAGGGAAGGAAAGAAGGAAAGAAGGAAGGAAGGAAGGAAGGAAGGAAGTCAGTCCAAGAACGAGTTCCATCTCCAGGTATATTTTGCAGGAAACAATAGAGGGGGTTGTGATCATTATTTTTGGTGATGAAACAGTCTGATTGTTCATATCACTCATATGTGAGTTACAGATGGGCAGAGTTCACATAGGTGACAATATTGCCAAAGGATGATGCTGTCTTACTAGAGTGTGTGTGTATGTGTGTGTGCGTGTGTGTGTGCGTGTGTGCGTGTGTGTCTGTGTGCTCTTCAGCAGCCAGCCTAGAAGGATATTTTCCTGTACTTCTTGGTCTCTTGGCCTTTGACTATTTAGCATTGGTTTGCAGTTTTCCAGCCTCTGAGCCTGCAGTGCCCACTGCGTGAGGAAGCGGTCACTCAGATGTGCATGCGCTTCTTCCTCACAGGCTGCTGTGGACATATATCATTTCTATTTCTGTGTCACTGAGTCTGTTTATACCTGGCATCCTGTAGAGTAGGATTTTAATGATTTTCTGTTAAAGAATTTGTAAAACATTATAGTTACAAAACACGCATGTTAGCGGGTGATTATATAAAAGCATTCATCTTAGATCCCTAAAATAACCAGTACATACTACATTTTCCTTAAAGCATTTACCTAGCGCACACACCCACAGCATTTTTTCACCCTCTCTGTATGACAAAATTGCTTTTAGTAAAAATATAAAATGAAACAAATAGTAATAGGCAAAATGAATGCAGACAGTTAGACTTTTACTGAATTTTATATCTATATGCCAGTAAAAATTAAAAAGAAGTGATTTTAATAAAGCCAAAACATCTACAAAAGTTAAAATTTCAGTGACTTCTAAATAATACCACCAATGTTATAGTGTTTTCTTTTCTTGAATATTGCACCTTGCAGCTAGCACAGTTTCACTGTTTTTAATCTAAACACAAAAGCAAAGTGGTCACAATAAAATGAAGAATAGACATTAACTCAAGTTCTGTTTCTTCATCGTTATTATCTCTACACTATCATGTTTATTTCAAATCTAGAATTTAAATGTGGTATATGTAGTTTCCCAGGGATTGGAGACACTCAATTTGTCAGAAGGGAGCTTGAACTCTACACTGTTATGAGCTTACGCTAGAAACAAACATATAGCTAAATTCTCATGTGTTGGGGGCTAACTGGATAATTGAGAATTTTGTGAATTAACTACCAGTGAGAATACAATTTTGTTTTTTTGTTTGTTTGGTTGTTTGTTTTTTTTTTTGAGACAAAGTCTCACTCTTGTCCCCCAGGCTGGAGTGCAATGCCACGATCTCGGCTCACTGCAACCTCTGCCTCCCGGGTTCAAGCAATTCTCCTGCCTCAGCCTCCCAAGTAGGTGCGATTACAGGCACCTGCCATCATGCCCGGCTAATTTTTGGAGAATACAATGTTTATTAAACGACAAGCAATAAATATATGTAAATTTGGAGCTAACATGCATATTATTAAAACTTAGTAGTGGCCATTAAAATTGTTTGGAACTTAAACCAACAACAGGTTTTCTTTAAGGAATATTTTATGGACATTTTTTAGAAATGCTAGTTCATGGTAATAATAAAAAGCGGCTGACTTGCAGTCAGTTTTCTTATGGTTTTTCAATCCTTTATAGACAATGCATCTCTGTATTGCTGCACAGAGGGCTGACCGCTCCTAGCTCACTGCTGGTACACCACTAAGTTCTACTGATGGATTTAATGCAATAGAAGGTTGCAGAAACTAAATTTGCATGCAAGTTTTAAAATAGAATAGATTCTCAATGGTCTATCCAGGTCTCCACTGGACTTTAGACAGTTTCATTTAAAGATATAATGTATTAGGATTAACCCAACAAGTCCAATACTAAAATTCTACTTTACAGATGTGTTTTTAAAAGATGGTACGGCCAGGCACAGTGGCTCACACCTGTAATCCCAGCACTTTGGGAGGCCAAGGTGGGTGGATCACCTGGGGTCAGGAGTTCCAGACCAGCCTGACCAACATAGCAAAACCCCAACTCTACTAAAAACAAAAAATCAGCCAGGCGTGGTGGTGCATGCCTGTAATCCCAGCTACTTAGGAGGCTAAGGCAGGAGAATTGCTTGAACCCAGGAGGCAGAGGTCTCAGTGAGCCGAGATCATGCCACTGCACTCCAGCCTGGGTGACAGAGTGAGACTCCATCCCCCACAAAAAGATTGTATCATATCTTTAATTATAAAGAATTTTTTAAATGACCTAAATAACTGTCAATAGAGGAAATGTTAAATAATGTGTAACTATTCTATACAGCCAATTAAAAGATAAGATTGAGATATATATATTTACATAGAAATCTCTGCAAGTTATATTGTGAAGGGAAAATAAATTATATTTTATAAAAAACAAATTATGTAGACTTTCATCTCATCCGTGTAAAAAACTTTAAAAAGGTGTGTGTATATGTGCATTATCATATAAATAGATGATGCTTGTCAACTTAGAGATTACCACCACCTGTGGGGGTGGGGTGAATGAAGAATGTCGACATTTTGTTCTATAAATGTCTCTATTGCTTGAATTGTTACATTGAGAATATATTACATTAATATATATACGCATTAATAAATACATTATATATTACTATACATTATATATACAGTATCTATTAATATACATTAATATATTACATAATTTGAAAAAAGGAACATAAATGGGGAACATACATTATAAAATATATAGTGTGCTATTCTACATAATGTCTGTGTTTTGAAATTCTTTGTTTAAAAATTTATAATTGTTCAAAAAATTTTTTAAGATCAGGAATGGTGTCTCATGCCTGCAATCGCAGCCTTCAAGAGGCCTAGGTGGGAAGATAGTCATTTGAGGCCAGGAGTTCCAGAACAGCCTACACAACATGGCAAGACCCCCATCTCCACAAAATAAAATATATATATTAGCTGAGCATCACCAGCCTCCCAGGTAGCTGTAGTCCCAGCTACCTGGGAGGCTGAGGCGGGAGGATCGCTTGAGCCCAGGAAGTCAAGGCTGCAGTGAGCTATGATCCCACCACTGTACTCCAGCCTGGGCAACAGAGTGAGACCCTACCTCAAAAATTTTTAAAAATAAAATAAAAATTTTAAATGAAAAATAAAGATATATAAGGGATCTTGATTGGCACTTATTCCATTTTAAGAAGTTTGGTACTAATTTGCAATTCAACTAGTTTTCCGTAATAACTTATTTATGATACTTCTTTCATTCCATAATTTCTCTAACCACTTTTAGAAACTATTAATATTTTCATCAGAGCCCACATTAGGGGCTTATAAGTACTACAACTTTAATAGCTGCTGTTTATTATCTATATATATTTCTGTCTTCAAACTTTGTTCTTTCAAGTATTAAGGGCCAGCTCCTGGGTTCTAGATGCCAAGATTTGGTTATATGATTTTGGTCAAATTTCAGGAGTATATTCAGAGAACTTCAGTGAAACCATGTTAGTTGGCCAGGGGGTGTGGCTCATGCCTGTAATCCTAGCATTTTGGGAGGCTGAGGCGGGTGGATCACTTGAGGTGAGGAGCTCAAGACCAGCCTGCCCCACATGGTGAAATCCCATCTCTACTAAAAATGCAAAAATTATGGCCAGGCATGGTGGCTCATGCCTGTAGCCCTAGCACTTTGGAATGCCGAGGTTGGCAGACTGCCTGAGCTCAGGAGTTCAAGACTAGCCTGGGCAACATGGTGAAAACCCATCTCAACTAAAAATACAAAAAATTAGCCAGGCATGGTGGCACACACCTGTAGTACCAGCTACTCGTGAGGCTGAGGCATGAGAATCGTTTGAGCCCAGGAGGTGGAGGTTGCAGTGAGCCACAATCGTGCCACTGTACTCCAGCCTGGGCAATAGAAGGAGATCCTGTTTCAAAAAAAAATTAGCGGGGCTTGGTGGTGCAAGCCTGTAATCCCAGGTACTCAGGAGGGTGAGGCAGGAGAATCACTTGAACCTGGAGGCAGAGGTTGCAGTAAGCCAAGATCAAACCACTGCATTCCAGCCTGGGAGACAGAGCGAGACTCTCTCAAAAAAAAAAAAAAAAAAAAAAAGAAGAAGAAAACAAAAGAAAGAAAACAAGAAACCACATTAGTTATTCTGTCATTTTTAGTTAATTTTTTCATTCTCACCTTATGTTGCTAATTCGACATAAAACTAATTTGAGAAAGGATAAAATAAGCTTCAAGCTATAACTGAAGCTTTATTTGCAAATAATAAGCCAACATATCCAATAGTTCAGAAGCTGTGACAATGTATCAGGATTCTAGGATCACAAGGTTGCCTTCACTTTGCATTTGAATCCCGGAGTGACTGAACAGCAGCCAGGCCCTCCACTGAGAACACAAACACACCTGTGCTTCCTATTTATATTCACCTGCTGACTAATAATACCCCCACAATGACTTTCCCGTCAAACTTCTTTATTGTAATGTTTTAACCTTTGAAATTCCCACTGTAACATAAATGTGTTTATCCCACTCTATCTATAACTGGGTGTAAACCGGGAGGTGCTGGGACCAGCTTGCATCAGCTTGCAAGAGCTGGGTAGCATCTCTTCCCAAAGTATGTTCAATGATGTTACACTTATGGTTTAAAATCAGCATGGTAAAAATATTTATACCACAGAAAATGGCAAATGCTACAAATTGGGGCTTCCTAGACCCCACCTGCACCAGAGCTGAGCTTTAAACATTGACCAGCACAGCACTGGATATATACATCTGTTATTGCTTAACACAAGCAACTTCATCCACACTCCTTCCTGTTCTAAATTGAGTGCACGCTGGTGAAAACCACAAGGATGCTTGTCCATGAAGATTTAAAGGGTACAGAGTTCACTTAGAGATTAGCAACAGGGACATATTCTATATCCTCACCCCATAAAATATGCAGAAGGAGAAATTATGCCAAAGTATGCTAGAATCCATGTAACTGCTTTCAGTGTCCAGGATAAGAAATCAAACATCCTCTGAGCTATGACTGTGTCTTGGTCAGCATCAGGTTCTAACTGAGGTCTGAGGGGAGTCAGTGGGTGAGTGGCGTGTAGCTGGAAAAACGTTCTAGGAATCGTAGACAGTTTCGACATGGCTTTACTCTCTCTCTGGACATGAGTGAGCCCAGGCGCAAGCTGTATGTACAGCATCAGCAGGGTAATTATACCTTGTACAGACAATAGTGGGTCCAAGCCAAGCACAAGCTCATGTGGGTGATCACCTAATGCACTTCACATGGCATGATTACATATGTGTGGAGTTGTGCACCTGTGCTCCAAACTCGCTGAGTCATGCTGGACTAGATATCTACCTTGGCCTATTCTTGACTGAAGCAAATCCATTTTCCTTACACCCCACCCCCTAGGCTGAGGGAGACATAGGCCTTCGACACACAGGTCTGACACATAGGCCTTACATTCCACCCTGTAGGCCAAGGGAGTTCTAGGGAGAGACACGCCTGCAGGGCAGAACCCTGGATCCAGAGGCCACAGCAGTACTACAGGGAGCAACAACTCCAGGTTATGGCAGGCAACCACCCCATGGTGACATTACCCCAATGCTGCTTTATACATTAAGCCAGGTTTTTATTTTCCTACCTTTAGAGGCATTGGGGCAGGCGACAACAGGTTACCTTTTGTTCCCATACGTGGTGGAAGAAGGTCATCCTTCCTCCTTCAGGCCTTTCCACATGGCTTGGCCCCACATAGGCTGGTGACTAACTAGCTTCTTCTGTAACTTGCAGGTTGTTAACCACAAGGTTAAGCCTCAATAAACGGCCCAGCTATTGGTGCAGATTACCATAGGTGTCACCACCTTGGTGATCACCATTCACATTGCCCTGAGTTCAGCCCATTGGCTACTTTGTCCATACCCGGTTTCAAACCATATGGTGCCAGTACTAGGTTGGACTGCAACAGCAGTCCTTGGCTAGACCCATGACTAGGGGTGCCTCAGGTCCCATGGCCTTCTCTTGCGTTAAGATTACAGGTCCCGGCTGGGAGCAGTGGCTCACGCCTGTAATCCCAGTACTTTGGGAGGCCAAGGCGGGCAGATCACAAGGTCAGGAGATCAAAACCATCCTGGCTAACACGGTGAAACCCCGTCTCTACTAAAAATACAAAAAAAATTAGCCAGGCACGGTGGCGGGCACCTGTAATCCCAGCTACTTGGGAGGCTGAGGCAGGAGAATGGCATGAACCCAGGAGGCGGAGCTTGTAGTGAGCCGAGATCGTGCCACTGCACTCCAGCCTGGGCAACAGAGCGAGATTCCTTCTCAAAAAAAAAAAAAAGACTACAGGTCCCAAGACCTCTTGCAACTCTGCTGTTAAGGGGATTGTACTCAGTGTACTCTGCTGCTCTAAGTAGGTGCTCCCCTTTGCTAAAGGGATGTCTGCCCTGTCCCAAGCTGGGGGATCCATAGCCATAAATGTACCCATGTTGCTATTGAGTAAGTTATCAGCATGATGACTATAGCTCAACTTGCCACACTCTCATGAGCCTGAGGGGCAGTATATGTAGCTACTAACGGCTTCTCTATCAATGAATACCAGAGCTCAGCTCCCTTCTAAAGTTAGGACCAAAAGCTTACTGGTGTTCTAAAGTGCTCCATGCACAGCCACCGGCCCCAGCCAAACCCATCTGTGGTCACATGCATATCAAATTCAAATGGGCACCCCGGTCAATCACTTATAGAGTCTGCATCTGCTGATTAGCCCAGTTGGCTGCCAGGAAGGCAGTTTCAGCCGCACTATCTCAATCCCAGGCAAGAGAGGTGTTGCTGCTTCTAAATCTGCAAGAGAGTCAGAGGTTAACATAATATCAATGAGACCATGACATAAGGTGGGGCTATGCATGTAGCCCTGTGGCAGCACTGTGAAAATCCACTGTTGCCCTCCCATGAAGGCAAACTGTTCCTGGCTCTCTAGAGTAATGTCAGTTGAGAAGAATGCATGGCCAAGTCCACTACATAGGGGTACTGTCCCAGTTCTGTTGTCAAGTGGTCCACCAAACCCATGATAGACGGCACAGCTGCCAACTCGTGTAAAACTTCCACCCCCCAGAATATATTCAGGTATGGGAGAGATAGACATAGTGCATAAGTGGGAAGCCAAGCAGCCAATGCCAAAGTGCAGAGATACAGGTTTCACTTTCACGCACCGGTCTCTATAGTCATCTATGCAGCCTTGCCTGGAAACTTATCCAGATGCAGGGACCAGTGGATTGCCAAGTCCGTATATGGCCTCTGGTCATCCAGTATCCCCCCAAGCCAGGCACCTCGGCCATTTCCCTAATCAAACAGAAAAGGCTTTATACCTCCACCTGGCTGTAGCAAGTAGTCTTTGAGCTGCAGCGCCCAGGTGGGACTGGGTTGCACAGCAATGTCCTTCTCCCCCTTGGACATTTCTGGAATTGCTGCTCTGAAAACAACTATCTCCACAAAGTTAAGAGTACTTCATTGGGCTGCTTATCAATTTTCTCTTGGTCAACCCCAACCAAAATGAAATCTATCCACATCTGTGAGCGTGATGGACCCAGGCCTGCATTCACAGCAGCCTCTAATTCCTTTCCAAGCTCTGTAGCCAGGCCTCCAAGCACCCTGCCAGCACCTGGAGGTCCCCATTCAGAGCAGCTTCTAACTCCTTTTCTTTGTTTTTTTTTTTTTTTTTTGGAGGGGGTGTTGTTTTTGAGACGGAGTCTTGCTCTGTCACCCAGGCTGAAGTGCAATGGTGCAATCTCGGCTCACTGCAAACCCCACCTCCCAGCTTCAAGCTATTCTCCTACCTCAGCCTCCCAAGTAGCTGGGATTACAGGCATGCGCCACCATGCCCAGCTAATTTTTGTATTTTTAGTAGAGACAGGGTTTCACCATGTTGGTCAGGTTGGTCTCAACTCCTGATCTTGTGATCCACCCACCTCAGCCTCCCAAAGTCCTGGGATTACAGGCATGAGCCACCATACCTGGCCTTCTAACTCCTTTTCTGAGCTGTGTAGCTGGGCCCCTGGGTGCTCCACCTGTACCTGGAGGGCCCTTACCTGCACTGCATCCTTCAGGAACTGGGTCTTCAAGAACTGTACTTCTTGTAGCACAGTCAAAAATGCCCATTGAAATCTGCAGGCAAAAGCTCACTCCTTCTCAGTTCTCTGCACTTCCAGTTGCTTCATCGCCTTCTCCGTGCTCATGAGGGACCCATCCACCACCATCCAGATTTCCATCAGAGTCCATTCCAGCAGCACAGCTCAGGATCCCGTTCATAACGCCAATTGTCAGGTTCTAACTGAGGTCTGAGGGGAGTCGGTAGGTGAGTGGCTGGTAGCTGAAAAAACACTCAAGGAATCGTAGACAGTTTTGACATGGCTTTACTCCCTCTCTGGGTGCAAGCCATACGTACAGCATCAGCAAGGTAATTATACCTTTTACAGACAATAGTGGCTCCGAGCCAAGCAAGAGCTCACATAGGTGATCACCTAATGTGCCTCACATGGTGTGGTTACATAATATGCGGGGTTGTGCGCCTGTGCTCCAAACTTGCTGAGTCATGCTGGACCATATGTTTGCCTCGGCCTATTCTTGACCACAGCACATCCATTTTCCTTACAATCAGAATCCCCACATTGGCACACTCAAAGCTTTAACTGAAAAGAGTTTAATGAAGACTATTTGCAGAGCTGTGGGCAGAGTTGAGGGAAACTACAAGGAATGGTGAAGCGTCCAGGAACTAGCAACAGAGGAGATAGGAACCATTGTGGCCCCCAGGCCTTCAGGGTCAAAGGGAAAGGATGCTGTTCTTGGAACCAACCAATGGGAGTGCTAGCCACAGGGAGAGGATTTTCCAAAACTGTGGCAAGGTGTGCAAGGACAGGGGAGAAAAATATCCAGACCTCTCTCCATGCCTACCTCCCTCCTCTGCTAATACCTCCCTTTGGCCAAACCAACCAGAAAGCAGAGGGCAAGAACTTGAGGTCCCCTACCAGGGTGCAGAGCAGGACACACAGGGTGCAAGACAGAGCTGGGGAACCAAGGTAAAGGAGAATAACCCACCCAGGCTTGTGTTCTTTTCTTTCTCTTTATTCTGCATTCCTTCTACCTCCATGTAGCCTCTTCTACCAAGAACAGGTAGAAAACTGAGTCCTTTAGCCATGCAGTCTCATGTTTTGAAAAAAAAAAGTTAAAAAAAAAAATCTGATGAAAAGGAGGAGTGTGAGAGAGAAAGAAGGGATTTGGAGGAAGTTAGCCTCCTATGGCTATCATTTCAAGCACAGCTCAAACTGCAAAGTATTTTTCATATTTTACTGAGGAAGATCATACAGATTTTAAAATGTTACAGAGTAAAAGAATGGTGTAAATGCACTCTGGAATAATCTTCAACCAGTAAAATGAAGCAAAGACATACCTTGCTTTTGACACAGAACAGTGGTGTCACTCCAATTTTGTAAAGCCTGACAAATGGACAATTATATCATTTAATTCTGAATCACTTAGCTTGAATGTGTTAAGAATATATTCTTTAGTTTGGTACTCTGTAGCACACACTAAAGAGAAACTCCAGCCTCCACTTTCCCCTTACAGGCATAGGGATAAAGAAAATGCATTTTAAGATCATAAATGTTAAGGCCAAGGCAGGCAGATCACCTGAGGTCAGGAGTTCAAGACCAGCCTGACCAATATGATGAAACACCATCTCTACTAAAAAAATACAAAAATTAGCTGGGCATGGTGGCATGCGCCTATAATCCCAGCTACTCGGGGCTGAGACAGGAGAATCACTTGAACCCAGGAGGCAGAGGTTGCAGTGAGCCAAGATCATGCCATTGCACTCCAGCCTGGGCAACAAGAGCGAAAATTCCCTCTCAAAACAAAACAAAACAAAACAAAAAACCGTAAATGTTGTTGCAATGTCCTAGCCCTAATATACTTAGAAAAATCCTAATAATCAATTCTGGGCCAGGCATGGTGGCTCATGCCTGTAATCCCAATTGGGAGGTTGAGGCAGAAGAATCACTTGAGTTCAGGAGTTTAGGACGAGCCTGGGCAACGCAGTGAGACTTCATCTGTACTAAAAAAAAAAGAAAGAAAAGAAAAGAAATCAGCTAGGCATGGTGGCACATGCTTGTAGCATGTGCTACTCAAGAGGCTGAGGTAGGAGGATCTCTTGAGCCTGGGAGGTTGAGGTTGCAGTGTAGTGAGGTGCTGTGATTGTACCACTGCACTCCAGCCTGGGCAACAGAACGAGACCCTGTCTCAAAAAACAAACAAACCAAACAACCGACTCTGGCTCAAAGAATCTCTACATAATAGTAAGCAGCATCTCTACGCATGCCCTTGGGTCATGTACTAGTGTGCTTGGGTTGCCATAAGAAAATATCACAGACTGGGTGGCTTAAACAACAGAAATGTACTTCCTCAAAGTTCTGGAGGCCAGAAGTCCAAGATAAGGTATCGGCTTTTCCTAAAATCTGCCTATTTGGCTGGAAGATGGCTGCCTTCTCCCTGTGTGTTCACATGGGCTTCCCTCTGTGCATGTCTGTGTCCTGATCTCCTCTTTTTAAAAAAATTTGTACTATTATTATTTGAGACGGAGTCTTGCTCTGTCACCCAGGCTGGAGTGCCATGGCACGATCTTGGCTCACTGCAACATCTGCCTCCTGGGTTCAAGCGATTCTCCTGCCTCAGCCTCCTGAGTAGCTGGGATTACAGGCATGTGCCATCATGCCAGCTAATTTTTGTATTTTTTAGTAGAGACAGGGTTTCATCATGTTGGCCAGGCTGGTCTCAAACTCCTGACCTTAGGTGATCCACCCACCTCAGCCTCCCAAAGTGCTAGGATTACAGGCGTGAGCCACCATGCCTGGCTGCTAATCCCCTCTTATAAGGACAGCAGTCACATGGGATTAAGGCCTACCCTAAAGATTTGATTTTAACTTAATAATTTCTTTGACGATCTTATCTCCAAATAATTACTTTCTGAGGTACTGGAAGTTCAGACTTCAACAGATGAATTTTGAGGGAACACAATTCAACCTGTAACAGTCAATGTTTATTTCTTTTCTCCTGTACCACCCATGCCATAGCTTCCCCAAAAGAGGACATTTTTGCTCTGATCTTCCCTTTGTTCACCCACTCAAAATGCATCATTCCTTCTTTCCTTTCAGGCCATGATATCTACTCTCAAGTATTAAAGCCAAATTATCTGACAAATTATAGGTGGCAAACAATTTGCTTCTTTCAGTTTGTGAGTATATCAATCTCCTAGGTGACAAGAGCTTTCTGGGGACAATGCTCGTTACAGAAATATGGGACTAGCAAGGCAAGAATTTCAGGCATCTAGAAAGCTGAAAATAGGAATGTTCGAGGAAATGTGGAGATTTGCAGTTGGCCTCAAGTAAAGAGATGTGTAGAAAGACCCGGCCCGGATCTGACGCAGGGTGGGATTTGAGCCCTTGTTAGCTCTTTCTGCAGGGAAGCAGCTGCCCTGCTTCCGCTCCATAGATCCCACCACACCCTCACCCAGCTGCTCAGACCACAGCTCCAAACTCCTAAGGTGCCTCTCTGTTTTCACACATAGCCCCTCACATTCCTCCTCCATACAGTCTTCAAAGTCATTTTGGAAAACAATTTTATAGGGTGGTGGGATCAATTATACCCCAAACCTCAGCATCATGTGATATACCCAGGTAACAAACCTGCACATGTAACCCCTGAATCTAAAATAAAAGTTGAAATTACTTTAAAAAAAAAAAGAATTTCATAAATATTCTTAAATTTCATTCATTTTACAAATGAATAGAAATTATGTCACAAATCTCCCCCAAGACCTCCTTAAACCCATTTAACAAATTTCTATTGCTGTTAGAAAACATGTTACTTCTAACCATGGTCTTATAGCAGAGGTGAGCAAACTACAGCCCCTGAGCCAGATCTGGCCCACTGACTGTTTCTGTACAACCCATGACCCAAGAATGAATATTCCATTATTTAATGGTTTAAAAAAAAGTTTTATGACCTGAAAATTGCATGAAATTCAAATTACGTGTGTGCACAGTTGTCCTCACAGTCCTTGTCTGAATAGTTTTTCGTAGTTATAAGAGCTTGAAATCAAAGAACTGTGCACATTTGACCTCATATAGAGTGGACAAAAAAAATAAGCCTAGTCTTTTAATGATTAAAATTGTAAGACTACATTAAAGAGCGTGATACGTACTGTATTCTTGGTTGGTACCAATGAGGTCTCTTGAGGCTTACATTTTTTTAGGCTTAAACGTATTAGTCTTCTGGCCGGGCGCGGTGGCTCACGCCTGTAATCCCAGCACTCTGGGAGGCCGAGGTGGGCGGATCACGAGGTCAGGAGATAGAGACAATCCTGGCTATTACGGTGAAACCCTGTCTCTACTAAAAATACAAAAAAAAAAAAAAGTAGCCGGGCGTGGTGGCGGGCACCTGTGGTCCCAGCTACTCCGGAGGCTGAGGCAGGAGAATGGCATGAACCCGGCAGGTGGAGCTTGCAGTGAGCCGAGATCGTGCCACTGAACTCCAGCCTGGGCAACTGAGCAAGACTCCATCTCAAAAAAAAAAAAAAGTTATTAGTCTTCTAAACTGAAAATCTACCATCCCATTCCCCAACATATTCACATTTTCTCACACAAGCATAGACATGCACACACACGCACACACACTTACTTTTGTGTAACTATGATTTTCCCTATAGCTACAATTATTCTACCCACCTGGTTTCCCAAATAAAGCTGGAAGCCATCTTTGATTCTGTCCTCTCCCTCTCCACTGGCACTGGGCAGCCATCATTTGCTGCAATCTACCTCTTCAAAAACCCTGATGTCCGTCCTTTTCTCCCCCTAAGACAGCCGCCCACCACTCAACACTCTGCAGTAAAAAGTCTGTCTCTTCCCTCAAGGAGTAGACCTATTTTTGCTTAGTCTTTGTGCCTCAGCTCCTGACAACACAGTGCCTGGCACCTAGTAAGTTCTCAATTGTGCTTACTAAATGAATGATTTTTCTTATGCAATCTCTTCCTTCATTTGCGAAACCATATGGGTGCCCAGGTGGTATGACTGGCAGGAAACCAAATGGAATACAGAAGTGATACAAAGGGACCTCCCTTAGAAATCTCCACTGGTGGAATGGATTTAACTCCCGAGCTAAAGTGTTATATTTCCGGGAGATCTGTGGTAATAATCAAACAGGTTCTCTAAGATAAGAATTATCAAATCAGTTCAGATCAATGTATTTCACCAGCTCTCGAGATCCAGAGGGAATGGGACATAGGACAGGTGAGTTTGGAGAGCTAATGAGGTCAAGTGAGATCCACAGCATAAGACATTGCTCCATGGAGGAACTGGGTCTGAAGGAAAATTACAGAACTAAAACTCTGGGCATTAGGCTTTGCCTGTAAAATTTGATGTATCATAAGAAAGAAAAGCCAGTAATTCATGTTTGAGTCAGAAATAGGAGAGGCTATACTTCCTGTCTGGGGCCACAGCCTCTTAGGCTCTGCTTCCACTTAGAGTGATAATTCTCACTAGACATGAATCTAATAAAACCATGTGTTTGGATTTCCTGGAATTTTTCTGACTGTGAATATAGACTTGTTCCCAAAAACCTCCACATTCCATCTGCCCTCCTAAATGGGCAGTTTCCATGATGTCAGCAGAGGAAATGCTGGGAGCTGCCATGATGTCTGCCCGCTGCTGCCAGATCTCATCCAAGTGGCAGGTGAAGATTTATTCACACCCAGATACACAAGCCACTGAATTCATTTTTTAATTTATTGTCTGAGTGGAAATAGGATGAAATAAGAGCTAATGAAATAATTCAATTGGTCAGAAAGTGTTTTATATCTTATTTATAAGAGTGCTCTAAACCAAGTTGAATCATCTCCAGATCTACCAGATGTCACTGGTTATTAGGAGTTGCTACAAGTCACCAAGCTCCTCCCTCCCTCTTTTGCTGTTGTTCTCCTATTCTTTCTTCCTTATTTTCCTCCCTTCTTTTTCCTTCCTTCCTTCCTTCCTTCCTTTCTTCCTTCCTTCCTTCCTTCCTTCCTTCCTTCCTTCCTTCCTTCCTTCCTTCCTCCCTCCCTCCCCTCCTTTGCCCTCCCTTCCTCCCCTCCTTTCCTCTCCTCTCTTCTTTCCTTTCTTCCCTCTCTCCTATATTAGTTCTCTGGGGCTGCCATAAAAAAATACCACAGGCCAGGCACAGTGGCTCACGCCTGTAATCCCAGTACTTTGGGAGGCCAAGACGGATGAATCACTTGAGGTCAGGAGTTTGAGACCATCCTGGCCAACATGGTGAAACCCTGTCTCTACTAAAAGTACAAAAATTAGCTGGGCATGGTGGCGCATGCCTGTAATCCCAGCTACTTGGGAAGCTGAGGCAGAAGAATTGCTTGAACCCAGGAGGCAGAGGCTGCCGTGAGCTGAGATCACACCACTGCACTCCAGCCTGGGCAACAGAGTAAGAATCCGTCTCAGGAAATAAAATAAAATAAAATACCACAGACTGAGTGGCTAAAACAACACAAATGTATTTTCTGACAGTTCTAGAGGCTGGAAGTCCACAATCAAGGTGCCAGCAGGGTTGGCTTCCTCTGAGGCCTCTTTCCTCGGCTTGCACATGGCAGCCCTCTTGCTAACTGCACAGGGTCTTGCCTCTGTGAAAACCTGTGTCTCTCCTCATGTCCTGATCTCCTCTCTCATTAGGACACCAGTCAGATTGGATGAGGACCCACCTTAAAAGCCCCATTTTAACTTAATCACCTCTTTAAAGGTCACATTCTGAGATACAGGGACTGACTTCAACCTGTGAATTTGTGGGGGGCACAGTTCAGCCCATAACACACTCCCCCTTCTTCCTTTCCTTCCTTGTTGAGGGCTTATCACAGGCCAGATGCTACAGAGAGGAATGAGACAAAGAGAATTCCACACAATCCCTATCTCACACACACACACACACACACACCACACACCACACACACACACACACACCACACACACACCACACACACACCACACACACACCACACACACACCACACACACACACACCACACACACACACCACACACACCACACCACACACACCACACCACACACACACACCACACACACCACACCACACACACACCACACACACACCACACACACACCACACACACACCACACACACACCACACACACACCACACACACACACACCACACACACACACCACACACACACACCACACACACCACACCACACACACACCACACACACACCACACACACATCACACACACACACCACACACACACCACACACACACACCACACACACACCACACACACATCACACACACACACCACACACACACCACACACACACACCACACACACACCACACACACATCACACACACACACCACACACACACACCACACACACACCACACACACACCACACACACCACACACACACCACACACACCACACACACACACACCACACACACCACACACACCACACACACACCACACACACACCACACACACACACCACACACACCACACACACCACACACACACCACACACACATCACACACACACACCACACACACACCACACACACACACCACACACACACCACACACACACACCACACACACACCACACACACCACACACACCACACACACACACACACCACACACACACCACACACACACACCACACACACACCACACACACACACCACACACACACCACACACACATCACACACACACACCACACACACACACCACACACACACCACACACACCACACACACACACACCACACACACCACACACACACCACACACACACCACACACACCACACACACACCACACACACACCACACACACCACACACACACACACCACACACACCACACACACCACACACACCACACACACACCACACACAATGATGTTACCAAAGCTCTCTTGTTTTCGGACAGTGGCTTCTTGGACTGAGACCAGTGTTGGCTTTTGTCACATTACAGTTAATGGTGCAACATGCCCCGTTCTGTTGAGTGGGGTAAGGGCCAGGACAGGGTGGGACAGTGATGACGACTGAGAGGAGTTTGACCCCTGGCTCTGCCTTTGACTTTATGAATGACCTTGACAGGGGATCTGGGCTTCAAGATGCTCGCATGTAGAAAGAAGAGGTGGGATTCGATACCTGCTCAAGCCCTCTCAGTCTCAGCCCATCACAGTACCTGAAAGACCTCCTTGATGTGGGAAGGGCTCAGGGAAGAGCGAAGTCTTCCAAGGTCAGAAATATTCAAATGAAAACAGAAGGAAAACGAAACCAAAACTGGCTCTTTGAAACGCGTGTCTAGCAAGGAATATGTACTAAATATAAGCGATTCCTATTTCTACTGAAGTAAAAGATTAAAATTGCTTTTCTGGGTCAGGCCTTTGCAGGAGCAGAGCTTGTGAGAGTTGGAAAGGCTGTTGAGCGCCAGGAAAAATATTCTGCAGAGAAGCAGCGTCACCTGCTGGGGTGCCGTGGTGTTGCATGTGATAAGTGAAATGAATCGCCAGCCTGGGTTTCTACTGAATATGAAACCAGGAGCATTAATCTTAATCAAAAGCTGAGTTTTCAAGACCACCAAACCGTGGAAAGATTTCGCCACAGGTTAATTTTAGCCATGTTTTAGATTTATTTTTGCTTCAAACTATCCACCCATGCTATACATCTTTCTTTATAAATCAGACTCGATGATATGTGCTAGTAAAAGCCAGTTAGTCAAAATCTGTTATTTAGAGGACACAGCTAGGATCACAGGTCTGAAGTCTCCCTTAGTTCACACTTCATTAAACAGCCACCCAACTTATCAGCTTCCCAGACCTCCAAGTCTCCTTCCAGCTCTAGAATTTAACCACATGTATTTACTGAGTTCTGTTAAACGTGGGACATTTTGTATACTGAAAGATGTATGGAGAAATGTAAGATATGTTCCCGATCTCTTGTTTTGGAGACTTGGCATTAAAGTATACAAAGATAAATAGCGATTATAAAAGTTAATAATCATGCCATTCAACAAATAAAGTATGTTCAAGAGTGGTATAGACCAATGGCTACTCTGAGAGCCAGTATTTCTGGCTGAGGGCAGAGAGAATTTAAGGGTTTCTTGAGCCACATGTGAAAAAATAACAAGAATTTTGATGAAATTCATGAATAATGAGAAAAACTGAAGTAAGCACCAAAAAATGGAGACCAAGAACATGTTAAACGTTTTGGATAAGAAAAAATGAAATGTGCTTGAGAAACACCAGGAAAATCAATTTAACCTGAGTAGGAATTTTTAGGAGAATAGTTTGAGATAAGGCAGGAAAAGGAAGCTGAGACATGATGATTCTGTAAATACAAGGATAAGGAAGTTTGAGCTTATTATTTCAAGCAATTGAAAAGCATTGCAGATTTCTGGGAAGGAAAATAAAGTGATAAGAACTGTGTCTTAAGAAGACTCACCTGGCAATCACATGCAGGAAGGAATGATTCTAAGATGTGAAAAGATGCCCTGAATGTGTAAAAGGCAGAGTGGTAGAAAGAGGATTTTAAGGTCACAAATGTGTATGTAAAAGCAGAAGAGGAATCTGGCTCTTTGATACTTTTTTTGTATCAAACAATATACTGTAACTTAAAATAATTCTTTTTTTTTGTTTTGTTTTGTGAGACGGAGTCTCTCTCTGTCGCCCAGGCTGGAGTGCAGTGGAGCGATCTCAGCTCACTGCAACCTCTGCCTCCCAGGTTCACGCCATTCTCCTGCCTCAGCCTCCTGAGTAGCTGGGACTACAGGCGCCTGCCACCCCGCCTGGCTAATTTTTTGTATTCTTCGTAGAGACAGGGTTTCACCGTGTTAGCCAGGATGGTCTCGATCTCCTGACCTCGTGATCCGCCCACCTCAGCCTCCCAAAGTGCTGGGATTACAGGCGTGAGCCACCACGCCCGGCCAACTTAAAATAATTCTAGACATGAATGTAAGAGCTAAAACTATGAAACTGCTAGAGGAAAACTTTGGGGAAACACTTCAGGACATTGATCTGGGCAAAGGGTTTTTGGGTAAGACCTCAAAAGCTCAGGCAACAAAGTAAAAATAGGCAGATGGGATTACCTCAAGCTAAAAAGCTTCTGCACAGCAAAGGAAACCATTAAAAAAAGTGAAGAGACAACCTACAGAATGGGAGAAAATATTTGCAAGCTGTCCATTCAACAAGGATAAATAACCAGAAAATACAAGAAACTCAAACAAGTCAATAGCAAAAAACAAACATACAAAACAACAAAAAAAACCCAAAATGATCCAATTAAAAAAATAAGCAAAAGATCTGAATAGACATTTCTCAAAAGAAGACATGTAAGTGGCCAACAGGTATATGAGAAAATGCTCAAACTACTAATCACCAGGTAACTGCAAATCAAAAACCACAAGAAGAGAACATCTTACCCCAGTTATAATGACTGTTGTCAAAAAGACAAAAATTAACAAATGCCGTTGAGGTTGAGAAAGGGCAATGCTCTGACACTGCTGGTAGGGATGTAAAGTAGTACTGCCATTATTGGAAACAGTATGGAGGTTCCTAAAAGAACTAAAAATAGAACTACCACATTAGCCAGCAATCCCACTGCTGGGTATATATTCAAAAGAAAGGAAATCAGTAATCAAAGAAATCTCTGCATTCCCATGTTTATTGCAGCACTATTCACAATAGCCAAGATATGGAATCAACTAAAATGCCCATCAATGAATGCATGGATAAAGAAAATGTGGTACATGTACATAATGGAATATTATTCAGCCATAAAGAAGAATGAAATCCTGTCATTTACAGCATCACAGATGGAACTGCAAGTCATTATGTTAAGTGAAATAAGCCAGGCACAGAAAAACAAATATCACATGTTTTCACTCATATATGGGAGCTTACAAAGTTGATTTCATGGAGGTAGAGAACAGAATGATGGTTACCAGAGGCTGGAAAGCGTGTAGAGGAGGGGAGATAGAGACAGGGGGGTTAATGCGTATAAACATACAATTAGATAGAAGGAATAAGTTCTACTGTTCAATAGCACAGTAGGACGACTATAGTTACAATAATTTATTGTATATTTCAAAATAGAGGAGATTTTGGATGTTCTCAACACAAAGAAATGATAAGTGTTTGAGGTGATTGATATTCCAATTATCCTGATTTGATCATTACACATTGTATGCATGTATCAAAATATTACATATACCCCCAAAATATATACAATTGTGATATGTCAATAAAAAATACAAAAAAATAATAATTATATTAACAAAGGGAATGGTCACATAGAAGGAAAGAAAATGAAAAGGAAGAAAAAAAAAAAGCTAAAGAGAAGGATTCTGACCCAAAGCCTAACAGAAGCATTGACAGTGTTTTAAAGATCCCAGAGACATCTAGAAGAATAAGAATTGAGAAAAGAATTGGTTAGACATTGTTTCACATTGTAAATAATGCATAAATAATGAATTAATTAATTGATTACTAATTAATTTTCTTTCATTATAAAGGTTTGGGCAGGAAGGAGACTTAGAAATCATCTTCCTCTCAGGACAGTAACAATTTGTGCAACAACCTTTTAAATAGCCTTCCAACTTCAGTGTTGGCTTCAATAATGTGAGGTCACTCCTGTGCTAAGTGGACTATCCAAAGACTTGCAAACCCCCAGAGGTAGGTATCAGATATGATTACACATATAACATATGATTACACATATCTCAACACCCATTTTTCCTCCAAAGGTTAGATCACCACAGCCATTCCAGATTGTCCATTTTGTCAATGTCCTTCTACATATGGGGGCCAGCACTACTGAGCACATTGCTTTAAAAGTGTCCTAAAAATCAGAGTATTGAAGAGGATGATAACATCTCCCTGCTTTGGTTCACAGAGCAGAGCCTATAAGTGTGCTCAGTCTGTGTCTGTGCAGGACTAGGAGGAGGATCTTTTTATTAGATACTCAAGTAAACAAGGTTAATTCAGTCCTACACTTGTGCACTTAACTGTGCTGAACCTAAATGTGGCATGTTTTTGTTACTCCCTTTAGTGTTTTATTTTTTTGACACCATTTCAGCCCAGAACTAGCACTACATCTTGTACGTGGAAAGTATTTAATATTTAGTGGATACATAAATCAAAAAATATACTTTTTAAATTTCAATTCTGTCAGCACATATGTTTACATTTCATCTCAATTTTTAAACATTTGAAAATCTGACAAGCATACTATATCAGTTAGGGATGCTTTTGGCAGCAAGTAACAGAAAAATTTGTGCACAAAAACCTAAACACACGAGTTTAATTTTTCTCACATAACAATAAATCTGAGAGTAGGCAGCCCTGGGCTCATGTTGCCAGTGACACCAGGACCACATTTCCTTTCATCTTTTCAGATTCATTATCCTTAGCAAGCTTACTTTCATCCTCATGCTTTTTGTCTCTCAGTCTCAAGATGCCTATCTCACCTACAGACATCACGTGCACATTTCGGGCAAGAACCAAGGGAAAGGGCAAAGGGACAAATTCCATGCCAGCTGGGTCTGTCCCCTTTGTATCAGAAAAGTAAGCACTTTCCCAGAAGTGTCACTAACCATACTTTCTTTTGCATATTATCAGCCAGCACTGGATCACGCAGTCATCCTTAGACCAATGACTGGCCAAGAGGAATAACTGGCTTAGAATTACTATTAATTCCCAGGAACTAAGGGTGGGCCCTTCCTCCCTGAAACCAAAGGACTTCTGCTACTACCCAAATAAATTTGAGTTCTGTTAGCAGGAAAGGGGGAATATGAATATTGGGTCAATAAAGACAAGTACCTAGCACGCATGCCTTCCACAATGTATATTTAGATAAGCAAGTCTTTGTGTGATTTCATTCAAGGTCATCAAAATCATGTTACTAGTACAGAATTTAATAGAAGACCCTAGAAATGACTTGTTTTCCTCCCCATTGAGGTTATTAATTATCCACCATGAACCTAGAATAGGAACTTTTAAAAACCTTAAAATGTGCACAAGTGTTCCAATTTAGAATTTTAGGCCTGGCTACTGTATTAGTCCGTTCTCATGCTGCTAATAAAGACCTACCTGAGACTGGGTAATTTATAAAGGAAAGAGGTTTAATGGACTGATAGTTCCACATGGCTGAGAAGGCTTCACAGTCATGGCAGAAGACAAATGAAGAGCAAAGGGACATCTTACATGGTGGGAGGCAAAGAGCACGTATGCAGGGGAACTGCCCTTTATAAAACCATCCCATCTCCTGAGATTTACTCACTATCATGAGAACAGCATGGGAAAGACCCATCCCCATGATTCAGTTACCTCCCACCAGGTCCTTCCTATGGCACGTGGGGATTATCACAATTCAAGGTGAGATATGGGTGGGGACACAGTCAAACCATATCAGCTACTTGGATATTCTACCAACACCCAACACTTCATTTCTTCACCTTATGCTCTGTGTCTGTCTACCATAAGAATCTGAGTTTGTTGGCTGGGTGCAGTGGCTCACACCTGTAATCCCAACACTCTGGGAGGCCAAGGCAGGCAGATCACGAGGTCAGGAGATCAAGACCATCCTGGCTAACATGGTGAAACCCTGTCTCTACTAAAAATACAAATAATTTGCCGGGCATGGTGGCACATGCCTGTAATCCCAGCTACTCGGGAGGCTGAGGCAGGAGAATCACTTGAACCCAGGAGGCAGAGGTTGCAGTGAGCTGAGATCCTGCCACTGCACTCCAGCCTGGGTGACAGAGTGAGACTCGTCTCAAAAAAAAAAAGAATCTGAGTTTGTTTAGGGTAATGATTCTGTCTTATCCGTGTCCAGACATCACCAACTCCTAGCACAACAGTGAGCATGAGCTCAATGAATATTTATTTTTAAAATAAAGTCCAAGTTATTGATGGATTAGATAGTATTATAACATGAATGTTCTATTCTCATTCGAAAGACTGTCTTGGAAATACATTTTTTGGTGCTACTAACATTTCAGCAAGTTGGTTTTCTTCTTGTGTATATCTACTATGGAATCTATACATGCAATGCATACTTAAGAGTCAATACACTTGTATATCTATACAATGAAATGTGACTCGGCAAGATAAAGGAACAAACTACAGATATGCACCATGATGTGGATGAATCCCAAAAGCATTATACTCAGTGAAAGATGCCAGGCAGAAAAGGCTACATGTGCTAGGACTCTATTTATATGAAATATCCACAAAAGGCAAGCTATAAAGATAGAAAGTAGATTTGTGGTTTCTAGGGACAGGGGATAATGGAAGTTAGCAGTAAATGTGCATGAGGGATGGAATTGGCATGATGAAAATGTGCTAAAACAGATCTATGGTGATGGTTGCATAACTTGGTAAATTTACTAAAAAAAATCACTTGAAAAGAGTGATGTGCAAAATATGCTCTGATAACAGTTTTAAAATCAGTTTAGGACTCTGGAAGTTTTCTGGCATTCTTAAGAAAGACCAGCACCTATCTGCATAACGTTCCGAGTAGACATGAGCATCCCTCACAGGAGGGCAGTTTTCAAATGCGAGAGCACAGAGGCATTCGAGGAGCATATTACCCCCTAGATAAATTTTTGTTTGAGATAGGGTCTCACTATATTGCCCAGGCTGGCCTCAAACTCCTGCGCTCAAGTGGTCATATCACTTGTGCCTTAGTCTCCCAGGTAGCTGGGACTACAGGTGTGGACCACCATGCCCATTTCCCCCCAGATAAGTCTTTAATGGAGCCTCCAATACACCGAGATTAAAGTTTCCAACATCGGCACTGGCAAAACTATAAAGGCATCTTCTCCACAAGACCCACAGGAGATGCTCCCTGGGTTTATGTGCCCTTCCCCACGACAGACCTTCACATCAGCGCTGCAACTGGATTCAAGTGTCAGATGTGCTAGTTAATGCTGTGGGTCCCAAAGGAATGAGACGTGTAATTCTGACTAATTTTGATTGAAGATAAGTGCAATGTCTATACAAACAAAAACAACAATAAAAAGAGATCTTTTACTGTGTCAAACATGACTACTTCTTAGTGTATCTCTTATTTGTTTGTTATAAGTATGCTTTAAAAGTCTCTCTCCTTTTTCCATTTCCCACTTTGTGTTCCTCCTCCCTTCTGTTACTCTTTGTACGTGCACTGCCTCACAGAGGAGGTAGAAAGGCCTCAGGATGTGAAAACTGAGGGGAAAAAAGCAAAACCATCATGCCACCTAAACACTAAGCTTAGAGTATTCCTACCCCTTGCTGCCTTTTTCTTTTTTCACGCTATACCGTCAACACCTTTCCATATATTAAAATTCGTGTTTTGTTCTGGTGGTAGCTCTCCCATGTAGTATTCACAGCATTTTGTTGTTCTGGCTGGAGTGGATGTGAGAAGCTTGGACTCTCCCACACTCAGCCTTCCCAAGATCATCACGGGAGACCCCCAGGGCTCTGTGGAACACAGTTTGAATGGAATGATTGGCAGCGTCCACTTTAATGGTTGAGTAGCATTTTATTTATGGATGAACCATAATTTTCTAAACATATCCCTTTGTTGGCTATACAGTTTATGTCCAGGTTTTTAAACATAAGATTGTAGTAAGCAGCATGTAGCTAAATCATTTTGCATATTCAGGATATTTTCTGAAACTTCTAAAAGTGTTACTGGGGTTCAAATTTCTGCACATCTGTATACAAGTTGAAAAAGGACAGTCTAAAAATTTTTTTCCGATTAACCTCTGGCAGCAGTGCATGAGTGTTTGACGCCTTAGTAACTGAACAGTGTCCTCTTTTTTAAATCCCTGCCAAGTTGATAGGTAAAAAATTGTGTTCATTATGTAAATTTACAATTCTTTGAATACTAATGAGGTTCGATATTTTTTCTATTTTGATTCGCTTTTTATGCTGTTATGTTATTCTGCTCTCATTAGCATTTTTTTCTTTTTTGAGACGGAGTTTTGCTCTTTTTGCCCAGACTGGAGTGCAATGGCATGATCTTTGCTCACCGCAACCTCCGCCTCCTGGGTTCAAGCGATTCTCCTGCCTCAGCCTCCTGAGTAGCTGGGATTACAGGCACCTGCCACCACGCCTTGCTAATTTTGTACTTTTAGTAGAGATGGCGTTTCTCCATGTTGGTCAGGCTGGTCTCGAACTCCCAACCTCAGGTGATCTGCCTGCCTCGGCCTCCCAAAGTGCTGGGATTACAGGTGTGAGCCACCGCACCTGGCCTAGCACTTTGCTTTTTAATTGGCAATTCAGTTACATTTCCTGGGAGGAAAACATTGGCTCATCTTCAGCTATCCTTGAGTCCAGACTCAAGTGTATGTTTCAAGTACTAGCCAGCAAGACAGACTTCAAGTTGCATTTCAGGTTGGAATCTGTGCAGTTCTGGATCACTCTCTACCACTTTCAAGTGCATGACCATATCTTGAAGCACAAATTTCTTGGGCACCTAATTTAATTTAAAAACCTCAAAGAGTTTTTTGTGTCATCTTTGAGGAGAAAGACAAGCTCAGAGGTCTTGGAGGCAGCAATCAGATAAGCACCTTGCCAGAGAATCTTTGCGAAAAATAAATTTAAATAGCAATTAATGCTTTTGTGTAAAGTTAAAGAGGAGTCTTGAGAATGTGACAGTCCAGCTGAGCACAGTAGCTCACGCTTGTAATTCCAGCACTTTGGGAGGCAGAGGTGGGCAGATCACTTGAGGTCAGGAGTTTGGGACCAGCCTGGCCAACATGGTGAAAGCCTGTCTCTACTAAAAATTAGCTGGGTGTGGTGGCAGGCACCTGTAATCACAGCTAGTTGGGAGGCTGAGGCAGGAGAATCACTTGAACCCAGAGGCAGAGGTTGGTTGCAGTGAGCTGAGATCACACCACTGTACTCCAGCCTGGGCAACAGAGCAAGACTCTGTCTCAAGAAAAAAAAAAAAAAGAGAGAGAGAGAGAGAGAATGTGATAACCTAGCTCACCTTTGAGAAGTCCTTGGGATTCGCATTGTCATTGCTTAGTCAGTCTCACCTGCCTGCTTGCTTTCTTTCCTTCCTTCTTTCTGGCTTTCCTTTCTTTTTTTTCTGCTTTTAGTGCCTCCTATTTGACAATACCTATACAAGACATTGTGGGATTTCAACAGCAACAGAAATGTAGTGTAACAAACTCTGTCCCAGAGGTGTGCATAGAACAAACATTCAGACAATAATTTTAAAATTACCCCTTTCCTTTTGAAAAATGATGTGTTGATGCTTTTGCTTTCTACAACCTAGTAAAAGAGAGATTCCAAAAGGTGAATTATTGATATTTAAAATTTTTTATATACAAAAATAGCAAAAGTTCATTTAAAAAATTTAAGCAATATAAAACTATAAAGCCCAGAGTAAAAGTGCCCCAATGCATGCACTTTTACATGGAAATGAAGTCACAAATGTTATAATCCCCAAAACAAAGGCATGAGTAGTACTTTGCAGACACTTTCCCATGTTCATACACATATGGAACATATATGTAACAAAATGCTGCTTGAGTTCTTTCCTTTTGTCTTGAAATCTTGGCTAAATCTTCAAAGCTGAAGCCAGTCATTTCAACAAAGCCACACATTCTAAACACAGTGCCAAAGAGTTGCCCAAATCATCCTTTGGCCTTATAAAGAGTTGGCTAAGCTGGCCCTTCTACCTTGCCCCTCCACCCCATCTAGCATCTAGAAGCAGAAGGTCAGTCTCCTGAAGGAGAAAGGGAATCATCCAGGTAGTGAGGTGCACGCCCAGGGAAAAAGTGCTTTGGCAGAACCAGGAATGTCCCCCTCCAATCCCTCAGCCCAATCCAACCAAAAAGGGCACCAAGAGTGCCAATCACAGAGAAGGAGGGTGTCAGCACCAAAAGGAGACTGGCATCTGTATGCAACTGCATGCTTACTCAGCTGTGGGACTTTGTGAATGAGCCTGCAATGTGTCCCTTCACACGCGAACACCTAGAAACTGGCACCTGCTTTTCACCTGGAGATTCTGAAGGCACTAATGTCCCCATTCCCCTGAGGGCACTAAGGCTGACTGGAGCTGCAGAGAAGAGAGAACAGCAGCAGGATAAGGTGCCACACTCACCATTCAGCTTGGCAATGGTGTGTGGTCTGAGTCCCTGGTAATTAGGAAAACACAAATGTAAATATTGAAACACCATTATCTGACAGGTTGGCAAAAATGTAAAAGATTGATAAAAATCCTGTGTTGGAAAAAGTGTGTGGAGAAAGGCACTCACACATTATATATAAGACTATGTCTTGGTCTTTTTTCTGTTGCTATAACTGAATACCACAGATCAATGTGTAAAGAATAGAGGTTTATTTAACTCACAGTTCTAGAGGCTGAGAAGTTAAAGGGCATGGCACCAGCATCTGGTGAAGGCTTTGTGCTGCCTCATAACATGGTGGAAAGTACCACAGGGCAAGAGAGGAAGCAAGAGGAAAGCAAGAAAGCCAAATATAACAACCCACTGTGACAGTAACTAATCCAGTCCCAAGACAGCAAGAAATCACTCACTTTCTCTAGCCAGCACTAATCCCTTCAAGAGAGTGGATCCCTCATGATCCAAGGGCCTCTTAAAGGTGCCACCACCTGTCAACACCTTTACATTGAGGACTAGCCTCAACATGAGTTTTGATGGGGACAAACCATATACAAGGCATAGCTAACTACAAATATAAATACCTTCTTTGGATGACAATTGTCAGTGTCTAACAAAATGTTAAAGACAGATGCCTTTTCAGCCAACAATTCCACTTCCAGCACTCTATTTAAAAAAATAATAATAATCTTCCAAACTTTTTGAGAGATGATTTCTATCCCATCAGTGTGGAGGTAGGAAGAGCAGAACTGGTGGGAGGCTTTGAACAAGTTCACATAGGGAACAAAGAGAATGACTGTGAGGTTGAAGAAGAGGAGAGTGACTAGAGATAGTTAACAGGTTGAATTAACAGGACTTAGAGGCTCTCATGGATTGAACTGTGTCCCTCAAAAATGTATATTGAATTCCTAATCCCCAGTACGCATGAATGTGACCTTATTTGGAAATGGGGTCTTTGCTAATGTAATCAAGTTAAGATGAGGTCATATTCACACATTAGGGGGGTCCTAGTCCAATATGACTGATGCCTTTATAAAAAGAGAAGAGATACAGACATACAAGGAGAATGTCACATGATGATGGAGGTAGAGAAAGGAGCGATGCCTCCACAAGCCAAGGAATGTCAAGGATTGCCAGGATTACCAGAAAGGCATAGAACGGATTCTCCCCTGCAACCTTCAGGAAGAGGACGACCTTGCTGACAACTTGGATTTGGACTTCTAGACTCCAGATTTATGAGAGCACACATTTCTGTCATTTCTGTTGTTTTCAGCTACCCAGTTTGTGGCACAGTGCTCCACTTTATCCACTGTTTCATGTTCCACAATTTTAGTTACGTGTGGTCAACTACAATTTGGAAATATTAAATGGAAAACTCCAGAAGTAAACAATTCATAGTTTTCAATTGTGCACCATTCTGAGTAGTGTGATATGATCTCACACTGTCCACTCCATGCCACTGGGACATGAATCATCCCTTTGTCCAGTGGATCCACGCTGTAGACACTGACCACCTGCAAATCACTTAGGACCTGGCTTGGTTATCAGATAAAAAAAAAAAAAGGCACAGTATTTATAGGGTTTGATACTATCAGTGACTTCAGGCATCCAATGGAGTCTCAGAACATATCCCCCACAGATAAGGGGGAACTACTGTGTTCTGTTACAGCAGCCCTGGGAAACGAACACAGAGGCCAACTGGCAAAAGTGGCCAGGAAGAGAGAAAATCAAAGATGACTTCAGATGAGTCTGGCTTGGGCCACTGTGTCCACACTAGTCCCATGAACTGTGCTGATAGATGTAGAAAACATAGAATGGGGAGCAGCTGGGTTGGGGCAGGACGTGAGTAAGGAATTTACTGTCTGATGTGGTAAGTCATGGCCCAGGGCCCACCTGTGTGGACATGTCCAGTCAGCTAAGCTGAGCAGAGAGGTCAAGATAGCCTGGACTATGGGGAATGGGTCTAAAGAGATGTCAAATTCAGTTTGAATCGTGTTAGCATTCAGATTGGAAAACCTTCACCTTCGTTCTCTCTAAGGTGAGAAAGACCCTACTCCATGGCAGAGATATGCACCTCTTAGCAGAAACGCACCCACAACAAGCATGATGAGTTCTGGGATCTAGGTCCCTTTCCCGCTGAACAAGGATCCCCATCCTCGCTGACTCTTTAGAGCTGGTGTGGGTCCGCTCTGGCCTCTGGGCTTCCCCATGAGCTGGACAGCACTGCTCCTCAGAGCATCGTGGAGACATCCTAAGAGATGAGCCATGAGGCAGGGTCTCGGGGGACCTGCCTCTAACTTGGGGTGTGATCTGGCCTGGGCACTTAACGACTCAGAGCCTCTCCCTGGAAACCACTCACTGGGAAGTAACAGTGGAGCAATGCATAAAGGAAGGTGAGAACCAAAGTAACCCCATAGTTAGTTCAGGCATTTTACTTTACAGAGGAGCAATATCAGACATGCAGAAGTTAAGTGGTGTATTCAAGGTCACAGACAAATGGGTTTTGAAGTTGGAATTGAAAAGTGCTCTTTTCATTAAAGCATTTCTAAGGTCTTTTTCAGTCTTTAAATCCTCTGGTTATAAAAGCAATTTATAAATAGAATGGGGTGCTAGAAGTTTCTAAATACCACCAGACACCAAAAACTGCTGTTTAAAGAGAGCAACTAATTGGAATTCATCACAATTCAGAGGCCACATATTAATTCTGTGCACTGGAGCAAGACCTGTATGGCAGATCATTTGAATGCAGGAGGTCAGTCAGATAGATTGCTTCTTTAGATCTTCAAGAACATTCAAGAACACTGTCAAAACCTTTCTGTTACAAACATTTGCATGTTGGATTTTCAATAATGTTTCCTGCTATAAAGAAATGGGGCGGCTTGAAAACTTGCCGCTGAATGCCCCCACCCCAGCTCAAAAAGGAAAACAAATGTGGTTGCAGCAGCTTTGCTCTAAAGTGGATATCCAGACAGAAATTGTGAAAAATAGCAACCAGTCGCTTCCCCAGCTGATCTGTTCATTGAAAATGAGCTTCCCTCAGGCCACATGGAGGCAGGCTCCAGGGTCTGAGCTAGACTTTGAATGTGTCTGACAAATGAAGAGAGAGGACGAGAGAGGTGTTCCCCTGCCACCAGCCACATCCAGAGGTAATCACAGACCAAGGCCGGCTGCTGCTGGAAGCTGAGCCTTCCCAGGCAGAGAAGAAAGCAGCATCTCCTACCCTCCACCCACCCACCCATCCTAACTCCTCTTTCTCTTTTCTCTGTCTTGGACCATCCAGATTTCCCCTGAGCTTCCTTTCTCTTTTCTTTATCTTCAATCTTACTCTCCCCTCTCTGTCCTCTTTCTCTCTCTTTCATATCTTCCTCTTGACCATGTCTCTTCTCCCTAATACCCAACCCCAACTCTGGTCTGTCTATTCCTGGACAGACAGAAATGAAGTCACTTTCAACCAATAAAAATCAATAATTCCAATGCCATGAAAAGGCTAGTCGTATGGTAATGAGTAGGGCCAATCCTCTCCTCCTAATAGGGTGCAGTGACTCCAAATGGTCATGGGCTGGCCACCATGGAATCATCAGCCCCAGGAGGATACACCAAGCTCCATAAGGCAGTGCCATCTTGGTTCTCAGGTTCTCCGAATGGCCAAACATCAAAATCACCAGAATGGAAAACTGAGCATGTATAGGAAGCTCTCTTTCCACTCCCAACATAAAGAATGGGTAGAAATATATGAGTGTGTGTGTGTGTGTGTGTGAATATACTAAATGCCACTAAACTGTACAACGATTAAAATGGTAAATGTCATGTATATTTTGCCACGATAAAAATAACAAGGACAGCCAGAGTCAGTCAGTGCAAAGATAGGAAGAATATGAGGTTATAGTCATTGGAAGGAGAGGCCACCTGAGGGTGTGCGTGTGGACAGAGATAGAGATAGATAAAAGTTATGTAACATAGTCAAATTCAAAAGCAAGAAATGAAAATTTGAGAATAGCACCTTTAAGGACACAAGAGTGAGAAGGTGTTAAATCCAGGTAGCCCTCAGTGAGTTAAGAAGAAATATGTAATTCAGAACTAGGGTTGAAGCCCCAAGCACCTGCTCAGCAGGTGTTGGAACTGTGTTCTATGCATTAACAGTGAAAAAGCCAAATGCTATCACTGAAGGATGACCAGAAAACTCTACCCAAAGGTTATAAACATACTAGCATTTCTTCCAATAACTCTAGAGGCTGATTAAACCATAGCTCTAACAATGGTCCCTCTCTGAAGACTTTTATCTAGGCAGAAATCAGGACCAGAAGAATCTTTGCAATGAGCCGAGCATGGTGGCTCACACCTGTAGTCCCAGCACTTTGGGAGGCCAAGGCAGGCAGATCACGAGGTCAGGAGTTCAAGACCAGCCTGACCAACATGATGAAACCCTGTCTCTACTAAAAATACAAAAATTAGCCTTGGGTGGTGGTGTGCCTGTAATCACAGCTACTCAGGAGGCTGAGACAGGAGAATCACTTGAACCCAGGAGGCGGAGGTTGCAGTGAACCAAGATTGTGCCACTGCACTCCAGCCTGGGCAACAGAGTGAGACTCCATCTCAAAAAAAAAAAGGAAAAAAAAGAATCTTTGCAATGAAATCTCTTCCAACCCTGTACCTTGGGTCTCATGTTAGCAAATAAGCAGTTAGCATAGAAATAGACCCTTGGTTTCCAAAGCTGAAACTTTGGAATTTTGCCTGGAACCAATCATTACTTTATTTGCCCAAATCCTATACCAGACATAGGTCATATGCATCCAACAGGCACCCCTTATTGGGTTTTTATGGATGTTCATTAACAGCTCCTTTGTTGGCCAGGCCCTTTAGAGACACTCAGCTGGAAACACCAGCTGCTTCACCAAAGTTATGAATACGGCTGAGCCTTCCCCAAGGGTTGTAAAGCCTTAATGGAGTGGCAGCACGGTAGGGCAATTCAGGCCAGTTTAGGTTTTGTAGCATGTACATAAATGACTGTTTCCTGTCCTGCTCTGATTTTTTTGTTCAAACCCTTTCCATCCACGTGGGATAGTCACCTCCAGAATACTAACCTAAGGAAGGTGGTCTCCACTTATCCAGGCCACTGCCATATGGATTTACAAAGAGTTTTTCCACTCCCTCAGATGCTAATGCCTTCCCTTTGTACAGAATGTTTAACATTTACCAAATACTTTCACAGTACCATCCAGTTCCTATCATGTAGGTAATAGGGCCGGTGTTATTATTCTTGAGAAAAAGAGTGTCAGGGAGGTTTTGGGACTTGCCCAAAGATACACAGAAAAGCTGGAGCTTGCAGGTGTCCAGTCCACTCTACCAGGTGTCCAGGTGGCCTTTTCTTCCAATGATCATGACCTTCCATTCTCCTTGTCTTGACATTGATTAACTCTGGCTCTTTATTTTTATTGTGGTAAAATATACGTAACATAAAATGTACAATTTTTAAGCGTACAGTTCAGTGGCATTAAATATACTCACATTGTTGATTCATCCTTGTGCACCATAGGCGGCACAGGCATCAAGATGTCCAACCGAGTGGTCCGCTGGGAAGCCAGACACTCTGGGAGCTGGTACTCTGCCTCAGGACCACAGCTGAACACACAGCTAGAAGGTTGGCTTTCACAAGTACAGTCTACAAAAAGACCTGCTGGAGCCATTATTGCACCCCGTGCAGGATATACGTACTGTGGGTCTTGTGCCACCCATGCTTATAAACAAGTGGATCTGTCTATTACCCAGGGAATTTTCATCCTTGGGACTTCTCATCATGTGTCCCTCTCTCAGTGTGCACTTTCCAGTGTGGATATAGGTAGGACACCTCTGTATGACCTTCGTATTGACCAAAAGATTTACAGAGAACTGTGGAAGAAAGGAATGTTTGAACGCATGTCTCTGCAGACAAAGATGAACACAGTATTGAAATGCATTTGCCTTATACAGCTAAAGCCATGGAAATCCATAAGGATGAGTTTACCATTGTTTCTGTACTGGTTGGAGCTCTTAGTGAGTCAAAAGAACAGGAATTCAGAAAACTCTTCAGTAAATATCTAGCAGATCCTAGTAATTTCTTTGTGGTTTCTTCTGATTTTTGCCATTGGGGTCGAACATTCCGTTACAGTTACTATGATGAATCCCAGGGGGAGACTTATAGATCCGTTGAATATCTAGATAAAATGGGTATGAGTATTATAGAACAATTAGACCCTGTATCTTTTAGCAATTACTTGAGGAAACACCATAATACTATATGTGGAAGACATCCCTTTAGGGTGTTAAATGCTATCACGGAGCTCCAGAAGAATGGAAGAATATGAGCTTTTCCTTTTTGAATTATGCCCAGTCAAGCCAGTGTAGAAACTGACAAGACTGTTCAGTGAGTTACGCAGCTGGAGCACTCACGGTCCACTGAAGCTCTGAATCCTCGGGGAGGCCACCTGCACATTCTCATACTCTGTCCAGGGTCCCAGCCTAGCCTTTACCAAGATACTGGTCCTGGTTTGGGGGGATTCTGAAACCTCAAACTAATAGAACTTTCTTCTCTTTTTTTCTAGTAGGCATAGTCCTTCCTTAATTTCAACTCATTAAAAAATGCTTTATAGTTTAGGGCAGTGGAAGGAAGGCTGGCATCAAAATATTTTGATCAAAAAACATAACAATGTAAAGGCTCAGTTGTGGCAGACAGCTTTTTGAAAGTAACTTGAAAAGCATTTACCGTATCCTAAATTTGCACTCTTTGCAGACTTGTGCACATATATTCTGCTTTCAGAATAGTTTTGCAAATTGTACACAAACAAACAAAAAGGTGGAAGCTTTTCAATAAAGAAATTGCATTTATAAATGATCTGTATTATAATAAATCTCCAGTTATAGTCAATTACTACCCATGTTGTACAACAGATACCTTCTATTTTAGTTGCTAACAAAGGGCTACACAATTCAAAATAAATAAATTAATTAATTAATTCACATTGTTATGCAACCATTATCATCAACCATCTCCAGAACTTCCTCCTCATCCCAAACTGAAACTCTGTTCCCATTAAACAGTAACTTCCCATTCCCCTCTTCCCCTAACTCTGGGAACCACAATTCTACTTTCTGTTCTCTGAATTTGACTACTCTGGGAACCTCATATAAATGGAATCATACAGTATTGGTTCTGTTTCTGGCTTTTTTCACTTGGCATAATGTTTGCAAGGATCATCCATATTGTAGCGTGTGTCAGAATTTCAATTCTTTTTAAGGCTGAATAATATCCTATTTCATCTCTATATACAACCTTTTGTTCACCCATTCATTTGGTGATGGTGCCCTGCACTCCTACTTCCTTTTTTAGGAAAAAGCACGTCCTTTTTTTTTTTTTTTTTTTTGAAACGGAGTCTCACTCTGTCGCCCAGGCTGGAGTGCAGTGGCGCGATCTCGGCTCACTGCAAGCTCCGCCTCCTGGGTTCATGCCATTCTCCTGCCTCAGCCTCCTGAGTAGCTGGGACTACAGGCGCCCACCACCACGCCCGGCTAATTTTTTTTTATTTTTCGTAGAGATGGCGTTTCACCGTGTTAGCCAGGATGGTCTCGACCTCCTGACCTCGTGATCCACCCGCCTCTGCCTCCCAAAGTGCTGGGATTATAGGTGTGAGCCACTGCACCCGGCCCATTTTTTTTTTTTTTTTTTAAGAAATTATCTTCCCCATTGGGTAAAGTCTGGTGGAAGTATTAAGATTTTCTGGGCAGAAAACAACCCAAACAGCTGCTTTCTCTTAGAACTTGAAACCCAAGCAACCTGATAAATAGAATAAAAATGAAATAGGCCTTTAGAAAATACATACACAGCTCTACCCAGGCAAGGCCGAATTGTAGTTTTGGCTACATAGAGATGTTCCCATTCTAATTCATTTCCAAGCCTGGCTTTCCACCCTCCCCTTGGATTATGCAATTTACACCATGGCCAATGTTAGATTCTGCTGCTGGAAACCAAAGAATTATCACATTCATCAAAACTAAATAAGGGGTACCCCGCTCTACAGCCTCCATTCTAGCTACGGGCATGACTTATTTCCTCCTTAAAGGATGCATCTAGGCCGGGTACAGTGTCTCACGCCTGTAATCCCAGCACTTTGGGAGGCCGAGGTGGAAGGATCACTTGAGGTCAGGAGTTTGAGACCACCCTAGCCAACATGGCAAAACCCTGTCTCTACTAAAAATACAAAAATTAGCTGGGTGTGACGGTGGGCACCTGTAATCCCAGCTACTCGGGAGGCTGAGGCAGGAAAATCACTTGAACCCAGGAGGGAGAGGTTGCAGTGAACCGAGATTGCACTACTGCACTCCAGTCTGGGCAACAGAGCAAGACTCCTCAAAAAAAAAAAAAAAAAGAATGCATCCAGTGTTTATTTTTGTATCAACTTACATAGATTTGTGGGGACAGGATGCAGAATGCAGAATGTAGGGGGTAAGGAGAGGGGAAAACAGGATAGGACTGTGGTACCCTCTATTTGTCCTGCAGATGAACTTGAATTTCCTTTAAAAACTTATTTAGATTCACCTTTGCTTATTTTTATGTCAAATCTGGGCCAAAGATATAAGGACATAGCTACCAGTATTTCCAGCCTTTACAATTCCTTCCAGTCTGGTCTCCTCAGATATCTTGGGGGTCTTTGAAATATGTTTCTAGGATGGTCTATTTTCCTAAGTGTTCTGCAATACCAAATACCATCAGTAATACTCCTGCTTTCTCCTACAAAAAAAGAATTCTATTTCCCCTCAAAATATTCATTCAATCAGTCAACAAATATTAACTGAACACTTAAAATATACCAGGCACTGGGCTAAGTCTATGGACACAGAAACAAAAGGACAGACATGCCCTCTATCCTCAGGAAATGTGCTTTTCAGTGGGAGAGGTCGGTAGTAATTAAATGATAGGGCAAAAATACACAAAATTCCAACTCAGCTAGCTGAGAACTTTGCAGCAGGATGCCACCTGGTCAGGGATGCAGAAAAGGCTTCTCCAGAAAAGGGTTACTGAAATTAGGTTTTCTGTGTTGTTTTGTTTTGAGAAGGAGTTTCACTCTTGTTGCCCAGGCTGGAGTACAATAGCACGATCTCGGCTCACCGCAACCTCTGCCCCACCGACCCCTGGTTCAAGCAATTCTCCTGCCTCAGGCTCCCCAGTAGCTGGGGTTACAGCCATGCACCACCACACCCAGCTAATTTTGTATTTTTCGTAGAGATGGGGTTTCTCCTTGTTGGTCAGGCTGGTCTCAAACTCCCAACCTCAGGTGATCCACCCACCTCAGCCTCCCCAAGTGCTGAGATTACAGGCGTGAGCCACCGCACCCAGCCCGAAATGAGTTTTTAAAGCTTAGTATGGCTGGGTGCAGTGGGTCACATCTGTAATCCCAGCACTTTGGGAGGCCAAGGCCGGTGAATTGCTTGATCCCAGAAGTTCAAGACCAGCCTGAGCAACATGGCAAGACCCCATCTCTAAATAATAATAATAATAAAAGACCAGTAGACTAAGCAGGGGTTACAGAGGCCTAGAGGAGGAAGAAAGGGCTTTTGCAGAAAAACAGACAGCCAAGGCAAAAGTTCTATGCTTGAAGACACCCTAGCATCTCTGTCTTATAAAATTTCTATGGAGAAACCTCCATTCTTATGTGACCTGAGTTTTCACATGAATTTTCTTTCTGAAATTGCTTTAATATGCCATACCTAATGCTGAACTCACAACAGCCCTGTTAGACTAAGAATTATCAGGTTTAGGCAAGGTCCTAGCATCTGTAGCTCATTTTTGCCCCACCTCTTTCGCTTCCTCTGCACACACATCATCCACTTGACCTTCACCTCCCGGTTCAGCCCAGCTGAGCCTTCCTGGGCTGAGAAAGGAGTGATTCAAGGACTCCAGGTTCAAGTCAATGTGGTGGCTAGCTTATCCCTGACACGGTGCCTCAGTTCTGATAATAGGTCACTAAGATAAGACTCTCTAAGTTCCCTGAAAACTTGACAAAAACTCCCTGTCTGGATAACCCTGCCGGTGCTCCCATCACTGTCTAGCACTGGGGTTCTGCCTGGCTTTTTTCCTATCTCCCTGCTGGGAATCAGAGCCCCACCCCTGAATTCCAGCAGAGCCCTGCTGTCTAAAACCAGGTTTCCTGATGCCACACTCTGCTTGCGAGAATTTGGGAACCTCTCCTGCTTCCCACTGTAATGCCCTGGCCCTGCTAGGACAGGAGGTGCCCTTCTGCTTCCCCTGCTTGCAGCAGCCACCCCTCATGGTCATTGCCATAGTCATGCTCTCAATTCCTATCAGAGCTCTGCTGGGTGTCCTGCCCTTCAGCACTTGCCTCAGTCCTTTGGGAACATCAGATGCAGCGCCCTGCCCCTTACTAGTCTCCTACAACTAACCAGGCCATAGCCCAGTCGCACCACCAGGCCCCAGCCTGAAACACAGCAGAGCCATCTCTTCTAAACCTCTGGTCTAGGACTCTTTCACACTCCATCCAAGTAAATAAAACTAGCTCTGCAAACTGGGATTCGTGAGCTCCGATTCAGACGTCAAAAATAATTCATGATTAGAGAAGGATTTTATTTTCATTGTACTGAAAATAAAGGAGTGTCGTTGTACTCAGTATATTTCCTTGGCTTCATTGCAGAATGCTATTTTGATCAGCCATCTTCAGCCTGATGAAACTCATACTGTCTACAGAGGGACAGAGACCATGAGCCATAGACCGAGGGGCCAAGGGCTATAATGATTAGGTCAGGATATACAAAGAGATCTCACCCACTTCCCCTCCCTGAAGTCGGCCAGGATTTCTGCAGGGACAGGCTGCAGAGAGCCACCGAGTTTCTCTGCTGATGTCTCAGCAGCATCACGCTCCCAGCCCAGGGCTTTCCCACACCAGGGCACTCAAGGCACTAGAAAAGTAAAAACATCAATTCTTTTCAGTATTGAGCAGCCCCATATAAGGAAACACTTAGCTAAAAAGGAGCCTATATTTGCCCAGCTATCTTAGCAATCACTGTACCTAGGAGGGCATTTCAGCACGAGTTAGCTCACATGCCATGTCAACGGTAACAATCAGCCAGGCTGGACTTCTTTTTTTTCCTGTTTCTGATCTTCGGCACAATTTGAAAAGAAGATAAGATAGGTGTCTCCCAACATGTCCCCATTCCCTGACACTCAACCAGAACAGAACCACTCAGCCATTTCCTTGAAAACTGCACAGGTTGCAGAAAGGCCAAGCTAGGAAAATGTGCCAGGGAACATTAGTCGTCACACCACCTCACATGATGTCTCGGGATCTGTAACCTAATACAGATCTCTATAATCTTAACACTTCATCTTATTTAGCACTACTCAGTGACACAAATGCATGTACAGATTGCTGAGGAGCCCGTGATCCAAGCTCTGGGCACAGGCTGTTCCCACAGTATTGAAGAAATACCTAAGGGTAAGACAGAGGGGGGAGGGTGAAAAATGTTTGATGGTGCAGATTTTTTTTTCTTTTTTTTTTTTTTGAGATGGAGTCTCGCACTCTCACCCAGGCTGGAGTGCAGTGGCATCATCTTGGCTCACTGCAAGCTCCGCCTCCTGGGTTCACGTCATTCTCCTGCCTCAGCCTCCCGAGTAGCTGGGACTACAGGCACCCACCACCACGCCTGGCTGATTTTTTGTATTTTTAGTAGAGATGGCGTTTCACCATGTTAGCCAGGATGATCTCGATCTCTTGACCTTGTGATCCACCCACCTCGGCCTCCCAAAGTGCTGGGATTACAGGCGTGAGCCACCGTGTCTGGCCTGGTGCAGATATTTTTAAAAACCCAGAGATCTGTAGATAAATGAAGTTACAATGTATAACATACCAAAAAATAAAAATAAGGAGAAGGAGGAAAAGAAAATGGAAGAGGAGGAGAGAAAGTAATGCAAAGTGAGGGAAGGTAAGGAGGCCTCCCAAATCCCCACACCCAGATTAAGCGTCCACACAAGCACACACCACAACAGACACTTATTCCTGTAGCCCCTCCACCTGGTTCCATAGAGAGAGTTTAATGTTCTGTAAATGACCAGCCCCTACCTCCTCAACTTTGGTAAGCAAACTTACTACCCCTAGATGCCCACACTCCTCCTCTTATCACTTCCCCATGATTTATTACCTTTTGTTAAGATAGTATAAAGCCCCCCAAATTTAACCATTTCCTTGGATCTTCTTTTCTATGAAGACCTTTGTGCATGTAAATATTAAATAAAATTGGTATTTTTTTTTTTGAGACAGAGTCTTGCTCTGTTGCCCAGGCTGGAGTGCAGTGGCACGATCTCAGCTCACTGCAACCTCTACCTCCCGGGCTCAAGCAATTCTCATACCTCAGCCTCCCGAGTAGCTGGGATTACAGCTGTGCACTACCATGCCTGGCTAGCTTTTGTATTTTTAGTAGATATGGGATTTTACTATGTTGGCCAGGCTGGTCTCAAACTCCTGGCCTCAAGTGATCCACCCGCCTTGGCCTCCCAAAGTGCTGGGATTACAGGCATAAGCCACTGTGCCCGGCCTGTTTGTCTTTTGTTTTCTGTTAATCTGTCTTTTGTCAGTCTAATTTGCAGGTCCCAGACACAAAACCTATGGGGATAAAGGAAAGTTTTTTTCCCTCCCTTCCAAGGTATATGTCTATTCTATCCATTGAAGGAAACAGAAAGAAAAAGCTATTCAGAAGTTACAAGAAGAGCAAAATGAAATGTGACATGACTTGGATAAATAGAAGGGTAAAAGTAAAAGGAATCCATATTTTCACATTTTGGGGTGGATATTTTTGGCAACATTAAATTACCTTTCCATCTTTATGGACCTTACATACTATTTGATTCTGTAATTAATATTTATGTTATGTTTTGTTTGAGACAGGGTCTTACTTTGTCACCCAGGCTGGAGTGCAGTGGCACCATCACAGATCACTGCAGCCTCGATCCCCCGGGCTCTAGCAATCCTCCCACCTCAGCCTCCCAAGGAGATGGGACTACAGGTGCATGCCACCACACCTGGCTAATTTTGTTCATTTTTTGTAGAGATTAGGTCTCACCATGTTGCCCAGAATGGTCTTGAACTGGCCTCAAGCAATCTTCCCACCTCAGCCTCCCAAAGTGCTGGGAGTACAAGCATGAGCTACCACACTCAGCCTGTATAGTATCTTAATATTAGGAATGTTTCTTATTGGTTTTTAGCCTTTTTTATTTAAAGTCAAGCTATAGATAAAGTACAGAAAGCTAACTTAAAATTACAGAACAGAGTGCAGAAGTTACTAGCCTAGATAATGGAATTAATCAGCAGGAGAGTTGAGAGGGGAAAGGATAGAGGCCTGGGATGGTGGTCACCATCTACTTTCCTCATCTTACAGAATAGGGAGAAGGTAGA
Organism: Symphalangus syndactylus; assembly: GCF_028878055.3. Classification (NCBI taxonomy): domain Eukaryota; kingdom Metazoa; phylum Chordata; class Mammalia; order Primates; family Hylobatidae; genus Symphalangus; species Symphalangus syndactylus. Next base: position 112,705,760 of record NC_072424.2, read on the forward strand.
TAATGTCAAAACTCGATAAATGAACAGATTAAAATTTATACATATTAAAGTGATCCATGGAACCATTAAATATCTTAATATATATGTTTATATATAAATATAAAATATATGTTTACATATAAATATAAAATATATAAATATATTTATATATAAATGTATATTTTCATATATAATATATATTTATATATAAATGTATATTTTCATATAATATATATTTATATATAATATATATTTTTATATAATGTATATTATATATTATATATATTTTTATATAATATATAATATATAAATATATGTTTTTATATAATATATAATATATAAATATATGTTTTTATATAATATATAATATATAAATATATGTTTTTATATAATATATAATATATAAATATATATTTTTATATAATATATAATATATAAATATATATTTTTATATAATATATATTATATATAAATATACATTTTTAAATAATATATATTTATATATAAATATATATTTTTATATAATATATAGAGAATATCTATTATATACAAATATAAAATATATATTTTTATATTTATATATATATAAATATAAATATATATTTATTTATTTATTTTTTTGAGATGGAGTCTCACTTCGTTGCTGAGGCTGGAATGCTGTGGCGCTCACTGCAACCTCTGCCTCCTGTTCAAGCAATTCTCCTGTCCCAACCTCCCAAGTAGCTGGGACTATGCTCAGCTAATTTTTGTATTTTTAGTAGAGACAGGGTTCCACCATGTTAGCCAGGCTGGTCTCAAACTCCTGACCTCAAGTGATCCACCCGTCTCGGCCTCCTAAAGTGCTAGGATTACAGGCATGAGCCACCATGCCTGGCCAAATGTCTTAAAATATTAATGTAACTAATAAAAATTGGAAGGGGAGTTGCAGATGGGATGAGGTAGGGTACATGTATTGAATTTCACACCTTTCATTGTAGGAAACTGAAAAACTGTGTATTATTTGAAGCTGATGTGGCCAGAAATGTGGGGCCACATATGGGTTAGTTCTGTTGTATAGAAGACATAGAAGACCTAAATCCAGAACTATTTCTAAATGGTTACATTCTGGGAAGAACAATTAAGGATGGAGAGGGAAGTGCTTAGCTTAACACGGAGCAAAATTCTTTTACTTTCATTTGCATCATTAGGCACTCTTAAAGTTATTTTCATTTTTTTTTACACATCGCAATCAGCCTTTTGTAAATAATAATGTATGTATTTACAAACTCCTGTTGCTTCTTTGGGAGTGGGAACCAGGAAGATTGAGCTCCACGTTCTCCAAGGGTATCCCAGGTCTCTAGCCCTCTTATCCCCAGCTGCTTTAAGGATTCTGAGATTAGTTGGTGTCGTGGGACACCCAGGGACACTGGAGAGAACACCTTCCCCAGAGACAACCTGGAAAGCCTGCTCCAGGTGAGGTCAAAGGAGGACAATGTCCTCTCGTGCCCCAAGTGCTGCTGGCTGCTCAGCAGGAAGACCTGGAGAGGCAGACCCCCTGGGAACCAACTTCCCACTGCGCTGCTCTTTCCCTTCTGCCTGGCACAGGGAGTGCCGAGGGCTGGTCTAGGATGATCCACCTGCCTTCAGGCCATCCATGTTAGATATTCCCATAAGCCACTGAGCTCAGACTTTTGAAAGACAATTTCAGCCAGGTGCTGTGGCTCACACCTATAATCCCAGCACTTTGGGAGGCCGAGGCAGGCAGATAACCTGAGGTCAGGAGTTCGAGACCAGCCTGGCCAAAGTGGTGAAACCTTGTCTCTACTAAAAATACAAACATTAGCCAGGCGTGGCAGTGCATGCCTGTAATCCCAGCTACTTGAGAGGCTGAGGCAGGAGAATTGCTTGAACCCAGGAGATGGTGGTTGCAGTGAGCCGAGGTGGCACCATTGCACTGTAGCCTGGGTGACAAGAGCAAAACTCCGTCTTGAAAGAAAGAAGGAAGGAAGGAAGGAAGGAAGGAAAGGAAGGAAGGAAGGAAAGGAGGAAGGAAGGAAGGAAGGGAGGAAGGAAGGAAGGAAGGAAGGAAGGAAGGAAGGAAGGAAGGAAAAGAAAGAAGAAAGAAAGAAAGAAAGAAAGAAAGAAAGAAAGAAAGAAAGAAAGAAAGAAAGAGACAATTTCAAAGCCCTTGGTCCTTGCTTCAGATCTGCTTATCTTCTGGGAATGTCCAGTGTCCTTTGCTTGGGGTTGCCTGCAGCTGACTATGACTCCATTAATATAGGGTGGATTCACCCCTGAGATATCCCAGGGCCAAGCCTCTCACTTCAGGCTTTGTTCATGAGGGTTTCAGTTTGTAGTGTGGGGAAGATATTTTGTTCCTGAGTATCTACAGCAAGCCTTCTGAAATGCGTGTAACAGTCCAGAACAGTCACTGTCAGTCTCTGCTGCCAAGCTTGTCAGTGCCTCGGGTCAGCGCTGACTCACCCAAAGGCCAGTGCAAATCATCGTCATCACGACTCTGAGGCTTCTGCCAAACAAATATAGGCTGCTCTTTGGGGAAGAATCGTAATTCTGATTGCAGCTGGCCATTCATCAGGTGCTGGGAATCTGCCTAATCTTGTCTGTTGGCCTAGGATATGCCAGCTCCACGCATCTGATGATGACTTTCCCATCCCACACCTCGTCGCAGCCCTCCTCCACATTCCTCAGTCCAGTCTTACCCTTGGAGCGATCAGAACATTCCAACCTCATCTCATAATGGCAATTCATTCCAGTGTGACTCAACAATTTCCAACAAAGCCTTGAAAAATACTCCTGGAATATTAAGGATTCATGGAGTCACTGAATCATAACAAGGTTAATTGCCAGGGATGTTGAAATTACCTTGTGTAGCTCTCTCCCCACTGCCAGATGGACAACCGAGGCATGGAGAAGCTTATTGGCTTGCCAAGGATCTTACAGCAAACAACTCCTAAACAGAACTAGAATACAGAATATACAGAACCTATAGAAATATACAAGCATCAAAGAAGTAGAGGTATTCTGAGGACAATGACAACTAATTGCAAATTCTGATTAAGTATTTTGGAGCTCCTGCCTACATATAATAAGCAGCTGGCCTCTATGTGTTCTTAATTACAGCTGTTGGAATTGAGTTATATGTGAAACAAGTCCTCTATTTTAATATTTCAAGCTCAGACATAGCGAATGGCGGGAGAGGGTGGAAACCCCTTCCCTGGGGGACTGAAGGTAGAGTGGGGCTATCTGGGGTGGTTGGGCTGCTGTGTGGGGAGCAGCCTCTGATTCTGTGCAATTTATGTGACAACCCCTGAGCTTCGGGCTCTGTGACTACAGGTGTCAATTGCCTGCACAGAGCATAAAATGCACAGGTCCCTGCATAGAGCATAAAATGCCCTCCTGAAGCATCTTTTTAAAGTGCCCACATATCAGGTCCCAAGGACTGCCGCTGAGAAGTAAGCGGCAGGTGCTCATGAATTTCTAATAGAGGAAATCTGATTTTCATGCAACATCCTTGAGAAATCAAAGCATGTGAGAATCATCAAGATAGGTAAAAATTTGAATATCAGCATATTTATCTCTTCAGGGGATTTTTGAACAATTTCTCTGATGTTTCAAGTTCAGCAAAATACATGCTTCTGAGGTCCTCTTTGCATTGATTTTAGGTATCTTAGGGGAAATGTATTCTCCCACTAATAATCTACCAGAAAGCAGCTCTGAGTGTTTCTTTCTAGTAACTCCTGTGGTCCTGAGGCTTGGGACTTGGACTCAGTTAGTGGTCTGCATTCAGGTTGAGTTCAGTCATTGGGATAGAAGTGATACAGTCCCCCTTGGGAGCGATACCAAAGTGCTTACCGAGCACTTGCTTCAAGCTGAGATGACTGAACTCTCCTCTCCTGCCCCTTCCTCTGATATCCTAAATAAATGGAGAGAGTTCACAGCTCCTGGACAGTATTCATAGAACATGTACTGCACCCTTTCCTCAGGATGTATTTAGTGCGTCCTAATCTCGAGAAAGACTGACTCCCTGAACTTGAAGGTTAGAAATAATTAAACAAGAAAATCCCTTCTCTGGATTTCTTGTAACTGTCAAAAATGATGAGTAGTGGAAAAATGGCTTCAGGTCAGACTTCTCGCTCTCCCTGAACCTTTGCACTGTATTGTGTATAAAAAGAATATAATGTCCCTGTGTCATGATAGGGTGAATGTTGCTATTTCTGCCTTTTGACTGTTCATTATCATTTGCTATCATAAGCCAAGGGCCTGACAGATAGCTGCAGAAACCTAAATAAATGCAATAATTATTCAGGACTGTTCAACCCACTCATCCTCTCATTCACCTCTCCCGTACTACAGAAAATACCTCCTTTTGTCTTGGCAAACACAATTTGGAAAAATGATTTAAGCCCTGGCAGCAATAGATAGCTAATTGTATTCTATTTTGATTGCCTTAGAGGTTAGCCAGCCAGAAAGCAACATTTCATTTCCATGTTCTGAAGAATTTTAAGGCATCCCAGTTCCGTTTTTTCTTTTTCTTTTATTATTTATGTAGTTTTAAATACACATAAGCATTATCTCTATGCTTCACATGCAGTGCTCTGAAAATGCATTCCAACACTCTTCCATTCTCCATAGAGTGCAAACTCCTTGAAGGTAGAGATTAATTTTCATATTAGATGTATGCCAGGATTTATTTTATTCCTATAGATTCAAGATCAATGCCATGGACAGCATAGAGACTCCACAAAAATCTGCTGCACTGAATGTAATAAAAATCAAAATCACTATAGTAATTGTCCCATGTCCTGGAGAAATTGAGAGGTGACAGCGTTGCTGGCAGTCCTCACAGCCCTCGCTCACTCTCTGCGCCACCTCTGTCTGGGCTCCCACTTCGGTGGCACTTGAGGAGCCCTTCAGCCCACCGCTGCACCATGGAAGCCCCTTTCCGGACTGGCCAAGGCCAGAGCCGGCTCCCTCAGCTTGCAGGGAGGTGTGGAGGGAGAGGCGCCAGCGGGAACCAGGGCTGCGTGTGGCGCTTGCGGGCCAGCTGGAGTTCCGGGTAGGCGTGGGCTTGGCGGGCCCGCACTCGGAGCAGCCAGCCGGCCCTACCGGCCCCGGGCAATGAGGGGCTTAGCAACCGGGCCAGCGGCTGCCGAGGGTGTACTGGGTCCCCCAGCAGTGCCAGCCCACCGCGGCTGCGCTCGATTTCTCACCAGGCCTGTAGCTCGTGGGGCAGGGCTCGGGACCTGCAGCCCGCCATGCCTGAGCCTCCCACCCCCTCCATGGGCTCCTGTGCGGCCCAAGCCTCCCCAACGAGCGCCACCCCCTGCTCCATGGCGCCCAGTCCCATCGATCATCCAAGGGCTGAGGAGTGCGGGCGCACAGCACGGGACTGGCAGGCAGCTCCACCTGCAGCCCCAGTGCAGGATCCACTGGGTGAAGCCAGCTGGGCTCCTGAGTCTGGTGGGGACGTGGAGAACCTTTATGTCTAGCTCGGGGATTGTAAACACACCAATCGGCACTCTGCATTTAGCTCAAGGTTTGTAAACACACCAATCAGCACCCTGTGTCTAGCTCAGGGTTTGGGAATGCACCAATTAACACTCTGTATGTAGCTGCTCTGGTGGGGTCTTGGAGAACCTTTGTGTCCGTACTCTGTATCTAACTAATCTGGTGGGGAAGTGGAGAACCTTTGTGTCTAGCTCAGGGATTGTAAACGCACCAATCAGCACCCTGTCAAAACAGACCACTCGGCTCTACCAATCAGCAGGACGTGGGTGGGGCCAGATAAGAGAATAAAAGCCGGCTGCTGGGGCCAGCAGTGGCAACCCGCGGGTCCCTCTCAGCACTGTGGAAGCTTTGTTCTTTTGCTCTTTGCAATAAATCTTGCTACTGCTCACTCTTTGGGTCCACACTGCTTTTATGAGCTGTAACACTCACTGCGAAGGTCTGCAGCTTCACTCCTGAAGCCAGCAAGACCACGAGCTCACCGGGAGGAACGAACAACTCCAGATGCACCGCCTTAAGAGCTGTAACACTCACCACGAAGGTCTGCAGCTTCACTCCTGAGCCAGCGAGACCACGAACCCACCAGGAGGAAGAAACTCCGAACACATCCGAACATCAGAAGGAATAAACTCCGGACACGCCGTCTTTAAGAACTGTAACACTCACCGCAAGGGTCCGCGGCTTCATTCTTGAAGTCAGTGAGACCAAGAACCCACCAATTCCGGACACAAAATGACACATCTGTTTACAATGAGGCAGAAACCAAATTATAATTATTTTAGATTTTATTGATTTCTGAGTAGCAATCACACATCCCATAAGTGAGAATATGGAAGCCAAGTACCCTGACTCATCAGACAGTGTAAAAATCTGCTAATAGGTGCCTGTTGCCTGGCAAGGATTGTGGCCCAACCAGTGGGGGAATGGAGCCAGGGCCCTCCAACCACCACCCAGACAGGTATGGCCTGGCCCAGCCCACTGTTCAGGTGAATTGTATTTAGAGGGTTCATTACACGTAACCCCTTGAATAGCCTCTCCAGTGCTCTACTCTCCATCATGTGATTGAGAGACTGTGGTTATAACTCATAGGGTGAATCACAGCATTTCTATAATGTTCTCCAAAGTATGTGCTTTGGCTTCAAAAGAGAAAACAATACTTTGTAGTTGAAAACTTAGGAAGGAGAGTAGGTACTAATAAATCAATCTAACAAGAAAAAAGTCAACTTGGGAGTATGGAGTAATATTTTGTAGGAATTTTAAATCAGGAATTTACTGACTCAAGTGTTTTGGATTAAACTTATTAAAGCAATGAATTCTTCTCTTATAAAATGAAGCCTTCTAGGAGGATGATCAGACCATTTAATGAGGAGAGAACACCCTGGGGCCAGTACTTAATCATGTCATCCACAACCTCTAATTTTAGCTCCTAAAAACTCTGAAGCCATCTTTTTCCCCTTTTTAAAAAATGTTATTTCTGTGCTAGTTCTAGAATCATGGCAAATGTAAAGTTTTGAATTTGATCCATGTTTGACAAACACAAAGTAGATGAACATGTTTTTTATCTTATTTCTGTAGGAGAGGAAAACTTTTCCTCTACCCTCTTCAGTTGGGCCTTGTGAATTAAACTGGCAAAAGTCAAATTGACAGGGGAAAAGGGCATACGAATTTTATTTTAAATTTTATGTGCATGGGAGCGCCATAGAAAAGAAGTAAAAACCCAAATAAGTGGCTAGCCTTGGGGCTGTAAGTACCATTTTAACCAAAGGTGAAAGATTATTGAGAAATGACTAACAAAGAAGAAGGAGTTTGGGTTTTTAGGGCCAGTAAATTGTAGAAAGGTAAATATCTGGGGGAAAATCCAATGAAGGTAAAAGTTATTTAGTGAGATTTGTTTATGCAGACATCTCGGCACCATCTCCATCTCCAGAAATAAAGGTTATTGTTTCTGTCCTGGTACAAGAGAGAACACTATCATAAGGGAATGTTATGCCCTCCTTTTAGGCAAACGGGAGGAAAATAGCTTTTCCTGTGTCTGCTTTTTCTCAATTACCCTCAGCTCAAAACAATCAATGTATCAAAGTAGCATATTTTGGGATGGCATATTCTGTTCCCCTTTAGCTTTTTTACATATCTAAGACCTTCCAGATTATTCAACCGTATTTTTAAATCCATGTTCTTTTTAAAGCTGTTCTTCAATCACCATGTCCTGTCTTCCCTGTCCTAACTTGAGCCAATAGCTTTCTAGGCCTCTTTTTAAATATCTAACAACTTGAAATTAATTTTCATTTCATTTTTCAGGCAGTTCTTCTGTTTATTTGAATTCTTCTTTCTTTTTGCTGCATTACATCCCCAAGTCATACCAGAAAGGATGAAACTTTCCAGATAGGGAGAAACTTTTCGAGTCATTAAATATCTTATTGTGCCTTCATTTGTGAATAAGAGTTTCGCTGCCTATAAATTTAGGTTCAAAATAATTTTCCGTGAGAACTCTGAAGTTTTGCTCGTCTGTCTTTTAGCATCAATGTTATTAATGAAAATAGTGATGACAATCTTATATGCTTTTTTGTGGTAAGTATCCTGTTGATTCACTCTGTAAGCTTTACACTGGGAATTTTTATTTTTATTTTTGATATTTTGAGACAGGGTCTCACTACATCGGCCAGGCTGGTCTCGAACTTCTTGCCTCAAGATATCCTCCTGCCTCGGCCTCCCAAAGTGCTGGGATTACAGGTGTGAGCCACTGCACCCAGCCCACACTAGGAATTTCAAATTTTCAGCAGAGTATTTCTTGAAACATGGTATTTTCCATCTAAAAAGAGTGTCTTTAGTTAGTTCAGAGAAATTTTCTTTTTCTATTTATTTGATTTTTTCCCCCTTTTTCTTTTTTTTTCTCAATACTTTTGGGGGGAACAGGTGGTGTTTGGTTACATGGATAAGTTCTTTAGTGGTGATTTCTGAGATTTTGGTGCACCCATCACCTGAGCAGTGTACACTGTACCCAATGTCTTTCATCCCTCATGCCCCTCCCACCCTGCCCCCCGGGGAACTCAGAGTCCATTATATCATTCTTATGCCTTTGTGTCCTCATAGCATAGCTTTGCTCCCACTTATAAGTGAGAACATAATGATGTTTGGTTTTCCATTCCTGAGTTACTTCACTTAGAATAATGGTCTCCAACTCCATCCAGGTTGCTGCAAATGCTGTTATTTCATTCCTTTTTATGGCTGAGTAGTATTCCATGGTATATGTATATATATACATATATAATAGATATACATACACACACATACATATATACACACATACACACATATACATACCACATTTTCTTTATCCACTTGTTGGTTAATGGGCATTTAGGCTGATTCCATATTTTTGTCTTTGTTTTTACATTTTGAATTAGTTACATATTAATAGCTCGCTGGATCTATCCTGCATCTCACCAACTCTCTTATATTTTTCCTTTCTGTCATTCTCTACATCCTGAGCTATTTTCTCAACTTTATCTTCCAGACTACTAATTTTTCAGCCATATCAATGATTCAATTCTATAAATTTTAAAAATTTAATTGGAGAATCAATGTTTAATTTCTCAAGACCTCTTTTATGTTGTTTGCTTGCTCCTTTTTCATAGAAGCCTGTTCTTATTTATAAATGTGGTATCCCCTCACATCTTTCTGAGGGGACTCATTCAACTTTTTAGTGTCTCTGCTCCTTCTTGTATCTGTTTTTACCACAGTCAGTTGCTCTTTCACACACCTCGATATTTTTCTTTTACCAAAAATTTAATAATCCTTGGTTGCTTGGTAAATTTTTTTTTTTTTTTTGAGACAGAGTCTCGCTCTGTCACTCAGGCTGGAGTGCAGCAGTGCAATCTCAACTCACTGCAACCTCCACCTCCCAGGTTCAAGCACTCCTCCTGCCTTGGCCTCCCAAGTAATTGGCCTCCCAATTAGCTGGGTGTGTGCCACCACACCCAGCTAATTTTTTGTATTTTTAGTAGAGATGGGGTTTCACTGTGTTGGCCAGGCTGGTCTCAAACTCCTGACCTCAGGTGATCCACCCACCTCAGCCTCCCAAAGTGCTGGGATTACAGGCATGAGCCACCATGCCTGGCCAGTAATTTTTTAAATAAAAACAGTATTGTTGACTGGGCGCAGTGGCTCATGCCTGTAATCCCAACACTTTGGGAAACCGAGGCAGGTGGATCATTTGAGGTCAGGAGTCTGAGATCAGCCTGGCCAACATGGGGAAACCCCATCTCTACTAAAAATACAATAATTAGCCAGGCGTGATGGTGGTTGCCTGTAATCCCAGATACCCGGGAGGCTGAGGCTCAAGAATGGCTTTAAGCCAAGAGGTGGAGATTGTAGTGAGCCGAGATTGTGCCACTGCACTCCAGCCTGAGTGACAGAGCAAGAGTCTGACTCAAAAAAAAAAAGGGACAAAAAAAATGATATTGTTGATTGGCATGGGTAATTGACAAAGTTATTTTTTGCAATTTGGAAAAACAGTTTACCCATAAGACCCATTGGTGAATGGGGGACTAAATCCCCATTTTCTGAGGAAAAGAAGCTTCTTTTTTTTTTTAAATTTTTTTTTTATTATTATACTTTAGGTTTTAGGGTACATGTGCACAATGTGCAGGTTTGTTACATATGTATCCATGTGCCATGTTGTTTTGCTGCACCCATTAACTCGTCATTTAGCATTAGGTATATCTCCTAATGCTGTCCCTCCCCCTCCCCCCACCCCACAACAATCCCTGGAGTGTGATGTTCCCCTTCCTGTGTCCATGAGTTCTCATTGTTCAATTCCCACCTATGAGTGAGAACATGCGGTGTTTGGTTTTTTGTCCTTGCGATAGTTTACTGAGAATGATGTTTTCCAGTTTCATTCATGTCCCTACAAAGGATATGAACTCATCATTTTTTATGGCTGCATAGTATTCCATGGTGTATATGTGCCACATTTTCTTAATCCAGTCTATCGTTGTTGGACATTTGGGTTGGTTCCAACCCTTTGCTATTGTGAAGAATGCCACAATAAACATACGTGTGCATGTGTCTTTATAGCAGCATGATTTATAGTCCTTTGGGTATATACCCAGAACTCAAACAAGAAGCTTCTTTTTAAGACGTGTGGAGAGTTCATCTTGCACCCTCATTAACTACCAGGGAGGAGGACTTTGCCTTGGGTGGTGAAATTTGGCAGTGCATCTCACTCCAAGATGGGGCTGCCTTTCCCTTCCTCCTCCCCAGCACTGCATGGAAGGTCCTGAGCTATCTCAGGCTTTGTGCCTGGAGCTCCATTAGAGGCATTCCTGGGAAGTTCTTCTACTCTAGTGTCTCCAGCAGGGAGCAAATGTAGCCGGCTTCTCCTGAAACCTAGGAAGAGGGGAGGAGGCACCTGTCTTCTAATCAGTGTCTTCTAATTCCTCAACACTCCAAGTGCGATCTCAGGTCCCACCACAGAACTACTGAATCCAAATCTGTATTTTAACAGAGTCCCTGGTGTTTCAGGAGCACTTCCGAGTCCAAGAAGCACTACTCCTCAGCTGCTGTCCATCCTTGAGCTGGCTTGGGACCTCTGGGCTCTGCCAGGAAGTGTCTCTCCCACCTTTTCTCAGCTTCTCCTCTCAGCCTGTTCCTGGCTGTCCCTTCAATATGATCCACTTTCCTTTTTTGGTATATAAATAATTCTGACTTATGAAATAATATAGTGATCACTTATGTGCCCATCAACTGGCTTAAAAATAAAGCCCTTGTGGACACCCTCACCCCAATTCTATCGTCAGTTCTGAGCACAGTACGGCAGGGGTGTGGAAGCCCCAAGCCAGGATACACTGGTCCCGTGGGACTCTGCTGCAGTGTAGGCACAGAATGCAGTGGCGCCTCAGCTGCTGTGGGGACCTGAGATCACATGGATGGCCTGGGAGGAGTTCAGTCTTGGGTCCGTACTCACTCACTTGAAGGGGCTGGAACAAAACTGGGAAAGTTCTAGCTCGACTGCTATGACTCAGACAATGTTATAACAACTGAGAGATGGAATAGTGTTGGCTGGAGGAAAAGCATTTGTTCAAATAGGCATTAATGAGGCTGCCTTGTGAGCCCAGGAGGAGTTTTAGAGATCCAAAAGACCCAGAAGTAGGGAAATGGCATCCAGGATGTCTGTCAGCTGGAAGCAGGCCCCTCCGCAGGCAGGACTCAGGGCCAAGACAGGAACCAACAAGAGCAGGGCTGACTCTGAGCCCTGGAGAGAACAGTCTCCTGGGCAAAGACAAGCTGGTGGAAGGTGGTTGTCCAGGCACAGGGAGCAAGGAGTCAGTTGCTAGAATTTGGATTCAAGATATGGCTTGGGTCTCAGGAATAAAGATGAGCTTCAGCCAGCCCATTTACAAAAGTGAAGATGCAAATTCCTAGAGACTGGAGTTGCTGAAATTCCTCTTGCTGATGTTCAAATTGGTTCTTCACTAAAGTGATTAAGGTCAAGGGGACTCAGCTGAGGAAGAGAAGAGGTGAGGAAAGGAGAAGGGAAGGTAGAATCTAGAGCCGGGTATAATCCAACGTCACTTGATCTGAAAGGGGCTGGCTTTTATTTCTCAGCATTTGCAAGCAAGCCAATATATCTGAAATCCTAAGCAAAATTATAAAGCTTGGTCTTCCCCTCTCATCACCCTCAACCACACACACACAAACCATGGAACAAATACCCCAGAGCACCAGGAAGACTTTGTTCCCTTCCCAGAACTTGCTTAGAGCACCTTCTGTATGCCAGGCACTATGCTATGAACTGAGACTCTTCAGAGTGCAGTACCAGCAGCCTTGGCCTTCGACACTCCTGTCCAGTTATGGAGACAGACATGCAAACAGATCACTCCCATCAGTGTAGGAAGGCCCGTGCTGGAGGTGTTCCTGAGTTGCATGGCCACTGAGGAAGGGCCTTGAAGTGGAGGTGGGTAGGAGAGAGGATGGAGGAGGCAAAATAAGAAGGAGACGTGGAGGGGAGACGAAACACCATGTGTGCCAGGAACCACAGGTACTTCACTGCTTCCTGAGCACCAGCTAAGGCAAGTGGAAGGGGGTGAGAGATCATGGGTTTTGGAACCTGAAAGTCCTGGGTTCAAACCCTACCTCTACCCATATCATGTGTGTGACCTCGGGTATGTTGCTCGACCCCTGTAAACCTCAGTTTTCTCCTGTGATCATTTGGGGATCCAAGAAAAAAAAAAGCATTTGAAATCTTTATTACTTAGTAAAACGTCCATGTTCCTAAGAGGATGGGGATAAGGAGGAATGCACTCAAAAATAAGATACATGCCATACTGGTTACTAAAATTGCTTAACATTTATTGCTTCTTTTGGGGTTAGCAAGTTGTAAGCCTCATTAGATGCATACACTAAGAAATGGAATTGATTAGACTTGACCGTAGGAATAGATCAAACTATGTCCTCTTCTTGTTCCAAGTTTCCTCCAAAAGTAGTATTTTGTTTTTCTTCATCCTTGTACAGATACATTTAGTAGAGCTTACCACATAGCCTTCCCCTAACAAATTCCAAAGACGTCCACTGCCCCCTTATGTAATGAGGTACAATCAACGATCAATTAGCCATGCTAGTGGCTAATAGACAAGGAGATTATCTCCATAATCTCTCCAAAGATGGCAAATTATGGCTATTTGTTTCTTTTTGGTTTTGCAGCATTTTTTTTTAAAGACAAGGTCTCACTCTGTCCCCCAGGCTGATACGCAATGGCATGATCATGGCTCACTGCAGCCTCAACCGCCTGGGCTCAAGCGATCCTCCCACCTCAGCCTCCCAAGTAGCTGGGGCTATAGGCAGAGGGCACCACACCCAGCTAATTTTTAAATTTTTGGTAAAGACAGGATTTCATTGTGTTGCCTAGGCTGATCTCAAACTCCTGAACTCAAGTGATCCACCCACCTTGGCCTCCCAAAGTGCTGGGATTATAGGCATGAGGCACTGTGCCTGATTGTAGATTTTTTTAAAATTTACCATATACTTTCAAATGAAATAATCTGATTATCTGGAGATTCCAAAGAGTTCAATGAAGATGATGAAAGAAACACTATGAAAACATAACCTGGGAGGAGCTTGACAACTGTTTGGCATCATTGCTCTATCTTCCTACTTAGAAGTCTTTTCTTCCGAGTCCACATTGAAAATAGACAGTATCTCTTCACTAGCGGGTAAAATTACTAAGAACTGAGGACAAGCTAGAGATAACCTTCTGCCAAGTCAAGGCATAGCTGGAATTCATGCCATGATTTTCATCCACCACACTGAACAACTGATGCCTGCAGCCAGGCATTGGCCATAGTGGCTCCACCATTAGCAAGATCAGTGTTTAACGGTGATGGTTTTGATCTCAGTGAAGAAGTCGTAAGAGTCCTTGGCTCCTTCTCTACCTATTCCAGAACTCTTCATCCCCCCGAAAGGAAGGTTCAGCTCCCTGATGAGCCAGCAGTTGGTCCAGACCAAGCCGGACTGCAGCTTCTTAGCCACCCGGTGGATGCGCCCCACGTTGCTGGACCACACGGTAGCCGCCAGCCCATACTTAACGTTGTTGGCTCTTTCAATCACCTCCTCTTCACTATCAAAGGGGACGACACACGTCACTGGACCAAATATCTCTTCCGTCATGCAGCAGGATTCATCCTTAATGTCTGTTATCACCGTGGGAAGCATAAAGTAGCCTGCCTGGTTCCTGGCAGGGAGGCTCAACTTATCCACTCCCTCACCGCACCAAATTTGGGCACCTTCAGCAAGAGCTCTCTTGACGTAACTTCTGACCTGCGTGGGTAAAAATCATAATTAGCAATGTCTTACCATGTGGCTTCACACAAATCAGCAGAAAATTCAATGTTTTCTAATCATCTCGGAAGGAGGGATAAGGTCATTCCTAAGAAATCTATGGTCGATTATCTTATCACTCAGCTGCTAAGCTGGAGGGCAGAGGCACTCCAAGCATCATTTGGGCATTCACCTTTCATACATAAGGGAGGGAAGTAATTATTTAATGTCTAAGTGCCAGGAACTCAGATAAGTGCTTTTCATACAACCTCACTTGATTGTCTCAAAACATTATTAACTGTTGTTAATCTATTATTATCTTCTATTTGCTGATAGTATAATTGAGTGTAAAAAATATGAATGGTTCATAGAGCTAATAAACAGTAAAGTTAGAATTCACACTCAGGTATATTCTGTAGCTAAATACCCGAAAGAATATTTTCTTCCTTTTTGGGAGCTATGTCCATTGCAGAAAATGGGAAGAGAAAGATGTGTAAGATTTAGTTAAAGGCCAGAATGCCCTTTAATAGATGAGCTTCCAGAACAAATCATTTCTAATTTCTAGTCTCATTACTGAATATACTCTGAAAATATATCTAGGTAATATATTTTAGCTAACTATAATGGGAAATAAATTATGTAGCAAGTTAACTCAGTGACTCAGAGATAATGACAGATGTATATTAACAATGGTTGTAGAAATAGCTCATAATAATTATACATATATAAACATTGTTGAAGTCACAATTATATGTTTTTCTACTCCAAGGGGTATTATAAGCAAAAGAGAAG
Organism: Symphalangus syndactylus; assembly: GCF_028878055.3. NCBI lineage: Eukaryota > Metazoa > Chordata > Mammalia > Primates > Hylobatidae > Symphalangus > Symphalangus syndactylus. The sequence goes on from NC_072424.2 coordinate 112,720,850, forward strand.
TATAAAAGTAGTCCTAAAAATTAAAAATGTAGAACAGCAGTAAAGAAGTAAACCAAAGACAGGGTAAATTTTGCAATAATGTTTTGGATTTTTACTTATCTATCGAGCATTCTACCCCAGGATTACATTAGAACTCCACTGTAGAACTATATTCAGTGTAGAAATATATGTATATTTTCTATGTAAAATAGAGGTAATGTTATTCTATTATTAAATTTGCTCCAAGTTTGTAGAATTAATAAGCCATGAAGTTAAAGACTTTTTTTACAGACAGTGTCTCACTCTGTCACCCGGGCTGCAATGCAGTGGCACGACCATGGCTTGCCGCAGCCTTGAAGACTCCTGGACTGAAGAGATCCTCCCACCTCAGCCTCTTGAGTAGCTGAGACTATAGACACAAGTCATCATGTCTAATTCATTTTGTTTAATTTCCTATAGAGATGGGGTCTTGCTATGTTGCCCAGGCTGGTCTTCAATTCCTGGTCTCAAGGGATCTGCCCAAAGTGCTGGGATTACAGGAATGAGCCACCACACCCAGCTCAAGACTTTTTTAAAAAATAGAACATTTGGTACAGATTTATATTCCCTTCCGTTAACTTCCACTCCCAACATCCATAGTGACCTCAAAGCTTTCCCAGAACATATGCTATTCTAGTTTGTGGGTAGAAACTAAAATAAGTTTGTACCTCTCTTGATCCCTACTCTCTTTCTTTTTTTGAAAATAACTCATCCACACTAATTAAAAGTTTCCAAAGGTGAGTGTCCTGTGTGAATAGGGGAATGGAGGTGCAGCTGTCCAGAGGCCCTGCTGGGATGCAGTGGCTGAACTTCATCAATGATTCAGCACGGCACGAGGAGTACCTGGCTTTAGACCATTATGTCGAATGAGATCACACATGGTTTATCTCTCAGAAGCTCTTGGAATCATAAAAGATAAAGAGAAGTGTCAGTCTTCAAACTGTGAACTTATCAAAACATTTAATATATAAGGTGACTCACACTAATTGAATTCATTTCCTAGAAAAAGTATGACTAGATAATATCTACCCCAGCAGCTCGGGAACAGAGATTTTCAATAAATTCTGGGGGGAGGGTGGGGGGTGGAGAAAAAAACCATGACTAGTAATATGCTATAAATGTAAGAAATTATTATAAAATTTTTTCTTCAGGAAAGAGAATAGTTAGTATTCAGTAGCTTTAGACATAAAATCAGGGCACAGGGGTTAGAAGAGTAACCGGAGAGCCAAGTTGTATTCAAATCCCAGTTCACCCATTTACTAGCTGAGGGCTTTTAGATGTCCTGTGCCTCAGTTTCCTTATCTGAAACATAGAATTAACATGGTCACTAATTCACAGGGCTCTTGAGAGGATTAAATAAAATAATATATACAAAAGATTTAGCATGACGCGTGGCACATAGTAAGCCTTCTCGACTGTCAGCCTCTGTGGTTATTGATGATTGGTGATGATGATGAAATGACTGACCCGACACTTACTAGCTCAGAGACCTCAGAGATGCCCCTCATTCTGTAGGTCAGGTTTTTTATCTGACAAAAGCGGACAGAAAACTGCAACAGTGGGCCTTGCTTAGGTCTGAAGCCTGGCCCTAGCAAGGGATGCACCCGTCAGCTTCTTCTGTGCTTCCTCCAGCCTCATTGTAAACCCTCCAGAATTCCCTCTATATAGTTGCCTGCATCTTTGGGTAGGCAGGTACACAGCCAGATCCTCCAGAGTGTCAAGTAGGGAAGGATTCAGGAGGTAGAAAGAAAACAAGCAATCCTGCGAAAAGGCAAATAGAGACTTATCTTCAATCCACAAGGATAGAATCCCCTGCAGGTTACTGAGCATTCCCATGGAGTCACTGGGACCCTGGGAAATCATGCCTCCATCTAGGAGCATGCTGTATCTCCATAAGTCCTTGAGCCCTTGGCCATTACAAAACTACTTTTACATATTCTAATTGGAGTCTTTCACCAACGGCATCGCCACCTATTGTGGCAATCACGCAGATGTAGGACGGACACGAAAACTCCAGACTCCACATGGCCAATTTGATTTGGAGAAGACAAAAACACATCGCAGGGGCAGAGAGTGCTGGAATGCAGATGGCAGCCCGGTCTTCCTGGGCACTCAGCCCCAAAGCTTTCTGGGGTAACATGAGGAAAGATGACCATCAGCAGAGGGCATCCACTGCCTCCTCCAGCCCAGATGCTTTGGCACACGGAACTGAAGAGTCACAATCTGAAGAGGCCGTACTTAACGTTTCCCTAGGTGTTTCTATTAGCTGTCTTCCAAAAGGCAGAGACAGCAGGGCTTTCTCGCTAGAACTGAGCTGAAAGCCTCATGAGGAATCCAGCTGGTGGGAGGCTCACTCTATGTAAAGCCATATTTCATTTCATCTGTGCACACACTCAGAGTGGAGCAGTGAGGATGGCAGATGCTCAGTGATCCTCTAAGCCACAGGAAGATGCAGTCAGCAGCCTGCTTCCCAGCAGAAGGTAGATCCTCCTGAGGCTTTATACAGAGGAGGTATTGCGGGCAGAGCTGAGAGGAGTTCTACTCTATGTGGGAGGGATCAGACAGGACAACAAAACAAGGCAAGCCACATAGATACCAGCGTTTTAGATGTGCTGTGGTTATGGAAATACCATCCTTATTGTTTTTCCCTTGAAAAACTTGGCTGCTGCTAAGTACCATTTTCAAGTTTTCAACAGTGAATAACTTTTTTTTTTTCTTTTTTTGAGAGACAGAATCTCACTCTGTCACCCAGGCTGGAGTGCAATGGTGCGATCTCGGCTCACTACAACCTCTGCCTCCCGGGTGCAAGCGATTCTCCTGCCTCAGTCTCCTGAGTAGCTGGGGCTACAGGTGCAAGCCACCACACCTGGCTAATTTTTGTATTTTTAGTAGAGATGGGGTTTCACCATGTTGGCCAGGCTGGTCTCAAACTCCTGACCTCAAGTGATCCACCTGCCTCAGCCTCCCAAAGTGCTGGGATTACAGGCATGAGCCACTGCACCCGATCTAACAGTGAGTAACTTTTTAACCATGTCCAAAATCTTTCCCCTTTGAAGCAGTGGAATTTTGGAGCTTTCTGAGATGAGTGCAAACTATTTAGCTATACTTAGTTTAAATAAGAATAGTTGCTGAAAAATTATTTTCTATAAGGATCAAGCAGAAAATCAAAAGTAGTTGATTGAAAAGTCTTCAGTTGCGTTAATAGTAACGTGCTGGTTTGTTAGCATGAACAGATGTACCTTAGGACTGTAAGATGCCAACAACAGGAAAAACTGGGTGAGTGGATATAAAAACTCTCTGCCTTATCTTTGAAACGTTCTATAAATCTTAAATTATTACAAAGTAGAAGGATTATTTTATTTTTTGAGACAGCATCTCACTGTCACCCAGGCTGGAATCCAGTGGCATGATCTCAGCTCACTGCAACCTTGACCTCCTGGGGTTCAGGTGATCCTCCTGCCTCAGCCTCCTGAGTAGCTGAGACTACAGGCATGCACTACCACACCTGGCTAAATTTTTTTGTATAATTTGTAGAGACAGGGTTTTGCCATGTTGCCCAGGCTGCTCTGGAACACCTGGGCTCAAGTGATCTTCCTGCCTTGTCCCCCCAAAGTGCTAGGATTACAGGCATGAGCCACCATGCCCAGCAAAGGTTTATTAAAAAAAAAAAAAAAAGAAAAGAAAAATTGACTGAGAGAGAAATCATTCAATGGTAAAAATATCTAGGGGCTTTCAAAAGTTTTTTTTAAAAGACAAATTTGAGTTTATGGCCTTATATTTTAATGTGGTCAGAAAAATTTGATAACTGCTAAGATTCATCATTTCCAAAGTGATCCATGGCACCTAAGTATACTAAATTGAAATGATATTAAGATAATACAACTAACATGTGAAACAGATGCTTGATTTTCAGGCATAATTTGGTTTAGTAGAAGATGGCATTTCTGGACTTAGATACGTCCAGGAGAAGCTGGCACCATGTCTAGGGCTTTGGCAATATTTCAAGTTTTAAAAATATTGAATATAATAAGTGGTTTAGATCTATTAGAAATCTTGGTTTTAAAAATATTGAATATAATAAGTGGTTTAGATCTATTAGAAATCTTGGGTTTTGTCCACCGCTTCTGCAGCTGTGATACTAGAAATAATGAGGAATGAGGAATAGTGGCCTTCTCATTTCTCCTTCCTTTAGGGGAAGATGGGGTTGGTAAAAACATGGTGTATAAGATGGGGTGATGTAAGCACTACGTTAAGGCAAATTTATTATTAGGGAGGTGCAAGGGATGAAAATTAGCTGTAAAAATATTAGGAGCTCTGACACAAGAATCTTCTTTCTGGGAGTCATTGTGGTCAAGCCTGGCAAAGTACTGTAGGTCCCCTGATTCCCTGCATGCACAGCTTGGACCTGGCCAGGACAAGGGGAGCCCGAGGGAAACCAAGCTCTCCCTGCATGTCTTAGTCTGGATTCAGATAAGAACTTGCTTGACATAATCCAAATAGGGAGCTGGGCTGAGGCAGAAGGAGGGCCAGCCAGAGAGGGACACATCTTCAGAAACTCAGAGTAGGGTGTCCCTCCCACCTGTATGCTGGTGCTACTGGGACATGCACTTGCAAACTGAGTCCTCTGCTACCATCTGCCATGGACAGAGTCCTCATACATACTTGCCTGATAACAAAAACTATCACAAGAGACTCTACCAAAACCACAGCCTTGCACAAAGGTCACCGCAACCTTGCCCAAAAACTACTTCTACAAGGACAGTAACTGTCCACTCAACCTTGGACTGGTGCCCCCATTTAATAATAAATCACCCTTATTATTGATCCTTGTAGCCAACAATAATTGTTTCAAAACAACATTCTGTCACCTTCCTCATTTTACCTTTAAAAACCCTCGTCTTCCTTTACCTCCCTGGCTATGCCCAGAATCCATCACAACACGCATATCCCAGTTCATAATCTTCTGGCATTCATTCCCAAATAAAATTCATTCTTTATTTTCTTTAGAGAGTCCTTCTCTATGTTGTTATTTTAGGTTGAAAGGTTCTAACCACAAACCTACTAAAGAAAAGGTAATCTAGGTCTTCTCTGTGGAGTCACTCACAGACACAATGTTCAGGGTATATATTTTACTCTAGGGAAATATATGGATATTTTATGCTGAAATATTCTGACACCTAAACTCACTAAATTCTGTGTTTATTTTATGGGTGATGAAAACTACTAGGAATCACCAAAACACAAAACTAAAGTTTGAGAATTTGGGAGGCATTCCAAATGTGAATGGTGTCTTTAACTAAATATTATCATAGAAATATCTTGGTACCTTTTTAATAAGTTGATTCTTGAGAAACACAAAAACAGTGGAGAAATATGAACCTGCAGAAATTTTTTCACTTGTATATTTGTAGTAATGCTGTAGAAATCTGAAATTAGTTTTGATAATAATCTAGATGTAATTTTTTAGATTCCTAAATTGGCATTTAAAAAGTCAGATTTGTATACTACTGAGGTATTAAAGATCCATATTTAACCAAATGTTTTCAGAAAACTAGATACCAAAACTACTTGTGACCTAAGCTGGAATCACCAATACTTGTACCAATGATGAAGAGTTAAAGAGGAATTTCAAGCCAAACCTCAAAGGCATGTATGTGTCTATATGGCCCCTTTATCATTGTTATGACTTAATGATCAGTGATACTAGAGGCTCCAGGCTCGGATGGTTTCAAGTGTTTTCTTGGAGAAAGGCTGGATTTTAGTTTCTGTGTTTATTTTGTTTTCCTTTCAGAGTCTTGATGCTGAGTCATGCTGGCCAGAGACAGCCAGGACCTGTGCATTTTGGACCCATTCCAGGTAGTTTAAGCTAAGGATCAAAAACAATTCAAGGAAAATGGATACCTTAAATTTGGGGGATATATTGTAACTGGAACACATCATGTGGTGTTAATTCAGTCATTCACCCAACAAATACTATGCACCTACTATGTTCCAGGAGCTTTCTAGAGTCTAAAGATACAGCAATGAATAAAACTGACCAAGAAGCTGACATTCTAGTCCAGAGAAGACAATCAGTAAAGGGATAAGATATATATATTGCATGTCAGATGACAGTAAGAACCGTGGAGAAAAATAAAGCTCCAAAGAAGTCAAAGTTTTAAAAGGTACCACTGTATATAGGATAGGCAGGAAAGCCCTCATTCAGGTGACATCTACTCTCAGAAGGGGAAGGAGAGAGCCATGCGTACATCTGAAGGAAGAGCATTCCAGGCAGCGTGAGCAACAAGAGCAAGGGCCAAGAAGGAGGAGGGTGCCTGGTATTTTCCAGGAAAAACAGGAGGCCAGTGTGCAGGAGTGGAATGAGGAAAGGGAAGGTCACAGAGGTAATGGGACAGATCATAGCCAGTTTCTTAGGTTATTCTAAAGACTTAGGCATTGGCTGTGAGTAACATGGGTTATGACTATACATAGCATGACACATCATCACCAGTGATGAAATAACTATGATATTGAGCAAGGTTTAAAAGGTAATGTAGCTACATTAGAAATATCAGCATAGATTCAAGACTCTTTTTTTTTTTTTTTTTTTGAGACAGGGTCTCATTCTGTGACCCAGACTGGAGGGCAGTGGTGGAATCTGCAACCTCCACCTCCCAGGCTCAAGCAATTCTCCTGCTTCTGCCTCCCAAGTAGCTGGGATTACAGGCATGTGCCACTACCGCCGGCTAATTTTTGTATTTTTAGTAGAGACAGGGTTTCACCATGTTGGCCAGGCTGGTCTTAAACTCCTGACCTCAAATGATCTGCCCGCCTCAGCCTTCCAAACTGCTGGGATTACAGGCATAAGCCACTGCACCCGGCCAGGACCCTTCTTAAAAAAGGCAGTGTGGCCAGGCATGGTGGCTCACACCTGTAATCCCAGCACTTTGGGAGGCCAAGGTGGGCGGATCACCTGAGGTCAAGATATCAAGATCACCCTGGCCAACATGGTGAAACCCTGTCTCTACTAAAAACACAAAAATTAACTGAGTGTGGTGGCACACACCTGTAGTCCCAGCTACTTGGGAGGCTGAGGCAGGAGAACTGCTTGAACCCAGGAGGTGGAGGTTGCAGTGAGCCAAGACCACGCCATTGCACTCCAGCCTGGGTGACAGAGTAAGACTCTATCTCAAAAAAAAAAAAAGGCAGTGTGTGTGAAGCACCACAAGGTTTTAAGCCACCTCTTCTTGGATGTCATTGGGCCACTTGTCACGTAATAGGAAATCCCTTAATGGGCACCCTTAAGCTCAAATGCTTGTCTTGATTACAATTCTCCACTGAAAAGAACCAAGGCTCAGTAGAGAGAGGTCTTGTTGTCCATGTGCAGCAGGGCAATTGAGACCACCTGAGGCCGCCTGTTGTCAGAGGACAGAGATGCCTACAGGTGGGCCTCCAGTGGGCTCAGAAGGACAGGAGAGCAGGTTAAAGAGAGGGCCCCTGGAGTAGTTTTAAAGGTGAGGGCATGTTGCCCATCTAGTATTGCATTTCATAAACACATAGAATCTGCAATCTATGCTAATTACTGGAACTCATTAGCGTCTTGTATAAGTCATCACAATATTAAATATTTAATTCTCCAGCAGTGGCCCATTTCAGTTTAGTACATGTTAAAAAAGAAGAAGAAGAAGAAGCCTCCTGTAGCCAAACAAGAACATACTGGGCATCAAAAATATTGTATGGAAGTCCACAGGAATCACAACACATTGAAGACAAATATTTAGAGTATCACAGAGAAAAGCCATAGCCACCAATGTGAGTCAAAGTGTGGCATCAATTTCTCTCTCTCCCTTTCTCTCTCTCTCACACACACACACACACACACACACAGAGATCATTCAACTGATACAGAAAAGTCAATACTTTTGTTTCACTAATATATATTCTCTCACTGGGTAACTAAAATAGTTATTATGGCAGCGACTAAAATAGAAAAGAAATGGTGTGCTGTTGAGTTGATACAGAAAGAACTTTGAAATTCTGAGCGAGTGAATTGCACAGGGAACCTCACACTGAAGTATTGCCTGAGCCTGCTGAAAGGTACTCTAGGAGGTTAACTTTTGTTCCACTCCTTCCTGTTTCCCAGGAAGCAGTCCGGGGCATACTAACATTGTTTTTCACCAGTCATTTGCAAGTGTGGGCAGGCAGGCAGGGAGCCCTAGTGTCCAAAAGAGCCAGAAGGAGAGAGAACAAGGGAGTCTCTTGCACCTGGAAAGTCTTCATTCCATGAAGGACCGTCCACAACTGTTGGTCTCCCCGGACATTCTGGGGACCACTGCCTATGTACCAGCAATCTTGTAGGTAAATTTAGCTGGAGAAAAACATGCCATGCTGGTCATCCTCAATTTAAATAAATGACCACAAGCCTCAAGTGAGCCCTTTGAGCTGCTCTGCTAATAACTTGGTCATTTCCCAGTCCTTTCTCTCTCCTGACCTACCGCGAGATTATTTCGTACCCTCTCCTCCCTCCTGAAACCTTCAACACCTTTTCCCCTCCTCACCCTGATGCCTATTTCACTGAGAAAACAGAAGAAATAAGGACAGGCCTTCAAGCTACTTCATCTTTCCATCTGCAGGCAACTGTGTGGCAGTGTCCTGAAAGTCAAAGTTAAATATAGACAAAGTGGGAGTGCACTGTGCAGTGTCAGGGATTTCTACAAACTTACGTAAATGCTCTGTCTCTCATTGGCTGGCTGATGGGGACAAGTTTCCCTCAGTGGCACTGAGCTGAAAGCAGAGTCCTTCTGACTCCAAAATGTATGACTTATTTTGGGAGTCACATCTGGTAATAAATTAAAATAACCCTAAATTGCAGTCAAGGGCCAGATTTGCTCTTTTTTAAAAAATGACCCTAAAGATCTGAGTTTCATCAATCACTCAGAGACTATCAGTGGTTTCTTCCAGATGGGCTACCCCTGGTCCCCCACTGACTAAGGACGACACAATTTAGACTGTTTGTGTTGGCACTTCTGGCTATAAACCAGAGGCAGGGCTTTTCCAAAGAGAATGTTTGCCTATGGAAATCACTGGCACTCTTCCATATCACCCTTATTAGCTGATCTTTATGTTTTGAAATTTGGCTTCCCCTCTCTACTGGTGGTATCTCTATGCTGACTTCTCAAGTTCATTAATTTCACGTGGTGCACTTTCACTGGGACTGCATTTGCATATTCATATCCACAATGTTTAGACTCTGTGTCCACAATTTCTCCCAGGTTATAATTTTTCAAAAATGGGGTAGTAAACTAACAATATTTCAGAGTCTGATGTGTGCTATGCTCGTACTGAGCGTCTCTTCAAATAAGAACTTATTCTGTAACTTACATGGCAGAAATTTACTTACTTTCTCCAAATGTGCTTTATTTATCAGAGCACCCATGCTCACCAATGGATCAGAGGGAATGCCGACTTTCCACTTTCTGGTAGCTTCTACAAATCTCTTTAAAAATTCACTATAGATGCTCTTCTGGACAAAGATCCTGCTGGTACAGAGACAGATTTCACCCTGCCAAGAATGAGAACAGGGATAAGGCTGCGGACACTCTCCTTCATGGATAGAGCACCCTGCACTTTTGAGTACCTGCCATGTATCAGGCACTGGTCTAGGCAATAGTGTACAATGGTAAATAAGACAAAGTCCCCACCATGTGGAACACATAGTCTTGTGGGAAAGACAAACAAAAACACAAGTAAATAAACTCGATAAATAATATAACTTCAGGTTGTGATCAAAGCCATAAAAGAAAATTAAGCAGAGGATGGGAATGGAAACTGATTGCATGGGCAGAGGCAGCTATTTTACAAAAGGGAGTCTTGGAGGGCACTTGCAAAGAGGGGATATTTGCATGGAATCTTGACTGATGTGAAGGCATGATACGGGAAAAGATCTGGAGGTGGCAAATTCTTCAAAGTACAGAGGACCTGCAGCAGGAATGAACTCGTGTGCATGAGGAAAAGCAAGAAGGTGGGTGGGGCTGAGGCTGGAAGAGGAGGCAAGGACAGGAGGCGCGTGGTAGGAGAGGAGGTCAGGAGGCTAGCAAGGCTCTATCGTGCAGTCTTATAGGTTCATAAAGAGATTATGTTTTATTCTCAGTATCATGAAAAAATAAGGGAAGGTTTTAAGCATCAGAATGATATGATCAGATTTACATTTTAAAATGATCATTCTGGCAGCCATGGGGAAATAGGATGGAAGGAAATAAGTGTGGGAACAGAGCAGAGGAGTTAAGAGAATATTCCAGAAGTCCAGATGCATGTAGGTAGCTGGGACCAGGGAGGCATCCATGGAGATGCAGAGGAGTGAAAAGGACTCACTGAGTTCAACAGATTCTTCCAGGGGCACGGGACCTCCAAAGTGTGATGAAGTTGGCATAGATGCACTGGAGAAGTGATGAGATTCAGGATATATCTTAAAGACAGAACCAACAGGACCCGTCAATGGAAAGAGAGGGCAAGAACAAGAGTAGGCCGCAGAGTGGATGGTGGTGCTGTTCCCTGGAAGGGCAGACACGAGGTGGAAAGAGGATTGGTATTGTAAGGAAGGGAGAGGGAGGGAAACGAGAGCTCTGATTTGGACATGCTGGGTTTCAGATGCCTCACAAACACCAAATAGAGATGCTGAGTGTGCAGGGGAGGGGTTATAACAGATTTCTCAGTGAAAAATAACCCTATCATTTGAACATAGCATGTAACAGTTTAGACTTAGACTTAGCATGTAACCACATTCTAGACTTTCAAAGCATTATTTATGCATGACAAGTACAAAAATGCATAAATATTTTCACCATGTTTGTGTTTGACTTCACAACAATCCTAGGAAATAGAAGGTTCCTGATTGTCTTGGTATTTGTACAAAGGTTCATTGTCCAGATTAAACTGTTAATGTTTTGAAATAATACATTTTTTTTGCAACCAGGATCACTGTTAGGATCATCTCCATATCTAGCTTGGGAAATGTCTAAACACTTGATAGTTTCATTTGCACAAGTGCCCTGTGACATCAGGGAAGGAGAGCATGACAAAGAGGCTAGAGGGGTTTACCCAGTTCCCTGTTGCTCAGTGCCTAGAAAGCGTAGGTAAGCATACCAAGATGCCCACAAGAAAGACTTTGGAGAGAGTAAGAAAAGGACAGTATCGTTCGTTGAGTGCCTATCGTCAAGCCAGACACTGCGCAGGGTGCTTTCCTCATTATAAATAATTCTGTAGCCTGTTAACTTTTCCAGTTTACAGTTAGGAGAAAAAGTTTTGACTTAGTACATGTCCAAGGTCACACAGAGATGCCTCAAAAAAGCCAATTACATTCAATTAAGGAAGAAATATGCACGACACGGAATTCATCGCTCAGCTAAATCAAGCTGCTTTATTTATTTTGCCTAAAATCCATTTGTGACCTTGGATTAGCCAATTAGTTAGGTGTATGTCTCTTTCCCTATTTCCTTTTCAAAACAACCCCAAAAGGAAGGTTCTCTGGGCAAACTCAAATCCTAGCACAATTCTGGTAGGAGAGAAGATTACACTTCTTATCTCCATGTTCAGAATTTGTTTTGTTTGTTTGTTTGTTTTTGAGATGGATTCTTGCTCTTATCTCCCAGGCTGGAGTGCATTGGTGCTAACTCGGCACACTGCAACCTCCACCTCCCGGATTTAAGAGATTCTCCTGCCTCAGCCTCCCGAGTAGCTGAGATTACAGGTGCCCACCACTATGCCCAGCTAATTTTTATATTTTTAGTAGAGATGGAGTTTTGCCATGTTGGCCAGGCTGGTCTCGAGCTCCTGACCTCAGGTGATCCACCCACCTCGGCCCCCCAAAGTGCTGGGATGACAGGTGTGAGCCACCGTGCCTGGCCCCTCAGAATTTAATACAGAGTTTACCTTTCTCTCATCTTAGTTTCTCAGTCCACAAAATTTGTCCCTCTGTTGTTGTCTCTAAGCCATGAAAACACTTGGTTTAAATGTTCACCCGAAACTTGCTTAATGATTAAATTAGTTGTATTGTAAAAGTGTATTGTCTTTCGATCCAGAAATTATATTTCTAGCCACTTCAAGAGTTACAGTGAGAGATATAATTACATTTATGATTATCACGAAGATAATAATTGAAAGTAACATTTTTCACTCTATACTCACGAAAACCCTGTTAGAAGACATCATTATTGTTCACATGATTTTATTAGTGAAGCAATACAGGTTCAAAAGTTTGTGCAATATTCAATGTTACCTGAGTTAGCTCAATACAGACATCTCTCATTTCACTGCTGTTTCCTTCTATGAAGTTCTAAGTCTTTGGCCTATGTCTTTATTCTCTGTTAAAATAAAAATATCCTTTGAAGAAAATCATCCAGTGTTTATGTACATCTGCTATATCCTGGGCAGTATTCTAAGCATTGACATTGAAAATAGCACACAAAAGCAGGCAGCGTTTCCATCTTCTTGCAGCCTACTCTTTAGTTGATCTGGTCTAGTGTTCTTAACTCTTTGGAATGCCATAGCCTTAAAGAATCTGACAAAAACTACAGAGCCCAGAGAAATATCTGTTATGTAATTTCAGGAGCTACAACGATGCCCTGAAGCTGATCCATGAATCCACGCCGAGAAATCTTCTCTAGTCAGTTTCAGGTATTTGGAACTCAGTGTATGAATGCATTTGGAATACTTTTGAAATGAGAGTAAGGTTTCCTGGGAATAGGACATTTGAACCACAAGCAAAGACAGGGTTTAAGAAAAGAATAAAAGACAAGACAGGGCAACTGTGTGAATAAAGAAATGGAGATGCTTGGAGCAGCAAAATCAATCATTCCACCCATGGCTGGTACCTGATAAAAGCTGTGCAACTCAGGAAGAGGAGTTTGCTGAACAGAAGCTGTGACTCTGCAAGGCCACTAATTAATGTTAAAATTGAGCAGAGAGTTAAGGGAATCACACAATGTACTGATCCTGCTTTCTCAGAAATGGCACCGGATTGACCTGCTTGCTCCCAGGCATTGCACTGTGATGAAACAGATCCAGCTTGACAGGGCCACGGAGGGGAGGGAGAAGAACCCCTGGGGACATACCTGGTTGGCAAAGCTGGACCTGACAGTTGCCGGAATGCACTCATCCAGGTTGGCATCCTCAAAGATGATGGCAGGATTCTTGCCCCCCAGCTCCAGGGAGAGCTTCTTGCAGTGGGGAGCGCTCAGCTGGGTGATCCGCTCGGCGGTGGGCTGGCTCCCAGTGAAGGAGATCAGGGGCACCTCTGGATGGGACACCAGGGCCTCACCCACCCTGGGCCCGGTTCCAAACACAATATTGACCACACCTGGTGGAACACCTGTATAGGAAACAGTATCAGTTATAGTAATTCTCAGTATGTTGAAGAGTTCAAGTTACACGGAAATTCTCCTTTAAAGTCCAATCGCTTGAATCGGAGTGGGTGGGGATGGAGGAAGCACTTGGGTTTTACAACACTTGGAACTTCTATGGCTGCCTCTGGTTTAATAGCAAAGCAAAAACGACAGAGCCACCTCTGCCCACAGTACACACCAGGTGGGATTCCACTGGATGCTTTGCCCTAGAGAGATGCAGGGTGGAACATATTTTAGGTGATTCATTCCATAATACTGGCTAGGCCTTAGGGGTTGAGGATGCAGAGATAGTCTCAGGCAGGTCAAGCCCACTAGAGGAGCAGCACCCTGCTCCATCTTGGTGTCCAGCAGTCACAATGCAGCGTGAAAACGTTAAGTAGAGAGATGTATACATGCTGCAGAGGTGTAAAGAAGAGATTGACTATCTTGGCCCAGGGAAGCAGGGCAAGACTCCCCAGGGAGGGTGGGTTTCAGGTTGGAAGTCATGTCCACCATGCCTATAAACAGCATCATAACACTGTAGGGCCAACTTACAAGTACTACAACAACCAAAAATGGGTGCCCCAATCTTTTGTATCACAAGACTCTGCTACCCTGTATCTTTGTGCATTTATGCATGTGTTTTCTTGTTTTATTATTTTATTTATTTATTTATTTATTTATTTATTTATTTATTTTTGAGATGCAGTCTGGCTCTATTGCCAAGGCTGGAGTGCAGTGGCACCATCTCAGCTCACTGCAACCTCTGCCTCCTGGGTTCAAGAGACTCTCCTGCCTCAGCCTCCCAAGTAGCTGGGGTTACAGGCGTGCACCATCACGCCTGGCTAAATTTTGTATTTTTAGTAGAGAGGGGATTTCATCATGTTGGCCAGGCTGGTCTCAAACTCCTGACCTCAAATGATCTGCCCACCTCGGCCTGCCGAAGTACTAGGATTACAGGCATGAGCCACCACAACCGGCCTATCCATGATGTTTTCTGGACTTACTTGTTCATTGCCTGCACACAACTAGAAGGCACGCTAGCTAAGGCAGAAACAGTATCTGTTCTTTGCTCTCCAATGTTTACTCTGTGCCACAGCCTAGTTTGGCATTGAGAAATAAAAATAAAATCCTAAGCTTCCCCAGTTGACTGAATGGAGCCTCTCTTGGCCAAAGGGATCCCAGAGAAACCTTAAAAACTGAGTTCCCAGCCATTATGGGATGAGAGGTCAAACACGCCATAGTATGACTCTTCCTTATTAATCTTTAACCAGAATTCTTTCCTGAGTGTAAGCAGAAACCAGCTCTAAAAACAAGAAATGGATAACCTATTCCTTTGTCGCCTTCAGCTAACCATCTGAAACTGCAACCAAATTTTCCTCCCTCTTTGCAATTTGGATGTGACAGCTCACCAGTCTCACAACACATCCCTTCCTAAAAACTGACCACCATCTCTGGACTGGTTTTGGCTGACTTGCCGAGGATACGTAGTGAGGGTTTTCATGTCCTCTGCTTCACCTTTTGATGTCAGATGGCCAAAAACTCCACCCTTGGAACATGCTAAGGCTACCATTTTTTGAGCACGTGGTCCAGTGAAGACACATTAAGCTCATCTGTGCATGCACCTGTTTCCCCTTTCATAAATATTCATGACTCCTCCGATATCCTACTGAATGTGAATATTCAGCCACTCTGCTCAGGATAAATTTCTGTTCCCTTTGCCCCTACTCCAAGTACTTGTTCTCCGCTTTGGGCAGAGGCTACGCTTCCCAGCCTGCAAGATGGCCAGCCTGCAGGCTGCAACCCTTTATAAGAAATAAAACCCTCCTTTCCAAATGCATGAACCTTATGATTCTTCAGTTGATAGCACATGGAACTCAAACCAGTAAATGCAAACGTTAGATAGAGTGCTTACTGTGTACTCACCGCTACTATCCGTGACTCACACCCTTCAGTCCTCACAACAACCTTAGGATGTAGGTAGTTTTATTACACTTAGTTCACCAGGAAGAAATTTGAGGCAAAGTGAGACTGAATAACAACCAGTAAGTAGCAAAACTGACAGGTTAATGACTGTTAAGTAAATGAATGAGTGAATGAATGCTTAGTGTACATTATTCAAATTAGAAATGGTTCATGAATGGGAAAGCTTTAAAAAGAAAATCATCTTTATAATGTCCAAAAAGAAAGTCATCTATATAATCATGCTGTGTCTAGGCAGTTCTTAAGCAGTTCTTAGGGTTTGCCTGGAGGTAGCAGAATTTATTCCCTCTATTTCCTCAGGCCTGACCTACGGTAGGTGCAGAAATCTTGCAGCATCTCGGCTTTGTGACCTGCTTCCTTGTTTCTGGTTTCCTTCCCTTTGCTCCAGGTTAGACAGTATCTCCTCATTAGAAACATACTCCTGTGGATACAACCCATTTCTTCCAGAATCTACGTTTAAATTATAAATAATACAAATACTAATTTCACACTGATGATCCATTATCATCCAGAACATTCTCCCATAAAGCCACAGCCTTGGCCCAATCACCTTGAAGCTACAGTGAAGGTCCCATCCCAGTGAGTCCTCAGGAGACGGGTAGGAAGATTCCATAAGTCATGATGGTGCCTAGCAGAGCCCCACTTCTTTTTTTTTGGGGGATGGAGTCTCGCTCTGTCGCCCAGGCTGGAGTGTAATGGCGTGATCTCTGCTCACTGCAACGTCCGCCTCTCAGGTTCAAGCGAGTCTCCCACCTCAGCCTCCTAAGTAGCTGTGATTACCGGCACTTGCCATCATCCCCGGCTAGTTTTTGTATTTTTGTAGAGATGGGATTTCACCATGTTAGCCAGGTTGGTCTTGAACTCCTGACCTCAGGTGATCCACACACCTTGGCCTCCCAAAGTGCTGGGATTACAGGCATGAGCCACCGTGCCTGGCCAGAGCCGCACTTCTAAGTGTTGCATCTCTTTACCCAACATGTACATTTGTTGAAATCTAGTTTAGGTCAGTCCTGGATTGTAGGTCACTGTCAGAGGAGTGGCTGGCACCATGTGAGAGCACCCCAGCTCTGGATTGGGGCAAAAGCAAGTGTGGAAGGAGAGGCCCCCTCTCAGTAGGTGATGGGACAAAACAAGGACAAGTCTCCCACAGTTTCCTGGGTAGGGCCCTGCATCTCCACCAGTGATGGGGCGTGCATGTGGGTGGACGGGGTGTGGGGCAGGAGGGGGTGGACTGTTAGGCTTTATCAATCCTGAAGGCAAAAAATGAATGGAATCACTGCTAATGTTCACAGTAGCATTTTAACTGAGGGTGAGAGAGAACGCAGAAGCACTGCATATTTATCCCCACAGTAAAATGAGCTCACTGCGGCAGCGGATTGCTTTCCCCATGACAGTATTATCATTTTGACTACATTCCCTTGGGCTTCGATGCTAATGTCGGCTGGCCATTACCTCTCAGTACCATTTTGACGTTTTATCCAGAAATTAATGGAATTTTTCTTGAGATGTCTGCCCTCTAACCTTGAAGAGATTCTGGTGATAAGAGAAGGAAAGCAGTTTAACTGACAAATAGCAATTTAGCAAAACTCAGGGGAGGTGGCTAACAGACAAGTTAGGAACAGACGAGAACAGACTAGAAGGAAACCCCTCAAATGCAGGCGCTTGGCAGGGTGGCAACAAGAAGAATTTTAGGCTTAAATAGAGCACACACACACCCACCTACACAGATACATCTCCTGCTCCCCACACACACACCTAATGGGACGGGCCAGGAAAATGCAGTCAGTGGGCACTCCAGGAATGAGGGCAAATATTTGGTGACCCCAAGAAGAAAATGACTATTCTAGGAATCCCACAAAAGTATTCACTGTGTCATCTTAAAAATGAGTTTATTTTAAAGGAAGGTTATCTGTCAAGTCTGTTTAAATGCCCAGGACGAGAGGAGCTAACTCTTTAAACATCCAGAATGAATTCGTTATTTTCGCTTTTCCCTCCCCTACTAAAAGCTTCTCTCACATTGCTCTAAAGCAGATGACACAGATGTGGTTCACATTCCTTCCAATCCCAGTGGAGAAACTGAGGGCTCAAGAGAGGAGCAAAGTGAACATGACACTCTATATTTGTCAGGGGAGAAAGTTTCAGCCCATGGAGGAAAGAGGAGAAGGGCTATCTTAGTTTAATGGGCTTATTAGTTCCCAAGAAATAAGATCAATGCTGTGCAGAGATGGAAACAGAAACTCTGGTGCAGGCCAGGTTCAGGGCAGACTGGTTGGGAAAGATAACTCATCATCATCCAGAAGTGCTTGGTCTCAGGAGAGAGTGGTTAAGGGAACACGGCTCTGCACACCACCCCTGCCTCCAAGTCCCAGTAGAGGGCAAGCCCCAGGCCTAGTCCACTCTGGAGAACCTGCAGTCACCAGGCAGGGAAGAAATATGTCGCGCCTTTGCAGACACCACAGACTTCATTTTACAAAGAATGAGATTACACTGTGAGGTCTTTTGTAGGCGAGGAACATGGGAAGGGCCGGCACATTTAAATGATATACCCCGCCCCACCCCCTCCACCTCGAAGCCTGGGATCTCCATAGATGACAACTCAGAGTCCTAGGCTGGGAGGCCTCATTCCTCTGGAGGACCCTGGGATCCTAAGGCCCAGTGCCGTTCCCTAAACAGCCTCAGTTGTGAGCCATCATCTTCCTCATGGAGTAAAGAACTGGCTAGGGTTTACTGGAAGTTAATGTGTATGTCTGTGCTTCTAAGAAAGGTGTTCCGAAGCGGGAGAGAGGGATGGACTCTTACCCACCGGGCATTCTATGGATATAGGAGAGCCCAGCAGTGCCTCTCTATGGGCTGAAAGGCAGCAAGGAAAGACTCAGCTAGAAAGACAGTGAGTCTGTCCCCACCACCCAGCACTCCTGCCCTGGCTGTGGGGTGACATAGCAAAAAGACCTCACATTAAGAGGACTTCTCACAGGAGGGCTGCTGGGGTCTCCTGCCTGCTCTCTTGAAACAGTGCCAGCCTGTGCCTGTGCGGAGCTACAGCCCAGAACAAAACCAGGAGCGCATCCTGAATGCGGCCAATTAACTATTAGCAGAAAAAGAACAAGGAGCAAATGTGTGAACCTTGATATGCTAGGAAGAGGCCATATTGTATTAGCTTTCCAGTAGCAGTCCCAAAGGCAGGGAAAACTGAAGGATGTATATTTAGATCTCTTGAAATCAGGCTACTTCTACCAGGTATTCTACAGCCAAGCAAACTATAGGTGTACCTAGCAATATTCTTATTGTCATCAAGATTAACTTGTGATTCAACTTAAGATTTTATTTTATTATTATTATTATTTTACTTATTTTTTTGAAACAGAGTCTCGCTCTGTCGCCGAGGCTGGAGTGCAGTGGTGCGATCTCGGCTCACTGCAAGCTCCGCCTCCTGGGTTCATGCCATTCTCCTGCCTCAGCCTCCCAAGTAGCTGGGACTACAGGCGCCCGCCACCATGCCTGGATAATTTTTTTGTATTTTTAGTAAAGACAGGTTTCACCGTATTAGCCAGGATGGTCTCGATCTCCTGACCTCGTGATCCACCCGCCTCGGCCTCCCAAAGTGCTGGGATTACAGGCGTGAACCACCACGCCTGGCCCCAACTTAAGATTTTAATTGACTCTCTGGAGCAGGCAGGTGTCTTTGATTTGATGGGGCTGTTTAAGTCTGTGTCACTATTGTGCTGCCAGTCGCCCACCCTGGGGAGTGGGACTCGCCTGCAGTAGCACCATTCTGGTGTTGAAGACGGGAAGCAGGGTGAGGGAAGCCTGTGGGTGCAGGGGATTTCCCAGACAAGGATCAGAAAGACAAAGCCCACGACGTCACCGGAATCGATTGTGCTGCTGAGTGGAAGATTTCTATAAACTATAGCTTTGCTCCAACTCTGTGCCTGCCCCCCAACCCCAACACCTAATTACCTGCTTTATCCAGGAGTTTGCACAACATCCACGCAGTCACTGAAGTCAGCTCACTGGGCTTGGCTATGACAGTGTTCCCTGCAGCCATCGCTGGAGCTATCTTCCAGGTCAGCAAGTAGAGTGGCAAATTCCAGGGGCTGATTAGACCAGCTAAGAGATGAGAGCAGAAGCACTGCCTGTGACGGCATACCCCTCTGAGGCGGACTGGCCGAGTGGGGTTATTAACGTAAAACTCCTTCATGCTGCAGGAAACTTAGCTTACTCTTCTAATTTCTTCCCAAGCTTTGCTTATTTGTAGCCACCTTCAGGGAAATAATTCTAAAATATATTCCAAGCAACTGTGCCTTTTAAAACAGAGTAAAGTCAATATGATTTACCCATTTCTTGGTGGTTCATGATTATGAACAACAGCAATATAAACTCCAGAGCTAAAGAGTTGTCACCTATCATATACACAAAGGAATCTAAATCATTCTATTATAAAGATACATGCATGTGTATGTTCATCGCAGCACTTTGCTATTCACAATAGCAATAGCAAAGACATGGAATCAACTCAAATGCTCATCAATAATAGATTGGATAAAGAATATGTGGTACATATACACCATGGAATACTATGCAGTCATAAAAAGGAACAAGATCATGTCCTTTGCAGGCACATGGATGAAGGTAGAAGCCATTATCCTTAGCAAACTAACACAGGAACAGAAAACCAAACACCTGCATGTTCTCACTTATAAGTGGGAGCTGAACAATGAGAACACATGGACACAGGGAAAGGAACAACACACACCAGGGCCTGTCAGGGGAGAGTCGGGGGGAAGAGCATTAGGATGAAGAGCAAATGCTTGGTGGGCTTAATACCTAGGTGATGGGTTAATAGGTGCAGCAAACCACCATGGCACACATTTACCTGTGTAACAAACCTGTACATCCTGCACATGTACCCTGGAACTTCAAAAAATAAAAAATAAAAAAGACAGTTGTCACCTGTCACTAAACAGTTCCAGAATGTGATGCATTTTGAGATTTATAGACTGAGCTTTACTTTTTCAAAAACGTCTCCTTCCCCATTATTTTAACTGTCCGGCTGTTATTTCTTCTAACATGTTTCTTTACCTTTATTTCAAATCTGTCGTGGGTTGAGACATAAAATCTCAAGCTTTATATAATTATTCATAAAATAGGGGCCTATGGGTTCTGAGTGTTCCTCGTGAGGGCCCTCCTATCAGTAAAGCCAATAACCTTTGGTGCATGGACTGTGACATCCGTTTTGGCTATTTAGAATATTTTTAAATAAAAATTCTCTCTAGATTGTCACTTGTATCCTGACCAGATAGATTTGCTGGATGAGTAACGTAACCAGCAGCTAGAATACGTCTCCATGCAATATTCCGAAACTATCCAGGTTTCCAGCCACAAAACACACAAATATAAAAATCTACCTTCAGCAAGGAAATTGATTCACCTTATTTTATACTCTTCTCTCAAGCCTGTGCTATGAAAGTAAATACATCTTTTATATTATTAAATTTCCCATTGAAAAATCCATTCTTTAGGGGATAAAAATATTTTTGCAGCAAAATATATTAGCACACTTCTTAGGAGGAGGTAGAGCTTTCCACAATGCCTTGAAAACATAACTTCTGAAGGTTTCAAGGAACTAAAGCAATGAGATGTCCCAATTGTTTTCCTTTTAACTTATATTCATAAAATATAACAAGCTAAAAAGATGATTTTTTTCTCCGAGGAAACAGTGACATCTAGTGGAAAGTTTTAGTCATTGCAGACATTTATTTATACGTTCTTCCAAAGGTCAAGAGGCAAAGGAATGCATGAAATAAGATAATTCTCAGTAGGGGCTTATTTATCACACACCTGGCACGATACTACATGCCCTATTTAATGTACATAAATAGTTCTTCCTTTTTTTTTTTCTTTTGAGACAGTCTCTCGCTCTATCACACAGGCTGGAGTGCAGTGGCACCATCTCAGCTCACTGCAACCTCCGACTCCCGAGTTCAAGCGATTCTCCTGCCTCAGCCTCCCAAGTAGCTGGGACTACAGGTGCATGCCACCACGCCCGGCTGATTTTTTTTTTTTTTTTTTTTGAGACCGAATCTCACTCTTGTCGCCCACGCTGGAGTGCAATGGCGCAATCTCAGCTCACTGCAACCTCGGCCTCCTGGGTTCAAGCAATTCTCCCTGCCTCAGCGTCCCAAGTAGCTGGGATTACAAGTGCCTGCCACCACATCCAGCTAATTTTTTGTATTTTTAGTAGAGACGGGGTTTCACCATGTTGGCCAGGCTGGTCTCGAACTCCTGACAGGCGATCCACCCACCTTGGCCTCCCAAAGTGCTGGTATTACAGGCATGAGCCACTGTGCCCGACGAATTTTTGTATTTTTAGTAGAGACAGGGTTTCACCATGTTGGCCAGGTTGATCGAATTCCTGACCTCAGATGATCCGCCCGCCTCCGCCTCTCAAAGTGCTGGGATTACAGGCGTGAGCCACTGCGCCCAGCCTGATTTTTCCTTTTTTAAATATAAGTAGAAAAAAAAAATGCTGGCATGTGAATTTATATATTTGCTCTTAGCATCATTCTTTTCCCTATGATTTTCCAAGATAATGTTCCAGGAATAAGTCGTGAACATGAGGCCTGGCGTGGTGGCTCACGCCTGTAATCCCAGCACTTGGGGAGGCCGAGGTGGGAGGATAACTTGAGGTCAGGAGTTTGAGACCAGCCTGGCCAACATGGGTGAAACCCTGTTTCTACTAAAAGTACAAAAATTAGCCGGTGTGGTAGCTCGCACCTGTGGTCCCAGATACTCAGGAGGCTGAGACTGGAGAATCACTTGAATCTGGGAAGCAGAGGTTGCAGTGAGCCGAGATCATGCCACTGCACTCCAGCCTGGGCGACAGAGCAAGACTCTGTCTAAAAAGAAAAGCAGGGAATTTGACACAAAGAAAGTGAACTAGAATTAGATCTTTGAGGCCAATGGATTTTAGGTAAAAGAAAAATATCAGCTCTTCCTTTTCTTTAACCTGTTCCTTGAGGACAATGCCATAGAATGTTGTGAGCATCTGCAAGCATAACCGGGAGGTGGGCTCTCACTGAACAGCACTTACCGACTCCCACCGGGGCCCGCACCGTGTAGTGCATGCAGCCCAGGTGGTCCATCTGCGTGCACTCTGATGTGTGGTGCAGGATGGAGGAAGCGAAGAACCTGAAGTTCTGCACAGACCGGGGAATGTCCATGGTTCTTGCCAGTGCTAAGGTTTTCCCTGTAAGAAGCAAACAACATAAAGCACTATCAGCTAATGGGGACGCTCCATCCGTCAGCTTCCACTGCCCACATGTCCCAACTCACACTGAAACAGCCTGGATTCCTTCTAGCCTGGGGCAGGCATTCCTTGACCTCACAAAGACTTGATCACGGTTTGATAAAACCATACAATATTTAGGTATAAGGTTGGAAACTGAGGTGGGGGGTTAAAATTGAGTCAATAATCTTTGTTCTGAGGACTGAATACATCATTCTCATCATCAATTTGCCAGGTGCTACCACTTCACCCACACAAACTCTTGCAATTCAAAATCACCAGGCTTTGTACCTGTGACAAAGGCACTGAAATATGGGTGTTAGGACAGTTGTATTTGCACAGCACAAAACGAAACACTTTTATACACATGTAATGTGTATTTCATGCCCTCCCAACACATGGTAGAGTCATCAGAAGAGCGGCTGGGAACGCCCTGGCACAGGATGCTGTGTGGCACCTGCTTGCCCATCACATGCCCTGCACGTCCTAGCTCCTGGATGGAACAGAAAGAGAAACAGAAGCTTACCTGGACTGCTACTGAGTTCTCTTTAGCGATGCAGGGAGACTGGCCAGGAACACCAGCAGAGAACTATTTTCTTTTTAAGGGCTTGGACTCAGGCTGCTTTCTAATTTTTGGTTGGTTTATGGCACACATGTAATTTTTAAAACTCTTGGCTTATCCTAACAGATATTCTTGCAAAAATTTACAGATATTTACTCCATTACTCTGACCTCTCGGAAAGAGTGGGAAAAAAAAATGAGAAGTGTCGGGAGTGGAATGGTGACTGACATATCAGAAAACATCCTAAATAATCTGACTGCATAACTGCTTTTCAAATTATCTTTGCTTTGAAATTCTCTGCTTAGAATGCGTAGGAGACTGCATGATCAGCCCTAGTTCTTCATCTCTCCCTATATCCATGCCCTTTGCTGTGTATATTTGCACTTCCTTTCATCCAATGGACAGAGTATATTTCTTTGCCCCTCAGCTTTTGGATCCAGCCATGTGACTTTCTCTGGCCATCTGAATGAGACAGGGACGGGCCAGCCACAAGTCCTGGCCTTCCCAGGCCTGGAGCAGGGTTTGCTCTCCACTTCTACTATTGCCAGAGGAGCAGGCACACGGGCTGGCCCGATGACCCCAGGAGGGGTAACATGAAGAATCAGAGATGCCCTGAGTCCCATGTTACAGTTAAGAGGCAACTCTCACCTTGGTCTTTAGACTCAGCCTGGGCAAACTCCTCCAGGGACTGCTCCAGCAAATCCGCCACCTGGTTCAGGACCCGCGAGCGCTCCTGGGGGCTGCGGGATGACCAGCCAGGAAAGGCTTCTCTGGCGGCCTTGACCGCAGCTTCGATCTTTGAGGAGCAAATGGGAGAAAGGGTCACCTTAAAGCTGTTACTCCTTACGGGATGGATGAAACAAGAATCCTCAGGTCTCCACACACCTAATTTTTGTTTTGTTTTGTTTTTTAGATGGATTCTCACTCTGTAGCCCAGCCTGGAGGGCAGTGGCGCAATTTTGGCTCACTGCAAAGTCTGCCTCCGGGGTTCGAGTGATTCTCCCACCTCAGCCTCCCGAACAGCTGGGATTACAGGCATGTGCCACCATGCCCAGCTAATTTTTGTATTTTTAGTAGAAAGGGGATTTCACCATGCTGACCAGGCCGGTCTCGAGCTCCTGAATGCAAGTGAACCACTTGCCTTGGCCTCCCAAAGTGTTGGGATTACAGGTGTGACCCACTGTGCCTGGCCCACCCTAATTTTGAATATTCAACATGTCCCAGTGCTGAGCCACTCACAAAGTAGATGACACAGGTGTTTACATGACCAGCAAAGGAGGGGAACCATAGAAACAAAGAAACACGCTCCATTTCAACCAGTGCATCCCGAATGTGGTAATCAGATCATTAGAAAGAAGCTATCTGAATTTTAAAAGATGTATATTTTCAATCACTTCAGAAACTGGAATTTTTAAAAATATTGTGGGCCAGGAGTGGTGGCTCATGCCTGTAATCTTAGCACTTTGGGAGGCTGGATTGGGAGGATCGCTTGAGCCCAGGAGTTTGAGACCAGCCTGGTCAACACAGTGAGACCCTATCTCTACACAAAGTTTTTTTAAAAAAATTAGTTGGGCATGGTGGTGCATGCCTGTAGTCCTAGCTACTCAGGGGGCTGAGGTGGGAGGATTACTTGAGCCCAGGAGGTAGAAGCTGTAGTGAGCCGTAATTGTGCCACTGCACTCCAGCCTAGGTGACAGAGTGAGACCTTGTCTCAAAAAAATGTATATGTTATACATATATAATATATATAGTGTGTATATATATATTATATATAGTAAAGGAATAAAATTAATCTAGATATGTGGAATCTCTAAAGCTTCTAACTCAGCTCTGACATATCTTATAAGGTCTGAAATTTTGCATGAAATCACATCCTCAGATTGTCATTTTCACTTGAAATGACTAATTATATTCATAATTTATTGACTAATTTTTATATAAGGGAATATGCTAAATAGTATAAACAAATTATTTTATTTAAGTCCTTTTAAAATTCTATAACATAAGTATTGCTACGCCCATTTTACAGATGAGAAAACTGAGACACAGAAACTCAAGTAACTTGCCATAGGTCACACAGCTAATAAGTGGCAGAATCAGGACTCAAACCCAGATTTTGGTGGTTCCCAGAACCACAGGTTGCTCTGTCTGCTGCCTGATTCTGCCCAGTGGAAGAGGCCTTACTGGGGAAGCGGAGATTTGTGGCTTGGATACCTGGTTTTAGAGTTACATACAAATGGAAACAATGTATATATGGGAAGGTATAGGCAGGGTCAACTCATGGCCAAAATGTGACGTAGGCAAAATAATTTTCAAGTCCTCTTCTGCCTATCTCTTCTCTCCGGCAATGTCTAAGTAGTGCCTTCTCCAGAGATGACAAATCCCTAACCCGTGTCTCACTCCTCTCCTTTCTCACGTGCATGAAAAATTATAATCACAGCCGTCTTGCACCACTGGGCCCTGGCTCAGACTCAGAATCCTTTTCCATAGGCTTCTGGCAGCCGTGAGCATCTTTCTTGGAGCACTTGACCTGAAGCAATCTAGCCGCCTGAGCCTGTGCTAGCCCTCATGCCAAACCTGACCCACACCCCTCCTTCATTTTCCTCATGCAAAGTAACTGATATGGCTAGGCTTTGTGTCTCAACCCAAATCTCATCTTGAATTGTAATCCCCGTGTGTCGAGGGAGGAAAATGATTGGTTTGTGGGGGCTATTTTCATGATAGTGAGTGAATTCTCGTGAGATCTAATGGTTTTATAAATGGTAGTTTTTCTTGGGCTTCACATGCTGTCTCGCCTGCCGCCAGACATGCCTGCTTCCCCTTCGGCCATGATTGTAAGTTTCCTGAGGCCTCCCCAGCCATGCAGAGCTATGAGTCAATTAAACCTCTTTCCTTAATAAATTATCCAGTCTCAGGTAGCATCTTTATAGCAGTGTGAGAACGAACTAATATAGTCACTTTTAGCTGAGCTGAAGTAAGGTATAAAATGATTCTCATCTTAATTAGAAATTTCTAGAAATATGGTGGCTTCACCTCAAAAACTAAATCTCGAATGTGGACCTGCAGACAGGATGGGGGAAGAGATGGCTTTGGTGACCTCCACCACTAGCTGCAGCCATAAGGAAGCCCCACTGCCAGCCAGCAAGAGGAGCATGAATTCCTACAGTCAATGTAAAAATCTGATCTTTTTGCTATTCAGAAAATTCAAGTCCACTCATATTCTCTAAGTTGCCTTATGGCACATCTTATGTCCATGTAATATAGAATATATATTAATGTACTACATACAATAATATTAGCATAAGCTAATACATAGAAAGCATTTACTATATGCCAAGCATTAAGGGCTTTACACATATTAGTCTGTTTAATCCTCAGAATGACACTATAAAGTAGATATCATTATTATCCTCATTTTATAGATGAGGAGACTGAGGCATGCAGAAGTTCAGCTCTAAGCCAAGGCCATAGATACCAAGTGGTGCAGCTTGTCTTTGAACCAGGCAGTCTGACTCTAGTATGTGCTTGTAACTGCAATGCTATAATGCAAATGTGCTATGTACATGTGTGTGTGCACACATGTGCACATGCCCATGGATCTAAGCATCAGAGATGAGAGTGTTAGCACTGTCCTCTGTAAAATAAGGATCATAATAGAGACTTCTAGGTTGTTACCATTTGCTTCTTTGGATAATCCATGTTAAAGGGCTTACTGAATGTACACTACCAGACTTTAAAATATACTACAAAGCTATAGTAACCTAAATAGCATGGCACTGGGGTAAAAACAGACACATAGACCAATGAAATAGAATAGAGAATCTAGAAATAAATCCATGCATTTACAGCCAACTCGTTTTTTACAAAGCTGCCAAAAATATGCATTGGTGAAAGACAGTCTCTCCAATAAATGGTGCTGGGAAAACTGGATAACCAAATGCAGAAGAATGAAACTAGACCCCTATCTCTCACCAAATCAAATCAAAACAGATTAAAGACTTAGATAGATGTAAGACCCAAAACTGTGAAACTACTATAAGAAAACATAGGGTAAATACTTCAGGACATTGATTTGGGCAAAGATTTTTTTGGATACGACCTCAAAAGCACAGGCAACAAAATAAAATAAAATAAATAAATAAATAAATAAATAAATAAATAAATAAATAAAATAACATCAAGCTAAAAAGCTGCTGCACAACAGAGGAAACAATCAACAGAGTTAAGAGGCAACCTACAGAATGGGAGAAAATATTTGCAAACTATCCATCTGACAAGGGATTAATAACCAGAATATATAAGGAGCTTGAGCTTGTATATATTCATATACGACTCAATAGCCCCCCCCCAAAAAAAATCCAATTTAAAAATAGGCAAATGATCTAAATAGATATTCCACAAAAGATGTACAAATGGCCAACAGGTATATAAAAAATGCTTAACATCACTAATTATTAGGGAAATGCAAGTCAAAACCACAACGAGTTATCACCTCATCCCAGTTAAAATGGCCATTATCAAAAAACAAGAAATAAAAAGGGCTGGTGAAGCTGCAGAAAAAAAGACAAGACACATACACTGTTGGTGGGAAAGTAAATTACTGCAGCCATTATGGAAAATGTATGAAGGTTTCTCAAAAAAAAACTAAAAATAGAACAACAATGTGATCCAGCAATCCCACTACTGGAAATTATCCAAAGAAAAGGAAATCAGTATACTGAAGAGATAACTGTACCCCCATATTTGTTGCAGCACTATTTACAATAGTCAAGATATGGACTCAACCTAATGTCTATCAACAGATGAATGGATAAAGAAAATATGGTATATATACACAATGGAATATTATTCAGCCATAAAAAGGAATAAAATCCTGTCATTTGCAGCAACACAATTTGAGCTGGAGGATATTATGTTAAGTGAAGTAAGCCAGGCACAAAAATACAAATATTACGTGTTCTCACTCATATGTGGAAGCTTAAAAAAGCTGATCTCATGGAGGTAGAGAGTAGAATTATGGTTACCAGAGGCTGGGAAGGGTAGAGGAGAGGATAGAGGTTGGCTAATTTTTTTTTTTTTTTTTTTTTTGAGACGGAGTCTCGCTCTGTCGCCCAGGCTGGAGTGCAGTGGCACAATCTCGGCTCACTGCAAGCTCCGCCTCCCGGGTTCACGCCATTCTCCTGCCTCAGCCTCTCTGAGTAGCTGGGACTACAGGCGCCCGCCACCACGCCCGGCTAATTTTTTGTATTTTTTAGTAGAGACAGGGTTTCACCGTGTTCTCGATCTCCTGACCTCGTGATCCGCCCGCCTCAGCCTCCCAAAGTGCTGGGATTACAAGCGTGAGCCACCACGCCTGGCCGAGGTTGGCTAATTAATACAAAAATATGGTTAAAAGGAATAAGTTCTAGTAGAGTGACAATAGTTAACAATAATTTATTGTATATTTCACAATAGTTAGAAGAAAAGATTTGGAATGTTCCCAACACCAAGAAATGATAAATGTTTAATGTGATGGAGATCCTAATTACCCTGATTTGATCATGACACACTGTATGCATGTATCAAAATGTGACATATGCCCATAAAGATGTAAAATTATGTATCAATTTTTTAATTTTTTTTGTTAAAAAAGGGCTTAATGACTGCAAAGCACAAAGCAAAAGCTGAATAAACGGGAGCCACTGTTAGCAGCACCAGCAACATTTTCCTGAGTGATGTTTTGGGAAATTGGACATGTGGTTTGTATGGTAACCATATTTTTCAAGCCAGAAAAAAATTATGACTTATGGGATCAGATAGGATATTTGGAAGTTGGATTGCTGAGAAATTGAACATATCTATTACTCTACTAGCTAGTGCATCCAAACCTCATTCTATTTTCTAAAACGGTATGAGCCATTAGCTGCAGGAAATATTTCAGCTGAATTTGGCATGTTTTGTCATTTTTAACTTCACTTTGGCAAACAAGGAAGAGTGGAAAACACAAAGCTGGATTTCCCAGAGCTGTGTTAGGTCATTTGAAGCAAACAAAATTGCAGATTATAATTTAACCAATGCATTAACCAACATTTGCAAACATTAATCCCTAAGTCTAAAGGTTTATTTTAAATGCAAGACAGATTTGAAGTATTAACAAAAAAGATAAAAAATAGCAATGTTCTTAAAAAAAAAACTTTGCATAGAATATATATTTTTATATGAAGGCTATAATTATATTTTAAATAATCTAGTTCTTTGTGCCTTAAAAAGAATAAATTATAATTCATAAGGCATTAGATGACTATATATACATCAGCTACATTTACCACTTCAGATATATTTACATTCTCAGTACAATAATTGATAGCTAATCAAATATATCTCAAATATTTTACAAAATTCTCCAAGTAAAATTAATTCTACATCACTAAAAAAATGTAATGCATATGTCATTAAACACTTTGGATAAGAAAAAAGATGCTGTTAAATCTAACTTCAAAAATATATGGGAATTTGATTTTGAGTTTCATCATTCAAATGATTGATTTTATTTTACTAGGTATTTTGAAGACATGACAAATTATGAGAAGCCCACACAGTTTTCTGCTTGTTTGTTTGTTTCAGTAGAGCTATACTTTTTTTTTAATTCCATGGATATACTGGTAAATTTAAGCAGTGCTTGGTGGAGAAAAGGGAATATTTAACAAAGTGATAGCTCTTACAAATAATACTTTGTACTAGATACTGATTAGGAAATGTTTGAGAATTACAAAAAAAACTGCACACAGGGCTGTGTTAGCTTGGCTAGAAAAATGACTTACTTTCTGCATATAGTAAGAGATTTGTTCTATGTATCATACAGTCCAGTTACAAGATACATCTTCTTAGAACTAGAATCTTCCTTCTGTCATCTTTAACAATCCTACATCTTCCCCCAACTCCCTCTGCTTTTAGAAAATTGTTACCCATAATTGGCCAACATATTAAACACACTTCAGTCTTCTTTAAGTGCATATACTCACCTCGTCTTTTCCACTATTTGGCACTTTGCAATACACTTCCCCCGTTGATGGGTCGTAAGAATCTATATATGAGCTACAAGGTAAAAATTTTCCATCTATGAAGTTTTCCAGCATCAAAAGTGCCTTTGTTCCAGCCATAGCAAGGAAAAATTCTGCCTTTCCTCTTTACGACTGAGCACTCAGGTTGTCCCCACCACTGTCTGGACTCCTGAGTGAGCCTCCCCCTTCCCAGCCCCCATCTTCCCCTTTACCAATCAGTGAGTGTGGGAGGGCACCTGACGCTCTCAGAGAGCATTCCTGTCTCCAAACTCAGAACTAAGAGAGTGGCTGAATGTTTCACAGACTTCTAGTACATTACCTGACATGGATAATTGTGTGTAAAAGTAACAGCTACTTACTTATGTGTTCATAGCCCTTTAAAATCGTCAAAAGGCATCTGTGCATGTGATTTTATTGGGTTCACACTGTAAACTGTTCATTGCTCAAACACTGATTGGATGCCAGGCCCCGAAGCAAGTCCTTTACATGAATTTACTCATTTATTCCACACAATCCTATATGAAGTAACCATTACTTCCTCTCTTTTATAGAAGAAACTGAGCCTTGGAGAGATTAGACCATTTTTCCACGGTCACATAGTTAGCAGGGGATGAACTGTAGCCCTTTAATCTCCAAATCATACACTTTTCCCTCAACGCATCACTGCTCACCCTGCAGAGGTAACTGAAGACAGATGCCCTCTTTCCATGGCTCATCTGTGTTTCTTTACCTTGGCTGCCCTCTCTCGGAAGAGCTGTCTCTCCATGCCAAAACCGGGGCCACAGTGGCTGCTCACATCTTCCTAGATGTGCCATGGAGATAAAGACAAGCCAAAAACATGTGTGACACATATAGCAAGGGGTTCAGATCCCCGACGTGGCTGAGAATTTCTACAAATTGGTAAGAGAAATGAGCACCCCAACAGAAAAGACAAGCAAAGATACAAAAAAGCGATCCATAGGAAAAGGAACACAATTGGCTAATGAATATATTCACAATGCTCAGCCTTGTTATTAAGCAAGCAATGTGAAATACAGAGGTGGCCTGATTTGCCAATCATACTGGAGAGCATTTTTAAAGATTGAGAACATCCACCCTGTGAGGATGTGGAGAATCATCCCTAGTCCATAGGTGGGAGGGTTCGCAGAACATTGCTTGGGGCAATTTGTCAGGGTCTGGTCAATTTCTCTTCTAGGAATCTCTCCTACACGATTACGTGCTCATGAACAAGTACATAAGTCATAGGACATCGTTTTTTATCATAACTTAAAAATCAAAACAACCTAAATGTCCATCAATTGGAGAATATTAGAGTATAATAGTTATATTCATAACAGGGAATACTACTTAGACATTAGAAGGATGTATTGTTAAGTGAAAAAAGAAAACTAGTGAATAATATATACAGTATAGTTTCTTTGGCTATTTACATGGTTGATGGGAAGCCATTTTTACTCTAAATACTTTTTAACTGCTTGGATATTTTATGGCAAGCCTATATTACTTTTATAATTATGATTTATAGTTATAATTCAGTTGAACATTAGGTACCAATATTCTAAAATTCATTGATCACATGAGGGCACTTGCTGGCCGTGCACCTCCTTAGGCCCTCTCTGCTTCCATCTTTATTGGTCCCTAGATATTCTCCAAAATTCTTGCTAATCTCTGATGCAAAGCAACAGGCAACCCATTCCCTGTGGAACTAAGCTCCAGGCCCCTCTCAGCCTATCTGAAGACTATCTATGACACTCTGCTAAACAAAGGACCAACTTCTTGGTCTTTTTTTTTTTTTGCAGCTCAAAAGTTCTGCAGAAGCTTTGGAAATATAACTCATTATCTTTAACTACATTCTTTTCTTTTTTTTTTTTTGACAGAGTCTCACTTTGTCGCCCAGGCTGGGGTGCTGTGGTGTGACCTTAGCTCACTGCAGCCTTGAACTCCTGGGTCCAAGTGATTCTCCTGCCTCAGCCTTCCAAGTCACTGGGACTACAGGTGTGTGCCACCACGCCTGGCTAATTTTTGTATTTTTTGTAGAGACGAGGTCTCGCTATGTTGGCCAGGCTGATCTTGAACTCCTGGGCTCCAGTGATCCTCTTGCCTCAGCTTCCCAAAATGCTGAGATTATAGGCATAAGCCACTGTGCCCAGCCATAACCACATTCTTAGTAAGAGCTCAATCTCCTCACCCAGTAAAAAGTAGGAAAGCAGTATAAAGATGTTTAAAGATGTACATTTTTTCTCAGCTTAAAATTTTTAACATTCCTTTTCTATGTTACTTTTTTGTTTTTAAATGAACTTTTATTTATTCCTTGCACCATATACAAAAAATATTTTTGAATCCATTTTTTTTATTTTTATTTTTGGATACAAGTTTCCCTGTTACTCAGGCTGCAGTGCAGTGGTGTGATCATAGCTTACTGCAGCCTTGAACTCCTGGGCTCAAATAATCCTCCTGCCTCAGGCTCCTGAGTAATTAGGACTACAGGCATGCCACACCATGTCTGGCTAATTTATTATTGTTACTATTATTGCTATTTTGTAGAAACAGGGTCTTGCCTACATTGCCCAGGCTGGTCACAAACTTTTTTTTCCTTTTATTTTGTGTTAATGATTTTCGGTCATATTACTATGCTTTTGTTGAAAATCTCTTCTGATTTTTTTAAACACTGGTCACATATATATAAATACAGTTATCACCACATAACAACATTTCAGTGAATGACAGACTCCATATACAACGAAGGTCCCATAAAATTATAATGGAGCTAAAAAGTTCCTATTGTCTAGTGACATCATAGCCATCGTAATGTCATAGTGAGAGGCAATACTCACGTTTGTGGTGATGCTGATGCAAACAAACCCACTGCACTGCCACTTGTATAAAAGTCTAGCACATACAGTTATGTACAGTACCTAATACTCGATAGTGATAATAAATGACTGTTAGTGGTTTATGTATTTACTATCTGTACTTTTATCATTATTTTAGGGTATACTCTTTCTACTTATTAAAAAAAAAGTTAACTGTAAAAAAACCTCAGACAGGTGCTTTAGGAGATTTTCCAGAAGAATGTATTGCTATCTGAGGAGATGGCAGCTTCATGCATGTGACTGCCCCTGAAGACCCTCCAGTGGGACAAGATGAGGAGGTGGAAAGTATTGATTATCCGGACCCTGTGTAGACCTAGGATAATGTGAGTGTTTGTGTCTTCATTTTTAACAAAAAAATTGAAAAGTAAAAAAATTTAAAGTAAAAAATGTAAAAACAGAAAAAAGCTTATGGAAAAAGGGATATATAGAAAATATATTTGTACAGCTGTACAATGTATGTGTTTTAAGCTATTACAAAATTACAAAAAGTCAAAAAGTATTTTACAAATAGAAAAGTTCATATAGTAGGAAAGTTACAGTGAGCTAAGGTTAATTTATTATCGAAGAAAAGTATTTGCTCATAACTTTAGTGCAGCCTAAGTGTACAGTATAGTGTCCAGTACTCTCCTAGGCCTTCACATTCACTCACCATTCACACACTGACTCACCCAGAACAAATTCCATGGATAAGTGCCCTATATAGGTGTACCATTTTTTATCTTTTATACTTTATTTTTTATGTATTTTTCTGTTTAGATACACAAATACTTACCATTGTGTTACAATGGTATTCAGGACAGTAACGTGCTGTGCAAGTTTGTAGCCTAGAAGCAACAGGCTATCCCATCTAGCCTAGTGTGTAGTAGGCTGCACCATCTTGGTGTAAGTACACACTAAAATTTTTGCACAACCATAAAATCAATTAATGTCACATTTCTCAGAATGTATTCCCAACATGAAGCAAGGCATAACTATTAAATACATATATGGGTAAATAAATACAATCACATATACAGTCAGCATCCATTCAGAAAACAGAAAGCATGGCAGGTTTGTCAAGGTTTAATACCAGGAAATGTTTACCCAGATGAAGCTGAAACAGCATGTAAGGGCTGCTGAGATAACCCAGAGATTAGCAACCACAAAAAGCAGCTGCCATTCTTTAAACTGGAGGACAAAAAGGAAGAGGTGGGCTACGAGAAACCAGAAACTTTCAGGGGAGCCCCCTCCCTCTGCCCCAGCTGGTGCTGGGACTTTTTTTTTTTTGAGATAGAGTCTCACTCTGTCGCCCAGGCTGGAATGCAGTGGCTCCATCTCAGCTCACTACAACCTCCGCCTCCCAGGTTCAAGCGACTCTCCTGTCTCAGCCTCCCGAGTAGCTGGGATTACAGGCGCACACTGCCATGCCCAGCTAATTGTTTGTATTTTAGTACAGATGGGATTTCACCATGTTGCCCAGGCTGGTCTCGAACTCCTGAGCTCGGGCAATCCACCCACCTCGGACTCCCAAAGTGCTAGGATTACAGGTCTGAGCCACCGTGCCCGGCCGGTGCTGGGACTTCTGAAGGGCATGGTGTGGCTGATGCTGGGAGGCCCAGAGCAGCTGGAGTCTGGAGCTTGTGCCGTTGCCTGTCGCTGGAGAGTCGCTGACAGGGACTGGAGACAGAAGGTAGTCTCAGCCTCTTTCTGGTGCTGCCCAGGGTCAGAAGGTCAGCTGGAGACAGAATGTGAGAAATATGCAGGTCCTAGTCCTGGCACCACAGAGCAAAGTACCAAGAAGTGAGCTTGGTGCTGACAGACAGTGAGTACCATCCGGTATGTGCATAAAGACTTCTGTAGCCCATCTCCCTGGGTCTCCAACAACTCTGCCTAATGTTGATGGACTCATCAGAGTGTTTGTCTTTCTGTACAGAATGCAAAGGATTCTAATGGGAGGACTATGGAAGGGAGATCTTTTTGAAGAAAGGACTTTTCCCAGATGGCATGAGAGAGGAATTTTCTGCCACGTGACAGCAGAAGAGGACAGAAACTGGACACAGCGCTTCTAAAGAGTGCCTGGTGCTGATCAGAACTCCCCACACAAGATCAGGCCCAGTGGCAGAGTAGGCGTGTCTGTCAGTTACAGTGGCTTCCTTGTGCCATTGGCTACTCAAGCTGAGCCTTCGCTGGTTTTTCTTTTCTTTTTTTTTTTTTTTTTGAGACAGAGTTTTGCTCTTGTTGCCCAGGCTGGAGTGCAATGGCACGATCTCAGCTCACAGCAACCTCCGCTTCCTGGGTTCAAGTGATTCTCCTGCCTCAGCTTCCCGAGTAGCTGGGATTACAGGCGCATGCCACCACGCCCGGCTAATTTTGTATTTTTAGTAGAGATGGGGTTTCACCATGTTAGGCTGGTCTCAAACTCCTAACCTCAAGTGATCTGCCCTCCTTGGCCTACCAAAGTGCTGGGATTACAGGCATGAGCCACTGCGTCCAGCCTCGCTGGTTTTTCACAATGTACTGGGCCTTCCCTCCCTTCCCGCTCTGTCCTGTCAGCCCTTTTCTGTCCACAAAGCAACCATTTGATCCCCACCTGCAGGTCAACCACAGAGATGACTCTGCAACCAGAGCTCAGCTGAGCTGGGAGAGACTTTCACCCTGGAGGACAGAGCATGGGCCTCACTCAGAGTCTGGCCATGTCTGTTGACCCCAGTCCTGATACCGGAGCTCTGACATGCCCTCAAGGCCTTTTCTCTAAGCTTGGCACCAATGTTTCTCCTGTTGGTTTCCCTTGAAGAGACACAAAATCCTGTATCTGGGCCTAGTGGCTGAGAACCTACTTCCAGGTAGTTCTACCTGCTTCACTGGATGTGTGGGTATCACCTGCTCCTGAATTCTTCTGGCTGGCTCCATCTGCTTGCCAGTGTGTCCTGCTGAATGCAGATCTGTTCTTACCACATACCTGTAACACCACTCTGACCCATGGGTGAAGCATACTCCCATTTGCGGTAACAGAATCTACCCCCCACCACATCCCAAGGGGTGGATTCACTGCCAGGTCCTGCACGGTGAGGACAGGGGACTCAAGACCTTGAGTGCAACTGAGAAAAAATTATAAATTGGAGGTATTAAGTATACTAATATTCTAAGAGAACTAGTTGCTCTAGAATATTACAAAAGAGAATAGGGTGTTTTTATCTAATAGAGCAAAAGTTACTCTCTTTAAAAGAGGAGAGGCAATCCTGATTTAGGGTGCCCCAGGTGTACTGGAGTTCTGAACTACCCACAGTGGTAAACAAAAATCACAGCACGGTAGCATGAGGCAGCTGGGAGGGGTACGCTAGACTCAGGAGAAACACAGGATGAAGAACAGAGAGTTCCCTATGAGTGAAATGAAGCCATCAGAGTTCATTCATTTGGCGAAGGATAGGGGAGGATGGATACAGAAGCATGGAGAGGAAGTTAAAAGACAGACAAGATGATAATTCCAGGCCAAATAAATACCTGTTCTGGGGCGTCATTTTCCTTCTGTCTCCACAAGAAACTTGCTCACTGGATTATCATCTATTCATTCTTCTCCCCTCTCCTGGCACTTTCAGCCTTTAAATGAACTCCTTTCTCCAATATAACATCATATAAACAAAATAATATAATAAACAAAAATTTAAAAGAACCTTCTCTGGCTCTCTGGCCTCTGTCCTCTCCTCTATAATCCTTCTCTCCTACTGAAAATGTTACACAGAATGAATGAAAATGAAAGTGCTGTTGTTATAGGAATAAATACCCTCACTTATATGTGGCAGAATGTTGTTCTCTTGCCCATCTGCCACCCCCTCAAACCCCAGTCTTCTTAGCCCCACTCCTAGGAGGAAGTACTGTGCACAATCACACATCAGAATTATCCTGTGCAAGGTTATCAATATGAAACACCAGAGGTTTCTTTGGTTGCATGTGCTCCACTCTGAGGAATCTGGGGACATGCCCTTGCTCTCCAAGGTTAGCACTCAGAATGGGACCACTGTCTTGGGATGATGGATGGTTGCAGGATCCCCCAAGAGATAGAGCTGAAGGCTAGAAAAACTGGGTGAGGAGAGGAACAATGTATAAGAGAGAAATTCAAGAAGTATGTATATGGGATTCTGTTTCAAGTGTGAACAGATAAGACCTTAACACGTATGCTTATATTAAATTCAGCCATTTTGGAGAAAATGCTAGGTGCCCCCTGTGGTGGCCACCCCTAATGTTCTCTAACATACAGTTCTCCTCCTGAGTACTCCTCAGCCCCTTTGCAATGAGGTGGGGCTGTTTGGATAGTTCTGGTCGGGGTCTTTGAGTAAAAGCCAAGCCTGCTGGGAACTGTCCACTGTCTCTCCCACGTCCATGTAGACCAAGAAGGCTGTGTGTTCCAGGTGGCAGGTACAGGATGGAGAACCTCTGTCAGCCTGGACTGCTGAGTCACTCTATGGAGTACAGTTTTATTATGTGGTGATAATTAGCATGAAATAACCATGTGTTTTCCTATGCCACTTTGGGGGTCAATTTCTAACCAATCACAGCATAAACAAGCCTACCCTTCTTAGCAGGCATATAACTTTAGTTGGCTAAAATTTCAAAATTTCTCATGGATGCTATCTTGCAGATACCAGTCCCTGGGCACTGATCCCATATCTAGACAGGAATAGAGCCCTCTGTGAGGAGACATGGCTCTTTTCCTCCAAGAAAAGGGCATGGCCAAATGCGTGGGGCCTGACGGGTGCGACATACCATGTTAATGATGCAATCCTAGCCTACTTCCCTAACCAAGGAGGTGAAAGTCCAGTGCCCAGCTCAGAGGCAAGACTTAAAGCTGTGGTCAGTGGAGGAAGGTAAGAGCCTCCAGGGTGAAGGCGTACACCTCCTCCAGTATGGAAACAGTGCTAAGATGACAAAACTTAAACCCAGTTAAGGGGTATCGAATTGGTATTACAAAGGCCACGAACTGTGGAAGCAGCTACCATCTGACTCCACGGTCCCTTGATTGATATTTGTGACTGGACACTTGTGGAGGATCAGACATTAGGATCAATTAAGATGCAGTTGTTCTGGGCCAAATGGCCAAGGATAATCAGAGAAAATAATACCTTACACCAAATATACTAAGTGGAAAAAATTGCTCAGCAAAGTGGACTACAGAAATGATTCTGACTCACAATATCTTATAATGGGTGTAACTGGCATTGTTTTTCTTTTCAAAACGTACAAAGGTATGAGACTCCCTCACTCTCAACTCCCATGCAGCAGCAGATCCTCCAGGCTTCCTAACTCTGTGGTCAGATCCAGTTTGACCAAGGGAAAGATTTTTAGGAACTGATTTTCACAGGAAGGGTTTTACTTGGCCAGGGACCACTTCTTATCATCCAAGAGATTTAACAAGATGTTTTCAGGCATATCTAGAATAGAAGAGGTGCCGGGCTTATAACATGGGCTTCTTGGGCCATGTATACAATTGACCAGGAATGAGGCCAGGGATCTCACTGCTTATTTGTTTACCCTGGGAGGAAGCCCTGGTTGCCTAGACTTTCATTCTGGGATCAAGAACAAAGGACAGATGCAAAGACTTGCCCAGTATATAGCTGAACATGGATCAGCATTAGGCAGAATAGGTACCCAGAAATCTACATTAACACTCTGTTAAGGTGCCAGGAACAACAAAGTGGAGATAAAATTTCTCTATGGCATGTGGGATTCAGGGGCAACACAAACAGGAGTCTTTCAGAAAAAGACTCTGTATCTTGAAGTGGATTGTTTAATGCCAGGCATGGTGGCTCACGTCTGTAACCCTAGAACTTTGGGAGGCCTGAGGTGGAAGGATCACTTGAGCCCAGGAGTTTGAGACCAGCCCGGGCAACAAAGTGAGACCCCTATCTCTATAAAAAAAATAGAAAAAAATTAGCCGGGTGTGGTGGTGCATGCTTGTAGTCCCAGCTACTTGGGAGGCTAAGGTGGATCACTTGAGCTCCGGGCGGTCAAGGCTGCTGTGAACTGTGATCGTGCAGTGGCACAATCATTGCTCACTGCACTCCAGCCTGGGTGACAGTGAGACCCTCTGCTGGATGCTGAGCCAGAAAAGTTAAGG
The DNA here is from genome assembly GCF_028878055.3 of Symphalangus syndactylus. Taxonomy (NCBI): domain Eukaryota; kingdom Metazoa; phylum Chordata; class Mammalia; order Primates; family Hylobatidae; genus Symphalangus; species Symphalangus syndactylus. The sequence goes on from NC_072424.2 coordinate 112,760,060, forward strand.
TAATGTTCTCAACAACTCTCCATCCACTGAAGAACTAAGGTAGTGGGAGTGGGGCTGAGCGTGGGATTTCCCCAACCCCTAGACAGCAGGGCTCCAAGACGAGTCAGAGAATAGCCTCGTCCTCCCAATAGCAGGAACAAAGTGGGGTTAGAGACATTTTTGCTTCAATTGATGAAATGTTAATAGAGGCTGGTTGAATAGCTGTGATCTATACATATTAATTTCTTGATTTTGATTATTGTGGTTGTGCAGAAGACAGATGATGATAGATAGATAGATAGATAGATAGATAGATAGATAGATAGTCTCACTCTGTCACCCAGGCTGGAATGCAGTGGCACAAACATGGCTCACTACAGCCTCCATCTCTTGGTGTCAGGCAATTCTCCCACCTCAGCCTCCCAAGTAGCTGGAATTACAGTCATGCACTACCATGACTGGCTATTTTTTTTATTATTTTTTGTAGCGACGGGGTTTCACTATGTTGCCCAGGCTGGTCTTAACTCCTGGACTCAAGCATTCTCCTGGTCTTGAACTCCCAAAGTGCTGGGAATACAGGTGTGAGCCACTGCACCCGACCTGTGGAGAATACTTTGTAGGAAACTGATATTCAATTCAGTAGTGATGGGACATCATGTGGCAACATGGTTTAGGAAAAAAATTGTTTCTATTGGACTTAGAACTTTTCATTTATTTGAAATATTTTCCAAAATATTCATAACAGAAAAGGAAGTGGACTCTTAACTCATATCATGAACATATTACTCATACCACATAAACAATTAACAAAAAAAATTTTTTTAAAGAAGGGAAATGTTAAAATCCCCAGTCAGGGCTGGGGAAAGGCTATGATAGATTAGGATAGCTTCAATGGCACTTATTGCTAATGTTCTAATCATTAGTAGAGGGAACAGTTTATGGGGTTTTCTTAATTGTTTTTAATCTACATATTAAATACAAATGTGCTTTTGCTTGTATTAAATACTATATAACAAAAAATTTAAAGACTATTATTTAGAACAGTTTTATATTTATAGAAATACTGCAGCCAGTTTCCCCCATATGAACATCTTATTCTAGAACAGTACATTTGCCACAATTAAGGAACCAGTAGTGATACATTCTTAACTAAACTCCGTAATTTATTGATATTTCCTTAGTTTTTACCTAATGTCTTTGGTACAGGATCCCACTCATGACACCACATTACATTTCCTTATGTCTCCTTAGGTCCTCATGGCAATGAGTTTCTCAGATTTTTCTTTTGTTTGATGACCTTCACAGTTTTAATGAGTCTTGGCCAAGAATTTTGTAGGATGCTCCTCTGTTAAAATTTGCCTGATGTTTTTCTCATGATTAGAGTGGTGTTGTGAGTTTTTAAGAGGAAGATCAAAGAGAAAAAGTGCCATCTTCACCACATTATTATACATAGGTATATATCATTATATATAATCAACATGACGTCACTCTTGATGTTAACCTTGATCACCTGGCTGAAGTAGTACTTGTCAGGTTTTTCCATTATAAAATTCTTTTCACTCCTTTTCCATACCGTACTCTTTGGAAAGAAGTCACTATGCTCAGCCCCACACATGAGGAGGGGAGTGTTATGTTCTACCTCCATGAAGGCAAAGTATCTACATAAATTATTTGAAATGCTTTTACAAAAGAGATTTGTCTCTTCATTTCCCCTTTCTTATTTATTCAACCTCCCTTTATTTATTCAATCATTTATTCATACTGGTATGGACTCAAAGGTGTATTTCCTAAGGACAGTCATTCTGTTTCTTTTCTAGGTTTTTTAGTTAAATGTTTATTTAGTTAGTTTTCCCACAGGCTTATAGTAAAAAATATTTAAGGATATACTGATTTCTTTCCATTACATACAAATATATACACATATACACATGCATATATGTAAAATATATTTGTTGTATACACATGTAATACACAGGTATATGTATTACACACATTTTAAAAAATTTTTCCTTTGCTGATTTATTTCTATTACTTTGTATTCCACAAATGACTTGAGATGACTTACAGAAATAAAAATACATACATTATAATAGGTTGTGGGAGAGAAAATATTAGGAAGAATGAAAAATAAGTGCTTGCAAACAAGATAAAGCCAGGTATATAGGTAGTTTACAAAATGCCTAAGATCCTGTACACTTTGGGGCCTCAAATTTGGCTGTCAGCTTCCTGGTAGCCAAAACAAAGAAAAAACCATCATGAGTATAAAGCTATCTGAAGCTTTAATAAGCAGTCTCATTTTCATTTTTGAAAATAATCTTAAATTTTCTTCATTAGGTTATTTAGAAGAGTGTCTTTTATATGTCCCATGACTAAGGTATTTCTAAAAACTCATTTTAATATATAGAACTTTTGAGTATTATGCTTTTGATAACCTGGGGTTTTCTTCATCACTAAGAATACACTCAATTTTTGTAAATCAACATTTTAGAAGGTGTTTAAGGAAATAAGCCTAGCCAAGGTAAAACTCCTCAGATGAAAATGTCAGTATGCTGTCACACAGGAGGCTCTCTGGGGCATCAACAGTATTTTGCTGAAATTACCATGGTTCAATATCTGGCTTATAGGCTTTGGGATCTGAATTTGTCAATATACTGAGAATAGGCTCATTTAACTAAACTCAAGAAGTTGATATTTAACACTCAAATTCCAATTTATTTATATACTATGAGAAGTATATCAGAAAACCCAAAGATTCTTGTGTCCTCATTCTTGGCACATTCCCTTCCTCTAATTAAACTACTTGAATTGCCAAATAATCAAACTTCAGCACATTTATTCTTACCTTCAGCAGCACTTATGCAGTTCAGTAAAAGTTAAAGGACCAACAAGGAACCAGAAGAGACATTAGACAAATCAAAATTCAACAGCATTTGAATCTATCTCAGAGTTATGTATTTATCCTCTAATTGGGCCTGGCCTGGCCAAGGGAGCCAGGAAGTCTTTCCTTTCTGGACAGAGTGCAATCATTTGAATATTTATGTCCTTGCAAAATTCATGATGAAATTTCATTCCCAATATAACAGTATTAAGAGTTGAGACCTTTTAATTACAAGATTGGGCCATGAGGGCTCCATCCTCATGCAGGAGATTAATGTCCTTATAAAAGCACTTGAGGGAGCAAGTTTGTCCCTTCAGCTCTTCTGCCTCGTGCGAACACAGTGTTTGTCCCTTCTGCCATGTAAGGACACAGCAAGAGACGTCATGTTTAAAGCAGAGAGCCCTCACCAGACACCACATCTGTTGGTGTCTTGATCTTGGAATTTCCAGGCTCTAGAATGTTAAGACATAAATGGCTGTTATTATAAATTACCCAGTTTAGGGTATTTTGCTATAGCAGCTCGAACAGACTGAGAGACAGGGCTTTGAATGAGTAGCATTTGTTGCTGTGAACCTTTCTCAAGATTCCATGGATAACTAAGCCCTCTTATGAATGGCACAAACCTTCTTTAAATCTTTGCAGATATCTTGCTATTTTTGTTTTCCATTTTGTTGTTAATTCCTGTTCCTTTGTAGATTTGACTTTTCTCTCTGATCAATTTTAGAATCTTTGTCTTTGGTATTCTGCAGTTTCACTAAAATGTACTTAGAAGTGGATTTCTTTTTATTTACCATCCTTGAAATATGTTGTATTGCTTCTATTTGTGAATTCATGTCTTTCATCAGTTCTGGAAAAGTTTACAGCTATTTTATTTTTTGATATTGTACATCCATTCTCTGTATTCCCACTTTCTAAAACTTTAATTTTATGTAATATATACCTTCTCATTCTAGTCTCCATTCCACATGAACTTATTCATATCTTTATCTTATTGTGCTGTATTGTGGGTAAATTCTCTGATCTATGCTTCCAGCTACTACTTCTTCCTTTGGCTGTATCTAATCTGTTTAATCTAAATAGTTTTTAGTTTCAATTATATATTTCACACTTAAACGTTATGTTTGATTTTAAAACACATGGTCATTTTATAGTCTCTTATTTACTCACATTTCCACCTCTTATAAGGAAATATTAAATATTTAAATATTTTGGCCAGCTATTTTATGTTCTGTAACCAGTAATTCCAGTATCTGTAGTCCGTTTAAATTATTCCAAACCTGAAAGATAACTCCCATATCTATAGTCTGATCCACTGAGTTCACTTTATAACGTAACTCTTCAAGAGCAGTGTTAACTGCTGATTATCAAATTCTTGAAGGAAACTTGTAACAGTATATTCTTTTTACATATATTCATTTTTTTCTGCTTTGCTATTTAAGCCCTCTATGACCTTGTTTGTTTACATGATCTATAAGGCAGAGCTATGAGAATTCCTCAATAATTGTAACTATGCCCTTTAATTTTTAATTTCTATTAAATTTCATTATGCATTTTTATGTCATTTGGTACAGTTTTATTGTGCATTATACTTGTTATTAATATGAAATTCTCTTACCTTAATTTTTTTTTACTTGCTTTAAATTCTTAGTCCAGTGTTAATATTGCTATTCCTGATTTCTGGAGAGGCAGTGTAGTGTCTTTGAACATGCCTCAGTCAGACTTAAATCTAAATTCAAATCATGGTTCCATAATTTATTTACTAGTTTTTAGTAATCCCTCTGAGCTTTAGTCTTCTCATCTATAGACTGAGGTTAATAATACCTGCCTCATATAATTATAGATACATCATGTTAAATGAGTATATGAAAATTGCTTGGCACATGGTAGACACCCAACAGATCACAGTTATTTTTGTCTCCCCAGTACATCTGTGCCCTTTCTTCTTTAAATCTATGGTTTTATTTATTTATAAAATAGGAATATTTTGTAGATAGCATATCATTAGCTTTGCAGTTTGAGTCTACATTTTAAAGATAAAAACCTATTTTCATTTACTGTAATAATCACAACCTTTATCTTCATTTAATTTTCTTGTTTCCTTTCCATCTTTTGCTGTACAGACTTAGTTTCTCTGCTTTTTTTTTTTTTTTTTTTTTTGCATTGATATGAATAGTTTCACTAATTCCATTCGTGGTTACTGTAAACATTGTTAAAACTTTGTTTTATGGGATTATCAGAAAAACAAAATAACATAGTCCCTTTATGGACTATAAGTAACTTAATGCTTTTCTTTCCCTATTTCATATCCCCATAATTGGTGCAATAATTTAATTCACTTACTTCATTATTTTGTTGTGCATTGTATTTTACACCTACATTTACACTATTAACTTACTTGGTTTCAGTGTGAAAAAGCAGCTTCTGACCTAGCATTCACACTAGGCGGTGGCGTTCTCCTGCTGAACAATTAACAATTCTCAAATCTCTAACATCAGATGAGGTCACTGTAATTCGGATAAAATGAGATACTGTAATCATGCCTGAGCACAGACAAAAACAAAGTCACTGTGCAAACCATAAATAGCCAACCTTGTGGCTAACATGAGTGACTAGTTGCTTCTTTCCTTTCCTCCCACCCACAACATAAAAATTAAGATACCCAATTGCAAAATCACTCCCACTTTCTGACAGCGCTCAATCCAGAAGAAACCCTTGCTCACTTGAGCCCTCCTTAAAATTAGCTACCTGTGCTCAAATTCTTAGCAAGCCCCTCCTTACATCTTCCCACTGAGAAGCACCTATAGACCCCAGTGGTGTGCAGTCTCTCTTGCTGCAGCAAGCATCAATGAAACTAATTTTGATTACAATTATGCCCTGGCGATCTTTGATGACATCAACAAATGATGAGCATTAACAAATGTTTGCCGCAGAATTTTCTACCATCACCTACCCCCCAGTCTTAAAGTTTTGAATTATCTCTTTATGATACCCTGTCCCCTGGTTGGACTATCAGCCCTATTAAGACTCAAGCCCCAGAGCTTTCTCTTGTGCCTGGAATATGGCAGGCTCATAATTAGATGAGGAAAGAATGAATGTTTTTTCTGCTTACATATTTCTATAAATATTTTACAGGGAAACTAGAAGATGATTCAGTAGTTTGTATTGGGCCTACTTGTCTTGATTTTTTGAAAACTGTATAATTTTGACTAATTTCTGTACATCAGGATCTGTAATTGTTATTTTTATATCAATAAAAAATACCTCTAAAACTTCTATTGAAAAATATTGATTACATAATAAAATGAAAATAACTTGGCTAACGCTCACAACTATGTAAAAAAATGCATTGGAGAGACAGAAAAGAAATACATGAAAACACTGGCAGCAGTTACCTTTAGGTGACAGAACTGTGGGTTAATTTTACTCTTCCCTATATTTTCTGTATTTTCCAAATTTTCTGAAGTCACTATGATTGCATTTTAACAATAGTTAAAACTATTGATTTGCATACTCATGGGAAAAAAATAGCTATGCCTAGAAACTGGTCTCTAAAACATTTCTCACAGTAGAGAGGCTCAAATGTCATGAATGTGTGAATAATACTGACAAGTCAAAACACGGTTCTGTGATGTGTTCAAGCCACATTATCCTAGAGGTTAACTGTTCAGAAGAATCTCACAAAGAGTCAAAGTCAGAGGACAAAGTCATTAGTGTGAAGAAAGAGTAAAATCATAAAAAAGAAGAGAGTCAGGACAAGAAATACCTGAAGCAAAATGACACAAAATGGATGTACTATAAATTATGGATGAAAGTAACAGGGTGAGGAAATCAGAGCATAACCAAGCTTGGGCATGCCTGCTCTACCTCTTTGTCACTTAATTAACTCGAGCCTTCCACTGCCAACAGTCTTCTCACACAGTGGATCCTTGAAACCATATCACCACTCCTTTCAACCACAATCAATCATCAATAAAATGCAAATAAAAAGATTGTGCTTAAACACTTAGAGAAGGAATAAATGCATTCATTTCTACTACTACTATTTGTTTATGCTAAATTGTAAACTAAAATTCTTAATTCGATCATGGTCTTATATAATATACAGAGTGGATGGTTTCTTGTTTTTACTCCCCCTACCTTAAACCCCAATCCATTTCCCTTTCCTAACAGCACCCTGAATTTCCAACCCTCCCACAACTGTTAGCTATACGCTTTGTGTGATATTTACTTCACACTCAAACACAGGATATCCTAGGGAAGTATTAATAAATAAAACTCAATCATAGTCAATGATGAGATGTTTCTAGGACTTCTGGAGAAGATACGCTCTTTTAGTCTGTCCTTGCCCTGGATGGGAGATCTGAGGATATAAGTGTGGAATTATCACATCTTGTCAAGAACCTGGCATTACAGAAGAGGTTTTTTATTTGTTTTAAGACAAGGTCTTGCTCTGTTGCCCAGGCTGGACTGCAGTGATGTGATCATGGCTCACTGCAGCCTTGACCTCCTGGGCTCAAGTGATCTTCCCACCCCAGCCTCCTGAGTAGCTGGGACTACAGGCATGTGGCACCACACCCAGCTAATCTGTTTTTAAATTTTTTCCATAGAGACAAGGTCTCACTATATTGCCTCAGCTGGTCTCAAACTCCTGGGCTCAAGCTATCCTCCTGACTCAGCCTCCCAAAGTGTTTTGATTACAGGTGTGAGCACCGTGCCCAGCCAAGAGTTCTATACAGAGTTTGAGAGCAAAACTAGCACCAGGGAAGGCAGAGTGGAGATGAGTCCTTGCTAACATTGTGTGAGCTGCTCGATCTAAACGGAATCAAAGCTAGAGCTACCTCTAATGTTCTCAGTTATGTCATTCAAAAATTTTTCTCTCTGCTTAAGTCACTTGAAGTTAGATTTCTGTCACATATATCTGTTAAATTCCTGATTAATATTAATATATAAATAAAACTTTCTTAACTCAGTGAATCTGAAGTGACAACTACACATGTATTTTGGTAAAGAAATATACCAAGTGTGTTCACTTGGTAATCATTCACTAAGCAACACATGTACTATCTGCCTACTTTACCATATGGATGTTATTGCTTATGTTCAAAATGTCAGGTTCATGAAAAGGTGCAAGAAGAAATGCTGTTGTATATGTTAAGCCGTCGATATACAAATCACGCTGCTTTCTAATAAAAAAAAAAGCTTATCATAAACAGTCTATCAGATCAGAGTTCCAGGTTCAGCTGAGGTCAAAATCTACTCTAAAGCTCCTTGCACCCAGAAGGCACCTCAACGAATACCTGTTTTTAAATAAATAAACCTTGGGGTTTGTTGTTGAAACTTTAAAGAAAAACATGACTCTTACTTACTCACAGGGGACTTATAATCTATAAGGTAAGCAAGATAAAGAAAGGGCCATCATAGGTGTAATTCTAAAAGGAGAATGGGAAAAGCAAGCTATGGTTAAAATAATGGATGAGATGAAATTGGATCTGCCATTAGGATAAAAAAGAATTCATGTGACAGAGCTAGGAAACTCTTAGGTGAAAAAGATCCCACAAAACCCCTAAATCATATTTAGTGTTAGTGGCAGAGAATATCATAAATGTCTAGAGGATCTCATGAATGTCTAAAGAACAAAACACAGTTTGTATTATGCTCAAACTAAGGCATTTTATTAGCTGGCTTTACAACTTAAATAATATCTTGGCTTTCAAAGGAACAGCTTCCACTAATTCCAAATTAAACTTTCACAAGTTTACCTGTTTGGGGAGGGACATTCTTGTGGTCACCACAAAATACCTTTATTATAGGCCGGGCGCGGTGGCTCACGCTTGTAATCCCAGCACTTTGGGAGGCCGAGGCGGGCGGATCACGAGGTCAGGAGATCGAGACCACGGTGAAACCCCATCTCTACTAAAAAAAAAAAAACAAAAAAATTAGCCGGGCGTAGTGGCGGGCGCCTGTAGTCCCAGCTACTCGGAGAGGCTGAGGCAGGAGAATGGCGTGAACCCGGGAGGCGGAGCTTGCAGTGAGCCGAGAGGGCGCCACTGCACTCCAGCCTGGGCGACAGAGCGAGACTCCGTCTCAAAAAAAAAAAAAAAAAAAAAAAAATACCTTTATTATAACCTTCCCCAAATCTTTTCTTAGCGTTAACTGAAGAAAAAAAAAAAAAAAAAGCTTAGGTCAAATATTAACTGCCTGAAAAACCCAATTAAGTTACTTTTCCTTAAAACATGTGCAGTATAATTGAATCAAAAGAGAAAACTGCAAATACATTGTGCTTTGGCCAGAAGCAGAGTTCATTTCATGATGATTCAGTATCTTCGGATACTATTTTTGACACTTGCCATAAATCTCAGCAAAGTAAATCCATTTACTAACATTTCAAAGGCAAAGTTGTTTTTAACATTAGCCTTTCTTTGCCAGTTGGCAACTTAGAATTTTTGCAGAGGTGATTATTAATACTTCTTTGCAGCTAATTTTAGCTTTAATTTTTCTCTCTCATCTAAAAAAATACCAACTGCACATTGTTCCTTTGACCTAATAACTGGATTCTTGAAACAGAGGTTAGCTATTTCACTGGATCCGGAAACATGGTAGAAATTCTGACCCATCATTCTTTTATCTGTTAAAACAAAAAAAAAAAGATATTTGCTATAATTTAATCAATCACATTATAAGAACAACAAAGGGAAAATTACAGTGAAAGAATTATTATATCAAGAGAAAATCTTTCTCTTTGTCCTGCAACTTTCTTCCTTTCCCAGTCGTGCTATTTCTGCAATTTACTATAATCTCTCCATTATTCTCCACAAACAACTCTATCTTATTTTTAGAATGCTCTTTTAGAAAGAATGCCTTGATAGATTACATGTGATGTTGATGACAACGATGATATCAGCTACTAATATTGGATGCTTTGTATGTGCCGACTACTGTGCCGAGTGCTTTGCACGTTATCATTTCATTTCAACACAACTCTAGGAGGTAGATTCTATTATCCTATTTTTATACTGAAGGAGGTAAATTGAAGGAGAAATGCATTCATGCCGCTAAAAGCTGGTGGAGCAAGAACACGAATGGGCAGTGTAACTCTGAAAGCTGTTCTCTTCACCTCCACCCCACACCGCCTTCCATATGTATTTTACTTAAATTATGTATATAGAGTTTCTTGGTGCTTCAGCAACTTAAAGATTTTTCATGATATGTGTAACTCACTTTTGATGCAACTTAAAGTTTATGTTATATCCAATTAAATGAACTAGTTTTAGGCAGAAAACAATCATGCGGGGTAATGAAGTACCTTTAAAATACAATATTCATAAGATTCATATTAATTATGATAGTGTAGAAGAAATTAAATCACTGAAATTTTCTGGTTCGTTTCTGGCTATTTTCTCCAGCAATTAGAATTTAATATAAATTCTAATTTCTTGTTCTAGTAGCATAACTGTGTTTCCTTTAAGGCATAAAATCTCACTGAAGATTTTACCAATCTTCCAAATATAACTCTATCCCTTAAAGGACCACTACAACCTAAAATGCGTAAGGCTTCTCCTCATCAATGCTTTCTCTTTCATTCCTAAAAGGTAAAAAAGAAAAGGCATCATAACTATGGATGTATAATGAGTCACTTTAAAATAAAATACCTCAGTGACAACACCAGCAGCTATTGTAGAACCACCGTAACGTAGCATGAACCTCCCCAGCTCTTTAAAGTCTTTATATAGCTCAAGAGCTATTGGTCTTTGTGTCTGTAGCTCTACCAATGCATTCTGGCCTTTAGTCAAAAACCTATTAAGAAAAAAAAAGAACAAATGAATATGTGATAGAGGTGAGTAAATGTAATAATAACAACTTGAAAAACAAATAGTTCACATTTAACCAACATATCAACTGAGTCTTTCAAAAACAAGAAAAATATTTTTTTGAATGAAAATATATGTCTTTGGACTTTCTGCTTTAGTTGAAAGAAATGAGGAGTAATTCTAGATTTAAGAAACATTAGGTAGTTCATTTTTACCAATCTTCCAAATATAACTCTATCCCTTACGGGACCACTATAGCCTAAAATGCTTAAGGCCCCTCGTCATGAAAGAAATGCTTTTTCTTTCATTCCCTCAAGAAAGTGAGTTCAATTATCTAATAAAGAAAGTTATACTAATGCTTATTTCTATAAAAAAGTATTGGCCAAGAGGAATATAATGTCCTATGTCTTTCCTAGTAAAACTGTAATTTATGGAATGGGTATTAGGAAGTTATCTGTAAAGAGGACAATCAATCTGTTGTTGCTAAGATTCCCCTCAATCAATCAAGCAATCTCTCTCTTTCCCCACACAGGAATAATAGTTCCTCAGCAGGAGTTCAGGACAAAAATCACATAAGTAGCTTTTCCACAATATGATACTTGTAAAATATGAAGGGAGACAGGGCATGGACCAGACTGTAAATGGTTTCATAAAAATAAGTAAACAAAAATCTCTAGGCTAGGCCCTGCTCAGACTTAGTGAGAGAGGCAGAACCTAAAAAGGGACATTTTGGAGTTGTTTTCTAATTTAATTTTGATGTACTCTAGAAGTATAGTGGACAGAAATCATAAACTCTCCTTTTGAAAGATTAGTTCAGAGGCAGACAGACTAAAAGAAGGTTCTAAAAAAATACACCAAAAATTCCAAATATTGGTTTTGGACAATTTCAGGCTTAAGTTCATTCCTTAGGAAGGAGAGCATCTAATACATACATGGCTTGTTCCTAATTTAGTTTCTAGAATATTAAATTCCATTCTGCATAAAGCAATCAAGAGCCTACAACGTGCCTGAACAGGAATGAAAGGGAAAGGCCAAACGGTTGTGCAAAATAAAAGGATAAAGCCACAAATAAGGTGACGGGGAACACAAACACGAGAATACGTTAAACTCTACCATCAGTGAGCTAGGATTTTGTAGCAGGAGCATGGAGGGGAAGACTCAGGATTATATATGATGAGCCAATTTCAGACTGAAAATTCTGTATCAATTGTCTGGGTCAAACAACCTGGCTCCTGAACAAAAGAATATAATTTATGTAAACCAATTGACTAGGTTAGAATCCTGCCTCTACCACTTGAGCTTTGTGTCACTTGCTAGATGCTTCACAGGATTGCTAAGAATATACATCATGTGAAAGCATTCACAATACAGCCTAAAAAATAGTGGTCCTCAAGAAAGGTTAGTCATAGTTATGTCGTGTTTCTCAGAACATTATGGCAAACACTCACGCCAGAAGCTAAAGACTCAGGTTAAATATAAAGATCTACCTTTAGGAGAGAGGTAAAGTAGCCCTTCCTCCTAACGGAGAAACAGGCAAGGGTCTAGAGCAATGTGAGATTTTCTCTTCCACTTGCAGTCAGCCTATTAACCCACTAACCACGTTTGGCCTCTTCTGCAGATGTAAAAGATGATGAACACCAAGGACAGAAAAAAGGGGATTTGGGATGTTATTGGAAAAGAAGTTGGAAGGAAAACCCCAAAGCTAAAGCAGCCAAGCCAAACTGCAATTAGCCTTAACTTGGATTTGGGTAAGAAATCTTTTTTTTTTTTTTGAGAGGGAGTTTCACTCTGTCACCCAGGCTGGAGTACAGTGGCGTGATCACTGCTCACTGCAACCTCCACTCACTGGGTTCAAGGGATTCTCCTGCCTCCGCCTCCTGAGTAGCTGGGATTACAGATGTGAGCCACCACACCCAGCTAATTTTTGTATTTTTAGTAGAGACGGGGGTTTCACCATGTTGGCCAAGCTGGTCTCGAACTCCAGACCTCAGGTGATCCACCCACCTTGGCCTCCCAAAGTGCTAGGATTACAGGCATGAGCCACTGTGCCTGGCCAAGAAATCTATTTTGTAACATTCATCTCTAGTCTTCTATTTTGTTTTTATTTACGTACTTAGTTTCTGAGGAAGTACTTAAAAAATCCCAATCTTGTCGTAGCCAAAGGGGAAGTGTCACACCTAGACCTGGACATTAATGCTAATCAGCAGGCCCAACAGGATGCTGATCACCTCAACTTAAGGCTCCAGGTGGACTTTGAGCAAAAAAAAAAAAAAAAAACCTTTCCAGATGGGAAAAAAGCAGGCACTTACAGAGTGTGTAGATTATTTTCTTCTTAGCTTAGCATAGGGAATGATCTTATTAAGGAGGTGACAAGAAAGTTAAACACGCAGTAGAAATTTGGAACCGGTGTCTAGACATATTTTTAAAAATGCCCTTATTTTCACATCATCAGTATCTATGGCTTGAAATGTACATACATATATAAGTTTATATTTACATTTATTTATAATTCATGTCCTCCACCACCACACATAACAGAAATTATATCTAGCATTCATATCTAAACAAGAGCTTAAATACTTGCTTGTTTTTATGTTTGTTTTAATCTAGTCCTTGAAAAAAATAATTTCCGGAACAAGTAAAAATGGGTTTCACTTACCACAAAGAGAAATACTACACAAATGAGTTAATCTTTAAAAAATTGGCTTAAATTGCTTGTTTATCATTTCTGCATTAAAACACTCACTTAGGCTTTTTCTTTGTGACTTCACCCGTGCTTTTGTTTAAGACACTAATCAATCGTTTAATAACGGCGGGTTCACTGACAGTTTGGTAGTGTAACAGCACCTAAAACAAAAAATTATAACACTAAAAATCTGCTACCATAGCATCTCTGGCCTTTTCTTTTGGCACTTACACTTATTTATCTTCAATTCAGCGCTACTGCTTGGAGTCTTTCAGGATCTCCAGTTGCTTCCTCTAAGTCCCACCACTCTAATCAGGTGGTTACTTAACTCACCAAGGGGAAAAAAGTCATGAGAGGCATTTCAAATTTCTACCCCACCAATTACTGCATCAACTTTAGTTCAGTGCATAACCTGTCAGCTTTTTCCTCTGTAAAGATGGAGGATAACAACATCTTACGGTTGTTGTAAAGATTAAGTAAGAGAATTCGTCATTTAGAACAAATATTGTTGTTGTCATTTTTATTATTAGTAGTAGTAGAGAAAGAACCTGGGATTGAATCTCAACTCTTTCTCTTCTGTCTGTACCTCAGTTTCCTCAAGTGTAAAATAAGTAGGCTTTTATACCGTTGTGATGAAAATTAAATAGGATCAGACACAGTGCCTGCCATGGTAGATGTTCAACCAATATGAATTGTCTCATACAAATTAGAGAAGGGGATAATATCATATTCACAGTAATTAATGTATTCATTGTTGAATAAGAATAAAATATTATAATAAATATAGAGGTAAAGAGGAAGGAAAACAACATTTTTAACTATACTGGGTACAAGCATTGTATGATATGATTTATAATTTATATGCACTATTTAATTTATGCAGCAGCTTAGTAGGCCCTGAAGTCAGACAGACCTGGGTTCAAATTACCTCTAGCTGTGTGAACTTTGGGGCAAGTTATTTTTCTTTTTTTTTTTTGGAAGCGAAGTCTTGCTCTGCTGCCCAGGCTGGAGTGCAGTGGTGGGATCTCAGCTCACTGCAACCTCCACCTCCCAGGTTCGGGCAATTCGCCTGCCTCAGCCCTTAGAGCAGCTGGGATTACAGGTGCATGCCACCATGCCCAGCTAGTTTTTGTACTTTTAGTAGAGACAGGATCTCACAGTCTTGGCCAGGCTGGTCTCGAACTCCTGACCTCAGGTGATCCGCCTGCCTCGGCCTCCCAAAGTGCTGGGATTACAGGCATGACCCATTGCGCCTGGCCTAGGGCAATTTCTTTAACAATCTCCCACCCCTAAAATCCCCAGCCTCTGGTTCCTTATCACTGAAATGAGGAAAATCAGATGTTATTTTAAAGTGGTGCCTGGCACATGGCAAGCATTCAGTTAACTGATGGCCTTATATATTAGCTATTATTTCCATGTTTTATATGTAAGGAAAATTAAAATCAAAAAGGTTAAGCAATTTAATGTGGCTATGATGCTGTGTGTAGAGCTGAATTTTAGGCTTATGTCAGTTGAAACTACAAATTCAAAGCTCTTCCCACTTGAGTTTACAAGGAGGCCTATAGAAATCATATAAATGGAAACTTTCACTTTATGAAGATGAAGCTAAGGTTTGGATACACCCTAATCCAAACCAGAACAAAGGCAGATTGACTATCCTCACTCAAATAATAAGTGTGCAATAAGCATTAAGTGTGTAATATGTCTATAGTTTGAAGATATTGGAAAGATCAATGCCCAGGACATATCAGAGCTATGAAAGTTTCATTGGTTTATAAGTACCATTTAATGCTGTTTGTAGAAACATTGGCACTTCTACTCTGGAATTTCCTAGCCAAAATAGTTTGCACATTCAAAAAACAGAAATGCAAGGGGGGCTGTAGATGCACAATCTTAGACTTTGGAAACTTTCTAAACCAACTCATTCAATTAAAAAAGAAAAAGGGCACAGCTGAGCCTGCATTACTCCAAAAAGACAAAAGTGGTTTTATTTTTCAACGGCACTTGAGGAGTCAGAACTGGAAAGATTCCAAAAGAATTAAAAACTGACTATTGGGGGTGAAAAACTTGCCACAGTGCATGGTAAAGTGGTGAGAAACACATGTATGCATTCAAAGGATTCAGGTCTTAATCAGTACCAATATAACATAAATATAAGTCTAAATATCTAAGAAACATTTCTTTTGTAACAAAAACTTAGGTAAACAAGTAGGATTCACTTCGCTTAGCCAAGGTGTGACTAAGGAACTGGAACCAGTCTCCATAGCCAAATTGGAAAGAACAGAAGCATACAAACCTAATTAAGTTCTTTCTACCCTTGGTGAGCTATGTGTGGATTCCAGGTAAAATCAGGGTGGACAAAGGATGGGTTGTGGCAGCATGAAGTTAGGTCTTATATGTCTTTTTATCTCCTCAGTATCTTGCAAATAGTAGCTCAAACAAATTATCACACGAAAATAACAGAGAGAAGTGACTGTACACTATCTCAACATTTTAATTCATATTATATATAACCAAAGTCATCTACAATTCAAAGCAATGTGCAGCATAGTGTAATAGGAAAAAAAAGTACTGGATTTCAGAGAAAAGGAAATGAATAAGGAGTCCTGGCTTAATCACTTATTATTTATATAGCACAACCTCTCGGAGGGTTCAATTCCTTATCTGTAAATGGGAACCATACTAATAAAGGTCCACAATCACTTGCCTGCAATTCCCAAGTGCCCAAAGACTGAAAGTCTGAAGTTTTTTCCTAAGTCTGTAACAAGCCCACTTAAGTGCAAAACCAGACTTGAAGTGAGGCAATGTATAGATCTTATTTATCTTAGTTAGTGTTAATAAGTTCTGGTGCAGAAACATTAATATTTTGATTTGAGAGTGTTGTTCCCTTCTGTTATGTAACTTACATGCATTATGTACCTTTCTAAAGTTCTAACATTTCTGAATTCTAAAACCATTGGCCTAAAGGGTTTCAGGTAAAGGCTGAGATTCTATTCTTCATGTAGGGTTATGAGAATCAATTATCTAATGTTTTATAAACTCAAATGGGCTACATAATCTGTTAGGTGGCCAAATAAATTGTTTTCCTTAATTTTCTAGATAACCTGTATTTTAAAAATATTAACAAATACATAGTGAATTGGTTTTCAACAAGGGTACCAGGACCATTCAATAGGGAAAGAACAGTCTTTTCAACTCATGGTGCTGGGAAAATTGGAAATCCATATGCAAAACAATGAAGCTCTACCTTACATATGTACAAAAATTAACTGAAAATGGATCAAAGACCTAAGTATAAAAGCAAAAACAACAAAACTCTTAGAAGAGAACATAGCACAAAAGCTTTATGACATTAGATTTGGCAATGATTTCTTGGATAATACACCAAAAACATAGGCAACAAAGGAAAAAATAAACTGTACTTCAACCAAATTAAAAACTTTTGTGCAGCAAGGGACACTATCAAGAAAATGAAAAGGCAGCCTAGAGAATAGGAGAAAATATCTGCAAATCATGTATGTAATAAGGGATGATATCAAGAACTTTATTAATAACAACACAACCTAATTCAAAATGCACAAAGGATTTAAGACATTTCTCAAAGATATACAAATGGCCAATAAGCACATGAAAAGATGTTCAGCATCTAATTAGAGAAATGCAAATCAAAACCACCATGAGACACCACTTAACTATTAGTTTGCCTATTATATTTTAAAAATCCCTCTCCCACACCCCACTCCTAGAAAACTTGTTATTTAATGTGTTGACAAGAAAGTAGAGAAAATAGAACCCTTATGCACTGCTGGTGGGAATGTAAAATGGTAAAGCCCCTATGGAAAATGGTTTAGCAGTTCCTCAAAAAGTTAAACATAGAATTACCATATGATCTAGCAATTCCACTCCTAGGCATATGCCCAAAAGAATGGAAAGCAGGAATCTCAATAGATACTTGTACACCTGTGTTCACAGAAGCGTTATTCGTAATGGCCAAAAGATGGAAATAACCCAAATGTGCATCAACAGATAAATGGATTTTTAAAAGGTGGTATATATATGCAATGGAATGTTATTCAGGCTTAAAAGGGATGAAATTCTGATACATACTACAACATGGACAAACCATGAAAACAATTTGCTAAGTGAAATAAGCCAGACACAAAAGGACAAATATTGTATGATTCCACTTACATAAGGAACCCAGAACAGGCAAATTCACAGAGAAAGTAAGTAGAAGAATGGTTATCAGGGGATACCAAGAGGGAATAATGGGAAGATACTGTGTAATGGGTACAGATTTTCAGTTTGGGATGTTGAAGAAGTTCTGCAGATGAATAGTAGTGATGACTGGCCGGGCGCAGTGGCTCAACGCCTATAATTCCAGCACTTTGGGAGGCCAAGGTGGGTGGATCACCTGAGGTCAGGAGTTCAGGACCAGCCTGGCCAACATGGTGAAACCCCGTCTCCACTAAAAATAAAAAAAATTAGACAGGCGTGGTGGCGCACACCTGTAGTCCCAGCTACTCGGGAGGCTGAGGCAGTTCCGGGAGGCTGAGGCAGGAGAATTGCTTGAGCCCAGGAGGCGGAGGTTGCAGTGAGCCAAGACTGCACCACTGCACTCTAGCCTGGACCCCAAAGCAAGACTCCATCTCAAGAAAAAAAAAAAAAATGAATAGTAGTAATGACTGCACAACATTGTGGAGGTACTTAATGCCACTGATTGTACACTTAAAAATGGTAAATTCTATGTTTTATCTATCTATCTATCTATCTATCTACCTATCTATATATATATATATACACGCACATATATATAAAATAATAAGAATCAAATATAAATTCACTTAAAGTCTAATCCATTCTTCTATTATTTCCTCTTAAAAAATACAGAGTAACAAGAGAGAAGATTCAAATAAGCTCAATTCAAAATGAAAATGGAGACATTATAAACAACACCACAGAAATACAAAAGATCATTTTAGACTACTATAAACACCCCCGTGCACATAAACTAGAAAATCTAGAAGAAATGGATAAATCCTGGAAACATACAACCCTCTAAGCTTGAATCAGGAAGAAATAAGAAATCATAAACAGACCAACATCAAGCAGTGAGAATAAATCAGTAATAAAAAAAATTGCCAATAACAACAAAAAAGCCCAAGGCCAGATGTATCCACAGCCAAATTCTACCAGACATTCAAAGAAATAATACCACTCCTACTGAAACTATTAAAAGACTGAGAAAGAGAGAATCTTCTCTAACTCATTCCATAAAGCCAGTATGATCACCCTGATAACAAAACCAGGAAAGGACATAACAAAAAAAGAAAGCTACAGACCAACACCCCTGAAAAACATAGATGCAAAAATCCCTAACAAAATACTAGCAAACCAAATCCAACAGCATATCCAAAAGATATTTTATCATGATCAAGGAGGTTTCCTCCCAAGGATGCAGGAATGGTTCAGCATATGCAAGTCAATAAATGTGATTCACCACTGAAACAATTAAAAGCAAAAAAAAAAAAACAGACAATCATCTCAATAGATGCAGAAAAAGCACTAGATAAAATCCAGGATCCCTTAATGATAAAACCTTCAATAAATTAGGCAAAGAGGAAACATACCTTAAAATAATGAAAGCCACATATGACAAACCCACAGCCAACATCATACTAAATGGGGAAAAGTTGAAAGCATTCCCCTTAAGAACTGAAACAAGACAAGGATGTTCACTCTCATCACTCCTATTAAACACAGTACAGGAAGTCCTAGCCAGAGCAATTAGGCAAGAGAAAGAAATAAAGGGCATCCAAATTGGAAAAGAGTAAGTCAAACTATCTCTGTTTGCCAATGATATAATTACATACCTAGAAGATCGTAAAGACTCCTCCCAAACAACACCTAGATTTGATAAATGAATTCAGTAAAGTCTCAGGTTACAAAATCAATGTACACAAATCAGTAGCACCAACAACGATCAAGCTGAGAATCAAATCAAGAACAAGAACTTAATCCTTTACAATAGCTACAAAACCAACCAACCAACCCACCTAGGAATGTACTTAGCCAAGGAGGTGAAAGATCTCTTACAAGAACTAAAAAACACTGCTGAGAGAAATCATGGATGACAAATGAACAGAGATACATCCCATGCTCATGAATTAGAAGAATCAATATCATGGAAGAGACCACATTGCCCAAAGCAATCTACAGATTTGTGCAATTCCTGTCAAAATACTAACATCATTTTCCACAAGATTAGAAAACACAATCATAAAATTCATATAGAACCAAAAAAGGGCGCAATTAGCCAAAGCAATCCTAAACAAAAAGAGCACATCTGGAGGCATCACATTACCCTACTTCAAATTATACTACAGGCTATAATAACCAAAATAGCATGATATTGGTATAAAGGTAGATTCATAGACCAATGGAACAGAATAGGGAACCCAGAAACAAAGCCAAATACTTAACAACCAACTGATCTTTGACAAGGCATGCAAAAACATAAATTGGGGAAAGGACACCCTGTTCAATGGATGGTGCTGGGAAAACTGGATAGCTACATATGGAAGAATGAAAACCGGATTCCTATCTCTCATCACATGCAAGAGTCAACTCAAGAGGGACTTGGATCTAGGAACTGAAACCATGGAAATTCTGGACGAAAACCTGGGAGAGGTTCTTCTGGACATTGGCCTAGGTAAAGAATTTATGACTAAGACCCCAAAAGCAGATTCAACGGAAATAAAAATAAATAGATAAGACCTAATTAAGCTAAAGAGCTAGTGCACAGCAAAGAAATCCTGAACATAGTAAACAGACAATCCACAGAATGAAAGAAAATATTTGCAAACTATGCATCTGACAGGACTAGTATCCAGAATCTACAAAAGACTCAAATCAGCAAGAAAAAAAAAACAAACAATTCCATCAGGAAATGGGCAAGTGACATGAGCAGACACTTCTCAAAAGAAGACATACAAATGGCCAAGAAACATATGCAAAAACGCTCAACATCATTAATCATCGAGGAAGTACAAATCAAAGCCACAATGGGATACCACCTTACTCCAGCCAGAATGGCCATTATTAAAAAGTCAAAAAACAATAGATGTTGCCATGTATGCGATGAAGAAGGAAACACTTGTGCACTGCTGGTAGGAATGTGGATTGGTACAGCCTCTGAGGAAAACAGAATAGAGATTTCTCAAAGAACTAAAAGTAGATCTACCATTTGATCCAGCAGTCTCACTACTGGGTATCTACCCAAAGGAAAATAAGTCATTATATCAAAAAGATACCTGAAGGCATGTTTACCACAGCACAATTTACAGTTGCAAGAATGTGGAACCAACCTAAGTGCCCATCAACCAATGAGTGGATAGAGAAAACGTATATGTGCACCATGGAATATTACTCAGCCAAACAAAGGGTAGAGATTGTGTGTTTTGCAGCAACTTGGATAGAGCTGGAGGATATTATTCTAAGTGAAGTAACTCAGGAATGAAAAACCAAATAGCATATGTGCTTACTTAAAAGTGGGAGCTAAGCTATGGGTACACAAAGACCTACAGAACAGTATAGGGGACACTGGAGACTCAGTAGCAGGTAGGGCTTGAAGGGAGTGAGGGATAAGAAACTACATCTTGGATACAATGTACACTACTTGGGTGATGGGTGCACTAAAATCTTAGATTTCACCATTATACAATTTATCCATGTAATCAAAAACCACTAGTTGGTAAAAAGAAGTAAAAAGAAAATTGACAAATAAATAAAAAACAAAGGAAAAAGTTACTTGTACCCAAAAGCTACTGAAATAGTCTCCCATACACATAGGGGAAATTTAAATATATTTATGTAGTATTATGGCATTAGTCCCTAATTAGTAAAATTTTAATAGCTTAGGAAACCTTTGTTAGCTTAAAAAAATTTTTTTGAAGTTTTTCTCCCATAGGGAGTAGACTGACAAAATATGGCCATTTTTTTCTGAAACAAATTTGATCCTGGTATTTCTGAATCAATATATGCTGGCAGAATCTCCTAAAGCAACAGTGAAAAACTTGCAATTCGTGCTTATTTTTAAGAAACTACAGTAGTCAGGGAGACAGTATTACTATTCAAAGTCACTTCTGACCTCTTGACCTCTCTACCTCTCCATTGGCAAATATTATTACTGCTATTATTACTGCATGAGTAAAAACATGCAGTAACCAACCTCTCCTTTGCCCCATAGGACATACTGCTTTCTATGAATGAGTTCCATTCGCTCACAACAATTAACTTGTTGTTACTTGATGATCAATACATGAATTCTGAATATTTAAGTATCTTCAATTATAGCAATTTTTTTAAAAGAAGCTTTTCTTTTTTAGTGTATGGAAGAAACGGAATATAATTATGTAAGTAAAGTACCTAAATAGCACCTTAAAATATAATTTTACATGATCAAATTAATATAGAAATAATTACAAAGAATTATAAAGTACAGGTTATCTCAAATATAGGTGTATCAGAATAAATGTATTGCCAACCTCTAAACCACTATCACTAACTTTAAAAAGTCTTACTTTTATTTCAAAGATGCATCAAATGGTAGAAACATCACTGAGAAACATTTATTGTCATGCAGAATCTGTACTATATGAGCTAATTGGAAAAAAAGTCTAATGGGAAAAACGGTCATCTGTCACATGACAAAAGCAAGGTACAAAAACTATAAGAGTACGGTCCCAAATATCTCAAAACAATTACACATAAAACAAAAAATCCAGACTATTCACAAGTAACAGCTTTTCAGGATAAGTAACATTATTGTATAAAATCTCCCTCTTCCCATAAAATGTATATGTTCAAATGATGCTGGCAAACCAACCTTACAACATGCAGGGTCTGAATGTGTTGCTTCAGCACAACTGAAGTTTACTATATGTCTAGGATCCCCAGAATACACCCAATACATACCAGTATGTACACATACCGGGTGGATAATATGCTCACATAAAAACACACTGACATGTAAAGATATATATCTATGGATTATGCAAGTATATGGCATTTTTATTTTCCATATTTTTATGTTTTCCAAAATTTTCTAAGCAATCTATTACTTTTATTATCAGAAAAACTGCAAATCGACATATTAAACAAAATGGAAACCTAGAATGATTCAACCTAAAAAACTTAGGTAAACTTTAGAACACAGTGAAAATATGTCTATCATTTTTCCCTGGATAAATTTTATTATCATTACTTTGTATCCTATTTATTATTAAATATCTTCTCAATGCCTTTTAAAAAGTCCTCAGGCTCAAAGATCAAAATAAAAAAACAAAATAAAAACAACTTTCTAATTATAAGTTTTTCTGGATTACAGTAATAAGATGTTAATTGAAAAAAATATAGTATCACCACTTGTAAAGAAAGTTACCACTTTTAGGATAAAGTTACTTTGAATTTATAAAAACAGGAATAATAAAACATTTTGGAACTTACAGGAAATCCTTTAGTGATAGGAATTTCAATATTAAAGATGAGGATTCGGGCTCTGAAACGAGTGCAAGCTTTAATGGGTACTTTGGGGCCACAAAATATGCAGCCAACACTGTAAGAACAACAAAAAAAGAGGAAAGGTAATTGGGGGACAAATTTACATCAAATAGAAAGACCTCAAAAACATTTATAAGGAAAGTAAAACAATTAAGTAAATTAGGGACTTTTTCTAAATATTCTCTTCTGAGCTAAAGCATGACTTTAAACCATTATTAACCTTACATCATTTTTATACATTAGAGCTTTCATTCAAAGCACATGCCAAGTATGTGTGCTGACATGTATTAATTCAAATTTTAAGTAAGTTTGCTTACATTTCCATAGGTGTCTATTTTTGGTCAAATGAAATTCAAAATGGAACTAGTAGGTTGCAAAATACATATGTTTAGAGGTGAGGTCCTATATGAAGACAATGGTTGCTTAAACTCATTTTCTCACTCACTTGATTTTGATGATATCCATCCCAACCAAAGTAAGACTAACATGATCGCCTGCTGCCGCCCAATCGACAGGTTCATCATGCAGAGTGATTCCTGGAAATGAGTAAGAACCAAAGCATACAGTGAAACACCTCGATATCAAACCATAACAACCAACAGAGTTTGGCTGATTTGTGCTTCATCAGTCACTACTCATCATTTTCAATATGAATGGATTGAGAGTAAGAAGTGTACCTGTGAGCGTTGAGGAAAACACACTTCCTCTAGAACTGACTCTTCTAGAATACCACCCTAAACATAAAGTGACTTGTATTTGCTCATAAAAGGCTGACTTCAGCTTATTTAATCAAGATTTTTAAACTAATTGACACAATTGGTATATTCATTAAACAGTTCCCATTCAAATATTTCTATTATATTAATAGATACAGACAAAATAAAACACAATTCAAATTATTCATAATGACATAAAAGATGGGGCTGGAGAAGATGTCTAGCAGTATTTTCTTGAGTTTTGCTTTTAATTAGACAACCACCTAAACAAGTAACCCTTGTTTTCCAAGTAACCCATGGGACATGTACACTCAGTCAAAATTTCAAACGGTCCTCTCAGCAGGCCCCTTAACTACTCCTGGCTCAAAAGAACTTCTTTCCAGAGAGAGATCTGCATACTAATGACTAGTTATATGAAAAGAAAAATATTAAGGAAATAGTGATATGAAAATTTAATTTAAAAATGATCCTAGGTGTTGCTATATATCTGGAGATATACATCTATTTACCTAGACATAGTCCTGAAGGTAGTCGGAGAGAGCAGTTCCCAAGGGCAATACTCAGCTACCTTATTCAAAGGCTTTTAAAATATATCCCATATTTTCTGATTTTATGGAATACATTTATGGATTAAGTTCCTTTCCATAGAAATGTAGGCCTTCTGACAAAGAATGTGTAGGCCAACCACTGTGGATAGTTCTTGATTGACACATTGACATGTTCTTAGTAAATTATAATCCACCCATATCTTTCTGAAAATACTCATTTCCTATGCAGCAGGGAGAGTTTCTGACTTTTAGGGAGCTCAAGGATTTAACTTGAAGAGCTCTGAGACAATCTGGAGTTTTATGCAAAATATCATATATGTACACATCTGCATTAATCTGAGAAAAGAAGGTATAACTTTCTTCAGGTATCAGAGATTCTTCCTCCCAAACATGTTAGCAATTATCATATTAAGGAATGTTTGTTAAATATCAACTTACTAGATTTAGTTTTAAAATGTAAATTTAGAATGATCATATCTGAATTTTGCTATGAAATATGGAATTAAAAACAGAAGCTAGGTATTTACATACAATAGAGATTGCCTTTGGCTTAAACATTTGTAGAGGTTTCATACTACAAGTTCAATTAACAGTATTAAAATTTTCCAAAGGTAATTATATTATCTGATTCTTCTTCCCCTCAATCATGTTACACTGTTCCACATGTGACATTTATCAAAAAACTTTTCTCATTGGACAAACATTACAAAAAGAGGCTCTTTTTAAATATTCTATGAGCTTGCTATATCGATAAAGTAAAAAAAAGTAATTTAGAATTTCTATTTGTTGGTAGTAGATTCAGTCAAGTCTTTCTTTTAGGACAGTACTGGTTAGAGAGCCACAGTAGTACCTAAAAATGTTCAGACAGAACAGTGCATTCAAGAATCAAGAAAACCAAGCAAAAGCAGTAAGGTCAGAATTGAAGAAGGAGAACCTCTCTGTTAAGTTAAAAGACTGGCTCTCAAGAAGTAGGGTGGTTCTTCCCTGGGGCTTCTGATAAGACTTCTCTCTTAACAAACACCAATTAAAGATAATACTTTAGAGTTTCTCTGTGTGGAAAGTAGAGAGAAGAGGAGGGTAAAGAATGTGAGACCTTCAGAGATGACTAAGGATTTTAGAGGTTACAAGGGAGCCAATCTCAAGGTCTGTGATAACTTTAGGATCGTGGTTTTAATTTATGGCTCTTAATCATAAAAAAATTCTTGTTCTCAAAAAAGATCATTAACATACCAAAAATATCGTGTTTCAAAAGTATTATAGCTCTTGTCACTTTAAAAAACAAAAGCAGAGACCTGTACTTGCACACAATGAACAGATCTATAGAAAATGACACTATTTTTAAAGTGCATATTACTTTTTATCAAACAAAAATTTCATAATCTCTAGTGGGCACAAATAAAAAGGTCAAATGGAAATAACTGATTTTCATTCCCTTATTCATCTTTAAATATAGGTTAAACCATGTAACTTCAATAGATATTAATTTCTTAAACTTTTCAAGAAATCTTTTAAAGAGAGCATATTAATTCAAGAAAAATATACATTCAAATTGATAAACTAGTCACGTACAACTCTAGATATAAACTATAAATTAAGAGTAACAGAGGGAAAAATACTAAAATCTAAAAAATTTTTACATTTCCAATAGGTTATACTTCAGCTTAAAATGGTTACAAATAAGATTATTTTATAGTATAAAACAGATCTTCAGAAGTCAGAGGCTTAGTTGGAAGCCAGAATAAAAGAGATATAGAATTAGAAAGTTTTAGTCAAAATTTGGAAAATAATATACATGTACATGTAACATATAACATGTATACATATACATGTAACATATAACATGTATACATATACATAAATATATATGTGTGTATGTATTAGAAGATAGAAACAATTATCAGTCATTATGAAAAAAATATTAGATCTATATGCAGAAACAGTGACTGGCAATTTAAACTAGTTCAATTTCTCTTTTCAACACTGGGTTTTTCTCCATTTGAATCTTACTTATATCCTCCTATAAAATATACCTACATTTTTGGCATAAACATGATCAAAGCTGTTAATTTATAGTTATTCTGAAACATATATTTCAAAGTAACAGACTGTAGAAGGCTGCTTTGCCACTGACTAGTTAGGGTCAGGCTGGGACTAGATTTAATTTCTGCTACAGAATATTATTCCAAATACATCTGTGAGATATCTATACATATCTGATTAAATCCTAACCAGTCTTCTCAAATCAGTGTCAAAAATAGAATGCTACTACAGTTAGAATGTTATATGTACATATATATACAGACACAGTCACAACAGAAAAAAATCGTTTAATGTTTTCACATTTTAATCTTCAACAGTCAGTATCATTTTGACAGTCAGTTACAATTTCAGTAAGAGGTTACTTACTTTGGAGTCGTAACTAAACCACTTTTTAAAAATCTGCTGTCTCAACTTAAGGCTTGTTTAGCAAAAGCATCTTGCAGATAAATACCTTTTATGGTACAAGTTTCATTAGGAGGCATTGCCAGTAGTCGGTCACCAGTTTGGATATAACCAGCTTCTATTTTACCAGTTATGCAAAATCCAGATCCTTGATCTGAAAAACATACCAAAATCTTACGGTTCATACAGCAGTGTTATCTGATGATTAATACTGTTAACTATACTTAGTTCTCAAGTAGTCATATAAAACTAGTAGTTCAATGGACATTAAATAATAATCATTTCAGAATTAACATCTCTACTAAATATGGCATACCACACTTTACTTTTTTTTTTTGCAAATAAAAATACTCATATTACCAAAAAAAGGTTCATTCCTTTCTCAAGTATTTATTGAGAAATAATAAATACGTGAGTACCAGATATTATACTAAACTCTGGGGATAAAAAAACAAAAAAATTTAAGTCCCTGCCCATAAAGATATTATACTAGTGAAGAGAAACATGGAAACAATTACATTGTCCTGAGACAAATAATATTTAAAATATACAACAGAAACAGAAAGGTGCACCAAAGAATCCATGATGGTGACAATAGACATCTGGGCACTCTGAAGAAGGAATAAGTGTTTATTAGGTAGCTTGTATGCATGGGTAGGGAGAAAAGGGAAGACATTGCTGCCCCAGGAAACTGTGTGTGCAAAGGCATAACCAAATGTGGGATGGGCCAAGAGTCATGTGTCACTTGTGGGGGCCATGGGGAGGGGACCATATAGAATAATGAAGAAAAGGCAAGACAGGAGGCAACAGAGATAGGCAAGGGAGAAATAATAAAGGGGTCTCATAAATCATGCTTAGGGTTTAAATTTCATCCTGCAGTTAAGTAATAGGAAGCCAGTAAATATTGTGACCAGAGAAGTAAGGTGATGGTATTTCTGTCTTAGAGTAGAGGCTGATACAAATGCACAAACTTACTACAGAAAGGGAATAAACTCAAGAATTCGGGAATAAGGAATAACAAGTTTGGAGTGGTAAGGAAAGTGAAGACTAATGACAGAAAGGGGAAAATCTGAGATGATGATGCATTAACTGTGAGATATGAAACTAACGACAAGATCCATTCTAGGCTTGGTAAATCTGAAGTGTCTATGAGACACACACATGCAGAAGTTGCATTCCAGGGGGGACCAATCACACCACATTCCATAAGAATGGTACCCCTAAAAGAACACTCTCCCAGGAGAGATGTCCAGTAGTGCTTAGACAAGTGTGTAGAGAATGAGTGAAAAGGTTTGGGTTGGAGATACAGATTTGGCAAGCATCAAGATGCAGAAGGTAGAGACATTCATGGATGTCAGTTCAAAAGGAGCTTGAAGACTAAGAAGAGGACTGAGGCAGCAGAACACTGTTTAAAAGACAGAGACTGAGGAGCCCATAGAGAAGATATAGAGAGGTCAGAGATAGAGAGGTCAGAGAAATAGACAGGTTAACTGGAGAAAGCAGGTCACAGAAACCAAGGGAGGAGTTTCAAGGTGGATGTGGCTACCAGCATCAGAACCAATGCCAAATTCAAGTAAGATAGAATTGAAAGTGTATATTGACTTTGGCAACCAAAAGGTCATTTCATGACCTCAGAAGGAACACACTCAGGAGAGCAGCATAGGCGGAAACCAGGAAGCAGCCTGAAAGGGGAACAGGAGGTGAGAAAGTACAGTCAGCAAACACTGTTAATCAAAGAAAAGTAACCACCTCTCATATTCCTGATAAACAATGGGGATCTTGGAAACTATTACCATATTTCCTCTATTACTAGAACACTGGAAGCTAATATGATAATGATAAATTTTGATTTCATCGCATGATTTTTTCAAAGCACCTTCATTCATTCATTTTTTTATTCATGTATTAAATGTATTATGTGCCAGGCACTGGGCTAGGGCCACAGATATAGATAAAGAAGAGATAGTACTCGCCTTCAAGGAGTTCATAATCTAAGTAGGATAAACAGACAGCATAGAAAAAATTATAATGCTGCATGAAAGCACAATGACAGAGGGTACAGAGAATACAGAGGGATGCGTCAGGGCACGTGCGCAGGTAAGCATGCCAGTTATCAATTTACTGCTGCTCAGTTCCAGATTCACTCTGCATTGCTGGCTCTGTGACAATGGAGATTTAGAGGACAAATGACATCCTTACAGTTTTTATTATTGTAATAATAAATCTTATATCCTTTTATTTATTGAGTTTTTAAATTGTATTTCCATTTTATAGTCTTCTATATAGGATCTTTCCCATATTAAGTTAGATATATTCTTAGGTATTTAATATATCAACTCTTCCAGCAAGCTCTGAACCTCTTCTATGTTGGTCCTTCCTCAGGCCTACCTATAAAGTTTCTGTATATCTTTTAGTTGCATTTTTATCATAGTTAATAATTCTTTATATTACATTTCCCATTTCACCTATGTGTGGTATCTAACTCTTAACTGGACCCAGACTGCTACAGATGGGGAGGAAATGGACAAGTTAAGAGAAAGAACAATACAACAGGGAAGCACGGGTAGACATGTGGCAATAAACACATCCTGTGTGGTTAAGAAACAATAAACAATCCAGTTTGGTTGAAGGATTTGAAAACTAAAGGAATCTAATGGGAGAAAAAAAAACTATAAAGTTAGAAAGACAAAAGGCAAGTTTTTCTTATGCTTGAAAGATGAGAAACGGTGAGTAAACTGAAGGTTTTCCTGGACAGGGAAGCTAAGTGACTAAAACTGTGCATTTTAAGATTAATCTGACAGTGATCCTTACTTGGGCATGAAGAGAAGGGACTCTGAAGGCAATATACTGTCATAACTTAGTCCAGGAAAGGAGGTTAGGAGGGAATGGGGAAAAAGGGGCTATACTGAAGAAACACTGCAAAGGTAGCACTTACCTTTGAAAACATCGGACACACATAATCTAAAAGGCTTGTCAATGGATCGCTGGGGAGGCTTAAAGGAATCTGGAAAAAAAAATTGCAAAAGGCAAGGTTTAATTTAAAATTAAATTTTTGACTCACTTCAACAAACTCATTATAATCCCACTTCTCCTAGAAAATAACTACTTTTTATAATTACTAATAGCAAATTAACTGTCACTAATATACACACTGAGCATCCCAAATCCAAAATTCTGAAATCTGAAATGCTCCAAAATCTGAAACTTTTTGAGCACTGATATAATGCTCAAAGGAAATGCTCATTGGAGCATTTTGGATTTCAGATTTTTGAATTTGGGCTGCTCAACTAATAAGTATAATGGAAATATTCCAAAAAAAAAAAAAAAAAAAAATTTTAGACCCCAAACACTTTGGGTCCCAAGCATTTCGGATAAGGGACATTCAACCAAGTAATAGTTTGCAGTTTATAAAATGAATGTTAATCTCATTTAATTTTAACAACAGTCTATAAGATACGTAAACCAGGCACTAGCCTCATTAACTGAGGTAAACAGAGCACTAGACAGGTTAAGTATTGCACATGATGACAAAACAGGCAACTTAGTTCCTCCGACTACAAATCCTATGCTTTTTCATACATGTGACTATCTCCCATAAAGAACTCTAAATAATAATTAATACCAAGTTTATAATGCTTTAAAGCTAGAATGGCAGTATACTTACCAATTTGTTCTAATAAACATAGTCCTTTATACCATTTTGTGAGTTCACTTGACTGAGATCTTGTGATTAGATTTTCACCACTGAGACCACTTGTAGGAATAAAAGCTACATCACTCTCCTATTAAAAAGATTGACTTATGAAACTTAATACAACATTTTTTAAAACATTAAAAGATTCACCATTACTATAACTGCACCAAGTTTGCAAAAGCAACAGTGTACTTTTTAAAACGTAATAGAAATCATAGAACTACAGCCCCAAAGTTATCTGATCCGATAATTTTCAACTTTTTTTATTGTGGGAAACTTGCAAATTTATTCCAAAACATTCAAGCATTTGGTAACAAAGGCATATTACAGATGCTTGCTGGACAAATACTTCCCTATCAGTTTCCACACTTCTCTATGACCTCTCTAAACCTATACCATCTAATTTAATAGGTAGGGTAAAAAAGTATTTTGCTTACATAAAAACCAACCCAAATATTAAACATATGCAATTTTCTAAGTTGAAATAATCCAAAGATTATATACATGATACTCAAGAGAAAATAAAGCAAAGAGAATTAAACAAATTTAATAAGAATATCAAAGTATTAGTTTTTCCTCTCATACCAGTAAGATGACTTAAGGAAAGTAATAACAAATAAATCTAAAATGATCTTACCTTAAAACCTGCTTGCTTAAGAAAGTGCCCAAGTTTTCCAGTAATCTCTTGAAATCTTTCTTGTTGCCAATTAACCTGATAAAGATCCAATTTATTTTTAAAACTATGCTTCAGAACATGATACATAAAATTTAAATTTCTGCAATGAAATATAATCAAGACTATATAAAATATAAATATAAAATCTATTAAAATCAAAACACAGAATATCAGACCTTGCTAATAATATGATCTAAAAGTAATTGTTCCTAAAACAGAAAGCCTAGAAATAGTCTCTAGTACATTTAGAATTTTTTATATATGCTAAAAGTGATTTCAAATTTGGGGGGAAAAAGTGAATATTTTACTCACTTTTGCTTGGACCAACTGTTAGAATAAAATAAAATTATCAGCACTCCCCTCAAGCTAAATAGACTAAAAAAAAATACATAATATGAACTCTGGATAATGACATGCCACTGCAGTATTTAGGGGTCTGCAACTTACATGGAAATGCATGCCAAAGGAATGGATTAATGGATGGATAAAGAAGTAGACAGAGAAACCAACAAGTGATCAAGTAAGAGGTAGAATCTTAATAAGTGAGTATAATATGGATGTTTACTGTAAAATTTTTTCAGCTTTTCTTTATATTGAAATTTTTCACGGTCAAATGCTGGGAAAAAATTAAAAGTGCATGTAATAATGATACCATAAAGGAACTAATAGGAAATGTAGGTGAATCAGATCCCAGGGTAAGAAAATACCTAAGCAGGCTGGGTGCAGTGACCCACACCTGTAATCCTAGCACTCTGAAAGGCTGAGGCAGGAGGATAGCTTGAAGCCAGGAGTTCCAGTCCAGCCTGGGCAACACAGTGAGACACTATCGCTCCAAAAAATTAAAAATTAGCAGGGCACGGTGGCACACACCTGTAGCCCCAGCTACTAGGGAGACTGGCATGGGAGGACTGCTTGAGCCCAGGACTTGAGGCTGCAGTAAGCTATGATGGCACCACAGCACTCTAGCCTGGGCAACAGAGTGAGACCCCCAACTCAAAAAAAAAAAAAAGAAAGAAAGAAAATACCTAGGCATAAAGACAGAAGTCAAAAGGAACTATTTATGAATCTGAGTATATATCCAAAACATACCATAAACAGAAAGTAAACTAACAAATTGGAAAGATATCTAAGAGAGGATAGAGGGGTAGTATCTTTAACAAATAAAGTATGTTTACAAACCAATAAGAAAAAAATACAGTTACATAAACGAGGAAATTATATAAATAATTCCCAAAAGAAAAAACAAATTGTGAATATATAAAACATATTTAAATATGAACATTCACAGAAGAGTAAATTTTTTTAAAAAGAAGAATCATGTTTCATACATAAATTGGGAAAACAATTTTGTAATAACAGCAGTATTGATAAGAGTTTAGGAAAGTAAATACACCATATGTGCCAGAAGTAAATAACTAGAATTTTGCTCAAAGGCATTTTAATCAGGTTCAGCAAGTCTTAAAACGTATATTCCCTTACGCCCAGAAATTTCCATGGAATGAACCATTTCTAAATACATATGTAGGAAATGTTCAAAAGTAAATGTTTAATAAATTCCATCTTTAAAATAGACTAGAATACAGCCATAAATACAATAGCCTCTTTATCTAAGGATTATCAATTACTTGGAAACATGCATAAGACAAGAAAATTATTTTTTAAAAAGCAGATGATAAAACAGATAACCCAATTTTGTAAATAAAGAGTCTTATCTATAAAAATAAATTGGATGAATATACAAAATGAAATGTTATAAGTTTCTGGGTGGGAAGGAGAATTGGAAATACAGGTTTATTTCTGATTTTTATACTTTCATTCCCCTATAATAAACATGTATTATTTTATAATTTAAAACAATTTTTAGGTTTTAAAAATTAATTTTGAAAAGAAGAAGACATTTTCTTACTTAAAAATTACTAACACCTCATTTATTTAAGATGAGAACAGAGAATTTATTTTTACAAACATGGCAACCGACTAATAAAATGTACACTAGTCACATCTAAGGTCATCTATATGAGCAGAATAACATCTTAATTAGCATCTTAAACAAATCTCCACAAAGCCCTTAAATACCTGATCCATTTTATTAACTGCAACAGCAAGCTGCGTCACTCCCAGAGAACGGACCAAGAGTCCATGCTCTCGTGTTTGTCCTCCAGTCTCAAATCCAGCTTCAAACTCTCCCCTGCTGGCATCTACAACTAAAACAGCTACATCCGCCTAAAGAAGAAAAATAATCAAAGCCAGAAATAATGTTTCAGCATTTTAATTCAAAGGACAGATTATTCAATTAATTATGTTAGTCAAATTTTTAAATGAAGACCCTAACTACCCCCACCAAAGCAAATTAAACAAAAGACTCCCAAAGATGGATTAAAATTTTAAAATAAAGTCACCAAAAATAATGACACAAAGAACAAGAAAAAAGTCCACACTTTATTATATAACAATTAAAATATATAAGCAAAGGAGGAAAAATATAAACAAAATTAAAACATAAATAAACAGCAACCAGGCACAGTGGCTCACGCCTGCAATCCCAGCACTTTGGGAGGTCAAGGCAAGCAGATCACCTGAGGTCAGGAGTTCGAGACCAGCCTGGCCAAGATGGTGAAACCCCATCTCTGCAAAAAATACAAAAATTAGCTGGGTGTGGTGGTGCACACCTGTAGTCCCAGCTACTTGGGAGGCTAAGGTATGAGGATCACTAGAACCTGAGAGGCAGAGGATGCAGTGAGTCAAGGCCACCCCACTGCACTCCAGCCCAGGTGACAGAACAAGACTCTGTCTCAAAAAAAACAAAAAACAGTAGACAGGGAGGGACAAACATTTGTAACATATAAAGTAAAAGTTATAATCTCTACAGAATCTTTACCAAAAAAACAAAACAAAAAAAAACCCAAAACAAAGCAAGAAGACATAGCTTTAAAGGATACAAGCAAGCTATTTGCTAAAGGAATATAAATGGTCAACAGACATGAAAAAAATTCAACTTTAGTAGAAACTAAAATTTTTTAAAAGTAAAATAAAAACACATTGACATATTCCCCCTCTCCCATTTTTATAAATCACATTGTTAAAGATTTAAAAGACAAAATTATTTGCTGTAGGCAAGGATGCGTTGAGAAGCGCATCCTCAAATATTGTTCATGGGACTGTAGGTGCACCACCTTCCAGGGGGTATTTTCACAAAAAGTATCAAGAACTTAAAAATTATACATATTTTACTTCCCATCAATTCCACCTCTAGGAATTTACCCCAGAGAAATAAGTATACCTCTACAAAGATATTCATCAGAGTATTGTTTATAATGAAGAAAAAAGCAAATATATGAATTATCAAAAAGCAGCATATTCATCCTCTATAGCTATTGAAAAAAAAGCCTTGTATAACAAAGTTTTCTAACCTGTGTGGACCATCTTGTGAATCAGATGGAAAGACATTCCTTTCAGACTCAAATTACACACCCCACAAAAGAAGAAAGCTAACCTCAGCTTAGCTCAGTTTGTTAGCCTTATTGAAACTAACTTTACAGGTTCCCACTATTCTTTTGTGTTGATGCCACTTGCATCATGTGGATGCAGCCTTTTAAAATGTGCAATAGACAGTTTGTGCAAGCATAGAAGTTCCTCCTTTTCATTCTTATCAATTATTTCTGTCAATGCACTGTAGGGGCATTTTTTAAAGAACACTTTTATTTTCTCTTTTACAGCTTTTGCTTTGTATGCATACCTGTTTGTCATAGAAATCCACTTTTCTGAAATCCAGGAAACAAAGACTACACCTGGCATTCCCCTCTTTAGCTATCTCGGACTGTTACATGATAATCACTTTCTCTCTAGGGTCCTCTTATATTCCATCCACATCATTAAGTTCTCCTGCTTTCTGGTCAGAATAGAGTCCACAACAGCTTGTTTCTTTGTTGCTTCCCCAATGACCCTTTATTTCTGTGCTCTCCAGTTTTTAAAGAATTTCAGATATAATATATAATCCTCACCATAATGGAAAATAAATGGTCATAAAATATGTCAAGAATGTCTCAGATACTTTCTTACAACAGAACATTACAATTTAAATTGAAGTACTATCCATATACTTTGTCTGGTGGGATAATTTACACTATTCCTGTTTCCTTTTACTCGTACCTAAATACTCCTGCTTTGTCTCTACTCTTAAGTGCCATCTTCACTTCCAATCCTTCATATTTTATAAAACTGAACATTAATTTCCTCAATGAGATCCAGCTCTTTTGATCAAGGATTCTTAGATAAGAATAAGCATACAAACTGAAGCAATCAATTTGAAAATCGGCTTTTTCACGCATACTTGTAGTCAATAACTGTTCTCCACACCTCAGGCAAGTTGTCTAACCTCTCTGTGTTACCAACTTACTTACTTCACAGAAACACTAGGGAGTAAATATAGTTTATATAAAACATCCAGACCTGACCAAGTCCTAGGCACAGTAATTGAAAATCTTTTTCTCATTAGGTTTTCATAATAACTGTAAAATTATATTTACCTTCTTAGGTTAAAATGTGAAATTCATTGAATTGGTATTAAGATGCCTAAGGCCGGCCGGGCGCGGTGGCTCACGCCTGTAATCCCAGCACTTTGGGAGGCCGAGGCGGGCGGATCACGAGGTCAGGAGATCGAGATCATCCTGGCTAACACAGTGAAACCCCGTCTCTACCAAAAATACAAAAAATTACCTGGGCATGGTGGCGGGCGCCTGTAGTCCCAGCTACTCAGGAGGCTGAGGCAGGAGAATGGCGTTAACCTGGGAGGCGGAGGTTGCAGTGAGCCAAGATTGGGCCACTGTACTCCAGCCTGGGTGACAGAGCGATACTCCGTCTCAAAAAAAAAAAAAAAAGATACCTACGGCCACAAATGTTCTACCTAATCTTCCTATTACTATCTCCAAAAAATTACTGGGCAATTTCTCTATTAATATTATTTCTAGGCAATAGCTCTTGTCTTTGGGAGTCCAAATGCCTACTATGCATTCTCAAGGAAGCCTCTGATGATCAAGCAGAATAAAGTGATCTCTCTCCACAACGTGTATCTTCTCTGTTCCTGGAGTGCAACTGTTAGCCTTTCATCTTCACGTCTTGTCTTCCACACTGTGATTTCCCTGAGGTGAGGCAGCATGCCTTGTATGCTTCTTTGTGTCCCCAAAGCCCACTGCAATATTTTGCACACTCGACAAGTTACTTAACATCTTTGAGTCTCTTTATTTCTTTGTTACATAATGGAATTCAATTAGATGATCTCTAAAATCCTTTCCCACCATAATTCCATAAAGAGTTTGAAATAAATGATTTTTGTTTTTTGAGGCAGGGTCTCACTCTTCCCTCACTGCAGCCTCAACTTCCTGAGCTCAGGTGATTCTCCCACTTCAGTTTTCTGAGTAAGTGAGGCCACAAGCACCTGCCACCACACTCAGCTAATTTTTTGTATTGTTAGTAGGGGCAGGGTTTTGCCATGTTGCCCAGATCGGGTTGAAGCGATCAGCCCACCTCAGCCTCCCAAAGTGCTGGGATTACAGGCGTGAACCTCCACACCTTGGCCTGGAATAAATGATCTTTATAATAACTGTGGACTCTAAGGTTCTAGAATTCAAAAGCATTTTTTACTACAACTGCTTCTTCTGGTGTTTGTCTCGCCCATTAAACTATCAGTGCTTTGTAGGTATTGCATTCCCACACTGCTACCCCAGTGCTTGCTACACAGCCAGTATTGAATAAGTAATCAATGAAAATAAAAGAAAAAGACTCACAGACATACACACACACATACATATACATATACATATATAAGGAGAAATCAAAACTATATTGCATTCTTTGGTAAATGCAATGAGAAGTACAGTTTCCCTAAGTATCAGTGAGGGATTGGTTCCAGACCTCCCAACACCCGTGGATACCAAAATCTATGAATGCTTAAGTCCCTTATACAAAACAGGGTAGCCTTTGCATATAGCCTACACACTTCCTCTCACACACTTTATCTCTAGATTATGTGTAACACCTAATACAATGCCTACATATCACTTCATTTGCATGGATTCAACACAGTACTCAGTGTGTGGCAAATTCAAATTTTGCTTTTTGGAACTTTGTGGAATTTTTCCCCCCCAAATATTTCCAATCCACAGTTGACTGAATCCATAAATGCAAAATCCATGCACATGGAGGGATGATTGTATACTAATTTAAAATGGTGATAATATACACTTCCTAGAGTTGTTATAAAGATTATATTAAACTAAATGCATATAACATCTAATACAGTATCTGGTCCATATTAGGTACTCAATTAATAGCGATAATTACTTTATTTCAATCTTTTATCACATTCAGTCCATGAATCTTGAATTAATATTCTAAAATTACATGTCAACTTTCTAAAACTGTATCAAAAAATTCTTGTTTATCTTCAAATATATTATAATGTATTCATACAATATCCTTTTTGGTTGACAAATGTTCATATTAAAATTCTCTTTTTGGCTGGGCACAGTGGCTCACGCCTGCAATCCCAACACTTTGGGAGGCTGAGGTGGGGAGTGCCTGAGCCCAAGATTTTAAGACCAGCATGGGCAATACAGTGAGATCCCATCTTTACAAAAAATTAAAAAATTAGCCAGGCATGGTAGCACATGCCTGCAGTCCCAGCTACTCAGGGGGCTGGGGTGAGAGGATCCCTTGAGCCCGGGAGGTTGTGGATGCAGTGACTGGTGACTGTGCCACTGCACTCCAGGATGGGCTACAGAGTGAGATTCTGTCTCAAAAAATTAATCTTTTAATGAGTAGATCCCAGAAAATGGTTAATTGCTTGAAGTCATGTTTTTGCCATGTAACAGAGTCAAGTTATTTTAATTCTTCATGTTTTCCAGTAATCATCCATTATGAAAGAAATCAATGTCCTATATATGCAGTGCTATTTTCATTGCTTTAATCATTTGAAGTTACGGTGATGCACAGCATAATGATATTTTGGTCAACCATGGACCGCATAAACAATGGTGGTCCCATAAGATTATAATAGAGCTGAAAAACTCCCACTGCCTGGTGATGTCGTAGTCGCCATAATGTCATAGCACCATGCATTACTCACGTATCTGTGGTGATACTGGTATAAACAAATCTACTGCACTGCCAATTGTATAAAAGAATATAGCATATGCAGGCCAGGCGCAGTGGCTCACGCCTGTAATCCCAGCACTTTGGGAGGCCTAGGCGGGCAGATCATGAGGTCAGGAGATCGAGACCATCCTGGCTAACACAGTGAAACCCCGTCTCTACTAAAAATACAAAAAAATTAGCTGGGCGTGATGGCGGGTGCCTGTAGTCCCAGCTATGCGGGAGGTTGAGGCAGGAGAATGGCGTGAACCCGGGAGGCGGAGCTTGCAGTGAGCCGAGATCACGCCACTGCACTCCTGCCTGGGCGACAGAGCGAGACGCTGTCTCAAAAAAAAAAAAAAGAATATAGCATATGCAATTATGTATAGTACTTTATAATGATAACTATGATAGTGGTTTATGTACTTACTATTTTTCACTTCTGATGATCCTGATCCTGTGTAGGCCTAGGCTAATGTGCGTATTTGTGTCTTTTTCACCAAAAAAAGTTTAAAAAGTAAAAAACATATATTAAAAAAAGCTTATGGAATAAGACTATACAGAAAGAAAATATTTTTGTACAGCTGTACAACATGTTTGTGCTTTAAGCTAAGTGTTATTATAAGAGAGTCAGAAAGTTAAAAAAAATTTAAATGTTTATAAAGTAAAAAAAGCTACAGTAAGCTAAGCTTAATTTACTATTAAAGAAAAACATATTTTTAAATAAATTTAGTGTCACCTGAGTGTACAGTGTTTGTAAAGTATACAGTCGTGTCCTAGGCCTTCACATTCACTCACCATTCACTCACCGAATCACCCAGAGCAACTTCCAGTCCTGCGAGCTCCATTCATGGCAAGTGCCCTATACAGGTGTACCATTTTTTATCTTTTATGCCCTATTTTTACTGTACCTTTTCTATAATATGCTTAGATCAGTTTAGATACACAAATATTTACCACTGTGCTACAACTGCTTACAGTATTCAATACAGTAATATGTTGCACATGTTTGTTGCCTTGGAACTATAGGTTCCATGTAGCCTAGGTGTATAAAAGATGTTACCATCCAGATTTGTGTAAGTAAACTCTAATATGTTCACAAATGATGAAACTGCCTAACAACTCACTTCTCAGAATATTTCTTTATCATTAAGTGATGTATGGATGCAAATTATATTTGAGTTTTTGCAGTATTCTTATTAAGAATCATGTAATTTAGAAATTGCAATGCTTTTTTAATATTATAAAGAAAGTAAATAAACCACTGGGCGAAAATACCCAAGCTTCAGTATTTCTGCATAAACAAGCTCTTTAAAAAGATATAGGACTTGAATATATTGAAAGACATAAGGCAGATTTTGAAATACTCAGGCCAACTTATCAATAAAGGAAATACGAAGCTATACTCATCAAGTCCTTTACCATTACTTTTACGATAAAGAAACTCATAGCTTTTATACATTTTGTTTCTTTGTAAGAAATTTTAAAAGGTTTTACAAAGTACAGGTAAAAAGATCATGAAAAATACAATATTGCTCTTTTTTTGTTCAAGCTTTATAAAGGTTAAAATGTTTAATTTTAAAATATTTTAAAAGTCAAAATCCTAGAATTGTAACCTCAGCATCAGGAAATTTTATGTAAAGTAGAATCAGTACACTACACTGAGGAAAACAGCAGTTACCTGGGCTGCTCCTGTAATCATATTTGGAATGAAGTCCTTATGGCCTGGAGCATCCATTAATGTAATAACTTTGGTTGTGGTTTCAAACTTTGTCATACCAACATCCATGGTTACTCCCCTTAAACAAAACATAACATGGTTAGCATGTACTATGTAAATAGTGCTATAGAGTAAATTAATAATAGTCTACATGACCATCTACATTCTTAGGTAAAAATGGAAATTGTTTTTATAGACCATTATTTTTGAATAATTAAATTATCAATCGGGGCTAGAATTTCTGCTATAATAGAAGTGCATCCATACAGTTTTAACACAAAATGGAGGACAAAGAGCTCAATAAAAATGATAGTTATGCCC
The DNA here is from genome assembly GCF_028878055.3 of Symphalangus syndactylus. NCBI lineage: Eukaryota > Metazoa > Chordata > Mammalia > Primates > Hylobatidae > Symphalangus > Symphalangus syndactylus. Next base: position 112,800,217 of record NC_072424.2, read on the forward strand.
TATTATCTTATTTGTTTTGTAAGAAATAGTGTAAATTGTGAAGAAAGAAAGATACATGGGGACAACTCTAAATGGGGGGAAAATACTGCATATGAGAAAAGATAAATGAAAAATTACCACGACCGAGAGGTACTTTTCTTCACGTTCTATGCTTATGCTTCACTAATTATAGAAATGAGCTTATAAAACTTAATTTGCAAGGCTGGTTAGTATGCTACATATTTAGAAAACATAAGATATCAAAGCAGATGCCTAATTTTTAAAAAACAGAGATAGATGAACAGCAGATTGCTTTGTATCCTATTTAATTCTTCTTGGAGACCAACATAGTGCCTTTTTTCAGCCACAAAAATGTAGATTCAGATTAGTGAAATGCTGGCGACTAGAAGCTTTTCAAATTACAGACTTTTTCGGATTTGGAATATTTGCATATACAAAATGAGATATCTTGGGGATGGGACCCACGTCTAAACACAAAATTCCTTTGTTTCATATACACATTATACACATAGCCTGAAGGGAATCTTATGCAACATTTTCAGTCGTTTTGTGTGACCTGTCACATGAGATCAGATGTAGAATGTTTCACTTGTGATGTTATGTCAGCACTCAAAAAGTTTCAGATTTTGGAGCATTTCAAATTTCATATTTTCATATTAGGGATGCTTAACCTGTATAAGAAGGCCCCAGGAAAGTCTACAAGGGCACTCAGTCATTCTAGGCCTCAGGAATTTAGACAGGGAAATCATATGGCAATAAACTAGGTTTGCCCCAGAATCACCCAAAGTAAGGAATAATAATACTCCCTTTTACTACCAAAAGAGTACAACAATTAGAATAATGAACTATAGGTTTGCCCTAGCAATAAAGTAACTATAGGTCTCCTTAGTCAAGCCATTTTAGTTTAATCTGAAAGCATGGGCCTCCTAGTTTGCTAAAGTGACGCTTAATTCTCTTTAATAATTCCCAAATACTCTAGGGACCACAGACACCTTCAGAATAATGGTGAACTAAGACTTATTCTGAGATCCTCCCTAGACTGACCTGGGTATACTCTGCTGACCCGGCTCTGATTTCAATTTGTAACCCTAAGGATATGAAATGTCACTCAATTTACTAATTTCTGCTCTTCAGTATCTGAGAAGACCAGGGGATTTACAAATACTTAACATGGTGGGATAAGCAACAGATTACATTTTGTAAATGCTATTAAGGAACATACGGTGGTGAGCTAAAACTCCCATCGTCTACCTGGAAGCATCTGCTATCTATGGAATGAAGAAATATTCTAGAACTTATATCATGCTGAGCAATAAAAAACTAGCAGCAGCAAAACGCAGCAGCAAAAATATGAAAGCCAATCAATAGATATATTATCAAAAAAGCTAAAATGACTGACCATTATAGGAATCAAATAGATTATTAGTTCGCTTGCCAGCTCAACTAAGATACCAGGTAAATTCAAGTAAACCATTCTAACTTAACTTATACTGTTCTCAATGTCTTTACCTGCTTACTAGATAATGCAAAGAAAACCAAAAAGCCACATACTTTAATAATGTGCATGTTAAACTGAGAGGTGAAAATTATTTAGGCTTCCAATATTGCATCATATACAATTATATTGTTTTCCAAAATTGGCAACTGTCCAGCTAATTTTTCTTACTAGGATAGAAAACAGGTCTGTGATACTATAAAGAACTAAAGACACCCACAAAGAAAGAGAAACCATTATGATACAAATTCCAGTTTATCAGAAGAGCTAACGAATACCGTGACCTGCTTTACAGAGCGCTACCTTATATGTTTATAATGGAGACTATCCAAGACTGCAAGAAAATACACATTAAAAAGGCATGAAAATCCAGATATATTCTCCAATAATCAGATTGAAGACATCAGGGAACACAGTTTAATCTCCTTGTTAATTTAGGACTTCCACAGGACTTTATAGGTTTGTAAAGAGTCATTATTTTGACACAGTTGATATATCTGCCATTTCACTAATTATTAAGGTGTCCTTTGGCTCTCCCACCCTAACAACCCTAACATGATCTATACTGACACTCTAAAAAGACTTCAAAAGAAATACTATTCTTTGGCCAGAGTATGAGTAGCTGCATATTCCTACTAGAATCCCCCCAAAATTAGCACCCAACACAGTAACAGAGACAGAGGAGTAACTGACTGCATTATAGATACAGAATTACTTGTTTGCTGACTGTCTCATAAAAACATAATATGTAAAGTATAAAAATGAATTGTTTGGTAATTTGAATTTGCTGGTTATTTAGATTCTAGACAGAAGAGGTTTTACTACAGTTACCTTTCCTTTGTAAGCTGACATGAAATTAAAAGTCTTACTCATAATTTTAATTCAAAATCAAGGCAATTTGACAAATACTTAGGGAAGTGACAACTGAAACTTATCCCATAGAATAATTAGCTTATGATTTTTACTGTTTTTTTTTTCTGCATGGCTTTTCTTTTGTTTCTTTTAAACATTCTTTTAATCTATTTCCATAAAATTCAGAAGAGTAAAAACAGTATGTAGATTACAACAAAAAAGTCAAAATATTTCCCTGATATTTAAAAGCTATTTTCTAAAAACAATCTCTAAAGTATTTCATATGTTTTACAAATTCAACACATATTACACACTTATTTTAGAAGACTGTATGATTTCAAACTGAAAATTTTGAAATATAGTGACTACCTTTCCCTTTCTTCGCCAGTTTCATCCAAGACCCATGCATATGCAAACGAAGCTTTGCCAGCCTTTTTAGACTCCTGTTCATACTTATGCATAGTTCTTTTGTTTATATTACCCAGAAGATAAAGCATATGGCCCATCAGAGTACTTTTCCCAGCATCAACATGACCTAAAGAAAATTGATTCATGATTAATACCAGGTACATTTCCAGATGTTCACATTGAGGCATTGCATAAATGTGTAATTCAATATTTCATGTCAGTGGTTTACAGTAATACCAATATTTATAAACTGACAGTTAAAACATCTAATAGAAAAAAAGAGCATGTCTCTTTACAGAGGGGGGGAATTTCTCAGATTTTTGGAAATTAAAATTGTCAACAAGACACGCCAATTTCAAAATGTTCACAAAATGAAAAACCCCACAATCAAGTGTAATGACCTCTTTGGTAACTTGGCATTATCTCTCCCCAGGTGACTAGAAAGCATTATGAGGCTGTGCCTCCTTCCTCTCTGTCCATTCCACCCATGGAGAAACTCAGAGTTTCCATGCTGCCACCAGACAGTGGGCAGGCTAAGGCATGGCTGGCTGACGATCCAGAGGGACAAAGAGCATTACCAATGACCACTAAGTTGAGGAGCTGCTTCCCTCCTTGCCGCTTCTCCAGTTCCGCCTTCACATCTATTTGCTGCCTCAGCTTGCTAGACTTTTTCACCGGTGCTGGGGTTGAACTCTGCTCTTCTGATGCTTGAATCGTGTGGGGTAGATTAGCAGATTTAGAAGCAATCTCAAGAACATCAGAAGAAGCAATGGCATCTTCAATGGGTGGTCCTTTTTGAGGTGTGTGGAAACTATGACCATTTTCTTCAGAAGATACTCTACAGAAGGCAGACAGGAAAAAAGTATTTTAAACCAACTCTATTGATGTCCTACAATGTCAGAAGGGCAGAGAAGCTGTTTCTTCATAATCCTTTATGCTCCAGACCAAAAATAATCTCTGCTAAGTAGCTAAAGTCTGTTAAGGTGGAAATGATAAGTAGCTAGACTCAAACCACACAAATACAACCATGGAAGATCCCATGAGAAAAACAGTGTACCAAAAATGAAGATAAGAAGAAAATATGTTGAAAAATAACTGAAATTCAAAATCAAGCCCACAGCCTTGGCCATAAAATCCATCCTATCAAAATCAATGGTATAAAGGAGATATTTTGTAAAAATGGCACCAAATATATTACTGGAGATGAATTAGTACTAAAATATAGTTTTACTTCAACTCATCCTTCCAACATGATAGACTTAGGATCTTTTTTACTCAAACACTACCCTGAGGGGAGTTATCTGTAAATGACTACAGTTCATAAACATTTTTGACAGTGGAGCTTTAATTCCACTGTTTAATTCCAACAAACACTTGATTTATTAAAAACTACAACATATACTAGGGACTGATGTCAAAAAGAAAATAACACAGAAATTAAAAAGTTAACTACCACTCTCAAAAGATTACAATCTAGTGAGGAACTCAGATATATAAAGGAGAAACAAGACTGCCCAGCTTAACTTATTCTTTCCTTGACAAAAGTAAACACTGATCTTAGTTCTTCATGAGCTCGTTGACACTCCACATAGAAACTAGTACCGGTGCAACTCTGTGAATAAGCTATAAGGAATGTAACCTAATAATCAGACTATGTATGATATGCCTCACTTTCCTTTAACAACTATGGATAAACAGAATTAGGACAAAGAGCAGGTTAAATTGGAAGTTATTAAGAATGAAACCAATTATATCCAACTCAATGTGGAGCTGGCAGAGAAAAACTACATATAGAAAGCAGTTTATAATAATAATTTAAGATTGTAGCATGATGGATATGTGTAAGCACATCTATTTTCTTCTTGCCTATTATAACAAAAAATACATTGTTTTTTCCCTGTCAGGGCATTTTTATATGCCCAACATTAGCCCCTCACAATATGCCTCAGGAAAAGAGTCACAATAGTTATATTTGCAACTTTATTAAAAGCCACATATCCATTCTCATTTTATTTTGCTTTTTCAGATCTCCACTAACCAATTTAGGTGTTCATTTTTGAGCACTGCTTAGACAGATGCACTTCATCTTAAACTAGTAGGTAAAAACAGTAATATGCGGAAAATGTTCCCATGCTTTTAAAGGATTCTAACAGGCTAAATTAAGTGAAATCAAACAGACCATAATTTGCAAATATTTGTTTGAATGACCACAGCTAGTTCTAAAACCAAAACTTGACAATTCTGTACTTAGAAGAATTTTAAAAGCCCCACAAATTATAATACAAGTGATCTACTGTGACTAGACACAGGCTCTAGTTTGGATCAGACCTGGGAGAAATCACAACCTCGGGCCCCAGATCTTTTTGTTTTTAGCTGCAAAACATTTTCTTCAGAGGCAAGCTTACATTAAATTCAATACGGAAAACAGATCAAAGCAGACAGCTATGGTGGACAGAGTGGGCAGGGGCTTGAAGCTCAGCTCCCCCACCAATCCAGGCAGCCCTCAGAGGGGTTGCCAGAATAGGAAGGGCTTCACAAAACAGGGCTGACTTGATCATTTCATTTGCAATTCAATAACATGAAAGGTTTGTTTTCCTCTGGCTTTCAGGATAGCATTTCCATTTAAGTAAATCTTTTTTTTTTTTTTTTTTGAGATGGAGTCTCGCTCTATCACCCAGGCTGGAGTGCAATGGTGCGATCTCAGCTCACAATGGTGCAATCTCAGCTCACTGTAACCTCTGCCTCCCAGGTTCCAGCGATTCTCCTGCCTCAGCCTACCGAGTAGCTGGGATTACAGGCGCTGGCCACCACACCCGGCTAATTTTTGTATTTTTAGTAGAGACAGGGTTTCACCATGTTGGCCGGGCTGGTATCAAACTCCTGACCCCAAGTAATCCACCTGCCTCGGCCTCCCAAAGTGCTGGGATTACAGGCATGAGCCACTGTACCCGGCCCCTTTTAAGTAAATCTTAGGTAAACTGTAAATTAATTCACTAAAATTCTATAGTGTTAGTGGGAAATGACCAAAGTAATTAGAAAAGTATCCTAGGTAAGGCTGCCCTTAGTAAAAAAAAAACTTCTGCATATTATGAAATAAAAGTCAATGTTTTAAGATTTGAAAAATATCTAAGGTCTAAAAATGACCATTTGGATTTCAGGCCTATAATTAATTACTGACTGGTATGAATGAAAGAATAAGTTGGTTGAATTTTTTTCAAGTGCTTTCTGGTATCATTTTGTAAGCTTTTTTTCTTTCTTTCTTTCTGTTTTTTTGAGATGGTCTTGCTTTCGCTGTGTTGCCCAGGCTGGAGCGCAGTGGTACAATATTGGCTCACTGCAGTCTTGGCCTCCCAGGTTCAAGTGATCCCACCTCAGCCTCTTAAGTAGCTGGGACCACATGCATGCACCACCATACCCAGCTAATGTTTTTTTTTTTTTGGTAGAGATGGGGGAATCTCAATATATTGCCCGAGCTGGTCTTGAACTCTTAGGCTCAAGTGATGCTCCCACCTCAGCCTCCTAAAGTGCTGGAATTACAGTCACGAACCACAATGCCCACCCTGTACACTTATCTAATATTATAAATTGACTAGTCTTTTTTTTCTCTAAACTACCTTTCTAAAAGTAAACTATACATGAATCTAGAGGTTTAATCTTTCTTCTTGAGTTAAATACTTAGAAGCGAATAACTGAGATTTAAGAGGTTAAAAGAATATTTCTTCTATATGCAATGTTCATTTCTACTTACATGCACTTACTTGCATCTACTATTTTTAATATTATTAAAGAAAAAGAAAGTTTGCTGTTCAGTTCCTTCCAAGCAATGCATTATGCATTATCCTATTTTTTTTCTTCCAAATAGAGACAGGATCTCACTCTGTCGACCAGGCTGGAATGCAATGGCAGGATCACAGCTCCCTCAAACTCCTGGGCTCAAGCAATCCTCCCGCCTCAGCCTTCCAATGTGTTGGTATCACAAGCATGAGCCACTGCACCCAGCCATATCCTTCTTAAAATAAGACACCACTGAGAATCACACTACGTAGAAACCTATGATGCTGAAATCTTGACTCAAAAGTATTTCACTGTGTTTCTATATGCTTTCTTAAGACTAACCCAGAATAGGCTAAGTGCTATCCCTATTATAAATCTCAAAAAAATCGTGTAATAGTACAACTTGGTTGGCCTTGAGCACTATTAAGCATTTCTGAGTATTTCGATCTATAACTACAAGACCTTTCACATTCTAATGACTTCTCCCATAGAGCCACATCAAAATGTTGCCTCATGGGTGGATATTTTACCTTTACATTATTTGCAAGTTTATTTTTAAAATAATACGTATTTCCCCAAGGATTCTGAGCAATAAATATTTAGTAACTATTCTGTAAAAGGAATACAGTGATGAACATTAACAGTCTCTGGCCTCGCAAAGAATATAGTCATAAAATTCTGAAAGGCCTGCATTGTACTTACAGAGTTTTCAAAAATTATGCACATTACTTATTGATATATTTATTACCCATTATATTTATAATTATTCATTTAGATACCTATGCATTTACTTCTAATATAATACATTAATTTGGGTTCATTTGCATGTTAAGAATTCTGATAACTCTTTTGCACTAAGATTATAAAATCCTTAGAACAATAAATTCTGTATTCTATTTATTTCCTCTCTCTCTCTCTCTCTCTCTATGCAAAAATCCCATAATAGAATTAAATGGCACTCAAGAATAAGGACAAAAAGGGCAATGATAATTCTGACAACTCAATCCCAATTCAGAAGGAAAAAAAGGCATACATGAAACTTTTTGAGACTGAATCAGAATTCTAAATTATTTTAACAGGCTAAAGTTACTCATGATAAAAATTAACATTTTCACTCATCCAATCATTCAATTAATGTATACTGAATGCCTACTATGTCCTAGATAAGAAGTCCTTTCCTTCACTGACTTTGAAATCTAGTGAATAAAGTCTTGTTTCTATAAAATCCAAAAATTGAACTAGGTGATAAACATTATTCCCAACCAAAACTCATGATACCTCACTAGTTTAGACAAAAGAATATTGTAAGGAAAAAAAAAAAAATAAGGCTCCTGGGTTTACATCTTTTTAAAAATATAACTTGAGAAAAGAGAGGAAAAAAAGGAAAAAAGTATATATATAAAAATCTACTGTTTATAGTAAAAACCTATTGTTTATATTTGATAACAATGTTTATCGTTTTGGCAGACAAAATACATATAATTTATAAGTAACAGATTTATTGAACAATCGAAAATTCTGAAAAATTTTAGAGTTTAAAAATTAATGGCTTTAAAGCAACTCACTTCCCTTGTCTATAAAAACTCCTGGAAGGATTCTAGAGACTGTGATAAGAACAAACAAGTGCTACCATGGTATGGTTTATTTCCATTTTTCACTACATATTTGAAATTCTACGTATGTTTCATATCATATGTCTTTGCTACAATGGTCCAATTTACGTCTTTGCTACAATGGTCCAATTTATTCAATATGAAAATCCAAAAGAGTTTAAAAATATTTTAGTTATTAAAAAATGTAATTAATGATTCCATGATTCGGGGACTCACTCCAAAATCTGGTTACCTCCGCCACCTAGTGGTATAAGAATTCCCTATCTCACAGTGCTAGGTTTCACAAAATCACAGGGTTTTTTATGTTAAAGTAGCTATAAAATATTTATGTAAGAAAACTGACAGTGAGGTAGAGTAAGTAATACACACAAGATAAGGCCAGAATCAAGCCTAATTTCTCATTTTGTCTCTTTGTACTATGTTATACTGAGGATATATGATACTTCAGTGCTAATGATATATTATGCAAAATTGAAACAGTCTCTTTCTTACAGACTAATAGGAGGCAATACTGATTTCAAAAACATGGGGGTGGGGGTGGGGATGAGGGAGGTACTCAAAGTCTTACCCAGGCACTTCAAATCCCATAGTTTGCTTCTTTCCAGATACGGTCATTTTAGCAACTTTTGGCACAATTTCAGATTCACTTCGCGATGTCTGGGAATCTACTGGTTTTCCTAGTTAAGGAATAAAATATAAAAGGCCAATTAATTTCTTTAGTGATATAAAGAAATCTATTACATAGTATTTTAAATTATAGATTATGATAACTTTCACAGAATGTCTTTATAAACACATTATCTTATCTCTAAAAAAATTTAGTAAGATATTAATGCTGAAAGAAATTCTGTCACTTTAATCTAGGAAATCCCCTATTGTCAGGACTCTCCTATGCTTAACCTCCACCAAATCTCTTCCTAATTTTGAACTGACTGTTAAGTTTCAGTATTAAGAGGTCACAAAGTAGTTTCTGCACTGAGCCTTGTTCTGACATTATACCTAGACCCTATACCTCCCTTTCCTACCACACCCTTTCACAATACTAAAATTGTTTGGTCAGTTAGCAGATGGCTAAACTATTTTTAATCCTGTGAGGTTTATGAACTGATGAACAAGTTGAGAGTCTGCTGAATTGTGCTGGAATATAGTATATATTTTACTTGCACACAACAGTAGACTTACTAAAATACTGATATCTATAAAGAATCTAGGGAAAGAGGTTAATGTAGAAAAACTGAATTAAGAACATGGGGGAATTAGTCAGGCATGGTGGCACATGCCTATAGTCCCAGCTACTCAAGAGGCTAAGGTGAGAGAATGGCTTGAGCCCAGGAGTTTAAGGTTGTAGTGAGCTATGATAATACCACTGCACTTCAGCCTGAGTGACAAAGCAAGACCCCGTCTCTTAAAAAAAAGAAAAAAAAGCCAGGCGCGATGGCTCACGCCTGTAATCCCAGCACTTTGGGAAGCCAAGGCGGGTGGATCACGAGGTCAGGAGTTCGAGGCGAGCCTGACCAACATGGTCAAACCCCTGTCTGCTAAAAATACAAAAATAAGCTGGGCATGGTGGTACACGCCTGTAATCCCAGCTACTCAGAAGGCTGAGGCAGGAGAATCGCTTGAACCCGGAAGGTGGAGGTTGCAGTGAGCCAAGATTGCGCCACTGCACTCCAGCCTAAGTGACAGAGTGAGACTCTGTCTCCAAAAATAAATAAATGAATAAATAAATAAAAATAATTAAAAATGGAGGGATGGCGGAGAATAAATTATGAGCTAGATCAAAGTAAGACTTTTTTTTTGCATTTGATCCCCACATACTTCATTGAACTTTTAAAAATGTGTCTATAATTTTCAGAAAAAGTACCACCAGGATTGGATCCACATAAAACTATGGAAACTGCATGTGCTACATTGGTAAATACATATACAGAAACCACTAACAATATAAGAAAAGATAATTTAATGTGTAAAATTCATTTAAAATGTTTGCTATTTGCCTACTATACACCAGGCACTATGCTGGAAATGTGATGGTGAAGAACAGACGTAACACTTGCTCTAAGAGCGATTACATCCTAGCGGGGAAAACATACTAAATGATAAAAAAAAAGAAGCACAATTAAAATTATTATTAGTGTAATAAAGAATCCATATATGGTGCCATAAAATTTGATGATAGGGCACATGACTTAGAGAGCTTCTCTAGGAAAGTGAGAATTGGAGCTATGATGGGGAAAGTGAATATGAATTATAATAACTAGCACAGAAAGAAAGAGCATTCCAAGCAGAAAGAGAAGCTTGTATAATGGTCCTTCTGTAGGAGGAAGCACAGTTCTTCAGAGGGAGTGAGAGCAGAAGGGAAGCTACATGAAGCTGGAGAGATGGGCAGGACCAGACAGTGCATGACCTTTAACTCATACCAAAGATCCTAATGCTTGCTCTAACAGAGGCAGAAGTTACCAAAATGAGGTAAGCAAAAGAGAAGGGAAAGGGGAAGGGAGAGGAGAGGATGAAGTAAAGGGACATCTGAAAACAAACAGTTTAGGGAAAATTTTGAGATTGAGACATATGAGGAATTTGGACCCAATATTTGAGAGTTCCAAAGGACAATGAACATTAAATAGGCAGTTGAACATGTTGGTTGACCTCAAAGGAGAGGTCTGAGCTGCATCAGCACATAATTGGTAATTGAAGACATAGATACAGGCGAGGCCACCAAGGGAGAGAGCACAGAGCAAGAAGAGAAGTGGTCCTAAGAGGCCTTGGAAGAACTCTAGCATTTAATGCCAAGATAATGGACAATACGCCTACAAAAAGGTGAAGGAGAGCCAGGGAGGGTGGTGCCAACGAAGCTAAGGGAGGAGAGTGTTATGGAGTTGGCATCGCCAGGATCTGGGGCTCTGGGCCAGTCAACTGAATGAAGACTGAAAACATTCACTGGTGACATGATCACTTTAGATAAAAGTCATTGGTAGAGTTAGCAAGAGTCATTTGAAAAAAGTGAGAAAAGTAAAAGGCAAACTAGGTTAAAAAATATAAGGTGAGAAATGAAGGCAAGTTCACTACCTCTCAGCTATAATTTCAAAATCCAAAAGCATTGAAATATTAAAGTTTTGGGTTTTGTTATTTTAATAACTCATTTGGAAGCAAAATCTGACATGGACTGATATGAGGCTATTTATCGATAGCACTTATTGCTCCTACTGAAAGTGATAGCCACACACTTCAGGGCAGACATGGCAATGTGTCTGATTACAGGCAACTGCTCCACAATTCACTGGGGCTATTATACTACAGATGGTATATACATGTTAATGTTTTTCTAAATCCAAAATATTCCAAATTCTGAATCAAATCTGGCCCTAAGGGCTTTAGATAGGGACTGCACTTGTATGAAAATGATTCTTTTAAAAAGTTTGTCTGAAAAGCGAATAATATGGCAGAATAGCAGTAGAAAGGGGATATGGCATCAAGCTGATAGAAAAGATTAAATGGAGAAGATTTAGTTGAATAAATTACAAAGAGATCACCAAAGTACAGGTAGAAACTGAGCTGAGACAGGAGAAACGCTCTTTTATTGCAATAGAAGGCAGCTTTGCATGTTTAGGAACTGCAAAATGAAAATTCCTAATGGATGATTTCTCTTTTCTCCATAATACAGCACCTAGTTATGCTCTGGGATTACCCAAGGAAAGTAAAAAGATTTGCAAAGTGAATAACGTTTTCAGTAACTGCTGCACAAAAAGAGAGTAAGTTGAACATTTCAAAAATTAGAAGAATTGTTGGATAGTATTGAGGGCCCATTTAAAATTTGTGATAATGAATTTATAGTGGAACCTATCTGCCTTTGTGTGACTTCCTCTAGCAATGTTCAGCCATTCATGAAAAAGGCACAGAGAAGACATTAACTGCTTCATTAGGAGTTAAGGATCTACCCAACAGGTATAAGAAGAAATTATATGGCACTGAAATTACAAATAATGAAATCTAAGCTGATTTTAAAAAATAAAATGACAAAGGAAGAGTCCTGATGCACTAGGAGAAAGCAGAGGGATCTGTAAGGAAAGAAAGAGAAGAAATCTTAGTAAACTTCTGATGAGAGGTGAAGCTCACTGGAAATAAGGTAGTCAAAGAACTGAAAATCCAGTGTTGGACTTGGTGGTGTTTTTCCATACAGATAGGTCATGAGCTGTGATCATGAAGAGCTTAGGGGGAGAAGAAAAGAGTAAGCCAGCTGCCAAAGTCTCCCATGAGTAAGGAGAAGTGACTGTGAGGCTGTTCACTAGATGACAGCAGGAAGGACTGACAGAAGGCTGGCTCAGCTAAAGACAATAACTTCAAAAGAATAGAAATCAAGGGGGAAAAATGATGAAAGAATAATGATGGAAAGGAAGGACAGAGAACAGTTATCTTCCAGAGCCTCAGGTTTAGGAGACTGTAAATGAAGTAAAGCAAGGAGTAGAAAAAACACTAGGAAAATAGATTGAGAATTATAGAAGGATTGGCTTTGCGTGAAAAAGCAGTTCCTGAAGTTACAGCAAAAGTGGAGGGGAGTGAGAGGTGAGTGAGGAGATAAGGAAGGAGGATACTTAAGAGCATGATGATGATGATGACGATGATGGGGTGTGCGTATGTGCATGCATATGTGTTAGGAACAAGGAGACATCCTGACTGATTAAAACAAGGAAAAGTGGCATGGGGGATTCTGGCCTCTGTCAAAAGAAGAGGGAAAAAAAAAAACCATAGAGCATGAAAATGTCTCAATCCAGCCTTTATGACGCTAATTCCAACTTCCTGTCATAGTTCATCTTAGTATCTTCCAACCATTTTGCACGTAAAAAATTTATTGTCCCACTTAACACATTTAGTATACTGAAATACTGAAATTTTGGCTTTTAAAAAAGTAGGTGGGTCATACAATGGCATAAAAGGTCTAAGCACACAAAAAAATTACAATGTGATCCTGTAATATTTCTGGGGATGCAATGAATATCATAATACTTTTCGATTTTTTTTTTCTATAGAACATCAAACTCATGATGTAACATTTCAAAAATGTGGTTATTTAAGTGAAAGTAGAGGGGGAAAGTCTAGTATGGATTTGAATACCACCCCATTAAAGCAGTGGTTCTTAAATCTTTATTTTCAGTCAGGTACCCCTTTTAAAAACTAACAAAAACCATGGGGCATTCTTCACAGAAAAATGTACCATACATATAAAATTTTGCATGCTATTTCAAGGACATCAGTAAGTCCAACTCTAGACCTTTTGAGAGATAACCATGGCTAAGGCTATTTTGGAAATACATTAATTTAAATTAATGATGTTATCCACAGTCAAGGATAAAAACATACATTCAGTAAATTATCCATTGAGCTGTTCTTAACAGCAACGTGATTTACTTCCACTTACTCAATACATTACAAAGTCCCCCTCATGACTAGCACCATTCGGGAAGGCAGGCAAACTCTACTGACATAAGTCAGAAAGGAACTCATAACTAAAATAGCCAGTCATAGATCAATAAGAGATACATATATATAATTAATCAAATCCATATTTTTTAAAATGTAAAATGTTTACTGTGTTCTCCCATCTTCCCCAAACAACTGGAAATTCATTCACCATTTAACAATCCCAAGAAATTGAACACTAAATTTTCAGTAAGTCCCAAAATATGACAGTAAGAAATAAGTACTGGATGAAAAAGAAGGAAGCTTTGATTCTGGTCCCTGCCCTACCACTGATGAGCTGTCACCTTACGGCTTAAGCAGTTCATTTAATTTGACTAGCTTCAGTTTCCTCTAAACTTTTCCATGAAGTATGTAAAATTTCCACTTTCTATAATGAGGTGAATTAAACCACTAAGATGTCCTTTAAATCAACTAGCCCACTATGAGATAAAAGTAAAATGCACCATTCCAAAGAAAGATTATTAATGTCCTCCCCTAGGCCTCACAAAACCCACCCACCAAATCATGATCACCCAAAAGATACATATTCTGAAAACTCATATATTCATAATTAGTGTTCAGTCCCTAGAATAGAGAAGAACTAATCATCTGTTAGGTAAAGTTTTCATTCGGGCAGAAATAACAGCCACCCAGCTGAAGGGCTACCCAACTGATCAAGTCTAATCTTATTTTATAGACAAAGAAACAAGGGACAAATAAGTGACTTCACCTTAATGGCAGAGCTTGCACTTAAACCAAATTACCTCGCTGCCTGTCCAGTTGACCTTTCTCATACTCCAGCTACCTCTGCAGCAAAACACAATTAGAAACTGCCTCCGTCCCCATAATTAGGAACATAATTAGAAACTCTGTCCCCAGTGGTTACCCCTTGAGAAGCTGCTTTCCCCAGGGCTCTCCTGGTTCCTTCCTGCGGCTAAGATCTAAATACATTCTAGGTTTTCTCTTGAACATGAAATGATGTAGGTCTCTTGTCCTGAAGATTTTTTTTTCAATGTATATTCATTTGTGAAGGACGCAAAGGTAGATCTCACATCACAAAACTGATACAGACTCGCTGAACTTAATGAAACCCTCTGCTTGCATATCCCCAATTTATGCTCTTCTGATTCATTCCTTTGGTCTTTAAGCACACTCATTATCAGAATACTAGCTGTCAGGGGTCAGGAAGTGCCTTACACACGTTCACACAGTCCACAGCACATGACACAGTGCTCTGCCTATAATAAGCCCCCAATACATAGTTTAATGATTAATCCCTAAGGGTTTAAATTGTGAAATTACACGGTGACCTCTATTGTCTTTATAAGTTACCTTAGATGGCAACAACCTCCTCAATTTACTCTCTTTACTCACTCACTCCTTGCATTTAATACCAGCTACCTCCCAAAGTTGAGATATAAATTCTAGAAAGCCAACGTGGCACTCTCATATGCTCTTCAGCCAGGTGCTTTACATGGTCTTTTACCTTTACACAACCACGCAGAATAGGTATAATTACTTCTATATTTCTTTAGAGAAACTGTGGTTCAGACAGGCTGATCTGCCAGAGGCCATACAACTGTGGCCTGTGACATAGCTAAATTAAAAAAAAAAAAAAGATATGAATTACATGGTGCTACTATCAAAAAGTGTATTCTACATTATTCTGAGAGACAAGTTATAAAAGTTGTTGAGCTGAGCTGTAGAGGCAATATGCAAGAGAAATTCAAAATATGTACCTGAGTAATTGTAGAAGGCTTAACAAATGAAATGAGATTTGACTTGACTGAAAAGTAATAAAGAGGAGGCAAAAATAATATGAGAAAAGGCATATGCAGGGGTCAGTGGGGCAAAAAATCTAAATGTGGGCACTCATCAATATACTTTTAAAGACTATATAACTAAAGTTTTAAAAAATGGCTTTTTTCAAAAAAAAAATATCTTTTGTAGATTTATGTTCATGGACTCCTTTTCTCATTTAATAAGTAGAAAGTAAAACAGAAGTAGTATTAAATATTCTTTTTTTTTTTTTTTTTTTTTTTTTTTTTTTTGAGACAGAGTCTTGCTCTGTTGCCCAGGCTGGAATGCAGTGGCGCGATCTGGGCTCACTGCAAGCTCCGCCTCCTGGGTTCACGCCATTCTCCGGCCTCAGCCTCCCGAGTAGCTGGGACCACAGGTGCCCGCCACGGTGCCTGCCACTGCGCCCGGCTAATTTTTTTTTTTTTTTTTTGTATTTTTAGTAGAGATGGGGTTTCACCATGGTCTCAATCTCCTGACCTCGTGATCCGCCCACCTCGGCCTCCCAAAGTGCTGGGATTACAGGCATGAACCACCGTGCCCGGCCTAAATATTCTTTGGAAGGATAATTAGTAAAACTGCTTAGAAATGAGGAAAGCCAAATTAAGATTATGGAAGAGAAAAACCATAGAAATTTATATGTGATGATGATTTCTCCATAAAATATGCTGCTGTGTCTCATCATTCTATAATTCCATACCTTTTCCAAATTATTAATAAGGCATTCCCTAAGCTTTGGCCCTAGGATCCTATTTACATTCTACAGATATCTTCTATACACAAGGGCAACCAATCCTAATAGTCTACTATCGCTAGAAATCTAAGGCTTGGCCACCAGACAATTCACAGAACTTGAGCCTTGACCTAGTCATCGGATATTTCAGAGACTGAGTTTACTCCATCTGAAAAATGTTACCACCTACCTCACAATGATATAATACATATCATATACATAAAAGCATTTAAGAAATTCTCATACAAAACTAAAAAATCAGACCTTTATTCTATAAAATTATTTTATTGTTTCTATAAAAATATCCTTGGAAGAAAACTCTTAATGGCTGAAGTTTGTTATCACTATATGTTTACTGATAATTTTTGGTTTTACTGGCTATTTCTGTACCTATTAACCTCTTTTAGTTTTAAAATGACTTTAGGTGATAATAGGATCAAGAAGTACTACGATAAATATGTATCTAGCCATAGATACATAGTATCACAAAGTACCTTACCTTGGCTTGAACTCAGTGTTTTTTATTTGCTTAAGTGCCATGCAGATAAGTTTCAAGAGTACGTAACAAATTAAGAATGATCTGGTAGAACAAATCCAATGGGACTATTTTGGGGGGGAAAATGCCAAGTTGATGTTGAAGCTCATCTGGAAGAGTAAATGTGAAAGAATGACCAATAAAATAAACTAAGAATAATAATGGGGGAGTTGAACTACCAGATATCAAGATACCAGATATCTAATTCAATGAATTAGAATAGGACATCTGCAAACAATCCAATCAGTAGAACTATATTTACATGAATGTTATATATAGGAATTAACAGGAATTAAGTATATGGAAAAATATATAGGAATTTATACATTATATGTGGTTATAAATAGAAATTCAGTATATGCAGAAGTGTTTCAAATCAATGGGAAAAGGATGGGTTATTCAACACATTATACTGGAAACACTGGCAATTCATTTGGAGAAAAGGCTCTATCATATATACAGCATATCATATATAAATTCCTTATTGATTAATGATATGAACGTAAAGCAAAGAGAAAAACATAAAAATATAGGGACTTCGGGTAAGACAGATGTACAAATCTGTTACAAAAATTTCTGCCTGACTAGGCGCAGTGGCTCATGCCTACAAATCCCAGCACTTTGGGAGGCCAAGGTGGGAGGATCGCTTAAGGCCAGGAGTTCAAAACCAGCCTGTGCAAAAAGCAAGACCCTGTCTCCACATACACACAAAAAATTTTCAATTAGCTGGGCACAGTAACATGCACCTGTAGTCCTAGCTACTCAGGAGGTTGAGATGGGAGGATCAACTGAGCCCAGAAGTTTGAGGCTGCTGTGAGCTATGATTGTGCCAATGAACTCTAGCCTGAACAACAGAGCGAGGCATTGTCTCTTTAAAAAAGGTTCTCCCTGATTAAATATACCACAAATGAGCATAAAATATGTGAGGAAAATATATGCAAGGGGTTAGTTAATATATACAATAAAGAGTTCCTGGCCAGGCGTGGTGGCTTACGCCTGTAATCCTAGAATTTTGGAAGGCCAAGGTGGGTGGATCACCTGAAGTCAGGAGTTCAAGACCAGTCTAGCCAATATTATGAAACCCCATCTCTTCTAAAAAATACAAAAATTAGCCAGATGTGGTGGCACGCACCTGTAATCTCAGCTACTCGGGAGGCTGAGGCAGGAGAACCACTTGAACCCAGGAGGCGGAGGTTGAAGTGAGCCAAGATTGTGCCATTGCACTCCAGCCTGGGTGACAAGAGCAAAACTTGTCTTAAAAAAAAAAAAAAAGGAGTTCCTACAAACTAGTGAGAAAAAAACTCCTCAGAAAAAGAAAGTGAGCGGGCTGGGCGCGGTGGCTCACGCCTGTTAATCCCAGCACTTTGGGAGGCCAAGGCGGGCAGATCACGAGGTCAGGAGATCGAGACCACGGTGAAACCCCGTCTCTACTAAAAATACAAAAAATTAGCCGGACGTGGTGGCGGGCGCCTGTAGTCCCAGCTACTTGGAGAGGCTGAGGCAGGAGAATGGCGGGAACCCGGGAGGCGGAGCTTGCAGTGAGCCGAGATTGCGCCACTGCACTCCAGCCTGGGTGACAGAGCAAGACTCCGTCTCAAAAAAAAAAGAAAAAGAAAGTAAGCAATAAATGGGCCAGGTCAATAAACACAAGTCAAAGGTGTGGTGGAGGAAAGGGGGAAAAAAAATGTTGCTATGTACACCATACTTCTGAGAATATGGCCTATAGAAACATTAACACTAATGTGCAACAATATATGAATGAGATTGTTCAGTGTGTTACCGTATGTAATGACAAAAAATTGTAGATGTACATAAGGGAATGGTTATGATGTATCCAAACAATGGAATAGTATGCTACAGATACAGAATTAGAAGACCTACATGTATGAAAAGATAACTATGACACATGAAATAGAAAAAAACAACTAAAATATAATATAGCAATGGTCCTATATCGTATCACTATGCGACTGGCATTAAAAAGTGCATGCTTTTTAAAGTGATTACTTCTAGGGAGTGATAGTAGGAAAGAGAGAAGTTGACTTTTCAATTCAAACTTTATATACTTCTATGCTACAATGACTGTATATTATTTTTATAATAAAAATGACTTGTGCCTGTAGTATCTGATATGGTGTCTCTGCTTTCTACCTCTGGCTCCTCAAACCATGTTCTACTTCTGTCCACTAGGGTTTTCATCATCTCACCTGCTAAAATATACAATGTAGTAGCTCTGTACAGAAAAAATCTACTTGTATATTTAGTCCTTAACATGACGGCAATTTACCCTTCAAGATCCACCTCTTCCTTGCAAACTCCCATAAACAGACTGAGAATCCCTGACATAAACACTCTTGTTTTCTCACATGCATGGCCATGGCTCATCTAGTTCCATGTTTCATGCAAAAGCCACTACTTTCATGAAAATTACACTTTAATTTATTGCGCTAAGATTTATGATTATTAACAGAAGGAAGCCATGGCTTCTTGGTAATGCATGAATCACAGAGGCCAACTCCAGCAATGTATGATGAAAGACTCTTAGATTCATTTCACAAAGATTTACTGAGAGCCTCTGAGGTAATTACCAACAGAATAAAGCACATATAAAGTTACATGCATACTTTTCATGCCCTCACCGGAGAATCCCACAAGCTTTCCACACCAAATGCCTCCAATTCACCAGCCAGTTAGGTTAGTAGATAAGACATGGACTCTCCTGCAACACAATCTGAGTTTGAAGCCAGGCCTTGCCACTGCATAACCTCAAGTGAATCACTCAACTTCTCTCTATGCCTAGTTTCCTCATCCATAAAATAATAGTATCTGCCTAACAAGGATGTTAGGAGAACTAAGAATTAAATGAGCCAATACACATAAGGTACATGTAATGACTGGCACATATGAAAGCACACAGTCCGTGGGTCTCTGACAGTCACTAAAATGCCAACTTCTTTTTCTCATGTGATACCAGGACATTTACAAACACAAATTACTCTCTAGCTATCACATATTCATTCATGAAAGGAAGGCGAGAAATGCCAACTGTGTGACACTAAGCTAGGTACTGAAATAAACAGACTCAAGAATGTGGTGAGACATAAGGTTAGAAAAGCAGGTAACTCATTTAGAACCATGTCTAACATTTCACTTGATCTTGAAATATAAGAGCCACTGAAGGAATTTAAGCATTGGAGAAACATATCATACTTTTAAAACTTACTCTGACCCCAGAACAGAAAATGGATTGTGGAGGCAAGATTGAAAGGAAAGCAGTTAGAAGACTGTAGTACAAATACATGTAAGAAATTCTACAGTGATCTAAGGGCAATGGAGATAGAGAAAGGAATATTTAAAAAACATTAAAAGATATTACAGCCGGGCGCGGTGGCTCACGCTTGTAATCCCAGCACTTTGGGAGGCCGAGGCGGGCGGATCATGAGGTCAGGAGATCGAGACCATGGTGAAACCCCGTCTCTACTAAAAAATAGAAAAAATTAGCCGGGCGTGGTGGCGGGCGCCTGTAGTCCCAGCTACTCGGAGAGGCTGAGTCAGGAGAATGGCGTGAACCTGGGAGGGGGAGCTTGCAGTGAGCCGAGATTGCGCCACTGCACTCCAGCCTGGGCGACAGAGCGAGACTCCGTCTCAAAAAAAAAAAAAAAAAAAAGATATTACAGTCAGACCTTCATATCCTTGGGTTATGCATCCATGGATTCAACCAAACACAAATTGAAAATATTTGAAAAAAATTAAAAATACAGTATTTAACTACTATTTACATAGTATTTGGTATCTAGATTACTTACAATCTAGATTCCTTTTCATGTAATGGTAATTAAAAAAAGTAATCTAGAGATGATTTAAAAGTATACAGGAAGATATGCATAGATTATATGCAAATACAATGACATTTTATATCAGGGATTTAAGCATCAGCAGATGCTTGACGGAGGGCGGTACCAGAGCCGAAACCCAAGGAAACGAGGGACAAGTGTACAAGGTAAAATCATGAATCCTTGATATCTGAATGAACGGAGGAGATGAGAGAAAGGACAGTCCTCAGATTTTCTGCCAAGAAAGAAAGGGTAGATGGTGATGCCATGAACAAACAGGAAATACTTTCCAGGAAACTAAGAGAAGTCTGCTGGTCAGAATCTTATTTCTCTTACTCCTTTCATTCAGTACAAAATTACAACAGTCCATAGAGGAACTCTGCTTCCTCCTCCTAAGTAGAAACTGTCACCAAAAATTTTATTTTATTAAAGACTGCCTAGATACGATCTTGGATCTTCAGAGTTTTTCAGGTCAAATTACAGCATGTTCTTGGCACTGAGGACACAAAGATGAGTGACAGACTGTTTTCAGATAGCTTTCATTCTAACAGATGTGATGAACAGTACGATAAGATGAAATGAAAAAAAGAGACAGAGAAATTAAGTTTCTAGGAGACCACAACCACTGTGACTGCAGCTGAGCAAGTACTATAGCACCAGAAATGAGTAAGAAGGAACAGACGTGAGAGTCAACACATTAATAGAACATGGAGATTAATTAAATCTTAGGAAGGCAAAACATAGGAACCTGAATGAGTGCTATGACTCTAACCTAGACACTGTTCATGAATATAGACACATTTGGTCAGAGATTCCTTTAAGACATACAGATAGAGGCTGGGTACAGTGGCTCACGCCTGTAATCCCACCATCTTGGGAGACTGAGGTGGGCAGATCACCTGAGCCCAGGAGTTCAAGACCAGCCTGGGCAACATGGAGAAATCGTTTCTACAAAAAAAAAAAACACACAAAAATTAGCTAGGCATAGTGGTACACGCCTGTAGTCCTAGGTACTCAGGGGGCTGAGGAAGATGGATTGCTTGAGCCCGGGAGGCGGAGGTTGCAGTGAGCCAAGATCATGCCACTGTACTCCAGCCTGAGCGGCAGAGCAAGACCCTGTCTCAAAAAATCAAACAAACAAAAAACAACCCAGACATACAGATAGAAATCCACAGAAAACAGTTGGATAATCAGGTTTACAGGAATGTTTACCAACATTAAAACACATGAAGTGATTCAAGACCTAGATCGCTTATCGAAAATGAAGAATGAGAAGGCAGCCAATGAAGGAACTCTTAATACTCAATTGAGAGGGAGGCTGAAAACAAGTATTTACCTTCCTCATAGAATCCTTACATAGAATTGAGATTCACATATCATACAATTTGACAGCCATATGTTAGAGGTCATTTGGTCTTGTCCATCATTTTACAGATGAAAATTTAAGTGAGATTCCAAAGTTCACATGGCTGATTAGTGGAGTTTTCGCTCTGGTGTTCTCTAGGTTGCTTCCACGGCACTCTCCCCTTTCCACTCTCTGTCCTCTAAATCTTCTCAGGACCTCATGGAAGTGGTATTCCCAAGGTAACTAAAGCAGGGTGATTTTGAAGTTGAATGTACACAAAAACTGCCAATAAAGTGCCTCTAAATATAAATATACACACACACATATTTATTTGTTTATTTTTCTTGGGGGACAGAGTCTCGTTCTGTTGCCCAGGCTGGAGTGCAGTAGCGTGATCTTGGCTCACTGCAACCTCTGCCTCCCGGGTTCAAGCAATTCTCCTGCCTCAGCATCCCCAGCAGCTGGGACTACAGGCACACACCATCATGCCCGGCTAATTGTTTTGCATTTTAGTAGACACGGGGTTTCACCGTGTTACCCAGGCTGGTCTTGAACTCCTGAGCTCAAGCAATCCACCCACCTCGGCCTCCCAAAGTGCTGGGATTACAGGCATGAGCTACCGTGCCCAGCCTTTTTTTTTTTTTTTTTTCCCAGACGGAGTCTTGTTCTGTTGCCCAGGCTGGAGTGCAGTGGCATGATCTCAGCTCACTGCAACCTCCGCCTCCTGGGTTCAAGAGATTCTCCTGCCTCAGCCTCCCAAGTACCTGGGAATTACAAGTGCCTGCCACCATGCCCGGCTAATTTTTGTATTTTTAGAAGAGCTGCGGTTTCACCATGTTGGCCAGGCTGGTCTCGAACTCCCAACCTCAGGTGATCCGCCCACCTTGGCCTCCCAAAGTGCTGGGATTACAGGCCTGAGTCACCATGCCCAGCCCCTCTAAAAATATTAATGCCTTGTCCAGATCACGATTTTTCGAGTTTAAGTGAGGTTAACCATCATTAACATCTACTCAGATACTTCTGAATAAGAGTTAATGTTAAAACCAATTATTCTGATTAGGTTTAATGTTTGCATTTCAGAATGTCCTAATATACATAGTTAAAGCCTAGCAGTTAGTTCATTTTCTGCTTAACAAAGAGAAAGTTTCTGTTTACTACAATTTTTACTTCCAATGGGAAACCTGAAGGCTAGGCTAGTCTTCCTTTAATAATAAACACCTGGATACTGTCCTCTTAACATTCCGTGAATGCCGATTTGGGGAGGTGAGAAAGGTATATTCAGGCTCTAAAGCATACATCACAACATGATGCTATCAACTTTAAGTCACACATGATAATCTCAAATTGCTAAAAATAATAGCTCCAGACCAAAATGATGTAACTGGCATATCAAGCCTTTATTGCATATTCTCATGTAGCATATACTGTTTTCTGTCTATATTGTAAAATATATTAGTGCCTTACCTCTTCAACTAAACTAAGGGCTCCAGAAGTTTATTTTATGATATATTTTACAATATCCAGTCCAGTGCCTGGTACATACTAGGCACTCAAATATTTAATAAAATTATTTATTTATGAAAAAAAGGAACATACTCTCTAACCCACTGATTCTCAGCTTGGAACAGGTAGATTAAAACAACAGGAACATCCTTGCTTCTTCCCCTTTTAAAAAACACTGTCACTAGGAGACACTGATGCTGACAAGTGTTCTCTCATGTGTCCTGGGACAGAAAAAAAGATTTAGAACTATTTATCTGGTATAAAACTAATTTTACAGATAAAGAAGTCAGGTTCACGTAAATTAAACAATTTGTTCACACCTGTTTAACATTATTTGCAAATTATAATCACCTACCTAGTGTTGACTGGTTTCAGGTTCCTAACTAAAAAGATGTTTGAAGACCTGCCTGAAATCAGAAAACCAGATGGCCTTTTAAGGTTTATGTCCTCATAATCCTAATCGCTCTCCCATACAGATAGATCATTTATCTCTAAATGACATCAAATGCAAGATGTTTGAACATTTTAATACTATCATTGACATAAAATAGGGTACCAATTAATGAAAACTGTTGCCTAGGGATAATGTTCTTAAATGCAATCCAAACCATCAAGTTCGGTTTCTTTCTTCACATAAAATCCTCAACTGAATGTGAGAAATATTGCAAGGGAGAATTTTTAAAAGTAAACTTGTGGCATTAAGTAATTTCAATTTTAATTAGTATCTATAAAGATGTGAAACACTAATGTAGAACACTAGTTTTTGTTTTAAATTAAAAATGCCTTTATAACTTTTAATCAATATTTTGGAAGTATTCTGAATCAAATTGAGATCTAAAAATTTATTCCACATTTAAAAATATATAAAGAAAAGGAAAATATAGGATACAGAAATGTATGTATAATATAATCTTAACAACATAAAGAATAGAAATGCATAGACAAAAACTGAAAAAATAAGGCAAAGATAAATTATGTTATCTCAAGGTAAGAAAATCATGAGTGACTTTTTTCCCTTTTATTACATTAATATATTACTTTGACATTGTGAAAAGGTGATTTGAAAGATTTCAAAACGGGGAATTTTTTTATATTTATATGGCTTAGAAACATTCAAAACAAATTCACAACAGACTTTTAATGTGAGACAAATTCACAATTTAAAGTCATTCAGATCAAAATGCCTTGGTGAAAATAACATTCAAGCTTACTTAAAAACAAACAAAAAAAAAGAAAAACAGGGGTTTTCCAGGTGCGTACACTTTTGCCATCAATCGATATTTTTCCTATAAATGTTTCAATATGCCAGTACATATAGATACATGTACACACACACACACACAAAATTAAGACTTTCAAAATTTCAAAGAAATCAGTGCTAAATTTCCAATAAAAAAACACTACTTAAAATATGAAATCATTTCACTGAATCTGACTAAACATTTAAATTCTAGTTACCAGATGTACATTCAGAAAGTACACCACCTAGGCTATGGAGAATAAACCACTTCCTTCAATAGCACTGTTGCACTGACTGTGATTTATTTGTTATGAATTATTTTCTCACTTTAAAGCAGCTTTATAGCATAACTTGCCTCATCAAATCCATTATAAAGCATCCATCCTCCTATCACACTAGAAGAAAACAACCTAAAAGATTCACTGAGACCAGATTTCAATTTTATGTAAATAACACTGAACCAGCAATTTTTTAAAACAAAGACATTTAAATAAACAAATTCAACCTACATATTACATTGGATTATATACCTTGAGGTAGTATATGCAAAATTTATAATCTAATACATGCAATGAATTTAAATTATCATATTATGACCATCCTATAGCACTAAAAATTCTTGTTACTGATAATTTTCCTTTAAAAAGGAGATTTATATTTTATTCAAAAATATTATTACTGTGACTGAAAACTCTGTTGGACTAGAAATAGGATAGCCTACAAAACAAGGCCTTTTTACTTTATAGAATGAAAACAGTATACAACCTTTAAAAAATAACAAGGAAAAAAACCCACACTACACAAATACATTGGTATTTTTTACCATTCTGCCCTAGGATTTCTCTTTCATTTATCCCAAACTCTCTCTGAGAGATCTCATTTATATCCCCATCCCTGGAACTACCTACCCTTGAGTCCCTCCCTAATAAATCACATTAATTCTTCTGTCCTAAGCTTAGGCATATTATTTATAAGCAAAGCTAAGAATGTATATTTGAGAAATACCTCCTCAGCAATGCAGAATAATCTAAATTGAGTAAGTACCAACCACGCACCAAGAAATGCTACAATGACTTAATATATGCTATAACAGCTCATTTAGCATTGCAACCACCAGAAAAAATAAGAACTATAACCCTACTTTTGCAAATGAGGAAACTGTGGCATAGTGTTAAGTAATTTGCTAAAGGCCACACAGCTAGTAGTTGGTTCAGTTGAAATCTAAATCCAAGCAGTCTAACACAAGTACCAGTGCTCTTCTAAATTAATGTGGAAACTAGCAGTGAGAATCAACTCTAGTCATAAAAATCAGAAAAATAGTGCACATTTGGAGACAAGAAAAAGTTCAGGAGAAAAAAACTTCATAGTATGCATGAGCTGAAATAAGGAAAAAAAGGTTTGTAAGGACCTTACTGAAAACTTCAAGGGTTCTAGAAACAGAGACGATAAATGAAAATTAAACTGTATTAATCAAATTTAAAAGGCATCAAAATTTATTAATATTCTGTATATTTAGGTGCTACACACTGTTTTCAGTGACAATAAAATACACGTACACAGGCCTTCGTAGATTCAGCATAATCCTTATTTCAACCTAGTCTTCAACTTCTTTAACACATTTTACCTTTGGGATTTTCAGAAACATGACCTTAAAGACAGGGAGAGGTTACTCCATTTGAATAATCCTAAAAAAAATTCTAGTTTTAAAAAAGATATACAATAAGATCATTGTATATCTCCAGATATAATACATTATTTCCAAACACCATTTTGAATTCATGTGTGTGAGCAAGATGGCTTAAGAAGACTTAGTAATGGCACCAATATCCAGAAATAACTCCATAGTAACAAATATAATGAATTTTAAAGCAATCAGTAAAGGAAAAGGAAATTAATATTATTTAGGGACTGCTATGTAGATGTATAACTATTGTAGCCTGATCTAACTTGACAGTGTATTATTGGGGGAAAAGGAAAATGAAAAATATGCCTTTTATTTACAAAAGCATAATCAAAAATCCCTGTATGTATGTGTCTATTTTTATAAATGGTTATGTGAAAGAATATACATCAGATTGTTAAAATGGCTAAATGGAGAAATGGGCAACAGGTAAAAGGGCCTACATAAAAACATTATGAATGATTAAAAAAAACCCTCACAATAATCCACTTTTTAACAGCATTTGCTCTTTAAGTGGTAATAAA
Organism: Symphalangus syndactylus; assembly: GCF_028878055.3. NCBI lineage: Eukaryota > Metazoa > Chordata > Mammalia > Primates > Hylobatidae > Symphalangus > Symphalangus syndactylus. The sequence continues at coordinate 112,827,004 of NC_072424.2, forward strand.
AGAACACTATTTCTTTGAACTAGGTTCAATGATCATTTCCTGGGCATTTTCCATGAGCAAGACCTTATGACAACTGCATCACATGGGTTATTTTACTTCTCAGAAACTTGTAAGGTAGACATTATTTTCTCATGGATAAATGGTATTTTTGGCAATGCCAACCTATAACAGCATTTTCAATGCACTAGGGACACAATTTTCAGGGACACAAGGTAATTGCCATAAACAGGCCCAACAAAAACTGCATAATTTATCTTTTATCCACTGTCAATGAATGAAAACTTCAATACAAATACAAAATCCTTCAGTGGAGTATAATTATCCTTTATGAAATAACACTATCAATGCTATTATGAGTAATAATTAAATTTAAGAATTAATATAATCTTTCTGAAGAAGTGGGCTAAAAGTACTATATGTACACTATGTACTCAAAGTCTTAAAAATGCCCATCCCTTTTCATCCAGCAATTCACTCTAAAATCATATCTTTTATATAATAAATTGAAAGACTTAAGTTCCTATAATAACCAGACAGCTAGACAATGGAATACTATGAAATCTAAATTTATCAGTATTAAGAAAGGGTCTATGTGTGGTTGTCAGAAACTAGAGGGAAGGCAAAATGAAGAGTTGTTTAATGTTGCACATGATTAAGTTAAAATGGGCTTTTTCAAAAAGGCAGATGACCACTTAAAAAAAAAGGACTAATATACTCTAATATGTAGAAACACACACAGAGTATAAAAATGAAGACTTCAGTATTAGAAACATATTGCTGTGAATGCTGGTTCTATCATTTACTGGTTTTGTGGTCTTGGGGAAGATGTTTACACATTCTGGAGCTTCAGATCCTCCAACTATAAAACTAGGATAAAAATAATCCCTACTCTATATGATTATTATGAATATTAAATGTTAGCAGATATAAAGAATTTAGTACATTTGGTGTAAAGTACTCATTAATATTGCCTACAATTACTGCTTAAATGCATCAAAATGCCACATAATTCTAGATTCCATAGGATTAAGCACGCGCTTTCTCTTAAATTGGTTCTCAATAAACAATATTATTTAAGCTGGTACTTACAATGGCACCAAGCTGGCAAATATTAATAAACTAAACTATACAGTATTTTAAATCAAACAGAATTGTTGTTTTACAATCCAAAGACCACAAAGTCATCTGAAATTTAAACAGACTAGCAAATGACTTCATTTCTTAGGACTGCTAATTTGCAGGATTTAGAAACTGATACCAATTCTCTATACATGAATGACAAGTCTCTTGGTTAAATAATACTAGCAGGAAAAAAAACCTAATTTTTAAATACCCTACTAATGATAAAGCTGGTTTCCTTGACAATGGATTCAATTTTATCCCTAAGATACTTATCACTTAACAAGATTAAACTGTTACAGAATAGAAGTTTGTTGCAAGAAAAGTAATGTATAACAATGAAAAGGGCACTAGAGATTCAAAGAACTCTGTTCAAATTACAATTCGCCTCTTAACACCCACGTAAAATTAGGCAATTTATTTATTTTATATGAGCCTCACCTTAAAGGTTCTTATAATGAACAAATAAAACATATACAAAGCCTGACACATAGCTGATATTCAAAATGTTAATTCACCTCCCTATCTCCCCTTGAGAGGTAGCTCCCAGAACAGAAAGCTTTACAGACAACCAAGAAAAAGCAGCAGATACCATATTCAGACTGAAAGCAGTTGGCCATATAGGTACTTCTATTAAATCAGAGACCTAGCCCCTTACGAGCTACTCTAAAACTGGAGGGGAAAGTTTGTACCTTAGTTTTATGTCCCCTATGCCTAGCACGTTTTTCTAATTTAAAAAAAGGAATGTGCAATAAATGCTGGCTAAGCTGAATTTTATTTGTCCTCTCCTTCCATTCTATTCTTTGGCTAAAGTACTTAGTAATACCTAGCACATAAAAAGCACTCAAAAATTATTTTTTACTAAAAGATGTATAATTGCCTTAGAATAAAACAAGAAAGTACATACGAAGATATATAATGTGATGAGAATTTGTAAGGTTAAAAAAAAAGCAAGGTAATTAATGTCAAAAGAAAACTCTATATTTAACATTCATGTAATTCATAGATGGTACCAGCTGTTCATGAAGATACACTGTTTTGAGAGTCTAAAGCAAATTATTTTTAAATTAAGCAATTAGTGTTTCAGTTTTTCCAGTGTAGGTGTACATACAAAGAGAATCTTAAAACATAGCTGAGAACATTCTGAACTACAGTTTTTTCACTGAAATAAACCACTTCCTTTACAAAGCCCACATAATTTTAAGCAGAAAGCCAATTAATTCTGAAGTTACCTGTATAAGTATAAAATTCTCCTAATTGTCTAAATAAAAATACTCAGTGATGAATAAATTAGTGAAAAAAATTTTCAATGAAAAATATATTTAAAAGGGAAAACCAAAAAAGATGCATTAAATATGACTTAACAATCTATTAAAAAGGATTAAAATAAAAGATGCATTTTAAGTGCATTATTGAAAAGTTCATATAGATTTAGTAGTATTCATAATATCTCATATTTCTTTGTAACATAAACTTTTCAAATTAATCACAGGATTTATTTCCAGGATAAGGATAAAATCTCATAATACATTTGACCTAAGCAGGAAAAAAAAAAAAAAAGAGGTTGCATCTCCTCATAAAAATCAAATGTTACTATGTTTCCCATTTACTGATGAGATACATAGTGATGATGTCTAAGAGAAAGACAAATACAGCAAAATAAACAAGTAAAAAAAAAAATCTTACGGAAATTGTTTATGGCTCTTCTTTATCTTTTTTTTTTTTTAAACTTCTTGAAGTTCCCTACTGAAGAATAGGGAACAACCTGCCATTAAGAACCAAAAGTGGCCAGGCACACTGGCTCACACCTGTAATCCCAGCACTTTGGGAGGCCGAGGCGGGCAGATTACAAGGTCAGGAGATCGAGACTATCCTGGCTAACATGGTGAAACCCCGTCTCTTCTAAAAACACAAAAACTTAGCCAGGCGTGGTGGCAGGCGCCTGTAGTCCCAGCTACTCGGGAGGCTGAGGCAGGAGAATGGCATGAACCCCAGAGGCGGAGCTTGCAGTGAGCCGATTTCGCACCACTGCACTCTAGCCTGGGCAACAGAGCAAGACTCCATCTCAAAAACAACAACAACAACAACAACAACAACAACAAAAAGAACCAAAAGTATGATAATCATCACCTGAGTTATAAATAATATTAGATATTCACATACAGATATACTACGTAAAGTTTAACAGATTAACACTATGAAATGGCAAAACAATGCTAGAAAGAATATTACCTCATCATATAAAATTAGGCTTTACTTTCTAAATAAAAGCTTTACTTGAAGGGAAAACTAGATAAAATTCAAAAGAAAAGGAAAATGATATATAATAGGTTTCTAACCAGTACAGGTAGACCACTATTACTTAAAGCACACCTTGTCAAAAATAGGAGCTCAATTATAAATTTACTTCTTCAAACCAAGCAATACTTTTAAACAATCAATTCCCTTAATGATCTGATTAGTATAAACATTTATCAGCTACTTTATTTGTGAGGCAATGGAAATATCAATTTTGAAAACTGTAAAAAATGTTCAATTTAAATTATACATGATACTTTTTCCAGATTTTTAGACCAACTATTTTTCTCAATGCTTTTTTTTAACATTAACTATTTTTTCAATGAAATAAAATTAATCCAGTGGTAGAAAATGCCTCAATAGGAATCATAAGAGTGAAATCTCGCTCCACATAATATATACTCTGTTGAAAGCTATCTTCCAGTTGACTAATTATAAAATTTTAATCCATAAATAATATTTTTCTGAGAAGAGGGTCCCTTAAAACAATAATGATGGGCCAGGCACAGTGGCTCACGCCTGTAATCCCAGCACTTTGGGAGGCCGAGGCGGGCGGATCACGAGGTCAGGAGATCGAGACCATCCTGGCTAACACGGTGAAACTCCGTCTCTACTAAAAATACAAAAAATTAGCCAGGCGTGGTGGCAGGTGCCTGTAGTCCCAGCTACACCGGAGGCTGAGGCAGGAGAATGGCGTGAACCCAGGAGGCAGAGCTTGCAGTGAGCCGAGATCACACTACTACAGTCAAGCCTCGGTGACAGAGTGAGACTCCGTCTCAAAACAAACAAACAAACAAAAAAACAAGAACGATGTATGAATTTTAATTTCTGAATTTTCCTGTGGAAGAGTATGTGTTACTCAGTTTTATATTCTTGGGGATTTTTTTTTCTTGGTAGGTTTAAGGTGGCAAGGGAAATAACATCAGAAAACTAAGATTATTCCACAATTTTATTCCCCAAATATGCGCCTTTTTAGCAGTTCATTCATGGGAATGTATAACATAATTATAAAATAACATTTTAAGGTTATATGTATTTGCTGTTAACAAAGGAATGAACTAAAATGTTGCCTAAATTAAGATATGTTAACATTTAATGTATTATTTTAGAAGTTAGTTCTAATTTATTACCAGAAGAGGCTAATTTTATGTAAATACTAAGAAGTTCACATTCTAAAACTATAAATATATTAAAATACTGAAAATTTCTCTGAATGGGGGAAAAAGAGAAATCTTCTGGAATGTTTAGTGGTATCAAGTTGACATGATACTGGAACCATTATACGTAAGCTCCTAAATCTTTAGGACAAGGCCTGCTGTATCACATACTAAGAAAGAAATTATCACAAGCCTCTTAGATCAGTCTAGTTTCACAGTTGTAAAGGGGGTATCTAATCTAACAAGTGCCCTTGGAAAAATACATCCAGTTTAAGAGCCAAAGCAAAGATGTTTCTATCCCATTCTTCTTCCAAACAACACCCATCCCATTTTCCCGAGAGCAAGAAAAACAGAAAACTGTACTTTCAAAAAAGTAGGAAACAGTCATAACACCAAAGCACAAACTACGAAGAACATCTTACCAAACAGAAATGTGGATCAAACTGAGAGCACATGAGAAACATAGGACTCCAGATTCTGTCCAGAAGCCAGAGTTCTCCAAAGTTGGAAGCGTGACCTCTGAAGGACCCAACAAAAGAGTCATCAAGAAAATAGCAACAGTGAAGGCTAAGGAAGAATCTCAGAACCCATCCACACCAAGCAAGGAAATCATAAAAACCTTCTAAAGAGAATTTCACTTAGCCTTTCACTGCTTCTGTTTTGCCTCAAAGAGACAAAATTGACAATGCTGAGAAAACTGCTGCAACATGACCTAAGGATAAACAGCAAGTTCAAGAGTACAAGGTGGTCCGAGCTCAGTCACCACACCCCTCCCATTATTCTTTATAAAATGCTGTCAAAAAATAAATCCCTCCCTTTTCAAATATTCAAAGAGGGCATGACATAGAATCTACAGGTAGATACTCTAAGAATAAATATGGAGGAATACAAGGTAGATGAAGAATATGTAACAGTTGAATGTAAAAAGAAAGAGACAGGGTTTTTAAAGTTTTATGATATCAAATATAGCAAAGAAAATACAGTCTCGACAGAAGAGCTTAAAAGAAAGACAGAGGATAAAATAAAGATGATAAAAACAAATAGGAGGAAAAATTGAAAAGTAAGCCAGCAGGGCTCAGGAGAAGAACAGAGGGAGAGTGGGAAACTCCTGTAGAAATAAAAGCCACACTGGAGGTGGCAGAATCGAGGTTAGCTAGTTAGCAACACGCAACAATAAAAAACAGTAGAGCAACAGCTGCAAAGTCCTCCAGGAAAGAAAGAGTAAGGCTAAACTATTCTTTTCAATTTGTCATGCAAATACAGGCCACAAAATCACTTTTAAAATAACTAATAAACTGTTTTTAAAAACTGTTTAATAAATTGTTTAAAAAAATAATTGTTTAAAAGCTAATAAATTCAGTTAACAGAAGTTTAAATACACTATCAAAGGTGTAAAGGTGAACACCTTACCTAAGAATTTAAAATATTAAAATTAATGAGAAATAGAAAAGGGGTAAATTGTAAATGTACACATCTCCATTTTTAACAGTGAGAGATCAATATACATTGTTTAAAGTCGGTGAATTAAAAAAGTTAAAGTATGTTATTACATGATAAAAGTAAACTATAAAATTTCCAAGTTATCAAAGAATACACAAAGATAAAAACAAACACAAATCGTATCAAAATATGTAAATATAAAAGACAACTTTTTAAAAAATGACAGACATTATTATCTGGTCTATTAATAACATAAATGAGAAAAACCCATCTATTAAAGACTCTCTATCCAAACCCAAGTATATACAAGTACAGGAAATACAACTAAACCAAAGTGACTCAAAACATTGAAAGCAAAAGAAGGGATGAATAAAACTTAGAGAAAGCAGAAATCATGATATTAATGCTAAACTGAATTTAAGGCAAAAATTGAAAAACTAGCAAAAAGAGAAATTTAATGAAAAATTGAAATGCATAGAAAGATCATGTATCTTAATATATCAAATTTTAGAGAGTAAACTCTCCAGGCAATATGAAATAAAAATGCAGGAGTGTTATATATTAACTTACCACACTCAGCCTATCGCCAATCAAAAACAAACAAAAAAAAAAACAGATTATAAGAATAATGAACAGGTCGGGTGCGGTGGCTCACACCTATAATCCTAGCACTTTGGGAGGCCAAGACGGGTAGATTGCTTGAGCCCAGGAGTTCGAGACCAGCATAGGTAACGTGGCAAGACCCCATCTCTACTAAAATTACAAAAAGTAGCCAGGTGTGATTGCAAGCACCTGTAATTCCAGATATTCGGAGACTGAGGCCAGAGAACAGCTTGAACCCAGGAGGCGGAGGTTGCAGTGAGCCGAGATTGCGCCACTGCACTCCAGCCTGGGCGACAGAGTGAGACTCTATCTCAAAAAAAAAAAAAAAAAAATAGCTAACATAAAAGTATTGTATTTTGTATTCTGCAAACAGAACAGTATTGTTGACAAATGCCTATGAAACTACAGAGAACTACATTGGGCCACAAACTCAATAAACAGAGTACAGACCAGATACTCTGATAAACAGTATAATAAAACCAGTAATCATAACAAAAATAACAAAACTCCCCAGCAACCAAAATTCTAAAACTCTCTTGGATTCTTGGCTTAAAAACGAAATGAAAATTAAAATTGTGGATTATCCAGAAAATAACAGTAATTCTAAAAGAACCCATCAGCCACCGCAAAAGTAGTATTCATAGGAAAATAAGATATAATTAAGAAGAAAGTGGGAATGATGCATATCAACTTTAAAATATTAGGAAGGAACAAGCAAAGGATGAGGCCAGATTCCAATCTAACAGTTTATTTAAACAGAGATCTGAAATTTACATGGCAAAATGTTAGCTTATTAAAACCAAGTGCTAGTTCCATGAGTGTTAATTACATTATTTTCTGCATTTTTCTGTTGGAAATTCCATAAATAAAAACTAATTTTTTTTTTTTTTTTTTTGAGACAGTCTCACGCTGTTGCCCGGGCTGGAGTGCATTAGCACAATGTTGGCTCACTGCAACCTGTCCCCATGCTCAAGCAATCTTCCCACCTCAGCCTCCCAAGTAGCTGGGATCAAAGATGCGTGCCACCATACCTGACTAATTTTTTTTTTATTTTTGGTAGAGATGGGGTTTCACTATGTTGCCCAGTCTGGTCTTAAACTCCTGAGCTCAAGCAATCCACCTGCCTCGGCCTCCTAAGTGCTGGGAATACAGGCATGAGCCACTGCGCCTGGCCATAAAATCTTTTAAGATGAATTAAAAATGCATGTATGTTAAATATTCTACTCAGAAGGGTAGGAAATGAAAAGCAAAAAACATAAGGAAAATACATTAAGTCATACCTAAAGTAATGAATTAAATCAGGAGAACTAATTACAGATCTTGGAACCAAAATTTAGGGAAGAAAAAAACAAATTGCAAGGTAATAAAAAAAAAAAATGCGGGGCAGAGAGAAAGGGAAGACTAGAGGAGAGAAAACCATACTGAAAATGAGAATGGAGAAGTAACTACAGACACAGAAAAATCTAAAAGAATAAGACAATGTTTGGTACAACGCACAACAAATACATTTGTCACCTTGGATGAAATGGACGTTTTTCTAAGAAAATTAAAACTTTCAAATTTGACCCCAGAATCTTCAAAAAGATAAATCCTATTATAAATCATTTCAATGCTACTGAATTATTTGAATATAAAATCATTCTAAATTTTTTGTAAAACCATCACAAGAAAAACCAAAATCCAAAGAGCATACACACACACGAATGCAAGTAATTTTATGAATAGATGAAACCATCTTAAATAAAATGTTAGCAAATAAAATCCATCACATTAAAATAATAATCCACCATGACCAGCTGGAGATGGTTCTTCATCATAAGACTAGAACAATACTAGAAAATCTGCTAAGATAATAATAATGTCTAACGTTATCTAAAGCCTTTGGCATCTCTGGAGACAGTATTTTTTTCCTTCAAAAATCTCTTGCTAGCATTAAATACAACAATAAAAATTATAGCTGGAATTTCTTCTTTTTTTAGTAACGAGACAAGCTGTTTCTAAAGCTCATATGGGAAAAAGAGGCATGTGAGATAACTCAGAAAAACTACAAAAAGGAGTGAAAAAAATAAGACAGCCCACCAAAAAAATAGGTACTAAAAAGCTAAGTAATTTAAAAAGGTACCACGATAAATCCGTCTTTCCATAGAGAAAAGATGGTGGAGAAATGGGATTCCTATGTTAGCCCTTAATATCAGCTAAATCAAAGATACAAATGTAAAATAATGAATCTGACAAAGGTATTAGAAAAAACAATGAATATTTTTTAAAAATATATATATTGTAGTGGAGCATAATTTTCCAAAACCCTTAAGAAAAAAGGCTGATAAATCTGAATATATACAATTTCAAAATCTATCTTCTAACAAATGACCTGACACACTAGAAATCAGAAAGTGTTTTCCATGCATATAACAATTTTATGACTAATTTCCTTAGTATATAAATACGCATACGTGTGTATATGGATCCACACATATACATACACATACACACACACATACACAGACACACACACCTTAAAAAAATCATGAAATGAGATAAACCAGCAGTAAAATGGGCAGATTAAGAGTAGACAGGGAGAAAAATACAGCTTTATATATAAGAAATATAAATAAATGAAAAAAAATTTTCCAATTATCAGGTTGGTATAATACCAAAAGGAATAATACCCCTATCTATAAGAATTTGGGCAGAAATGCTCATAAACTAGTGGGAGGGAAATCAATTCTATTAAGGGCAATTAGGCAATATCTATCCAAAACTTTCAAGTATATAAACTCAATTTCTAGAAATGCAGGATGCTTATTTATTATTAGCAATAACAAATGGAACACTTAAAATGTTCATCAATAGAGGCTGTTTAATAAATTATGGTACAATCACATTACAGAATTCTAGGTAGCTGTTAAGAAAGAATGAGATTGATCTGTATATGGCAGTGAAGTTCTGCAAAATGCTTTATTAAGTGATACATATATAAGTGTTAGAGTATATTCTCCATTTGTATAAAAATGTATACGTACATTCACATATGTGTAACATGCTAGAGAAACCTTTGGAAGAATAAAGAAGAAACAGTGTATTTACAGTGGCATTCCTCTAAGGAACAAGATTGTGGGACCATATTAGGAGACAGGCTCAATTTTTACTTAAAACCCTTGCCTACGTTTATGTGCCAGACATATTCTGAGTTGGGAATACAGCAGTGAATACAGAAAATTCCTGTATTTGTAGAACTTACATGGAAGAGGGGTGGAGGGAGAGGAGAGAGAAAACATAACAAAAACAAGTGTATATACAACAAACACAGTGTCAGAGGATACAAGTGCTGTGAAGAATAAAGCAGAGTTACAACAGAAGTCTATGTATGTGTGGGAGAGGAATTATGACTTCACATGGGATGGTAATAAAGGGAGAACAGTGAACTATGGGTGCATATGAAAGTTCCCCTACCCCATGATTGAGAGTAAAGTGATATCAAAACTACAATTCAAACAGCAATTAGCCAGGAGGGAAGGGGGAGAGAAAAAAGGCAAGCACTATAGAAGGAGAGGAAACTCAGGTAGGTGTTCTTGGGTAGGTTTGGGTAAGCAGGTACAAAACAGAAATGAGTTCATAAAGGGGCTCAGGAAATAAAAGGATTTAGATAGGGAGACAGAAAATTAGATCTTTAGTTTAGAAAACTTTTTCTGGCTGAAATAAACTGAAAAGTCAAGAAACTAGTCAGATGTTTAGGTAATTCTGCTAAAAGCTAATGGCCTTTAAGAGGAAAAGTAACAGTAAATAAAATAATGAAAATAAAAGTAACAATAAAGATGTAACAATAAAGAGGAAAGTAACAATAAAGAAAATAATAAAGAGGAAAAATAACAATAAAGAGTAGTGGGCCAAAAAATGTACAGTTGATTCTCATTATTCACAGGTTCCACATTTGTGAATTCACCTAATCACAATTTACTTGTAATCCCAAAATCACTACTCACTTTTGCACTCACTTGTGGACATGTGCAGAGCAGCGAAAAGTTTGAGTCATCCAACATGCAATTTCATGGAAGGTGACAGTCGGCCTTTTTGATACAGCTCTCATACTGTAAACAAATGTCCTTTTCATGGTCTACTTAGTGTTGCATTTTTTCCAGTTTTGTACTTTTTGTTGGTAATTTTTAAAATGGCCTGTAAGTGTAGTGCTTAGTATTCTAAACACAAGAAGGCTAGGATGTGCCTAACAAATAAAAGATGTTAGATAAGGCATGAATTCCAGTGCTGTTGGCCATGAGTTCGGTGTTAATGAATCCATGCTACACACATCCATTAAATAAGGTGTCTTTAAACAGAGACACATATAAAACAATGTTATGTATTCATTGATTGATGAAAATGTTACGAGAGGCTCACAGGAACCTACCTCTGTATTTCTTGTAGAAGCAATGGTTCAGTATTCATTAATTCAGTGTTCGTAGCAACTATAAAACATAACTACTGCAAATAACAAAAGTCAACTATATATGTATGCATATTATGTGCACACACACATATATTTACTTATTTATAAGGTGAGAATAACAGGAATGGTAATCAATTATGAGTAGCAGGCGAAGAGAGATGAACCAAGGATGATACTAAGCTCCTGGTTTTGGTTAACTAGATGGTGATAGTAGTAACAAAGACGGGAAACAGAAGAGAAGGTGGCACCTTGGATGACGAAGACAAAGGTGTCAGCTTTGAAGGGTATAATACAGCACACTGTAATAAAGATAATCATGTGTTGAAGTGTGCATCTATCCCCCTCCCCTTTGATGTAAGAATCATATCTTTGTTCATCTTGGGTTATATCTAAACTGCTTTCCTTCTCTCATCCAATATAAATTAGGCATGTCAATGTCGGAAATAAATGCATTTTATCAGTTCTTTTTTTTTTTTTTTTTTTTTGAGATGGGGTCTCACCACACTGCCCAGGCTGAACCTGAACTCCTGGGCTCAAGTGGTAATCCTCCTGCCTCAGCCTCCCAAACAGCTCAGACTACAGGTACATGCCACCATACCCAGCTTATCATTTCCTTTGCCTTGCACTGTCATCTCTGCAATTACATCACCAATATTCATCACAACCTATACTTAAAGAGTGTTTCTATGTGAGTCCTAAAAAGTAAAAAGAATATATAAAATTTTACCCCATGCAAGGCAAGAATTCTAAATGCTAAATACCTTAAAATTTTCACAACCAGGTAGTTTGTTTTTTTGTTTATAGAAATAAAACAGTACTTTCAGCACAAATGATTAAAAGACCATTCAGAAATATCAAGTTTATATAGAAAATCCTAATGGATAGATTGTATGTTTTTACATTTGATTTAGGAAAATCTCAGAATTTTAATTTCTTTCAATGTAGCTTTTACAAAATATATATATTCAAAATGTGACAAATTTTTGACAATCTAAAAATTAAAACTGTATAACTGCATAAGCTGAGCTTTGTCATTATAAATATATAGGTAAAGGAAAACTAGTATAGAAATTCATATTAATCCCTCCCTGTCTAGTCCACTTTATATATAATCTGTTTATATATAAAACAATTTCTGAACTATTATAAAACTGACTTTATAACCAAATATATACCTGCATGAACACAAAAAACATGTTGATACTCAACATACAATGTATACTTGTTTATTTGCAATGCTCCACATACAGATTCAGGGTCAATTTAAAAAGGTAAGTAATCATATGAGAACTCATTATTCTTCTCTATAACCGTATTTTATCTTCAGTGGTTCCTTTTACTTACAAAAAATGAGCACCTTATTAGTTTTATCCCTGGTATGACAATTAGTTACATGACCCCCCCCGAGTACTAAAAACTAAATATAAAACACTGACTATGGTTATTAATACATATGAGAAGAAAAAGAGTAAAAGACAAGTTTAAGAAAGACAGATTCAAAGCTAAAAGGAGAAAAAGAGGTTACAATGCCAGTTTAGTAACTAGGAAAGGTTTTAAAAAGGAAAAGTTTTTAAAAGTGCTCTGTACAGAAATGAAACCCTGGTTCTTGGCAATTTATTGCAAAAAGAATCATATCCAAAAGAGCCACCTAAAGACTTTAGAATGCAAAAGGACAAAACATCCATCCATGAACAACATCAGATCTTTTAAGAAACCAAAAAGAGTGAAGAGCAAAAATTGTTTATAATGTATTTTATATCATTTAGAATATAATTACAATATTATTTCTATTCCTAAAGTAAATTATTAATGCCCTTGATCATAATGCAAATAAAAACAGCTTTGCATCTTAAAATTTATAGCTGAACTGGAAAATAAAGTCAACTAAAACACGTAGCATACCTGAGCTACTAAGACAGCAATCAATAAACAGCAGCTGGTACAGAATATACACTTAGTACCAACAGTCATCACAAGGAGTGTATTCACGAACAAGCAGACACTTGACTTTTTACCAAGGATCGATGGCCAAGGGTGGAAGGTGGAAAGCTCTGCTCAGTTCCACCTTCGCAGTCTCAAAGAGACTGTGACATTCCCTTAGTCAACAGGGCAAGTACTTGTCATGTACATGCCTGACAGACCAGCAGCCAAGCCAAGGAAAATAGGAAGCCTGGAAACCTATTTAAGATATTGTTGCCTTCTCTTACCACCCTATAATATATAATTTTTTCCCCACCAAAAGAATCTCATACCTGGTAGTTACAACCCTAATCAGCCAACAAATGGAGACCTAGTTCACCCTAGAAGGTCTACTACATGGCTTTAAAAGTATTGCATTTCCACTTGAAAATTACTTTGTTATAAAAGAAGGTAACACAATAGTGCTGCTATTCAATATTCAACTACAGTGTAGATTACATAAGTATTTGGGGATTCATGTGCAATGTGGACCACTTGTGCAGCACTTAACCTATCAGTAATTATCATCAGTTACAAACAAACTCTTACAATTCAATTAATTCACTCCTAAGTTGGAGACTGCCAATATATACATCTAGTTCAGTCATATACTAATTCAAAGTTACTAAAATGTTTGATCAAGGTTCGAGACTAGGAAAACAATCTCAACCATTGGGATAATTCAAATTTTAAAATCAATCACAAAATATAGCTTGTGATCTAAATGATCTCCTAAGCATTAGTATTATGGTGCACTGATACATTCAATTAAAAACAAAAACCTGAAGACACCACAAGAAATCAAGAAGTGTTTGGTTTAAAAAAAAAAAAAGACATAATGCCATCTTAACTTTTACCATCAAAATACTGAATATAAAAACATCACACAGAGATTAAAATTTTGGAATGTCATTCTGAAAATAAACAGAAACAAAAGTAATACAAAAAATTATCAAATGCACAGTAAAGTAGCTGCCAGAGAAAAAATATTTACTGGGAAAAGACCAGCCTTTTTATTTTCATTAAAAAAAAAATATTTGGCCAGGCGTGGTGGCTCACGCTTATAATCCCAGCACTTTGGGAAGCCGAGGTGAGCGGATCACCTGAGGTCAGGAGTTCGAGACCAGCCTGGCCAATGTGGTGAAACCCCGTCTCTACTAAAAATACAAAAATTAGCCAGGTGCGGTGACACGCACCTGTAATCCCAGCTACTCAGGGGGCTGAGACATGAGAATCGCTTGAACCCGAGAGGTGGAGGTTGCAGTGAGCCAAGATCATGCCACTGCACTCCAGCCTGGGGAACAGAGTGAGACTCCATCTCAAAAAAACTAATAAAATAACATTTTAGATTCTACTGCATTATATTTTTGCAAGGAATACTAATAATATCTCCATCATTTTATGCAAAAGGCCATAATTCCTAAGTAGCATTTTTCCTTGGTATTCCTGATTCCTAGAAATTATTCATTCGAGTTGGTCAGATGTTATTCTTGGCATTGATAACTCATTCTACTGATTTCTCTCTTTAAGGCAATGGTTCTCGAACAGAAATATACATTTTGGGGAATAATTTTGAAAATACACATTCCCAAGTGCCATTCCTCAGAGACTGCTTCAGCATATATGGAGTGAAGCCACAGTATCTGTGTTCTGAAGTAATTCCTCCAGTGATTCTGATTGCTAGTTGAGAACCACTGCTTTAAGGGATGAATTACATAATTATTCTACTGATTAGAAAAGCTTTTATTGATCCTCCATTGCTGAAACTTTGTCGCTGTAGGGCACACAACTGTCAGTAGCAAAAAGGAAAGCTCCACATTCCATTACTTACTGTAAAGAACAAGTTAGGCCAGGCATGGTGGCTCACGCCTATAATCCCTGCACTTTGGGAGGCCTAGGCGGTGGATCAAGAGGTCAAGAGATCAAGACTATCCTGGCCAACATGGTGAAACCCTGTCTCTACTAAAAATACAAATTAGCTGGGCGTGGTGACACGCACCTGTAGTCCCAGCTACTCAGGAGGCTGAGTCAGGAGAATCACTTGAACCCGGGAGGCAGAGGCTGCAGTGAGCGTCACTGCACTCCAGCCTGGCAACAGAGAGACTCCGTCTTAAAAAAAATAATAAGAACAGGCCAGGTGCAGTGGCTCACGCCTGTAATCTCAGCACTTTGGGAGGCCAAGGCAGGCGGATCATGAGGTCAGGAGATCAAGACCATCCTGGCCAACACGGTGAAACCCTATCTCTACTAAAAAAAATGCAAAAAAAAAAAAAAATTAGCCGGACGTGGTGGTGGGCACCAGTAGTCCCAGCTACTCGGGAGACTGAGGCAGGAGAATGGCGTGAACCCGGGAGGCGGAGGTTGCAGTGAGCCGAGATCACGCCACTGAACTCCAGCCTGGGCAACAGAGCGAGACTCCATCTCAAAAAAAAAAGAAGAAGAAGAAGAAGAAGCTAAAGAGATCTGGTAAAATTCTCCGTTCAAAGAACATGCAACCATACTTGAAAACATTTTTTATATATTTATTTTAAAGTGTATACTTAGGACAAATGGTTTTTAAAAATGTATAAAAATAATTCACATATTAATCCAACTTCTACATTTACATGGTCCCTTAAAAGATTTTCATTTTATTATTATCAAAAATGTATTTCAACAATCTCCACAGTACTCTCAAAAGTCAGGAATTTTAAGATTTTCTAATAGAAAAATTTTAGTATTTATCTACAGAAAAATAATGAAACTAGGAATTATATCATATTTTAAAATATATTGTCTCAGCTATGCTGTGCCACATAAGAATAGTCTTCACACTAAACTATAATAATCCCAAGTGCTGGCATTTTCGTTTAAGAACAAAGCACAAAAATATTTCATAGAAAAAAATATTTCATCATAAAAAACATAGAAAGTTGAATGCTTCAAACAAAAATATCTGAGGTCTGATTTCACAACATCAAGTTTCCATATCCTCTTTGTAAACATATACTCAGTATAGGTTACCAACTTAAATAAAGCCAGTTATCACTGAAAGAAGACATAGTTAAAAAAAAAAATTCAGTGCAAAAATACGTATCAACTAATCACCTGACCTACGACAATTTTCATAAAAATCAGAATTTGAATCCCATAATATAAAGTGATCCTCTGAAGACTAATTAAAAATAAAAAGCTCTACAACAGCAATCAAGTTTTCCTTTTGTTACTATTCTCTAGTAAATGCTTTTTTTTGATTAGCTTTTACAATGTCATCAGGTGATGCCGATTTGAAGTCAAATGGTGTTATCGCTACAAGTGGACTTATTTCTTTGTCATTTACATCTTGAACTTGTCTACTATAAAGAAAAGTCTTATAGAGGTCAAGGGTGCGTCGCTTGCAGCTTTTCAGTGGGTAACGAAGACACAGTGTTGAGGCAAAAGCTGAAGGTCTAGCAGCAAGGGCCTTGGTCCAAGACAGAGAAAAAGGTGGTTTCCTAGTCAGAAAGCCTTTATTGTTTTTCTTATCATCTTTAGCAAAATTGGAATTCTTCCCTAGCTTTGAACTTAGAACTTTAGTTCGTGATGACGGGGCAATGGATTGGTCTACTATAGGCTTTGGAACAAAATCTGGGTTTTTTATAAGGACACTAAGATCAATATTTGAATCTATTCCAGGAGACCTCGCTTCAGATAAACTGACCTCAAAGGACTCTTTCTTAATCTGAGAGTTGTCTACATCAATTGTTTCTGCAATCAATTCAGAAAGTGACAAATTCTCAAGGTCTCTTGTGGGAGAAGCTTTATGAAATGCCAATGATGACAGAGATCCTGTTAATTCTGATATTCCGGGTGAAGACTGACAGCGATTTGCTAATTGTGACAGGGGAAAGGATCCCAAACTTAGATCTGTGAAACTGGCAGATGACTGGTTACAAAGGTCAGATAAAGTAAAGCACTGGCTTATATTGTTTTCTTTGTGTTCCTGAAACAGTTCAGTTAGGGATGGACTTTCACACTGAGAAAACTGCAAATTATCATTTTTAAAAGTGTGATTCTTGGCACTTTGTTCAACTAAAGAAACACTTCCAACTTCAGTTTCTTTACTAGCATTTAAATTATCAACAGTCATATTTTCCAACGAGCTAGTTAAGTACAAAGGATTATTTGAACTTCCTAAACTGTCCTGTACTAGAATGTTTTGAAAATCGGACAGTGAATTATTTTGAATATATAAAGAATTATTTGGTGTTGTGCTCTTTATGATTATGGTCTTTAAATCTGGTATTTCTTTGAATGCAGAATCATCTTTGGAAACGCATTCAGATGCATGAGGTCTCAACAAATCAGCATCTAGGTTCTTTGAAAGTAGACTTTCCAGACTGTCTGTAGATGATAATCTGACTGATGGCTGACTTTCACAGGAATCTCTTGACATATCATGAATTAGGTCAGCTAGTGAAAGTTCTTTTGTTAACTTACATGATTCTAGTTTCTTTTCACTTTTAAGTGTGTCAAGTTTCTTTTTTCTATGGAGTAAACAGTGACTTGGAACTGAAGAATTATGAGATAATCCATATTTTCCTACTGAGCTAGAAAAATCAAAGGGTTTGCTACTATAATCCAAATGATTTGCTGACTGAGGATAAGAACTTTGAACATTATCAGCTGAAACTTCAGAAGAAGAAAATAAGACTCCTTACCTTACAAGAGCCATTAATTTTCAGATGAATAGGTTGATATACGCAGAAGACAGTCACAGCAACCAAAAGGAAACATGAAATGAGGCATTTAATTACTAAATGCTTCTTTTGATTATGACATGAATAAAGTGATACTTGATCATTACTTAACATGAATACTCTACAAAACAATAAGGGAGTATTACCTTCCTTTACCAATTTAAAGTAACCTTTATACTCTGTTCACTGATACATACAATGTAAGTCAGTCAATGTTCTAATTTTCATGAATTTAAAAACGTGAGGTCTTAACCATAATTAAATTATAGTCAGGATTGTCTCAAATTCAAAAACTTCTTTAAAAAAACGAAAAAAACTAGGTTCATTTTATTCTGTATTTCAATGTATTAGAAACAAATAAGCAAACAACCCCCGGTAATTTCTACCACAATCTGGGATACACTATCAATACAAGATGACATATTACAGACTCATTCCCATCACAGCCAGTTAAAAGTGCCCATCTATGTGCCCAGCATCCCCAGAAAACACACTCTTATTTCTTGGTAACAGGCTGTACGCAGCTTTGTTGTAGAAAAAATTTAGCCCAGAGGTTACAATAAACACTGACATAGTAAACAAATCACCATACTCATACTGAGAGATAGCATGCCAATTAATATAATGCTACCACCTCAGTTCCCCTCTTATGTCCACTGAATTCCAAATTTAACCCCAAATTTTACAAATTTAAAATTAAATCTCTGGCTATAAAATGCAAAGTAGTATAATTATGATACTTATACCTAATTATTTTTAAATAAAATAAAATTATACATAATAAAAGCATAAAGGGATTTTTTTTAACATTAATTAGCTGGCTGTTAATTTCCTTTTCCTATCTCATTAGAGTTAAAAAAAAAAAACAATTAAAAAGTTCTATAAGCTACTAACAAGAAGAAAAAGATGTCTTGTCTTATCTAATTTTATTTCCACTATGTTGTTATAAAATCAAGTAGTAAGGCCGGGTGCAGTGGCTCACGCCTGTAATCCAAGAACTTTGGGACGCCAAGGCGGGCAGATCACTTGAGGCCAGCAGTTCGAGAACAACCTGACCAACATGGTGAAACGCTATCTCTACTAAAAATACAAAGAAAAAAAAAGCCAGGCATGGTGGCACGCACCTGTAATCCCAGTTACTTGGGAGGCTGAGGAAGGACAATCACTTGAACCCAGGAGGTGGAGGCTGCTGTGAACAAGATCATGCCACTGCACTCCAGCCTGGGTGACAGAGTGAGACTCTGTCTCAAAAAACAAACAAAAAAAATCAAGCAGTAAAATAACCACAAAAACAGGCTACAACAGAAGAAAAGAAACGCAGTACTCATCCTAAAAATTCACAACTAGATCAACTGATAATCAAAAGTTAACAATAACATGCAAGATTTTCTTAATAGCTCAAGCAAATTAAATATTTTCTTAAAAGCTCAAGCAAATGAAAGCCTCTCTTTAGGCATTAACTATGAAAAACAAGTGAAAAAGAACAAGTAAAGGCATACCTTTTGCTATCTTTCCTGTAGATACTGTTCCCTCATTCTTGTCCTTCAAACTCTGCACTCTATCTTGTTCCAGAACCCCTGACAAGGCCTTCTGCACATCAAACTTGTTCTTCAGAACTGCTTCAATTAATATTTCATCTGGCACAGAATCTCCAAGTACCTCTCTCATGTGATCAAGGCATGAATAAAGACGAGCTAGAAAAGACAACAATGGTCAAAAGCTATACTAAATGGTGCAATGGAAGAACTTTTAATCTTCAAAACTGATTTTAAAATTTACAGCTGTATTAGAATATTCAACTCTCCTTTCTCTTTGGCAAAAATTATTTCTAATGATCGTATTTTTATCTACAATATACCTATCTTCCCTCATAAGGGGAACGATTTCGTTAATTTAAAAATCACTATAATAAAATGTCTCCTGAATAACAGTGACTAATGTTTCAAAAAAGTGTACATTGCACAGTATACACTAATATCTATTTTCAGTCACCAATGATGATGGTATCTGCATTGATCATTTTTTGCATGTACAGAAAGGAAGGGGTGAGTGTGGAACTATTTCTAATTTGTTAGTGAACCCAGTTACTCACGAAGTATATTTCTTATATTTCTCAAGCTGCTACCTTAAGTTTCCTTTTTGGCTAACTTCAGTTCTTCCCAGCTAACTAAAACAATCCTTAATGACTCTTTAAAAAACAGCAAGATAACATAATATAAAAATGCCATAAAAATAAGAAAGTCCAGGAGATTAAGGGGAGGATAGGCATTCTTTTTTTTTTTTCTGAGACAGAGTCTCACTCTGTTGCCCAGGCTGGAATGCAGTGGCATGATCTCAGCTCACTGCAACCTCCGTCTCCCAGATTCAAGCAATTCTCCCACCTCAGCCTCCTGAGTAGCTGGGATTATGGACGCCCGCCACCATGCCTGGCTGATTTTTCTATTTTTAGTAGAGATGGGTTTCACCATGTTGGCCAGGCTGGCCTCAAACTCCTGACCTCAGGTTTCCACCTGCCTCGGCCTGCCTAAGTGCTGGGATTACAAGCATGAGCCACTGCGCCCAGCCAGCACTCACTTTTAAAAGAAAAAAATTTAAATCTGGAATTATCTAAGCTGTTTATGAATTTTAATTTTCTGATGACATTAGTATTAAAAGTAATTATTAATAATACTTATTAATGATGTAAAATCCGTAAGAGCAGAGAGGCTTTGTATCCCTAGAACCCTTTTCATCTCTAGTACCAGGTAACTAGGGGGCCAATGAATAAAAATGAATGATATATTCCTTCATATTTTTGTATAGCACTTGACAATTTTCACAATACTTTTATGTATATTTCTTTTGTAATCCTCATAATAAGTCTATGAGCTAGATATATCAAGCAAATTCTAACTTAATAAAGATAAGATTGAAAATCATGGCACTACTAAGTTAGCAATAATCAAAATAGAATAGATGTTTTCAAACTCCCTATTCCACAAAACCATTTCACAGAATGCAATTTATATTTAATTGTATATGCTTATATGCTGAACAAGTAATCTACTGGCAATACACTTCCTTTAAAAAAAAAAAAGTATTTGATACTTCTTTCATTGGCCCATTAATTATTAAAAATACATTCCTGAAATATTTGGGCAATTCTGCTTTGCTTCAATCTAAGATTAACTTTTAAAGGCTAATAAGCTATGGGATAATATTATCTCTTTGATAAATACATCAATTATTGAAACTGTAACAAAATACTTAGTATAGCTAGCTAGCATCAGGGCCTCCTCTTTTTTTTTTTTTTTTTTTTTTTTTTTTTTTTTTTTTTTTGAGACAGAGTTTCGCTGTTATTGCCCAGGCTGGAGTGCAATGGCGTGATCTCGGCTCACAGCACCCTCCACCTCCCAGGTTCAAGCGATTCTCCTGCCTCAGCCTCCAGAATAGCTGGGATTATAGGCATGTGCCACCACACCCAGCTAAATTTGTATTTAGTAGAAACGGGGTTTCTCCATGTTGGTCAAGCAGGTCTCAAACTCCTGACCTCAGGTGATCCGCCCGCCTCGGCCTCCCAAAGTGCTGGGATTACAGGCGTGAGCCACCACACCCGCCAGGCCTCTTCTAATTATAAAAACTATTTTCTGTACCCACCCAAAGAGACAGTATAGTGAGAGGGTTAAAAGTAGAGGTTACAGAGTTAGGCTAGCTTGGTTCATATCCTAATGCCACTTACTAGCAGGTACAACCTCAAGCAAGTTACTTCTCAGTGTCTCATTTTCCTCTCTTGTAAAATGAGGGCAACTGTCCTACTTCATAAGGTTGTTGTAAAGATTAAAGATGCTAACACCTGAACAGTACATAGAAAGTACCTAAAGAGCATTAGCAAAAATCAGCTATGATCATTATTACTGTTATCACTTACATATAAGTCAGGTTGGAATGATTAACTTTTTCTCAAAAATAACTCTGAATTTCCTAACTCCTTAATCATTGTTCACTGAGGCATAGCAGGACAGAACTTCCATCCTATTCCTATCCTCTCTCCTTACAATCTTAACAATAATACTCTTTAAAAATACAATTAAAAAGTGAGTTCATACTACAGCTAGACTTTTATCCAGATTTTCCAATGCATTTTCAGAGTTGGTAAATCCCTTTTATTTCTCCTTTATCTGTTGTTTCCCTTTCTGCTCTCTACTTTTGTATATTCATGCTTTCTCTCCATTTTTCTTGAGTTGGTTAGCAGCCAGTATATATTTTATTTATTAATTCAAAGATCAACTCCCAGATTCATACATTTCTTGTTTTAAAATTATTACAAATTTTCAACGTAAAAACAATTATGTCGGACACGGTGGCTCACGCCTGTAATCCCAGCCCTTTGGGAGGCTGAGGCGGGTGGATCACTTGAGCTCAGGAGTCCGAGACCAGGCCAACATGGTGAAACCCCATCTCTACTAAAAATACAAAAATTACCCATCTGTGGTGGCAGGCACCCATAATCCCAGCTACTCAGGAGGCTGAGGCAGGAGAATCCCTTTAAACTGGGAAGCGGAGGCTGCAGTGAGCCGAGACTGTGCCACTGCACTCCAGCCTGGGTGACAAAATGAAACTCTGTCTCAAAAAAAAAAAAAAAAAAAAAAATTATAGAACAAAGCCACACTCCAGAGAAAGATCAAATCTTCGTGCTATCAACAAATGGCATTATTGTTATACCTGGTCATTTCAGTTCTGCTATCAAATCTATGGCTTGAGTGATGTTTGAAGCCATGTCATGTTTGGAACTTATTTATAAAAGAAGAAAGCTAAAATATAAATATCTTCATTAAAATGTTTAAGAGAGTTGAAAATATGCAAAAACTCAGAACCGATGTCATTACCAAGTTCTATCTCGAAACTTAATTCACACAGATGTAAATCCTGAGGACACTTATACAGTGTCACTTTAGACTTCAACTGGTTTTTTTTCAAACCTCTTGAACTTAACATCTTTGTAAGTAAAGGAGTTTATGTATTCTAATCATAAGCTCCACATGCAGCTTATGAAACAATTAAATCGTCTGAAAAAGTTCTTCTTAACAAATCACTGGAGTTTCTCTCCCACGGAAAAAAATTTTAAATGGGATAGTTCAATTAAAATTCCAGTTACTAAACAATAGCCATACAATTTTTCAATCATACAGTTAAATACACTCCTCACAAAACATACTTAATAAAACATAAACTGTCCCTGAATATGAAAGATAAGTTTACATCATTACTGTTCATAGTCACTGTTATAAACACAATAAAACTGATAAATTCTGGTGTATTTGGTTATTAATCACTTTCAGATAACAGATACACTACTTTTTGCTATACCTTGATCAAATCCACTGAGCTGATGGTTCGAAACAGAATTGGAAGATTCTTTCAGATCTTCATAATCATATTCTTCCACAGGCTCAACGGAAGGTTTGTCACGCCGTGAATAAATAAACTGAGCAGCTAGAATATAAAATGATCAAAGAATGCTATGGTACAGCCATTTCCTATAACTTTTTTTTACAAAAGTTAAAGTAAAAATTAAAAATTCTAATCAATCACCTATAGTTACCCATATTTCATAATAAGGGATGAAAACAAAAACAATATCATACCAAAACATATATCTAAAATCCTACTCGAAGGTGCTTACAACTTATTATTCTCTTATAATATTCTTCCTTCTTTCCCCCAATCACTGAAACCATTCCACTCAGCCTACTTTCTCCCTGGTTTCCAAAATCTACCTTTCCTAATATCTCTTCTTTGTATACTATCCTGTGTTCCCTGAAATTTTCTCTTCTATACAAATATTTCAAACCAAATATCAAACTTCTAATTTACATAATTAAGAAAACACAAGGTGGCCAAGCGCGGTGGCTCACCCCTGCAATCCCAGCACTTTGGGAGACCAAGGCAGGTAGATCACCTGAGGTCAGGAGTTCGAGACCAGCCTAGCAAATACAGTGAAACCCCATCTCTACTAAAAATATAAAAATTAGCTGGGCATGGTAGCAGGCACCTGTAATCCCAGCTACTCAGGAGGCTGAGGCAGGGGAACCGTTTGAACCCAGGAGGCAGAGGTTGCAGTGAGCCGGGATCACGCCATTGCACTCCAGCCGGGGTGACAAGAACAAAATTCCGTCTCAAAAAAAACAGAAAGGAAAACACAAGAAGTGCTAAGTTTGCCTGAATCTAAGAGTTCATGGAAAATACAGACTTTAATCTTTAAACAACTCATGCTTTCAATCACACACTTTCAATCATACACTGACACTGTAAACTAGTGTCATATACCTAACTTTAAGTTTCAGACATCTGTGCTACTCTGCAATACTGCCAAACATCATCACTCAATATATAACTGGGTATTCATATATATCTCATTAAGGAAAGGAAAGGCAGATTATCTAAATGCCAATAAACGCCTGAGTATCATAAATGAAACACAAGTGAGCAAAGGAGAAAATCACAGGCATATCCACAGTACTAATGCTTCCAGCTCTACTGGATGGCCACTGAACTGAATCCTGGACACTGTGCTCAACTGTAAAGGAACAAAATTAAATATGTTAAGAAGGACAGAAATATAGATATAATATTCAAAAGGCAAGGTATTATTAGAGGTATTATCTAGCTTTCTATAAGAGCACAAAACATGTTAAGTTCATTGACTTGTGTATAGGTTATCAGGAAGATATTATTTATTAAAGGGAAGCTACATTCAAAATTTATAGATATACAATCACATTGGGGGTAGAGAAAAAGACATCAAAATGTATAGATAATGCATAGAACATAAAGCTGCAGTGTATGTGTAACACCTATACTCAGAAGGTTAAAGCATAAGCACTCTCTATTCATTGTAAAAGTCAATGGCCTTACAAATTAGGAGGGAGGGCAAAGAAGAAAAACGTAATGATTTATTTTAAAAGCCAAATGAGTAATACCAGACAACAAGCACTGTGGAAGCACAGAAGTAACCAATGAAGACTGGAGCATTATAATAAAGGAGGTAGGAATATAGGGAAAATTGAAGAGGTGGAAGAGATCCTGAACAAGGAGAACAGAGTAAGAGAAATATTAATAAAGAGCAGTTGAGAGAATTCAATCCGTTCTACTATAATGCATGTTTCCTTAAAACAAATTACCTCTTGTCAATGGGCTATGAAAGTGTAACATTGAGGATGCTTTAGTTTATGAAATTTTTCTCCCAAAACTTCAAAGTTTTGCATCACTGCATAATAACAACACATATAAAGTCTGATAACACCAACCACAGAGAAATATTATGCTGTAAGATAATTGTATCGTAATGCCACATAGCTCCACATTCTTCTCCTTGGCTCAGTTTGGACGTGTGCCCTGTTTGGAGAGCCCTCACTGCTTGGCTCTCCAAGGTCTGTGAGCATTGTGCCTTTACAATATTATCCTTTAGTTTCAACCCTTTCTTACATCTCCTATCAAGCTTTCACCTTTTTTAAAAGTGTAAAATCCTATATTTACTGGAGTACTTATTAGGAAATTAATGTATCTTTTCAAATGTGCAAGCATTTTTTTTAAGATAATTATTTCTGTTTGCACTCTATAGATGGAGTGGTTTGTCCTGATCTTTTTTTTCCGTAAGTTGTTAATTTTAGTATATAATTCTGAAGACCACAAAGTTTTTTAAGAATGCACGTTATGTTGTGTATGTATGTATGTGTAGGGATATAGATATCCCTATTTTCCCCCTCTCGTGCAAGTAGATAACAACACTGGTATAAGGTCAGCATGGCTAAATAGGAGAACAGACATCCTATTTCATAAATTCTCTTAAGAGGACAACTTTTTTTCACATTACAAATCTCAGAATTAGAGATGTGTCTTTCAATCAAATGACATCTTAGCATTACATAATACTTAGACTGATAGCCTTTTGTTTTAAAGTGGTCCTGAAAATAATGATACACCTTACAATTCATGGCATTTTAGATTTAATAAAATGTGGTATAAATGAGGCCCTTTGGTCCCTGGTGCTTTCCCGGCTTTAATAAACTGTATTCAGTTTCGTCTAAAAGTAACAAACATACTTCCTCCAACTTCTCCTCCTACCCATGAACTAGGAGGGAGAAACCTAAGACAAATTAAAAAATTAAGTGAGGCATGAAATCAGATGTTTCCCTCAACAAGTTTCAGTCAGGAAATACTGACAGGGAAGAGGAAGTTTTCAATGTACAGGTTTCTCCTCTGCCTGCCAGGAGCTATTTTTTCTGCGGTGGGGTCGGGGGTGGTCCTATACCACCACACACACCCAACACATAACTCCAATTCAAAAACCTATACTGTGGCCACTATTTTGGAAGTAGTAATGGTTGGATTTGCAAAGGGTGGGTGGGGGGAAGAGTAAGAAAACTCCCCCAGGAGAAGTATTGGGTCGGTGCAAAAGTAACCGCAGGTCTTTCCATTACTTTCAAAGGGTGGGTGGGTGAGGCGGGAAGCGGTCCAAACCTCTGAAGTTGTACTGAGAGCCCCAAAAGCAACAAATACAACAAATAAAGGAGTGAGAGAAAGTAATGATGAGAAAATGGTAAATACAAAATGCTATTCTCTAAAATTTTAAATCACAAACTCTGATGGAAGTGCTTTCTGAAAAAATGGACACCTATAATTTTTAAAATTTAAGGCATTTTGACAAACATAAAAGTGCAAAGAATTCAAAACCTAACACCTGAAATTTCCTACAATGGTTTCCTAAACATCTTAAAATAAAAATCACATGAGGCATTCATTAAAAATACAGATTTCTAGGCTTCTTCCCCTGGAGATTATGATTCAGTGGTGCTGGAATGAAGCAGGAAATTTGTATTCTTAAGAATTATTCTGGCCAGGCACAGTGGCTCATGCCTGTAATCCCAGCACTTTGGGAGGCCCAGGCAGGTGGATCACGTGAGGTCAGGAGTTCAAGACCAGCCTGGCCAACATGGCAAAACCCCATGCCTATTAAAAATACAAAATTAGCTAGGCGCGGTGGCGGGCACCTGCAATCCCAGCTACTTGAGAGGCTGAGGCTAGAGAACTGCTTGAACCTGGGAGCCAAGTGGAGGTTGAGGTGAGCTGAGATCGTGCCACTGCACTCCAGCCTAGGCTACAGAATGAGACTCCGTCTCAAAAAAAAAAATAAAATAAAATAATTACTCCCAGCAGATTCATATCACAAGGTAAGATTAAGAAACACTGGTGTCCTACAAGTCTCCCCTTTATTCTGGCCCACCTATACACCACTTTGTGCACCATGATCAGTTATCTGCACAAAATACTAGCTCCCTTACTCAAAAAACTCCAATAAGTTGACACTAAAAACACAAAATTAGAAACTGTCTTTCACAATTTCATTCCTATTTTCTTTCCTAGCCCTCTTTCCTCCTGCCACTTGCATTAATCCTGGTAGTCTGATGAAACAAGCCTCACTTAGAGGCCATTGCTTAAGGAACGTTGTTTCCTCTAGCTGGGATGCCATTCTTACTCCCAAATTTACTAGCTTCAATCCCACCTCCTTCTAGAAGCCTTCCCAGACTCCTTCAGTCAGGGTTATTTTCTTTACCCACAATACTGTTGTAGCAAGTTATTTGAACAAGACTTTAAACAAGCTTCCTTATACCAAACTAATTTATAAATGTATTAGAACAGCGTTTTTCTTACAAAAAAAAAAAGAATATACAATAAAGGTGTGAAATTAGAATGGAGCAAATAAAGATTACTTCTAATCATATTAGCTGAAACAAAATACATCACCATTCAAATAAAGTTTTATGTACAAACTCCTTTTGCTACCCCCCACTCTTTGACATAGGTTCAATACTCAGTATCAATCTTTCTAAAAGAAAGAAAAGTTAACATTTAAAAATCACCATCCTAGGCTGGGCATGGTGGTTCACACCTATAATCCTGGCACTTTGGGAGGCCGACGCAGGAGGATCACTGGAGCTCAGGAATTTGAGAAAAGCCTGGACAGGGTAGTGAGACCAGGAAAATTGGGCTTAATAGAATTCAAAAAAATATACAAGTGCTGATGAATTTTAGAGAGAAATTCCAATTAATTGATAAAGTCATTCAATTATCAGACTTCATTACAACATGAATACAATCAGCTTTTCAATGACATTAGCTGCTTAAGAATAGAAAATATTCTTCTAAAACCATTCATTTTTTATTGAAAATTACTTGGAAAATATACCACTATAGAGGAAAGTAAGTTTCTTATCTGATGTCACTGCTATTTTTTAAATGTTTTGAAAAATTTAAAAATCCAAAGTCATATGCTTTTGTTAAAAATATCAGTTTGTCACAGAAGAAACCAAAAACATTTAACTATCTCCTGCTTTGCTAAGATCAGCTGGCTTCTTGGTGTGTTCGAAAAGTAACTCTCAGAGTCAGACTGTCCTGAATACAAACCACAGGTAAGAGCCACATCAAAAGCTATGAGAGACACATGGATAAACTCTGACTCTGTCCTCAAGAAAGCTAGGCCATAAATGCAAATCTCAGAGAAACACCCTTTGAAGGTCTTTGTGTACTATTACGTTATTATTCAAGATAACATAACATTTATCCAGAGAAGCCTAGATCAACGACTGTGTTAACCTGCAATATTAAGGTGTCTTTCAGTAATCCCCCCTGAAAGATTCCACGCTTATACAAAGCCATATTCAACCAACTTCCAAGTCCTGTAGACCTCAACTCCTGTAAATTTTCTCTTGAATGTATTTCCAAATCCAATGCTACCACTCTTGCCCTAAACAAATGGTTCTCAATGCATACCAAGAGCATACCCCAGTGGGCTTGTTAAAACATCTGCTATGCCTCACTCCCAGTTTCTGACTCTTGGGTGGATTCCCCAACGTTGCATTTCTAACAAACTCTCAAGTGATGCTGACGGTTCACTTTGAGAACACTGTCCTAAAATAGCCTCATCTCCTCTAGATAAATACATATAACAGTCTCCTAACGAGTCAACTTACATCCACCCATATACCACCTTTAATCCATTATCTATTTATTAGAGATTTTTTTAACTCAAATCTAATATAACCATATCATCTTCTCAGTTCTATGAATATGCCATGCTCTCTAACATGCTTAGAACGTGAGTGATGAGGACAGCACTACCAGACATCACTTTGTCACCTCTAATATTTCAGTTACCTAGTCAACTGTGATGCTGAATTATAGGAGCCCCCAAGGGCAAATGCCTAGGAGGGTCCTAGAAAAATGTGAAATTGTTTTATTCCTAAGTCACTATAAAATGTCTTCTCTTTTGAATCCCTGAATAAGGAGCTATAAAGGAATGCTGCTTATTAAGCCATCTCTCAGCTTCTAACCTACCATCCTTTACTCAGCTCTGTGATGCTGGATTGAAGTCACTGCAAAGCACATTTCTTCTTTGATACCCAGCTCCCTTTTAGGATCATCCAATAAGGAGATATTAAAGGGACACTGGAAAGCCAGAGAAGGCAGGCACATGTTCCTTTCCTTTTGCTTCTTGTTCCAGTATCACCCCAGCAATACTCACTTCACCTTCCAGAAGCAGTTTCTTCCAGTAACTGCAATTAATATCTGTTTTCAGTTTTTCCAAAACTCCCAGAACCAACTTCAATTTGCCTCTTCACTCCTCAGACAACACAACCAGCCAGTAGGTTGGAATCCCCTCTTTAAAAGGCTGAATCCCAGCTCTAAGATTCAGGGACCTTCTGAGGCACCAGCATCAGCCACGCAGTGTCTCCCTGCCCAGAGGTCTAAGTCCTGGCCCCACAGTCCCTCTTGTGAACTTCAGAGGTAAAGCAGCAAAGAACCCTCTCCTTAAGGTCTAAGTCACAGCTCCAAGGAGCCTCCACCAGCTTCTAAATGGTGGTTTCAACCTTGCCTTTTGTTCCCCTAAGAATTAGGGACAGTAAAGTGCTTCCTGAATTTACTACCTTCTTGATATTCTGGTTGCACTTTTTGCATTATTTGTTCTATAATACCTGGTTAACAACTTTTTATGTTAAATGTTCTCTGATAAAATAACTGGTGCAATTTTTATCTCCTAACAGAATATGGACTGATAACAGTGAAACATTAAAAGATGAGAGGAAAAGCCACAATTAAGCTAAATGAGAAAAGTACTTGACCAGAAGAGCAGGCCTGTAAATAAAGAGCTAGATGCATTTCAGAATAACCAGTTAACAGGAAAAGGATGACAGAGTAGATATGATAAAGACAACTTCTAGCATATCTATGCCTTTATAAAGAAAAAGAAATTATAAAAGTCAGAAGGGGCATATTTGGTCTGCAGAGGCTAAAAATGGGATGAAGGCAGGTACAGTTTATAAGACAGCCCAGCAGGCTAGAGGGTAATTAAGACAAGAAGGATGTATTAGTCCATTCAGGCTGCTATAACAAAATGCCATAAACTAGGTAGCTTATAAACAGAAATTTCTGACAGTTCAAAGGCTAGGAAGTCCAAGATCAAGGCAGTCTGTGTGCGGTGAACACCCGCTTTCTGGCTCACAGACAGCACCTACTTGCTATGTCCTAACATGACAGAAGGGCAAGAGTTCTCCTTGGGACCTCTTTTATTAAGGCACTAATCCCATTTATGAGGGCTCTACCCTCATGGCCTAATCACCTCCCCTCCCAAGGGCCCCACCTCCTAATACCATCACTTTGGGGGTTAGAATTTCAATATGTGAATCTGGGGGAAACACAAACATTCAGACCATGGCAGAAGACTCTGAAAGAAATGTTAGTTATATCAAACCTTTAAACTTGTGAAAAATGAGTTTTATAAATTATATTTATGCTATACCCAACTATAGGTAAATATACTATTATACTCTCTTTTTATACCATACTAATTTTTTTTTCCATTTTTTGAGATGGAGTTTAGCTTTTGTTGCCCAGGCTAGAGTACAATGGCGTGATCTCAGCTCACTGCAACCTCTGCCTCCCAGGTTCAAGCGATTCTCCTGCCTCAGCCTCCTGAGTAGCTGGGATTACAGGCACTCACCATCATGCCTGGCTACCTTTTGTATTTTTAGTAGAGGCGGGGTTTCACCATGTTGGCCAGGCTGGTCTCGAACTCCTGACCTCAGGTGATCCACTTGCCTCAGCCTCCCAGAGTGCTGGGATTACAGGTGTGAGCCATCGTACCCAGCCTATACCATACTAAAATTTGGCAGGGCATTTTAACCTGTGTAGATAGTAGGCTGAAATTTGGAGACAAATGTAGTGTTAGGGAAATAAGTGACAGGAGGATCAGGATTAATGACTCAGCCTTTGCTGGGAAGAATATATGAATGTTTTCCTTATATGGTGGCAGAGAAGAAATCTTTGGGCTGATAATCTAGAAGATGCAGCTCTGACGTGGAATCATACAGAAATATGAATGCCAAATTCCTCTGTGGCTCCAAAAGAAGTCTGAACTACATGTATTGGTTTATTTACCAAACTGTTTAAGAACAGATAAAGTACTGTATAAAGGAAAGTCTAGGCATAACACCTCCATGTTTCTAATACTCAAAAGATCTTCGAGGATGTAATGGCTGCCTGCCTCCAGAGGCTTCAGAATTTCATTATTAACTAAATTACCATTTTAGTATATTTAGATTAACCGCATGATGCAAAGTAGGTTGGAAAAAAAGCCACAGTCTTTTTCATATTACTTAAAACTAAATAATAGAATCACAAGTTTAAATTCTACTCACAGGAAAAGAAATTATTTTATATGCCTTTAAAAATTAATATATAATTAACTTCTTAAATGTTATATATTACAGTCTCACAGAACACTCCAGTCCTTGAACGACTAACATTTACTTTATGTTTTTAAACACCAAATCCAAGGAATCAAATTATTTTTAAAAATTCACCTGTTGATGGCGAAATACAATAATCATCCTCTACAGACTGGCCATAGAGATCATCATCTTCAAAATCTAAAATAAAGACAAAAGAGATAAATTCATTTACAAAGTTCTTTTTATATTCTTAGTTACTAGTGAGGAAGCATCTGAATCCTCTCCAAAATAAACTTTATCAAAATTTAAGGAACCTAGAATGTCTATTTTCAAAAAAACTCTAAGAATTTCACCCACAAAATAGGTTATTTACTAACTCTATATTTATAAAGACATACAGAGTTCTTCGGTTGTTAAATTAATTGGGTTTACCCAGGTCCCAAGTTTTCACCTCATAGGATCAAATATAATAATCCTATAAAAAATATACTTGAGGCCAGGCACGGTGGCTCATGCCTGTAATCTCAGCACTTTGGGAGGCCGAGGTAGGCGGATCATGAGGTCAGGAGTTTGAGACTCGCCTGACCAATTATGGTGAAACCCCGCCTCTACTAAAAATACAAAAATTAGCTGGGCATAGTGGCATGCACCTGTAATCCCAGCTACTCTGGAGGCTGAGGCAGGAGAATCACTTGAACTCAGGAGGCGAGGTCTCAGTGAGCCAAGACCGTGCCACTGCACTTAGCCGGGGCAACAGAGCAAGACTCTGTCTCAAAAAAAAAAAAAAAAGAAAAGAAAAAAAGAAAAAAAAAAACTTAGTCTCTCCAGTGTTGACAAAAATCTGAAATAAACCATTTTTTTCACCAAGTTCCCTCTATAACCAAAGCACTTCTCTTCCACAGAACATGGGGGTATACAATAGATCATGAAAGTAGTATTTCTTTATGGAGAGCTAGGTAACATCTATACAAACCAACTTACCTTAAACTCCCTATGCCCACCCGCTGATTGCTAACTGCCTTTTTTTCTGCTTCCTGGGATATGCTCTTTGCCTAGATTTTCCTAGGCCATTTCTTTCTGCTAGTTAAGGTTCCAGCTCAAATGTCTCCTCTTTGCACAAGTCTTCCCTGACCACTCTGGGTAAAGCAGTAAGCCCCTCTGCTACTGTTACCCTCCAGCACGCTTACCCAATTTACAGAGCACTACGCCTGTTCACTACATGAGACTATCAGCTTCTTCTGGGCAAGACTTGGTTTAGCCAACTACTTGGCACATATGGAGCACTAGATTAATATTTGTTTTATTATAAATTAATGAATCAAACTAATTACAACTAAAAATCCACAAAGAACATAAATATATTTACATAAATTTCATTTGACAAACACTAACACCATGCCAGGGAGTAGCTGAGACAACTGTGGTATAACAGTGAACACATTTCCAGTTATCACCGCACCTAAAATCTGACAAGGAATACACACAAGATAATCGGCAATTACAAAACCATGTGACAAGTACCTGACATGAGAAACACAGAGCAATTTGGGAACACACACATGAATGACAAAACTAGAACTGGGAGTGGGGTAGCTAGGGAAAGATCCCCATGAATATAATATCCAAACCAATTCCAAAGGATAGAGTTAGCTAGTTTCTGAGGGTATTCATGCAGCAGGAACAGCATGCTCAAAGGCTGAGACCAAATGCTTACAGCAAAGAAAAATTAGATAAGTGCTACTATTGGGCAAAAATGTATATGATTAAATAAATTATTAGATCACAATCCCGAGTTAATAAAAATTCATTTGCAAATAAACAAGGGGCCAGTCACAAACAAAATATTTTTAGATACTGAAGACAACAACAGGCCAGGCATCGTGGCTCACACTTGTAATTCCAGCACTTTGAGAAGACGAGGAGAGAGGATCTCGCTTGGGCCCAGGAGTTTGAGTCCAGCCTGGGCAACATAGCCAGATGCTGTCTCTACTAAAATAAAAAATTAACTGGGCATGGGGGCACATGCCTGTAGACCTAGCTACTCGGGAGGCTGAGGCAGGAGGATTGCTTGAGCCCGGGAGTTGGAGGTTACAGAGAGCTATGATCATGCCACTGCACTCACACTCCAGCTTGGCCAACCAACAAAGTGAGATCCTGTCTCTTAAAAAAAAAAGTAAGACTCTTTTTTACTAGGTCAGTTTGTCAATGCTGAAGTTGACCCTGAAGTGCCACAACATAAAAAGATGAAGAGAATTCTTTCCTGCAATCTTCATAGTTTGTTTCCTCAATCAACAAAATTATGGAATATTTACTACATGTAAAGAACATTGTGCCAGCTACTTAATGTATGGATTTTGCCTTCCTGAGACTTTTAAAACAGTGACTGAGGCAGTCATGTAAAGTATTACATAAATTACAGAGAAAAACAAAGTGGGAGTTAAGTAGCAGAACCAGTAGGTTTTAGAACACAAACTCTCTCTAATGAGGTTATATTACTTAAGAGAATTTTGAAATTATTATTCTGAGAATTCAAGAGAAAGCCTAACCGGGAAGAAGAGAAATAAACTGGACCTTGATCAGCACAACTTTTATAAACAAGAAAAGGGGATGAACCTCCTTAATGTTACAGGAACAGCTTAGTTATGATGTCACCAATTGTTCCAAAGAAACATGACAATATGACAACCTGACCTCAAGAAGCCAAGGTGCTCCCTGAGGCCAACCACCTCTCCTCCATGAAGCATTCCTTCACATAGAAATCCTGCTTAAATTCCCCCCAATCCATTCTGAATTAAGTGTTCTCATCTGTGTATCCCTCCCATAGCGTTTTCTCAGTACCTTTTGTAGCATTTTTCATACTCTAATAATCTGTAACTCGTATAATCTTCTCCTTTTAGACCACCCTCAAATATCTTACTGTCAGTCCTCAAAGCTTAGAACAGTACTCTAAGCACTAACTTAATGGTGGTTGAGGAAATGATAAACAACTATCCAAGAAATTAATGAATAATAATTAGACCTATTCATGTACTTTATATTTGCAAAAATATCTCTCAGTCTAAAGTCATTTCTTAGGTGACAATGGTCCACATGCAATACCATCCATTGCAACATTTATTTAAAAGGGCCTCCATTCTAAAGTAACCACCAGAAAATTCACATGTTCTAGACGGACTGAGGTCACAGGTTCCAAATGGAGAACAGGGTGTTAGCTGCCCTCACTCTAGTTAAAGCATACTGATGTTCTATAATAATCTACTGGGGTGCCAATGACAATCACCAACATATTAAGCACTACATGTTCTGCACTTCGCAAAGCATAGTTCTTTATTCTTCTCCTGCATTAGTTCATTTTTGTTTATATTTTTAGTTTATGTGATGCTTGGTGATGCCTATAGTTATCTACTGCATGAAGAGGGATGTGCTCCTCCTAAAAATAATTCTAACTCCTGTTAACTCCTACAGAACATTCATATAGACATTTTTCTTTTATTTCATTTTTTAATATCAAAAAGTCCTTTCCCATACACTCTTTCCTCTAGTACTGCCGTTTATTTAATTTCAAAATACATTTATATCAAGCATTACCAGCCAAGAACTAAGTATAAACTTCACGATCCATCTGATCGACTCATTCTTTGGGCCTTTTTAACATGTGTCTTTTCTACTGTCTCCTAAGTTTCCACTTTGAAATTCGTTGAAAAATAAATTAGCGCGAATTGGTTCTGCACTAAGTATGTATAGACATACACAAAAGGTTTATAATGTAAATCTAACACAGGTACAGGTCCGTTGAATGTAGGTATTAAGTCAATCTGTGTTTTACAAATAAGCAACGTTTCATGGACATTTCTCAAAGGGGATCTGGGAGAGAGAAGCTAGAAGCAGGCACGTGAGTGCCCGACATGGGAGGAAACAATCGAAGAGGTGATAATGCTTACGTGCCTATATATCACCGGATCCCAACCTCCCCAATGTCCTACCCATATGACGCTATACAGCACCTCCCCCTCCCCAAATAAAATCAACCCCAGAGCGCAGAAATCATGACTTAAAAACGACGGCATTTGGCGGCACTAGGAGGCCTGTTATATTCCCCAACTGGGGCTCTCCCAATCCCGACAGGGCAACACTGACGAGAAACTCACAGATTGAAGTGGATGCCAACGGGCTAGGATCCCAGCTGTAACCGGGAAAAGAACTTCCCGGCATGACCCTGCCACCTACCTTCATCGTAGTTATAGCCTCGAACATTCCGATGCCGGGCCATGACGGCGGAGAGGGCGTTTGCCACAGCCCTTTAACTCCTTCCAAAACACTCCGCTTAGATACTGATAAGGCGCCAACTGCGGCCTGGAGAACACGTACACGCCATTTTGGCTTCCCGCAGGCCTCTGCGCCGAGCGCCTGCGCAAACGCGACGTCTTATCTGTGCACCGCGCGACGGCAATGCCTCAGGGTCGCTGGCCGCCTCCCTGAGGGCGCATGCGCACTGCTGCGCATGGCGGGACGATTGGGGGGAGGGTTTGGGAATGGCCCCACCCAAAGGTTGGGCGACGGAGGGGGATGGAGAAATCCCGCCGCCTAGAATTGACTGGTTTGGACTAAATGTTGCAAGCTGGGAACCTTGAGCTACCTAAACCAGCGTTCTGGATTATTTTCCAAATTTGGTTTCTGATAATCTGAGAAAGCTATGTGCTCAGTAAGAGCAGGGACCTTGTTTTATCAAACTTTGATCTTTCATTAGGCACACAGTGGGCATTCAACAAACTTGTGTAAACTTGGAATCAGATTTAGCCCAGGCCGGTGCGGTGGCTCCTGCCTGTAATCCCAGCACTTTGGGAAGCCCAGGAGGGCGGATCGCTTGAACCCAGGTGTTCGAGACCAGCCTGAGCAACATAGCGAGGCTCCATCTCTACAAAAAATACAAACACTAGCCGGCCCCGTGGTGCAGACCTGTAGTCCCAGCTACTGAAGAGGCTGAGGTGGGAGGATCCCCTGAGCCCGGGCGGTCGAGGCTGCAGTGAGCTGAGATCGGGCCTCTCCATTCCAGCCTGGGCGACAAAGTGAGACTTTATCTCAAAAAAAAAAAAAAAAAAAAGAGTCCAAGCTTTAGAGGAGGAAATAAGGCTATTTTTAAACGGGTATATATGATTAAATTGAGACCCTGGCTATAATAGATCACCCTGCTTTCATATAATTTACGACTTCATGTATTCACTCCGTTTGGCATTACTATCTCTAGTAAACAGGGATTTGCCCTTAGCTATGTAAACGATTTTAGCTATATAAACGATATTTATCAGTATCATAAAGAAGGATTCACTGAACATTCATTGAACACATAATTGTGTGTAACATTGCGAGTATTAAATATAGCTTTTTAGACATAGCACTGGCCTTAGGTGGTAATGCTGAATGTTGTTGATGCATGAATCTATAACCTACTATTAAATGTCCTCATTTCTTAGAACATAAAGTTAATAATGCTATATAAGAAACCAACCTCATTATACTGAACAAACAACTTCAGTTTTAGCTTGTGTTTTTGAAATGATGATACTTCACATCAAAGGCAAATGTCAAATTCTAGAGATAATTAAAAGCTTACTCAGCTTTTTGCTATGCACAATAGAAACAAGAGTAATCCAAATTTAGTTTATATTTGTAAGTGGCTTGGAACGTAATTTATTCATGCATTTGAATGTGTTTGACTACAAAAATAGTTGTTTAATGTAGCTCCAAGATAAAATTTTACAGAAAAATAGAGATAGTTGCTAATGTTACATGGCTTAAGTGTTTTTATTATTTTACACCCTTAGGTAATTTTTATTTTGCAGCC
Source organism: Symphalangus syndactylus (assembly GCF_028878055.3). Taxonomy (NCBI): domain Eukaryota; kingdom Metazoa; phylum Chordata; class Mammalia; order Primates; family Hylobatidae; genus Symphalangus; species Symphalangus syndactylus. The sequence goes on from NC_072424.2 coordinate 112,864,350, forward strand.
TGTTTCTTTGTAAAATGGAGATAGAGACACTAACTCACAAACTGTGAATAATTTATCCACGTAAGAGGATTTATCACAGATCATAGTAGGTGCTTAAAAATATTGTGTTATTGGCTGGGCATGGTGGCTCACTCCTGTGATCCCAACACTTTGGGAGGCTGAAGCAGGTGGATCATGAGGTCAAGAGATCAAGACCATTCCGGCCAACATGGTGAAACTCCCTGTCTCCTAAAAATACAAAAATTAGCTGGGCGTGGTGGCACGTGCCTATAGTCCTAGCTACTCAGGAGGCTGAGGCAGGAGAATCGCTTGAACCCGGGAGGCAGAGGTTGCAGTGAGCTAAGATTGTGCCACTGCACTCCAGCCTGGCGACAGAGCGATACTCTGCCCCCGCCCCCAAAAAAATTATGTTATTAAAATACAAATGGCAGCTTCCACTCCACTGTAATTGTCAATTACAAGCTTAACTACAACTCACTGAGGTATGAAGTGAATGAGTTATAGACCACATAAGCAAAGTACTACGGGAACAATGAATAAGAAAAAGTTACTTCTGTCAGATAATATATAATTTGCCCTTAGGTCGTCAATAACGCAGTCCTTTAAAATTCTGAATATTGCACAGCATCTACTGCATCTCAAACAATAGAGCCTCAATGATGGCAAAGCCTTCACTGACTTCTTCAGAAAAAGTTAGGATTGTTCCACTCCCCTCAGGACTCTGTAGGTGTGGACAGGGCACCGTGGCTCACGCCTGTAATCCCAGCACTTTGGGACACTGAGGCGGGTGGATCACCTGAGGTCAAGAGTTCCAGACCAGCCTGGCCACCATGGTGAAACCCCCATCTTCTACTAAAAATAAAAAAAAATTAGCTGTGCGTGGTAGTGGGTGACTGTAATCCCAGCTACTCGGGAGGCTGAGGCAGGAGAATCGCTTGAACCCAGGAGGCAGAAGTTGCAGTGAGCTAAGATCGTGCCACTGCACTCCAGGCTGGGCGCCCAACAAGGGCAAAACTCCGACTCAAAAAAATAAAAAATAAAAGACTCTGGTATTGTGTTTTGACGGAAAGTACTATGACTTCGGAGTACCACGAACCTGGATTTCAGTCCCAGTTTTGTTGCTGTTAACCACTTCGGATTTAATTTCTTCATCTGTAAAATCGAATATCTGAAAATGTATGTCTTCTGTTTTGTGAAAAGTAAATGATATATGTAAAAACAGTAGGTGTTGCAGAGTGGCTACTCAATAAATGCCAGTTCTCTACCCCCACTAATTTCAAAGCTTTATCTTTGTTTCTCCGGCACCCTAATGTCTGGCACTTTAAATGTTTGCTGAATGAATTAATGAGTAAAAGAAGAGAAATAAAATGACATTTCTCTTGCTATGGAATTGTTAAATGTCATAAACAACAATACAAATCATTTTATATTGATTTGTGAAAAAAATTATGAATCAGAGAAGTAAAACTACATTACTGAAAAAAATTTTAACAAGTTAATTGAGACATCATTGACAATAAACTGCACATAATGTGTAATTTTGATACATTTTGACATATGTATACACCAGTGAAGCCATCAACCCCATCAAGATAATGAACATATCCAGACTTTCAAAAGTTTCCTAAAGTACCTTTATATCCAGCATAAAAATTCCAGAATATCCCAGGATACTTCCTGCCCGTCAAGGCCTCCTCACCATGGCCCCTCACAATAACTGATCGTCTTTCTGTCACTATGAGTTGTTTGCATTTTTAAAAATTGTATACAGGTGAAATCATATAGTATGTTTTCTTTTTTATCTGTCTTAATCCACTCAGCATAATTATTTTGAGACTCACGTGTGTAGTTGCTTGAATCACCAGTTCATTCCTTTTTATTAGAGGAGGATTCCACTGTGTGGATATACCACAATTTGTTTTTCCATTCACCCATTGAGAGATATTTGGTTTGTTTTCCATTTCGACGACTATAAATAAGGCTTCTGTGAATATCTGTGTACAAATCTTCATATAAACATAAACTCATTTTTCCTGGGTAAATACCTAGGAGCAGAATGATATAATAGGTTATCTTTAGCTTTTTAAAGAAACTGTCAAACTGTTTTCCAAAACAGTTGTAACATTTTATGTTTCCACCAGCAATGTAGTTCCATTTTCTCTATTTTCTCCACATCATTGCCAACGCTTCATGTGGTCTAAAGATGTTAAGCTTATGGCCAGGCACAGTGGCTCATGCATGTAATCCCAGCACTTTGGGAAGCCGAGATGGGCAGAGCACAAGGTTAGGAGTTTGACACCAGCCTGGCCAACATGGTGAAACCCCATCTCTATTAAAAGTACAAAAAATTAGCTGGGTGTGGTGGCACACACCTGTAATCCCAGCTACTTGGGAGGCTAAGGCAGGAGAATTGCTTGAACCCAGGAGGTGGAGGTCTCAGTGAGCCAAGATCACGCCACTGCACTCCAGCCTGGGCGACAGAATGAGACTGTGTCTTGAGAAAAAAAAATAAAAAGATGTTAAGCTTATTTGACAGTTCTGTATATCAGCTTTGGTGAAGTCTTTGAATCTTTGGTCAATTTTTAATAGGGTATTTGTAGTAGAGAGTTCTTTCTATATTCTGGATACAATTTCTTTATCTGATATAAAATTTGGAAATATTTCTTCCAGTACATGGCTCATCTGTTTATGCTGTTAACAGTGTCTTTTGAATAGAAGTTTTTCATTTTTATAAAGTCCAGTTTATCAAATTTTTCTTTAATAGAGTATGCTATTGATTTTGTATCTAAGAAAATCTTTGCCTAATCTAAGTTTACAAAAATTTTCTCCTTTTTTTTTTTTTTTTTTTTTTTTGAGACGGAGTCTCACTCTGTCGCCCAGGCTGGAGTGCAGTGGCCCCTGATCTCAGCTCACTGCAAGCTCCGCCTCCCAGGTTCACGCCATTCTCCTGCCTCAGCCTCCCAAGTAGCTGGGACTACAGGTGCCCACCACCACACCCAGCTAATTTTTTTGTATTTTTTTAGTAAAGACGGGGTTTCACTGTGTTAGGCAGGATGGTCTCAATCTCCTGACCTCGTGATCCACCCACCTCAGCCTCCCAAAGTGCTGGGATTACAGGCGTGAGCCACTGTGCCCAGCCAAAATTTTCTCCGTTTTAAAATAAGTTTTACAATTTGGGATTTTACATGTAGGTTTATGGTTGATTTTCAGTTGACTTTTGTATATAACGAAAGGTTTGGATCAAAGTTCATTTCTTGGCCGAATGTGGTGACTCATGTCTGTAATCCCAGTGCTTTGGGAGGCTGAGGTGAGCAGATCACTTGAGGTCAGGAGTTGGAGACCAGCCTGGCAAACGTGGTGAAAGCCCATCTCCACTAAAAAATACAAAAAGTACCCAGGCATAGTAGCAAGCACCTGTAGTCCCAGCTACAGGAGGCTGAGGTGTGAGAATCACTTGAACCCAAGAGACAGAGATACAGAGGTTGCAATGAGCCGGGCAACAGAGCAAGACCCTGCTTCAAAAAAAAAAAAAGATTTATTTCTTGCTTATTATGGACATTCAGTTGTTCCGGCACCATTTGTTGAAAAGAAGGTCCTTTCTCCACTGAATTGCATCAACATCTTTATGCAAAATCAGTTGCTGCTGTCAGTCTATCTCTGGACCATTGATATACTACTGATCTATTGATCTACCTTAACACTACTACCATGCTGTCATGATAATGCAGCTTCATAAATCTGAAAATCTAGTAATGTTAATCCTCCAACTTTGTTCTATTTTTTCAAAGTTTTCTTAGTTATATTAGGTTCTTGATATTTCCATAGGCATGTTAAAATGAGGTTTTTCAATTACTACATGTGTTCCTTCTTAATTTAACTTGTATTTTTCTTACTTGATAGATCAATTTGGGGGAAATTGACACTTTAGCATTAAGTCTTTCAACACAGGAACAACGTATGTCTCTCCATTTATATAGGTCTCCTTTGATTTCTCTCAATAATGCTTTTTGTTTTTCAGTGACTGGTCTTGCACAATTTTTGAAGATTTAATTCTAAGTACTCCATGTTTGTGTGTGCGTGTGCGTGTGTGTGTGTGTGCGTGTGTTTTGTTTTGTTTTGTTTTTTTTGTTTTTCTTGAGACACAGTCTCACTCCGTCGCCCAGGCTGGAGTGCAGTGGCAATCTCGGCTCACTGCAACCTCCATCTACCAGGTTCAAGTAATTCTCCTGCCTTAGCTTCATGAGTAGCTAGGACTACAGGCGTGCGCCACCAGGCCTGGCTAATTTTTAGTAGAGACAGGGTTTTGCCATGTTGGCCAGGCTGGTCTTGAAGTCCTGACCTCAGGTGATCCGCCCACCTCAGCCTCCCAAAGTGGTAGGATTACAGGCATGGGCCACCACACCTGGCCAAGTAGTCCATATATTTTTGATGTTATGTAATTTTTTTTTAATTTCAAGGTAAAGTTGTGCAATTAAACTATTAAAATTAATAAATTAATTGGCACTACAATACACAAAATTGTATATTTTATACACTGTATAATTTGTTTACAATTGTGAATATAGTTGTATAAATTATATATACAACTATATGTATAATTTATATAGAAGGTATATAATTGATAGATAATTGGATAAAATTATAAAATTTTATATATAATCATGAAACTATTATTTATATACAATAGAAACAATAGAAAAATAAAAATTAAAAATTAATTAGCCACATTAGCATAGAAATATCATCCATCCAGGTGCAGTGCTCATGCTTGTAATCCCAACACTTTGGGAGGCCAAACCTAGAGGAGAGCTTGAGCCCAGGAGTTCGAGGCCAGCCTGGGCAATGTAGGGAGAGCCTGTCTCTACACAAAATACAGAAAGTATCCAGGTATGGTGGTGTATGCCTGCGATTTCAGCTACTTGGGAGGCTGAGGTGGGAGAATTGCTTGAGCCAGGGAGGTCAAGGCTGCATTAAGCCCTGATTGCACCATTGCACTCCAGCCTGAGCAACAGAGTAAGACCCTATTTCAAAAAAATAAATAAATAAATAAATTTTTTAATCTTGGGAAACTAGAAGACTTTGCTAAGAGAAATAAAGGAAATGACATTAAATGGCGAGATATTCCAAGTTCATAGATAGGAAAAGTCACTATTATTATGTTAAATGGGAGAGATGTCAATTCCTCCCAAATTAATCTATATTCAGTGCTATCTCAACAAAATCCTAGCAGGTTTTTTTTTTTTGTGGAAATTGTCAGTCAGATCCTGTCATTTAAATGGAGATGCAAAGATCCTAGAATGGCTAAAATAATCTGATAAAGGCACCAAGGCTGGGCACAGTGGCTCTTGCCTGTGATCCCAGCACTTTGGGAAGCTGAGGCAGGAGGAATGTTTGAGCCCAGGAGTTCAAGACGAGCCTAGGCAATATGACGAAACATCGTCTCTACAAAAAGTAAAAAAATTAGCCAGGCATGGTGGCACGTGCCTGCAGTTCCAGCGCCTGTAGTTTTGGCTACTCGGGAGTCTGAGGTGGGAGGATCACTTGAACCTGAGAGGTCAAGGCTGCAGCGAGCCAAAAGAAGCCAGACCTAAAGAGTATGTGCTGTTTGATTCTATTTATGTGAAATTCTAGAACAGACAAAACCATGCTATAGTGATAGAAGTCAAAATGATTGCTCTACATACTTACCAGTGCAGAAAAAGAAAAATTAGGCCGGGTGCTATAGCTCATGCCTGTAATCCCAGTACTTTGGGAGGCCGAGGTGAGTGGATCACCTGAGGTCAGGCATTCGAGACCATCCTGGTCAACATGGCGAAAACCTGTCCCTACTAAAAACACAAAAATTAGCCAGGCATGTGCCTGTAATCCCAGCTATTCAGGAGGCCAAGGCAGGAGAATTGCCTGAACCTGGGCAGCGGAGGCTACAGTGAGCCAAGATTGCCACTGCACTCCAGCCTGGGTGACAGAGCAAAACTCTGTGTAAAAAAAAAAAAATTTTAGAAGTCAAAATGATAGTTACTTTTGAAGTAGATATTAATGGAGTCAGGAAAGAGAATTAAAGGTAGCTTTCAGAGGTACTGGAGATGTTCTATATATTGATCTGGGTTAGGATTATAAGGTTTTATACATGTGTACAATTTTATTGTACTGTACATTTAGAATTTATGCACCTTCCAGTAATAAGTTATACCTCAATTTAAAAACCAAATTAAAAAATGCAAAAATTTATTAAATGGAATTTTCATTCCTATCTTTAATATATACATATATGTCAGATGTTTCCTTTATGCCTCATAGTGTTGTTTTATTTATTTATTTTATTTTATTTGTATTGACAAGTTCTCACTATGTTCCCCAGGCTGGTCTCAAACTCCTGAGCTCAAGCCATCCTCCCACCTCCACCTCCCAAAGTGCTGGGATTACAAGCATGAGCCACCATGCCCAGCATATAGTGTCCCATTTTAAAGATACAAATAAAAACTAAGCACTGTGATACATCTGAGTTAGAATTTACTTAACAATATATCAGTATTTCTCAGAGTATAGTCTGTTCTTCCCCCTGTATTCGAAACTAAACAATTACTGATCCATTTACACTTAAAATTTTCTGTTGTTCCTGAAATAACACTGTCCTTGTTAGCTACTTAAATACTCATATGAGGTTTGGTAAATAAATTATAGTGACGCTTCTACTCCATAACTATTAAAAAGAAATGAAGGAATTGATCTTAGTCATTAAGAAAGGAAGAATGAGGCCAGGCTCGGTGGCTCACGCCTGTAATCCCAGCACTTGGGAAGGCTAAGGCGGGCAGATCACTAGAGGTCAGGAGTTCAAGACCAGCGTGGCCAACATGGTGAAACCATGTCTCTACTAAAAATACAAAAACTAGCCAGGTGTGGTGCCGGGAGCCTGTAATCCCAGCTACTTAGGAGGCTGAGGCAGGAGAATCACTTGAACCTAGGAGGCAGGGGTTGCAGTGAGCCGAGATCGTGCTACTGTACTCCAGCTTAGGTGACAGAGCAAGACATCATCTCAAAAAAAAAAAAAAAAAAAAAGAATGGGAGGGATGGAGGATAGTTATAATTGTGACATTAGACATGGTATATAAGAAAAGTTCTAGAATTTTCTAGTTAAGTGTCTAGGAAAGTAGGGCCTATGCTACAAACTAGAAAATGTCATAGGCGTGTGGGAAGATGCTTTGGGGTCCTTTGCAGTTTTGCGATTGTTTTGAGGACTTGTGAATTATACTTGTTATTATATGTTAATAATGTAAATCTGCTCATCTTGATTATTGTTACCGAATATCTGTAAAATTTATAAACAGATTATTTTTCTGTTGATATCCCGAATTACTTCTATAACCCTCTGTCTGGACGAATGATATTCTTACCTTCCTATTTGCAATTCCCCCTGACTACTTTCCTCACATATTGTTCTGTCGTTCTCTCTCTCTCCCCCCCACTCCCTGCCCCTTTGTTTCTTGACAGAAATCCAGCTAAGTAAAAATTGGCAAGATCCTGTGACAAGATCCTGTGATCAAGACAAAGCTTTGCCCCCAAAGGACTTGAGGCCCTCTGGGAATTCCATGTTTGACAGAAGCGCTGACAGCATAACCAAGCAAACAAGAAGGTATTCAGGGACGCTGAAACGGATCTTCAAAGAAGGCTCAGTGGGTGATTTTTAATTTCCCTGTGGTATTATAAAGCTTAATGCAGAATATACCAAAACCTTGGAGAGGTAATGATAGGGTCATGCATTTCATAAGGCAGAGTAATGCCCTGCAACAACAAAATAAAAGTCAAAGAGTTCTACACTGAGCCATGAACCACTAAATGGGGAATACCAGCAAATTAACACCACCTGGGTGAAATCTTCTTCCTGCACAGATAGTTTCTTTCAACCACCAACCCTAGGCTTTCCAGCTGTCAAGCACTTAATCATGAAATATAATAATAAAGATGTTTCAGGAGTTCCTTATGATACTTTTTCAAAAGTTCATATTGTTCTAAACTCTCTAATAATAATCAGTTCTCCAGGTTAAACATCTTTCAGTGGAAGCACATTATTTACAAACTAAGTCCAAATCCTTAGAAGAACATAGGAGTTCCACTATGATGTATGATGTCAATGCTGCCTGGTTTCCCACCTCACCTGCCACCTCTCCACCACCAGACGTGGGGCACTCTATGTCTCAGCTCCTACTTTTATGGTTCCAGGTCCAGCCATGCTCTTCCTGACTCGGGACATTCACACATACTAATTCTTCTACTTAGAATGCCCATCTATCCCCATTCCCTCTTTATTGCTCAGCAGAACCCAGCTTCCATCACACATTCTGTGACACCTTCCTTGACGCTGCAGAATAAGTGTCCCTCCTGTGTGCCTTAAAGCACAGTATTTGTTTCTGCTACAACACACATTAATAATATTCTAATTTATGTTTGCTTCTACCCTTCTCCACTTCCCCAGTTAGATGTAAGTTCCTTAAAGGCAGGGACACTCTAGTTTGTTTTGTATCTCTAGCATCCAGTATAGTGGCTGGTACAAAACTAGAATAAATAAAACAAATGTTATTGAATTATTGTTGAACAAAGTTATAACATGAAAAATAAATATATTTGTAAGAAGTTCATTACTTTGGAGACCAATGTCAGTAATATTCTGGAGAAGGACACCATCTGCAAGGAATGAGAGAGTGCAAGAGAGTGGGTAATATGGCAGTGAGGGCTGTAAGTAGAAATTTCTAGATTTAAAGGTATCTGTTGTATATACCCCCCAAAAATGAAAACTTATGTCCACATACAGACTTGTACATGAATTTTCACAACAGCATATTCATAGGAGTCAAAAGTAGAAACAACTGAAATGTCCATTAACAGATGAATAGAAAAATAAAATGTGGGCTATTCACAGAGTACACTATTATTCAACAATAAAAAGAAGTGAAGTACTGATAATAAACTATAACATAGATGAACTTGAAAACATTACATGAAGTGAAAGAAGCCCCTCTTCTGAGTTGGCTGGGGATACTTCAGTGAAAAATGAGATATTTATTTTTTTGATTCATCCTGGTCTGAATCCAGGCTTGCCAAATATACCTTGTTAATGTATGCACAACCAAAAGAAATACACGTTTCATGATTCTATTTACTTGAAATTTCCAGCACAGGCAAGTCTATAGAGTCAGAAAGTAGGTTAGTAGTTGCTTAGGGATGGGGAGGTTGGGGGAAATGGGGAGTGACTGCTAGTGGACAGGGGCGTTTCCTTATGGGGTGATGAAAATGGTCTAAGATTGGGGGTATTGATGGTTGTACAACTCTGTAAATATACAAAAAAAAAACACTTAAAAAACTGTACACTTTAAATGGGTAATTTTTTTTAAGACAGGGTTTCATTCTGTCACCCACTCTGTCATGCCGCCATGCCCGGCTAATTTTTTTTATTTTTGTAGTAATGGGGTTTTGCCATGTTGCCCAGACTGGTCTCAAACACCTGAGCTCAAGCAATCCACCTGCCTCAGCCTCCCAAAGTGCTGGGATTACAGGCATGAGCCTCCGTGCCCGGCCTAAATGGGTAAATTCTGATATAGGAGTTAAGAAGAAATTACTGGGCCAGGTGCAGTGGCTCATGCCTGTAAAGTCCCAGCACTTTGGGAGGCTGAGGAGAGTAGATCACCTTAGGTCAGGAGTTTGAGAAACCCCGTCTCTATTAAAAATACAAAAATTAGCTGGGAATGGTGGCACGCGTCTGTAATCCCAGCTACTCGGGAGACTGAGGCAGGAGAATTGCTTGAACCTGCGAGGTGGGGATTGCAGTGAACCAAGATCACGCCACTGCACTCCAGCCTGGGTGACAGAGCCAGACTCCTTCTCAAAAAAAAAAAAAAAAAAATTACTTAGATAGTGAGGGTATAGAAGACCTCGCTAAGGTTTTCCTTTAAATGAAAAGCAGCCCCAAGTCATTTTGCTTACTAACAAAGAGCAGCCTGTAAAATCAAGCTGCAGACATACATGCTGGCAGTTGTGTCAATTGTGTTCAAAATGGCGACTCCATCTTCCCTTCTCTGCCAGCCAGGTGTACTGGAAGGAGCAAACAGGATGGCACTACAACGGGAAAGTTCATTTGCATAATAAGATTAGGGTGGGGCGGCCAGCCTTCTCCTGAGCTATGTAAACCTAGTACCTGATTCAACCAATCTGTGAGCCCTATGTACATCCGACACCACTCCCTCCAGCCTGACTATAAAATCTGGTGCATCCACCAGCTGGTTCTTTCCTCTCAGAAGTCCCCTCTCTCTCACTAGAGAGAGCTGGTTTCCTTTATCTTTCCTTTGCCTATTAAACCTCCACTCCTAAACTCCTCAGGTGTGTCCGTGTCCCAAATTTTCGTGGCACGAGATGATGAACCCCAGGTGTTTACCCCAGACAAGGTAGCTGCTTCAATTCTGTGGTGTTAATTATATATCAGTATAGCTCTATTTTTTTTTAAAAGAGTTTCCTTCAGTGAAACAATCTGTTTTAGATATTCGGTCAATCTTTTTTTTTTTTTTTTTGAGATGGAGTCTCACTCTGTCACACAGGCTGGAATGCAGTGGCCGATCTCGGCTCACTGCAACCTCTGCCTCCCGGGTTCAAGCAATTCTGCTGCCTCAGCCTCCAGAGTAGCTGGGACTACAGGCGCATGCCACCACCCCCATCTAATTTTTGTAGTTTTAGTAGAGACGGGGTTTCACCATGTTGGCCAGGGTGGTCTCAAACTCTTGACCTCAAGTGATCCACCCACCTCTGCCTCCCAAAGTGCTGGGATTACAGGTGTGAGCCACTGCACCTGTGCAGTATTCAGTCAATTTGAAAGCAGAGAGCCACCTGAGAAACATGGGTGCAATGAGAAGCTTCCGTAACTTCCGTAACTTGGAGGCAGAGAAGGAGAAAGGTCTGGTACAATGGCAATTTCTGTAGTGATTATAAGCCACTTGGGCAAAAAGCTCTGTTCTGCAATTTACCAAATGTGTAATTTTTTTTTTTGAGACAAGGTCTCACTCTTGATGCCCAGGCTGGAGTGCAGTGGCACAGTCTCAGCTCACTGCAGCCTCAATCTCCCAGGCTCAAGTGCTCCTCCTTCCTCAACCTCTCAGCGTAGCTGGTATAAACCAAATATAAATTTCTAAGGCCCCTCAGTCATCTAAATGGACCTTTCTCTTGGCCAATGGCATTACAGAGTTAACATGAAAATCTAATTCAGGCCGTGATGGAAGAGGGGGTTGGATATGCCTCATTATACTCCTCCAGCATTAACATCAACACAGACCTTAAGTGTGACAAGAAATATTTATAGTCTGCCCTCTTTGAAGCCTGCTCCCTGGAGGCTTCATCTGCATGACAAAATCTTGGTCTCCACAATCCCTTATTGTGACCCAGACATTCCTTACTACTGACAATAACTTTTTCAACCAATTGCTAATTAGAAAATTTTTTAATCTACCTATGACCTGGAAGCCCCCCCCTCAACTTCACATTGTCCCGCCCTTCCAGATAGAAGCAATGTAAATCTTACATGCATTAATTGATGTGTTATATCTCCCTAAAACGTATAAAAGCAAGCTGTACCCCGAACACCTTGGGCACGTGTCTTCAGTACCTCCTGAGGCTGTGTTACGAGTGCATTCTTAACCTTGGCAAAATAAACTTTCTAAATTGAGACTTGTCTCAGATACTTTTGGGTTCACGCTGGGACTGCAGGCACGCTCCATCACACCCTGCTAATTTTTTTTATGTTTCGTTGAGACGAGGTCTTGCTATCTTGCCCAGGCTGGCCTCATACTCCTGGGCTCAAGGGATCCTCCTGCCTAGCCTCTCGAAGTGCTGGGATTACAGGCATGAGCCACTGCATAAACTTGGGCCAAATGCTTCTCCTCTCAGGGCCTTAGTTGTCACACTGTAAGATAGAGGATAAAAACTGAACTACTCTAAACAGTCATGAAGATTTGAATGGCTTAATTCATTAAAGCATCTAGAGCAACTCTAGGCACATAGAAAGTACTCCAACAATGCTTGTATTCTTCTTTGGCCCCACTGACTTCCACTGCACAGGACAGATTCCATTTGGGTCTTGAAAATTATGAGATGAGGTTGGTCTGGTTTGGTTGTCTGGGTGCTGACATCACTACTGTTGCCCTTGAACTTTATCACTGCATCCGGTGATGAGGCCCTCAGGAGGCCTCCCTGTCTTTATGTCACACCTATTGGTCCAACAAAACATTTAGCATTTTCTTGCCCCTTGGTAGGGCTCATGATTGTCAAGTGTTTTCTCAGCTCTATGCTGCGGCATGCAACACTCAGTGAGTCTGCCCTTGGTCACTCCTTTCAGTTCCTAGCCAGGTAATATCACTACCCTCCTGCCCAACTCTCAACACTGCACCATGCCAAGTAGGAGGTTTTTTTGAGGGACTTTCAGCCTTTCCAGGTTATGTTCTCAAGAAATTAACACAGCTTGGCCGGGCACGGTGTCTCACGCCTGTAATCCCAGCACTTTAGGAGGCCGAGGTGGGCGGATCACCTGAGGTCAGGAGTGCGAGACCAGCTGGCCAACAGGGTGAAACCCTGTCTCTACTAAAAATACAAAAATTAGCTGGGTGTGGTGGTGGGCGCCTGTAATCCCAGCTACTCGGGAGTCTCAGGCAGGAAAATCGCTTGAACCCATGAGGCGGAGGTTGCAGTGAGCAAAGATTGTGCCATTGCACCTGGGCAACAGAGCAATACTGTCTCAAAAAAAAAAGAAAACAAAAGAAAAAAAAGAAATTAGCATAGCTCCCAATATTGCTGGATATATCCAGTACATCTGGAAATCTTTAATACAACAGCTTCTACACAGGTTGAAGAGAACTGTCCCTTTTGAGTATAGTATTCTTTAAGAAAGAAAGTTGGGTGGGAAAATTTCAAAGATGAAATACTTATTTTCTAGATTCATCCTAGTCTGAATCCAGACTTGCCAATATACCGTCTTAGTGTATGCACAACTTCCTCCAGGATTTATAGACTGTCTACCTCTGGGTATCATCTTAGCGCTCCAAGTGTATGTATGATGTAGGGACACATACAGCTTTTCAGCCATGGGAAAGAGGTGTGTCCGCAGTATAAAATGCTCCAAGGCACCAACGGAATGTTAATGACAAATCAAAGGACGAAGCATCTTTAAATCCTAGGGGAAAATTCAAAGCAAAGAAAATTTGCAAATCAAATTTAAACCAGAAAAAAAGCATACACATAAAAGGTAGGGTTTTAAAAGGTAAAAGCGGCTCTCATTAAAAGTCATTTAAAACACTGAACTGTTTGAGGAATTTCCCTTCCTTGCCCTGTCATGCTCTGTTTTCTTTGAAAAGGCAGAAAATGGGATATAGTGTCAATGTGTTATTTAGAAACCTGTATCTAGAAAAACTCTGAGAAGAAAGGAGTAAAATAATTTAAATCAAAACCCTTTCAGCCACTGGATATGGTTCTTACTAGATTTTCTTCAGAAAGACAAGCTGGAAAATGGGAAAGGCCAAAGGGAAGCACTTGTTTTCCTTCTCACCTCAATATGTGTATAGGGTTGAGCCATTGCTCATCTTGAAAAACTTGGATATGGGACAGTCACACAACAGTGTTCCTGTATATTGGGCCATAGATTTTGCAAACTATCCCGTAAAATTCATTAGAAGCTCCAAAAAACTTTCACACTGAGAAGAGGCCACTTGATACTGATTGCCTGTGTAATTTTACCACGGGTCATTTAGAAGACTTTGGTTCCTAATTTCTGTTTCTCTCAGGAAATGGTTCAATATGATTAGTCATTTTCTTCATATTTGTTCATATTTCCTTATTTCCTGACTTGTGATGGTTTTATTAGGCAAGAGTTGCTTTTGACTGTAGTTGAGATACACATAATCACAATGATATAATTAGAAGTTTTTAAAGCCATGTTTGCATTTAGATAAACAGAATAGCTATTAATCCTTTTCAAGTAGAACACTGGGCAAAAATTAGTCGTTTAGGTTTCCCATTATGACTGTGGTATTGTGGTAGATTATATTTTCCTAAGATGTCCACACCAGTACATTCTATCTAACATGATCTTCTTTCCATGTAATACTGACTGATATGGTTTGGCTATGTGTCCCCACCCAAATCTCATGTTGAATTGTAATCCCCAATGTTGGGGGAGGGGCCTGGTGGGAGGTGATTAGATCATAGGGTCAGATTTCCCCCTTTCCCCCTTGCTGTTCTCATGATAGTGAGTGAGTTCTCATGAGATCTGGTTGTCTGAAAGTGTGTAGCACTTCACTCTTTGCTTTCTCTCTCCTGCAGCCACCTGAAGATATGTTTGCTTCCCCTTCATCCCTCCACCATGATTGTAAATTTCCTGAGGCCTCCCAGCCATGCTGCCTGTACAGCCTGTGAAATTGTGAGTCAATTAAACCTCTTTTCTTCATAAATTACCCAATCTCAGGCAGTTCTTTATGGCAGTGTGAGAACAGGCTAATACACTGAGTCTTCTCCATTGAGAGATTGGGAGACTCTGCCTTTAAGACATACTTTTCCATTGAGAGATCTTTCCTCCCCATAAAACTGGGTGGACCTATGACTACATTGGAAGCCACATTATGTACCTACTAAAGCTGAGCCATAAAAGGTGATACAGCTTTCACTTGGTCCTCTTTGGATGCTCACCCTCAGAACCCAGTCGCCATATTATGAGGAAGGCAAACAGCCATTTGGAAAGGCCATATGTAGGTGCCCAGTAGTGCCTTTGCTGAGATTCCAGATGACAACCAGCCTTCATGACCAGACATGTATGTGAATGAGGCTTCAGATGATCCCAGTATCCAGCCTTTCAGATACTCCAGCAGATGCTGAGTGGAATAGAGATCATCTGTCCTCACTGATTCTACCCAAGTTGCAGAATTGTGAACAAATATAAATGTTTATTTTAAGCCACTAAGTTTTGGGGTTGTTGTTTAGCAATAGATAACCAGAGAATAATTATCAACCCAAAAAAGATCTCACAGAGACAGTAGTAAATACTGCCATGTTACATGTCCATAGACTCTCATAATTCATGAAAATGCTAATGGTAGTTATATAAAGTTAATTATAAGTACTATTGATTTGGATTATTTATATGACAAAGAATACAAGTTTAGAGAGTCTGCTTTAAGTGAGATTTTCTTTGGTCACTAGTCACAATTCTGAAAACTGCCTCCCAGCTATACCATAAATAATCATAAAAGATCTTTTTATTCTACCCCATTGAAATGTTACACTAAAACGAATCAAGAAAGCTAGTGTAACAAGGACTTGATTTTCTGTGTGGAAAATTTATGTTATGAAATTCTGTAGTCTCCATTCTTTCACTTGTTACCCAACATATTAATTGCCTGAGAAGTTTTAAGGAACAAATATTTTATTCAAAGGTTGATGCCCTTTAAAAAAATGACAGCTGAACAAGGAAACTTTTGATAAAATATCGTCTTCCCAAGTAATATTAATGTGGGTCATTTATTATTATTTTTTTAATTACTACAGGGTTGGCCAGGTGCGGTGGCTCACACCTGTAATCCCAGCACTTTGGGAGGCTGAGGTGGATGGATCATGAGTTCAGGAGTTCGAAACCAGCCTGACCAACATGGTGAAACCCCCTGTCTACTAAAGATACAAAAAATTAGCCTGGCATGGTGGCACGTGCCTGTAATCCCAGCTACCCAGGAGGCTGAGGCAGGATAATTGCTTGAACCCAGGAG
Organism: Symphalangus syndactylus; assembly: GCF_028878055.3. Lineage (NCBI taxonomy): Eukaryota > Metazoa > Chordata > Mammalia > Primates > Hylobatidae > Symphalangus > Symphalangus syndactylus. The sequence continues at coordinate 112,880,129 of NC_072424.2, forward strand.
GCGGAGGTTGCCGTGAACTGAGATCGCACCATTGCACTCCAGCCTGGGCAACAGGGTGAAACTGTCTCAAAAAAAAAATTACGGCTGGGTGTGGTGGCTCACACCTGTAATCCCAGCACTCTGGGGGGCTGAGGCAGGCGGATCATGAGGTCAAGAGTTCGAGACCAGCCTGTCCAACATAGTGAAACCCTGTCTCTACTAAAAATACAAAAAATTAGCTGAGTGAGGTGTAGGGCACCTGTAATCCCAGCTACTTGGGAGGTTGAGGCAGGAGAATCGCTTGAACCCGGGAGGCGGAGGTTGCAGTGAGCCGAGATCGTGCCATTGTACTCCAGTCCAGGCGACAGTGCGAGACTCTGTCAAAAAAAAAAAATTACTACAGGGATATTAAATTTCACTTGCACTGATAATTGATTCAGATGTGTCCCAAGGACAGTTTATTCCTTAAGTTGTGCTTTTATTAGTGAATGAAAAAGAGGACAGGAAATTAAGCAGCGTGCAGTGAAGTACACTGTCATGTTATTAGGATAGTCCTAATCCATTAAACATAGAAAATTCTCTATAAAGATGTTTGCAAACCTTCAGTAAAATGCTTAAGAATTAATTATTCCATTCCAAGAGTTTTAGGCCAGACAAAAGCTGAGATAATTTTGTTCCTATACTCAGACATACTAGTGTACATAAATCTGTCTTAATATATAGGTCATTATTGCTTTATCCACTAGTCATAGCCTATTGACAGGCAATGAAAAAGAAGAAAAAACAATAAACAGCTTTAGAGGAAAAATATACTAGAAATTTTTTTAAAATCACAATTTGGTTAACGAGACCAATAGGAAGAGCCAAACATAGACTGGCCTTTATATTGGCCCCTCTTTCTTCTTCTCAGCCCTGGACCTAGGAGTATTGGCTTGGTGAATTCTGAACTCCTTGTATAGAGCTGTTGCCTTCTGATTTACTCATTCTACTTAGGGAAAAGAAACTTTCAGGGGCACACTGATATTTAGGGAGGGAGTTTCCCACAAGGAGAGAGATTTTTAAATTCTTTATGTGCCTTAACATAGGCACTCTAGAATAAGGGGTAAATCAGGAATTTGGAAATAACCTGTATCATGGTAAGCCTATCAGTAGGACTGATTTCTGGTATTCTTCATGTCATGGCAAATTTCCAGTATTTAGCATGTGTCCCAAAGAACCTAAGAAGAGTACTTCATTTACCAATATAAGCAGTGGCTGCAGAAAACTTTGTCATGAAGAAATGCATAGAAAGGCTCCTTTGTTTTGCCTCCTATCAAAAAGCAACTTGGTGCAAGGCAAAGAATATCTATCTATAATTTAGGAATGCTTCAGGTTAGCAATCAACTAACTGTGTCAAGGCAACTCACTTTGCCAGCCTCTGTTTGTTTGTTTGTTTGCTTTTAAACAGGTTTTACCACAGGACCTCTAAGTTTCTTTCAGTTTAATTTTTTTTTTTTTTTTTTTTTTTGAGACGGAATCTTGCTTTGTTGCCCAGGCTGGAATGCAGTGGTGTGATCTTGACTTACTACAACCTCCGCCTCCCAGGTTCAAGCGATTCTCCTGCCTCAGTCTCCCAAGTAGCAGGGACTACAGGCATGTGCCACCATGCCTGGCTAATTTTTGTATTTTTAGTAGAGACGGGTTTCACTATGTTGACCAGGCTGGTCTAGAACTCCTGACCTCAAGTGATCTGCCCACCTTGGCCTCCCAAAGTGCTGGGATTATAGGCGTGAGCCACCATGCCTGGCCTCCAGTTTAAAATGTAAATGATACTTGAATCACAGCATTTATAGCATCTATCATTTTTTAATGTAAAAGCAGAAAGCACACTAAGTCTTGGTGTGCTTAGGTTCTTACAAAGTCAGAAAATATGAGCAAATTTCTAGTTTTCTTTTTTTTTCTTTTTTTTTTTTTTGAGACAGGGTCTTGCTCTGTCTCCCAGGCTGGAGTGTGGTGGTGCAATCCTGGCTCACTGCAACCTCCACCTCCTGGGCTCAAGCAACCTTCCCACCTCAGCCTCCTGAGTAGCTAGGACTACAGGCACACACCGCCACACCCAGCTAATTTTTGTTTTTTGTTTTGTAGAGATGGGGTTTTGCTATGGTGCCCATGGCTGATCTCAAATTTCCGCACTCAAGCGATCCACCTGCTTAGGCCTACCAAAGTGCTGAGATTACAGGTGTCAGCCACTATACCCAGCCTCTAGCTTTAATTCTTAAAGATACATAATTCTTCCAAGGCCGACAAAATGCTTGCATCACCTCTTTATAAGGAAATTTTTATAGATTGCAGCAAATAATAAACTATATCATACATTCTGATTTCCACGTGTAAAAAGGTGTTTGAAACATTTCTTATCTTCATATTTATTTTAATAATTATTTTAGAATTGAAAATGTTGCCCATTTTTCTCTGTCTTTTAATATATGTTATACAAACGAAATGTAAATGACAACACAGTATCCATTTCAAAGTTGTTTATAAGCAATATGTTCAAATTTGGACATTAGATAAAATGCAACAGTTACTTTAAATAACTATCTTAGTCCACTTTCTGTTGCTATAACAGAATACCATAGACTGGGTAATTTATAAACAAAATAAGTTTGTTTAGCTCATGGTTCTAGAGACTAGGAAGTCCAAGAGCATAGCACCAGCATTTGGTGAGGGCCTTCTTGCTGCATCATAACATGATGGAGGACACGCTTGGTAAGAGGGCAAGAGCAAGAGAGCCAGAGAGCTCACTTGTATAAGAAACCCACTCCCATGATAGTGACATTAATTCATTAATCCATTCATGAAGAGAGAAATTAGATTTCCAACACATGAACTTTTGGGGGGTACATTCAAACCATAGCCATAACCAAATAAATGTTAAAGGTGAAATAAATGTGTACTGGAAAATAGATGAAAGGAAATGTTATAGATTGAGTTTGTCACCCAAAAATTCATGTTAAAATCCTAATCCCTAAAGTGATGGCATTAGAAAGTGGAGCCTTTGGAAAGTAATTAATTCATTTGTCTGGAGCCCTCATAAATGGGATTGATATCATTACCAAAGAGATCCCAGAAAGCTCTCTGGCCCTCTTTCTGACATATCAAGACACAGAGAGATGAACTAGGAAGTGAGCCCTCATGAGATACCAAACTGCTGGCATCATGATATTGTACTCCTTCAGCCTCCACAACTATGAGAAATAAATGCCTGTTGTTTAGGTCATCCAGTCTGTGGTATTTTTGTTTTTAGCAACCCAAATGGACTAAGACGGAGAACCATGAGAATCAGATGCTTATACACAGTGGCATGAAGACTGACAGTTAAGGACAAAGATGATGTAAGATGATGAATACCATACTATAGAAAAAAATTGAATATCTTGGAGCTAATTAGATTAGAGAGTAGAAGGCTAAAGGATGACGTGACTGCTATCATCAAATAGCAGTCTAAGCCATCACATGGCAATTCTAAGAACTGTTCTATAGATTTTAGAATAACTTTATTTTGTGTTGTCCTAGAAGAGAGGGATTTATAAAGACAAAAGTCTCAGTTGAATAAGAGGGACATGCACACAAAGCTTTTTTTTTTGAGACGGAGTCTCGCTCTGTTGCCCAGGCTGGAGTGCAGTGGCGTGATCTCGGCTCAATGCAAGCTCTGCCTCCCAGGTTCACGCCATTCTCCTGCCTCAGGCTCCCAAGTAGCTGGGACTACAGGCGCCCGCCACCATGCCCGGCTATTTTTTTGTATTTTTTAGTAGAGATGGGGTTTCACCGTGTTAGCCAGGATGGTCTCGAATTTCTCACCTCGTGATCTGCCTGCCTTGGCCTCCCAAAGTGCTGGGATTACAGGCCTGAGCCACCACGCCCGGCATACAGAAAGCTTTTCAGCAATGGAAAGAAGTGTTTCAATGAATTTCCCATTATGAGAAACATCCTGTTGAGAAAATTTTAATATTTTTTTTTATTTGAAAAGACATTGGACCAGATGGTCTTTTAAGAGCTCATTCATCTCTAGCCTGTGATTCTATTTTTAATTAAATAGTAAGTTAAGGCAGGAAAATATCTTAAGCATAAAACAGAGAGTGAAAGAAAACTCAGCTCTGGGAAAATAATAGGATATAAATAGGAAATTAAACAGAAAAGAGAATATGAAATAGGAAAAGACAAGATCAGTAAAGAAATTTAGCCAGGCATAGTAAAGCATTTTGACCTTCAGGATGAGGGTTAGGTCTCTCAAGAATGTCCGTAAGCCAAGTGAGAAAAAAATGTCAACCACTAAAAGAGGTCATAGCCATGCTCCAAATTTCTCCCTTTTCATATATTGAGTCAAGGGGCTTGATCCAAAATGCAACAGGAAGTTGACAGATTAACCAGAAAAGTACAAATAGAAAGTTGGTACGTCCTCCTAGAGGATTGTGGTTCATGACTGTTAAAAGTGCCCTTGCTAACGGTAGACAGCATCCAATGACTTTGAAGCAATTGAGGTGGGAAATGACAAGGATGTGGGCTAAATCCCTGACCGTTTGTTTCTGTGTAATTTATGCCAATGAGATATGTGGTGGGGGAGAGAGAGGAAGACAAGAAGTCGGGAAAAATGGGTGGAAAGGGAGATGTGAGAAGCTGTTGTGAAGGTAAAGGAGAGCTTTCCAAATCACGAGGTCAGGAGATCGAGACCATCCTGGCTAACACGGTGAAACCCCGTCTCTACTAAAAATACCAAAAATTAGCCGGGCGACGTGACGGGCGCCTGTAGTCCCAGCTACTCGGGAGGCTGAGGCAGGAGAATGGCGTGAACTCCGGGGGGCGGAGCATGCAGTGAGCCGAGATCGCGCCACTGCACTCCAGCCTGGGCAACAGCGAGACTCCGTCTCAAAAACAAACAAACAAACAAACAAACAAAAAGCCCTGCAGAGTTTACACATCATGTTTTTGTACAATGTTACTTCTCCATCAAGAAAAAGGGAATCCTTTTCTGGAAAATAAAATAAAACCGAGGCCCTTTACACACCTGTACTTTAAAAGATCATACAGTACTTCAGTGGGAAGGTGTGCTAATATCCCTACATTTTGGTTAAACTCCAAGTCAAATAGTTTCATTCTACCTACCTAAATCCTCTGCTGTTTAATTGAAGGAAGTCATACTTCACTCCACTTCCTTAAAAACTAATAAAACATGTCTGGAGTTGTTTACACTATTATACTATGTGGTATAATGTGATTCTTAGATTTTTAAATGTCTACAAACTCTTTATATCCCTCAAAAAAGGTTCTTTAACTTTTGGTACACTTTAGATCTTTATTATATTATTAATATATATTTATGAAAGATCATGATTAAGGAATATAATAGGATTATTTTTATACAGCAATATAGCATCTTCTCTAAAATTACATTGATGGGACGCATCTTTTCAACTTTTCTTGTATTTTACATGGTTCTCTTTGGAGTGCTTTTTAGGCTCACCACAGAAATCCAAGAAAATGTCAACTTTTGCTTGCTTCTTTACTTCACCTCTCCTTTGTCAGTTTTTCTGAATTCTCTTTATATTAAGGCAAGACTTAACTTGGTATGGTTGTTGGAAAATCCTGGCATCACCTGGCATCATAAGAGGGTGGAAATTTGGCCCTAATCCAATAAACTTTCATGACAACACTCTTTCAGCTTCATTTTGGTGACTTGATCTGATAGCCAAGAAGAAAAGAACTACTTAGCAATATGTCAGCTTACTATCTAGTTTGGTTCACATGTCTAAAGTATAGAAATCTAGCACCTATTGCTAGGATAAATGTCGTATCTTGCAAAGACTAATCTTGTTCAAACGGACATACACTTTAAATGCATAAATCTACTTGAAAACTAATCTGATAACAAAGACATGCCTGCAGAAGGATGATTCAGTTGTATCAATGTACTTGTCACTCAGACGTCAGCCAGAGAAAAATAATATGATGGGGCTGCTGGGTGTTAAAAGTATGCAAAGTCTTGATAATCAGACAACATTAGCCACAAAATGAAAAGAAGAAACTTTTTTTTTTAAGTTACAGGAAAAAAAGGTCTAATGAGTTTTTTTAGACTTTATGACATGAGTACAAAGAGACAAACTGCCGATTTGCCTGAGAAAGTAGTAAATCTTTAAAAAAATGTATTTACTTTGGCTGTTATCATTATTTTAAAACTAAGATTATACATATCATCCTGGCTCATTCTCAAATGAAATTGGGAATATAACTCTTGAAATTGGGACTATACCCCTTATTTATTTTAAATATTAGACGCATTTTTGTACACCAGTGAGAAGGGAGGGCTGTCTCTTTACTTACAGAAGTTGTGTTCTAGCTCCCCATCATTTCCTAGTTTTCTCTTATTTTTTTTTGCCTCAGAGACTATATTTAGTTATTTGTGAGTAAATTTATAATATGGCTTTACTTATAGAAACCACTGGCTAAGTTCAATAGCCTGTAATTGAAAGTAAAGGTTTATTTTTATAAACTCTTTAATGCTTTATTAGGGTATTTTAATTTAACTATGTTCAATTTCAAACATGAGAAACTGTTCCTTTGAAATCTAATTAAACAATTCTAAGGTAGAAACATTTTTAAAAATTTGAAAGTCTGGCCCTAAAAGGCCACATTTTCCTAATTAACTTAACCAGCTCCTCCTTATCTCAGAGACCAGATCCATGTATATATAATTAAACAAGAGTATTCAATTATACATTGGTTAGGGTATTCCTACTATTCCCAGGACCTAATTTTTTAAAAAATTACTGAATACTAAATTAGGATCTCTATTCTTACTTTGTAAATGGATAATTAATTGCTCTTCACCTGACTTTTCTCACTTGTGCTTGACCTTGGCATGACTTTTTCGTGACACTAGGTGGCAGGAATAGAAGTTTCCTTCCTTCCCTTCCTCCCTTCCTTCCTCCTCCTTTCTCTTCCTTACCTCCGCCTTCCCTCCCTTCGTTTCTTCCTTCCTTTGCACTATGTACTCTAGTTAAGAAGTTAGGAATTTATCTAAAGCCCTTATTTTGTTTTGCTTTTTAGTGCTTTTTGTTTCATTGATTATTGATTATTACATGTTTGTGCTTATTTGTTTAGTTAGGAATTTGACTATGGAACAGTGAAATAACTCATATGCTATTTTATTATTATATTCATGGAATAACCTTTCATATCTCATGTTTTTAAGAATTTTGTTAGAAAACTTCATGTACAGATCAGTAAATAGCTTTCCTTTCCTTATGGCCACTTAAAATATGAACATAAAAATATTAAATGAATTAAATGAGTGCTTTCTACTTCCATTTTAGAGAACTGAGCAAACAATATTGATATTTTATATTTGAGTGTTTTAGGCAAAGCTAAAACATGACAACATCTGATTTCTCCTTTAGAAGTCCTGGACCTGGCTCGGTGAAACTTCACATGTTAGTGTTGTCTCAAAATGTTCTATTATTGACTAAATATGACTCTATGCAATATTTCTTTTTGGGGGTAGAATCTTTGGTGTATTTTTGTTGTTGTTCATTTCGTTTGTTTGTTTGTTTGTTTTTGAGTCAGAGTCTTGCTCTTGTTGCCCAGGCTGGAGTGCAATGGCACAATCTCGGCTCACTGCAACTTCCGCCTCCTGGATTCAAGCGATTCTCCTGCCTCAGCCTCCTGAGTAGCTGGGATTACAGGCACCTGCCACCATGCCTGGCTAATTTTTGTGTTTTTAGTAGAGACGGGGTTTTGCCATGTTGGCCAGGCTTGTCTTGAATCCAGACCTCGTGGTCTGCCTGCCTCAGCCTCCCAGAGTGCTGGGATTACAGGCATGAGCCACTGCGCCTGGCCTTTTGTTCTTTTTTTTAGCTGAGGTCTTGCTCTGTCACCCAGGCTGGAGTGCAGTGGCATGACCATGGCTCACTGTAACCTTGAACTCCTGGGCTCCTCCCATGGCCTCTCAAAGTGCTGAGATTATAGGCATATTATTGGCTTTTTTTTTTTTTGGAGGCAGAGTCTCGCTCTGTCACCCAGGCTGGAGTGCTGGAGTGCAGTGGTGAGATCTCAGCTTACTGTAGCCTCTGCCTCCAGGTTCAAGGGATCTTCCTGCCTCAGCCTCCCCAGTAGCTGGGACTACAGGCACATGCCACCACACCCAGCTAATAGTTCTTTGTATTTTTAGTAGAGATGGGTTTCACTATGTTAGCAAGGCTGGTCTCAAACTCCCGCCCTCAAGTGATCTGCCAGCCTTGGTCTCCTAAAGTGCTGGGATTACAGGTGTAAGCCACTATGCCTGGCCAGATCTTTAGATTTTAAACTGAGCTTCCTAAAACCAAAATATCTAGACCTACTGGTATGAATACCTACTAGATGGAATCACTGTTGCCAAGAAAATCAATGAGTTTCAATATTTTAGGAAAAGGAAAAACACATTCACTCATACAGTTTTTATATATTTATTGAACACCTGCTATGTGACAAGCCTTTCATTGGAAACCAGAGACACAAAACTGCAAAAGGAAAAATAATATAAAAATAATGGAAAGGAAAAATATAATAATGCAAAAGGAGCCTACAGTCTAGGGAAAATAATGTTATCATTGAATATGGCCTATGCTGTACCTGGAATACTCTTCTTCACTCTTCCTTTTCCTAACTCCTCCTTTACTCACAACTGTCCCACGTCCCTCATCACTCCTCCATCTTGCTTTCCATCACCTGCTTAACTCCTATCCCTCCTTCAGGTTTCAGCTGAAACCTCACTCCTTCAGGAAGGCATTTTCCAACTCCGTAGACTTGGATAAATATACTAGCTATAAAGTGGCCATTTTTCCGTATCATAGCACCCACAATTTCAGTACATTACTTGCTTAATGTCTATCTTTGGAGATTTAAAGACAGGAACCATCTTGCTTTTGTTTGCTACCATAACTCGAATACCTTGCACATTCCTGGGCCCATAGTACATGATCAGTCAATATTTAATGAGTGAATAAATGAATGAAAATATGTTGTTTAATATCTATAAGTATATTATGTCTTAATATATAGTATACAAAGAAAAAATTAAATACTTTAATAAATTGGTAGAGTAAAATAGAATATCCTTTGTTTGTTTGTTTGTTTGTGTTTTAATTCCTGAGTCTCCGGAGAAGAATATACTTATTAAAGCAAAGGAAAAAAATGGTAGTATTGTGACTCCAGTGTTACAATTTTGTGCCTGCTGTTTACAGTCCATATGCACTTTCAAGCCTCTTTCCACTATATCTTACAACTAAGTTCTATAACTCCATCTTTATTAATTTCTGATAGCTAGTTTTAGATTCCTAGTTTCAGATTATATAACCATCAAGTTAATTTGAAAACTATGGGCATATGTTCAAACTTTCTTTTTCACTATTAGTCAAGAAATAACAAAGTACATCTCCATATACATATTCAAGACGAAAACAATGCATACTTTGGATACTGTGAAATGCCTCTCTTCCTAGCACCTAACATCATATCATTGAATCCTCAAGATTAGTCAAAAGTTCAGTTGGGATCACTAATAATTAAAAGCCGTGATCAAGACTGTGTGTGTCCAAACCCACCCTTTCTACTCTGTTTTGTGATGCTGGGGCTGAGCCTCTGTAAAGAGCTTTTCTCTTTTGTCCTCCAACTCCCTGTTAGGCATGGCCAATAGAATATGCTGGAGGTGCCAGGTGCAGTGGCTCACACCTGTAATCCCAGCACTTTGGGAGGCTGAGGCAGGCGGATCACGAGGTCAGGAGATTGAGACCACCCTGTCTAACACTGCGAAACCCCGTCTCTACTGAAAATACAAAAATTAGCCAGGCATGGTGGCAGGCGCCTGTAGTCCCAGCTACTCAGGAGGCTGAGGCAGGAGAAGGGCGTGAACCCAGGAGGGGAAGCTTGCAGTGAGCCGAGATAGCACCACTGCACTCCAGTGTGAGCGACAGAGTGAGACTCCGTCTCTAAAAAAAAAAAAAAAAAAAAAAAATGCTGGAGGCAGGCAGGAAAGCCAGGTTGAAGAAAGGATTTGCATCTTCCTGTTTGTTCCACAGTGTTATTTCAGCAAAAGTCTCAGCCTGGCAGAGGCCATGTCTTCTGCCTTTCTCAGCACTCCCAGAGGCATCCTCATGGTGCCACTACAATGATACCACCAGGACCCAGTCAGGAAAATAGAAACCACACTAGTTTAATATAATGAATGAAATACAATGAATTTAGTATAATGAATGAAAGATTGATCATTTAATATAATGAGACCATTTAATGTAATGAATGAAAGACTGATCAGGTGTTAGAGAACTAAAGCAAAAAGGGAACACTAAGGTAACACAGAGATAAGTCACCCCAGGAAGAAGCTACCACTCTAGGGCAAAAAGAAAGACATGGGTCTTGTCAGAACATAGAAGCCCAGAAGAAGGACCAAGCATAGCCAGGATTCAGGCCTCTGAAGAAGAACCACCGCAGGGCTGGTGCTGATGCCTGGAAGATCAGAGGGAGAGGTTCATGGACCTGAGACTCAGACCTTAAGGTGGGCGTGCTGCCTGACTGGTGCACTATGTATACAGGAAGTCTGTGTGAGCCTAGACTATGTCCACTACTGTGGTTCAGGAATATCTAAGCACATTTACTGAGGCTGTAAGAGAGCCTAAGAGAAGTCAATTTGTATAAGTTGATATATTTATCTATTTTGATTGGTTATCTATCTGCTTGTTTCTTTGTTTCAGCTCAAAGATGAGGAAATAGATTTTAGTGACTCAAGGGGGAGGAAATAGGTGACCAAGTGCATAGGGAGAAAGATTGGAGAATAAAGAGCATAGCATGTGATATGCTGTGCCACATGGTTTGGCTGTGTCCCCACCCAAATCTCATCTTGAATTGTAATCCCTGCAATCATCACGTGTTGAGGGAGGAACCTAGTGGGAGGTGATTGGATCATGGGGGTGTTTCCCCCATGCTGTTCTCGTGATAGTGAGTTCTCACGAGATCTGATGGTTTTATAAATGGTAGTTTTTCCTGCACTCTCGCACTCACTCCCTCCTGCCGCCTTGTGAAGAAGGTGCTTGCTTCCCCTTCCCCCATGATTATGAGTTTCCTGAGCTTCCCCAGCCATGCAGAACTGTGGGTCAATGAAACCTCTTTTCTTCGTAAATTAACCAGTCTCAGTTATGACTCCACTAAAAATACAAAAATTAGCTGGGTGTGGTGGTACACACCTGTATTTCCCAGCTACTCTGGAGGCCAAAGCACAAGAATCACTTGAACCTGGGTGGTGGAGGTCACAGTGAGCTGAGATTGCACTACTGCACTCCAGCCTGGGTGACAGAGCGAGACTCCATCTCAAAAAACAAACAAACAAACAAACAAACAAAAACCACACACATAATAATAACAATACATAATCCTAGGACGAAATTTTGATTCTGCTAAAATATGTGCTAAATAAAATATTGCAGATTATGTGAAATAAGGGAAATACAAGTCACAAGTATTGAGATGAATTTAATATTTAATTTAATATAATAATACTAATTTAATATTCAATTTAATATTGTGCTTGTATTCACAATATCTCCTATTTTTTGGGAGGCTGTTCTCCCACTTACTTTCTCAGTTAGGGAACCCCAAAAGTCAGCAGCTTTCATACACTAATCATGTGTTCTGCTATGAAAAGTGGTGTGCTAAGATCTCTGAAAAGAAACATAGAAGCTATGCCACCAAATTCTAACCATGAATTCCCCTTAAAACCTTAAAATCTTAAATTAGATTAAATACTCCTTTATGAATGCTTTTCATAGTTTGTATCTTTAGAAGTTTAATTCTAAAGATCATTAAATGTTTAATCATGCTTTGGGGGGGTATACACAAAAAGACATAGAAAACAACAGAATATTTCAAAATGTTCTGAGACACTGCCACTCCATATGCTGGAGTGCACATTGCAGTGTTATAATGAATTGTTGAAAGTGTGGACTCACTGTAACACTTTTTATAATAACAATGATATTTAAGCAGTCTGTTCAAGACTTCTGCCTGCTCAATTATTTACACTCTAAATCCAATGTAAGCTTAACACATTTATTTCTGTGAACAGCAGTATTTTACTGTGAAAAGAAGTTGTTTGTAAGCATTGCCACATGGTTCTTAGAATGTCTGAGCACAGCAAGATAGTCATTTTTTAAAATTGGAAAACAAACACAATGCAAAGACTTGAGGGAACCAGTGTTGGGTTTTGTTGTTTAAAGATGTTTTAGGGATTTTTACATTGCTTTTAATTTAAGAAACAGAAGATATGTGGTATATAAAAAAAAGAATTCCTTTTTTACATAATAAAAATTCTCTATTAGAGTCGAAAGTGAGCCTCAACACACACACAGATGTGTGCATACACACATGCCTGCACACACACACATAGCTTTTCAGCAAAGTGTAGTAGATATACTATTCAAGGCATTAAGGAAATCCTGGATTAATCACTAGCTGACCACTAAGCTAAACATGCAGAGTTTAGTGGCCACACACAACAACAAAAGACTTTACAGAATTAGTTTAGAAAGTCATTAAACAAAGAAACAGCAGCAACAACAGCAAACCCTTAGAAGGGAGGGACTCTGATTACCAGAGTTGCCACAATGTAATATTTTAAATGCCCAGTTTTGACCAAAAAATATCGCAAGACACACAAACAGGAAAACATGGTTAATACACAGGAAAATAGTAGTCAATGAAAACTATCTCTGAGGAAACACAGACAGTAGACTACCTAAATAAAGACTTTAAATCAGCTATTTCAAATATGTTCAAAGGACTAAAGGAAACCATAGGTAAAAAATTAAGGGAAAATATGAGAATAATGTTTCTTTCTTTCCATTTCTTTCTTTCTTTCTCTCTCTCTCTCTTTCTGTCTTTCTCTCTCTCCCTCTCTCTCTTTCTTTGTTTTTTTTGAGACAAGGTCTTGCTCTGTCACCAAGGCTGGAGTGCAGTGGAACAATCTTGGCTCACTGCAGCCTCCACTTCCCAGGCTCAAACAATCCTCCCACCTCAGTCTCCTGAGTAGCTGGCACTACAGGTGCATGCCACCATGTCCAGCTAATTTTTGTATTTTTAGTGGAGACAGTCTCACTATGTTGCCCAGGCTGGTCTCAAACTCCTGGGCTCAAGTGATCTGCCCACCTCAGCCTTCCAAAGTGCTGGGATTATAGGCATGAGCCACTGCTCCCGGCTGAGAATTATGTTTCATCAAATTTTTAAAAATCAATTAAATGGTAGAAATTATTTTTAAATGAACCAAATAGAAACTCTAGAGTTATAAAGTACTATAAGTACAATGAACATTTCATGAGAGGGGCTCTAGCAGATTTAAACTGGCAAAAAAAGAATCAGTAAACTCAAAGATAGGTCAATTGAGAGTATCCAACCTAAGAAACAAAAAGAAAAAAGAATGAAGAAAAATCAACAGAGCCCCAATAACCTTAATTGTACTTAGTACAACTGAGTATCAATTATACTAAGTAAACATAATGGAAATATCAGTGGGAGAGGAGACAGAAAGAAGCTGAAAAAATATTTGAAAAAATAATTGTCAAAAAATTTCAAAATTTGGTGAAAAACATTAATCTGCACATTCAAGAAGCTTAAGCTCTAGGATAAATTCAAAGAGATCAACACCTACATATACACTGTCATAAAGTCAAAAGACAAAGACACAGTCTTGAAAACACAAGAGACAAATGACTCAACATGTACAAGAGATCCCTAAAAACAGTAGTATTTTGATTTCTCATCAGAAATCATGAAGACCAGAGGATGGTATGATGCCATATTCAAAACACTGAAAGAAAAAAATTGTCAACCAAGAATTTCATATCCAGTCAAACTATCCTTTAAAAATGAAGAAATGAAGACATTACAACATAAACAAAATACAAAAAATACTAAAGGTAGACATGTAAATTGAAATGAAAGAACACTAGATAGTAACTCAAATCCACATGAAGAAAATCCACAAGAAGGAAACTACATAGATTAATATGAAAGACAGTATATATGCATTTTGAGGGTAACTCTTTTCTTCTATTGGATTTAAAAGACAATTGTATAAAGCAACAATTTTATACTGTGCTGATGCTCTTATAATCTATAAAGATGTAATTTGTAGCCACGCGGGGTGACTCACGCCTGTAATCCCAACATTTTGAGAGGCCGAGGTGGGTGGATCACCTGGGGTCAGGAATTCAAGACCAGCCTGGCCAACACGGTAAAACCCCATCTCTACTGAAAATACAAAAATTAGCTGGGCATGGTGGCGCATGCCTGTAATCCCAGCTACTCGGGAGGCTGAGGCAGGAGAATGGCTTGAACCCAGGAGGTGGAGCTTACAGTGAGCCGAGATCATGCCACTGCCCTCCTGCCTGGGCAACAGAGTGAGACTCCATCACAGAAAAAAAAAAAAAGATGTAATTTGTATGACAATAATAGCACAATGGAGGGGGGAGGAACAAAGATATATTGGAGCAAAATTTTTGTATCCATTTAAATAAATCACTAGTAATTTAAATAAATTATTTAAATTTATATGCTAATTATAATCCCCAAGGCAACCATTAAGAAAATAAAAATATATAACAAAAAAAAACAGAAGGATTATAATGTTACACAAGAATATACCAATTAAACACAAAAGCAGGTAGTTATTAAATTCCATTTGACTTTCTGGTTTAAGGTTATGAAACTAAGCACTGAGTTCCTATTAGCTAAGGTGACCATATAGTTCATCATTCAAATCAAAGTAGTTTGAGGACATTATTTATATCAGGACAGATGACATAAACTGTCCCTGGCCAACTTTGATATAAGACTGCCCTACTTTTAAGTTTAGGTATTTTGAACAATCAACTTTGCATTGTATCAAACACTGTTTAGTATTCATATTTGGCTACTAACTTGTAGGGCAAATTAAGCACTATGTTTTAACATTCTGGTACAATCTGATTATGAGAAATTGTTTTCAACGATTTAAATCTGGTCACTATCATCAAGTAAATACTGTGTTTGGGATTGTATTGGTTCTATAGATTGATCTGAGGAAAATTTTTTTGTAGTTTTCATTTCATTATACAGGCCTTACATATATACTGTTAAGTTTATCTCCAAATATCTCATACTATTTATGCTATTATAATCGGTTTATTTTCTACTTGTGTATTGCTAATGTAAAGACAGAATTGATTTTTGTATATTAACCTTATATCCTGCAACCTTGATACATTTGCTTATTAATTCTAGCATTTTTTCCCCTAGATTTCATTTTACCCTGTCAGGTAAGATGAAAATGTGAAAGTATGGATGCTTCTACTGGTGGGAGGCAGAGACATAGTATTTGGAAATGTGAAATATTAACAATCTTTTTTTTTTTTTTTGGAGATGGAGTCTTGCTCTGTCGCCCAGGCTGGAGTGCAGTGGCACAATCTCTGCTCACTGCAAGCTCCGCCTCCCGGGTTCATGCCATGCTCCTGCCTCAGCCTCTCCGAGTAGCTGGGACTACAGGCGCCCGCCACCAAGCCTGGCTAATTTTTTGTATTTTTTAGTAGAGACAGGGTTTCACTGTGGTCTCGATCTCCTGACCTCGTGATCCGCCCGCCTCGGCCTCCCAAAGTGCTGGGATTACAAGCATGAGCCACCGCGCCCGGCCAACAATCTTTTTAGAAAGCATTTTGATAGCATCTATTAAAATTTAAGTGAAAAAATACATTTAGTTTCAGCTCAGCAATCTCACTGCTGGGAATCTATTTTATAGCCAGCATAAGGATTTTTGTGCAAAGATGTTGATTGCAGTCTTCATTTGTAATAGCAGAAACCTGGAAATGAAGTGAATGATCAACAACAGGTGAGTGCTTAAGTGGTGGTACAGCCACCCTTGGTTTACAGCTGGCCTGAATGGGTTTCTCAGACTAGTAGAAATAACCCTTTTCAACAAAGGACTATATAGTACAAAAATAATATTTCATTTTTAGATGTGGTTATGTATTGCTGAAAACTAAAAAGGTTTAAAGATCTATTACTGTTCAGTGGAACTTTCTTTATTCCTTCTAAAGCTTTGTCTTGCTGTGAGAAAGGTATGCACAGTCTGCAAAACAAGCCTTTGCTCCTTTCAAATTTGCATAATGTGCATGCAGTTACAGCTGCTCAATTTTTTTTCTTCAATTGCCAGAGGATTTCCATAACTTATTCAATAGAACTCACTCAAATACAGCAATTTTTATTTATCCTTCTACTTATCTTTTTAAAACTCTGATGGCTATGTCTCTGCCATTGTTATCTCTTTGAAAAAACAAACACAAAGAAAACATTATTCTGACAAATCATGAGATTACCATGATTTCTGCCTATTTGTACCACATTATTTTCATAAATACTTTTAACATTGGATGTGATCTGAAATTTTTCATTGTATCACTGTGTATCACAGTAAGTACCTATTTTACTGCTATAAAGACTTTATTGCCCTTTGGAGAAATGCACAAATACATTTGTAGTAAAAGTAAAGAAATAAAGTAAAGGGGTATAATGGTCAGATCTTCTGCAAGGCCATTAACAGCATACCGTGAACCAAGCATGACTTGACATACGAGAGGAACGATTTATAGCAAATTCTTGGAACAACTACTATCTGTAGGACCTAGGAGAGAGAAAAAAATACAAAGACATAAAAGAACTCAAAACATAAGCCACTTTTGCATAGTCATTAACTGCAGATTATATGACTTATGCTCTTACAAAGAATCGTTTGAAGCATCAGATGAAGAGGGAAGGCAGAGCAGTAAGAAGTCTTTGAATGAGACCTTTGAGCTTGTATTGCAGACTTGGGAACTCACCTCATGTAATGGGGAAAACAGGCTGATTATTTAGTTCTTTTTTATTAAAAAAATCTCTATAATTATAGTAAAACCCTTTTTAATTTATTTTCCTAATATCCCCTTGCCTGAAATGTCTTTTTTTTTTTTTTTTTTTTTTTGAGACAGGGTCTGGCTCTGTTGCCCAGGCTGGAGCTTGGCTCACTGCAACCTCCACCTCCTGGGCTCAAATCATCCTCCCACCTCAGTCTTCTGAGTAGCTGGGACTACAGGCATGAGGCACCACACCCAGGTAATTTTTGTATTTTTGGTAGAAACAAGGTTTCACCATGTTGGCCAGCTGGTCTCAAACTCCTGGCCTCAAGCAATCCTCCCACCTCACTCTCTCAAAGTAATCCTTCGGTCTAATCACCAAAGATATTAGCTTGTTTCTGCTGTGAAGGAAATCTACGATAATAATTATATTGAGTGTTTTCATACATTTGATTAGTATAACCAAATAATTTCAATAAGTATGAAGACTTAAAATGAACATTTCCTTAATGTTGTTTAACCTGCATTATAGGTTTTATTTATAACTCAACCCTTATCCATAAAGAATAGTCTCAAATATTTACCAAAAGTCAATATATTTTGTGTATGATATCACAGCCATAAAAACAATCAAATTAGAAGTAGCATTTACAGTATTAGTCACAGATAGGAAACCATAATTTAGTGAAGAATAACAAAAATAAATAAATATAGATTGACAGATAAGTGGATAGATTCTGAAACTCAACTTTGGCTTTACCCAACCTTGTTGAGAATGAAATCGTGTATGCAGGGTGCCTTAAAGGCACTTTTTTCCTAAAAATTGTATATATTGGAAATAATTCACCAAGAAAATCCTAAGAAAGAAAAGAGTTTATGTGATTGACTTCGGGTTATCAAAGCAAAGTCTATCCAGGATAAATAACAGGCAGAGGATAGTGATTACAGCTCATTTATTAAAATAGCGACATTGGTGCATATCTGAGTCAAGCTTGGAACTCCCCCTCCCTCTCACCTAGACAAGTTAGGCTTTAAAATTACTGTAAAAATTAAATCAAATTGCCTGTGAAGGTAAGCTCTTAGAAGAATTTTTTAGGTAGATCATCTACGTAACAAGACATGCGCCAACCAAATCTGCAGTCAAATATTGGGGGAAAAAAAGCAACAACAGTAGGTTTGTGTTTATTTCAATGTCTGGAATATTTTAAAAATTAAGTTCTTGGCTTTGGCCTAGGGGTCTCTAACCAATTCCAGGAAATGTACTGTATCTTTCCTTGAGGTCAGCAGGAAAGCCCTTTGGCAAGGGTGTCTGGGATGGCCACTTGACATCCCCAGCACACCTCTTGCCAAAGTTACCCATGGCTGCTGACAGAGAGACTGATGTGCTGCCATGGATTGACTTTAGGGATGAACAGATCAAGATCAACTAATTTGGGCAGATGCATTAAAGTGTTTCTGTGTATTTAAGCATACCATAGAAAGACAAATTCAACAGCTTTCACTTTGCTTTCATACAAGGTTGTTCTCTTGCGTGTTTTCTATTTTTGTTTATATACTAATTTCCTCTAGATTGACTGGGTTCTAAATTTATTATGAATTTGGTAAAGCCTCTGAACTTTGTGTTTCTATATTACACACCTTGTGTCTGTTACTACTGTTGTGGTTATACACTCGGGATTTTAAAGTCTCAATGATAATCACCATAAGTCATTTTTAGCAGCTCTGTTTAGAAGATTCCATCAGTAGAAACTCAGCAGGGGTAACTTTCACTTAAACATTCCAGACTCTCAGAATCCTTTACATTTAAATGATGTGTTAAAAACAATGCCACCTCTTTTTACTTAATTTCAGTCACATTTGGAAGAAGATAAGAAAGTTTATTCTGAACTCCATCACTCACTATTACTGAGTTTGCTTCATTGTTGAAACTAGGGAAAATTAGTCTGAGATTTCAAAAAAGCAACTAAACAATTTTTTTTCCAAATTCTTATCCACCATGACTAGACCATGGCAAAAGAAAGAAAGAAAGAAAGAAAACAAAAGAAAAAAAATAAAACACAAACAAACAAAAAACCCAGAGAGGCAAAAACACACTTCAGACAAAAACACACTTCAGCACAGTAGAAAGAAAGCAGATACACATAGACACAAATCCCCAAGCTCTCCACTTACTGGGTAAGTACGATTTTGTTGAGCTACTTAATATCACTACAATTCAGTTTCCTTATTTATAAAATAGAGATGACACCTCCTTCATCGCTTTGCTGAAGGATTACAGGATGATGGGTGAACTGTAATACTTGGTACATAGTATACATTCAATATACATTAGGAGGACCCCTTTCTGCTCATTACGTGGACAGAGGAAAAGTACCAGGCCAGGGTATTTATGACGACTATGTGGAAAGACTTTGGCTTCTATGGGGATGACATGGTTACAAGAATCAAAACTTTGACATTAAAAACTTTCATATCCCTTTATGAAATTCAATGAAAAAGAAAGAGCTGTTGAGGCTGTGGGCTAAACATTAGGACAGTAATGGTTGGATTAACACAGCTGGACCACAGAGTGCCAGATGGTGGCAGACACCCTTCCCCTTCCCCTTCCCAACCCATAAATCCTAGAACTCCGAGCCCCCTAGTGTGAGCTTTGTGCATTTGTGCTTGAGGCAGTGAGGTTCTCCCACCACAGGTCCCAGTTGGCATATCCACCAACGGCTCTCACCAAATCACACTTGTGTCCCGCCTTCCTTTCCACATCCGCCTGCACTCTCACCACCCCCAAAGAAGCACCTTTACTGTATATTACAGATATGTTTGATTTCTCTAAGCAAAATGTTCTCATATTCTACATACAATTGCATTCAAAACCTAAGTTCCACTATCTTAGAAATGATCAAGTGGTTGTGTTTTTGTTTCCTTGAGGGAATGTTACCTCTGTAAACCATATGGCAAAGGGACAAGATGGAACATGAGTCACCGTACGCAAGGGAACAAACATCCAGACATGAAGGCAGACAGCGTCACAACAACTCCAGAGGCTGGCAGTTTCTGGGCTTCAAAAGGAAAATAACTTTTTTTTTTTTTTTAACTCTGCAAACCACAGCTACTTGTGTGGTTGATGTGTAGCTAAAGGCCACGGCTCTCCTATCACATGATCTCACACAGCGCTGGAGTTCTTCCAGTGAGCAGGTGTTAACGGTCCCTGAAAACCAGTTTGTAAGAGATCGTAGCTGTCATCCCAGAGTGATATGCTTTAATAGAAAGAAACCCATGTTTCCCAGGAAATTGCTATCAAAGTTCAACAGAGATTCCAGTGCACGAGCAGAACGTAATTTACCCACCATTTATCTTTAATGAGCACCTACTGTGTGCCAGGTACTAGGCACCTGCTAGCTTTGTCTATTTTAGTCCTGCTGTTCCTTTAAATCTCAGGCAAACATCACTTTCTTACAAAAGCCTTCCCTTCCTTCCCTGAATCAGATCCTCCTTTTACACACTCTGGTAATATGACATCTCTGTCTTTCACGGCTCTTAACCATGGCTGAATTTTACATTATTTGTGGCATTCTTTTATTAACATTTGTCTCCTCCAGCAAGCTGTAAGCACCATGAGGGCAAGTACTGTGTCTGACTTAAGTCAGTACTGTATCCACAGCACCTAGAAGGCACTCATGTATTTATTAACAAATGCAGGTCTTTATGTTGTCTGCAATCTTACATGCTCCTGAGGTAATAGTTCAGCTGACCTGATTTAGGGTCAGCTAGGATAAAATGAGTAAATATTAATTGGGAATAAAGTGCATATTTCTTTCCTTTGGAGACATAGATTACCCACACCCGTGGTGAACTGGTAAGCCAGCTCTCTTGAAATTAGTCAGTCAATCGATCAATAACCCTGACTAGTATTGTTTGCCAAATTCCTTGGTGCAAATACTCCCCCCATATCCAATTTCAGACTACCGGTATGAAGTTATTGGACCTGAGCTGGGAAGAAATGCACACAATCAGCTCTCATGAGCCAATTCGAAGCAGCACTAGCATACACTGCCTCACACCCACAGATATTCTGAACTATTGCATCACTCCCATGATTTATCATAACTGTAGCCACAAGAGCAGCCTACGATACCTTTTGTCTTCTGGTGGCATGTAATTAGAAACCCCATGAAATAAAGTCACATACAAATGATTCACAAGGAAAAGGCAACATCATTGGGAATGGAATGTTAATTTTTTAATCTGCATAAGATTGCAATTACAGTTAAGATCCTGTTTGATGGAACATGGTTTCACATTTGAACTCTGGAGAAAAAGTAACCTGGGGACATGGGTTCTCCTTTTAGAATCTTATTGATAAGTGAAATGATAACGTTTACTCTCTAAACTATTGTCTTGACCTGAACGGGTAGCAAAAAAAATCAGCCTAAAAGTCACCACAAAATGAAGACCTGAAGGCTTCAAATAGGAATTTTTTTGCCCTAGTGTCTACTCCTGAGATTCTACCATTAGGGGTGCTATTCTTTGATTTTTCTAAACCTTATCAGGACATTAAAGCCACTGTGAAAGTAAATATTCTCCATTGACAGCTGCCACTTTAATCTTTTATAGCTAACACTGTCACTATAAGTGAGAATAAAAACCAGCAGAAATAGGCTTGGTGGGCCCCAGTGGATGGGAGCAGAGGCACTGGAAGGGGAATTGGAAATTTGCATAAACAAGTTCTGCTTCATGATATTTATTGATTTATGCCAAATCTAGCCAGTCACTTCTCTTTAGGTTTTTTGCCATGCCTGGTATTTTATTTTTAAGTCATGTATTTGTTCTAATATTTATTGAACAATTACAACTGCTGATAAAATCCAAAGGGGCTGGGGATTTAGATATAAAAGATGATTAGCTTTTGTCACAACTTTCATGCAAACATAACTAAAAATTAACATTATTGATTTTTGCTAAATAAAAGTACCAAAAACCTGTTATCTACGTGACTTGTTTTCTTAAAAGCATTTGCCTTGGGAGGCAATTACTTTTGCACCAACCTAAAAACATCCACCAGAGCGTTTGGGGCTTCCCAGAGCCTCCATGTTAGCAAATCTTGGGCTAACATGAAGAGGAGGTGATGTTGTTGGATATGAAGCTAAGCCTAGCTGAGTGTTAGCCTGGGGGACACTGCCAGGAACAAATGAGGCCCAGCTCCCAGTAATGGGATATGTGCCTTCTGGATGCACTCTGAGGATTAAATTCCATGCGCTGACACACACTAAAGCCTCTAGCACTGTTTTGGCATAAGTAGTTACTCAAAAAGCCTTCATTTAATTAACTATAAACTTAGATATATGAAACAAAACCTCTGTAAAAAATCTTAAGGTCGAGAACATACTATGTAACGGGCACAAGACTGAAGCAGTAGATGGGGCAGATGTGACAATAGAGTCTTTGATGTTGATAGAAAAGCAAACTGGAAAATATTCATTCGTCCTCCAGAACCTCAAATCCACCCACACTGGAAATTGTCACTAACATACTCTTGCTCAGGAATAACACATACTCTGACTCGTAACGCTTGTCTTATTCTTTCACTTTTATCATAGAAAGAGGTCAAGGGGCAAAAAGAGGACAGATTCTAGTTCTAACAAAGCCAAGTTGAAAAACATCAGTACTTAACTAGGCTGAACTAATTCAGACAATAAAATAGAAGTTATGTAGCTTGGATTTTAAGCAGTCTAGAAAATCATTATCCCTCTCATATTCTAAGTCTCCATCAGTAAATCCTCTTTGACTGGAAATATATCCATTCTGAGGGACTGGGCAAAATCCCCTTCACTTTAGTTGCACTGGTTGGTTTTTGGTAAAATCCTCCACATACATCTCAGTGAGACATTTCATGCCTACTCTGTAATAACCTCCTTTTTGGGGACCCATAGAATATCAATTGTTGCTTTGCTGTGGTCTTTGCTCAAAAGATGAATTTTTGTTTTAACACTGTGGTGAGCAGAATAATAGCCTCAATAGGTGACCGATTCATAATCCCTGGAACCTGGAAATGTGTTAATTTACATGGGAAAAGGGAGTTTGCAGATGTAATTAAGGTTAAGGACCTGGAGATGGCAAGATTATCCTGGATTATCTAGGTAGACCCATCCCACTCACGTGAGTCATTAAACTTGAGAACCTTCCCCAGGTCAGAGTCAGAGGGAGATGTGTAGACAGCAGAAGGGTTACACAGATGCGATGTGAGTCTTCTACCTGCTGTTGCTGGCTTTGAAGATGGAGGAAAGGGGCCATGGAATGTGGGCAGCCTCTAGAAGCTGAAAACAGCAAGAAAACATATGCTCCCCTAGGGCCTCCAGAAAGGAACACAGCCCACCAACATCTTTATTTTAGCCCAGTGAAACCTCCATCAGACTTCTGACCTATGAAACTGTAAGATAATACATTTATGCTATTTTAAGCCACTACATTTGTATAAATTTATTATAAAGAGGCGATAGAAAATGAATGTGGTTAAATATCAAATGTATATCCCACAGGTTTGTTTACATGCCTTTCTTTGTACACCCTTACCTTTACTTTCAATGCATACTCTTTTAAAAGACATCCTATATGGCAAGTAAATCATCACATGTAGTGTCAATAATGCATGCCATTAAATTGAATCAACCATAATACAAACAGCTATGATAATAACTTCATTATGACTGCCACCTCACTGGCAATGACTATAGGATTATAAGATGCACCCCAATTGCAAAAAAATTAAAATGTGAACAAAGGCTGAGGCAGGAGGATCACTGGAGCCCAGGAATTCGAGACCAGCCTGGACAACATAGTGAGGCCACATCTCTAATTAATTAATTAAAACGTGAACAATAGAATCTATGAAAAATGGAAGATAAGAATTAGGCTCTCCAGTTCACAGCAATCCCCATACCACTCCCTACCAACTCCCTGTGCTCACTGCCTTTTCATGCCAGGTGTTTAGGAGCTCTGGCTTGACCTCTCAGTTTCTTCTTTCATCAACAGGAGGAATGATAGCCAGCCTACAGGTCCATCATCATAAGAGTGAAGGGGGCCGGGCGCGGTGGCTCACGCTTGTAATCCCAGCACTTTGGGAGGCTGAGGCGGGCGGATCACGAGGTCAGGAGATCGAGACCACGGTGAAACCCCGTCTCTACTAAAAATACAAAAAATTAGCCGGGCGTGGTGGCAGGTGCCTGTAGTCCCAGCTACTTGGAGAGGCTGAGGCAGGAGAATGGCATGAACCCGGGAGGCGGAGCTTGCAGTGAGCCGACATTGCGCCACTGCACTCCAGCCTGGGCGACAGAGCAAGACTCGTCTCAAAAAAAAAAAGCAAAAAAGAGTGAAGGGTGAAATCGTATCATAAAAACAGAGAGCTTTGAACACTGCAGAGTATTAGGCAGGTGGCCCAGCTGTCCTTAGGCATCTTGTCAACAGACTAGAACCTTGGTGCCCTCTTTGTCTTTGCTCTTTCCTCCTCAATCCACATCAGTAGGTCCCCACACTTTCCTTTATTTTTATATTTATATTTTTATTTTTTGAGATGGAGTCTTGCTCCGTCGCCCAGGCTGGAGTACAGTGGCACGATCTTGGCTCACTGTAGCCTCTGCTTCCTGGGTTCAAGCAATTCTCCTGCCTCAGCCTCCTGAGTAGCTGGGATTATAGGCATGTGCCACCATGCCTGGCTAATTTTTGTATTTGTATTTTTAGTAGAGATGGGGTTTCACCATGTTGGCCAGGCTGGTCTCGAACACCTGACCTCAAGTGATCCACCTGCCTTAGCTTCCCAAAGTGCTGGGATTACAGGCATGAGCCACCACGCCCAGCCCACACTTTTCTGTCTCTCTTTTTCTTTTCCAGAGCCCATTCCACATGCTAATGCTCAATTATCTTAATAGCCTCCTGATGGTTCTAACTCTGGCTGCTGCTTGTCCTCTCCTTCAGTCAGCCTTATCGAGAGCCACATGGCTAATTTTTCTAGAATAAAGACTTACCTATGTCTGTCCTCCATGACAGGCAACCCCAAGCTTCTAAATTTTGGGTGAAAAAGTACAAACTCCTTAGCCTGGTATCCAAGGCCCATAGCAATGTTGTTTTCTACAAAACACACCATAAACCCAGCGTACTTTACCAAGAGCATTCTCCCAGTCTCTCTTTCCCTTCTATGCACATGTAAGGTCTAAAATTTCATTCGAATTGAGCTCTAGATTTAGATCCTCCATGGAACTTTTATCAACATACTCAGTTTTCAATGGCCCCCACTGATCCCCCTCTAACTCCCTGTAGGACATGTCTAATATCTCTCTGAATTTTTTGACATATCTAACTCCATGCCCTAAATCATACAAGATTGTGGTTGTGAATGACCATGGAAACAGCCTTTATATTTTCCCTTGACTATGTTATGCTCATACTTGTATTGCAAATTGCTGATGCATTTCACTTTACCTGAAACACCTTCCCCTTCCACGCAACCTGTCCAAATCCTATTCACCTTTCAAGGGTCAGTTCAAGTTTTTGACCTCTCTCAAGAACTTAACAACCACTAGCTCATGCAGTGTGTACTGCTCAAATTTTTAATTTGAACAATTGAGTTTGTTCTGTGCCACATCTATATTTATCTGCTGATGTGTGTTATTCATGATTTTTCCTTCAAGCTCTTTAAGATAGGAACTTTTTTTTTTTAGAGACAAGGTCTCACTCTGTTGCCCAGGCTGGTCTCAAACTCCTGGGCTCAAGCAATCCTCCCACCTCAGCCTCTCAAAGTGCTGGGATCACAGGCGTGACCACACCTGGCCAACAAAGGAACTTTTATTATACTTTTTGGATATTAGAATTCTACCCCTGGCATATACTTACTCTGTGGCCTTGGGAAAGTCACTCAATCTCTAAGAGTCTCAATTTCCTCATTCGTTAAATGGGGAAAATGTACAAAAAGAGACCTATCAAAGTGCCTGGCATATAGTAAGTTCTCATTAAATGTTTGTTATTTACATAATAGTTTATAAGCTTCTATCCCATCCCATTCCTCGCCAGTCTGTCCATGTGTACATAAAGACTACTCATTGCATTAATTATTTCATCCTTAGACTGGTGCAGTTCTAATCTTTAAAATGGTTTGTTACTCACCACAATGACCACAACTAATTATATGCTATCCAGGGGACAAACACTCCCACAGGCTGGTGCTTTGTAAGTGATATATTGAAGGAAAACATTGTCATCTTTTCCATGTATAATAACATCTGCCTCCTTAACAAGGGTTTTGTGAGGTTCAAATGAGATAAACCATGTGAAAGTGTTTTATAGCTATTATAAAGTACTATAACAGATGTTATTATTATTCCAATGTCCTTATATATAACTTTCTTTCAATTCAGTTGCTTTCCCAGATGCAATAAAAGAGGCTGCAAACCATTCTCAAGGACCCCTCATTCATTCATTCATTCATTCATTCATTCTCATTGTTGACAGATCTTTACTGATCTCCTATAAGAGACAGAGTAAATGTGTTAGTCACAAGAGGGGCATACGAAGATGTAATATCTCAGCCGGGTGCAGTGGGTCATGCCTGTAATCCCACACTTTGGGAGGCTGAGGCGGGAGGATTGATTGAACCTAGGAGTTGAAGGCTGCAGCGAGCCATGATCGTGCCACTACACTCCAGCCTGAGCAACAGAGTGACACCTTTCTCAAAAAAAAAAAACAGATATAATACCTGTACCCTCAAAACGCTTCATATTATCCTTTTTTTCCTTCTCACCTTTTACCTTAAGCCATCCTGTTTATCAACTGAACATTTTATGTGTCTGCACATGAGACAGGATGGGGTGGGGAAAGAAGCTGAGTAGGTGACACCGAAGGGAACTCATCTATATGATCAGCCCTATTGTACCATGTGAACCACAAGAACTTTATTTATAGGGTGCTGAATCTTCTAGAGATGAAAAGTCTCAGCCCCAGAAAGCAATGTCAAATTATGAAAAATCTGGAGGAAGAAGAAAACCACCAAAGGGTATTCTTAAAAAAAAAAAAAAAAAAAAAAGAAGGAGAAGAAGAAGAAGAAGAAAGAAAAAAAGGTATACCTACTGAAGACTCTGACCACATATCATTATGACTCATAGTAAAATGGGTCTTGGTGATTCACTGCTACTTATTTTTTTTAAGCATGATAATTATCTTTACTGCTTAAATTAAGCTTTTCTTATTTCCAAAAACAATTTTTTAAAACCCTTGAGGCTTTGTTGGATTTTTATTCCATTGTTTAAATAAGATTAAATACTCTGAGCTTTTCAAGTCTAACATTAGACTTGGTTACATTTTTGTAATACAGGATGTCTTTTGAGTTTCCATTCTAGATCACTTTTTGAAAGAATAAGATTTTTTAAATTTCTCATCAACTGCAAAGTAGAATTGTAAAAAATATTGCTAAACAATGCTATTTCAATGTTTTTCCAACACTGAGCCCGTGAAGGTAAGCAAAGGAAGAGAGAGAAGCAGAAGGTGGGAGGGAAAAGTCTTTGAGATTTTTTCACTGCCTTTACTTAAATGAGTATTAACTGATTTCAAAACCAATATCAATTTTACAGTAAATGAGTTTTGACATGTGCATGATTATGGTTATATATAAGTGAAAATGGCCTGGCCTGGGGCTGAGAATCTCCTGAGACACTAACCACTTCAGCTATTCTCACTACTATACCTGTTCTTTAATGAGTGAATTCATGTGATAGGTAGGTTGGATGCAACTGAACTCTCCATTAAATAATTGGGTTTATGTTTTAAAATCCTAACAATTTCTGAATTAGGAAATAATGTAATATACTCTAAAGAATAGCAAAAGCATAGCCTCCAAACACCAGATTGCTTCCCTTGCCTGGTCCTTGCTCTTTTGTAATTCTAGGCTTCTAGCACAGTACTTGGCACACACAGCTTGCTGTTCAATGAGCTACTTTCAAATTACAATGAAGTCACATAAAATGAGTGAAATTAAGAGATTAAGTATGTGTTTGTGCATATATATTTTAACAATCTCATCTGACTTGGCACAAAACTGTACTTCGCCAAGAATTTCATTATTTAATTAGCATTGCTGCTAATTTACACCATGTGCTTGACCAAGTGGCTTACCTCTCTTTTTTTAATATTTGTTTAATAATTCTCTTTTTTATTTATGAAATAGGACTGTCTTTTCTGCCTTTACAAATGTCTCAATATATTCTTTGTATTTGCCAACCTAGACAGGGACACATAATCAGAACTTTGTGTGATGTTACAAAGTCATTGAAAGGCTAGTGTTCGTGCATATGAAAGTGCTAAAACAATAATTACTCAGAATTCTGTAAAATTTAGTAAAACATCTATTCACACCATCTTGCGTGTCTGGACCATACTTAAAAGAAACAGTGTCTCACACACTGAGGATGCTATTGTGTTATTAAAAGTTAATTCTAGATTTGAACCTAATTATGATTTTAGTCCTTTTCTTTCCTCTTCAATCTCTGTGCCTACAGAAAGCTACTGAGTAGACAATTAAATGATTTACTACTAATAATATACATATATTTATATATTTTTTCATATAAAATGCTTTTAAATGTCTTGTATCATTTAACCTAGCCAATGAAGTAGTGAGTTTAGAAATGTTACTGATTGCATTTTTCAGATAATCTAACCAAGAGGAGGACCAGGTAATAAAAGGCATAAGTTAGTTCAATATATACACAGGGCCATTGCTTATGAGAAATGTGGCTAAAAGAAATTATACATGTATAAACTTTGAAGTAGACTAGTAGTTCTATCAGCGAATGCTGTCAACATTATCTAATTAGCCACTAGATTGGTTATATATTTATATATTGTTTCATTAGCACATATCAGTACTTAAGAACATCAAATATCAGTCTTCTCAGCACCATACATATAATTCTTTTAATCCTTGTAGTAAGTTTTGAGATGGTTATTATTCCTTTTCCCATTTTACAGATGAGGAAGCTGGGGCGCAGTGAAGTTAAAGCCAAGGTCCACACAGCTAGTATGTGAAGCACTTAGGATTCATATCCAGAATTCTGGATTTTAAGCTTCTAAAGAGTGGACTATTTTCAACAATGGTGCATCTTGCCATAACTAACATAATATGTTGTATTTAGAGGCATTTATTAATTATTTCCTGAATAGAATTATGGCAGCAGTGAAAAATTTTTGGTCAGAATAGTGAGCATTTCTTTGTGAGCCACACCATTAGACCAATGCTTCCAAAGTAAACAAAAGCCGCTGCCTTTCATTGATGTTTACTGGGGCAATCAGAGCTTTAGTGAACTATACAAACTGAAAATGTCATCACACCTTGCTCTGCAACTTAGAAGCTGGGTAATCTTGAGTAAGTCAACAAGCTCTCTGAAGCCCAGTTCTTTGTCAGTAAAATAGGGATATTAAATAGCCTGAGAAAGAAGTTGTGAAGATTCGGGATAATAAAACAAAGAACTGCAGAAAGTAATATATAGTAACCACACGATTAATAATAATAATGCATGCGATTATTTTTATGATGATGATTCTCATTAGCCCCAAAGCACACCTCTAACTGATGGAACAAATGGAACTGCAACCTAGTTCTCCAGATTTCTAATCTAGCCCGTCCAGACACTCATTGTTATTCTTCTCCTCTATGGTAACCGGAGCAAACTGAATAACTTTTACATCCATCTAATGGCACCATCATATTTTCCGTGCATATCATTTTTAAGTTCTGGTTTTAGGCCCAGTTGTGAAAATAATTTTGTGATGTTGCAGAAGAACAAAGCAATTTGGTTTTCCCGATTAAGAAACTCTACTGACACAACATCAGGATTAAATTCACTCTGGACAGCAGATGTTATTATATCAAAACCACAAAATGTTATCAGGGCGGTTCCCTCAGAAGACACTTACTGGCAAAAACTTCTGGCATTTACTATTGAAAAAGTTAACATTTTTCTCTTACAAGAGTTTATGGTAGAAAATTCAGAAAATACAAAGAAAAAAAGAGTAAAATAGAAGTCTCCAGAAATACCATCTCTGAGAAAAGCATAAGCCTGGGGTGGGTTTGGGATGGGAGAAGAAATAATGGAATTATATTGCATTATATGCAATATTTGTAATTTGTGTTCTGCTTCTACAATAGACATTTTTCATGTCATTAGATATTTTGTACAACATCAACTTAAAAGGCTGTATTGTATGGATATACAATAATGTAATTAACTGAACATATGGTTATTTACAGTATTTTCACAAGCAACCCTGCTGTGAGTATTTCTGTGCACAGATATAGTTAAAATCTTGGGATAAATTCTGAAAGTGGAATCACTTGAATAAATATTTTTAATGCTTGCCAAAGTGCTTCTGGCAGTGAATTAACCTTGTAACAATAAATAG
Organism: Symphalangus syndactylus; assembly: GCF_028878055.3. NCBI lineage: Eukaryota > Metazoa > Chordata > Mammalia > Primates > Hylobatidae > Symphalangus > Symphalangus syndactylus. The sequence continues at coordinate 112,910,464 of NC_072424.2, forward strand.
TATTACTAAAAACAATCTTAGTCCATTTGTTATTGTTTTGCTTTAAAGGGTATCTTGCCAGGTTTTTAAAACTCTGTATTTCTTTTGTTACTAATGGTATTCAATTTTAAAATATATTTATCTTTTATTTTACCTTCTTTTGTGAAATGCTTTTTCATATACTTCATCATTTTTATACTGGGCATTTTTCACTATTCATTTCTGTGGACTTGTTATGTAGTACTCCTTTGTTACACATGTAGCAATATCTTTATCAGTCTTTTTTCTTTTGATTTTTATTTTTTACTAATTTATTTTTGTTTGTTTTTGCTTTTTTTTTTTTTTTTGGAGACAGAGTCTTGCTCTGTCACCCAGGCTGGAGTGCAGTGGCACAATCTCATCTCACTGCAACCTCCGCTTCCAGGGTTCAAGCAATTCTCGTGCCTCAGCCTCTTGGGTAGCTGAGATTACAGGCGCATGCAACCACACCTGACTAATTTTTTGTGTTTTAGTAGATACGATGTTTCACCATGTTGCTCAGGCTGCTCTCGAACTCCTGAGCTCAGGCAATCCACCTGCCTCAGTCTCCCAAAGCAGGATTACAGGTGTGAGCTACTACGCCCGGGCCGATTCTTAATTTCTCATGTTTTAACATAAAACAACTTTCAAAGTTTTAAGCTTTATGTAAGCTAATCTGCTACCTTTGGCACCAAACTTAGAAATTCTCACTCTACCTGAATGTTGTAAAAATATTAACAATTATTCTCTGGTACTTAAAGGTTTTAGTTTTAACATTTGAGAACATGATATCTCTGGAATCTGTTTTGGGGCATTGTTAGAGTTAGAGAGACACCTATATAGGATTAAATAATATATTTTATATTTTGCCCTCAAATGATTAGCCATTTATCAAAACACTATCGAATAACTATCCTTTCCCCATTGATTAGAAATGCCATTTTGTTCATATACTTCATTCTTCTTTCTAGTCATGTCTGTTTATGGGCTTTTTGTACTATTGCTCTGTTCATACTTGTACCAGTTTCACAGTGTTTTAATTATGATGGCTTTATATTCCTTTCTAAAAATTTATAGGACAATGTCTCCCATTGCTTTTCATTTTCTTAGCAAGTTTCACTGTTTTTCTTCCAAGTAAATTTAACAGTCATTTTGACATACACTTTAATAGCTAAAATCCACTGTTTGTCCATTAGTAACTTAAATAGAGATTCTTCTTCCATAAAGATGCTTAAACTTGCAATAATTGTGACTGGTAAAAGGAAACAAGGTTGTAAATTACAGAACATGATACTAGAGACAGCCAGGGATTGTTTTCTCCATGTCTTTAATTCTAGGATAGAGTCATTTAGATGAAGAAGGACGTGAAAACAAGGCATTGGATGCATTCCTTGTTAGTCATAAAGTTTCATTAATTTTCCCACACAATATTTCTGAAAGTGTGACCTATGTTGTCCCCAAATCATGCTGTATTTAAAATAGTGCAGTTAGTGAAGCAAGAATAATTTTTTTAATTCAAAAATCATGAAAGAGACATACAAGTTGTGTCCAGATAACATTCAAGGTGCTGCTAACGTTCCCTCCATGACAGAAAGGCTATTCCCTTCAGACATTGGAGTTCTCTTTTTCACTGAGAACTGAGATTAGACTGTCCCTTGGTATATATTGCTTTTATTGTTGAGATTGTGTGTGTGTGTGTGTGCGTGCGTGTGTGTGTGTGTGTTTGGTGTTATATATATATCCAATCTCTCAAGGGCAAATTATAAACAACCTACCAGCCCAGTGTCCACCTGGAGACAGTATATCATCAACATATGTCCTTAAATGGTCATTTCCAATCCTGTGATTCTAGGTTTTTGTTTTGTTTCCTCCAAGATTATGCTACCTTTTTTTTTTTGGAGATGGAGTCTCCCTCTGTCACCCAGGCTGGAGTACAGTGGCGTGATCTCGGCTCACTGCAACCTCTGCCTGCCAAGTTCAAGCGATTCTCCTGCCTCAGCCTCCCAAGTAGCTGGGATTACAGGTGTGCACCACCATGCCTGGTTAATTTTTGTATTTCTAGTAGAGACAGAGTTTCACCATATTGACCAGGCTGGTCTTGAATCCCTGACCTCAAGTGATCCACCCGCCTCGGCCTCCAAAAGTGCTGGGATTACAGGTGTGAGCCACCATGCCCAGCCTATGCTACCTATTTAACTGTAGTCATAATTTCTTTGTAGTCTGGCATCGGTCTTTAATTATCGCAACACTTGTTCAATTTAAAATATCAACACTTTTATAATTAATCAAGACCGATTGAATCATGTCGGTATAGATCATCTAGGAATCTTTACTGTGGCGATATTTTTTTAAAAAGACTTCTGGGGGAAAATTTGTGGAATAAAGCAGGATCACAGAATCTCCCTTCCAAGCAACAAAACTAGGAAGAGTGGATAAATTTGGACCATAAAAATTAGATTAAGTGGTGAATAGGAGAGAAAAAAAGATTTTAATGGGGCACAGCATGGCATTGCACAGCTTCTAATTCTTCCCAGACATAAACAGAGAGGAGTAAAAAAAGATGAGCTAAAAATTTTGTGGAGTGTGCTAAGTACAGGTGTCTCTCTTTGGTTTTTGTTTTTTGTTTTGTTTTGTTTTTTTGAGACAGAGTTTTGCTCTTTTTGGCAAGGCTGGAGGGCAATGGGGTGATCTTGGCTCACTGCAACCTCCACCTCCCGGGTTCAAGCGATTTTCCTGCCTCAGCCTCCTGAGTAGCTATGATTACAGGCGGCTGCTGCCACACCTGGCTAATTTTGTATTATTAGTAGAGGTGGGGTTTCACCATGTTGGCCAGGCTGGTCTTGAGCTCCTGACCTCAGGTGATCCGCCCACTTTGGCCTTCCAAAGTGCTGGGATTACAAGCGTGAGCCACCGCACCGGGCCAAGGGTGTCTCTTGATAGCGGTGGGAAAAGTCATGAAAAATTCCTCAAGAGTAGCAGCTCCTAAAATTATCTTAGAACCCAGATTGAGAGAAAAGGCTGCAAGGACTTGCCATCTCACAGATTGCCAGGCTGTCTCGCAGTGTGAGCCCATGGATGGGATCTACCTCTGGCTGATTGGGGTAGGCCATAGGACAGGACATTTAACATCCCCAAAGGACCCTGAAGAACAAGATTTCTCAGCCAGGACTGCACCAGCCCAGATTAAGCTCACTCTCTTTCTCTTCCTTAATTTCTTTGTCACTACACCACAGAAAAGTGGATTGAAAGAATGAAACTATCCTCAAACATTAGCTCATAAGGGAAAGAACGAGTATGTCTCAGAGGTAAGTTAAAATAGAGTTAGGGAGAACAAGCCACACTGTGTTATAGAAGGCAGAATTTTGAACCTAGCTTTAATTCAATTTCCAGTTAAATTCAATATAAACAAGAGGAAAAGACTAAATTTACCATTTTTAACCTTGTTTTTTTGAGATGGCGTCTCACTCTGTCACCAGGCTGGAGTACAGTGGCGCGATCTCGGCTCACTGAAACCTCTGCCTCCCAGGTTCAAGCGATTCTCCTGCCTCAGCCTCCCAAGTAGCTGGGACTACAGGCATGCGCCACCACACCCAGCTAATTTTTGTATTTTTAGTAGAGATGGGGTTTCACCATGTTGGCCAGGCTGGTCTCGATTAAGTGTACACTTCTGTGGCATTAAGTACATTCACAATTTGCAGCCATGATCATTATCTATCTCAGAACTTTTTCATCAGTTTCCCAAAATGAAACTCTGTATCTATTAAACAGTAACTCCCCAGATCCCCTCCTGTAGCCCTTATTAACTGCTATTCTTTTTGTCTCTGGATTTGCGTGTTCTAGATCCTTCATATAAATGGAATCATTCAATATTTGCCCTTTTGCATCTGGCTTATTTCACTTAGCACAATGTTTTCAAGGTTTGTCCATGTTGTAGCATGTATTAATTTTATTTCTTTTTAAGATGGAATAATTTTTCACTGTATGTATATACATTTTGTTTATCCATATGTTTATCCATTTGTCAATGAACACTTGGTTTATTTACACCTTTTGATTACTCTGAATATTGGTGTACAAATATCTGTTCTAGTTCCTGCTTTCAATTCTTTTGGATATAGATCTAGAAGTGGAATTGCTGGATCATATGGTAATTCTATATTTAATTTTTTTGAGAAATTGTCACACCATTTTTCCAAAGCAGCTACACCCTTTTACATTTCCATAAGCAATGCACGAGAGTTTCAATTCCTCCACTTCTTCTCCAACACTTTACAAAATATATACAATGAGCATTCTAATAGGTGTGACATAATATCTTATTGTGGTTTTGATTTGCATTTATCTGGTGATTAGCAGTATTGAGCCTCTTTTCATATGTTTATTGTCCTTTGTATATCTTCCTTTTAGACATATCTATTCAAGTCCTTTGCCTATTTTTGAATCGAGTTGGTTTTGTTGTTGTTGTTGAGTTGTAGTTTTTTTTTTATATTCTGGATGTTAATCTCTTATATGAGATATGATTTGCAAATGTTTCCTGCATTGTGTGGGTTGCCTTTTCACTCTGCTGATTGTATTCATTGATGCACAAAAATTTTTAATCTTGGTGAAATCCAATTTATCTATTTTTTTGACTGTACTTTTAGTGTCATATCTTAAAACCACTCCCAAATTCAATGTCATGAAGTTTTTCCCCCTATGAATGCATCTAAGAATTTTATAGTTCTAGCTCTTGTGTTTAGATCTTTCATCCATTTTGAGTTAATTTTTGTATATGATGTAAAGGAAGGCCCTCACTTCATTCTACTGCATTTAAAGTAATAACTTTTAAATAAATGTAATCATCTGGCAGTTTAACCTCTGACATTGAAGGCTTACCTGGGAGAAATGTCACTGAGGACCTAAGTGCGCAGGTGTACCACCATGACGTAGTGACCCAGAGCGTCCAAGGGGCTGGTCTTTCCATGGCTCCCCCTCATCACTTCCTGAAGGCTGCTGTAGACTGCTGTAAGAGCTGCCCCCTCTCTCACTCTTTTTTTTTAAACTAGAGGCACCTGTTCTTTGAAGTGGGTGTCAGCTGCAGATGTAACACCCATTATCACATGACATCTGTTTTTAGTTAGTGAAAAATGCTGCAATGCTTTACTTATTTGCTCCCTGCTTAAAAATCCACAAATTTCAAAATTTCCCACAAGGGGGATCATTAATTTTTTTCTCAAATACTTTTTTTTTATTTTTTAATATCAGAAGACATCTTTTTGGTATTTACATGTACTGTTTTCAATCTCCTCTATTTTAAGTGGAAATAAATAGAATGGTATATTTTAAAATAGCATTTTATATGCCATTTTTTCAGACAGGAAACATCAAAAATTCCTGGCAGCCTCCCAATTATACAGCCAGATGAATGATCAATTAAAAAGCCACTAGCAGCTAACAGGGCACATACCACAAAAACAGAACATTACAGGTCGACTATGATGACAAATATGACTTTTTGGCTAGCATTCCATCAGTGTTTTTCTGTTTTTGTTCTTTTTTTTTTTTTTGAGATGGAGTTTCACTCTTATTGCCCAAGCTGGAGTGCAGTGGCGCAATCTCAGCTCACTGCAACCTCCACCTCCTGGGTTCTAGCGATTCTCTTGCCTCAGCCTCCCGAGTAGCTGGGATTACGGGTGCACACCACCACGCCCGTCTAATTTTTGTACTTCTAGTAGAGACAGGGGGTTTCACCATGTTGGCCAGACTGGTCTCGAGCTCCTAACCTCAGATTTTCCCCCCGCCTCAACCCCCCAAAGTGCTGGGATTACAGGTGGGAGCCACCCCGCCCTGCCATTCATCAGTGTTTTTCTAGTTAGCATCAACTGTATTTTTTCCTCTGAACAAAACAAACTATAAACTATATAGTTTATACATATGTATACACACACATACACATATATATCAAATGTTTTCATATTTGTACTAAATAATTAGTACCATGAAATATTACTAAATAACTTATTTCTGTTTCCAATGTGGCTGCATGTGAGACAGGAAATGAGCACTCTTAACTAAAGTAGACTGTGGGAAGACCCTGAGAATTACTTAGTGAGCCAGCTCTTTAAGTCTTATTTATCTCATTCTAAATTCTTAATATTCTATTATTCTTCCTAAACTATAGTTCTTGACTTTTCCTAAACTGCAGTGAGAAACTATGGAATGAACTTAGGCTTGCTTACATAATCTGTGAGGCCCAGTACAAAATGAAAATGTGGGGCCCCTTGTTCAAAAATTATTAAGAATTTCAAGATGGCAACAGCAGAGCATTAAGGCAAACACAGGGTCATTTTGAGCGTGCAGTCTGTGCAGCTGCACAGGTTTCACACCCATGAAGTTGGCATTTTGTGTGCTTGTTTCTGTGTTCATCCCTTTCTAGGACTCAACTGCAGATACTGATTCTCAGATGCTGCCAAGGACTCATTTTCATTTTCACCTTAATGTATCTTTTTTTTTTCCGTTTTCTTCCAACATCATCTTGGAAGTCCTATTAATGCAACCAACTTGTCCCCTCCTGATTGGTGATAGCTCCTTCCCCTTGCTGCTCAGCCAGCTTTCCGCCATCTGTGAAACTACGCCCTAACTGCCCCCATCCAGCTATTTGCTACACATGTATCCAGGATCTGCTATGAATATTTCATTCAACAATAACAAATATTTATTTTCTAATTGCCCCAAATGGACCTTGAGATAAGAATTTGAGAGTGCACTTTGGGAGGCCGAGGTGGGCGGATCACGAGGTCAGGAGATCAAGACCACGGTGAAACCCCGTCTCTACTAAAAATACAAAAAAATTAGCCGGGCGTAGTGGCGGGCGCCTGTAGTCCCAGCTACTAGGAGAGGCTGAGGCAGGAGAATGGCGTGAACCCGGGAGGCGGAGCTTGCAGTGAGCCGAGATTGCGCCACTGCACTCCAGCCTGGGCGACAGAGCGAGACTCCGTCTCAAAAAAAAAAAAAAAAAAAGAATTTGAGAGTGAATTATTTACTTGAGAAGTAAAAACCAGCAGGGGAGGGGGAAATGATGCAGGGAAAGAAGGCAGCCAACAAAGGTGTATTATTAAGACGGCTACCAAAGTCTCAGAACAATTCCCCTCCCCTCTTTTCCTTACTCCCATTCTCCTCCGTTGAAGAGCAAGGCAGCTGTAGTATTTACGCATCAAATGATGAGAATCATTGACTGAGGGCTGCTCTGTGGTAGTGATGGTTGTAAATCCTCAAGCGTGTTGCATAGAATAGGTAGAATGGTCTTATATATCATTTCTAGAAAGCGTCCTGGAGCTTGGAGATGCAGATACAGGCAGTTTGAAGTTGGCCAGAGCACACTTGAATGATAGAATCCAAGGAACCTAGGAGGATATGACAGCATCTGCTATGTTTGAATACCTACTTTGTCCCAGGTATTATTCGAAGTGTTAGGATATAGGCCATAGACAAAAATCCAAGCTCATGAAGTCTATATATTCTGGCTGGGGGAGACAAATGATAAACAAACATACAACAAAATATGGTAAGTACTATAAAAAAGTAAAGCTGGTTATGGGAATAGAGAGTGATGGGGGTAAGAAAGAAACCAGTTTAGAAGGCGTGGCTGGGGAAAGGCTCTTTGTAAGGCGATACATGAGCAGAGAACTGAGTAGGTGAGGGAGATAACCTAGTAAGTATCTGGGGACAGGGAGATCCAGGCAGAGGGAAGAGTAAGTTCAAAGGTCCTCAGATAAGAGTGTCCCAGCATGTTTAGAAAAGAGTAAGGAGGCTAATGTTACTGGCTAGATTATAGGGAGAAAGAAAAAAATGGCAGCAGGTGAAGTCAGAATGTTGGGTAGCAGTGAGATCCTGTAGGGCTTTGTAGACCACAGTAAGAACATATTGTTTTATTGTATTATGGTGTTATCTTATATTGCTAGATAGAAAGAAAGTGGAGGCTTTTGAGCAGAGAAGCAATTTGATCTGTGGTGTTGCCAGTCAAAATTGGTGATTGCCATATTGTTTCTGTTCTTCACTCTAAAACACCAAAAATAGTAAAGCAAACACATGATCACCCATCCATTCATCCATACATTGAGAAAGCCTTTCAGAGTTGAGTAATTCCGGCTCCCTTTCTGCTACTGCCATCTGGTACAAGCTGCTGTAGGGAGGTAATAACTGGGAGGTAGCTCATATGAAGAAGCACAGGCAGAATGAGAAACAAAGATGAACAATGTTGGCCAACCCAATGATCACCACTCTTCTTTTTTTTTTCTTTTTCTTTCCTTTTCATTTCTTTTCTTTGAATCTCTACCTTAAAGAACTACACATAGTTCTTCACATCAGAAGGTGACACTATAGTTCTTGACAGACAGAAAATGTTCAAGAAATATTAATGAACTCCTAAAATCTGTGTTAATTTATGGCATGTAACTGGTGCAGGGTTTTAAAAAAAAGACCAGTAATGACATAAAATGCACATTAACATAAGCAGCAGAAGATACACAGGTTAAACCAAACAATCACACAGGGGATTTACTTGTGCCCTGGGAGGCTACGACCATAGGCCAGGGATCACCATGGTGAAAGTTTATTCCTCTTATGCTAGGAGGTTGGACTATTGTGCTTGTTGAAAATGGGGGCGAGGAATCAGGAGACAGAGTTGAGGTTTCCCCCTATTGCATTGAAAGGTATCTGTAGAATGTTCTATAGACACCTTTTCAATTCAATTCCTTGTTCCAGGAAGAACAAGAAGCATTTCCACCAGGAGAGCTACATCCTGAAAACGTTAAGTTTTCGTGGTGCAGAGTGGAATAAAAGAAAAAACCGACTTCAATTCTCTATTCCATCTGTGAGAAGACAGCAGAGAAGTTTAAAGTGTGTGACCTTGAGATGGATTTTTCTTTTCTGTTCTCTGTCATCCGACTAAAAGCAGGAAAGCAGAGGAGTCATCTCTACATCTCTGGAAAAGAGCACCCATTGTGACAATGACAAAGGGCAATTTTGTCCATCGCAAAGATGGGCCTCGGGGCAGCAGTTCTGGTGAAGGGGAAAAGAGAAGCCCCAGAAAGCTTCGTGGTCACGCCATGTCTGGGATGCTCGGCAGCTGCCCTGGCTGGGATCTAACAACAGGAAGCCAGCGGACCTCACAGGGCCGTTCCCAGGCTTAGATTGAAGGGAGTAAGTTGTGGAGTTGAGGGTAAAAGGAGCAGCAGTGAGGGTAGGAGACCTTGTCAGACTATTGTCTAGGATTTGCAGAGGGAGATATTTGAGGGACAGCACTCTCTTTAGTAGTTTGCAAGATGCAGGATTAAGATAAAATTACCCTCTGCCTGGAATAACTAAGGAGTTTTGAGACGGAGTCTCACTCTGTCATGCAGGCTTGAGTGACGTGGCGTGATCTCGGCTCACTGCAACCTCTGCCTCCTGGGTTCAAGCGATTCTCCTGCCTCAACTTCCCGAGTAGCTGGGATTACAGGCACCCATCGTTTATTACATATTTAGCCCACCACATTGGGCCAATTTTTGTATTTTTAGTAGACACAAGTTTTCACCATGTTGGCCAGGCTGGTCTCGAACTCCTGACCTTAGGCAGTCTGCCCACCTCAGCCTCCGAAAGTGCTGGGATTACAGACGTGAGCCACTGCACCTGGCCCAAGGATTCCTAGTTGGATTGAATATCAAGGCTTGCTAGGAAAGAGAGCCAACAAGTCACCAAGTTAATAGAAGGACAATGATGCTTCCTTTGCTCCTCCTCAAAATCTTCGTTCGCTACTAAAAGGTGTAGGCCCATAGTTTCATCACGAAAAAATATTAATCAATAGAATCTCCTCTTATTTTTCTTAATTTTATTCAGAACCGCAAACTTGATGTATTTTTCCTAGGTTGTAATCTCTCTGGTTTTGCTAACTTTAGTCAACTTTCTGTTTTGTACAGAAAGCAGTCCAACAAGTCTAGTTCTCAAGTTGAGATTCCAATGGAAGATCAAACTGAAGATCACTCTGAGACTGCAAGCATAACTTCTTGTTTAGAAACTGAAGTTATAACACACATAGGTGATTAATAGTCTCCACCTGCATGGATATCTACCTCTGTTCTTACAGATACAGCACTAAGTTGGAGGTAGAAATGGAGAGAGAAGTTACAATGATAAATACCATTTGACAGCTTTTGTAGAGAGTAGAATTTCTACTGATAATGATAAAGTCCTAGCTAGTAATACATTTTAAATACACTGTTAATCATTTAATAGGAGAAGATCCTTTCCTTTTTTTTTTTTTCTGGGCAGGGTAGGGGGGATGGAGTTTTTTGCTCTTGTCACCCAGGCTGGAGTGCAGTGGCATGATCTCACCTCACTGCAACCTCCACCTCCCGGGTTCAAGCTATTCTCCTGCCTCAGCCTCTCAAGTAGCTGGGATTACAGGTGCTCACCACCATGTCTGACTAATGTTTTGTATTTTTAGTAGGACGGGGTTTCACCATGTTGGTCAGGCTGGTCTTGAACTCCTGACCTCAGGTGATCTACCCGCTTTGGCCTCCCAAAGTGCTGGGATTACAGGCGTGAGCCACCACGCCCTGCCGGGAAGATCATTTCCGAAACTGCCTTGACTAAGCTATTTGTGTGTCTAAGTGACAACACATCTATATTACAGACAATCAGAATTTTTCCTTTTATTTTCATTCTTACAGATAAAAAGATGAATTCTTTTACTACTATGAGGAAGGCCTCTGTTTCTTTCCCCCAACAAGTTCTAGAATAAAAAAGGAATTCAACAGAGAAATATAGAGGGAAAAAAAAGATCTTTGAATGTACTCCTCATATTCAAACTTTATTTAAAAACTTCCTCAGAAAGGCCGACTTGCAACTAAGTTTGTATCATTATTATTTGTAAAAGCTCTCAAATAGCAATAAAACATTTTCCTTTTATCAAATACTAGAAACAATAAATCAGAGTCTTTATAAAAAGTAAAAATAAGCAGCATTTGTTTAATATAGTGCTGAAAAATTCACCTCAAATTTGCAATCATTAAGCTTACTGTCTCCATGGTCTTGGAACTACTAATTTTCTTGGGAATAAAGAAAAGAGATTGGGAAAAAAATCCTTGGTTTCCTCCTCAAAATAGTGTACGTGTCACGAGAGGTAAGAAAATGAGGAAATGTGGTATGTGTTGACTAAACTCTTTACTTCTTTAGCAGAGGAACCATGTCTTATTCAATTTGTTCTTTTCCAAATCATTTTCTAAATTTCCCAGTAACATTTATTACCCTTCCCCCTTAGATTTAAATTACCATATTTATATACAAGTAAGGTTGACTTCTTGGTTACCAATTATTTTCTCTTTTTATGTCCACTTCAATGCCCATATCATATTATTTTCATTAGTAAAGCTTATGTTTTCCTCTATAGTAATGCAAGGTCCAGTGATTGTGATTTTCCCCCATCGTTTATTACATATTTTTGCATAATTTCTCTGTGAATTTTTTAATTATCTTCTAGAGGAATTTCTGAATTAAACTTTATTAAACATTTTGATAATATTTTAGTTACGATTGCATTAAACTTATACATTAATTATATAATTAAATTTTTTTTACAATATCGAGTCTTCCCATCTAAGAACATGGCTTATCTCTACATTTTTTTCAAGTCTTCTTTGACAACCTTAAGAAAAGTTTGATTTTTTTTGTTATAGGTGTATTAAAATTTATTATTATAATTATTACTAAGTATCTCATTTTTCACTGTTGCTATTGTAAATGGGGCTTTTTCCCTTTTATATTTTCTTATATCTGGTATATAGAGCACTTTATTTTTGTATGTTAATCTTGTATCTGGCCATCTTAATGAACCCTTACATTGTTATTGTAGTTCATCTATTGAGTTTTTTAATATCTGTATAGGTGATCCTATCTCCTGTAACTGGCAATTTTATCCCTTCCCTTTTAATATTCATATTTTTAATTTCTTTTTCTCAGAGTATTTTTCAGGACCTTCAGTACATATTTAATGGTGGTAGTTTTGCAAAAGTCCTTGTATTTGTAGGAATTCTTCTGATATTTCACCAAAAGGATGCTTGCTACAGGTTCTTGGTAAAGTCCTAGGCTGTTAAGATTTCTATCTTTATGAGTTCTTGATTGTTTACCAGTAAATGTTATTTTTCATATCTGTTGAGATAATTATATATATTTTCTTTTTATAGATTTGGTCTTAACAGCTTTTCTAAGAGGTTGTAAACATTATTCCCAAAGAAGTTTATAACTGGCACTTTTTCTTCTTTCACAGATCTAAGTTCGGGAAAACAATTGGTACAGTATGTGCGCTTAAAGAAGCTGAGGGGATGAATATACTAAATATGCCACGCTGTCTGCACCATGCCAGGTAGTCAAGTATGTATTTGGTTCCACTGAGACTGATGCTACATCGAATTCTGATGATACAGTTCTCTGCTCCTGTCCACTCTGGTCTGTAGGAGAATTGCCACAGTCTTATGAATATAAGGCTGGGTTTGGAGGGGTTCAGTTGAAATTTTAGGAGTTTTCATATGACTCTTACTCTTTTAGATTTGCTATCTGCAGTTGCACATCTGCCAGTGACCTCTGTCTGTTACTGAAGAAGGCTGCTGGCTTCTTTGCTGTATATCCTGATCACACTGACTTCCTTCTGCAGCTTCTAGATAAGTAAATTTTTTTGATTTATCAGGAAGTGTCTTTGGTCTCTCAGTCAATTCGATTCTACTACTGACATTTATCAACATGGTGGGTGTGATATCTTTTAATCTAATGAGCTATATAACTGCATTTTCTTTTTGTTGTTGTTGTTGTTTTTTGAGATGGAGTCTCACTCTGTCACTCAGGCTGCAGTGCACTGGTGCGAACTTGGCTCACTGCAACCTCCACCTCCTGGGCTCAAGTGATTCTCCTGCCTCAGCCTCCCTAGTAGCTAGGATTACAGGTGTGCACCACCATGCCCAGCTAATTTTTGTATTTTAAGTAGAGACGGGTTTTACCGTGTTGGCCAGGCTGGTCTCAAACTCCTGACTTCAAGTGATCCACCCACATCAGCCTCCCAAAGTGCTGGGATTACAGGCATGAGCCACCACACCTGGCATATAACTGCATTTTCTAATGCCGAATGATTCTTGCATCGCTGGAATAAATCCTACTACTTTACGAGGTTTGTGTTTTTTATTCATATGCTCCTGAAACCAAATATAATTAGAAATTTATTATATAATAAATGTTCCTTCTCAATTCAGTGTGGAAAAGATGGGCTTTTCAATAAATATATGGTGTGGGGAAAGTGGATAAGATATAGAAAAATACTAAATCGGATTCATCTTTTAAATATATATCAAGGTAGTCTACACATGTGTCAACAATTTAATGTACACTATGATACAAGAAGGTAAAGATACAAGAAGAAAATATTTATGCATTTCTTTACAACTAAAAAGCCTTTCTAAACCAAGTCTCAAAATCTGGAAGCCAAGAATTAAAAAAAAAAAAAAAAGACTGATCAAGTAGACTGCATAAAAATGGAAAAATGCAACATGGCAAAAGACACCACAAACAACTATACAGACAAATGACAAATTAAGATAAAGCATTTGAAATTCGTAGCAGAAGCAATACTCTAAATGCCCCTCCATACCATCCCTAATACTTTAAAAGCCACTAGAAATTGAAAAGAAAAAAAAAAAACCTGAAAGAAAACCTATTGTTCACAGAAAAGAAAATACAGGTGGCCCTAACATATGAAAAAATGTTCAACCTTGTTTATAACAAGAGAAACACACATTAAAACTACACTAAGATAACACTGTTCACCTGACAGATTTGCAAAGTTTCCACCAGCAAGTTGGGGGAGAAGTCCTGTTCAGGGTGGGTGTGCAAAACACCATAAAGGGCAATTTGGCCAGATAGAAGAAACTGCAAGTTGCACCCCACTTCTGCAGTGTTTTCTCACAAATACACCTGCCTGTATATAAAATTCTGTATTTACAAGGCTGCCCACTATATTATTATTTATGATAGAAAAACATTAAATGGGACAGGTGGAATTCAAAAGAGTACTGCTAAATTCAGTCATCATCAGTGCAGACAACGGAAAAGCAGGCTATTAGAAAAGCAAGTGAGGAAGCTTTCCTTCTATTTGTGTGGAAAGATCTTCAGAATACATGGTTAAGTGGAAAATAAGCAAGGTGAGGATGAAGTATATAGTACGCTACCCATACTGGTATTAATATCAATCGGATATGGAAATAACCACTTCATAGCCGTGACTCTCAAAGTGTGGTCTGGGGTCCATGAGGTCAAAACTATTTTCATGATAATATTTAAAATGCAGGCTGGGCACAGTGGCTCATGCCTATAATCCCAGCACTTTGGGAGGCCGAGGTGGGTGGATCACCTGAGGTCAGGAGTTTGAGACCAGCCTGACCAACATGGTGAAACCCCATCTCTGCTAAAAATACAAAATTAGCCAGGCTTGGTGGCACATGCTTGTAATTCCAGCTACTTGGGAGGCTGAGGCAGGAGAATCGCTTGAACCTGGGAGGTGGAGGTTGCAGTGAGCCGAGATTGTGCCATTGCACTCCAGCCTGGGCAGCAAGAGTGAAACTCCATCTCAAAAAAAAAGAAATGCATTTGCTCAGACTAGGCAAAAAGAACAAATCTGGAGGCATCATGTTACCTGACTTCAAACTATACTATAAGGCCACACTCACCAAAATAGCATGGTACTAGTATAAAAATAGGCACACAGACCAATGGAACAGAACAGAGAACCCAGAAATAAAGCCAAATACTTACAGCCTACTGATCTTCGACAAAGCAAACAAAATATAAAGTGGGAAAGGACACACTATTCAACAAATGGTGCTGGGATCATTGGCAAGCCACATGTAGAATGAAACTGGATCTTCATTTCTCACCTTATACCAAAATCAACTCAAGATGGATCAAAGACTTAAATCTAAGACCAGAAACCATAAATACTTTAGAAGATAACATCGGAAAAACCCTTCTAGTCTTTGGCTTAGGCAAAGAGTTCATGACCCAGAACCCAAAAGCAAATGCAATAAAAACAAAGATAAATAGATGGGACTTAGTTAAACTAAAAGGCTTCTGCACAGCAAAAGAAATAATCAGCAGAGTTAACAGACAACCCACGGAGAAAATCTTCACAATCTATACATCTGACAACGAACTAATATCCCTAATCTACAAAGAACTCAAACAAAGTAGCAAGAAAAAAAATGAACAATCCCATCAAGAAGTGGGCCAAGGACATGAATAGACAATTCTCAAAAGAAGATATACAAATGGCATATGGAAAATTGCTCAACATCACTAATGATCAGGGAAATGCAAAACAAAACCACAATGTGATGCCAGCTCACTCCTGCAAAAATGGTCATAATCAAAATATCAAAAAATAATATATGTTGGCATGGATGTGGTGAAAAGGGAACACTTTTACACTGTTGGTGGGAATGTAAACTAGTACAACCACTATGGAAAACAGTGTGGAGATTTTTTAAAGAACTAAAAGTAGATCTACTGTTTGATCCAGTCACTCCACTACTAGGTATCTACCCAGAGGAAGAGAAGTCATTATACAAAAAAAACCCCACATGCACATGCATGTTTACAGCAACACAATTCGCAATTGTAAAAATATAGAACCAACCCAAGTGCCCATCAATCAACAGGTGGATAAAGAAAATGTGATATATATATACAATGGAATATGCCTTAGCCATAAAAAGGAACAAAATAATGGCATTCACAGCAACCTGGATGGAACTGGAGACTATTATTCTAAGTGAAGTATCTCAGGAATGGAAAACCGAACATCGTATGTTCTCACTCATATGTGGGAGCTAAGCTATGAGGATACAAAAGCATAAGAATCATACATTGGACTTTGGGGTCTCGGGGAAAGCGTGGTGGGTGGCAAGGGATAAAAGACTATACATTGGGTACAGTGTATACTGCTCAGGTGATGGATGCACGAAAATCTCAGAAATCACCACTAAAGAACTTATTCATGTAACCAAACACCACCTGTTCCTCCAAAACCTATTAAAATAAAAAAATTAAAAATAAAATAGATGTATTTGCTCAACTTTGCTTTCTAATATTTAAAAAACATCTCAGTGAAAAAATCCAGGAATAAAGGCAGCCTTGGGCTGATTCAAATTAATCTGGTTGACATTTCCCTTGCTCTGTCACTTATGCCTGTGCCATTATCATTGGCATTTAGGTCCAGCCGTGAAGAAATGAGTAGGCACTGCCAGGCAAGTCTAAGAAAACAGACCACAACCCCTTGCTTTTTGAACCTTGTCTTTCCCATAAAGAAATTTACAAAAAGAAAAAGAGGATCACAAAATATAAAATACTCCCAGAAGTCTAGTCCAAAAATGTCTATCAAAATTAAACTGTTTTTTCCCTTCAGACTTGTAGGGGCAAAAGTAAAGCAGATAATCCATGTGAGTTCTAGATCATAATAAATAAAAATTCAAATGGGCAATTTATTTTTCTAAGTAACCAGTAAGTATAGATCTACTAAATATAGGATTTGTGGTCATTGCTATATGTAGGTAGGGACCAGATGCCTTGTCACAAGGGATACCGAATGAGAGTGAAAAGCCACTTCTACTATTCAGACACTCAAAAGCATGTGGCATTTGCTGTTTATAAAATGTTTTTCCCTTGTGTAAAATATTTCTGAACCATGGTCTCCAGGGCACGCACGTTGCGCTGTTTTTTCCTGGAGTCGTGTTTCATTTGCACAAACTAACCCACATTTTCTTCTGTGATTCTTCATATGACTAATGAAGCACAGCTGAGGTTATGATTTAGGGGAATATCTGTAGCCATCAAGGGTACAACACTGACTGGGCCCATACCCGGAGTATAAACATGATCTCACATACTTAGCGGATCAGCCTTCCTTCTCCTCTTTTCTTTTTCATATTTGTTTTAAAAGATAATCTATTTAGCTATAATTGAATGGCTTAAGAAAAAACAGTGTTTTTCTGCACTGGCTCTCCGACTTATGCCTCCAATAAAAATGTGTGGGTCATCATTTCTTTGGGTTCTGCTCAGGCTTTTCCCCAAGAGATGGCTCAGGCTTCATGGCTTGATGCTCTGCCCGTCTATTAGATCCTTGCATGCCACAGCTGTCCAAGACCACCAAGTAATTTGAAGAGACACTGCAGTATACACCTTGAGAATTTGTTTCCCTTCCTGCTCACACTCACCAAATTTACCCATCCTTGTATAATAGCTTCTTAAGTTTATATATCGATATATCTACTTACTTGCATATACCAGTAAAATGAGTGCATGTGTTTGTAAATAATTTGTGTGTGTTTATTTGCAAAATAATAAAACAACATGAAGAGTAAATGCATTTCAAATTTAGAAGTTAATATACAGCACTCTTTTTAAGGATATATTAAAATCTTATTTGTATGTCTTCATCTATTTTAAAAAAGTACAAAACACACAAAAACACAAAAGCTAATGGTTTCCTACAATTGGGGCCTCCTTGTTCTTTAAACAGGTAGGATAATTGTAGTATCACAAGGACCTCAGAGTTTGATTTCACAGAAAATCACCTTTCAGAATTAAATAACATTTTGATGTCCAGCAGCATTCCATTTTTAGCTCCTTTGTGGAGTCTAAAATATTGTATTCTTTGTAGCATTTATTTTTAGACATTGTTTTAGAAAAGATATTGGGACTGCCTACATATTGTGAATGTTTGTGTGAATGGCTTAGTCAGGACTGGATTTATAATCTCTGACCTAAGATGGAAGTTTCTGAATGACACTGGCACTTGGTGGAGGTGATCTAATTCTCATGATGAGTCTGAACACCTCACTTAGAAAATGTGTCAATTAATTATAGAGAATCCAAAAGATGCAAAAACGAGACAAAAATAAAACTATCAGTTGTGCTAAAGTGTATTAAATCTCATGCAGTAATCCTGCCCTTTACCAGACTATTATCCTGAAATTCTCACATCTCTACTTTGCTTCTACTGCCTTTGGATGTAACTTTCTCCAGCAAAGCCTTCTATAAATCCTCTGTGTTAGGGACAGATAGGGCAACCCATATTTCCTTTCCTTTCAAGCCTTCCTTACTCATCAGTAAGCTGAAGGTAGAGAGTGTTGCCACAATATATGCATATCAAGGAGTGAAATGAAAACAGTTGAGTTAATTTTGTGAAGCATTTCCACTGTTCTGGTAAGAATGAAATGCGTGTGTATGTGTGAACTACAAACTACGAATTGAGCAATTTTGGTAATTCTGCAATACTAAGGCAATGCTCTTACGTTTGCTTGTAAGGCTAGCCACGCACAAAATCAAAATGAGCAGTAAAATTCATGCTAATGATTTCAATTTTAATTTTTAATTAATGATTTTATTAACATTTAATGATTTTAATTTTTCTTTACATAGAATAACATTAATTAGAAAATAAAAAACACTGTAAGTCGAGAAAGAGGCCCTAGAAGAAAAGAAAAAGTCTTACATTTAGTACCTTTTACTGCACTTTTTCCTGCTTTTGGAACAAGGGATCCTGCATTTTCATTTTGTACAGGCCCCCACAAATTATGTGACCTTGGTTATAATGATGCATCTAACAAGATCCTTTGAGACTGAAAAAGTTCACTATCTTTCAGATTGCCTAACATATAGAAAGATTAGATAGTGAGATAGATATTGTTTGTTCATTATGTTAAAGCAGCTACTGTGCAAGTATTTGGGAAGCGTAAATACTTGGTCCATCACTTCCTTAGAATCTGCTTACCAATAACCATTGGCTTTAAGTCATTTATCGTTGTGGGAATAGGAAGTTTTGTTTTGTTTTTTTTCCCAATACTGCACCTGTGCTGGGCTTTCTCAGGGGCTCTAGGAGCATTTCATCACAGGTATGTAGGGTGCTCAGTGACCTTTAAGGGAAGATCAGGTGGTTCCTCTGTTCTTCACACCGGGGAAGGAAAGACCTGCTTGTAAAATGTAACAAATGTTTCCTGGGTTGAAGCCAATTTATTTTTGATCTTCATTTGATCTTTATTTTGACTAATCCTTTTCTCTTTGTGTGATTTCCTTTTGTTGATATGCCAAAATTCTGCCAACCTGTTTCCTTTCTCAAAAACCCCCTCATTTCTGTTAAGTTTAATTTAGTATTCAGGCTTGTTTGCCAAAACTAAATTAGATTCCCTCTGCCCTAGCACCAACCCCTATTCAGGTCAGAAGAATATCTTATAAAATATCTTGGAAATTGGGTCATCTCTATGCTTATTGTGCCTTTACCTTTTAACGACAGTGATATGTTGGTCCTTATGGATGTGTTTAATGGGGGCGGGGTGAGGGGAGGAAACTCAGGATTTTCTTTCCAGTTATTCATTTTCACAAATAACATAATATTGTCATGTCACTATGGTCAACTATCCAGGTAATACATTCAGATTTCATTTGAATTAAACAAGATGGCTTTAATGTAAATTCAAGGATGTGATATAGGAACTTGGTTAATCCATTCCATAGGCTACTTAGAGGATTCTGGTTGGCAATCTGGCATTATAGGAATTTGTTGCAGGCAATCTATCGGCAAGCCCAAAGTCCTCTTGCAACGCTTTACTGAACTCTATACGTGCTACAAGAAAACTTCTTTTTCCAGATGAAACCCTCTTCAGGGGTTTAGGCAGAGCAAAGTGAAGCACCAACTTGTACTGTCAGCTCAGCATTTTCACCATGCAAGTTCTGCTTCCAAAAACCTCCCTTTGAGCCTGAGTTTGCAAGAAGTACAGATCTCCTGAGTTTCACTTTGAGTGTCAAGTTCAAGCAGAACCAAAAGGAAACTCAAAGCAAAACCCACTTTGGACCCTTTGAGTTTCACCTGGCTTCTACCTGAAAGAAATACCCAATGTTCCCTTGAAACTTGGCCCACGTTCGCATGCAATTCAACTGAAATCCAATTCGGCATTGCTGAAAGGTTTGCAAACCTCCATGAAATGAGCTGTGAACTCAGTGTGGCCTTTGGGTATCTAAGGAAGTTTACCAACATTTCCAACAAACTTAAACAGGACTTTTAGGACCTGGTGATGACTCTAAGTGTTATATTTTAAAGTATAATTCACCCCCAGGAAATCCATGAATCACATATAGTTGGCCCCCAGAAATAAGTGATCTACACTTTGAAAAATTATTTTTTATCTCTGTATGCTCTTAAATTGGGAGGATTCTGGTTAATTGATCAGAAGTTAGGGAGCTTTCAACACATGCTGTTTTCACCTCAGCACCCACTGCATACAATGAATTCCACGATCTCGGACGTATTAGGGAACATTTGCTATAAAGTGGCCCCAGGAATCTACACATTTCTAATGGTAAACAGTTGAGATAATCCAATATCTTTACCCAACACAATGGGTTGGAACAACCTGTCACATAAGACAAACTTCCACTTCTGATGAAGATAAAACTGCGCTTATTCTTTCATTCGTTCTTTAGGCAAAGTTCCTTCCCGTCTCATCTGTGCCTTGCCCTCCACCCTCTGCTCTCACCACAAAGCCCTCCTTGTGCCTTCTGATAATCCTCATCCACTCTCCCTTCTCTAACCACTTAACCTCTTCACCTTCAAGCCATTTTCTCCCTCCCTCAATTCTGTATTACCTGCCTCACTCCTCCTCTCTTTCCCAGTCCCCCTGCCCTTTCTTCATCTGCCCCCATTCTACAGCCCCCTAATGGCTTTTCAACCAGCTTCCAACTGCACTGCTCAGACAGTGTCGTAAATGGGTCTCAGCTACCTCTCTTCCACTGTTCCTGTGCCTGTCCGGGGCTGCTTATTTCCAGTCTTGTGATCCTTGTTTTCTGAACTGGCACTTTGGAAAGAACCTCTCAAGAGAGGAGGTTGTGAGGCTGTCCTCAGCCTTTGCCAGTGGAAACACCTGGCAGCAACTATGGATGACAGAGTGATTTTCTATCCTATCAACTCAAACACAAACGGGAGAAAGTAAGTAATATATAGTGAAACAAGCATGAGTTTGGGAGTCAACAGACAGAGGTTTGAATAGCATCTCTGCCTCCACAACCTTGGACAACTGACCTAACTTCTTGGAGCTCTGATTCCCTTACCAGTGAAACAGGGACACCAGTGTCTACCCCAAAATGTTAAAGGAATAAATAAAATAACATGCATCATAGGGGCTCAGTTCACATTAATTCTTTACCCTTAAGAGTTCATTAAGAGAAGATGCTGCATTTTATATTTTAAGCTTTAAGCAGAATGATTTAGTGGGAAATTTAAATACTGCTTATTTTTAGCCTGGAGAACAGGGAAGTAGTGTAACATCTCTATTCAATGTCCTAAGCTATGTGGTGTTTTTGCACAGAGGCACAAAAGACACCAGACTCAAGGAAATCTCATTTTCTCATTTGGGATGCATTTTCCAAAGTGCTCGTTTTGCTGGAGCTAGCGTGATTTCATGCTATCTGCTTGATTTTAATTAGAGTACTTGTCTCTCAAAGGAAAGTGTTACTACAAATAATATATCAATTACTCACATGTGTGCATTACTTTGCAAATAGAAACATTGGTTAAAAATTACCTGAAAAGAAAACCAAGTTAAAACTTAATAGTGCTTATAATTGTATATATATTTAACTTAATGACATTATCATTATTACTGTTAACATACTAATATTAAAATGATAAGACTCATTCAGTTGAGGGTTGAAGTCAGAAAGACAGAAGTAAGGAATGTTGAGCATTGTTTCTGACTGTGAGTTACATAAAAAGCTATAATTTTTTTGACTCAACAAGGATCTTAATCTCTTTTCTTCCATTCACTTTAACATACATTGTTTTGTTGTTGTTGTTGTTGTTTCCTTTTTTTTTTTTTTTTTTTTTTGAGACAGTCTTTCTCTTGTCTCCCAGACTGGAGTGCAGTGGCACGATCCTGGCTCACTGCAACCTCTGTTTCCCGGATTCAAGCGATTCTCCTGTCTTAGCCTCCTGAGTAGCTGGGATCATAGGTGCCCGTCACCACGCCCAGCTAATTTTTGTACTTTGAGTAGAGACGGGGTTTCACCATGTTGGCCAGGCTGGTCTCGAACTCCTGACCTCAGGTGATCTGCCCACCTCAGCCTCCCAAAGTGCTGGGATTACAGGTGTGAGCCACCGTGCCTGGCCCTTTTTTTTTTTTTTTTTTTTAACTTTATGTTCCAGGATACATGTGCAGAATGTGCAAGTTTGTTGCATAGATATATATGCGCCATGGTGGTTTGCTGCACCTCTCAACCCAACATCTAGGTTTTAAGCCCTGCATGCATTAGGTATTTGTCCTAACTTCAACATACATTGCTTTTTGAAACTTTATTTTTCTGTGAATGTGTGCACTTTAAGATAAGTCAGATTCCTCATGGACTTTTCAATATGTTTTGTTCAGTTTGTTGGTTTTTTTTTTTTCCATTTTGGTAAACACATACAACCCCCAAATAACACCTGGGTGAAATGTACTTATTATTATTAATTTCTTATTGTGTCTGTATAAAGCTTCAGACCTAAACAGGGTCAAATGTCTGAATCAAAAATGGAGAACTCTGTCAATCATTCAGTTTTGTTTTGTTTAATTTCATGAGGACATTGTACTTAGAGCCAATGAAACAAGGTGAGTCAGAGTTTGGTGCCATGTAAATTATACTTCAATTAAAAATGCCTGCTAGGTTTAATTTTGCATAAAAATTAATTATCCGGTATTATTTGAAGGGTGTTAGATGAAATGTGTAACAATATTTGCTTTCCTAGATTCAGTAGAATTTAAGAAACTCAAGGAAAAATTGGAATATGTGAAAAAAGGTCTGCTACCTTTATTATCATGTATGGAGCTTGATACATTTTTGTTGAATGAATAAATATTACAATAAATTAATACTTGAACCATTCAGCCCAGGAGACAACACTGACCTAGCAAATGTCAGGGAAGGAGTGAGCTGGAGAGGTGGCCATGCCCTCCTTGAAGCAAGTTGGGCAGGCCCATTGTAGGGCTCACTAGAGGACAATTAGGTAGAAGCGGGACACAGAAGGTGTCACGAAGGTGACAAGGAGCAGACATAGCACTGCAAACCCGCACCAGAGTCTGGTAGAGTGAGCTAAAGGTAAGAAAGAGAAAGATTACATACAGATGCAAAGTATAAATGGGTAGGCCTAGTAACAAGACTGTAAATGTGACAGGGAACCAAGAGCCAAGAACTATGGTGGAACTGAATTCTCAGGGAAATAGAGCAAGCATGCAAGGACAGGAAGATGACCTGATTACATGTTTTAGCTTTAGTCCCTTGGTCTTATCAGTAACGGTTTGTATTTTGGATTTACAAGCTGCCATAGAATTTCCTAGATGGAAATAAATAATAGAAGAAATCAGAGTGAAAGGGTCAAGGTAAAGGAATGGAGGGAAGACAGGAGAAAAGAAGTGAAAATAGAAGAAGACAATATGAAGTGAAAAGGAAACAGACAGAGGAAGGTAAAACCAGAGAAATTGGACAAGGGCAGGAAGGTGGGAAGGAAAGAAGTTTTCCAAGAACTAGGAGGAATCTTGACTATTTTCCCACTGGTCATACAGAACACAACAGTACATTAGCTCATTTATTCACACAAATTTCCCAGTGTGTCCAGCCAGGCATCTTTGAGGGTTGTAGCTTTGGCACAGAAATGGCTCTAGTCTCAGAAAATAGCTCTGAAATAAAATGAGGGATGTTTCATTATAACCACAAATCCGTAAGAGTGAAATTCAAAGATAAAGGAAAATGAAAATATTATGTTTTGTTTTAAAAAGTCTGTCCTGAGGTCATTATCTAACAATGATTCATTTTACCCAGCAAGGAAAGTTAGGGGTACCCCTTTCATGAGTCAAAATCTTTTTCTTGTGGATTTTCTTTGTTTTGAATAGTTTATTTCTTGATCTGTTAAAAAAAAAAAAAATAGTGTCAGGTGACATAATGAAAAAGTAGTTGTGGCCGTCACCACAAAGTAAGGTTAAACACGGGGCCATCAATCTTGTAGGGTACACTTGATAAAGATCACTAAAATTTTTATCTTCTTTATCAATGAGTTGTTAGCTGGTAGAAAATAGCAATAAAATGCTTTTCACACCACTACTAGATCTTTATTTAACTCCAGACTTCAACTTTCCACTGAGTTTTCAATATGTTATCTAGAAGATAACACTGGAGGACAAAACTACTACTTTTATCTAACAGAGAGAAAGATAAGGCCCTAACAGTGGCCTGGGATAATATAGTGGCTTAGTAAGGACTTAAGAGAAAATAATAAGTGAAAGATCCCAAAAGAACTCTAAGGAATAGTTGGGGACACAGGTCTTACATAAAACAGCTCTTGGTGCCACTGTTTAAAATACTGGAATACCGTCCTGAAAAGATAATTGTTATGGACCATTAGTACTTATGTTAATAATAATGTTAATAAAAATAATAGTTTATATTTACTGAATATTTGCTAGGGATGGGGAGCTGTTTGAAGCATTTTGCAAATTAATGCATATAGCCAATCCTGAGAACAACTCTAAGTGGCAGATTCTTGTTATTATTCCCCTCCCATTTTGGTGAATCGATGAGCCTAGATTCATTTTCAGTGAATTAATCAAATACAAGTTACCAAATCACAACCATTGTTAGCAATAATTATTATTGGTAATTCAGCAAGATGGTAAAAACTAAGATTATTAAGTTCTGAAACTTTCCATTAACTGTTTTTTTAAAAAGTTCGTAAGAATTAGGATATAAACAGTAAATTGTTTCAAAATTTTAGAAGACTATATAGGAATATTTTGAATAAAACATTTTAGCAAGTATTCTTACAAAATCTCAGTGGTTTACACATGCACATCTGACCTAGGAGATCTCAATCCAAAGTTCAATATTTCCTACATGTGTGGTAACACTGGATCCTAGAGCTTGTTTCCTGAAAGTTGTGCTCTTGTTGAAAGACTTCAGGTCAGACACCCAGTCTCTAACGCTGTGGAAACACTGGGCTAGAAACAGGAGCCCTGAGCAAAACTCTTCTCTTCCAGCTCTGCTGTGTCACCTTCCTCTTAAAAATGGGGCATGACAGGCCAGGCACAGTGGCTCACACCTGTAATCCTAGCACTCTGGGAGGCCGAGGCAGGTGGATCACGAGGTCAGGAGTTCAAGACCAGCCTGACCAAAATGGTGAAACCCCGTCTCTACTAAAAATACAAAAATTAGCTGGGTGTGGTTGTGCGTGCCTGTAATCCCAGCTACTCAGGAGGCTGGGACAGGAGAATTGCCTGAACCCGGGAGGTGGAGGTTGCAGTGAGCCGAGATCACACCATTGCACTCCAGCCTGGATGACAGAGTGAGACTCCATCTCAAAAAACAAAAAACAAACAAAAGAATGAGGCATAACAAATTTGTCCACAACTGCACAACTTTTTGTGAGAATCAAATGAGTTATAGATGCAAAAGAACTTCTTAAACCTTTACCATTTTCAATAATTCTAAGCATGAGCATAACATGATGGAGAATTAGGAAATATATTTGCTCAAAGGTGATAAAGATTTTGATTACTCTTTTTTTTAGCATTTAGTTGTGTGTTCATCTTTGATAAATGAGATAACTACTTATCTTGTAACTATGATAATCAATGGGTCCTGAGTTAGCTATAAGATGCTGTATATGATGTGTTAGTTAAGTGAACATTTAAGCCAGACTTGCCTGTGTCCAAATCCAAACTCTCTACACTTACTACCTGTGCAACTGTAACCAATGTTCTTAACTTGCCAGTGTTCTCATTTATAAAATGGGAATAATAATAATATCTATCTTATAGGGTTGTAAGAATTAAATGAATTAATCAATGTAAAGCATTTAGAATTAATATGTAGCACATGAAATTCACTATATGAATGATTGCTATTATGAATTGTAACGTAAATTCAGGTAAAGGCAAGTTACATTATTATTTTCCTGAATTACCCCGTACTCATAATCATGACTTTCAAAGGCATCATTATTAATTGTTTTCAAGTCCTTTAAACAAACAATATTACACACATACTACTCACCGAGCGCTATGTTTAGGTACTACAATAACGACAATAACAACAACAACAGCAAAAAACTATGTGATATGCTCCCAGCCCTTAAAGCGTTTATAATCCAGTTGGGATCAGGGGAGGAGAAGGTACCAAACCATTGAATGCCAAAATAAGTTCTTTGGACACCAAAATAAAAAATCAGTATTTGTTTTGCGGTGCAGAAAAGGGTCACTATGGATTCTTGATCTTGAGAGTTACATAGTGAAAATGGTGTCTGATGAAGATTAATCTGGTAGTGGGGTGCTCAAAGACCCAAAGATTTTTCTCCTGTATTCCCAGACTTAGTTGGCGGCAGTATCAGGCACCCTGTCACCCACCCAGAAACCTGGGAGTTCAGTCAGTCTCCAAATACTGAGAGTGCGAGAGCCTAAAGATCTTTGCAGGGCATTTCTACTCTGAATGAACTGCCCTCTCTCCTGTAAACCAGGAGCGTGGCTTCCATCTTCTCACTACCTTCATGACCACCACACACGTCGTCTCTCATCTGGCTTGGTGCAGTTGCTTCCTAGTCTTCTTGCTGCCTTTGGACTTCTCAAATGAAACTAAGTATTACATATCACATACCTAAAATTTATATCTGACCATTCATTCACTCATTTACTCGTTCATTTATTCATTCACAGATATTTATTTAGTGCTTACTGTCTACAAGGCAGAATACAAGTCGAGCAAACGCAGATTTGGTCTATAAACATTATTAAACAGTGACAGACAATAATCAAATTATCCTCACAAACTAATGTTGAGTTTAAGGCAACGTTGAATATAATTTTCTAAGCTTCTGGTTTCCCATATTTGAACAGGAGTAACACAACTTACCTCAAGAGATTATTATGAGGATGAATAAGATTACTGATATGAAGGACCACAGAGTGGATGCTTGATTAACATTTACTTTGCTCTCGAAATCAAATAGCAGCAGCTAGTCCAGAGGATAGAGTTACAGAGAAAGATCAAGAAGTCAGGGGTAGAGGATAAGCAGAGATAGAGCCATAAGAGTAAAATGAACTCTCCAAAGGAGAAAAAGTTAGGCAGAGAAAACTAAGATTCAAACCCTAACTCTAGTGAGGTGGAAGGAGGAAGAGGAGCCATCAGGAAGAGATAAATAATTTGTAAAAAGATGAGGCATAAAAACCAGGGTCTACTGTTATTTTGGAGCTATAAATGAAGGATGTAGTTCTCCACTCTGCAGTGGTTTGCTTCCACACCAGTCCTGTGCTCAATATTCATGACTTGTTGGGAAAGATTCACTAATTGTCTTGTATTTGTTTGATTTTTAGATGTACCTGTTCACATAGACAATAATAACCACCGAGTTACCATATGAAGGAAAAATATGTAAACATCATAAATTATGTCAGGACCCTTAGCTGGTCTACCAGGTGTTGCATGCGGTTAACTTTGACTCA
Source organism: Symphalangus syndactylus (assembly GCF_028878055.3). Taxonomy (NCBI): domain Eukaryota; kingdom Metazoa; phylum Chordata; class Mammalia; order Primates; family Hylobatidae; genus Symphalangus; species Symphalangus syndactylus. Next base: position 112,938,028 of record NC_072424.2, read on the forward strand.
AAGATAGGCGGGGAAGGAGGCCAGTCTAAACTACTGAAAGCTATGAATTATATGATATTCTTTAAAAAGATAAAATTTTATTGTCTTATATCTATCCGATGACGTCCTCTTAGGCCAAAAAGAGTGCTAGCAAGTAGATACTCTCATAGACTTGCTTTCATAAATAACAAGAATTACTTTATTCATGTATAAAATGAGAATACATACAGAGAATACAGATATCATATTCCAAACTTAAAAAATGTGTTCTCTGAAATAGGTTAAGTATATCCTGGCAATTGTTTACACCATTTTTTGCTTACTAAATCCACTTGACACAGATAAGCCAAAGACAATCTTTATCTTAACCCCACCCCAACTATCAAAAGTTCTAAATCGGCAATTCAGAGTAATGAGTGAGGTTTTACCATACACAGTGCTCAGGCTAACCCGTCAGTATTCTCTTTTGCAGTTCCATAGTTATATTTAAACTGTTTCTCTCTAGACCAAATTTTCTATAGCTAAGTGAAGATCTTGAACCAAAGAAATCTGTTTAATTTCATCAATGGTTTCTCTTATAAGAAATAGAGTATCTGTTCTAAGAAGAAAAGCTTGTACTTTCATTCTTTACCCTTCCCCCCCAACCTCTTTCAGGGCACAGTTGGAGCACTGCGTTTAGTTCTGAGTGTGAAATTTTAGGACAAATGCTAATCATAAAACATAGTTTGAAGAGAATAAGACTTGGATCTATTTCCTATGAGGGGCAGTTGGAAAAACTGGGGAAACTTGGTTTGGAGAACAGATGACATGGAGAAACAAAGAGATAATAATAACCTGTCTCTACCTATCTGAAGGACTAGGATGCATAAGAAGCATTAGCCTCATTATTCTCTTTAGCTTTGGAGCACAGATCTTCAAACTTAAGCTTATGAAAGCAGGGATCTGGGCTCCACAACCACCAACTGTCATGCAAAGGGCCTCACATGGAGGGTGGAAAGACTTCATTTCCAGGAGAACCACAGGGGGTACTTTCGGAAGCACTGTTTCATAAGGTGAACCAGTACAGTGGGCCAGGGTCACAGGATGTAGATTTCAGCTCAATATTCAAAGACCTTTCTCACCACTGGAACTGCTCTGAAGTGAGGAGACTTGTTTCACATGGTTGTGCATTCCCTTCAATGGCCGGGTCCAACCAGATTCTGGTTGACCACAGTCAAGACATCATAGAAGTGAGTGTTCAGGGCTTGCTGCTGCAAATGCCACAAGACAGCTGAAAAACTCTGAAGACAAAAGACATAAGCTCTTAGGAGCTCTATGGCCCTGCCCATCACCTGAGACACCCGAGGACCCATCCTGGCCAATGTAGGGCAAGATTATATCCCCCTTTTACTACTGCGGCTGGTGCTGTATGGAAAGTGCCACTTCCTGGCTGGAGGCCAACCAATCCAAGCCATTATAGCAACTCATAACAGAACAACCCTGCCCCAAAGAAGGAGAAAACAACAGCTAATTCCACTGTCTGCAACACTCTGTCTAACCAGAGGTCCTGAGTCCATCCACATGACAACTTCTCTGCTAGCATAACTAGCATTCAAGAAAACCAGCACACTAAACAAAACTACACCAAGGACTCCCAGAGTCCACTTCACTCCCCTGTGACCTCTACTAGAGCAGGTGCTGGTATCCACAGCTGGGAGACTGAAGACTGATCACATCACAGGACTCTTTGCGGATACTCCCCAGCACCAGCCTGAAGGCCAGTAGCCTTGCTGGGTGGCTAGGCCCAGGAGGGCAATAACAATCACCGCAGTCTGGTTTTCAGGAAGCCCTATCCCTAGGAGAAGGGGGAGGGAACCATATTAAGGGGTCACCGTGTGGGACAAAAGAATCTGAGCAGCAGTGCTTGAGTTCCAGATCTTTCCGCTGAAACAGTCCACCTAAATGAGAAGGAACCAGAAAAGTAATTCTGGTAATATGATGAAACAAGTTTCTATAACACCCCCAAAATATCACACTAGCTCTCCAACAATGGATCCAAACCAAGAAGAAATCTCTGAATTGCCAGATAAAGAATTCAGAAGGTTGATTATTAAGCTACTCAATGATGCACCAGAGACAGGTGAAAACCAACTTAAAGAAATTCAGGCCAGGCACAGTGGCTCACGCCTGTAATCCTAGCACTTTGGGAGGCTGAGGTGGGCGAATCACCTGAGGTCAGGAGTTTGAGACCAGCCTGACCAACATGGGGAAACACCGTCTCTACTAAAAATACAAAATCAGCTGGGCATGGTAGCGCATGCTTGTAATTCCAGCTACTTGGGAGGCTGAGGCAGGAGAATCACTTGAACCCAGGAGAAAGGTTGCGGTGAACTGAGATCATGCCATTGCACACCAGCCCAGGCAACAAGAGCAAAACTCCGTCTCTAATAATAATAATAATGGCATTTGCAGCAACCTGGATGGAGTTGGAGACCATTATTCTAAGTGAAGTAACTCAGGAATGTCAAACCAAACATCATGTGTTCTCACTTATATGTGGGAGCTAAGCTACGAGGACTTAAGGCATAAGAATGATAGACTGGATTCTAGGGACTTGGGGGGAAGGATGGGAGAGGAGTAGGGGATAAAATACTACACACTGGGTACAGTGTACACTGCTCAGGTGATGGGTGCACCAAAATCTCAGAAATCACCACTAAAGAACTTATCCATGTAACCAAACACCACCTGTTCCCCCAAAATTATTGAAATAATAAAAAATTTTAAAAAATTTTTAAAAAGAACTGAGTGCTCAACAGACAGATGACTGTGCTGCATGGAAGCCAAGGAATTCAGTCCATTATGAGAGTGTTTATTTCTGGATTTATTAAGTTAAGGTGTCAGTTCTGACCATTATCATTTATACAGAAGTCATTTGGAAGTGGATCAAATAAGAAAGCAGAGAAAAAGAAAAAAAAATCCCGAAAGAACCCTAAATTAAATTAGAGGGTGTTATAATGGAAATATTAGATCTTTTGTTTTGTAATCACACATTATCTTTACCACAAAATATGAATTCTTGAGCCTTGTGAGTAACTTAGCATGTGTTGACCAAAGAGGGTTAGAAACCATTCCAGGAACAAATACCTGGAATAAAGAACTGAGCTTGTAGTAGCCCAGGGTGGCAGAGTGGGGGTTACTATACACATGTTCTGTGAGGAGGGAGGCATAGAGAGATGAAGGGGAAAGAAATAAAGTAAAAAGCATCTTTTATATTTGTGAGTGGCTGATTTTTTTTCCAAATTTCACTGCCAGCATTAAATTTACTATAAGCCAAGACTTCAAAGTCAACATTAATTGTTTTAAACAGAATGAAAAAGAAACAGGAAGAGAAATGACATCTTTTCACATCCTGAACAAGCCAGTTTTGACATTGATAGGGAAAGGAGGTTGATTCATAATAGGTCAGATGTGATGGGAAGCCAATAATGAGACATTAGTTCCATTTGTGGTTTGGCTGTGAACTGCCAGGCTGCAGAGTGTGAGAGTGAGCCGCAGGCCCTGATTCTCGCCTTTTCCTCTTGTAACATAAAATGTCCTCGTCTGTGGGACAAAAGTAGATGCATTTTAAAAACAGGGTTAAAAGTTCAAGAGAAGAAGGATATACATGCATCTCTTTATGTCTGAGAACAAGGAAAGTTGCACCCATCACTGGTAGGCCTTTCTGAGAAGGTGACATTTGAGTTGAGCTCCAAATGACCAAAAAAAAAAAAAGATATTTGAAGATCTCAAGGACAGTGTAGGAGACAGAGAGACCAGGCAGAGCCAAAAACAAATATGTCCCTCAAACACACAAAAGAATACTTTGCTGAGGGAGCAGCAACTAGTTTCTAGGTTTTAGAGTATCGAGAAGAATCCAGGCTCCAACAATACAGCTCGAATTGTTCCTGTGGCTGTAAAGCCACAGCTGCCATATCCACTGTAGCTAAAGAGGAAGGAGCCACCATGTGGGGCTCTGACTGATAGAGACCACTGGACCTGCACGCTGGCTTGATTGGCCTTGTGGAGATTCTGGCTTTCCTAGCAGCTGCCCAGAGGGCCAGCTAATGCAATTCTTACAGGTGGGTGGAGTTCCAACTCCATGGATCTACTTTGACCTATGAAAGAAAGGAGACAGGAAGGAGCTGACAGATGAATAGCTTGCTCTTCCTCCTTTCTGAGGGCCTATTTCTAGATGCCTTCATATAGCCTTGGAGCAGTTCTGTGAGACCAAGTGATCAGGAAGATGGGCTGGCAGTGCAATGCACCCTCTGTATTTGCTCTCCCTCCTTTCCTGTCTTACATTCCTTTTCCCCTCTCTTGCCTCCTGGGATTGCACTCCCTAATAAAAAATTAACACAGAAGCTTTTGCCTTAGGCAGTTTTCCAAGGAACCTATTCAAAGATACATGCATTAATTCATTTCATCCTCACAGAAAGCTCACGAGGCAGGTACTCCTTTTTGGTTTTTTTTGTTTGCTTGTTTGTTTGTTGTTTGTTTTTGAGACGGAGTCTCAAACCCCCACTGTCGCCCAGGCTGGAGTGTAATGGCACAATCTCAGCTCACTGCAACCTCCACCTCTGGGTTTACACGATTCTCCTGCCTCAACCTCTCGAGTAGCTGGGATGACAGGCAAACACCACCACACCCAGCTAATTTTTTGTATTTTTATTAGAGACAGGGTTTCACTATGTTGGCCAGATTGGTCTCGAACTCCTGACCTCATGATCCGCCCGCCTTGGCCTCCGAAAGTGCTGGGATTACAGGCATGTAATCTGAGGCAGGTACACTTAATATCCCCACGATACAGAGAAAGAAACTTAGCACAACAGTTGTGCAACTTACCCAGAGTCCTGCAAGTGCCAAGTGGGCCAGCTGAGCTGCAAACTCAGGTGATCTAGCTCCTAGCCTCTATATTGTACGTCATGTAGACTCAGGCCACCCTCACAGTATAGGGGCTACATTCAAGATGGTTCTGCAGATGCTTTGACTTCGTAAATGAGCCTAGTATTCTCAGGGAGTGCTGCCCGCCTCTCCCTACCTTTTGGGAGAGGTCATGAAGCAAATTGTTGTGACTCCTTGGCCAACATCGCTGGACTCGTTGCATTGGAAGGGACCTGGCCTGCGTAAGTGTCGAATCTCTGTCAGTGGTATCATTAACCTCTTAACAAACATCTATTCTGCAGAGTACAGTTTCAGGTTTTAAGCATTTCAACTAATCAGAGATGGCCATGATACTCACCTTTGAGAGTTAAGGAAACAGCAAATACAGAAAAACAGGCTAGGGCCAGGCACAAAATTGCCTCGTGCACCAAATTTAAGGTTGGGGGATGTGTCATAAAAAACAAAGTCATCCAGGGAAATAATATTCTAATGAATCATTTTAGAAATCTGTATTAACGCACAAAAAATCATGATGATCAAAATATTAAAATTTTAAATGCAGATAAGATCAGTATCAGTGCCTTCCCAAACCATATTGGAGCCTGAGGCAAAAAGAATAATCAGAAGTACCCACTCCTCTCCCTAGTCCCACCCTGTAGGAAAGAATCAATAATTCAAGATGCATTTGTCCATTTCTTTGGCCCTCAGGGCCACACTCAATCCCAGAATAGAATCAAGACTCTCTTTTAATAACTTCAGTATTAAACTTCGTTTGGATGCTTTATACAGCACTAAAATGGACAATTACCATCCATTCCCAGCATGATACTCTCCCACAACCATCCTGTGGGGATAAAATAATATTCAGAATTGAAATAATCTAATTAACCTTACCTTTTAAAATGGGAAAAAACCACTATTTTCTTATCGATTTTTAAAAATCTTTGAGTTAAATAAGAAGTAGGATTATAGGTGACTGAAAATGTCAAGATTCAGTAATATTCAGTAAATGAGGAAACTGAAAATAGAATATAAGCACTAGCTTATATCTTTATTTTTATTCTATTATAAGTGATAACAATATAACTATATGCAATAATTTAAATTTTGAAATTCCCAAACTAAATGTAAAAAAAACACTATGAATTTCTAATGAAAAATGACAAAGCTAAGCCATGTATGGCGGCACATGTCTATAGTCCCAGCTACTCTGGAGGCCAAGGTGGGAGGATCACTTGAGCCCAGGAGGTTGCAGTGAGCTACGATGGTGCCACTACACTCCACCTTGCATGACAGGATAAGGCCTTGACTCTGAAAAAATTTTTAGCCGGGTGCGTTGGCTCATGCCTGTAATCCCAGCAGTTTGGGAGGCCAAGGTGGGTGGATCACCTGAGGTCATGAATTTGAGACCAGCCCGGCCAACATGGTGAAACCCCGTCTCTACTAAAAATACAAAATATTAGCCGGGCATGGTGGCTGGCATCTGTAATCCCAGCTACTCAGGAGGCTGAGGCAGGAGAATTGCTTGAACCCGGAGGCTGAGGCTGCAGTAAGCCAAGATCTCACCACTGTACTCCAGCCTGGGCAACAGAGTGAGACTCCATCTCAGAAAAAAAAAATAATAATTAAATAGAGACAGGGTCTTGCCATGTTGTCCAGGCTGGTCTTGAATGCCTAGGCTCAGGCAGTCCTCCTACCTCGGCCTCCCAAAGTGCTGGGATTACAGGCATGAGCCACGCACCTGGACAAAAAAAAATTTTTTTTTAAATAAAAAAGACAGCAAAATACTATAAACTAGGGGGAAACATAAAATAAAGAAGATTAAAATTACAAAGCTGTATGTCTTTATGTATGCATATTTTAAGATAATCAGATGAGAAAATGTTCTTCTGTGCCTGTTAAATTATCTTCTGGGTTGAGAAAAAAAAGATTCTTTGGATGATCAAGTTCTGCCTGAATTGTTGTACTATATTCAAATACATCAAAAACTTAGCTCAGGCCTGGATTCAGTCAAAGGTGGGCAGCCTAGGAAAAGGCCTATATGCAAGTTGCTCCACTATTGAGCTGGAAGCAGCAGGGGAAGCAAGAAGGGTAGGGAAATTCCCACCTCTGGAGGAGAGCAAGAGGGAATATCCAGAGAAATCAGTGATAACTTGGCATAAATCTAACTTCCTCTTCCTAAACATGCTGAAACACTTCTTAAAATCAAAATAAAACAGAGCAACAACAACAAAAAACCCTTCTCTTCTTTCCTTTACAGCTGAACAACAGTGATAATTGTGAGACTGCTAAACCGTACTTTCCCAGCAGGTCAGGCTGTCACTTGATTTAACCGCTTTTGCACGGAGACAAACTGAGGGGAGGCAAGTACCCTTCCCCATGCCATCCAGGCTCTTCTGTGATTTGCCAGTTTTTATAAATATGCCACATTGTCGGTGCTTTCTTCTTACACCTGTAGCCTACGGTCATTCTGGAAGTTCTTTGGTTTTTCCTAACCCTTTTATTTATATGCCACGGAGTTGATAGGAGTCTTGAGTGTACAAAAAAGATAAACTCTCTTCTCATATTAACTAACGGTTTGAGGGGGAAAGTACTTCTTAATGAACATTCAAAATGAGTTGAACAGTGAGATTTCTATTATTAGCCTCCTGTGTGCATATTATAAAGGTTTGCTAGTCGAAAGTCTAGAGCACAAAAATTAAAATAAATGAGCTTTGAGGTCTTTAGCTATTATGCCTTTGATTAGAAGTTTAGTCAGTGTAATTATTTCTTTAATAGCCAGTGCACACACATACGCATATATACAAACATGTACATTTTTCAGAGTTCAAGAAAACCTCCAAACTTCTATTCAGAGCAACATTCTGATATTCAATGTATCATTCTTAGTGCAGAAGAACAGTTTGAAAATTTTACGAACATTATCTGTGAGCTTACAGATTTTTCTCCTGATCTAGTCATACACATATGGTCCTAGAGAAAAACTAGGAGTCAAAATTTTAGCACTTTTGTTCCAGCACTTTTAGTGTCCTGAAACAGAACATTGAAAAAAAAAAACCACCATAATAAATCTTCATGTTCTAATGAGTATATGTTTAAAAGCCTAGTCCAGATACATAGTAAAGCCTCTAGTTCTTCATGCCTCTAGTTCAGCCACAGAAATTCTTTTGGAATTCATCTTTGAGCCAAACTTACATTTAGAGGGTGAGGGCAGGAATGTATTTTCAATTCATGTGTTTTAAGTTTCATAAAAGTTCTGCTCCATGAAAAGTCTCAAATATAATTTAACAAACCCAGGCTGGGCGCAGTGGCTTATGCCTGTAATCCTAGCACTTCAGGAGGCCAAGTCGGGTGATTGCCTGAAGTCAGGAGTTCCAGACCAGCCTGGCCAACATGGGGAAACCCTGTCTCTACTTAAACTACAAAAATTAGCCATGCGTGGTGGCGCATGCTTGTAATCCCAGCTACTTTGGAGGCTGAGGCAGAAGAATTGCTTGAACCCAGGAGGCAGAGGTTGCAGTGAGCTGAGATCGCACCACTGCACTCCAGCCTAGGCAACAGATCGACACTCTGTCTCAGAAATAAATAAATAAATAATAATTTAACAAACTCCAAAATCCATAATACCTATATAGTGAGTACTCTTCTAGATATTTAGAGCCAAAAAAGACAGTCCACACAAAACTCTGCACACTGATGTTTATAGCAGCTTTATTCATAATTGCCAAAACTTGGAAGCAACCAAGATGCCCTTCATTGGGTGAAAGGATAAACTCTGGTACACCTAGACAATGCAATATTATTCAGTGCTAGAAACAAATGCGCTATCATGCCATGAATAGACATGGAGGAAACTTACTGCATATTACTCAGTGAAAGAAGCCAACCTGAATAGGCTGTATACTGTATAATTCCAACTACATGGCATTCTGGAAAAGGCAAAACTGTGAAGACAGTAAAAATAGGAGGAATTAGATGTTGGGAGAGGGATGAATTGGCAGAGTACAGAGGATCTGGGGGGCGGTGAAAATACTCTGTATGATACTATAATAATGGGGACATATTATTGTACATTGGTCCAAATCCACAGAATGCACAATACCAACAGAGAACCCTAAGGTAAAGAATGACTATGGCATATCAATGTACATTCACTAATGGTAAAAATGTACCACTCTGGTTGAGGAGGTTGATAATAGGGAGCCTATCCATGTGGGTGGGAAGGCAGGAGATTTGTGGGAAATCTCTACACTTTCTGCTCAATTTTGCTGTGAATCTAGGCCAGGCGCAGTGGCTCATGCCTGTAATCCCAGCACTTTGGGAGGCCGAGGCAGGAGGATCACTTGAGCTCAGGAGTTTGAAACCAGCCTGGGCAACGTGGTGAAACCCAGTCTTTACCAAAAATATGAAAAATTAGCCAGGCATGGTGGCACGTGCCTGTGGTCCCGGCTCTTCGGAAGACTGAGGTGGGAGGATCGGTTGAACCTGGGAGGCGAAGGTTGCAATGAGCCGAGATCGTGCCACTGCGCTCCAACCTGGGTGACAGGGTGAGATCCCATCTCAAAAATAAAAAACAAATAAAAAATAAAACTGCTTTAAAAATTTGGGTTTTAAAAGAAAAAGTGAAATCATTTTTCAGATGTCATATATCTGACAGAAATTGAACAATCCAGTTTTGAATGCTGTCATTGGCCTTTCTCCCCCTAGAGGAAAGAGTTTTTCATGCTCTAACAACAACTACAACAACAGATTGAGAATCTCACTTTATAATCTGTAACATTTATATCTCAAGATGTGGAGTTGGATTTAGGACAGACAGACAGGATAAAAAGGAAAAGGAAAAAAAATTTAGAATAATCTTCCTCCTCCACCTCAAAAAAATGATGATTATATGAATCATTGGAACGTAGACTTTCCAGCTATAAATAGGGACATTGTTTGACCTAATAAATGCTATAATCTCTGAAACGTTAAGTATGTGTGGCCAATGGATGGTTCTTTTTTATTTTCATTCTCATATGTTTGAAGGGAAAAGAGGAGCTACTACAAACTAAAGAACCGATCACTCTCTAATAAAGTTAATGAAGTCCAGGAGCACATAGGATTCATTGAAAACATTGAATAAAAAGCTAACCTTTAAATCATGTTTTTATGTATTAACTTTGGTGTTTTTTTGTTTGTTTGTTTACATCACAGTTCTCTCTCTTTTTTTTTTTTTTTTTTTTTTTTGAGATGCAGTCTTGTTCTGTCACCCAGGCTGGAGTGCAGTGGTGCAATCTCGGCTCACTGCAACCTCCACCTGCCGGGTTTAAGCGATCTTCCTGTCTCAGCCTCCTGAGTAGCTGGGATTATAGGTGCCCAACACCATGCCTGGCTAATCTTTGTAGTTTTAGTAGAGACAGGGTTTTACCATGTTGGCCAGACTGGTCTTGAACTCCTGACTTCAAGTGATCTGCTTGCCTTGGCCTCCCAAAGTGCTAGGATTACAGATGTGAGCCACCATGCCCGGCCCACAGTTATTTCCCTGTGGGAGGATTGAGAGGGATGGCTGTGCTCAGTCCAGGATTCAGACATGTCTCTTATTCTAGATTGGTTGCCTACCAGAAATCATTTAACTGAGAGTCTGACATACCTCTTGGAAGAAAATCCTTCCTTAAAAAAAGCAATTCAGACAAGCACAATACAGTCATGATCCAGTTTTTTAATAAACAGCACTAGTGATCAGAAGAGAAGCAGCACTGTGCTACTTCTAAGAGCAGCACAGTGATCAACCCTCAATTTTCTCCCCGATCCAGCCCCCAAGTGCTATGTGAGTCATGAAGCCATTACACTAAAACTTTGTGACATCAGGACACAGGAAGAAAAGCCACGGAGAAAGGTATAACCTGTAGAGAGGAAAGTCCCCGCCAACCTCCACCAGCAATTCCAGCTCCATACACAGCTTGGTTGTAGTACTTTGAAAACTCAGAGAACACAGGGCTCTTGGGCTCCATGAGGAACCCAGCACACCAGCTGCAGTGGTGGCCATGCCTAGAGCACAGCAACCGTGCCTGGTGGAAATGATGATCATGGGCACCACAGGCAGCTATGGCAGGCACAAAGAGGTGAGGGGAAAAGCTTGAAAAGGAAGAAAATGACAGAACCATATGATAGCTAGTAGGTCTTCCTTGTGAGTACAAATGAGACTTCTCCTTGGGCCTCCTAGGAATTATAATTGTGTCTGAGTGAGGGTCATGGAATAATGACTGAAAGAAAGAATCAAAGACACATGGATTTGTGCCTACCTTGACTGCATTAAAATCATATAACTTCTACAGTAAATATAATGATGGACTACTTTGCATATTTTGAAATGAATCTAGATAATACATTTATTGATTAACTTTCATATTTGTACTTATGAATGTCAACATAATGGACATAAACTTTACTCTCTGGAATGTTATGTGATACGGACTATTTTATCATGTGCTGTCACTTGAAAATGCATTATTTCATCTAATCCAGCAGTCTTGTGGGGCACACACTTCTAATATAGAATATCCTCTTTTAAAGAAGAGGAACTAATTCCAGCAGGACCAACAACTTGTTTAACATCACACAGTAAACAACAGAAGGGTTAACACACAGCCCCTCGGGCTCAGGATCCCACTCTCCTTTCACAGCCCTATATGACCTGCCAGTTGTCTAACTGCTCCTTGATGGTTCTGGGGTCAGCATACAAAAGCTCTGGGCCACCAATTGGGAAACCCCAAATTGAACCCTCCTGGCTCTTGTTCAGCTTCTCTTTGACCTTGGGAAAGTCACTTAACTTTCTATTTTATTTCCCCATCTGCAGAATGGGTTGAGTAATAATAACACCTGCCCCACCCAACCTTACATGAATGTAAGAGGAAGAATTAGATAATGTCTGTACTGAGGTTTGCTCTCCTTAGAAGAAAGTCTCTGTAAAACACAAGATAGAAATTCATTTGACTTTATAAGGGCTGATGAGATCAAAGCCTGTGGCCATGGGCTGGGGAAGCTTTTCCTTGCACAGAGAACATTTACTGCTCTATGCTCTAATAACATTCCTCCCTCAAGATTCTAAAATGATTTGCAGATAGTCATTAAGTAAATCTTGCTGCCCTTAAGCAACAAGCAATTTGCACCATAACAGCCTAAAGCTTTACGGAAATGAAATCTTAGGAAGAGCAAAGGTAGAACTTTAAAAAATAATCCAGGACTTATGATCCTTCAGTCTATTTTCTCATCACTTACTCTTTATATCCACAAAATATAATTTATATTTATATTTAACTATTTAGTTTTCTTTTCATAGCAGCTAATAGCACCATTACAAGCAGACCTTGTAGTGGGACAACCTAGGCATAAATAAAAGGAAACAAGTACTCCTAAATATCAGTAACTTTTAAAAGCTTTGGGCAACTCTAAAGCTTTATATACATCCCCAATTTTGATATTTGCCCTAACCAAAAATACTTCTCCCTTATTTTGTGTGCAAGTCCTTTCCTTCAGAAAGTGGATAAGGTCATCAAACCACAAAAGAACCCACTGTTCAGCTTTAGGGAATCCTTCTTCCCAAAGCGTGAAGATCCATTAATCAGGTCTTGTGATGTTTGCATAATGTTGCTGTTAACCTCATTTTCTGATGTCTCAACTTGACTGCATTTCATGTTAATTTACTAACCTATACTGGCAAAGTCTCAGAGTAAAGTGCTATGCTATCTTATTTTGGAATCTACATGTTAATCATGTCTAATTGGCCTTCATTTCCATCTGCACAGATCTCTAGTCCTCATTTCTGGAATTAGTAGACCAAATTTCCCAATCCAACCCCAGTCATGACCTCATGATGTTTATTTGACTTTGCCTCAATAGTCTTTCAAAACCTTAAAATGTAAGATACCAGTATGAGCAAAGACCAGGTAATAAAATGACAAGTTTCAGCATTTGTAGTATTTCTTGTTTGAATTAGATTTGTTCAAAGGCAAGGATTAATAGCACTGGGGACCCTTTATTTTCAGGCATGACCAACATAGGCTGTGAGTGTTTTCTTTCCTTTTTTTGTTTTTTTCTTTTCTTTTCTTTTTCTGAGACAGGACCTCAGTCTGTCACCCAGTGGTGCAATCACGGCTCACTGCAGCTTGGAGTGGCTGTAACCACAGGTGTGCACCACCACACCTGGCTAAACACAAAAAATTAGCTGGGTATGGTGGCGCATGCCTGTAGTCCCAGCCACTCGGGAGGCTGAGGCAGGAGAATCACTTGAACCCGGGAGGGAGAGATCGTGCCACTGCACTCCAGCTTGGCAACAGAGCGAGACTCCATCTCAAAAAAAAAAAAAAAAATTTTTTTTAGAGGCAAGATCTCCCCACGTTGCAGGTCTCCACCTCACTCAAGCAATCTTCCCGTCTCAACTCCCAAAGTGCCAGGATTACAGCAGTGAGCCACTGCACCTAGCCCTGTTTTCCTTCCTTTATGGCTGTTTTAGAGTTTATTGAGATGAGTGTTAGGGCTAGTATTGATGAGTAATACACATTTATATTAATAAAAGATTGAATAGAAGATACTACCTCCTTTCTCTCAACCCCTCTCAGAGATTTTACCTTAAAAAAGAGGGACCAATTCAATCTAGTTCTAAAAAGGGAAAACTGACTTTATTCATCAGTGCTGAATTCATTACAATAGGGACCTCTCTATCCAAAAAACACAAGCCTTCAATTTCTACCCTCATATTTAGTCTCAAGGAGTGACCTACTGAGTGGGGAAAATAATTTCAAAGGTGTCACAAAGGTACCTTTTCTTTCCCTTTTTTTTTTTTTTTTTTTTTTTTGAGATGGAGTTTCACTCTTGACACCCAGGCGGGAGTGCAATGGCGCAATCTGCAACCTCCATCTCCTGGGTTCAAGCGATTCTCCTGTCTCAGCCTCCTGAGTAGCTGGGATTACAGGCACGTGCCACCATGCCTGGCTAATTTTTGTGTTTTTAGTAGAGACGGGGTTTCACCACATTGGCCAAGCTGCTCTCGGACTCCTGACCTCAGGTGATCCACCCGCCTCGGCTTCCCAAAGTGCTGGGATTACAGGCGTGAGCCACTGCGCTCAGCCCAAAGGTGACTTTTCAACGTAATTCTTCTCCATCCAGTAGTAGTATTTCCTTTAACTAAATCCTTTCACCCTAATGAAATGCAAATAGCTCTAGAAATGATAATGTATTAAGTCTTGTTAGTCATTTATACCTTAGTGTGAATGAATTGAACAGATTCTGTCAGGGTGGAAAAGAGACTGAAAGGGAAAGCCTAAGGAAGTCTGAAGCACCGAGAAAAAAACTCCATAACTTTAAACTGGCCAGATATTTTCTCAGCAATAACGCAGGCTTCCTTCTATTCCCTCTAGCAGCTTCTTTCTTTTATGGCTGAAATGGCACAGAAAACCTTTTCTTTAAAGTCTACAAAGGAATTCTGTGTTAGGAGAGTAAGAAAATGAGAAAAAGAGAAAGGTACTAGGGTTAATGCTTCCCCTGTGCCCAGCAGGGATGCTGTTAATAGCTTGCAAGCTGGCTGTGATGGTGAAGAAAACCTGTAGCAACACGCCAGCATCCAGGGTTCCAGACCCAGTGAGGGGAGGAGTGCAGAATGTCTCATTCTAATTATGCCAAGGAATCTAAACTAAAAACCATAAAATCTCTGGCGTGGCATAGTGGCTCACACCTGTAATCCCAGCACTTTTGGAGGCCGAGGCGGGCAGATCGCCTGAAGTCAGGAGTTCGAGACTAGTCTGGCTAACGTGGCAAAACTCTGTCTCTACTAAAAATACAAAAATTAGCCGGGCATGGTGTCGGGCACCTGTAATCCCAGCTACTCAGGAGGCTGAGGCAGGAGGATCGCTTAAACACGGCAGGTGGAGGTTGCAGTGAGCCGAGATTGCGCCATTGCACGCCAGCCTGGGTGACAGAGCAAGACTGCATCTCAAAAAAACCTGTCTCTACTAAAAATACAAAAATTAGCTGGGTGTAATGGTGGGTGCCTGTGATCCCAGCTAATCAAGAGGCTGTGGCCCAAGAATAGCTTGAATCTGGGAGGCGGAGGGTGCAGTGAGCTGAGATCGCACCACTGCACTCCAGCCTGGGCGACAGAGTGAGACCCCATCTCAAAAAGTAAAAAAAAAAAAAAAAAAAAAAAAAAATCTCAGCAACACTGGAAGATTGTGAATTGCAGTCTAAAATGAACTGGCCTACCAACATTCAGGGAAGAGATAGTGTTTCCAGCTCTCCAGCTTATGACAAACTTCTCATTGTGAAGGAAAATTAATGTTCAAAGAATAAAAACCCAAGGCTCAAGATCATAGGTTGGTGGAGTAGTGAACACTGCTTAAAAAGACAATCTTGGCCAAGGAAAAGACAAATTATAATTACAAACATATTGTTAGTTTAGCCTACTGCTGAGGGTCAATCTGGGAGACTTTTCTTTTGTTTAGCCAACAATATGGTGAGCTTTTGTGATATGCAAAGATACACATTGAGCCTAATCTGGAATAAAGTCTGCAAACTTAAATTTTCCAAATCATATTACAGGAACCGGGATAGGGAAGGTGGACGCTAGGGCTTTGAGAGCCCCAAGAGGAAAGACCATCCAAGGCCAGCGCTTAGGGCAATATGGACTTATCTTGAAGTTCAAGGTGGTTTCTTTCCTGTGTCTGGTGCTGGTGCTGCTTTGGGGAATGAAAGAAGAGAGGTGGGCTGGGCGCAGTGGCTCGTGCCTGTAATCCCAGCACTTTGGGAGGCCGAGGCAGGTGGATCACAAGGTCAGGAGTTCGAGACCAGCCTGACCAACATGGTGAAACCCCATCTCTACTAAAAATACAAAAATTAGCCAGGCATGGTCGTGTGCCCCTGTAATCCCAGCTACTCAGGAGGCTGAAACAGGAGAACCTCTTGAACCTGGAAGGCAGAGGTTGCAGTGTGCCGAGATTGTGCCATTGTACTCCAGCCTGGGTGACAGAACAAGACTCCATCTCAAAAAAAAAAAAAAGAAGAGAGGTAATGGCCTTGAGATGAGTGATGACCTCGTTGGGGTAAAGCAGCAAGCAGGGGCAGCAGGAGGAAGAGTGCATAGAGAGAGGATTTAGCAGGAGCTCAAGATGAGAGGGGCCATGAGGGAGAGGCATCTATCCTGGGATTGCAGGGAGGAAACTCGGCTTCCTGTAGCATTTGGTATGAATGTTGAGTCATTTAAATTTGTAACAACAGAAGGGAAGGGAAGGGAAGGGAAGGGAAGGGAAGGGAAGGGAAGGGAAGGGAAGGGAAGGGAAGGGAAGGGAAGGGAAGGGAAAGGAAGGGAAGGGAAGGGAAGGGAAGGGAAGGGAAGGGAAGGGAAGGGAAGGGAAAAGGGAAGGGGGAAGGGAAGGGAAGGAGGAAGGGAAAGGAAAAAGCACAAGGGCAGAAGACAGTCCTTATACCTAACTAGTTTGCTCTGGCTGCATAAGGCATGATAAACACAGAAAGTCACAATCTTGCTATCTCCCAAGATTTGTCTCTTCCCTGCTTCAAATCTCAGATCCCAGACCATCTGGAATGATTGGATTTTAAATCTGGACTTAGCTCCACATAGTCCAATCCAGTGGTGTGCTGTTTAACCAGCCAAGGGGGTGGGAAGGTAGGGGAGCTGGCTGATTTTTACTACATAAATGCACCCACCTTGGCCAATTTCAAGCTACAAAATTTACATCCCTGAAGGTGGAGCTGGGAAGAGATATGTGTGGAATCATGCTCACAGAAGCTAGTACAGCCAGCTCCAGCACACGACTGGCTCAATCCACATGAGGGTAATTCACTCCACTCTGTCACAGGACTGGCCACCTGGCCTTCTTTCAATTCCCTTTACTTGCTCTGCTTCCTCCTGCAACAGGACTTTTGTACTTTCTGTTCCTTCTGCTAGGATGCTCTTTCCTTCCTTTACACCTAATCAATGTCTACTCATCCGTCTGTTATCAGCACAACTGTGACTTCTTTAAGCAAGATTTTCTGATCTCCCTGGCCAGGTCAGCTACCTTAATTCTAGACTCTTGCTTTGTACCATGCACCTTTCCTTCCTAGAGCATGTCAATTGAACAATTTTACACTGTTCCATTGATCATTTGATTAATGTCTGTCTCCCCTCCTTGATGGTAAGCTCTGGGAGGACAGGCCCTGAATGCTTCTGTTCCCATGGCATCCTTATCACATAGCCTGGCAAATAACAGAGGTGTGATGACAATTTGTTGAATGAATGAGCATCACAGATCATCCCCAGTCCCAGTAAATCATCAGCTAGTCACTTTTTATTTGAAGGTGGAAAGTGTGAAGTGCAGAGTTAATCTTTCTGTCTTTCTTCTCCACCAACACCATACCTGACTGTGCTTCAGATCAAGGAAGCGCTCTATTTTTTTTTTTTTTTTTTTGAGGTGGAGTCTCCCTCTGTCGCCCAGGCTGGAGTGTAGTGGCCCTATCTCAGCTCACTGCAACCTCTGCCTCGCAGGTTCAAGTGATTCTCCTGCCTTAGCTTCCCAACTAGCTGGGACTACAGGCACAGGCCACCACACCCAGCTAATTTTTGTATTTTTAGTAGAGGCAGGGTTTCACCATATTGGCCAGGGTGGTCTGGAACTCCTGACCTCAAGTGATCCACCTGCCTCTGCCACCCAAAGTACTGGGATTACAGGTGTGAGCCACTACGCTCGGTCAAAGAAGCACTCTCTTGATCAGATTCATTTGAATGTGAGTCTAGTGAGTCTACAGTAACTTCTTCATCTGTGACGAACCACCCAGTAAACTGGCAGAGGTTTAGAATTCATTTTGTGTAATCTTCAGCTACATAACAATGTCTTGCATGGTTATCTGGTAGAATCTTCCTCAAATAACCGTATTTTTTTCATTCTTTTCTATCTACACATACTCACTCAATACGCTTGGATGTATCCAATTCTAATTAATTTGGCCGGGCACGGTGGCTCACACCTATAATCCCAGCATTTTGGAAGGTTGAGGCAGGCAGATTGCTTGAGCCCAGAGTTCGAGACCAACCTAGGCAACATGGAGAAACCCCATCTCTACAAAAAATCAAAAAATTAGCTTGGCATGGTGGCATGCGCCTGTAGTCCCAGCTACTCAGGAGGTGAGGTGGGAGGATTGCTTAAGCCCAGGAGGTGGAGGTTGCAGTGAGCCAAGATCGCACCATTGCACTCCAGCCTGGGCAACAAAGGGAGACCCTGTCTCAAAAAAAAATTAATTTAATCTGGAAAATAAGAAGAGAAATTGGTACTTTTTAGTCTACACAACTTCCACTCCTCAGAGTATTAACATTTCATTGGTGAAGTCACATCAGCATTTAAATAATGAAAGTGTTTATGTCATGTAGCAAATTGAAAGGACTTACAAAAAACTGTTAAATCATAGCTGAAGTTATGTGGAGTACCCATATACTAAATCCTCATACATCTTTATGAAGCACAGAAAGGTTGAGCTAAGGGTTCAAGGTCATACGGCCAGAAATAGTGTAGACTTGGAAGGCACTGACTCGGACACCGGTGCTCATGCTTCTGCTTACTAAGCTCTGCAACCCAAGATCTTTCCAAGGGGAAAAGATAAAATACAAAATAAATACAGTGATTCCTTAGTCAGGAAAGAATAATACGGGTCAAACATGTAATAGAATTGGAAGAAAGCAAAAACAAAAAAAGGTTAACAACCATGTTAGGGTAAGAGGCTAGGATGATAGGCAGATACGGATTTTTTTGTTTTTGGTTTCTGGTTACTTTTAACAGTTCATTTAAGGTTGTTATAAAGCAATTTTTGAAGGAAAAATAAACCCAGCTTGCATTATTTGACAATGGAGCATGCCCACACACCGTCATTAGCATCTTGCTGAGGATTGTAAGAGAAAAAGTAGATTTTAGTTTATTCCTCTGTAGACACGTGAGCTGTATCCTGGCCTAGTCATAGTCGTAGGAGCATATTTTGGCAGTAAAATCATAGTTAAATTTAGTTAAACTGCTTAGCTATGCATCAAAAGTCAAGAGTTGACTACATGCAGTTCAATTTAACTTTCTGTAAAGAATCCATTAGGGACTAAAGCCAGGCTTCAGCAGAAATTAAAAAGACATTTCCTGAGACCAATAAACATCACTCACTACAGTTTCTACTCAGTACAATTCCCTTTACCAATAGCAACTTTAAGGTTCACAGAGAACTTCCCATGTGCCAAATGCTAGGCTCAGTGCTAGGGCTGGGTGTGCATGCTTTCTCTCCATTCTTATAAGCCCCTGTGATTTACCTGCTGTCATTGTCCTTCTTTTTAGAGTTGAGAAGTGAAGTAACTAGCTCAGGTTGACACTTTCAACCAAAGGGAGAGCAGAATTGTGAATGAAATTATTTCTCTCTGATTCACTGTACACATTGCATTGAAAAATACAAAAAGTTCAGAAGGAAATTTTCAGCTCTGACTGGCCAATGGCAGGATTTGGTCATTCGACCATGTTAATTCTTGACAATTTCTCTCTGGAAACCCTTTTAGAAATATATTCCGTGAGGGAGCTTCTGCTTTGTGAGAATCCTGACAAAAGCAGCCTCTTCGCTTACTGACAAAAAACCAAACAAACCAAAACAAAAACCTGCTCTAAGAAATAAAAAGCTGCAAAATCAATAGCAGTAGTTTTTAACTCTAATACATTTGAATCATCTGGAGAGTTTTGAAAAAATACTAATACTTGAGCCCCATCCCTGACCAATTAAACAAGAATTTCTTGAGGGTGGAGCCTGGGCCTTCGTGAGTTTTTAAGAGCTTCCTGGGTGATTCTAATGTGCAGCAAAGCCAGGAACAGTTTGCTTGCCTGTTATCAGAGTGCTGAGCTTATTCAAGACCTCGCATCTGTCTTCTCTGCCTCCTCATCCCTAACCATGCTAGGCAAAAAAAAAAAAAAAAAAAAAAAAAAAAAAAGTGCATTGCATAATGAAAGTAATGGCAAATGAATTCGATGTTTTTACCAATATTTTTGCGAATAGGCTTAATTTGTAAATGTATACAACTGCTTGAATTGTTTATTTTATAAATTTACTTACACTCTGCCACCAGAATTTTCTAATTTCAAAGTCATACCAAAAGGCAACAGTAGATGGCCCACCTCTCTCAGAAAGAGACAAGGCTGTTTGGCTTACCTATGGAGTAGCCATTCTTTTATTCCTTAACTTTTATTAAACTTGCTTTCACTTAAAAAAAAAAAGATAAGAAAAAAAGAAAGAAAGAAAGAAAAAGAAAGATCAAAGAGCTAACATTGTGTATTAAATGGAAGAGCCAAAGCTTTCCTTGTAAGTTAAAGTGAGATGGGAGGTGAATAAGAAGATCAAAAAATATGATGAGAAAAATAAGAACTCAGAGACTTTCTTAGAATAATTGAAGAGTGAGTTAAAAGAATCACTACAAAAATAAATGCTAGGAATGGAAATGAGCAAAAGTGATTCCAGGGTATGCAGTCTTCGATACTGATAATGAAAGTAGTGAAAGTTAGAACAGGGAAGTTGGCAAACCATAAAAATTGAGTCCCAAAGTTCCCGTTAATTATGGATATCTTTTTTCCCCTTTTTGGGTGAAAGTGGGAATGGAAGATTTGGGTTTATATGGACAACATCTGTGAGGAAACTTGGTTATGCCTTTATCTGACTGCCAATGGGCAGCATACAGAAGGGTGAGAAAGCCCAGGAATTTTCCATTGCCTCATCTATTCTTAAAATTGTTTTCATTTTCACTTTCACCATTTATATTATACTCCAGAGTCACCAAATAAACATACCACTCATTAGAAATTAACTAAAGTAAAAGTCTAATTAAAGACTAACTTCTATCTGGTTCATCTTCTAACATGAAGTATTTGTTATAATTAAAGCAGAGTTGAAGAGGATTATCTTTTCTTTTTTATACAAGGGTAATTTTTAACCAATAAAAATAAGAATAGGCGCCATCAAGAACTTTTCGCCTGCCGATCTCAATACACACTCAAGGGATACTCACTTCCATCAAGTAGGAAAGTATAATAATTACTTCCATTTTACACTGGACCAACTGAGAGATAGAGAAAAGGTGATTTGACAAAGACCTTCAAATGAAGCTAGTCTCATCACTCCTAATCCACAGTTCTACTTTTAAATGACCTTTCCTGCTTTATTACCTCTGGGCTGGTAGAGATTTGAAGATTCATTTTCCCCTTAAGGATAGTTATGTCCTAGTTCTAAGACCTACTATGACTAAATGCTCCAAGTACAATTTTAATCATTAGTTTCAACTTTCAACCCTAAACTCTGTCTGGACCTGTGTAAAGCCAGAGACCCTACTTAAAGCTACAGTGAGGAGGAGGCAAGAGAACACATCCCTCCTGCGGTGCTTATAACTCAGCTCGTAACTTGATGCCAGGAACATTAAACCCCACTACAAAGTCAGACTCCTCCATACACAAGACTGTAGATCATCGGAGTCTCATTTCAGTATGCCGAAGAAAGGGTTGAGTTTTAATGTAGACCTACCATCTCGCAGTATGTGCAGCTATGGCAATGCATTGTTCCTCTGGTAGAAAATAGAGATCTCTTTCCTTTAAGCCCATTCATTACCAGGCCTCGGTGGGTAGAGAGAAGGGAGTGGTAGAGTGGTTTAGGTTAGACAGTGGTGGCCAAAGCAATGCGAGTAGCCATGGCCATGATGCAGGTAGACAGTGTGTGATAGCCCAGTCACTTCCTTCTGGCATGAGGTCACCCCACCTTTGACCCAGCTCTATGCAAAAACAAGTAAAAGTCTAAGGAAGTGTTCTGTTTTGTTTATTCTAGCTGCGCATGTCAAATTGCTTTTAGCAAGGCTGATTCTGTTTAATGCTGAGAATGGGAGGTGGCTGACAACCCTTTTTAACAGTACAGACAATTCTGGCTGAGTACCCAGTTTACACAATTGCATCTGCAAACACATGTGGTGGAGGTGGTGGTAATATACTTGTCTTATGGTTCGCTTAGTTCCTGAGTACGTGATTAATACCAATTGTAACTACAAACAAGTACTGAAGCTACTCCTCTGCAGAAAAAAATATATATATTATATATATATATATATTTCTTTAAACCCATTTATTACCAGGCTTCAGTGAGTACAGAGTAGTAGGGTGGCCTGGGGTAGACAGCTGTAGCCAAAGCAATGTCTATGCACACTATCTCTATGAAGAGATCATATAAATCTATATTCAGAAATTTTTAATACAAGAAATCCATTACTATTAACATTTTCACTAAGTTATAATAAATCCAATCCCAATGTTTTTCTACATTAAATTGTTTATTGTTCTCTGTTACCTCTAAAATGAAATCTAAACTGCCAGTATAAGGAATCCAGTATCTTTTACAAACTATCTCCAACATATCTCTCCATCTTTATCTTAAACCACTACCTACCAGCTCTCCTGTTCCCCAGAACACACTCCCCGATCCTGCTATCCAGAACTAACCATTTTCAGAGTGTGTTATTGGCCAAGATTGCCAACTGGAGGTCTGTGGGCCCATCCATCCTGCAGACATGTTTTGTTTGGGCCTGAGAATGTTTAAAAAGATTTTTGTTTGGACATTTTACACAACTTCTATTTTTCTCTCCTTCCTGTAGAAGATAGCTAATTAAAAAAAAAAGAACTTTAATTTTTTTTGTAAAGAAATAGAAGATTCACTAACATTGGGCCCATATCCTGCATGGCAGCAACCAGTCAAAGCTAAGTAATGGCTGTTTGCTTTAAATGTGCCATGTTCTCTAGTTCTCTACAATCTCCACCCCTTTTCATTGCATCATTCTTAGCTGGTCATTCATTTTCTTTATCTGATTTGTCTCCATAGGGTCACACACTTTATAATTCCATATTGTTCCCTCATGCTAGTTCCTCTTTGGGAAATGTTCTGAGTTTCTCTCCCATATGCTTCTACTAGTGCCAACCCAGTATCTCCTCCTCTGTGAAGTCCTTCATTTGTGATCCTTTCTCATTCGTCTGTGATCCCCGATACACACTGTTAGCATAGGACTGACCACAATATATCAACATTCATTATAAACAACAACTCCCTGACTACTGGTCTCCTCGAGTACAAGAATCTCTGTTACTATTTATCTCTGTATCACCAATATTTAGCACTGATGATAATGAATGAGTAAGTATCCAAGAGAGTCATAACATGATATAGAAAAGACTCAATAAATTCCCAAGACATTGAAGGGAAAGTGACTATTTTTTCTGAGTCAGGCGTCAATTGGGTTAACAGTGGTTGAAAGTGGAGCAAAAAAGTAGGGTAGCAATAAAGTTAAGAACACAAGCAGAATCCTTGCTTAAGAACAAATTCAGAAAGCAGTACATACCTTCCAAATACAGATAGGTAAATTAGAAAAAGAGGAAGAGAGGAAGGAGGAGAAGACAAAGGAGAAGAAAAGGGAGAAGAAGATGAAGACAACATGAGGAAAACCGTGAAGGAAACAGAGACATGAGGAGAGTATTTGTATTTACATTCTCTAGCTAAAACCGTTTTCAAATGAAGTCATATTGTTCTTACAATTAAGGAAGGTCAATTTCAGGAATTGTTTATAAACCAATTCCTCTACATTACAGAGATAAGAGGTTCAAATTGCCAAATGTATGTTGTGGAAGAAAAAACAAAAACAGGGAGAAAGTAACTCCCATTTTTTAAACTTTTCACTAAAGAATGAAAATGGGGACCAGGGGAATACTGAGCCCTTAACATCTGAAAGATTTGACTGCTAGGGAGACCAGAGGTTAACTGTATTTTCCTAAAGCAACAATTACCATTACAGGGTTTTAAAATCTCTTCGTTTGCATCTTAAATTAATTCTAGTAAGCAACAAAAATATGAAGGAACTGGTAAACAGTTGTTGACTGAATGAAGCACCTGGAAAGTAAAAATTATTTGCATGCATCGTAACAACAAAACGAATACCCTGTGCTAGTAAACAGTCTTCTGGTGTGTGTAAAGCACTTCTTTACTACTAAGAGGTACACATGCTCTCATCTTCTTAGAGCACCTCCTTTAGCTTCTAAGTGAAGTACTCTGACAAATGCATGCCTACAGGCCTTTAAATGTATCCTTCATACCCCCTATTATTAATGTACTCCTCCTTCTTTTCTATTAGCTGCTTAAAAAGGAAGAAGAAAGAGGCATGGAGCACTTGACCTAGAAGGACAAGTTGCCAATTTTTTAAATGAAAGAAAGGAAGTGTAATGTCTGCAAGGTGACAGGTTTACGTGGGAGGGTTATTTTTGAATGACTTCAAGGTACCTCATATTGTTCTGGTATAACATCAACTGAGTGGTGTGCTCTTAATTTTTGAAAGTTTTTTCTCTCTTACAAAATCCTGTTGAAAATAGAAAACGTGCACATGTAAGTATAAGCTACTAATTTCCTCAAGTGTCTTCTATGGAGTTACAAAACTCATGATGAAATAACAGCCTCTTTAAACACCGTGTTCAATATCTCTGACTTCAGTTTGTGCCGTTAGACGGTCCCCAGCATCCGAACATTCGTCCTCAATCCCATGCCCCCACCCCCAAAACCTCTGCTTTATAAGCAAATAAGACGTAGAAATGCTAAGAGGAAGAACTGAAATGGTTTCTGGGAGGAAGAAAGTATGTCTCCACATTATCATTCTAAACCATCTATTATCATGGTCAAATCCTTTCCTGTCACCAGTTTTTAAAATTAAATGTTTTATTTTACTTGAATGAACAGCAAACTGTATAGGTTTCACAGTCTATAAATATATATTTTTTAAGACTGGTTTCTTCCATCATTCTCAGCAAACTGTCACAAGGACAAAAAACCAAACACCGCATGTTCTCACTCATAGGTGGGAATTGAACAATGAGTACACATTGACACAGGAAGGGGAACATCACACTCCAGGGACTGTTGTGGGGTCGGGGGGCGGGGGAGGGATAGCATTAGGAGATATACCTAATGCTAAATGACGAGTTAATGGGTGCAGCACACCAATATGGCATATGTATACATATGTAGCAAACCTGCACATTGTGCACATGTACCCTAAAACTTAAAGTATAATAAAAAAAAAAAAAACTGGTTTCTTGACTCTGTTTTCTTGATCCTAGGGATCTAAATTGCTTCCTTTGGAAAACTGACTAAGATTTCACCAGGACAGTTAAGGCAAAGTAACATTAGTTGTAGTTTTATTTTTTATAGTTATATAAAATAGTTATAACTTATTAGTTATAGTCTGATTATGATCTTCTATTCCTGTTCTTTGCCATAAGTGATTTTGACTTTTAAGAGACTTTTGATTTGTAAGAAGAATGCAAAGTTTATTATTTTCAATAAATTAGTCAGAATAAGATCTTACCTATTATTTTCTTTTTTCTTTTTTTTTAGGCATCCATTAATTTTATTCAGTAGTGAAAAGTACTTGGAAATAAATTTTGGAATTTTTCAGCTCATGCCTTATTTGGTACTGGATATTCTGCAAGCTTATCCAGGACTTCCTGGACTTTTTGTAGCCTGTGCTTACAGTGGGATGTTAAGGTATGAACTATGACTCTAATAACACATGATTTCCCTGTTGGTATCTTTCTTTTTTCTTTCATTTTTTTTTTTTTAATTACACTTTAAGTTCTGGGATACATATGTAGAACATGCAGGTTTGTTACCTAGGTATACACGTGCGTTGGTGGTTCACTGCACCCATCAACCTGTCATCTACATTAGGTATTTCTTCTAATGCTATCCCTCCCCTAGCCCCCAACCCCCAACAGGTTCAGTGTGTGATATTCCCCTCCTTGTGTCCACGTGTTCTCATTATTCAACTCCCAATTATGAGTGAGAATATGTGGTGTTTGGCTTTCTGTTCCTGTGTTAGTTTGCTGAGAATTATGGTTTCCAGATTCATCCATGTTCCTGCAAAGGACATGAACTCATCCTTTTTTGTGGCTGCATAGTATTCCGTAATGTATATGTGCCACATTTTCTTTATCCAGTCTATCACTGATACACATTTGGGTTGGTTCCAAGTCTTTGCTATTGTGAACAGTGTTGCAATAAACATATGTGTGCAAGTGTCTTTATAGTAGAATGGTTTATAATCCTTTGGGTATATACCCAGTAATGGGATTGCTGGGTCAAATGGTATTTCTGGTTCTAGATCCTTGAGAATTTGACACACTGTCTTCCACAATAGTTGAACTAGTTTACACTGCCCCCAACAGTGTAAAAGCATTTCTATTTTTCCACATCCTCTCCAGCATCTGTTGTTTCCTGACTTTTTAATGATCGCCATTCTAACTGGCATGAGATGGTGTCTCACTGTAGTTTTGATTTGCCTTTCTCTAATGACCAGTGATGATGAGCTTTTTTTCATAAGTTTGTTGGCCACATACATGTCTTCTTTTGAGAAGTGTCTGTTCATATCCTTCACCCACTTTTTGATGGGGTTGTTTGTTTTTTTCTTGTAAATTTGTTTGAGTTCATTGTAGATTCTTGATATTTGCCCTTTGTCAGATGGATAGATTGCAAAAATTTTCTCTCATTCTGTAGGTTGCCTGTTCACTCTAATGATAGTTTCTTTTGTTGTGCAGAAGCTCTTTAGTTTAATTAGATCCCATTGGTCAATTTTGGCTTTTGTTGCCATTGCTTTTGGTGTTTTAGTCATGAAGTCTTTGTCCATGCCTATGTCTTGAGTGGTATTGCCTAGGTTTTCTTCTAGGGTTTTTATGGTTTTAGGTCTTATGTTTAAATCTTTAATCCATTTTGAGTTAATTTTTGTATAAGGTGTAAGGAAGGGGTCCAGTTTCAGTTTTCTGCATATGGCTAGCCAGTTTTCCCAACACCATTTATTAAATAGGAAATCCTTTCCCCATTGCTTGTTTTTATCAGGTTTATCAAAGATCAGATGGTTGTAGACATGTGGTGCATTTCTGAGGCCTCTATTCTGTTCTATTGGTCTAGATCTCTGTTTTGGTACCAGCACCATGCTGTTTTGGTTATTGTAGCCTTGTAGTATAGTTTGAAGTCAGGTAGCATGATGCCTCCAGCTTTGTTCTTTTTGTTTAGAATTGTCTTGGCTGTATGGGCTCTTTTTTTGGTTCCATATGAAATTTAAAGTAGTTCGTTCTAATTCTGTGAAGAAAGTCAGTGGTAGCTTGATGGGGATAGCAGTGAATCTATAAATTACTTGGACCAATATGGCCATTTTCATGATATTAATTCTTCCTATCCATGAGTATGGAATGTTTTTCCATTTGTTTGTGTCCTCTCTGACTTTCTTGAGCAGTGGTTTGTAGTTCTCCTTGAAGAGGTCCTTCACGTCCCTTGTTAGTTGTATTTCTAGGTATTTTATTCTCTTTGTAGCAGTTGTGAACTGGAGTTCACTCATGATTTGGCTCTCTGTCTATTTTTGGTGTATAGGGATGCTTGTGATTTTTGCACAT
Organism: Symphalangus syndactylus; assembly: GCF_028878055.3. Classification (NCBI taxonomy): domain Eukaryota; kingdom Metazoa; phylum Chordata; class Mammalia; order Primates; family Hylobatidae; genus Symphalangus; species Symphalangus syndactylus. The sequence goes on from NC_072424.2 coordinate 112,965,402, forward strand.
TGATTTTGTATCCTGAGACTTTGCTGAAGTTGCTTATCAGCTTAAGGAGATTTTAGGCCAAGACAACGGGGTTTTCTAAATATACAATCATGTCATCTGCAAACAGAGACAATTTGACTTTCTCTCTTCCTATTCGAATACGCTTTATTTCTTTCTGTTGCCTGATTGCCCTGGTCAGAACTTGCAATACTATGTTGAATAGGAGTGATGAGAGAGGGCATCTTTGTCTTGTGCCGGTTTTCAAAGGGAATGCTTCCAGTTTTTGCCCGTTCAGTATGATATGCATGTGGGTTTGTCATAAATAGCTTTTATTATTTTGAGATATGTTCCATCAATATCTAGTTTACTGAGAGTTTTTAGCATTAAGGGATGTTGAATTTTGTCAAAGGCCTTTTCTGCATCTATTGAGATAATCATGTGATTTTTGCCATTGGTTCTGTTTATGTGATGGATTACGTTTGTTGATTTGCATATGTTGAGCCAGACTTGCATCCCAGGGATGAAGCCCTGGGATAATGGTGGATAAGCTTTTTGATGTGCTGCTGGATTCAGTTTGCCAGTAATTTATTGAGGATTTTCACATTGATGTTCATCAGGGATACTGGCCTAAAATTTTCTTTTTTTGTTGTGTCTCTGCCAGGTTTTGGTATCAGGATGACGCAGGCCTCATAAAGTGAGTTAGAGAGGAGTCCCTCTTTTTCTATTATTTGGAATAGTTTCAGAAGGAATGGTACCAGTTCCTCTTTGTACCTCTGGTAGAATTTGGCTGGGAATCCGTCTGGTCTCAGGCTTTTTTTGGTTGGTAGGCTATTAATTACTGCCTCAATTTCAGAACGTGTTATTGATCTTTTCAGGGATTCCACTTCTTCCTGGTTTAGTCTTGGGTGGGTGTATGTGTCCAGAAATTTATCCATTTCTTCTAGATTTTCTAGTTTATTTGCATAGAGGTGTTTATAGTATTCTCCGATGGTAGTTTGTATTTCTGTGGGATCAGTGGTGATACCCCTTTATCATTTTTGTCTATTTTATTCTTCTCTCTTTTCTTTTTATTAATCTGGCTAGCAGTCTATCTATTTTGTTAATCTTTTCAGGAAACCAGCTCCTGCTTTCATTGATTTTTCGAAGGGTTTTTCGTGTCTCTATCTCCTTCAGTTCTGCTCTGATCTTAGTTATTTCTTGTCTTCTGCTAGCTTTGAATTTGTTTGCTCCTGCTTCTCTAGTCCTTTTAATTGTGATGTTAGGGTATCGATTTTAGGTCTTTCCTGCTTTCTCCTGTGGGCATTTAGTGCTATAAATTTCCTTCTAAACACTGCTTTAGCTGTGTCCCAGAGATTCTGGTACGTTGTGTCTTTGTTCTCATTGGTTTCAAAGAACTTATTTATTTCTGCCTTAATTTCATTATGTACCAAGTAGTCATTCAGGAGCAGGTTGTTTGGTGTCCATGTAGTTGTGTGGTTTTGAGTGAGTTTCTTAATCCTGAGTTCTAATTTGATTGCACTGTGGCCTGAGAGACTGTTTGTTATAATTTCCATTCTTTTGCATTTGCTGAGGAGTGTTTTACTTCCAATTACATGGTCAATTTTAGAATAAGTGCAATGTGGTGCCAAAAAGAATGTATATTCTGTTGATTTGGGGTGGAGAATTCTGTAGATGTCTATTAGGTCTGCTTTGTCCACAGCTGAGTTCAAGTCCTGAATATCCTTGTTAATTTTCTGTCTCATTGATCCATCTAATATTGACATTGGGGTGTTAAAGTCTCCCACAATTATTGTGTGGGAGTCTAAGTCTCTTTGTACGTCTCTAAGAACTTGCTTTATGAATCTAGGTGCTCCCGTATTGGGTGCATATATATTTAGGATAGTTAGCTCTTCTTGTTGCATTTATCCTTTTACCATTATGTAATGCCTTTCTTTGTCTTTTTTGATCTTTGTTGGTTTAAAGTCTGTTTTGTCAGATACTAGGATTGCAATCCCTGCTTTTTTTTTTTTAATTTCCATTTGCTTGGTAAATATTCCTCCATCCCTTTATTTTGAGCCTATATGTGTCTTTGCATGTGAGATTGGTCCCCTGAATACAGCACACCAATGGGTCTCAACTCTTTATCCAATTTGCCAGTCTGAGTCTTTTAATTGAGGCATTTAGCCCATTTACATTTAAGGTTAATATTTTTATGTGTGAATTTAATCCTGTCATTATGAGGATAGCTGGTTATTTTACCTGTTAGTTGATGCGGTTTCTTCATAGTGTCGATGGTCTTTACAATTTGGTATGTTTTTACAGTGGCTGGTACCAGTTTTTTCTTTCCATATTTAGTACTTCCTTCAGGAGCTCTTGTAAGGCAGGCCTGGTGGTGACAAAATCTGTCAGCATTTACTTGTCTGTAAAGGATTTTATTTCTCCTTCACTTAGGAAACTTAGTTTTGCTGGATATGAAATTCTGGGTTGAAAATTCTTTTCTTTAAGGATGTTAAATATTGGCCCCACTCTCTTCTGGCTTGTAGGGTTTCTGCAGAGAGATCCACTGTTAGTCTGATGGGCTTCCCTTTGTAGGTAACCCAACCTTTCTCTCTGTCTGCTCTTAACATTTTTTCCTTTATTTCAACCTTGGTGAATCTGATGATTACGTGTCTTGGGTTGCTCTTCTTGAGGAGTATCTTTGTGGTGTTCTCTGTATTTCCTGAATTTGAATGTTGGCCTGTCTTGCTAGATTGGGGAAGTTCTCCTGGATAATATCCTAAAGAGTGTTTTCCATCTTGGTTCCATTCTCCCCATCACTTTCAGGTACACCAATCAAATGTAGGTTTGGTCTTTTCACACAGTCCCATATTTCTTGGAGGCTTTGTTCATTTTTTTTCATTCTTTTTTCTCTAATCTTGTCTTCACACTTTATTTCATTAAGTTGATCTTCAATCTCTGATATCCTTTCTTCCACTTGATCAATTTGGCTATTGATACTTGTGTATGCCTCACAAAATTCTCGTGCTGTGTTTTTCAGCTCCATCAGGTCATTTATATTCTTCTCTAAACTGGTTATTCTAGTTAGCAATTCCTCTAACCTTTTTTCAAGGTTTGCAGCTTCCCTGCATTGGGTTAGAACATGCTCCTTTAGCTCAGAGCAGTTTGTTATTACCCACCTTCTGAAGCCTACTTCTGTCAATTATCAAAGTCACTCTCTGTCCAGTTTTGTTCCTTTACTGGCAAGGAGTTGTGATCCTTTGGAGGAGAAGGGGCATTCTGGTTTTTGGATTTTTCAGCCTTTTTGTGCTGATTTTTCCTCATCTTCGTGGCTCTGCGTACCTTTGGTCTTTGATGTTGATGACCTTCAGATGGGGTTCCTGTTGGCCATCCTTTTTGTTGATGTTGATGCTATTCCTTTCTGTTTGTTTGTTTTCCTTCTAACGGTCAGGCATTAAGACCTCTGCTGCAGGTCTGCTGGAGTTTGCTGGAGATCCATTCCAGACCATGTTTGCCTGGGTGTCACCAGTGGAGGCTGCAGAACAGCAAAGATTGCTGCCTGTTCCTTCCTCTGAAAGCTTGGTCCCCTAGGGGCACCCGCCAGATGCCAGCCAGAGCTTTCCTGTATGAGGTGTCTGTTGAACCCTCCTGGGAGATGTCTCCCAGTTAGGAGGCACGGGGGTCAGGGACCCACTTGAGGAGGCAGTCTGTCCCTTAGAAGAGCTCGAGCGCTGCACTGGGAGATCTGCTGCTCTCTTCAGGGCCAGCAGGCAGGAACGTTTAAGTCTGCTGAAGCTGCGCCCACAGCCACCCCTTCCCTCAGGTGCTCTGTCCCAGGGAGATGAGAGGTTTATCTATAAGCCCCTGACTGGGGCTGCCGCCTTTCTTTCAGGGATGCCCTGTCCAGACAGGAGGAATCTAAAGAGGCAGTCTTATTACAGCGGCTTTGCTGCACTGCGGTGGGCTCTGCCCAGTCCAAATTTCCCAGTGGCTTTGTTTACACTGTGAGGGAAAACCGCCTATTCAAGCCCCAGTAATGGTGGACACCCCTCCCCCCACCAAACTCCGGCACTCCAGGTCAACTTCAGACTGCTGTGCTGGCAGCAAGAATTTCAAGCCAGTGGATCTTAGCTTGCTGGGCTCCGTGGGGATGGGACCCGCTGAGCTAGACCACTTGGCTCCTTGGCTTCAGCCCCCTATCCTGGGGAGTGAGCAGTTCTGTCTTGCTGGCATTCCAGGTGCCACTGGGGTATGAAAGAAAATTCCTGCAGCTAGCTCGATGTCTGCCCAAATGGCCGCCCAGTTTTGTGCTTGAAACCCAGGGCTCTGGTGGCATAGGGAGCTGAGGGAATTTCCTGGTCTGTGGGTTGTGAAGACCATGGGAAAAGCATAGTACTTGGGCCAGAATGCACTGTCCTTCACAGCCCAGTCCCTCACAGCTCCCCTTGGTTAGGGGAAAGAGTGCCCTGACCCCTTGTGCTTCCCAAGTGAGGCAACGCCCCACCCTGCTTCAGCTCGCCCTCTGCGGGCTGTACCCACTATCTAACCAGTCCCAATGAGATGAGCTGGGTACCTCAGTTGGAAATGCAGAAATCACCCACTTTCTGCATTGATCTCACTAGGAGCTGCAGACTGGAATTGGTCCTATTCAGCCATCTTGCTAGCTACCCTCTTTTCTATCTTACCTATCATTTTCTATTGAAATGAACCACCTCCCAAGTATAGCAGTGCCCACTATAATTCAACTTACTTAACTGAGCTTAGTTTTTTAATAAAAGGCTTTGTTTTGTTTTGTAGCTTTATTTATTCTGTATTGGAACTTATTACATTGCCTGTTAACATGTGATCCAAACCATTTGCAAGTAGCTCCACCCTTACATATGGATATAGTCCTTACATATGGATATAGTTCTTTTTTTTTTAAGACAGAGTTTTGCTCTCATTGCCCAGGCTGGAGTGTGATCTTCACTCACTGCAACCTCCGCCTCCCAAGTTCAAGCAATTCTTCAGCTTTCCAAGTAGCTGGGATTACAGGTGCTTGCCACCATGCCTGGCTAATTTTATATTTTTATAGAGACGGGGTTTCACCATGTAGGTCAGGCTGGTCTTGAACTCCTGACCTCAAGTGATCCACCCAACTCAGCCTCCCAAAGTGCTGAAATTACAGGCATGAGCCACCATGCCTGGCTGGATATATTTCAAATATAGATCTAGGTGTATGAGAAATGATAGCAGTACTGAGTCCCTTTAACTTACCAGCTGTTGTGATCTTGGCCAAATTTCTGAACTTCTTTAACATTCAATTCCATCCTCTCAGAAGGAAGGGTATGTAATACCTAAATTATAGTGTTACTGTAAAGATTAAGTGGGATAATGTGTGCCAAGTTCCTGGTCTAATTCCTAGAGCATAAAAAAGTGATCAATAAGTGATAACGACGACAAAGATAATGACATCAAAGACAATAGTTGATAATGGGAGATAGGAAAAAATAGAAGAGGATGATTTTGGATACTCCGTATCCAACACCTGTATACTAGACAGATGTTATTAATTCTTCCCACTCAATCCCGGAGCTGTTGGGAAGAAAGTAAGGGTTTTAAATCTTTTTGAATGGTATCGAGGGATGACAGAGAGTCTATGGACAGGCTGTGCAGAAGTGACTGTGTCCTTTCTCTTCCTTCATTCATCAATTTTTACTGTGTGCCCAACATGTGCCAGGCCCTTCTCCAGGCACAGGGGATATAGCTAGGGGGAAATGATGGCTCCTGCCCTCTCAGTTTATAGTCTAGAGGCAGGGGAGACAATTAAAAAGATAAATAAGTCCAAATAAAGTGTTTAAACGTTGAAGAGAAAAATTCAGCAAGGAAGGGGCATTGGAAACGTGGGGGCAGGGAGCTGAAATACTGAAGTGTACAGGAGGATCATACAGCAAAAAGAAATTTGAATAAAGACCTAAAGGGGCCGGGTGTGGTGGCTCATGCCTGTAATCCCAGCACTTTGGGAGGCCGAGGCAGGTGGATCACTTGAGGTAAGGAGTTTGTGACCAGCCTGACCAACATGGTGAAACCCCCCATCTCTACTAAAAATACAAAAATTAGCCCGGCATGGTGGCACGCACCTGTAGTCCCAGCTATTCGGGAGGCTGAGGCAGGAGAATCACTAACCCGGAAGGCAGAAGTTGCAGTGAGCTGAGATACTACCACTGCGCTCCAGCCTGGGTGATGGAAGGAGACTCTGTCTCAAAAAACATACAAACAAAAAAGATCTAAAGGATGTGAGGGAGCAAATCACATGGATAGAGAAAAAACAAAAACATCCAGGTTAAACAAAAAATGTGCCAAGGCCCTGAAGTGGGGCAAGCCCAGTAAGTCCAAATTCAGCCAAGTGGCCACAGTGATTGGAAGCCCTGAGCAAAAACAATAGAAGGAGGTACAAAACCAGTATGGGGGCAGTGGCTGGTGAATCATACATAACTCATTATAGGAAGCTAGGTTTTTTCTTTTGTTAGACAGGGTCTGACTCTGTTGCTCAGGATGGAATGTAGTGGCACAATCTTAGCTTTACTGCAACCTCAGACTCCTGGGCACAAAAGAACCTTTCGCTTCAACCTTCTGAGTAGCTGGGACTACAGACGCAGGCTACAATGCCAGGATAATATTTTTTTCTTTTTTTTTTTTTTAGTAGAGATGGGATCTCACTATGTTGCACTGGCTGGTCTCAAACTTCTGACCTCAAGGGATCCTCTCACCCTGGCCTCTCAAAATGTTGGGATTATATGCAAGAACCACTGCACCTGGCCAAGTCCTAGGTTTTTACTCTCAAATGGGAAGCCATCAAAAATGGTTTGAGAAGAGGGGTGACATGGCCTGATTTACCTGTTAAGAGGATCATTCTGGCTGCTGTGTTGAGAATAGACAGCAAGCTGCCAGTTAGAAGAACAGTATAATATTGTAGGTGGGAGATAATGGTGGCTAATAACAGAGCAGGAGTGAGAGACGTGGGGAGGTGTGGTCATATTCTGGATATGTTTTACAGGTAGAGCCAACAAGATTTCTTAATGGATTGTGAAGAGAGAAATCAAGGATAACCCCCAAATGTTATAACTGGGAGAATGAAGTTGCCATTCAACAAGCAAGAAAAGACTTAGAAGGAGCTGGATGAGAGAGAAGGGTTGGAAAATGAGGACCAGGTATTTAGCTACGTCAGTCTGGAATTCAAGAGAGGGATCCAAGCTGGCTTTGGGAGGCAGAGGCAGGAGGATTCCTTGAGGCTGGGAGTTCAAGCCTGCAGTGAGCTATGATCTCTCCACTGCACTCCAGCCTGGGCGACAGAGCTGGAGCCTGTCTCAAAAAAATAATAATAATAAAAAGAAAAGAAAAGAAAATTCAGAGTCATAAGTATATAGAATGAATTTAAAGCCATTTGTAAGAAGCTGTAAAGCAAGGATGGGATAAACACCTCAAACAGACTTTGAGCGAGTAGAGCAGAGGACAGCAGGGGAAAAAAACACAGAAATGGAAAGCAATGGGGAATGATGGTTACTGCAAGGGACTTCAGGGTCAAGTATGCCAAGCACAGCACACTGTGACAGGAAACTGGCCATGGGGGCAGGGCTGTGAAGGCAGATGAGCAATTCTGCCTCCTCTGTGCTCACCAGTGTGCCCTGATGATCTCACTTTACTGGTTCTTACACCTCGACCTACCCTCCACAGTCAAGGGACACTTGCTTCATTATTTAATCCCAACTTAATCTTTCTATTAAAAAGATAATAATTTTCTAAAGGATTTATTATATTTTAAAAATGTGAACAAAGTTTAGAAAGGAAATGTTTATCTACCCATTTCATATGGAAATAAAATTTCATGCTTAAGTCGCCTTTTGGTTGTGCTTGTTAGGAATCCCTAGCATTCCTAAGGATTTATTAAAGCAGGATCTTCAAGGGGGTCCATTCTTAGTTATCATAACTCATGACCTGTCACACGGGGTGACACTTGGGGCTTCGGGGGCTTTTTTGCCTGTGCCTGGTCTTTGCTAGCTTTCCCCTTCCTACCCCCAGGAACTCAGTTTTTGGCCCTTTTCCCTTTTCAACCTGTCCACACACTCCTCCCTCTGGGAACTCCAGCACTCCATATAGCTGCCACTTATCTGCTGAGGCTCCTCATTTTGCCGTTCCTCAGCACAAAGCCCATGAAAACAATGCTTCACTTGTTATCTCCCCTGTGTCACAGGCATCTCAGAAGCCACACATCCCAAACCATTCATTTTTCTCCAGACATTCTCTTCCTTGCCCAGAATTCCCTCTCCCACAAGCTTCACCATCACTTGTGAAATCTCCAGAACCAAAAACCTAGGAGTGACCCTAGACTCTTTCACTGTCCCCACTTCAACCCAGCATCCAGTTAGACTTGTTAATTCTACAATTTAAATATTACTTTCTCCCCTATGCCATTTCTGCAATTCCTGCATACTCTTTTTTTTTTTTTTTGAAACAGAGTCTTCTTTCATCCAGGCTGGAGTGCAGTGGCATGATCTTGGCTCACTGCAACCTCTGCCTCCAAGATTCAAGTGATTCTTGTGCCTCAACCTCCTGAGTAGCTGGGGTTACTGGTGCACACCATCACGCCCAACTAATTTTTTTATTTTTAGTAGAGATGGAGTTGTGCCATGTTGGCCAGGCTAGTCTCGAACTCCTGACCTCAAGTGATCCACCCGCCTCAGCGTCCCCAAGTGCTGGGATTACAGATGTGGAACACCATGCCCAGCCCTCCTATATACTTTTATAATTCCATATATCCAAAGATTTAGCAATTATTTACTTATACGTCTGTGTCACCTGTTAGACTGTGAATTCCTCGAGGGAGATTAGTGAATCTTATTGTGTAGAGGTGAACTAACTAATGCCAGATTTCTGCAGGGTGAGACCAATTGGTAAAGATGAGGGTATAGACATCAATGGCTGCAGCAAGAGGCACTGTAGAAGGGGCAGATATTTGTAACAGTAAAAAGCCTTGCAAAGTTGATGTTGGATGGTGCCCCCTAGAATTGTGTGTATGTAGCCTGCACAATCACATGTAGAGGTCCTGATTAAATATGCCTGAATCTGTGAATGAGAATGTACTGAATGCCTGATATCTGGTGAGAGATAAAGTATCAATCACAGTTCTTCTGTCCTCCAGGAGCTTCCATGTAGTTGGAGAGAAGAGGTGGATGCACAATACGTGACAATGTAGAATTGATTGATTTTCATAGTGTAGGCTGTGTCCTGGAAGATAAAAATCAATGAGATTAGTAATTAAAGGCTTCTTGCAGGAGGTAAACTTGAGGGACTCAAAAACTGGTAAAATCCAGTAAAAAGGAAGACAAAAAGGAAATAAACATATGGATTTAGAAGTGTATTCACAGGACAGTCAAGAGTCTGGCCTGACCAACAGAGAGGTCTCATGCTGTGGGATAGCAGGACAGAAAGTAGGGCAGGTAAAAGACAGAAAAATTAGGCAGAGCAGGAATGTGCAAAATGATGAGTCATTGATTTGAGCAAACTGGAATTAAAATTTGACCCTATCCTCTACCTAAGGCTGATATTTCTTTTGGCTTAGTTGGATTTCCTTAGGTCTTCTTCCACAAGAAGCACCAAGATATGGATCCAGTAGTCTGCAAAAGTAAAGGAAGTTAGAGGGCGTGCCTGATGTCAGCCAATGGAAACACACCAGCTGATTAAGGAGGGGCATTATTTCACTTAAAAAGGGGCTCTTGCTTCTCCCTAAGGACTCAAAGGCTGATCACTTCAATGAGAAAGACAACATTGAAAGGACTTGAGTGGTGGGTAACCAGAACTAGAACTCCACAGGAGAACATCAATTGTAGTCTTTACAAATATGTGTTTAACTACAGAAAGAGTGCTTAGAGGACAGTCCAAAGAAAGATCTTTGTATAAAAGTGTGAAGGAAACAGAAGATATCAGTTAAAGAAAGACAAGAAAGGAAATGAAAAAGAGGTGTGAGATTTGTCAACCTTTTCCCTAAGCGCCCTTTCCAGTTCTCAGTGAGTGCAATATAATAACTACCCAACATGACAAAAAAACTCATCATGAAACTTCAGCCAGTGGCAAAGCAGAATGAGCAATTTCATAGAACACAACCAACAACTGACATGAGGTCTGCAACAGAACTACAAAAGGAAGACAAGTTAACTGTTAAACCTCCAACAGTTATGTTCTGCTGGGTTAGGAACAACAAAATTTAGAGGCCATATAGTCTTACATTTTATCCCAAGATGTAAATGTTTTCCTTCTATAAGCTTGCTTAGAAATTGAACACACCAGACTATAGAAGATTTTTTCCTGTAATTTGTTGTGCATTATCAGCTATTTACATAATTGCTCTAATTAAGCTAGTTACAGCAGTTCCTGTAAATATGTGAAGGATCACTGAAACATGTAATTATGTCCTTATATCATTAATTAAACTGTATCAGCTGGGAAAATTACTATAAATATGTCTGGAGGTGTCATTAGTCTGTGTAATGGAGACATAGAATTCTTTATTGAACTATAATAAAGTGTTCTGCATTAATAATACATTTAAAACACCACTTGTGATTTTTTAAAGTTCCAGATCTCAGCATAAAAGAAATATGTATCTTTTACTCCACAATGATTTGAAAAACGGACGCAGGTTTCAGGTTTTTTTAATTACCAACTTGGGTAGAAGGCAAGTTGACAAGTGGGCCCAGTTCCCTAGTGGCCATTCTTGGCATTGCAGCAGGAGCGGCAGCATCAAGCCCTGGGCTCTTCCTCCTGGAAGAGGCTCAGCCAAAGCTCATGCTGGGAGAACTTCCCTGCTTCCCATGCTGAACCCGCCCCAACTGTTCCCTCCTAGGTTCTCATGCACCCACCAACCAACCTCTTTTCTCATCGTTTATATGTAAATAGATGTCCGAATGCCCCTAGCTAAAATATTAGATTAATAATAGTAAGAAAAGGAGTAGAAAAACCTCAAAGTAGTACATTTTTTAAAATAGAATTTCAGGCTGGGCATGGCGGCTCACGCTGCTAATCCCAGATACTCAGGAGGCTGAGGTGGGAAGATTACTTGAGCCCAGGAGGTCGAGGCTGCAGTGAGCCATGATTACACCACTGCACTCCAGCTTGGGTGACAAAATGAGATGCTGTCTCAAAAAAAAAAAAAGAAAAGAAAAAAAGAAAGAAATTTAGACATCATGAATATGATAAGTGCAGCTGAGAATCCAGTCTTTCATGCCTTCAAATCAGTCAGTTTCTGTCTCCTTCTGAGGCTGGCCCTGCAGTCAGCACTTGGAGGTACCTCAAGCCTTATACCAGGAGGCAGCACCCTGATTCAGTCAAGAAAAAACGCAGATCGCTCTGCCAGGGGATGGCAAACGGTGGCCACAGACATTCTTATTGGTTCAAAGGATGCTCAATATAAAGAAAAAGGTGCCTAGGACTGAAAAGATGAGGGGATCCCCAGAACTTCAGAAAGACACACAGGAAACTCCCTCCTTCAGAAAATAACAAACAGAGAAAGCTTTCAGTTCTTCAAGTGCAAAAAATAAAAGCTTATGACTAGAATTCTGATTCTCTTAGTTTAATGTGTATTTCTGGGGAGAGGAAAAGGTTAACGTTCTTATACCAAAATCTTACACAAGGTTTCATCTTTTTTTGGAAATAACAACTACATTTTAAAAGCAAATTCTTTGAACTAGAAGTTTCTGACTTTCAGCAGAAAACCACACGATTTAATTTTTAATAATTATAAAATACAATACTTCCATTTGTCTCCAATCTTTGTATGTAGTAAATAACATACTTGACTATGGTTCCATCAAATTCACATTTATGGATGAAATAGTTGTTTAAAACCAGATTTGAATTAGTTGAACTTCTTTCAGCTTCATTCTGTAAGGCAGAATTAGGTTGATTCTACAGAATGGCACATAATAAGACACCAGTGACTCCTCACATTTTGGATCCAACAGTGACTTCATGAATCTAATGACTGCTATGGAAACTCTCACCTTTAAAAAATGAAAACTTGAATATATTCATTGTATTTTACATAAAATTTTGTCTCCTAAAGTCTACTCACAGACCTAAAATATACATTGAATTTTTAATTTGTATTAGTGTTTTCTATCAGGAGCACTGATGTAGAGTGAGAACTTAATTAAAAACATTTATTTATTTATTTATTTATTGAGATGGAGTCTCACTCTGTTACCCAGGCTGGAGTGCAGTGGCATGATCTCGGCTCACTGCAAACTCCACCTCCCAGATTCAAGCTATTCTCCTGCCTCAGCCTCCTGAGTAGCTGGAATTACAGGTGTGTGCCATCATGCCTGGCTGATTTTTGTATTTTTAGCAGAGACGAGGTTTCACCATGTTGGCCAGGCTGGTCTTGAACTCCTGACCTCAAGTAATCCGCCCACCTCAGCCTCCCAGAGTGCTGAGATTACAGGAGTGAGTCACCGCGCCCAGCCTAAAAACTTTTAAGGAAAGAAAATCATGGCAGATAATCACATGCCACATAGAATACTGGCAATATTTTAATGTATACACTGGTCAGGAAATTAGACCAACTTTTAGTACACAAACACTGCAAATATTGCTAGTTCTACTTCCCATCCTTCCTTCCTTCAATTAATTTTCATATAGGTTCAGAATGTTCATTTTACGTATATATACATACTTTTATGTATGTGTGTGTATATATATATATATATACACACACACACACTATTTCCTAACATATTCCTGAGGTAACACTGTCTTTCTGATCCTGCAGGGTTGCCATCGCTAACTCCCAGGTGATGCAGCCTCTGCAGATCTATCTGCTGGCTCCAGATTGTCAGCTTCTGTCTTTAGTTCTGAATTCCCCCACCTTCGAGAGTTATCTGGTATTCTCAAAGCGAAGGGTGGCTAAGAAGGGAGGTTTCTTTCCAAAAACTCCCCTTAGGCAAGGCAGGCAGAACTGTGAAGAGAAAACAGAAAATAGGAGAGCTTGCTCTTGTTTTCTGAATCCCAAAGAACATCACCCCCAATGCTGTCACTCACTAAATGGAGCATCTCAGGAGGAGAGATGCTGCCGCCAGTCTCAGAGGAAGGATCTCAGTCTCCTGGACATATCTGTTGCTTTCTTTCACTTGGTGATAGACAAGCCATGATCTCATTTAAAAGCCTTCAGTTAGGCTATGGGATGCTACCTTCAAAATCAAGCTTCTCTTAGATCTATATAGAGGTGGAACACAACATGAAGATTGGATATTTAATATTGGCCTGAGGTCTTCTTCGTTCTGGGAAGTAATCACTGGAGTGACTCTCTTGGTATGACATGCATGGCTGCAGAGTTCCTCCCAGGAGACTGGACAATAAATGGAGTCCCTCACGCCACAATGGATTCACTCATCTCTTTTAGGTGAGTAGTTGCTCTCAGAGCAGTTCAAGGGGCCTTGGCATGATTGTTTACAGTAAGGAAAATAAGAATCTATTTTTTAAAAAACTTTTAGGTTCACAGGTACGCGTGCAGGTTTATATAGGTAAACTTGGGTCATGGGGGTTTGTTGTACAGATTATTTCATCACCCATGTACTAAGCCTAGTACCCAATAGTTATTTTTTCTGCTCCTCTCCCTCCTCCAGCCCTCCACTCTCAGGTAGGTCCCAGTGTGTATTGTTCCCCTTTATGTGTCCATGTGTTCTCATCATTTAGCTCCTGCTTAAAAGTGAGAACATGTGATATTTGCTTTTCTGTTTCTATGTTAGTTTGTTAAAGATAACAGTTCCATCCACATCCCTGCAAAGGACATACTCTCATTCTTTTTTGTGGCCACATAGTATTCCATGGTCTATATGTACCACATGGAAAATAAGAATCTAATACTACAATTTTTAAAGACTTCGATGATAGCCAAAAATCTATATGTCTTCGAAAAAATTATTTTTAAAAATCACTTTATAACATGTTGAATATAACATGCATTTATGGGTACTATATTTATTAGAGAGGCAGAGGAAAACTGAAAAAGTCCTCTTTCCAAGGCTACCGAATGCAATACACTTGCTGAGATTTATCACCTACCTAATGAGATTAATGAGATTTTTCTACTACAGAGTCTCATGTGGGCCTATTCTTGACCAAACCCCCAACTCAAAAACTAATGTACACCAAGAGGTAATGGTTACAAACAGATCAATGTGGTCATTTAATACAAAGCAATGGTTGGAACAGGAGTCTGATAACACCTTAGGGTTATTAAGTGTCAGAACAACAGGGAAAGTAACTTTGCTCAGGGCAATCTACTGAAAACACTTAACATTGTGCTGTGCACAGTGGCTCACACCTATAATCCCAGCACTTTGGGAGGCTGAGGAGAGAGGATTACTTGAGCCCAGGAGTTTGAGCCCAGCCTGGGCAAACAAAGGCAGACCCTGTTGCTACAAAAAATAAAACAAATTAGCCAGGCACGGTGGTGCACATCTGTGGTCCCAGCCACTTGGGAGGCTGAGGTGGGAGGGTCACTTGGGCCCAGGAGGTCAAGGCTGCAGTGAACTGTGATTGTGCCACCGCACTCCAGCCTGGGTGACAGAGCAAGACCCTGTCTCAAAAAAAAAAAAAGAAAAAGAAAAGAAAAGAACAGCCTGGGTTACATAGGGCAAGTGCTCACCAACTTCTGACCTGGTTGTTGGAATTAAGAATAACCTAAGCTCCCTCCAACAGAACTTTATGCACCTTATATGGTAATTACTACATGCTGGTCTCCTCCCACTAAGCACCTTCAAGGACAGGTACTTGTCACACTCATCTTTTGTCTGCAAGCTCCTAGCAAGTGTTTGTCACAAGGTAAACCCTCCTTGAGTGTTTGTTGGCCTCCAAAGAAGTGATAAATTGGGAGGCCGAGGCGGGCTGATCACAAGGTCAGGAGTTCGAGACCAGCCTGACCAACATGATGAAACCCTGTCTCTACTAAAAATACAAAAATTAGCCAGGCATGGTGGTGGGCACCTGTAATCCCAGCTCCCAGCTACTCAGGAGGCTGAGGCAAGAGAATTGCTTGAACCCGGGAAGTGGAGGTTGCAGTGACCTGAGATTGCGCCATTGCACTCCAGCCTGGGTGACAAAGTGAGACTTGGTCTCAAAAAAAAAAAAAAAAAAAAGAAGAAGTGATAAATGCCCTATTTTTGTGATATGTCCAACACGGCACCATGCCAACTATGAATCTTGAAAATTATTTTTGAAATCCCAGAAGGAAAAATAAAAGACAGATACATTTCTTTTTTACTATATGGAGGCAACATAAATTTTCTAGGTCCTGTTGTTAGAGCTCGCTTGCATCCTTTTTGGTACAAATCAGTGATCCAGAGGATATCTAAATAGCTTAAATAAAATTTAAGCCCTACCTTTTGGATTTTTTGGAAGCTGATTTCAGCATGATGATATTCAGCATATCAGAGGTGCTGATTTGTTGTTGATTCCCTTCATTGCCTTCACTAACACCAAGTCATATATTTCATAAAGGAAAAGCTTTTACATTTTACATGAAAACTGACCATAATACTACAAAATCCCAGTTGTTTTCTTAATGAGTTTATGCCTAATCATGGCTAACTAATCCCTATGGTTCCAGGCATGACTCAAAGCCTCAGTAGGTCACGTATTCCTTCTTTGGAAAATTATCTGGAGTAAATTCTTATTCAAAAGTCTCTTTGGAGTTACTCTTTATTGTATTTGTTGCAATGAGTTAACCCTCTTATAGGTCTGGAATTTCACAATCCCTCTTAAAATGAGTTGTATTCTCAGTTCACTCATTGGCACAACTCATTATTTGCAATACTCATAGATGAACTATTCAATTACTGAAAAGAAATCTAGGAACAATATCATTTTTAAAAAATCTCCTAGGAAAGCCCTAAGGTTTTGTGATCATAAAACCCTGGGTTCAAAACCTAGCTCTAAACTTTAAAGATTGTGCAAATTTGCACATGTATTTAAACTCTCAACTGCTCTATTTCTTCCTCAGTCAAATGGAGATCAGACTCACTACTGGCAAGGATGCTTTGAGGGTTAGCATTAGTCTAAAAAAGTGGCTTGCATATGGCAAATGCTTAATAAATAGTAGCTATTAATCTACTGTCTCAATCTATTAACTACAAACTATATTTGTGTTCTTGTAGTAACTTACCCACAGGTTATGAAACACTTGGACATATATTATCCACTAGATCCTCACTCTGGTTCTGTGGAGTCATGCAGAGTACAGGTACCATTTCTCTTATATTGATGAAGATTTAGGGTCAAATATTAAACATTTTGCCCAAAGTTTCACAGTGTGTTTGGGAGCCCTAGGACTCAAGCTCAGGGTCTCTGACTCCAAGTCAGATATGTACATCCTGCCCTCCTTCTACCCTGCCTGCTATCACTGACCCAGGCAGCCTACACATCCATTTAAGGTAAATGTTAATTGTTTGATCAAAAGCCGAATATCAAATGATCTAACTGGAACCTATTTGGATAAATCTTTTTATTTTCCAGCACTCAGGAATTCTACAAATTTGATCTTTAAGAAAATGATGAAGATGAGTATGAATAGGTTGAAGAAAGAATAATACCTTAAGCCAAGGTATCTGACCTTGAACAATTCCATGCCCTACAGCTGTACTGTCTAATATAGGAGCCATAACTACAAATGGCCATTGAGCAATTGAACTGAAGTTTGTGTGGCTGAGGAACTGAATTTTAAAATTTATTTATTTTTAATTAATTTAACAATTATTGATTGTTAATTTATTGATAGTTAATGACTAACTTATTTATAATTAACATTAATTAATTTAATATTAAATTTAAAACTGATAGTTGCTTTAGTTACAGGAAAAATTTTAAGTATAAAAAAGTTTTAAAGATGTTTTAAACAACTTGGGTATGCAATCTACTTTTTCGACTGTACATTCTATGAATTCTAAATTTGTAAATAAAGTATTTCTGATGAGTACTGAGTATCTGAATTGAGTTGTGCCATGGGTATAATATGCACACCAGATTTCAAAGACTTAGTACCAAGAAAAGAATGTAAAATATCTTCTTAATAATTTTTATTATTGACTGCACATTGAAATGATAACATTTTGGATATATTAGTTTAAATAAAACATATCCACCCCTCTAATCCCAGCATTTTGGAAGGCCAAGGCAGGCGGATCACTTTAGGTCAAGAGTTCAAGACCAGCCTGGCTAACATGGTGAATCCCTGTCTCTACTAAAAATACAAAAATTAGCCCGGCAGGGTGGTGTGCACCTGTAATCCCAGCTACTCAGGAGGATGGGGCAGGAGAATTCCTCGAACCAAGGAGGCAGAGGTTGCAGTGAGCCAAGATCATGCCACTGTACTCCAGCCTGGCAACAAAGCAAGATTCTATCTCAAAAAAAAAGTATATATATACATATGTATACATATGTGTATATATGTCATTACAATTAGGGATATCTGTTTCTTTTTTCAGGGATATCTGTTTCTTTTCTTCTTTTTTTGGCATGGTGCAAAAAAATTTTAAGTAGATATATGGCTCGAATTGAATTTTATCTGGCAGCACTGTCCTGAAGGAAACCAAATGATCTATGTAACCAGAGAAAATCACATATAATATCACTTTTTATTTTATTAACCAATTTTCTTTTTTGACAGGCCTGAGTCTCAGATTCTTCACTACTGAGGGTTTTCAAAGATGCTACTTTCTCTGAGACAGGCAGACAGAGGGCAAGAATGTGGGATTTTCTTTGGTGGGATAGGACTGGAGAAGTGAAAAGGCCTAAAAATACTGAAATTGACATAACTCTTGAATTAAAAGCTATGCTCAGTTTAATTCATTGCCTCAAACATTTATGGGACATCTACAAAGTGCAAGTGATTTGTTACGTGATGGTTAACAGAGCCCCAAATTCCAGCCTCTAAGGTGCTTATATCCAAGTGCAGTATTTCTCAAGACGTGGTCGAGAAACCATCAGGTCAGCATCACCTGATTCTGCCTGTTAAAAATGCATATTCTTAAGTCTTAGCCAGGCCTATTGAATTCAACTTCTGGAGATGGTTACTCAGGAGTCTGTGTTAAATGGTAATTCTTATGCCACTAAAATATGATTCCCTCTTTCAGAGGGCAAGAGTGAGACATGCAACAGTGGATATTGTGTAAGTACTCTGCTGGAGGCATGGAGGCATTCACAGTGTGCCATGAAAGACCTTTTTGAGCAGCAGGTTTCTAAACGAATTTATAATGATGAGCAGGAATTAGTCACCAAAGAAGGCTGGGAGGAGAGTAGCAAGCAGAGGCTCAGAATGAGTGAGATATCTGGGCACACGTCCTTATGGCGTATATGAGGACCTATGAGAAGTGCACTGTTACTAGGGCATAAGTGTAATATGAGGCTATAAAAACCTTAGATGAAATGCTTTAATCTTTAGACTAGGGGTTTTCTTATGGTGAAGGGGACATTGGTGGAAGAAATAGGGGAGGCATGTGTAGTTTGAAGACAGCTTCCAGATCACCCTGATATTCTGCTCAAGAGCCACTGCTACCAGCAGCATTTTAAGCAAAGGAGTATTATAGCCAGAACTGTGTTTAGGAATTTTTCTGCCTGACAGGTGAGAGGAAGATGGCTTTGAGAGGGGCTAGCCCAGCACAAAGGAGCTGATCATTCTCTAAACTAAAGTGATAGTAATAGAGATTAAAAAGGAGGGAAATAAAGCAGTGAACTTAGCAGGGCTTTGAACTTGACTGAATGTCGGTGAGGGGAGAGTTTAGGGCGACTCCAAGTTCCTGGCTTGACTACAACTGAAAGGGTGGTAATGCCATTCACTGAGAGAGAACGTCAACAACCAAGCCTGTTCTAATTTCAAAACTTTGCTTGGCATGTTCTTTTGAATGAGTCATTACATGCAAAACCTGTTGACAGTCTTCAAAAGGAACCAATGAAGCCATAACATGGCACAAGACTGTACACCGCTATGGAGGAACTGCATCAAGTTTTTATTAATAAAATCTGTTCCCAACTTATATTTTCAAAGAGACCTACTTATGACAAAATGTTTTGGGGATTTTCATCAACATTATCATCATGAAAATTCTGATATTTACACACTGAAAGTTACCTTTAAGTGCAATAGAGTGAGGTTTTTTTCAGAGTTTTAAATATTAGTAACACCAACTTTATATACACGTATGTCAAATCATTGAGAAAAACATGTAACAGTGTGAAGGTAAAACGTATCTTCTTTTAAAAAGTATTTTGCATATTGTTCTTTAAATGTTCCATGAGGATATCCTTAACTACCAGTTATTTAAAAGAAAGAAAAAAGCAGCAAAAGAGTTTTCAGAGGAAAAAAAGTATGTGCAATCTGAAAGCCAGGTAAGGTGCAATGCACACCCTCTAAGTCCCAGCTGCTTGGGAGGCTGAGGCAGGAGGATCACTTGAGCCCAGGAATTCAAAACCAGCTTGGGCAACATAGCAACATCTCATCTCAAAAAAAAAAAAGTTATCAAAACTCCATGTAACCTAGATTAAAACATAATTAGAAATTTTATACATATATCAAAATATCATATTGTTCCCCATAAATACATACACTTAAAATTTATCAATTATTGATAAAGAAATAAGAGCTTTTATATCAGGATTTTGGTGTACCTGACATTTTTCAAACAAATTCCACCTTTTGGGGCCAAAGTCCTCTCTGTCAAGCTCCAAACTAAAGGATCAAATGAGCCTCCCCAAGTTCCCAGCAGAACTAGCACTTTGGAACTTTGTCAAAATTTTAAAACAAAGGATTATAAACACTTTGATATAGTTTCCTTAGAGGCTGGATGTTTTGCTTAACACAAATATTTAAACCAAATTAAGGTAACTCAAGAACTGATATGTTTCATAAGCTGATTATTTTTATTTTTCTCAGAACCATTACTTTAACTGAAGAGTAAATTGGAATAAGCAATTTCTATAGATGGCAAAACTTTGTAATATTGATTTTTTACATCATCCACAAACTTTGTATTTCTAGCAACAAATGTAAAAGACAGAGTAGAGTTATGGTACACTTCATCCTAACAGGGTTCACATTTAAAATTATGTAGTCCACTTATGTGAAGGGCCCAAGAAAAATAACTCCCTTAAATCCGTTCCTTTCTTCTTGTTCTGTTTGAGTTAAACACTTTATTTTCTTAGCCTTTGGTTAAAAAAAACAAAAAAAAAAAAAGCAAGGAAAGACATAGTGGTGATTAAAAAACATTCCAGTTCCCAGTTCTTACCAAATGGTTTTCACAAAGCCTAAAAAAACCTACAGTTGCTGGAATTAAGCACTCATTCACTCACTGATTTTATGACTAATTTTAAAATGGATGGCCCATTGAGGTAAATTCAATATTATATAAAGACATAGTAAAGTCAACAATCAGATAAATATGCAATGATAAAGTAGGAGAGACAGAAATAAGATTCAGAAAAATAATATGTGAAACATCATGCTTTAAAAGAAAAACAGTTCCAAAGTCATATTGCCAATCTATGCAATCTATGCAAATCTTAGACAGCAATCTATGCAAATCTTAGAAATAAAGCACTACAAGTAAGCTTAAAATTATGATGTTGCTATCATTTGTAAGGTTATCAACCTTTATCTGAGGACAGAATTGAATTCCTTTGAAGGACTCACAATACAGGAAGAATTACAAGAACATAAAGGCATAGGAGTTAAAAGTTGAAGGCTGCCAGAGAGTAGTAGAAAGAACTTTGGATTTGGGACAAAAAAACCTTCATTTAAACAGTCCCAGCTCTGGTAAATGTTATCTGTGTGACCTTGTACAAATTACTTCACCTGTTTCAATTTCAGTTACTTGACCTGGAAATGAGGAAAATAATACCTGCGAGGGAGACATAGGCAGAAAGGCATGAACTGCTGTGAGGATTAAATGATATAATATATGGCACAGCCTGTTGTAATCTCTAAAGCCAAATATAACGCACTATTAAGTATCTTAAATCTTAAATAAAAAATAAAACAGCTCCAACTAGTTCTCATCAGTTGTCATCAGCACAACAAAGATTTATGTACATACTTATGTTCAAGACCCCGTTCTAGGAACTGAAGAGGTAGAAAGGTAAAAGATACTGTCTCTCCTCTCTGACCTATAATGAAGGCTCCAGATGAAATTAGGCACATTTATAAATAGAGAGATAGATGATGCTTAGATAGATAATAGATAGATGATAGATAGATAGATAGATGATAGATAGATAGATAGATAGATAGATAGATAGATAGATAGATAGATACATAGATAGATACATAGATACATAGATAGATACATAGATACATAGATAGATACATAGATACATAGATACATAGACGATAGCAAAGAAAGGTAACATAGGCCACACACTCAGTAAGAGTCAGGGAAGGTAGGTATTAACACAACTCAAAAGTAGGAGAGATGACTGTGGATTAGCAAGGTCCAAGAAGGCTTCAGAAGGAAGATTTGGACTTCAGCAGGGCCTGGAGAATGGGTAGCACTTACATAAGCAGACAGGAGAAAGGAAGGCATTGCAGGCAGGAGGCATGCTTGTAACCAAAGGCCTGAGATTGCCAATGGTTTTTTGGGGAGGAAACAGAGTGAACAGAGTATGATAAGAGATAAGGCTGGAAGGTAGGTTGTATTGTAAGGCAAAATGGCATTCAGTCAGTGTGCCCGTCAAGCCCTGCAGGTTGTCTATAGCCAGGCCCACTCTGATTGGCTGATACATGAGCCACTTCAGGTATTAAATACTATCACCCCTGGGGGTAAGGTTGTCTGGGCACAGAGGCCAGAGCAAGCTCAATATAGGGAATGCCAAGTTAAGGAGTTCAGATCTCTATCTTGTCAACATTAGGGAGCCAGTTAAGGGTATTTAAACAGATGACTAACGTGCTAAAAGTGAGTATAATGAGATTATTGAGCAGTGGGATGTAGAATGCATGGGGGAAAAAGTGGCCACAGGGTGGAAAATTAATTAGGGGGCTGTTATGGTAGTTCAGGGTGAAGTAATAATAGCCTAGAAGAAGGTGGTGACAATAGAAAGAGAAAACAGGCCCTGAATGTGCAGGAATCATCTAGTAAAAGTTCCAGTTCTTTCTTTCTGCAGGCCCAAGCCTTGCACGGTGCCCAACACTAAGTAAACACACGTGTTTATCAACTATAAGGAACTATGGCAACATTGTCAGGGATACAAAAGTAAATTGAGACCTGAGTATTTAAGAAAGAAACAGAATATTAAAGACCGGAAACATTTTTAAAGATCTCTACTGCAGCCTCCATGGATTGAAGGTTTGAAATATGAAGCTCAGAGAAACTGTGTTCTGCTCATACATTTGATGAACCTGCCTTAAACACCTTGTTATTTGTTATTCCAATAAGCCCCTAAATGTTATTAATCTTTTGTTGTTGTTGTTTCTATTAGCATTTCTACTAATAAAAGCTTACTATTTTGTTGACCAACTTTGAAAGCTGCTATTTTACATTTATAACATATGTGGGAAAGTATAGAGAAGGAGGGGAATTGACTAAGAACAGTTGTGAGAAGAGATAGGAGAGAAATTACATCTGTAGGCCGGGTGCAGTGGCTCACCCGGCCACTGTAATCCCAACACTTTGGGAGGCCCAGGCAGGCGGATCACGAGGTCAGGATTTCAAGACCAGCCTGGCCAACACAGTGAAACCCCATCTCTACTAATAATGCAAAAATTAGCTGGGTGTGGTGGCAGGCGCCTGTAATCCCAGCTACTCGGGAGGCTGAGGCAGGAGAATCGCTTGAACCAGGAAGTCAGAGGTTGCAATGAGCCGAGATTGTGCCACTGCACTCCAGCCCGGTGATAGAGCTAGACTCTGTCAAGAAAGAAAGAAAGAAAGAGAGAGAGAGAGAGAGAGAGAGAGAGAGAGAAATAAATAAATAAATAAATAAATTACATCTGTAAACTGGTCTCGAAGAATTTCCCCCAAAGCTTTAAAAAGATAGGACTGTCACTTGGAGAAAAGTTAACTATTCCATAAAACAGATATTCTAAAGCAGAAAGAGGTAAGACCTTCATCCTCTACAGCAATGTTTTTCAAACTGTGATTCACTACCTATAAACAGAGCACGAAAACAACTTTGGGATCCTGACCAAAATGAAGAGAAAAGAAGAGAAGAGAAGAGAAGAGAAGAGAAGAGAAGAGAAGAGAAGAGAAGAGAAGAGAAGAGAAGAGGTCTCAGATTGCATGCTTGGTAGTAAGGGGTAAGTATTGTTTTGTGAAACTTTTTAAAATTATTATTTAATAGGGACAAGGTCTCACTACGTTGCCCAGGCTGGTCTCAAACTCCTGGTCTCAAGCACTCCTCCCACCTCGGCATACCAAAAAGTGCTGGGATTATAGGTGTGAGCCACCACACATGGCCAGAACTTCTCTTGGCTCTGTGTGTGTGTGTGTGTGTGTGCATGTGCGTTGAGATAGGATGTAAGACGTGCTTCTTATTGTGTCACATATAAAAATATTTGAGGCCGGGTGCAGTGGCTCACGCCTGTAATCCCAACACTTTGGGAGGCTGAGGCGGGTGAACCACCTGAGGTCAGGAGTTCGAGACCAGCCTGGCCAACATTGTGAAACCCCGTCCCTACTAAAAATACAAAATATTAGCTGGGCGTGGTGGTGGGTGCCTGTAATCCCAGCTACTCGGGAGGCTGTGGCAGGAGAATCGCTTGAACTCGGGAAGCAGAGGTTGCCGTGAGCCAAGATTGCACCATTGCACTCCAGCCTGAGCAATAAGAGCGAGACTCTGTCTCAAAATATATATGTATATATGTATGTGTGTGTGTGTGTATTTGAAAGCCACCTTTTCCTCAAATAAATCAAAGCCTTTCAAAATCAGTTGAAAAAATACAGAATTTTATTAAAAGAAGAAAACATTTGTACACATATGTATATAACTTTCTTTATTCCCCAACAGGTCTCTCCACCCAGCCTCTACCTCTCAGTCTCAGCTCTGTCTTTTAACCTCTTAAATGTTATCCAAAGACTTTCCCTTGGTCAGATCTCTACATTAGCAACTCTATGAAATAGCACAGTTGTTGCCTTCATGTAAATAAACTCTTAAATAAAGCATTTATTTGATGTGTTACTGGTGAATGTTTAACCATCAGTTTTCCAATAAGAAAAAGCCCTTATCTGAAGCACTTGCCATTTCCTGTGGTGTAAACACTCCAACTAGAGCCAATTTCAAGCTACTAACATTACATCACTACATACGAAATTGGAAAGGGATGCACAACAGCACCTATTACATTGTGTGTCCACTGGACACATGATAGACATAAATAACCTCAAGTATATAGATAATAGGAAAATGTCATAAAATAGGAAGTGATGAGTTTTGAATATTTATTGTCTTTCAAAATAAAATATATTTAACTGTAAGTTTATATAATTTACTTTTTAATAATGGCTGTGTCTAACAACTAGCTCACAAAATTTAGCTCCCGCATATTCCTGACCCAGCTTGACTTCGCCATCAGGCTCTGATCCCACACTCTCTACCACCTGCTGAACAACTCTACCCGGATGTCTTCCCTAAGAAACCACAAACTTAACACACCGAAATCTAAACACACTTTCCTCTTTGAATCTCCCAGTGCATACTTCTCTTCCCCTCTTGACTTCCCTATTTCTATTAATGGTGCCTCTAATATCCTTAGCAACCCAATCAGTTGCTAAGTCTTGAAGGCTCTGCCTATGTTCTTCTGATCTGCCTCCTCCTTTTCATTCCACTTACGGTTACTGTCCTATCCCAGACAATTACCTAGCCTCTTCCCCTTGTCTCTTCTCACTCCAATCTATCTGACAATACTGTTAGATTAATCTTCCACACACACAGCTCTGATAATATAGCTTTGCTATTCAACGCACATACACGAATCCGGCCTTCAAAGCTCTCCTTGCTTCAGGCAATCTGGCTAGCTCCTTCCTTCCTGTGCTGGGAACATGACTTGTGGATTCTGATTGTGTGCTTTTGCTCTCACTTTTGCCTTTCTCTGGAATGTCCTTCCCTCTTTATGGAAAGACTCATATCTTTTATACAAGACAGCTCAAACGACAATAAAAATATATGGGTTGGTTGTCATAGGAATATATAAGTTGATGAGAATCTGGAGAGTGGAAACAAACAAGAAATGCCAAATCCAGGAATCATTTTAAAATAAAAATTTATTTGGTCACTATCTGTTATGGAGGTTCTATGAAACATACTACACTGAGGTAGCACTTAGTCCATTGTCATTACTAAAAGATTTGCTGGGGGAGCCAACATGAGATTTATCTCAAACCTATGGAATGCAATTATACATGCCACAGTTGTTCTTCATTAACTGAAATAATTAAGAATTGTCTGCATTTTAACCATTTACTGTAACTATTTCCCTCTTAATGCCCTGAGCCAAACTGGGTTGAGTGGGTGAGGAAAGGTGGGTGGTAGAGACATGGAGCCCCCTA
Source organism: Symphalangus syndactylus (assembly GCF_028878055.3). Taxonomy (NCBI): domain Eukaryota; kingdom Metazoa; phylum Chordata; class Mammalia; order Primates; family Hylobatidae; genus Symphalangus; species Symphalangus syndactylus. Next base: position 112,990,913 of record NC_072424.2, read on the forward strand.
ATCTGTTCTGTTTTCACCATTGATGAGCCTCATTCATCTTTGGGATGTGGATCATGAGGATTAAAGATCCTCCACATGCCCAGGATTTCCCAGCAATCAGAAGCAAAGAAACTGGAATTTGTATCTTTTATACATATTTTGTCCTTCAGCCCTTCTCCAGTGCTTAGAGTAAAATAAAATCCCTTAAGTGCTTGCTTTTTTCAGCAGGAGAATCCTAATGATGAGCAGCACGTGATCAAGCGATTCCTTTTCCTTCAAGCTGAGGTTGAAGTTCGGTAGCGAAGGAAGAAGGAACAGGCCGCCACAGCCCTCTGGTCAGTGGCACCAACTTTCTCATGGAGTTAAATTAGTTTGGGTTATGGAGAGCCTGAATCTTTAGCCCAGAAGAGGTGAAAGTGAATGAGGGAGAGGAAGGTGGTGAGAGACAAATGGCAAAGGTAAAAGTGGGCTGGGTACAGTGGCTCACACCTGTAATCCCAGCACTTTGGGAGGCTGAGGCAGGAGGATCAAGCGCTTGAGCCTAGGAGTTTGAGACCAGCCTGGGCGATATGGTGAGACCTCTTCTCAACAAAATATTTAAAAATTAACTGGGCATGGAGGTGCATGCTTGTAGTTCTAGCTACTTGGGAGGCTGAGATGGGAAAATCACTTAAGCCTGGGAGGTTGAGGCTACAATGAACTGTTATGGTGTCACTGGACTCCAGCTTGAGCAATAGAGGGAGATCCTGTCTCAAAAATATATATTTTTTTATTTTAAAAAAAGGTAAAAGTGTATCAATCCAGTCTGCCTTCACTCTGATACTGAGCTTATCAACCAGTGCTCTGCAGACCTTCCATGAAAACTACTGTTAAAGATGCAGATTGTTAGGCCTCATCTCAAACCTACTGAATCATGGTCTCTAGGGGGACAGCCTGGGACTGTGCATCTTTCATGAGTATGCCCAGCAATTCTGATACACTCGAAAGCAAGTTTGTCCAACCCGTGACCCGCGAGCCACATATAGCCAAGGACGGCTTTGAATGCAGCCCAACACAAATTTGTAAACTTTCTTAAAACATTATGAGATTTTTTTTGCGATATTTCTTTAAGCTCATCAGCTATCGTTAGTGTTAGTGTATTTCGTGTGTGGCCCTTCTTCTTCCAATGTGGCCCAGGGAAGCCAAAAGATTGGACACCTGGGCTCTAAAGATTGAGGATCACTGCTCTAGTGTTGGCCAACTACTCTAGTGTTGGCCTGCAGACTCAATACAGCCTTTGAACTAAAAACGGCTTTTACATTTTTAAAGGGTTGTAAAAAAAGACAAAAAGAAAGACAGACAGACAAGGAAAGACACAGAAGAATATACAACATAGCCTACAAAGCATTTACTATCTGGTCTTTTACAGAAGAGTTTTCTGACCCCTTTCTAGCGCACTGCAAATGAAAGGCTGTACCCAAATATAGCTCCAGTGCAGCCCTGCCACAGCTGAAATAACTGATGTAGCAAGCAGATCTTAAAAAAAAAAAAAAAAAGTGATGAAATGTGTAAAGTTGTCATCTAAAAATACTTTTGTAATAATTATAAATGGAGAGAGAAAATGTATAAATACAAACATTCTGTAATGAGTTTAAAAATACAGTTTCATCCATACAAGAATTTTGATAACTCCATTTGATTGTTTTTCCATAACCTTATCAGATAGCAATATATCCAACATTAGCCCAATACAATTACTGCATGTGAATTCTTTATTGGACTATGCATATTCCCAAACATATTATTGTCATACAACTGAGTGAAAAATGTAAAACTATATCTGGGAAATGAAAAATTATAAATTCTCAAAACGATACATAGGAAAATGATTTACAAAGGAAAAAAAGGAAAACTGAACTTAGTATCTTTCTACTTTAAAGGGGTTCAAGAACTTAGGAGTAGTTACACCTCCTAAAATCTTGGAAAAGAGGCTATGAACTCACTTCACAAAGGGTTCAGATACTCACATTGTGTCCAACGGACTCGGCAATTGGGAATCTTGCCAGTTAGATTCATAAAGCAATCCGAAAGTCAGAATGCAATTTCTTTAGGGATGGTTTCTAGATGTTTATTCTAGATATTTTTAAAAGATTTTATTTTTGATGTGAAGAAAGAAAATTATTATAAAATCTAGAAATAAATATTGGCTTTAAAAGTATTAATTTGACTTGTCCTTCGTAATTGTGATCCAAAATCTCACAATAATTTTGTTTCAGTGTTATTTTCTTCTCAGGAGGAAAGGAATGTTAAAACCTTACTAGCAACTAATACTTGATAAAGATTTAAACTATATAACAATTTTAAAGAAAGTCTAAAACACCAGATAGTCTTGAAACCTCGCATGCTTCACCGTTTAATAAAATTATGACTCATTTTAGTAAGAACATGCTTTTTTAGTAAGAAAAAATGCTTTCTGAGCTAAGTTTGAACTGCTGGGGCACATGGGACACCCACAAACCCAGTCAGCAGAAGTCTCAAACTCCTAAAAGATTAAAGGAAAAATACATTAGTGTGTACAGAGAATGAAAAAAAAAAAATCCCCAATGGTTCTAATCTATAAACGGAAGTAAAACTAAAACTCCCCTAAAATCCCCCCAATCATCAATCCTTATAAATTCAGCACTTATTTTCTTCCTTTACTTCTGGAGACCCTCATTAAACAACACGAAAACCTTTGCTGACTTTTATCTCGTAAAACAGAGCCCTCAAATGACACTAAGCAGGGATACCGACCTCCAAAATCACAAACTGTTTTACTTCTAAAACCATGCATGCAAACGTGGGGTTTCCTGAGTTCTGCTAGGGGCGGGCTGTCTGGACCCCCGTGTATTTTTTTTTTTTTTTTTTTTTTTTTGGCAGGTGTGCAATCCAGGGTGCGCGCGCTGTGCAGGGAGGGGAACAGAGGTGTGCGGTGGGCACCGCCTGGCCCGGGCGGGGCGGGGTGGGTGGGGCCCGGGTGTGTGCTGGGGTGAGAGTGAAGGACATGTGACAATACGACGGTGGCGGCTGCAGGATCCGGGAGGGGAGTGAAAGCTCCGCCGGGGCGCTCCATTAGTGAGCGGTGATAGCTGCCGCCCACTTGTATTGAGGCGTCCTTTGTCACTAACAAGTTAAATTAGAGATGTTATTTATTTAAGAAGGAAAAAAAAACCCTAGCCAAACATCCTATGAATACATATGCTCACATCCCCTACTCCTCCAACTCCTAATTTCCCCGTCTCCAGAGGGCACAGTTGTAAACCTTGACGAAAATCCAATCTTCTGTGCGGGAATTTCCCCCCACCGCTTGCCGCCCCCGCGACAGTGAGTGGGAGCTGGAGGAGCTCTGGTCCCGCTGCCCGGGAGCACGCGAAGCCGGGCGACCGCGGTGCGGCGGCTGGGGAGGAGGGGAGGCGGCGGGACTTGGCGCGGGTCGGCGCCGCCGCGGCCCGGGAGCGGGGTTTGCTCAGGAAAAGGCGCCGCCGCGGCCCCCGGCCCTGGGCTCCCCGCCCGCGCGCCTCCCGGGCCTCGCGGCGCGCTAGGCGCACCGCGGCAGCGCGAGCGCCGAATGGGAGCGGCGGCCCGGCCGGCCCTGCAGCCCCGCGGGCAGCAGCCAGGGCGACCGCGGAGGCGGCGGGCAGGGCGCGTGCGCACTGCAGGGGCGCCAGATTTGGCGGGAGGGGGAGTGTCCAAAGCTCTTTGTTTGATGGCATCTCTGTTTACAGAGTTTACACTTTAATATCAACCTGTTTCCTCCTCCTCCTTCTCCTCCTCCTCCGTGACCTCCTCCTCCTCTTTCTCCTGAGAAACTTCGCCCCGGCGGTGCGGAGCGCCGCTGCGCAGCCGGGGAGGGACGCAGGCAGGCGGCGGGCAGCGGGAGGCGGCAGCCCGGTGCGGTCCCCGCGGCTCTCGGCGGAGCCCCGCGCCCGCCGCGCCATGGCCCGAAGACCCCGGCACAGGTAACGGGGAGCCGGGCGGGCGACCGAGGGCGGGGGCGCGCGGGGTCGCGCAGGGCGCCAGGCACCCGGGAGCAGGTGGAAATTCGTTCCGGGATCATCTGAGGGGCTGTCAGACTCTTGGAAGACCTGGAGCCCCTGCCTCGGCAGCAGAAGCCGCTCCAGAGACTGATGAATGGAAGAGTCTTTGCGGGAAATGTATCCGGACGTTGGGAAGCACGCCCTGCGGCTCATTTTGCAAGTTGCATGGGGATACATTTTTCTTTAGGGGGAAAAAGAAAGCAGCACGTTCCAGCCGGGGGCAGAGCGGTGCCCACCAGCCCCGGGGAGCCCACCAGGTGCTTGGCTTGATGCCGCGGGTGTCGGCGAGGGATCCGCAGCGTAATTGCTGGATGCATTGAGATATGTTTGGACTTGGAAGTGCAGAGCATATGGCAGATACAGGGAAAATGCTGGATTGTTTAGTAGCTGCAGGTAGTTCATTTAAATTTCATTCATTCTTTATGGAGGCGAGGACCAGTGTCAGCTGACAGGCGGCTGAAAAGCAGATTTTAGGGGGATAAAGGGGTCTTTACTTTTGCAAATTGTCTTAAGACCTGGTTTTGGAGGTTCGAATCATTATTCTCTGAAAGGCTTTTATTTCCACTGCAAACATTGCACGCGCACCCACACGCACCGGCGTCGCACATGTCACTGCACTTAGGGAGGCTCGCCGGGAAGATGGGTGCAATCCCTTCACATTTTTGGCCGGACAGATGGGAAGAGGGAGAGGAGGAGGGAAATGCTCGTCCGAACTGTCATTTGCTGGTTCCCCAGCCTCCACCGGCCTCTGGACTTCCCCAGCAGCACACGCCGGGGCTCCCTGCGAGCGGCGGGTGCCAGGGCTAGCTCGGCAGCCGTCGCGGTCGCCACTCGGCTCAAGGGGACCGAGGCCGGCAGCACCCAAGGCCGCTGCCGCGCAACCGGGACGCGATCCCCGCGGGCTCTGCTCCCAGGCGAAAGGTCCCTGCGCGGCGCGCACACGTGGATGCGGCTGAGGTCGCCGCGCCTCCTCGCACCCTCCTTCAGCCGCCTTAGGTCGCCCCGGCCGAGGCGCGGTGACCGGACAGACCCTCGCGAAGGAGTTCTAGGGAGAAGTCCGTGGAGGCAAAGCAAATCCATTCGCCTTTCCTTAGGTTGTTTGATTTTCTCCTACTGGTTTGTTGTTGAGCCTGCGGACGCTGGTCCCCGCGCGGCGCTGGGAAGTTGCAAAGAGCGTGGGTGGAGATCCTGCAGCAGCACCCGCGGGCTGGGCTGGGCGGGGAGCAGCGCCGGGGCTTGGCTGGGCTCTAGGGACGAGAGGGCGACTTGGGGGAGCTCCGGACTCCCTATGCCTCCCCCGGAACCTGGCCGCGCGGGGCGGTGTGCCCTCGAGGGCTCCACTTTTCACCTTTAGGACTTCACAGGACAGCTACTGGGATCATCTGTATTTTTTTTTTTTTTTTCCGAGAGCTGAAACTGGCAGCAGGAGGAGGGAGTCGGGCAGGGGTGCTGGGAGGAGGCGCGGCCGAGGCTCCGCGCCCCGAGGTCTCGGCCGCCCCCGCGGGGCGGGGCCGCGCAGGTTCCCTGAGGCTCCAGGTAGCCCTGAGGGGAGGCGGCTGGGAGGGGCGGGAGCCTTGAACCTGCCTCAGGGGGAAGAGAAACCCGACTGCGGGCTCGGAGCCGTTTCTTGCAAGGGCGAGCGTCAACTCGGCAGGGATTGTATTAACCAGGTCAGCGAAATGAGTTTGAACCCCTCCGAATCACAGTAGCGGCCACAAGGCACTTCCTCCCGCTCCCCTCCCTCTTCCCAACCCCCAGCACCTCTTTTCTTTTTCGTTTCTTTGCACGGTTTGTTTCCTTGACAGAATGTAACATTCATAGTTGTACTCTTGTAACCACACCGGGTCTAGCAGGTGGGGAGTCGAGTGCATCAACCCTGAAATCAGCCTTTGAAAATCCTCTGACTGTTGGGTCTGAGATCTTGTCAGAGCAGATAAAGGAAAAGTTATTTCAGGTTCCTTAGTAGAAATTAATCATGCTACTAGGACGACTTAGAGCAAGCAAATCGCATGCAAAGTTCAAAGGCGAGCCTGGGTGGCCAGCCTGGCAGGGAGACTCAGGAGCTAGGAGGGTGAGCAGCCCCGGACTCGCCCTGCTGCGTCCTGGCCCCTTCAGGTCCTGCAGAAGTCACCCTCCACCTTGCCCCCAAGACCTTGGTTTTGCACATCTTTGCCTCCGTGCTTAGCTTTTAAGAGGCACGGAAGGACATGGCATGGTCATGTATTAGCGCTGGAAAGTACCTTAGAAATAGGATCCAAGCAAGCCCTTATGTAAAGGCGAGGAACTGAAGTCTTGAGAGAGAGGAAGTGATTTGTCCAAGTCATACAGCTAGATGGAGGCTAGACTAGAACCTTTGCCTCCAGAACCCTAGTCCTGTTGATTCCCGTGCTCTCACCTGACGTTGGCTGCCCCCTGCGGGCGGCTGAATAGGTTGCTTGTTCCTGGGTTGTTAAACTGCTGCCAAGAGAGAGAGGTGCTCAATGACTACTCTGAAAAATGTCCTCAGTTCTGAAAATGTGACCTCTAGATCCAGCCAAACCTGAAAAGTTAATTCGACTTGAATCTATGACTGCAGTTTCAGATTCCTCTGGTTTTCTTGGTGTCTCTCACATTTCACAAGGGACTGCATTTGGGGGCTTTCCAAGGAGTTCCCTATGAATCTTTCAAAAGATGCAGACTTACACCTCTGGGCTTTATAGCATTTTTTTTTTTTTTTTGCTTTGCCATATCGTGTTTTATATTTTTGTAGTTCTTATTCAGAAGTTGTTTAGTGCCTCCTGTTGACAGTGAAAACAGAACTAGACTGTTGTTTCAAAATACAGACACTAAATGAAAGGAATTATTACAGATTATAAATATATATTTCCTGGGATTTTATTTGGTGGTGGTGGTATTTTAAATTTGGATTACATCATGTCACCATACAACCTGGACTCTCAGATTGTTGCTTAAAATAATAGCTTTAAATTATAAGAACCTCCAATTCAGGATTTTTGGTAAGCACTTCAACTTCACTTGTAGGGGGCTGGTAATATGCATATGCGAGTTAGTTTGGAAGGACAGAACCTGCAATGAATATAACTTCTTTTTAAAAACAATGATTTACATTATGATATGGCTTTATATCATTGTTTTTATTGGTCTTAGTTTAATGAGTTTCCCAACATTGCAATGACAAATTTTAGTGAAGTTTCTAAGATAGTATTTTTCCTATTTTAAGTTTTATAAGGAAAACTATAAAATAAACTGTGTCTGTAAAATTATTGTCATCTAACCAGTATATGATTAACAAACAGTAAGCATATAGTTACTTCTTCAAAAGTCATAAAATTTCCTAGGTTAGGTTAACTAAACAAAAGAAAAAGCTTTCGAAAATAGTAATGGGTTCTTTTAAATCCACGGATTTCTTCTGGGGAAATCCCTTCTGGATTAGGTTACATTTTATAATATTTCAAACACCATTCTGTCAGAGACAGAAAAAACAAGAGTAAGTAAGACTCTGACTAACAAGTGGCCTAATTATTCACTTAGTTACTCTAGAAACTAAGTATTGTAAACATGGGCACAAGTTGGATCAACCAGGCCTGGAGTTGTGAGCAATTTGGTATTAATTTTATTTACAAAACATTAAAGTTTGATCACTCAATGTTCTTATCTTTGCTTCGGTTTTAAAATCCCTTCCTCTTAGATTCTCCTAATCCTCTAGACTTTATGGGATCACTATAATTCTGTTTTGGGGTATACTACTTCTTGATTTTTTTCTTCTTTTGATAAAACAAAAACCCCATTGGAATAGCATAGTTGAATTGTTTATTATGTTTGAGAAATATTATTTAAACGAGGTGACAAATGCCAAAGATTTTGAGTGTGCACTTACATAAAGGACATGGGTTCTTGTTCCTTTTCTTGTCCTTAACCTTACGTTTTCAACTTAAACCACTGGTTGGAAGGTAGCCAAATGTGTAACTTGTCCCTGGTCTAATAGTAACAGCAGGTTCAGACATGCAGGGGAATAGGAAGGTGCCAGGTCCTTGGCCGTATCTGTGGATACCCATAACAGCAGAACCAGTTTACAATACTAGAGCAACAGAATGCAGCAAACAATCTTGTTGTGCAAGTTTTCAAAGTTTTGTCTTCATAACCTTTGAAAAGATTGTTGAGGAGTTTTGTGTAAGTTTTGTAATCCAGTAGTAGTCTAAATCCTCTTGTTTCAGCCCACGTCTACTCATTCTTATTTCTGCAGCATATATAGCAGTGACGAGGATGATGAGGACTTTGAGATGTGTGACCATGACTATGATGGGCTGCTTCCCAAGTCTGGAAAGCGTCACTTGGGGAAAACAAGGTGGACCCGGGAAGAGGTAACTAATCATTTTATCAAGATGCAGAAAATAGAGTGTATAATTTATAAAAAACAAAATTTCAACTAAACTACAGGTGCTCAAGCTCATTAGCAGGCTCCTTGAGATCTTATCCTAGCCCACATGTACAGCGTGCCCTATGCCCCCCACTTCATTATATTATCCATTTCCACACTATTTGCAGTTCTTTGAATGTCCTCTTCTCATTTTAGGCTTCATCTATGTTTCCTTCTGCCTGTTGAGTTCTCATCCTTTTGTCCCGCCTCTTCTTCCTACTTTTACATTACCCATGAAGGCATCACCTCTTCTGTGAAGCCATCCCTGGCTTCGCCGGACAGGATTGGATGCATCCTCCTGTGATCCCATGCATGGGTGCGTGTTCTACTTTATTATTGCCGGGACATATATACCTCCTCCAGCTGACTGCAAGTCTGTTGAGGGTAGGGCTCATGTCTATTCATCTTTGTGTTTCCTGAATTCACAAGTGCTTTGACCCAAAGTAGGATATTAATAAATGTTCTTTCAATAAGTGAATGACTTGCTACTCCCAAAAACAAAACAAACAAAAGAATAAAACAAAACACTCAGAGAACTCATCTTTTTACAGTGTATTCATTTAATATCCTTGATATACTTAACAGAGCCATCTGTATGAAGGTATGTTTTAACAGCATCCAATAATGGATGGAGACACATCTGCTTCTCCTGTTTCTTTTTCGGCTGGCTTATCAAAAGTTTGATTTTGTAGGAATGGAAAAATATTTTAGAAGCAAAATTATTAATATGTGGAGAAAAGTTTCTCTAATGTTCTTAAACATTTTTGCAACTAATTTTGGGTGATTCGTGTTACAATAAACGGTATTGGCTCCTCTTCAGTTTCACTGTTCTCTGCTTCATTTAAACCAGAGCTCCTTTTAACAGGCAGGTAGGATTCCCAGAGAGGCCCATAGGAAATTCATATTTTACCTATTAAGATTATCCACTTGGATAATCCTTATGATACAGAAGTTCTGTTGTCAACATTGGTTTCCTAATTCTTGTGTCTGTATTGTACCGGGGACCTCCATTGTGTGTGAATGTTAACCTTTGCAGAAACATAAGAAGGAATGCATTTATATACTTATGAACTGGTAGGATTGCGAATAACATATAAACTAAAAGAACTGATTAGCTGGAAATGCTTAGTGTCTTTTGTGTTCTAACACATTTGGCCTATCTAAATCTAACTGATTTTCTTATATAGCCTTCAAATTTAATTTTAAAAATGGTCTTTATTTCTTTATAAAAAGTTAAACTAACTGGAAATATTCTATTTCTTGCTCAAGATCCTATTTATTACCATAGGTAAATGTGTACTGAATCTAGCACTGGAATGCATTTTTTCCTAACAGAGTAAAGCTGTTATTTATAATAAACACTCAATATATGCCAGGCATTATGATAAATGTTTTGCAAAATTGCCTCATGTAATCCCCAAATAACCCTGTTAATATCAGCCTCATGTTAATAAATTGCCTCATGTAATTCCCAAATAACCCTGTTAATTTCCATTTTATAGATGGCAATACGAAGGCCCAGAAAGGTAAAATGGTATACCCACTTTACACAATTAATAGTTGAGTCAAGATGCCAACTCTGGTCTGACTCTAAATAAATCTATACTCCCAAGTCCATATATTACATTAATATCTGCTGTATTTGGATACTTTAGAGAGATTTTTTATTCTAGATTCGTTCCCTCATTCACTTTAACTTGAACAGAGTTATATAGTAAATAACTGATATCCTAGTATTACCTTTAAATGTCTTAGGATGAAAAACTGAAGAAGCTGGTGGAACAGAATGGAACAGATGACTGGAAAGTTATTGCCAATTATCTCCCGGTAAGTTAGTAATTTTTTCTTATAACAAAAGGAAAGCTTCTCCCAAAGATTTCTATAAAAGTATTCTAGGAGGAGTTATTAAGATAGTGTATAATTTACTCACATTTAAGAAATGGGAGAAATGCCCTACCCATAACTTATATTTTATATTATAATGCATATAATTAAATTATTAGAATTTAGGTGATTAGAATCAATTATTATAATTTAGATTATCAAATTTTAAAAACAATTGCTTCTTGTTTTATCTTTTCATTTATAGGATAATTAGTATTTTGATGATTTGTTACATGGTAGATGATTAAACTTGATATTTCCTCCAAGTCAGTTTTTCCTAAATTCCCTTTTTTTGTCAATAGCAATACTTTTGGCACCAAGGTTTAAAATTCTGGAGACCTTTCTTGACTTATCACATTCCCCCAACCCCTACATCTAAGCAGTTACTAAGGACCCTGGAATTCCTTTATAGTCAGTCTCGTCCTTTGCGTTCTCATGGCTGTGCTGAAGGTTAGGCTCCTGCCCTCTCATTTGGACTAATTTGGACTATCATATAACTTCCTAACTGGCTTCCCCACTTGTAGTTTTCCATTTTTCTTTCTTTTTTTTTTTTTTTTTTTTTTTCGAGATGGAATCTAGCTTTGTTTCCCAGGCTGGAGTGCAGTGGCACGATCTCAGCTCACTGCAACCTCCACCTCCCAGGTTCAAGGGATTCTCGTGCCTCAGCCCCCTTAGTAGATGGGATTACAGGTGCCCGCCACCACGCCTGGCTAATTTTTGTATTTTTAGTAGAGACAAGGTTTCACCATATTGATCAGGCTGGTCCCAAACTCCTGACCTCAAGTGATCTGCCCACCTCAGCCTCCCAAAGTGCTAGGATTGCAGGCCTGAGCTACTCTGCCCAGCCAGTTTTCTACTTTTCCATTCATCCCAAACACCATTGGCAGGTGGAACTTCCTAAAATGCAGCTGTACCTTATCTTTTCAAAACCAACCACAGTGACAGAATCTCACAAATTAAGTAAACTGCCTTGACCTGGCACACAGAGGCCCTCCTCTATTGCCCCAACTTACAGCTCCAGTTCTGTTTCCTACTTCCTCTCTCTAAGCAGGTTTGCTTGAATTTATTTCTGCTTTCCCTCCTCTGGGCTTTTGCTCCTGGTCTTCCCACTTCCTAGAATATTCTCCCTTTATGTCACCAATTAAAGTTCTGTCCATCCTTCGAAGTCCTTATGAAGGGCTCTTCAAGACTCCTCCCAAGGAAACCATTTCTCCTCCTAAGAAGATGCGTCTCTCCTCACTTCAGTATCATTTTGCTTTGGTCTTTTCTTCCAGATGAATCAAATTCAGCCTCTGTGATAGTCATCTACCTGTCTTTTTCCTTCTTAGAAGATTACAAACTCCTGTAACATAGGACCTATCTTTTATGCATCTTTATTCTTTCTGCAATATAAATACTTTGGTCCTGGATTGAAGCGCATCTGTTGTCTGAATGGGAAGCAAACTTTAGTCTTTTAGGGCGGTTTCCATGAAAGCCTGACAACATAGAATCTCTGTCAAGCCTCAGGCTATGTAGATACTCTGCAAAAGTATCTGAAGTTAAGGTTAACTTGGCAGGCACATGTGTAGTATGATGGTCCTTTAGATCATGTGGCAGGAATGTTTCCCTCAGGAGGCAGAGTGTCTAATTTAAATGCAACTTTGATATATTACTTGCATGTTCTGTAGCCTGTAAGTAATGAGGGATAGATGAGCTGTAAACATGCTCTCAAATGTTCTTAAATATTTTCACTGCATATGGTCTATGTGTGATTCCTATTACAACAAAAAATTCATGTGCTTATCACATTATATCTTGATTGTGGTGCATACTTTGTCTAGAATCGAACAGATGTGCAGTGCCAGCACCGATGGCAGAAAGTACTAAACCCTGAGCTCATCAAGGGTCCTTGGACCAAAGAAGAAGATCAGAGAGTAAGTTCTTTCTTCATTGGTGTGTGAATCATAATTAAGAATATTCCCAAAATGCTAATATTTTCCTATTTGAGGAAGCAGGTAAAATGGGCAAACAGGAAGTAGAGGACTCTATTCCCATATTTCCAAGAATGAAAGCAAATTTTGGAAATTTTCTAAAGATCTTGTAACACTGAAGAATGATTATACTGACTCATTACATAACTTTAAAACATAGGTTATTTTTGTGTGTTTGTCTGAAGGTGATAGAGCTTGTACAGAAATACGGTCCGAAACGTTGGTCTGTTATTGCCAAGCACTTAAAGGGGAGAATTGGAAAACAATGTAGGGAGAGGTGGCATAACCACTTGAATCCAGAAGTTAAGAAAACCTCCTGGACAGAAGAGGAAGACAGAATTATTTACCAGGCACACAAGAGACTGGGGAACAGATGGGCAGAAATCGCAAAGCTACTGCCTGGACGGTAATAATATGTCAAAAAATATATTGATCGGGAAGAATGAGGGAGTGGGTATTGAACATTCTGCTTTAAATGTATGGTGAGTAAATGATATTTCATCAGTCATAAGTGTTTTTATTAGATAAACCAGCTACATAGCTTTTAGAGATTGAAGACATCTTAGAGTTTATTTGGTTGAGAACTTCCAGGATCCGCCTGACAGTGAGCCCTGGGTGAAGACATTTAGCTTTCCCCAGCCTCAATTTCCCCATTTCCAAAATGAATCATACAGGGCCAGTGTTAGGATCAAGTAAAATGAATGTCAAAGGACTTGGTAAACTATAAAACTCTAAATGCATAGAAAGAAACTGAAGACAGTTTGTCTCTGGCAGTTCCCGTAGCTGGTTAAGTGACTCAAAGGAACTCAGCTACCATTTTCCTGATAACCATCATTCATTTCTTTTAATTTTTTTTAATTATTATTTTTTAGAGACAGAGGCTTGTTCTGTCACACATGAGTGACAGAGTGCAGTGGCATGATCATAGCTCAATACATCCTTGAACTCCTGGGCTCAAGGGATCCTCCCACCTCAGCTTCTTGAGTAGCTAGGACTACAGGTGCACCCCACTACACCCAGCTGATTTTAAAATATTTTTTGTAGAGATGAGATCTTGCTATGTTACCCAGGCTGGTATCAAACTCCTGGCCTCAAACAATCCTTTTGCCTCCCAAAGTGCTGGGATTATAGGCATGGGCCACCATACCTGGCCACCAGTATTCATTTCAGTATACCACTTTGCTTAATTTTTTACTTCATTGATTAAAGAAATAATGTATTTCTTGAATTCTCATACCACTTCCAGGTTTTTGAATAATGTCAGGGTAATAATGCTTTCTTTTTAATGAACAAGGCAAGAAAATGACCTCATTATAAGGGATAACTATGGAAGCTCATTTTTGTCCCATTTTTCCCACTTAAGTAGTATATAACAGATTTTGTTACTTTGGAAAGCAATACTTGTAATGATAAATCTTGCATTAAAATGATGTAGATCGAAAATATTAAAAATAGTTTTATTCTTGAGCTTCATAATCCAGGAGAAAGTTTATATAGTATTCTCTAGTGATGCTCCAAAGCATTTGCACCTCTGTAGTTCAGTATAAACTTAGAAATTTTAAGAGGTTGGTAAAAAGAGGCCTTTCCTCCCATATGGCCTGAGAGGATACACTGCTGATTCTTCTCAAAATTAACAGGGCTATTGAACTTCCTCTTTCTTTAGCATACATTCCCCCACCCCCATTGAAATAGAAAAAGGGAGGCTTAAACGGTTTTTTTGAATTGAGAAACTGTTTTCCTGAGAATGGAAAGACTTTAGTAAAAATGCGTTGCTGTTTGAAAATATACTAGGGGTTAGGATCTTTCCCTTCGGGATCCCATTTTCCACTCTCATCTCTGTCTGATTCGGAAAACAATTGGGGTGGCTTTCAAAGGGTAGGAGGTTTTTTGGTCTCAAAAGTTCTCACTAGTGCTTTGAGAGATAAAAGTGAAGTATTCTTCATCAGCAGCATCTTATCATCCACCAAACTTCACCATGTCCCTCTCGTGGTGTGTAGGCCCTGCTGTGCCACATTCAAAGGAGTAATTTCTCCAAGGCAGCTGGAACTTTACATTGTGTTGGAATCTTGTACCACGACCGGTCAGAATAAACATGAAGCATTATTGTATTGAAAGTACTCCTTTACCAAGGAAATGAAATGGTTAAAAGATACTGATATTTCTAGAAAACGACATGCATTCCAGATTGTGTAACTAAGAGCAGTCTATGGATTTCTAACTAGGCAATAGAGAAAACCTGATCTTAGGGGGTGGAGAAGAAGGAAACAATTAAAAAGAGAAAACAACTATTAGGTCCAAGGGAAAGGTCTCTGTTAGAAACAGTTTTCTGTCAATTCACTTTAATCTGAATTGAAATTTTTGTTTGTGAAATTTGTGTGATATATTTCTGTGCAGAACTGATAATGCTATCAAGAACCACTGGAATTCTACAATGCGTCGGAAGGTTGAACAGGAAGGTTATCTGCAGGAGTCTTCAAAAGCCAGCCAGCCAGCCGTGGCCACAAGCTTCCAGAAGAACAGTCATTTGATGGGTTTTACTCAGGCTCCACCTACAGCTCAACTCCCTACAACTGGCCAGCCCACTGTTAACAACGACTATTCCTATTACCACATTTCTGAAGCACAAAATGTAAGCCATTCCTGTGAATCTAGTGTAATGGGAGAGATGGTTAGATTAGCTCCAGGTAATAATCATACTTTGCAGTTGTATACTTTTCAGAGAACTTTCCAGAGCATGATCATGGCCAGTCTTCACCTATGCCCTTGAAGTAGATAGGGTGTAGGTATTGTTTGTTACCCCTGGTTTATGTCTCCAGAAACGAGGATGGTAAGTGCTTTGCCCAGGATGACGCAACTCATAGAGATAGTGCTGACTAGAAAACGAGCTGTCCGATTCTAACTTGCTGCTTCAAATCTAATTTGAAGGCAACCTTTGAATGTAAATTTACTTAAGGTACCATTGAAGAATAGGGGAATGGAGTCGCATTTGTAGATGTTTTTCTCTTCCAAAACGAAAAGGGAAGGTAGTATTATGTTTAAAGAGGAGAGAGTTTGACACTGAAATTCAGTGGTTATGGTACGTTTCATTCTGGCAGTGATCAGGCAGACTGTCTTAATTTATTCACTCAGTAAGTGTTTACCTTCTTACTCTGAGTCAGGAGCAGAACTTTGTGACATTCATTTTCTGATGTCTCCTTTTAGTCTCCATTGGATCAGTGTGATCCCTTCCTTATTTCTAGATATTTATATTTAGGGAAAGAGAAAATCCATAATAGGTGGAAAAAGAAGAAGAAAGAGGAAAAAAATTGAGAAACTTTAATCTTAAGACTAACAATAATAAATGATAAAACTTACCCAAGAATAGAGAGCTCATATGCAAATTATATGCAAAACATGTTCATAAATAGTTTTTATTCTTCTCTGTCTGTTCATGGATTTGACTACAAACTTTACAGAAAGGTCTCAGATGAATAAATTATCATAAGAAGTCCTGTGCTTTTTATTAAAACTCAAAATTATTCCAAGAAAAATATTTTTATTTACAAACAGCTGGTGCCATCAGTTTTTCCCATAGAAACAATTTTGAAACATTCAGTAATGTATTTTAGAATATATTTTTTATTTTTTTTATTGTGTTTTTCTCTAATTAAGGAACACTTCCCAAAATTTAAAGTACTCATCAACACTTCCCAAGGATTTTTCACTATGTTCCTTTAGCTGTTTAGCCATTTTAAAGGCCTGGCTAAATTTCACATTAAAAGGTTTTAAAAATTTGTTTAGTGTATTTTATCAGTAAAGTGTTTTTTTTTTCTCTCAGTCCCAGAACAGGAAGGCAAGTCCCCTGAAGCATACGTAGCCCTGAATGACGTGGCCTTTGTTTTGTCTTTTGCATCTAGGTCTCCAGTCATGTTCCATACCCTGTAGCGTTACATGTAAATATAGTCAATGTCCCTCAGCCAGCTGCCGCCGCCATTCAGGTAAGATCGTTGATCATTCACTGTTCAAAGCACCACTTTTAAGAAATGCTTATTTCTTTCATCTAAACACATATTTTCACCTGAGCAACTGAAGTAAAAAGGAAAGGGAACATGGAGAGGAGAGCAGAGTCTTGGCCAGCAATCTATTAATCTTGTCTCCTAGAATGAGTTTGCTCTGGAATTTTCTGATTCTTTGATGTTGCAAGGTGAAATAACTTATCAGTCAGCATCCACTCTAGCCTGAGATTTCACATCACTCCCTTAAGTCTGAAATAAGATTCACAAAGATTTCTGTAGGAGCCAAATTTGGTTGGTGGTGTTGTCACAGTGAGGCTCTTTGGGCTGTGTGGTACCTCATGACTGTATTGGCTACACCCATTGTATTTGCAGCTTCCAATCAGAACTTTGTCTTTATTTCCCTTACCTTGTAATTTCAGAGACACTATAATGATGAAGACCCTGAGAAGGAAAAGCGAATCAAGGAATTAGAATTGCTCCTAATGTCAACCGAGAATGAGCTAAAAGGACAACAGGCGCTACCAGTAAGACTGTCATCATGTGCTTGAATGAGGGGATAGCAGCTTTGCCTCAGTTTACCTAAACACTCTTCTCTTCTAAATATTACACTTACCAAGGCTCCATGTGTCCATTCAGAATGTCTCAACACAAGAAGTTGCTTGTAGTAAAATGTAGTTGGTATCAGATTATATGCTGATTAAATTGGAAGCAGTCTTTTTGTAATTGCAATAAAAATACAATATCCACTTATGATTGTTACCATCAATTTTTTTTTCTTCAGAAGGACTATAATCAGTTTAGACTAGCAAAGATAAAATGAATGAAAATCTGCATTTTCTACAGAGCTATGTATCTATATGGTACCATTTTTGTTTTTTCCTATTATTTTGTTAACCTATATTTTCATATTTTATAATTTCAGACATGATTTGATGCATGTTCAGTATATACATGTAAAAGGTTATATATAAAACCTCTTCATAAATAACATTAGCTGCTCTCTTTTATTTGCATGTGTGAAAGTTATGTGGGCCGTTACTGAATTCTGACATCTTTAGCGACTGGGCAGCCAACTGGGATGGCTCCATGTGCTTTGTAACATATGTAGTTAACCAACAAAGACAATAAAACAGAAGTGATGCCCAGTAGGTATTCCTAGGGGTAAATTTATTTTTTGTTAAATAATAAGATGATTATGTGCACATGCTAGTTCGACCACTTTTTAACTTTAGTTAATGTTTTGCAATTTCTCCTGTTGTGTGGTCATACTGTAAGGAGACTTCTGTTAATTTGCTCTTCTGCTTTCCTAACCACGTTGATTTGGCAGCGCTTCACTGCATCAGTGCAATCTGTAGCATTAGAAAGGGATAGAAGCAACAAGAATATGTGTAGATCAAAGCAACTCTAACTCCTGAGTCCTCTAGCTTTTTTGTGGTTAGAATGCAAATAGGACAGTTCTTCAGTTCTTCACTCACAGCAAGCATTTATGGACCTTTGGCAAATTATATTAAAGTGGAATTTTAAGACAATATGATAATTATACTTCGAAATATAGACATATGATTTGACATTTTTACAAAATGATAACAAGGTAATCATATAGGTACAACCTCTAGCACTATTAAAAACAGGGTCTTGCATTGATAAAAGGAAACATCTTGACAACTGTTTCATAGGCGTAAGTTTGGGATGATGCAACTACTCTTATCTTTCCTCCAACAGCATCTGATACCTTGTGCAACTTCATTGCTAAGTTCCTTCTCCCTTTCTTCTGTCCTCTCTTTATTTCTACACCCTTCCCCCTTCCTTAGACACAGAACCACACATGCAGCTACCCCGGGTGGCACAGCACCACCATTGCCGACCACACCAGACCTCATGGAGACAGTGCACCTGTTTCCTGTTTGGGAGAACACCACTCCACTCCATCTCTGCCAGCGGATCCTGGCTCCCTACCTGAAGAAAGCGCCTCGCCAGCAAGGTGCATGATCGTCCACCAGGGCACCATTCTGGATAATGTTAAGAACCTCTTAGAATTTGCAGAAACACTCCAATTTATAGATTCTGTAAGTAGAATTGTGAAGGGAAGTTAACGATTCTGGAAGATAAATTAGAAAACCCTTTTCTTAAATCATTGCCATTTTCTATAGCCAAGATGTTATTAGCATATATTAATGTAAAGGTAGAAGTATGATTTTCATCTTCGTGAATATGTTTTTTCAAAGATCTGATTTCATAGCCTACCGAGACAAAAGTATTTATAAATACTTACAAAATGGAACTTTTGAAGGAAGAGTTTTTTTTCACATTTTCACACTTTTCCTTCAAAAGTCATATTTTTAAAGATAGTCAAATTGATGACTTATAAAGCAGAGCTTGGATTATGGGAACGGAATGGTGTTTGAGTTACTTTTAACTTTTTTTTTTTCTTTGCTTACTTCATGGTGCTTCTCTAGAATTTTGTCTTGCTTTTGAACAGCACATTAATGATTTGGCTTACTCAGAGCTGAAAGCAATCTTTTAGTGTATTTGAAGTGATAATCAGCTCCTTGGTCATACCTGGCTCTTTCCACAAAATGCTGATTATCGATTACTGGTCCCATTGCTTCACTAAGATGAATCATCTTTTGTGAAACAAATTTGTATTCAGCACCTCCTCAGCAAACACTTGGTTCCTTTCCCAGTTGATTAAAAATCCTTTACTGCACACTCCTTGGATAGGAGATGACCATTGCCATAATATGCCATCTAGAAAAGGCCTTCATTTTGCTTTCCATTGCGTGCAGACGTAGAGTGTTGAGAGGTCCCTGCAGCACATCAGAGGGCCGGCCTCGAGGCAGCCCACTAGACCCCGCTCTACTGCAGTATAATAGAGCAACTGCTCATCTTGAAGCTGTTGCTCAAGAAGCCAAACCAACGGGCCCAGTGTTTGCTTTGTGTTGAGCATCTCTCTCTCAGTGCTGTGTTTCAGGTGATGATGGCACACACTGTCTCAAAGTTCTGTGCCTCCCACATTGTTTCAGGATTCTTCATCATGGTGTGATCTCAGCAGTTTTGAATTCTTTGAAGAAGCAGATTTTTCACCTAGCCAACATCACACAGGCAAAGCCCTACAGCTTCAGCAAAGAGAGGGCAATGGGACTAAACCTGCAGGAGAACCTAGCCCAAGGGTGAACAAACGTATGTTGAGTGAGAGTTCACTTGACCCACCCAAGGTCTTACCTCCTGCGAGGCACAGCACAATTCCACTGGTCATCCTTCGAAAAAAACGGGGCCGGGGCCAGGCCAGCCCCTTAGCCACTGGAGACTCTAGCTCCTTCATATTTGCTGACGTCAGCAGTTCAACTCCCAAGCGTTCCCCTGTCAAAAGCCTACCCTTCTCTCCCTCGCAGGTAGAACACAATTTCTGCACAGCTGTTACTCATTTTCAACAGACACCTGAGCCTTAATAATCTAGAAACTAATACTTCGGAACAAATGACTAATTACTGCTGCCTTCGCTGATTTCATTCCGTCGTTGAATCTAGCTGTTGCTAAGTTATACTGCCTCCCAAAGTTTAGGCTGTCTGCAGGCTAACTGTTGATTTTGGCATCATTCTCCCTCTTTTACTTTTTGGGTGGTTTTGACAGATAGTTGCATGAAACGTATTTTTATTTCCTTCAACACTAGAGTTTAACATTTCTGTCCCTTTCTTTTTCTCTCATCTGATCCCTCCCTTTAAAATTGTTAACATCATTTCTTCCTCGTTGTTCATTTATTCTTATGCGATTCACTGACCCAGGGGAGGAGGGAACCAAATTGTGTTTATATAACATTTGGGTTGCAACTAGAAAATTTAAAGCTAGAAAATTTAAAGTTTCCAATTCATCTTTAAGTGGAAGAGTTTGGGAAGAGGATGAGAAACAAATGCTTAAGGAAAAACATATTTTTAATTTCAGTTTCTCAACATTGGCTCTTTTGAGTTGTGCCATACTATTTTATTAGTGCAGTTTTTGCCAGCGAATATTTTTTTTCATACAGCTTTTTTCAGGCATGAAAATCACAGTTCTTATCAGAGATTTGTGTTCCTAAATTATTTAAATAATTAAAATTAATAGATAATTTGGCACTGTAAAACATTTTTCCAATTGTATCTGTTGAATTTGTTTTAAGAACAGATTTAGGGATGATATAGGTATATACATTTGGGAAACACCGAATCAAACAAACTTAAGAGTAGGTTTCTTAGCTGGGCATAGTGGCATGGGCCTGTAGTCCTAGCTACTGGGGAAGCTAAGGCAGGAGGATCGCTTAAGCCCAGGAGTTCAAGTTCAGCCTGGGAAACGTAGCGAGACCCCATTTCTTTAAATACTTTTTTTTTGAACTGCAGGCCTTCTCAGAGTTATTAACATGCCGTTGTGCCTTGTGAATTTCTGGGAGGAGATTACGATATGTTGTGTTTCCCAAATTTATTTTACCTTGGAATTGTTCAAGGAACACCTAGTTTTTTTCCCAGAACTTTAGTGTTCTGAGAGACCCAGTTTATTATTCAAGAATTTTCCACATAATGTAAACCTTCTGTAATACTAATTTTGGTTCATAGATTATTAAAGAGAAAAAACATAGTATGAAAGGAAACTATTAATTATTAACTATTATTTTCCCCAAAATCACTAAAGCCTTTTAAATGTTAATAAAGACCACATCTCATTCTCTTTAATGACAAGTGTCATTTATTGAGGGTATTTTCTCACAGTTTTGCAAGTTTTTCAGCATTGACCCTAAATTTTATTTCTTGGAAACCACACGCAAATCCTGGGTGCTCAATTGAAATAAAACAATACCCTAGTCAACATAACATGCTTGTTAGCATCTTTATTATTTAATATAGTGGGTCAGTAAAACATTCTTGTTATCTAGGTGTGATTTTTAAATTGGGGAGAATAAAGAATTACCATCTAATTTAAGTAATTTTTTTCTTTCTCTCCATATTTAGTTCTTAAACACTTCCAGTAACCATGAAAACTCAGACTTGGAAATGCCTTCTTTAACTTCCACCCCCCTCATTGGTCACAAATTGACTGTTACAACACCATTTCATAGAGACCAGACTGTGAAAACTCAAAAGGAAAATACTGTGTAAGTCTTTGGTTCAGGAATAAAATGATTTATCTTATTTACTTATATTTAATTAATGGAATATAGTTCCCAGATGTCTGATCCACTTGTATGTGCATAATTTTACTGACCATTTATATATAATCATGTCCATTCCCACATTGAATATATCTGTCCTGGGCATATTACAACTACCTACAGGTAGAAGATGGGAAGATAAACTAGATTACCTTTTGTAACTTGCTCCAAAATGTCCTATATATGCACAAGTAGTTTTCATAAAACTTTTCCATTCAGTTTGTTTGTTCCCTCCATAAGGCCTTCTTATGAAAGCCAGATTTTCAACCTCTTTCCTCTCTTATTATAAGCTTCAGAATAAGAACGAGTATGGTTTCTTACCTAGTTTGTATTTTTATTTAATTTTATTTATTTACTTTTAGTTTGTATTTTTTAATCTTATTTTTTCTTTTTGAATTTATGTGTAGATAGGACCTCTTCTGACATCCCCAGGAATATTATATGATTAGAAGCCAAGGGATGAGTAAGCAGTCATTTTTATTCAATAAAGCCTTAATCAATTCAGAGAAATGGTAGAGAAAGTGTGAATTATCAGAAACCTTGAAAAGAAATGCACTCTTATTTCGAAGTACAAAAAGTAAATTTTAAAAGGTTAACATGTTCTGTAGCATGGGCTCTGTTTTCATGAATAGGGAAAACTGATTTGTAAATGACATCAGGTCTTCTTGATGCTCATAGTCTTATACAGATCATAGGCACTACATGTGTCTTCAGAGCCATTAAGGAAAGATGTTAAATCATTTAATGCTTTTAGTCTTCGGGGTATAATATTTTGAAATCTTTGAAAATATGTGATATGCATATTCCCTTTTTCTTAACGAATAATATGATTAATCAGCATACCCCAATTCCATATCCGGAACAGAGTTTATTGTATTCAGTGGAAAAATATTAAATGTAACAGGTAAAGCCATGTAGGGACATTTATTCTTTTTTATTGAGCCACTGCTTGTTTTCTTTTTAAAGTTTTAGAACCCCAGCTATCAAAAGGTCAATCTTAGAAAGCTCTCCAAGAACTCCTACACCATTCAAACATGCACTTGCAGCTCAAGAAATTAAATACGGTCCCCTGAAGATGCTAGTAAGTTCTAGAAAAGTTCTTGGGTTTCATTGGTTTATTAGTCCCACCAGGAGTTCTCTCTGATGCAAAAATACCCACTCTTCCCTTTAGCCTCAGACACCCTCTCATCTAGTAGAAGATCTGCAGGATGTGATCAAACAGGAATCTGATGAATCTGGAATTGTTGCTGAGTTTCAAGAAAATGGACCACCCTTACTGAAGAAAATCAAACAAGAGGTAAACACGAAATCCTTTGGAAGCAACAAGCTGAGAATCCTGCCCCCTTTGTTCCTTGTGTGCAGCCTGATGTGTCTGCCTCAACACCACCACTTCTCATGCAAGATTTTCATACAAGGTGCAGTGAAAAGGTACTGCCAGACTGTAGGCATCATCAACCTTTCCTTTGGGAAGCCAAGCCATCTCTATCTACTTCATGTTTGAACAGAAAACATGCTAGAGAGTATCAAGAAGAGGGAGGGAAACAGGTTTTTAATGTACTTTTAAACATTACTGATTATAGAAAGTTGATATTTCATTTTTAGATTTGAAGAATTGGAATTTAAATTAAAATAATAGTATCTTTAATTAATTGTATCAAAAAAAGGGAGGCCAGGTGCGGTGGCTCACGCCTGTAATCCCAGCACTTTGGGAGGCCGAGGCGGGCAGATCACAAGGTCAGGAGATGGAGATCATCCTGGCTAACATGGTGAAACCCCTTCTCTACTAAAAATACAAAAAAATTAATCGAGTGTGGTGGCAGGCACCTGTAGTCCCAGCTACTCGGGAGTCTGAGGCAGAATTATGGCGTGAACCCGGGAGGCAGATCTTGCAGTGAGCCAAGATCGCACCACTGCACTCCAGCCTGGGCTACAGAGTGAGACTCTGTCTCAAAAAAAATAAAAATAAAAATAAAAAAAGGGAATCTAACCTGCAAGGATCAAAGTTTTAGCTTGTTAGCTGTTTTCCAGCAGGTTAGATACAGTGCTTCTTGAATTTATTTTCATGTAAAGATAAGTATTTGTTTTTTCATAGCTAAAAATCTGATTTGCTTATTTAGTAATGGAGAGTTTTACCAGAAGTGTGACTAAAAACCAGTCTTTTGTCACCAAAAGATCTTTCATGTCACCAAAATAAAATCCTTGACAGACACAACACTACTAGGTGTATCATTAAAATATATTCTTAATAGAATAAACACCTAAAATCAGAACATTGGTTGAAAACGTAGGAGCTTTACAGGGGCAGTAAATTTGGAGCTAGTCACATTTTAAATTTGCCATCAGTGGTTCTTTGTTGAATCCAGAAGATAGAGCAAATTGAGCTGATAGTGTAAGTTAGCAACATAGCTTTATAAAAGTATTTGAGGGACTGGCCAGAAATATACTCCTGACTGTACATGTTTCATAGGAAGTTCTAGAAACAACAAAGCACTTTCTATATGCTTTTAGGTGGAATCTCCAACTGATAAATCAGGAAACTTCTTCTGCTCACACCACTGGGAAGGGGACAGTCTGAATACCCAACTGTTCACACAGACCTCGCCTGTGGCAGACGCACCGGTAAGTACGTGTGCACCAGCCCCCCAGTTGTATGTGACGCTGGTGCCTCACAAAATCCTGTGTGTGGCATGTGGGGCTGCTGCAGTTTCAGCACTCCCTCTTTAAGGCATCTTATTTCTAAATATTCTCCTGCACATGATTTTTAAAAAATGATTATTAATGTAGAGTATAAAGTTGAGATTTTTTCATGTATTAGAAACATTGCAGACTTTTTCATTATTTGTTTTCTTATTATTTGAGTGCCTTGGCCATTTAAAAAAATCTGCTACATGGATATAAAAACTATGTTCATTTTTATATTTTCCTTTATTTGTCTTCTAAATAATACTGTCTTCTTGTTAAGTTGTCTCTTGTTTGGTTTGTGTAGCATCACATATGGTATCAACCACATTGTCTATAGTAGATGCCCAGTATTGTACCCAATTGCTTTGGGTTACTACCACCATTTTTAAAGTTTATAATTCGTGAATGGTTGTCCTTATGTCTTAAGGAAAATCAGAGCTAATAACAACTGCTAAGATTTATTTAGTAGGTACTAAGTGGTAAGTACTGTTCTAGGGGCTTTCGATGAATTAATTCAGTGAATTCTCACAATTATCCTGTAAGGTTGGTATTGTTTTTATTGATTTTTATTTTTTTTGAGACGGAGTTTCGCTCTTGTTGCCCAGACTGGAGTGCAATGGCACGATTTCGGCTCACCGCAACCTCTGCCTCCCGGGTTCAAGCGATTCTCCTGCCTCAGTCTCCTGAGAAGCTGGGATTACAGGCACCCGCCACCACACCCGGCTAATTTTGAATTTTTAGTAGAGACGGGGTTTCTCCATGTTGGTCAGGCTGGTCTTGAACTCCCGACCTCAGGTGATCCACCCACCTCGGCCTCCCAAAGTGCTGGGATTACAGGCGTGAGCCACCGCGCCTGGCCAGGTAGGTATTATTATCATTTCTATTATGTCAACTGGAAAACAGAGGCACAAAGAGGCTTAGTCATTTGCTCAAGATTATATACCTAATAAGGGATGGTGCTGGGCTGGAACTCAGAAAGTCTTGTTCTAAATTCCCTACTTTTCACCATTTTTTGCCAATAATTTATAGCTCTAAAATATTGATAGTTCTGTACCAATATATGAAATAAAGTGTTCTCTCCCCAGAACTTAGTAAATCTTCTATTTTGAAAGGCATGTATTTATTAATTCATTTAGCAGATGTTTTTTGAGTGCCTAACACATGCCTAGAACTCTGGGATCCCAAAGGAGCTTGTGTTGTGATGTTTGCGACAATGGGATTAAGGTTCAGACATAGTTGAGTTCTCCTTTTAGCTCATAGTGGGGAGAATTTCTGGCAGATAACTGCATTTTTTTATGCTAATGTGTATCATCTCATAGTAATCTACTCTCCACAGTGTTAGAAAAATGTTGGCTCTCATATTATCCAACCTCATTTAAATTTCAAATTATTCTCCTCCCGTTAGAATATTCTTTCAAGCTCCGTTTTAATGGCGCCAGCATCAGAAGATGAAGACAATGTTCTCAAAGCATTTACAGTACCTAAAAACAGGTCCCTGGCGAGCCCCTTGCAGGTAATTACTATTCCAACATTGGTATTTTAAAATTCATTCACTGAAAAACTGTCATCTTTGGTGGTGGTGCTGGTGGTGATGGTGATGGTAGTGCTGGTGGTCTGTTTTTTGTTTTCAACATTTTAGACATAGAGGAGTAATGCTTTTATACAATTCTTGATGTCTAGAAAAATCCAATAATTCCTTTTTGCTACTCATATGAGACATGCTAGAAATTTTTATGAGTGCAGATTCCCCAAAGCATGATGAAATGAAACATTTCTTACTGTGACTGAGACTAAGATGTATTACACGTGTGTCAATATCTTCTTCTGCCCTCAAATGTTTTATAAAAATATATCGATATAGTTTATGTTCCAAATTTTTTATTTTTTATGCTGTATCCCTAGGCAACCAAAGCTCAGAGACTGTTCCAATTTTAAATGAAGTCTGAAATTAGTCAGACAGAAAATAATTGCAATGTATTTGACTGTCAGAATAAGAAAGTCAACTGTCAATGTTGTAAGGTCAATCTGAAGTTGACCATCTGCTGTCAGGTTTTAATATCAAAAGAGATTTCCCTTGTAACCCTAAAGTGGGTGTGTGTTGATGAAATATAACAAATTCCAAATTAATCCTGAGCCAAATGTAAATAAGAATGCAAATTTTGCTTCCCTAAATTATTTAAAGCAGTTTCTAACATTTAATAGCCCAATACCCAGCCACCTGCAGAGCCCTTTCCTCCATCCCCCTGTGCCATGCAGAGGGAAACTTCTTAACCCTAGAGGAAGTGAAGAGCCTGGATTCAGAAGCTGAAAGTCATATTTCTTGCTGTAAGTTAAATGGCACGATCATAGGACAGCAACCTTTGAGAGTCTGCCCATTCCCTTAAAGGGTTTTCCCATTCTTGTGATAGTTTCTCATTCCAAGTTGTGAGAATCTGAAAACTTGCCCTATTTAAGTATTTGCGATGCTTAGTTTTTCAGGGTTTTTTGTTGATGTTGCTTTGTTTTTTGAAACAGGGTCTTACCCTGTGGCCCAGGCTGGAGTGTAGTGGGGTGATCTCAGCTCACTGCAACCTCCACCTCCCAGATTCAAGTGATTCTTGTGCCTCAGCCTCCCAGTTAGCTGGAATTACAGGTGTGAGCCACTGGCCACCCAGCTGTTTTTTTTGTATTTTTGGATAGAGACGAGGTTTTGCCATGTTAGCCAGGCAGGTCTCGAATTCCTGGTTTCAAGCGATCTGCCCACCTCGGCCTCCTACAGTGCTGGGATTACAGCTGTGAGCTACCGCACCCGGCCGGTGCTTAGTATTATTTTTAAATAAGGGTCGCAAGCACATTTTGTTTAATTAAATCAGATTGCTTCCTTCCTGGCCTCTATCTGACAGCAATTGTTTTGGTAAAATGGCTGTGGACTGGAGTGTGAGACAGGGAGTCAGTATTTATGGGGAATCTGGACAAGTTCCTGCATCAGTGAGGCTAGAGTCGGCCCCGTGTGGAGAAGACTCAGAATACCACAAAGAGGCTGACTCAGTGGCTCATGCCTGTAATCCCAGCACTTTGGGAGGCCAAGGCAGGTGGATAACTTGAGGTCAGGAGTTTGAGACCAGCCTGGCCAACACGGTGAAACCCCATCTCTACTAATCCCAGCTACTCGGGAGGCTGAGGCAGGAGGATTGCTGGAACCCAGGAGGCAGAGGCTGCAGTGAGCCGAGATCGTGACACTGCACTCCAGCCTGGGTGACAGAATGAGACTCCATCTCAAAAAAAAAGAATATCACAAAGAATTGGGAGATGAGGAAGAGAATGAACTCCACCCAGACATAAGAGGAACCCAGAAAGGGAGTTACAAAGATTTCAAGGCAAAGGGTAGCCATTTCAAAATTTTCCTGAAAGCTGTTCTTAGGTCCAGAAGGAAAGCTTTTGCTTTTTTTTTTTTTTATTCCCGCCTAAGTTACTTGGCCCTTGGTTTCTAGAGAACAGAATTCAACTACTGCTATTAGTGTTTTAATTAAGTTAGATTAAGTTTTGTGTGTATTTTCTAACCTAGCCTGGGGCCAACTTGTATTTGTAGTAGTATAGAAAAAGTCTGTTCTAAATTTCAAAAAGCCAACACATAAATATACTTGGGGACAATTACCATTACATAAGTTGAAACCCATAGTTCAGTATTGAACTTTATCAGTATATTTGTATTTTATTTAATGGAAATACTGGTTATCTTTGAAACTCAAAATTAAGTTGTAGCTGTTTTATTAATGTGTATTCTCCTATCAGTGAGTCATATTGGCACTTTATGGATTCTAACATCTGTACACTGAGATTAAGTTGTGTATGGTGAAGGTAATATTTGTCAATTCTATCAAACTGAATAATTGAGACTTGAAAGTTACTTTTAGAGTCAATACTCCTGTCTAAACTATATAGTTTACTGGTTTACACTGACCAGATATATTTTAATAATCTGCTATAAAGCCAGGCGCAGTGGCTCATGACTGTAATCACAACACTTTGGGAAGCCAAGACTGGAGGATAGCTTGAGACCAGGAGTTTGAGACCAGCCTGGGCAACATAGCGAGACTCAGTCTCTATTAAAAAAATAATTAGCTGGGCCGGGCGCGGTGGCTCACGCCTGTAATCCCAGCACTTTGGGAGGCCGAGACGGGTAGATCACGAGGTCAGGAGATCGAGACCATCCTGGCTAACACAGTGAAACCCTGTCTCTACTAAAAATACAAAAAAATTAGCCAGGCGTAGTGGTGGGCGCCTGTAGTCCCAGCTACTTGGGAGGCTGAGGCAGGAGAATGGCGTGAACTCGGGAGGTAGAGCTTGAACTCGGGAGCCGAGATAGTGCCACTGCACTCCAGCCTGGGTGACTGAGTGAGACTCCATCTCAAAAAATAATAATAATGATAATTAGCTGGGTGTAGTGGTGCACACCTGTAATCCTAGCTACTTGGGAGGCTAGAGCGGGAGGATCCCTTAAGCCCAGGAGTTTGAGGTTACAGTGAGCTATGATTATACCCCTGCACTCTAGCCTGGAAGACAAGAGCAAGACCTTGTCTCTAAAAATAATTTTTTTAAGGCCAGCCACGGTGGCTCACGCCTGTAATCCCAGCACTTTGGGAGGGTGAGGCAGGTGGATCACAAGGTCAGGAATTTGAGACCAGCCTGGCCAACACGATGAAACCCTGTCTTTACTAAAAATACAAAAAAATAGCCAGGCGTGGTGATGCGCACATGTAATCCCAGCTACTTGGGAGGCTGCGGCAGGAGAATTGCTTGAACCCAGGAGGTGAAAGTTGCAGTGAGCCCAGATCGCGCCATTGCACTCCAGCCCAGGCAATAGAGTGAGACTCCATATAAAAAAAAAAAAATTAATCTGCTATAATAGATACTAATTTATTTTAAGAAATACTTAGTGAATGTTGCTCTACATACTTGCCAGTTGGGAGGAAAAAAGAAATATTCACTAAATGAATGAATGCTATACACCAAGTATCTTCTTTATTTTATGTCCTGGAGTTCTAGCTTCTGATACCACAGAAATATGTGATTTCTAAAAGGTTCCAGACTATTGTGATTAAGTATTGGAAAATGCATCAAGTGACTCTAAATATTTATAAACATATATGGCCTATATTTCATATAATCCTGACTAATAATATTTCTATAGAAGTTTTTATGCAATTTGGTAATTTTGTTTGTTTAAAACACAGTGCTATTTCATATATTTCTATTGATAATCCAATTTGACCTAATTAGGCATATTTCTCACACATGGTATTATTGAACATATTAAAGTGATTATTTAGTTAAAGTTATTAAACGATATGTATTTTACTTGAGTACTTTATATAATCTATAATTTTTGTAATTTGTACTTAAAATAAATCAAATATTAAGTGGGATTTTAGCCAAATCATCTAGACATTTTTGTCATAATGCTTTTATTAAAACAGCAAAATAGGAGTTTCAAAATATTTTAAAATTTGAATACTTCTAAAATGTAAAATGTTTGCAACTGGTGTAATGCAGTTGATCGTCTATCCCTCTAAATTGTCTAAATAACTTAGGGGCAAGAACAGTTTATTGAAGAACACAGGAACTGTGCAGTTCTGTGTTTTATCATTTTAGTTTTAATCACCCCAGCTTGATTATGGTAATAACATTTTAGGCAAGCAATTATTACTATTTTTGAGGCCCATATACTGGGCCATTATGGTTTTGCTTCTAACATACATATAAATGCACATGCAATATGTATAAATTACGTTTGCTGTTTTAAAATTAGAAATGCCAAGAAGCTATGTGTTTGACATTTTATTATAAATTTTATACACACATAGAAGTATGGAAAATATACTATGTTCTAGAGTCAACAACTGTTATCATTTTGCCATATTTACCTCATCTCTTTTTTTTTTGAGATGGAATCTCATTCTGTCGCCCAGGCTGGGGCGCAGTGACGTGATCTCAGCTCACTGTAACCTCTGCTTCCCAGGTTCAAGCGATTCTTCTGCCTCAGTCCTCTGAGTAGCTGGGACTACAGACATCTGCCACCATGCCTGGCTAATTTTTGTATTTTTAGTAGAGATAGAGTTTCACCATGTTGGCTAGTCTGGTCTCGAACTGCTAACCTCAAGTGGTCCACCTGCCTCGGCCTCCCAAAGTGCTGGGATTATAGATGTGAGCCACCGCGCCTGGCCTACCTCATCTCTTTTTTATGAAGTTTTTATTTTTATTTTTTAATTTTTTTTTTTAATTTTTTTTTTTTTTGAGACAGTCTCGTTCTGTCACCCAGGCTGGAGTGCAGTGGCAGGATCTCAGCTCACTGCAACCTCCACCTCTTGGGTTCAAGTGGTTCTTCTGCCTCAGCCTCTCAAGTAGCTGGCGCGTGTCACCATGCCTGGCTAATTTTTGGAATTTTTGGTATTTTTAGTAGGGACGGGGTTTCACCATGTTAGCCAGGATGGTCTCAATCTCCTGACCTCATGATCGGCCCGCCTCGGCCTCCCAAAGTGCTGGGATTACAGATGTGAGCCACTGCACCCGGCCAGTTTTTTATTTTTTATTTTTTTGAGACAAGGCTTTGCTCTGTCACCCAGGCTAGAGTGCCGTGGCAAGATCATGGCTCACTGCAGCCTACCTTCTGGACTCAAGCAATCCTCCTACCTCAGCCTCCTGAGTAGCTGGGACTATAGGCACATGCCACCATGCCCAACTAGTTTTTTTTTTGTTTTTTTTTTTTTTTTTTTTAGAGATGGGGTCTCCCTGTGTTCCCCAGCCTGGCCTCAAACTCCTGGGCTCAAGCAGTCCTTCTGCCTTGACCTCCCAAAGTGCTGGGATTACAGGCGGGAGCCACCCTGCCCAGCCTGAAGTATTTTAAAGTAAATTCCAACTAATATAACATTTTATTCTCATGTACTTCCAGATGTGTCTCTAAAAATAGACATTTTAATATATAACCTAATACCGTCATTACATATTTAACAATAATTCTTTAATCTTCTCATTCTCAGGTATATTTAAATTTTCCCATTAATCCAAAAAAGAATCAAAATTGAAACAATTTCACACATTGCATTTGGTTAAGCCTCTTAAATCTCTTTTACTCTCTAGTCCAGTGCTGTCTAATAGAACTTCTACAGTGATGTGAAGGAAATATCTAATATGCTGCTATCCACTATGATAGCCAGTGGCTTTTGAGCACTTGAAATATGGCAAGTGCTGCTGAGGAACAGAATTTTCAATTTGAATGAATTTAAGTTGCTTTAATTTAATAGCCACATTTCCTTACTCTCTTACTGGAATCAGCCATTTCCGCATGGTGCTCTGAATCCTCTTAGTCAGAAATGGTACATAGACACCAAAATCAGGGTGCTAAGTCTGTCCATTGTTATGTGGGTTGTCATTGAGATACAAATAATTTTTTTTTTTTTTTTTTTGAGGCAGTCTCACTCTGTCACCCAGGCTGCAGTGCAGTGGTACAATTTTGGCTTACTGCAACCTCCACCTTCTGGGTCCAAGCTATTCTCCTGCCTCAGTCTCCCAAGTAGTTGGGATTACAGGCGGCCACCACCACACTCAGCTAATTTTTGTATTTTTAGTAGAGACATGGTTTCACCATGTTGGCCAGGCCAGGCTCAAACTCCCAACCTCAGGTGATCTGCCTGTCTCATCCTCCCAAAGTGCTGGAATTACAGGCATGAGCCGCCACACCCAGCCAAGACTCAGTGAATTTTAATAATCCAGAGCTCTCCAGGTATCCACCTAATCTATAATCTACAGTGCTTAAATAGAGGCTTTTATAAGCCGTTATGTACAATCATGTTATGTTTGTTTTTTCAATTACTTAGTCTTTTTCCAAAAGGAATTTGCAACAGCTGCATAATCTTATAATTGTTATGTTTCTTTTATATTTTCACAGTTGTTTTAATTTTAAATTGTAAAAGCAAACAGGATATTCTTACAATAAAAATGTTCTGAGATGTTTTTCATATTTGTGTCTTTCATGTGGCTCAGAATATATGAGATTTTCGTGTCATATCATTGTCAGTATTCAGCCTTTTCTCCACATTGTGTGGGGTAGAGGATAGAGTCTAGCAGCTTATAAAATGGTCACAAATGGGGAAGTAGTGAAAACATGCAGCCTAGAAAGCATGCATTTGTGGTAGGAAAGGCACTGTGGAATGCTGCTGGATTCTGCCGTTCAGTAGTTACCCGAGAGAGACTGAGGCAGACGCACAGCTCCCTCCTCAGCAAGGAGAAAAGAGTTGCCTGCTATCCTCAGCGTGCTTTCCATTTCCTTTGTTTTGAAATAAGCACATTATGCTAATCAACTTTTCTTAAGGTAGACATTTTTATTGGTAGATCAAAAACTGTACTTTAAGTTATAAGCCTTCTGAACTTCTGTATTTTTCTCTTAAATTATAATTTCCTTTTATTCCTATTTAAAACCCAAGTGTAAAAGATGTGTTCATAGGCTTTCTACTCACTCACTTTCCTCTTTTTCATAACCACAGAATGACAGCCTTAAATTTTAATTTCCTGACTTGGCTTGCCCATGGCCTGACTTTTTTAAAACGAGTTTAAGTTAAAGAAATTTCTCCGGCCATTATTATTTAAACACATTTACACAGTATCAAAGAATTTAAAAATATTGCTAGCAGTTGATACTCCCCTCAGCCTTCGGTTCAGCGTGTTTTAGATTGCTCCTATTATGTTATTTGTTTATGAACTTTTATATTTTTCAAAAAAATAAGGCAAGCCCTTTTTGCCTGATAGGCACTGCTGAGCAGTATAATAAACAAGGGTGGGGGCAACAGAACCTGGGTTCCAGGCTAGACTCCACCATTTTCAAATGTCATGACTTTAATTCATCAAGTGAACACAGTTAAGCAAACTATAAGTTTGGGACCATGGAATATCCTTCGCTCATCACACAGGTTACTGTGAAGATCAAATGGATATAATATTGCTTTCAAGATGGCGGCACACTTGCCACTATACACTGGTGGTATTATTAGACATAGTCCCTGTCCTTGAAATGCAGGCAAGGAGCCCTCACCAAAGGCCAGGGTGGTTTTTTGTTTTTCGGGTTTTTGTTTGTTTTTTTCATTGTGGTATATTATTTCCTCTGGCATGCTATTCCCTGTCCCACTCTTAGAGAACTGTGTCAGTGGGTCACCAAAAGAGAAAGCTGATTCAACTGATTCCTTGAAATAAAGGTAGTCAGACCTCGTGGTATGATGGAGATGAAGCAACTGATTTACTGGTGTCCTCTATTTTTCTGCTGCTCGTGTTATTTAAACAGACATGGAGACCGTCTGCACATGACAGAGATCTTTCTGAGCCCTTTTCATCTAGTGTGCTGTGCTGACCCGCTCCCCTGGATGCCTGCACACTCATTTGGTTCTCCCTTTTGGTCACTTTTTTCCACTTACCCTGGCAGAAATTCACGTGGCTGTCAGTAGTAATTCAGTGACCTCCTTCTAAAACTGTTATAAATTAAGCAGCTTTTCTGTGTATAGCTTTTGGGTTGAACTGAGAAAGGCTAAGTGAAGGGAGAAGCTATGTTGAGCTCAGAGTCAGAATGCCCTGCCCCAGACATTTTGAGATGTGGATTTTTCATTTGTTTTGTTTGGTGACACTTAGAGAGAATAAACATTCTGAGATAAAATCTTCCTTGGGCAGGCCAGCAAAGATAGAATTGCTTTAGAGCAATTTGGCACTGGTCTTAATCTTAATAGTTTGGAACTCATATGTGACTAAGGAAAAGGATATTGCAAAAAGTTGTGCCACCCTAGGCTATGTGATATAAACTTAGAAAGTCTATCAACATGAAAGGTGAAGAGACCTCTAGAGACATCTGGGACAAACTCCAAATTTGGGAAAGGTCCATCCACATTTGCAATTGTTAATTTAGGCTTGGGAAGTGGAGGCATTGGTGGATGAGGCAACTTCCAATCACCGTCTCAACTTTTATTTCCCTAACTTTTAAGATTATTTTCTATAGAAAATCAGTAGTGCTGAAGTTGGAGTCATTTAATTGATTTGTGCCAACCTAGGGAAGCATTTACTCTCGAGAAAAGTTTGGTAACCATTAACCTTACCTTAGCAACATTTCAGTTTAAGCTTATCCCTGACTTTCAAGAGACAATTAAAGATTTCTACAGTCTCTCTTATAACTGATCCGTTTTTTCAAAAGATGTCCCTTTGGGAAGGAATTCTCGTTTTTAGAATTTTAGTCCAGAGGAAGTATTTTTTTTTCAAATAGGTGAAATAGAATAAGCAGAAAATTCTTATTTTTTACTGTTTTAGATACCATTGATGCCTGCTTGTTTTAAAACAAAACACAATAAAAACATAATACCATCTGATGAGTTGCTTTGGTTTTACTTTTTTTTTTTTTTTTTTTTTTTTTTTAGTTTATACAAGTTTCTTATTAGGTCAGCAAATTGTAAAACACATAATTTGCCAAGGCTTTTGAAGCCAGCAGATACTGGGTGAAGTTGCTGTATGAATATAATAATAAGAACCGTTTTTGTTCAGCTTGATGAAAAAACTATTCATATTCTAAATGAAAATGTGAAGATCATCTAATTCTGACAGAAAACCACCTGTGGACATGGTCTTGTTTCTTTTTATTTTTTCTGTTTTCTACAAAGGATGGCAATATTTATTTAAAGTGCTTTAACAGGATATCCCAGTTAAAGCTTTGACAGACTGTTTATAGTTCACTTCTGCCCAGGGGCAATTAAAGGCACATTACAGGATAAGCGAGATGACTCCCCGGCCACAGGAGGAGGATGTGTGGGTAGGATTATTAATGTTGAAATGAATTATGATAGAGTGACATGTCTGCAAGAGCACCATGGGTTAGTAACTTAAGAATTCATATGCAGAAACCCATAATTCTCAGCAGTTCTTTAGGGTAAATGAAACTAAAGTTTAGGGAGAGAGAACAAGGAGAATTTGCAGAGATATGTATGACAGTATTTAAAAATGTTCTTCCAGCACAAAGACATTAATCTTCCTTTGTCAAAATAATTCTTTCTGCATGAAAAGCTGGCATGGGGCCCCCAGGCTTCAGGTAAGATGGGAGAAAGGGAGCATTTCTTTTTTTTTGTACCAAAGTACTCAATCTTCTGATCTTCCTTGACTTTCACGACATAGGCATATGTCTACTCTGACCAGTTTGTTTCATTTATTGTGGTAAGATGTGCTTGTCTTGTGCTTTCCTGGTGCAAAAAGGGAGCTGCCTCGCTCATGCTTGGTGACCTTTTTGTTCCTACACACAGCGGTTCTCGTACATGGTGGCTACCACATCCTGGTGTTTGTCTATACTGGGAGAATCAGGCGTTCCAAGTCATCTTGGCTGCCCTAGCTCTGAGCT
This sequence comes from Symphalangus syndactylus, assembly GCF_028878055.3. Taxonomy (NCBI): domain Eukaryota; kingdom Metazoa; phylum Chordata; class Mammalia; order Primates; family Hylobatidae; genus Symphalangus; species Symphalangus syndactylus. The sequence goes on from NC_072424.2 coordinate 113,026,463, forward strand.
TCGGGGGATATATTACTCAGAAATGCTATGCTTTCTGGAATTTGGATATTTCATTTTTATTTGTTTCTTGGTAAGTTCTTTTTTGACTTAGGAGAAGCTAACTATTTGGAAAGGTCTCTCAGAACTCAATTACAAATATATGGTACCTTCTTTATACTGATCTCATTTTTAAATACCTAGTCCTGGAGGAAGAGCTAAATATGAATACAGTGATGAGCCATGTAGGGGATCTCACAGGAACACAGTCAGATTTCAAGTTGAAAATAGATTCAGTTGATAATACTTAGTACTAGATTCTCCTGAATCAACTTTGGGAATTCTGAGTCAACCTAAGGACTATATTACAAAGGATCAGACCTTGACTTTTAGGGCAGGTATAGTGGCTAACGCCTGTAATCCCAGCACTTTGGGAGGCCGAGGCAAGTGGATCACTTCAGTCCAGGAGGTTGAGACCAGCCTGTGCAACACAGCGCGACCCCCACTCTACAAAAAATTTTTTTAAAAAAACATAGCTGGGCATGGTGACACACTCCTGTAGTCCCAGCTACTCAGGAGGCTGAGGTGGGAGGCTCGCTTGAGCCCAGGAGTTTGAGGGAGCTGTGATCACGCCCCTGCACTCCAGCCTGGGCAACAGAATGAGGCCCTATGTCTAAAAAAAGAAAAATAGAAAAGAAAATTCTATATTGATTGAAGCCCAGCTGAATAGAAAAAAAAAAAAAATTCTAATAGGCCATTTTAAAGACTTTGGAAAAATTCTTAGCTAGAGTAAAACAGAAACAATCCTTTCTTTCCTGGTTCTCACATCTCCATTCTCACCTTCATTCCCCTTCCCCTCCATTCGTTTCAAATATTTTTCTTTTCTATGTGTGTCCTTATGTAAATTTAAATTTGCATACAAGATATTATGATATTAAGATATTTCATTCTGCTTCCTGTTTTGTCACTTGTTCTTTAAGATCCAAGTCCGTGGCTCCATGTGCATCTAATCATTGCTATAAGCCCTGCATCGTACTTCATATTCACCATATTGAACTATTCACCCTCAAGTGGTCACTATTAAATGTCACACTGTTGTAGCGACTACAAATGCAAGCTCAGTAACTGAAAAGATAACATTAAATTTTGTTATTTAATTGGTTTCCTGTGTCAATTTCGTGTTTCGGGAATTTGTATGGACAGATAGACACCAGAGAGATATGTGTATTTCACCTGCATGCTTGAGGCTAGAGAAACATGATTTATTCAGAACTATTTCAAATACTGTAACTAATCTGGTAATTTTGTTTAGGAAAACATTAAATTTGGAATAGAAGGCAATTCAGAATACCTGTCTATTATCTTTGTCTTGTCATTTTGAGATACTCAGTTCCTGGAAAATACTATGATAATCCATCTTGCTATGTAGTATTTCAAGTTATACGTTGAGCCTCTGAGCTTTCAGAGTGAACATTTCTATTCATAGACAGTGCTGTTGACATCAGTGGGGAGATGGCACAAGCTTTGTGCCCTAGGAAAGTTTAAAAGCTAGAACATTACACTGCAAACCCTACGTCAGGAAACTTTGTTCCAGCAACTAGGCAAGGAAACCCTACCACTGTACCCATACCTTGTTTTAGTAGAATTATGTTTCTTTGCTAAGAAATCTGGTGACTCTCACACCCCATCTCAACACTTTCCTGGATTCCAAGGCCCTGGTGCCCTGAGCACACAATTTCCCAGATTCCTTTTATTGTTCCTGATAAGAACTCGAATAGAGGCAGTGTCTGGTACTCACTAGGGGTGTGGTCCCATGGGTGACATTCTTGCTCCATCATTTCTTACCCGGGTAACCTTGAATATGGCGCCTAAATCCTCTTTTCCTTTCAAATTGCCTGGTCTGTAAAATGGATGCAGTGAATGGTACCTATGCCACAGGTGTTTTGTGTGAGAATTAAATGAGAGGAGTTATATCAATAACACTTAGAGGCATGCGGGGCATATAGTGAGGGCTTGTTTTATGTTGTTGTTTAACCCTTTCTTTCTCTGCCCTTGCCCCCTCCACATCCCCTCCCACTGGCAATATACAAATTGCAGCTTCCTGCCTCTTTCCTGCTATCTCGCTCCCTGGATGACATCCCTGCGTTTCCATCTCTCTCTTCCCTAATCTTAGCTGTTTTCACCCTTTCCCTACAGCATTGCCTTGACAGTTCCTCATGTCCCATCCCCTCTTCCCATGGGCAACACCACAAACCTGCACACACGGCCTGTTATTATTCCTCCTGTTTCACCTGTGTCCATTCTGTCTCATAAAGGACACTGTAGGCTCTGAAGAGCTAAGGCCTTTCTTATTCTTTTATCCCATGGAAAATAATCCCTCCAGAAAGCAATACCAGGAATAGTGCTTTTTCTAACCCACTGGTTTCCTTTTGAGCTTACAGCCACCAAATCTTATATCTGTTTGTGTTTCTGTTCCCCTCTCTGCATTGACTGCTAGAGAGATCAAGCGGGAGGTTACATCTAGCTGGGGCACTGTGCTTTATGGCAGGTGTTTTGTGTGCAAATCTCATACCATCTTCATGTTACAGTTGTTCCTTAGTCTCCATGGGGGATTTGTTTCAGAACCCACAAGGACACCAAAGTCCAGGAATGCTCAAGTCCCTGATATAAAATAGCATTGTGTTTGCATATAACCTACACACATCTTCCCATATAATTTTTTTTATTATTTGTATACATTCATGGGGTACAAGTGTAATTTTGTTACATGGATATATTGCGTAGTGGTCAAAGTCAAGGCTGTGAGTGTATTTATCACTGGAATAATGTACATAGTACCCGTTCATTCCTGTATACTTTAAATCATCTCTAGATTACTTATAATAGCTAATACAATGTAAATGCTATGGAAATAGTTGTTATATTGTTAGGGGATAACAACAAGGAAAAAACCTATACATGTTCAATACACAGCAATTTTTTTTTCTAAATATTTTTGATCTGCCATTGATTGAATCTATGGATGTGGAACCCACAGATATGGAACCCACAGATGCAGAGGGCCAACTGTGTTTATTTTTTCCAAATTTGTTTCCCTATGACACTGCCGTGTACACATTTTTAAACTCTGTTGTCTTGTATTTCTTTTCTAATCATCTTGCGTCCTTTTGGAAACCAAGTGGGGCATAAATAGTACATGTTTGCATTTGAGGCAACACAGAGGCATCACAGGAGCTGGAGACAGCAAAGTTCAAAGCCAGTCCACCACTTACTTACAGAGTGGCCTTGGGCAAGTTACTTCCATTTTCTGTCTCCATTCTCTAGCCTGTCTAGAGAGAGAATGAACCTGCCTCCCGGGGTGATTGTGCTGTTTTAATGAAATAATGCATGTGAAATGTGAAGTGCCATTGTCCCTGGCATGGAGATGCTGTCCTTAGATATTAGGTCCATCTTGTATCTTCTAGTATATCTTTAAAAATTAAACTATACTGGCTTCATGCCTGTAGTCCCAGCACTTTGGGAGGCCAAGACGGGCAGATCACTTGAGTCTAGGAATTCAAGACCAACCTGGGCAACATGGTGAAACCCTGTCTCTACAGAAAATACAAAAATTAGCGGGGCTTGGTGGCACGTGCCTGTAGTCCCAGCTGCTTGGGAAGCTGAGGTAGGAGGATCACTTGAGCCCAGGAGGCTGAGGCTACAGTGAGCTGTGATTGCACCAATACTGATCAACCTGGTATGACAGAGCATGACTCTGTCTCAAAAAAAAAAAAAAAAAAGAAAAAAATTAAACTATACTGATAAATATTTCTAAAGTAATTGATGAAAACATATATACGACACTTAGCAGGTGTTGATCAATTCCAGCGCGTGCATGAGCTGCTTCGCACTGCGGCTACGGCACTCAGCAGTTTGCTTAGTGAGTAGATGGCCATAGCTCACCTTAGGTATCTGGAGAATAATGCTCATTCCTGTCTCCAGCTTGGTAAAATTGCCTAATAGATGGAAGGCATTAAATATGAAGATGTGATTATATCTTATGAAGCTGCTTGGAATGGGTTTTCCCTCTTAACAAATAATTTCTGATCATCCATATCCCTTAAGAACACCGGATTTCTGGGGGCCAGGGAGGTAAGATTCTATCTGACAAAGCCTTTCTGGTGTCAACCACTTGCCATCTGTTGGTCAGTGCTGGCCCTGCTGGGTCTATAGAATGAGCTTCTTTGTCTGACGTTCCTGTTGCCCTCCCTTTCCCCATCAGCCTTGTAGCAGTACCTGGGAACCTGCATCCTGTGGAAAGATGGAGGAGCAGATGACAGCTTCCAGTCAAGCTCGTAAATACGTGAATGCATTCTCAGCCCGGACGCTGGTCATGTGAGACATTTCCAGAAAAGCATTATGGTTTTCAGAACACTTCAAGTTGACTTGGGATATATCATTCCTCAACATGAAACTTTTCATGAATGGGAGAAGAACCTATTTTTGTTGTGGTACAACAGTTGAGAGCAGCACCAAGTGCATTTAGTTGAATGAAATCTTATTGGATTTCACCCAACTAAAAGGATTTTTAAAAATAAATAACAGTCTTACCTAAATTATTAGGTAATGAATTGTAGCCAGTTGTTAATATCTTAATGCAGATTTTTTAAAAAAACATAAAATGATTTATCTGTATTTTAAAGGATCCAACAGATCAGTATTTTTTCCTGTGATGGGTTTTTGAAATTTTACACATAAAAGGTACTCCAGTATTTCACCTTTCTCGATCACTAAACATATGCATATATTTTTAAAAATCAGTAAAAGCATTACTATAAGTGTAGACTTAATACCATGAAACATTTAATCCAGATTATAAATGCTCATTTATGGTTAATGACATTGAAGGTACATTTATTGTACCAAACCATTTTATGAGTTTTCTGTTAGCTTGCTTTAAAAATTATTACTGTAAGAAATAGTTTTATAAAAAATTATATTTTTATTCAGTAATTTAATTTTGTAAATGCCAAATGAAAAACGTTTTTTGCTGCTATGGTCTTAGCCTGTAGACATGCTGCTAGTATCAGAGGGGCAGTAGAGCTTGGACAGAAAGAAAAGAAACTTGGTGTTAGGTAATTGACTATGCACTAGTATTTCAGACTTTTTAATTTTATATATATATACATTTTTTTCCTTTTGTAATACATTTGAAAACTTGTTTGGGAGACTCTGCATTTTTTATTGTGGTTTTTTTGTTATTGTTGGTTTATAAAAGCATGCGTTGCACTTCTTTTTTGGGAGATCTGTGTTGTTGATGTTCTATGTTTTGTTTTGAGTGTAGCCTGACTGTTTTATAATTTGGGAGTTCTGCATTTGATCCGCATCCTCTGTGGTTTCTAAGTGTATGGTCTCAGAACTGTTGCATGGATCCTGTGTTTGCAGCTGGGGAGACAGAAACTGTGATTGATAGCCAGTCACTGCCTTAAGAACATTTGATGCAAGATGGCCAGCACTGAACTTTTGAGATATGACGGTGTACTTACTGCCTTGTAGCAAAATAAAGATGTGCCCTTATTTTACCTACTTTTGTTTTCTCTCTTATTTGTCACTATGGACAATAGTTACACTTTAAAGAAAATGGAGCAGACTCAAAGTGTTTTCCTCTAATAATTGCACACCATATGCACTTCGTGTGAAGAAGCCAGGAATCATTACAATGGAGAAGAAAGAACAAGCAAACCGAGTTAAATAGTTCATAAACAATCACATGGACAATGGGGAGGAATCTTTCAGAATGCATCAGTCAGGGCCTAGCGGCATTTGAGTGCGGATGCTCTAAGGGGAATTCGTTCACAAATGTACTGATACCACAGACGTGGGCAGGGGCTAGGAGAGCAACAGGGTGCAGGCCTGAAGGCACCTGGAAGGCCGCCTGGAGGGGGACAGTCAGGAAAGCAGGAGCCCTTGAGAGGAGCACTAGCCTTTGACGAGACCACTGCCATCAAAGGAGACCCCACAGGGAGGGAGCCAAGGGTAAACCCTAACTTTGTTTCCCCATTTCTCCTATCTCTGCCAGGGGGTCCTCACTGGTAGAACCAACCAGAAGCTGGAGGACAAGGGAGGTCCCGTATGGGAGCCGGCCTGTGAGCCTTCAAGGGTATGCAGAGTCGTTTGTTCAGAATAGCCCCATTTCACAGATGAATCTCTACTGGCTCCATCTTCAGCCTAGTGTTCTCTTCACTATGCTGTAATACCCCTTTTAACATAAATTCCTTTAAATTTCCTTTACTCACTCTGTTCCAGCTCTGAATTCTCATAAGCATGATACACTTGGTGTTCGTATAGCCAAGGATTTGTTATGCCTAATTACTAGTTTTTAAGTCGATTTGGTGGACTTTTACTGTCCTGCTGATAGATGACATGACACGTCTTCCCAGTGTTAGGAAGCTCTTTATATTCGTGCCCTCTCTGAGTATTTTTCCAAGCACTGACTCTGCCACTTACTAGCAGTTTGAACTTAGACAAGTCACTCACATCTCTGAGCCTTGTTTCCTTATCTGGGCAATGAGTTCTTTCCCACCGTGAAACTTTTAAGTAATGCACTATACAAATGTTTGTTATTATGTACACTTTCCACAGTCCAGTGATGCTTGCTGTGTGGTGTGTTGAATGCCCATCTTGCTGATAATGTGCACTGCCAATTACACAGTTAGACTGAGAGGTCACTTAATTATTAATGACAAGAGTGAACTCAACATCTTACAGAACTGAAATAGATATTTATATTTCCAACACACTTGTAACCCAATAACTAGAGACTAAAAACCTAACTTCATGAAAAGGCGTGTAAATTTAGCTGTTAGGGTCAAATACTCACACTCACAGAACACCCGGTTCACAAGCATCCCCCAAACGTTGATTGTTCTGATCAATTTTGAAAATCATCCTGCTCTCTACAGCAGGAATTCAGGTAGTATAAGTGAAAACAGTATTATATACTACTTAAATGAAAGGCTGCACTTGTGAGTTACTATGTGTGAAGTTGCTTCTGCATATGTCCATCCAGAGAATAGGAGAGACACTGAGAAGACTGATGTGTCCCCGGCCTCTAGATGGGACTGAAAATTCAAGATAAGAGAGATGCCCAGGGATAAACTTCCTTCTTTCTTTAGAAATTATACAATATTATAACTGAAAGGGAAGTTAGATATCATCAGGGCTTCCAATAAGGGGCTCACTGCTTTGCTTTATTGAAAGAAAATCAGTTTTAAAGCCAGACCAATCTTTTTTTTTTCTTTTTAAATATAGATGGCATCTTGCCATCTTGCCCAGGCTGGTCTCAAATTCCTGGGTTCAACCAATCCTCCCACGTCAGCCTCCCAAAGTGCTGGGATTACAGGTGTGAGCCACTGCACCCGGCCACCAATTTTGATTTGAATTCAGACCCTACCCTTTACCAGCTATGTGACTTTGTAGCTTCATTTTACTTATATTTTAATTATACTGGAGATAAAAATGCATCTCCAGTCAAGGTTGTTGGCTATTGTGAAGATTCTGCAAGTAAATACATTCTCGCATCTCTGTAAAATGTTGCAGTGCCTGTTGATTAGGTAAGTCACCATGATGACTTATAATCAATTAGAGAAAAATGTCTGTTACCCAGCGATGGGAAAGTGAATACCTCAGAGACCCATGTCCCCAATTGTGTGTTAAAACTATTCTATGTTAAAAACTTACTTTAAAACTCAATTATATCTTCTCAAAATATTCCTAATCATTCTAACATATTTTAGTTAATATGTTTCTCCTTCTTGTACAAATATGTATGTGGGAAGTAGGGGGCATATTTTTCCTTAAGCTTGCTGCTTTCTAATCCAAAAAAAATGTGATGTGCAGGTCTATTACACTCCACTTAAAATACTTACAACATTGGGGCTTATTTTTCTCCTTTGAACCATTACTATTATAAAAATCAATTCTTCCTTAGTCACCATTTTTAGAGGGTAGAGTTGAGGAAAGGAAGTCAGCTACAATACAAATCTCTTTGTAAAAGTAAAGTTTAGCGACTTGGGAGGCTGAAGTAGGAGGATCCCTTGAGCCCAGGAGTTTGAGACCAGCCTGGACAACACAGAGAGACCCCATCTCTGAAAATAAATAAATTTCAAAAGTAAAGTTTACTTATATACAATTATACATAGTAACTTTGCTCCCTATAGCAAAAGGAATCTAAACTATAAATCTTATGGAGCTTGTTAGTGTTCTGGTAACAAAGTTAATAATTTTTTAAAATTAATATTCAGTGAAAATAATCTTGGCCAGATGCGGTGGCTCATGCCTGTAATCCCAGCACTTTGGGAGGCCAAGGCAGGTGGATCACCTGGGGTCGGGAGTTCGAGACCAGCCTGGGTGGCCAACATGGCAAAACCCTGTCTCCACTAAAAGTACAAAAATTAGTGGGGCGTGATGGTGCGTGCCTGTAATCCCAGCTACTCGGGAGGCTGAGGCACGAGAATCGCTTGAACCTGTGAGGTGGAGGTTGCAGTGAGCCAAGATTGCACCACTGCACTCCAGCATGGGCGACAGAGGAACACTCCATCTCAAAAAAAAAAAAAAAAGACAAGAAAATAATCTTGATGCTAATATGGAAATTAAAGAGGTTGTTTGATATTTGTCTTTAGACTATATTTCTTTAATTCAACTAGTACATGTCGAGGCTCTATTTTGTGCCAGGTGTTGTATCAGAAGTTGGGGTTAGAGCTCAGAACAACACAGATCAAAGTCCCTGCCCTCTGTGAGCTTATGTTCAGATGGGAGATACAGAGGAGTAAAGGTTACTACAATATAATCAGAATAGGGATAACAGAGACCACAGGAGAGCACCAGATCTACACGTGGAGGAACAAGACAGGTTTCCTACAGAAATGACACGTAGGCAGGACTGACAGATAAAGTCAGGCAAAAGTTGGAAAGGACAGTAGAGTAAGATGTGACATCTTAAACTTGCTGAATAAAAACACCCAAATATAACAACTTATCTTTAAATTCATGATGATATATTGTATTTGGACGCTCAGGCAGTTCTACTCCCTGAGTATATCTAGTTAGTATATTCTTTTCCCATGCTCCAAACAACAGTTTCACACCCCTTTCTCTCAAACTCTCCATCCCATTTCTACCCAGTCCCAGCAGATAACTTTGGCTCATACATGAATGAGAAAAGAGAAGCCGTCAACAGCCACACCTGCATGCCTACTCTGTCTCTTGTTAGCATGGGTGAGCATGCCCAGCTGCAATCATGGACCAGCCCATCCATCTGGCCTCTGCAAGCCATTCCTCTGTATCCTCAGGGGCTTCATCTTGTGAATACTCTCTCTCTCCCCGACATCGTCATTGTCTTCCTCTCTCCCAATTATTCCATCACATTAACATGGCCTACAACTCCCAGCAGGAAAGACAATATTCCCTAATCAGTATAGTTTAATTTTTTTCTTTTTCTTTTTCTTTTTTTTTTTGGGCGGGGGGGACAGAGTCATGCTTTGTCATACCAGGCTAATCAGTATTGGCACAATCAGGGCTCACTGCAGCCTCAGCCTCCTGGGCTCATGTGATCCTCCTACCTCAGCTTACCAAGTAGCTGGGACCACAGGCACATGCCCCCAAGCCCCATTAATTTTTGTACTTTCTGTAGAGACAAGGTTTCACCATGTTGCCCAGGCTGGTCTCAAACTCTTGGACTCAAGTGGGCAATATCCCCTTATATACCCCATCATACCACCCCATTTATCTGCTCCTCAGCAAAACTGCTTAAGGGAATTCTATATGGCAGGTCCCCACTTCCCCAGGTTGCCTCCCCTCTGCCCACTCCACATGAACTTTCATTGCCCCCACTCCGCCATGCCTGCCTCTTCAGTGTCACCAGTAACCTCCACTTTGCCAAATCCTGTAGTCATTTCTTGGGCCTCATTTTACTTTACTTATTGGCAGCAGTCAACAGAGTTGACACCCCCTCTTTCTCGAACCATTTTTCTCTCTTGGCTTCAGGCATGACTCTCTTGGTTTTCCTGCTTCTCACTGGTTCCCTCTGTTTGCTGCTCCTCCTCACTTTGGGCCTCAAGTGGCCCTTTCCTCCTTCTCTCTCCATCATTCTTCCTAAAGGATTTCATCAGTGCTGTGGCTTTAAATACCACCTCTTCACCCCTGAGCCCACTCTGAAATTCTAGACTCCTGCAGCCTATTCCATGTTAACATCTTCCCCATATAAGCATCTTAGATTAAGTATGAACAAAACAGAACTCATAATCACTTAAATGCTTTTTTCTCATTAGCAGTAATTGGCCCTTCTATCTTAATTTCTTCATTTCTCAAGCCAAAAATTTGTCATCCTTGGTTTCTCTCTTTACCTTATTACCCTCCTTACACTCAAATGCTCAGAAAGACCTGAATATTCTATCTGCAAAATGTATCTTAAATGTGTCTGCTTTTTCTATTACCTGTAATAATATTATTAGTAATGACATAATATTTATGAAGTGCTCATAATATGCTAGGGAAGAAGAAAGAGGGAGAGAGAAAAGAAGAAGAAAGGTGATGTCTCAGAGGTGAGTTTTGAGAAACTGAAAGAGAAACCTTGTGGAAAAAAAAAAAGATATGAGGCTGGAAAGAAAAGCAGTGTAAATAGAGCTTGAACTTTGTCCGTAGAGATATGGGGAGTTATGGAATGGTTTCGGCGGGGATATAAGATTACTTATTTATAGCTGATTCATATAAATAATTTTGTTCAAATCCCTTTTTCATAGACAGTATAAAATTAAACCTTAGGTTAGCAGGGCCAAATGCTGGCAGAGCCTGAATCTTATACTCGGTTAATTGGATTGTACGTAGTGCACTTCCTACTGCTTCTTAATTTCAAAAGAATGTGCTTTAATCCCAGAAAAATCTTATTGAAAACATATCTTTTGATCCAAAGTTCATAAGGGCTGTTTTCACATTTTATAGTCCATAAAGTAATTAGTTCAGGAAGAACTGATTACTTAAAACTCTTTTCTTTTTTAAGAGCAGAATATTATCAACAAATAATTTCTCTAAAACTTTCCTCATCATTTTCAAAAGCCAAATCTTCTATTGAATTTTTCATATGGAATAATCCTTGATTATATTTTTATATTTTGGTCATTAAGAAATTCTGCCAATATTTGTTCTTGAAGGTGTTCTTAGCTTAATTTTATATTTTCTTTTGCTCTTTAATCTAGAATGCATTTGTAGAGTCAATGGTCCTCAGAAACACATTGGAAATTTGTTTAAAATGGAGATTCTGGACATCACCCTCAGGGATTCTGATTTATGAGTCAGGTGTAGACCTAGGAATGTTTAACAAGCTTGCAGCTGATTCTAATGCAGGTGATCTGAGAGGACCACACTAAAACACCCTGCCTTACTCCCCCCAACCCTGTGTTTTCTGTCTAAACACTTCCCAATAGCTTTCAATTCCTTTGGGGCCCATAATTTTTAATTAAAATGCCCATTTGTCTATAGAGTATTAGAAAAATATTAAGACCCTAACTATAAGTAGATTTTCTTAAATCCAGGGAATTATTATGTTCCAGATGTTGGTACTAATAAAGGCTAACCTTGGCCTCTGATCCATCTTTTGTTTGATTTTTATAATATATGGGGAAGCATAATTTTGTATATATCTAAACCTCTTTAGAAATATGGTTCAATTGCATATGATCTGTCATAAGGGAATTTATATCTCACGAAGTTAAGTGCACAAACAAAACAAGACCGAAAAAAAAAAAAAAAACACACACACACACATATTTTCGTTCAGAAATCCTTGGTTCTAAACCAGTCTCTAATCAACATGCCAAAAACCCTTGTTTCAAATCACTTTACTCCTCTGTGCTTTGGGATTTCTATTTAAATGGGGTAAGTATTTAATCCTGTATATGGTTACAAAGCCCAGGGAGAACCTCATATCAAAGACAAAATTGAAAGAAAGCTTTAGTAGCCCAGAGACATTGGAATACCAAGGATAAAATTGTGAGGTTTTTCTGCTAGAAAACATCCTCTGAAATGAACTTGTAAGTTAACAAATCACCCTTCATCTGTGTTTGGGGGCAGATGTTAGGCAGAGTCAGGATTTGTTTTCATTCGGTCACTTTTCTAAAGAATACAAATCCATCCACATTCTTTAATGGTTCTAAATAGCTAACGATGGACAGACAACTCCCTTCCCTTCCTCGGTCAGTTTCCGAGTCAAGGCACGCAGTGCTCAGTGTATGACCTGAAGCCTTCTGAAAACTGGTCATTTGTTAGGGTAGTCGCCAGTTTGGTCTTACTTTGAACATCCCAAATTTATTTCCTTCCCCTTTTCAAATATTCCAAAATGAAAGACATTAGGAGCACGTATTCTGGTTAAATACGGTGATTGAAAATATGAATGAATGCCGCTCCATCATGAAATTTCACTAAATGACAATGAATCAGCAAATAAGGGGCATAAATATACAAGTTAAAGAGAACAGGTAAGAGATTATTTGTCAAGAGCCTATAACTCATTTATTTATTCAACAAATATTTATTGAGCACCTCCTCTGCAAGCAAGACAGAATTCAAAACAATTAAATATGCATTACATATACAGCATATATGTTTACATATAAAGAATATATAACATATATATGAAGTTACTGGCAGAGTAATATTTTCTTGGATAGTCACAGATGTATTAAGAAACAGGCTTGTTTCAAATTTGCTTTTTTAATAACCATATTTCTTTAACATATTCTTTTTCGTCTTTTACCATTTCTGATATCAGACTGTGTCTTTAACATGGTCTGATTTTTCTTTTGTTGAAAATTTATTAAACCCATAGAGTCTTATAATTGATGATACCATAAAATAAAGGAAAAGCTTGGAAATTAACCAGCAGAAATTTCAGAAAGGACTCCTTAGGTTTCTTTCTTTTTTTTTTTTTTCTTCTTCTGAGACAAAGTCTCACTCTGTCACCCAGGCTGGAGTGTGCAGTGGTGAGAGCTCAGCTAACTTTCATTAGTAATGAAACCAGCAGGTGTTCTGCTCCCCAAAAACTTTGTCCATTGTCTCCAGACACTCAGAGCCACATGCTTAACTGTGTCTCATGGGTTAATGCATGTCTGAACCTTTTCAGGGTGGAAACTCCCTTTTTTCTTTGGTGTCTAACCCAATGCCCAACATGACATAAGTGCTCAGTAAATATTCAGACAATCCACGTATGAATGTGGTTGAGCATCTGTGAGTGGTCTCACCTCCACCCTACATGTGTTATTATGGTCAACCACTTCATCTCTGTGGGTCTCTGCTTGCTCAGCTATAAATTAGTTGGGATCAGCTCAGCCATAGATTCCCTCCAACTCTAATTATCTCTGAGTAAATGAAGTCATGAAGATATGGGAAACTGAGGCAGGAGAATAGGGTCTAGAGGCAAGGGAACCTAGGGCTGATTCACAATTAATTCCTAGAATTAAATCAAAAGGAAAACCCCCAACTTGCCATGCCCAACTATCAAAAGGACCAGAGGCTACTCCCTTTACAACCCCCCAACTTTTTCCACATGGCAGATGAAATATTGAAAGTACCTCTGATTGGTCCCCTCCGGCAACCAATCAGGTTGGTCATGGGTCAAGTCTTCATTTGCATAGTAGTATAACTTTGTAACTTCACTTCAGCCTCTAATTAATCCCCTCCCACAACCAGTAAGACTGATCATGGGCCACAACTTCGTTTACATAGGGTGTACACCAAGTAACCAATGGGAAACCTCTAGAGGGTATTTAAGTCCCAGAAAATTGTGTAACTGGGCTCCTGAGCCACTTGCTCAGGTCTGCTCCCATCCTGTGGAGTATGCTTTCATTTTCAATAAATCTCTGCCTGTGTTGCTTCATTCTTTCCTTGCTTTATTTGCACATTTTGTCCAATTCTTTGTCCAAGACACCAAGAACCTGGACACCCTCCACCGGTAACAAAACTACAGTGATTTTAGAGGGTTTGTTTGAAGTGTGTATTGCTCATGAAGGTAATGCCTTTGATAACATTTGCTAAACACCAAGTAAAGGAAGGGAGGCATTTCCACACTTTGGGTCTCCTCCCATCTCTATCCCGAAGCCTCAAAATTTCTGCTTAAATGGGAGTCGAAGGAACCCAGCAATACTCAGTTGTGTCACTTAAAGGCTGTGCAACTTCGGGAAGCTTTCTGTATGTCTTACAGCTAGTTCATATCACAAGCCAGCTGTTTCATCATGCAAAAGTCTAAAACAACTTACATCTATTTTCTAACATTCTTATGGAAAAACCAATACTGTTGAACAGAGATGGGCAAATTATAGCTCTTGGCCAAATCTGGCCCACTTCCTGTTTTAATAAATGCAGTTTTATTGGAACACAGCCACACCCTTTTATTTCCCATATTATCTATGGTTAGTTTTCTGCTGCAATGGTGGAGTGAAATAGTTGCAACAGAGACCATGTGACCTCCAAAACCTGAAATATTTACTATCTGGCCCTTTACAGAAGAAAAGTTTGTGACCCCAGCCCTAGAAGAAAAGTAATCAAAAATCACAGTAGCAGTACTAGTGGTGAAGATAATGGATTCTGCTTCATTTAAACAGTGTAACTGAGCTTGTGATTTTTCTTTTCTTTCTTTTTTTTTTTTTTTTTTTTGAGATGGAGTTTTGCTCTTGTTGCCCAGGCTGGAGTGCAATGGCGCAATCTTGGCTTACCGCAGCCTCCACCTCCTGGGTTCAAGCGATTCCCGCCTCAGCCCCCTGAGTAGCTGGGATTACAGGCATACTCCACCATGCCCAGCTAATTTTGGATTTTTTGTAGAGATGGGGTTTTTCCATGTTGGTCAGGCTGGTCTTGAACTCCCGATCTCAGGTAATCCGCCCGCCTTGGCCTCCCAAAGTGCTGGGATTACAGGCATGAGCCACCGCACTCAGCTGTGATTTTTCTATTACCTAGGTCCTTTTGTTGGCTACACACCATGACTGCTTCTGTTTGAGAGTTGAGAACATCTGGTAGGTTAAATTGCCAATATTTGACTGATTTGACCTACAATATGTGGTCAACTTCATGTGACTCAACCTAATACCTAATACTTTGGCTTCCTTCAGTGTGTTCAGTTTCAATTCCCTGTTCCCTTTGTAGTCTTCCAGCTACCTCAGTGATGCTTAATCTTAGCTGTGTATTAGAATCACCTGAAGAACTTAAAAAAAATTAATGCCCAGGCCACACCCAGGACCAAGTGAAGCAGAATCTCAAGGGGGAGAAACCCAGCTCTCGGTAATTTTGGAAGGCACCCCAGGTGATTCTGAAGTGCAGTAAGTCTTGAGAACTATGGAACTACCAAGAGCTTTTGGCAATACACATGTGCTGGGTGCTATAGACTCCTTCCAGCTGGAGAAAAGAATGTGGACAACTGTAATGAATAATTGAGGCAAGCCTGCATAGTGGTTCTCAAACGTCAGCATGCATCCAATCACCTGGTGGGCTTGTGAAAACACAGATTTTTGGTGCCAACCCCTCAGTTTCTGATTCTGTAGGTCTGGGTTGAGGCCTGAGCATTTGTAATTCTAACAAATTCCCAGGTGACGTTGATACCATTGGTCCAGGACCCACACTTTAAGAACCACTGTACCATTACCATCTCCCATGGGCACCGTGCCTAGCTCATAGTAAGTCCTTTGTTATGTGTTTGCTGAACAGATAATGGAATTCTGGTGGCGTCTATGCTGGCAATTCGTCTGTGTTAGATGCTAGGATATAGCAGTGAACAAGACAAACAGTATCTGTCTTCATGGAGCACACACTCTAGAGAGAAATACATGACCTCAAGGGTGGGTGTGAATACTACAAAAGGGAAGCATGGAATACTGTAGTGGCCCGTAGAAATCACCGAGCCCAGGGCATCCTAGCCTTCTGAAAATCCCTCTTTTAAATAGCATTTTCCCAGGGTCTATCATCACTAGGTCAACTGGAAGACAGGGAGAGAATGCTCACTTGGAAAGATCGGTGAGTTGTGTGGGGGCAGGAAGACACAGAGAGAGAGAGAACAGGTGCACTGCTTGATAGATTAAAAGAAGAGTAAAAAGTGAGCTTCACCAGGAGTCAGATTTAGGTTCCTACTTTGTTCTTATTGCCACTGGCTATAAACATAGGCCTATTTAATCAATTATGAAATTAGATTGCCTCTCATATATCTACAGTCCTCATAATTCCCAAGAGGAAGGCTGTGGAGGTGTCAGTGAAGATTATATAACTCTTTCCTCTGCCCCCCTCACACACGTACAGTGTCCAGAGTGCTAGTCTACCTTAGAATTAGAGGTCTCCACTTCCAGTTATTTGAGCTACTTAAGATTGCAAAGACCCAAGACACATTCAGACTCAGGTGGTCTCAGCTAATGGGGCCTTTCTGTAAGGACACAAAGAGAAGTGTGGGAGAGGCAAAAAGGGTTTCAGCAGCAACAATATTCAGGCCTTGAGCTGGTAGGTTGGTTAGCTGGGATACTGCGGTGATTCTGATGGCACAATTTCCCCTTTAGTCTTCATTTCCGTGGCTCAGTTGCTGTTCCCTCTGCCCACGCAGGTCTACAGGCCCACTAAGAGCACCCTCTGTCTCTCAAAATGGTTACAGCCTCATATTATCTTCATAACCAATAGGGTGACAGGATTGTTTTTGATCTGGGCTTAATTTTTGAATTTTTTTTTTTTCCTTAAGACGGAATCTCACTCTGTCGCCCAGGCTAGAGTGCAGTAGCGCGATCTCGGCTCACTGCAAGCTTTGCCTCTCTGGTTCAAGCGATTCTCCTGCCTCAGCCTCCCGAGCAGCTGGGATTACAGGCACGTGCCACCACACCTGGCTAATTTTTGATTTTTAATAGAGACGGGGTTTCACCAGGCTGGCCAGGTTGGTCTTGAACTCCTGACCTCAGGTGATCCGCCCACCTCACCCTCCCAAAGTGCTCAGATTACAGGCGTGAGCCACCAAGCCCAGCCGAATCTTTTCTCGTTTTTCTTTCTTTTACAAGCTAGTAGTATCAGAGGGCCTCATTTTTTTTTTTTAAGCTAAAGTCTCAGTAATCTTGTCCACAGGGAAATCCATGAATAAAGTACTACACCAATAATAGATTTTGGTGGAGTAGAATTTTTCCTGACTACTGCAAGACAATTGAGTAAGTTTCTCCACAATTCCCTCCTTCCGTCCTCTTCCCATTTCTCTAGTTGTTTTCCTCTGAGTGCTCTCTTGGTAGGTATTAACATTTTTTCAACGTCTTCTTATCTCCAAGCAGGATGGTGGTGGTTTTAGCAGGGAGAGGAGGAGGCGCAGGACTACACTCACCGGAGAAGCTCCCAGCAACCATAATCAGGCAGCCAGAGAGCTCACCCCACCCCATCTACGAAAACAACCAGTATATATTGAAATTTGTGGAGCTCCCTAAGTCACAAGTCTCAAATCTATTTATAATAATGATTATGGGGTCCCTTTGGTTCAATTATTATTTAAGAGAGTAGTCTGGGACATGAAGTAGCATGTGCTTGGGACAAAAAATCAATTATAGGGCTATGTGGGCCTTATTCTAGTTGAAAACAGTTGTGGAGTAATTCCAGGGCCCCACTTCCAGAACTCTGCCAGAACTCCAGCTCTGTAGCACATGCTGACTGCTCTTCCTCCTAACTTCTATAATAGCTGAATCATTCTTCTGGAGTTGCCTTACCTCTTCTCTCCACCACTATATGTGTTTTTTAGTTTTCTCTACTCAGTGGATTTCACCCTCTGTCCCACATATCTAACCCCTTTGGCAGAGCCGTGAGATAATCTTCTACCCTTCTACAGCCCCCTAGTCCATGATTTTCTTTCCTTATCTTTTATCTTTGTTTGTGTCACTATAGAGAAGGAAGTCCCGGGAGTTTAAACAAAAAAAAAAGAAAGAAAGAAAATAAAGACAGACCCAAAATATGACTCAGAATTAGAGCTTCAATGAAGGAACACTCTCTGGGCCACCGGGCAGGAGTTGCATTCTTGCCAACCCTTCCTATGAGCAGGCAGGCAATGCCACCATTCAGACTATGTAAGTCATTTTGAAACTGATTGCAGTTGGCGCTTTTATTGGTGTCCTTCCTTTGAAGTTGACTTACAGATCATTGGTGGTTTTGTCTGCAGAACCTGGTGCCAAGGTGAAGTGACAAACCTTTGCTCACAAAGCAATATTCTTAACAGTCTTTTGTCCTGGGCTACCTACCTATCCAATTAAAGGTGAATACAGATAGATTGGTGGATGGATAGGGATGGCTAGATGGATTGATGCTATGCTAGAGCAAGTAGTGTAAGATGTCAATTGTAGATCTAGGCCTAAGTGCACGGATGTTTGCTTTAAAAATCTTTTGACTAGGAGCGGTAGCTCATGCTTGTAATCCCAGCCCTTTGAGAGGCTGAGGCAGGCAGATCACTTGAGGTCAAGAGTTCAAGACCAGCCTGGTCAACACTGGCAAAACCCCATCTCTGCTAAAAATATAAAAATTAGCCGGGTGTGGTGGTGTGCAACTGTAGTCCCAGCTACTCCGGAGGCTGAGGCAGGAGAATCATATGAACCCGGGAGGCGGAGGTTGCAGTGAGCCA
The DNA here is from genome assembly GCF_028878055.3 of Symphalangus syndactylus. Lineage (NCBI taxonomy): Eukaryota > Metazoa > Chordata > Mammalia > Primates > Hylobatidae > Symphalangus > Symphalangus syndactylus. The sequence goes on from NC_072424.2 coordinate 113,045,076, forward strand.
GGGTCTCACCACTGCACTCCAGACGGCGACAGAGCAAGACTCTGTCAAAAAAAAGAAAAAACTTTTGACTTTTCTGGACTTTTAAAATATTCATAATAAAATATTGACAGGAAGAGTGAACGCCATGCAGTGGTAAGGTTAGTGGTACATTATAAACATTTGAAAGCTGAGCATACAAGTAAGACTGGAGAGATGTTATGGGATTTTTTGTGGAGTTTTTGTGTGTGTGTGTGTGTGCGTGCGTATGTGTTTGTTTTTTTGGAGGCATGGTCTGGCTCTGTTGCCCAGGCTGGAGCATAGTGGCACTATCATGGCTCACTGCACCCTCTGCCTCCCAGGCTCAAGCTGTCCTCCTACCTCAGCCTCCTGAATAGCTGGGACTGCAGGCATGCGCCACCACACGGGGCTAATTTTTGTATTTTTTGTAGAGACAGAGTTTCGCCATGTTGCCAAGCTGCTCTCAAACTCCTGGTCTCAAGTGATCTACCTGCCTCCGCCTCCCAAAGTGCTGGGATTACAGGTGTGAGCAACTGGACTTGACCTTTTTAAAAAATTAAATGGCTTATAGTTATAAGTTAGTGATTTCTTTACTCCATATTTTCCAAATTAAAGACAGATGTTAGACTGGGTATGAAGGCTCACACCTGCAATCCCAGCACTTTGAGAGGCCAAGGTGGGCGGATCACCTGAGGTCAGGAGTTCAAGGCTATCTGGACAACATGGTAAAACCCCATCTCTGCTAAAAACACAAAATTAGCCGGGTGTGGTGGCACATGCCTGTAATCCCAGCTACTCAGGAGGCTGAGGCAGGAGAATCGCTTGAACAAGGGAGGCAGAGGTTGCAGTGAGCTGAGATCACACCATTACACTCTAGCCTGGGCAACAAGAATGAAACTCCATCTCTAAAAAAAAAAAAAAAAAAAAAAAGTATGTGCAAGAAGAGAAATGATGATTAACATTTTGAAGGCCTTAAAGGAAATACACTACCTGATGCCAAACCACTGATCATTTACTAACACGTGGAAAAAGGATGAGTTTTGGTGTCAGACGGTAATAAGAATATGCCTGCCTCTTCCATTAGGGGAAGTGACTTCATCTCTCTGAGCCTCAGTTTTTTTCATGTATCATGTGTTTTGTGGGGGAGGGTGTGGGGGAGGGTTTGGGGGATAATACCTACATCTTAAAGTTATAAGGTTTAAATGTTCTGTAAGAGATAAAGTAAAAAAGATAAGGTACGCTGTAAATATTACTTAAGAAATCAAGTAAAATAATTGTTAACACAAAAAGACTTTTTTGTTATCCAAACATTTCAGACACAACCCCCAAAATTTGGCCAATGCTGTGTGAATGGCACCACTAGAGCATTTTGAAAGGTCAGAGGTCCTGAAGACCTTCAATTAAATTCTCCTTTAAGTCTGAAGCCCCTAAAATGTATCATACATTTAATGGTTTTTTTCCACTCTTAGGAAAAAGATGGAAATAAAATACTGTGGCTTTTAACTGGAGTTCTTCGGTAAATTACACAAAATCTGAGTGTGACTTTCACAGAAAGATACTTTGCCTGTTATTGAAACATATGGAGTCTGTCGTGCTTGTGAAGTTTCTGTGAGAAACGTTTGTCCCAGACTACTGTTTAATGTTGCTCCTAAGAACAGGGTGGGACTTATCCGTTTGACCTGCCTCCAAAGAGAAATGGAACTATGATCATATTAGCAAAGCAACCCAAAATTTAGTGTCTTAAAATAACAACCATGAATTCCTTCTGGTGCATCTCCAGTTCTGCTGACCTCAGATACCTTCCCTCAAGCAACTGCCATCCGCTCTGCCTCTGGATTGGGCTGGATGAGGAGCCTGGGCTGTTCACAGGGTGGCTCAGCAGAGTTTGAAAGGGGCAGGTGGAAGCATGCATTGTCTCTAGAGATGAGGGCTCAGCACAGACAATCACTTCTTTTGCAGTCTCGTGGTCTAAGCAGGCCACAGGATCAGCTGAGAGTCAAGCGGAGTGGACACAGACTCCACCACTGCAGAGGGAGCTGAATAATTGCAGCCATTTTTGCAAACCATCCATCAAAGCGAGCACCACAGCAATCCTCTGCACCCTGAAATGTGCCACCAGAAGGGTCAGCACGTCTTCCCCTTTAAAGCATATGTGCAGTTGTTCAAACAGAATCCAGTTTCAAGATTGCTCATCAAAAGATGAGAAACCTGAAACAAGGAAATCTTGTGAGCAGATGGAAGGCCAGTAAGATAACATCTGAACATTCTATAATACTACTTTGGATGGAGAATAAAATAGCAATAGATAATCTGTTCGCTAGTCTCTGAGTCTCTTGACATCATGAAATTGATGATGTCATGATATCATGATTTATTTTTTATATATTCAAAATTTGGTCTAACTCAGAAAACAGAGTTATTCCTGTGTTGGACATCAAAGGGCCTTTTATATTCTGCAGTACATTCGTGTGCATATTCTAGAGAAACCTTGAGAAACAGCTTTTCCTTAGCTGAGATGTGTAAGTCCTGAGTGCCTGGTCTGCAGGCTTCTCCTCATGAGCAGGAGGCCCATGGAATCTTCTGGACTCCTGAGCTAGAAATAATCCTCCTCCCCTCTCACCTCAAAGAACAGTTTATGAATATTTTCATCTCTCTTTACCCTTTATACACATACTTCGTCTTCCTCACAAGATTTATTTATTTATTTTTTGAGACAGGGTCTCACTCTGTCACCCAGGCTAGAGTGCAGTGGTGCGATCATGGCTCACTGTAGCCTGAAACTCCTGGCATCAAGTGATCCTTCTACCTCAGCCTCCCAAAGTGCTGGGATTATAGGAATGAGCCACCATGTCTAGCTTCTCACAAGATTTTTATGTCAGACCTCTTTTTTGTATTCATCTTGGTGTCTCCCATAGCACTTAATACAGTGCCTCCTGGATACTGGAGCAGAGCAGGGCTGTTACTTAGCTGTGTGTGTCACTCATAGTTGGTGTCCATTCTGATTGCTTAGTGGCCATACCATATCACTGGTAAATAAACACACACACGCACGCATGCACACACACACAGGGAGAGAGAGAGATTCATTTGACTAATAGAGAATCTGTGGACGTTGAATCTATTATTATACGGGATTATATACTCCAAAATGCCCTCCTAGTCCAATATAACTAGCTCCTGTATACATTTCAACAAACATACTTTTAAAACGAATTTTTAGCCTCGCAAAAATATAGGAGGAATCTCTAAACCTCCCACCCAAGGAAGACAAAGAATAAGAGGACAGAGAGGCCTAGCAGACAAAATCCAAGCCATATGCAGCAAGTAACCCCAGAAGCAGAAGCCACTCTGGGAGAACATTCTCTTACTAGCTCTGGAACATGGAGACCTCCACATTCATCCGGGACCCCCAGAGGGGACTAAAGTGCTTCCAGGTTGGTAGCTGTGGTGGACAGAATTCTAAAGATGACCCCTTCATGCAGAGTCCTGTGCCCTACTTATGCAAATGCTAAGCTAGGCACAGCTATGAAAGAGTTTTGCAGTTGTCACTAAACTCCCGAGTCAGCCACCCTGCATGAAGATCATACTGGTGGGCTTAGCCCAGCAGGCAAGCCCTTTAAAGCAGATAATTTTCTCTAGAAAGTAGCAGAAGAGGAAGTCAGAGAAATTCAAAGCGTGAGGGGATTCACGCCTATTATTGGCTTTGAGGATATAGGGGTCCTCATGCCAGGAACAAAGAGAAGACCCTAGAGCTGAGAGTCACTCCCACCTGACAGCTAGCAAGGAAGGGGGTCCTCCGTGCTCACCAACCACAGGATCTGAATTCTGTCAGCAGCCTGAAGGAGCTTGAAAGCTGATTCTTCTTCCCCAGGACGTCCAGATAAGCACTTCATCCAGCATCTGCCTCCATTTCGGCCCTGTGAAACCCTAAGAACCCAGCCCTCTCCTCCTAGCCTGTGGACAACATCCCTGTGAGCTCATAAAGGAGGGCTGTTTTAAGTGGCTAAGTTTGTGGTAATATGTTATGTAGCAAGATGTGTGACTATGAAGTTTAAATGTGTGAAGTTTAAAGGGGAAAGGGAATACAAACCACCTACTCCTGATAACTGGTTAAAAGGAAAACTGTCACCAGATAAAATCAAGTCTCAGTGAAGGGAAAGAGATCAGGCAGCACTGAAGTTTGACATGTGCCTGTCAAAATGAGAAGATGATAGGATGACCAGAAAGATGCTCACAAACACAGTTATCAAATATCAAGTTCTCCTTCCTTCCTTCCTTCCTTCCTTACCTTCCTTCCTCCCTCCTTCCCTGCCTCCCTTCCCTCCTTCCCTGCCTCCCTTCCCTCCTTCCCTGCCTCCCTTCCCTCCTTCCCTGCCTCCCTTCCCTCCTTCCCTCCCTCCTTCCCTCCCTCCTTCCTTCCTTCCTTTTCTTCTTTCTTTCCTTCCTTTTTTTCTTTCTTTCCTTCCTTCTTTCTCTCTCTTTCTTCCTTTCTCTTTCTTTTTCTGTCACAGGATAAAAGATTACATTTATAAAGCTACATGAAAAGCACATATCTCTGCTTTTCATAAAGCAGAAAATATCACAGTCAGATGGAGGTAGATCTTCCTACTTCCCAAAAAGTTTCCCAAAGGGATAGATAGCTGTAACTGTACATTCCTACCATCTTAGAGTGAGGATTCTGCCAGGCATGAAAAACTCCTTTGTCCCCTCTTGCCTGATGCTGATGGAAACCCTGCCTTCCTGCCTCTCCTAACACCTTCCTGTTTGCTCTAGATGCAGCAAGATGAAGGCAAATGTCCCAAGAGCACCGTGAGCGGGCTTAGCTTCAGGCTGGTCTGAAGCCCAAACCCATGGTTGGTTTTGTTTCGTTTCATTTCAAGACAGGGTCTTACTCTGTTGCCCAGGCTGGAGTGCAGTGGTACAATCATGGCTCACTGCAGGCTCAAACTCCTGGACTCAAGCAATCCTCCCATCTCAGCCTCTGGAGTAGCTGGGATGATAGGCACGTGCTGCCTCACTCAGCTAATTTTTTTATTTTTTGTAGAGACGGGCTCTCGCTATGTTACCCAGGCTGGTCTCAAACTCCTGCCCTCAAGAGATTCTCCTGCCTCAGCCTCCCAGAATGCTGGAATTACAGGTATGAGCTGCCATGCTCAGCACCATGAGGGTTTCTTGATGATAGAAGGGGAGCTTCAGAAGGCTCAGGGAAAACAATACGAGGTGCATCTGAGAAGTGAATTAGCACTCAAAAAAGAAATGTGGGGTCGGGTGCAGCGGCTCATGCCTGTAATCCCAGCACGTTGGGAGGCCAAGGGAGAAGGACTGCTTGAGCCCAGGAGTTCCAGGTGGTGGTGAGCTATGATTGTGCCACTGTACTCCAGCCTAGGCAACAAAGCAAGACCCTATCTCTAAAAAAAGAAAGGAAGAAAAAAAGAAATGTAGGCCCTGAACATGACTCTGTCATTTTGGGCCTGGTGGTGCTAAGCCATTTAATCTTCCTGACATAATGTACTGTGTGGGGGGGTGGGGTCAGGGTGCTGAAGGGGGCAGGGCAGGGAGAAGACAGGAGCTCTCCCAAGTGTGCTGAGAGAATTGTTGTTTTTTCACTTGGACACATGAAAAAATGACAAAATTCATAAACTCTAGGGGAATTGTGGGATTTAAGTCATAGTTCTATTGGTCTTACAATGGTGTAAATATTTTTTCCCAAAGATGTACTACAGTCACTTCCATGTTGCTCAATGTGAGATGACAGGCCAGACACAGTGGCTCATGCTTGTAATCCCAGCATTCTGGGAGGCTGAGGTGAGAGGATCGTTTGAGGCCAGGAGGTCATGACCAGCCTGGTAAACATAGTGAGACCCCATTTCTACAAAAAATAATTTTAAAAAAAAGAATGTGAGATAATAGTCCAATTGTCCAGTGATACATCTCTCCTGCCTCCTTGTCTTCATACATTTTCTATTCATGTGAATATTTGCTTGTTTTTTTGTTTTTTGTTTTTTTTTTTAGATGGAGTTTTGCTCTTGTCCCCCAGGCTGGAGTGCAATGGCGCCATCTCTGCTCACTGCAACCTCCACTTCCCGGGTTCAAGCAATTCTCCTGCCTCAGCCTCCCAAGTAGCTGGGATTACAGGCGTGCGCTACCACACCCAGCTGAATTTTGTACTTTTAATAGAGATGAGGTTTCACCATGTTGGGCAGGATGGTCTCAAACTCCTGACCTCAAGTGATCCACCCGCCTCGGCCTTCCAAAGTGCTGGGATTACAGGCGTGAGCCACCGCGCCTGGCCATTTGGCCATTTGCACAGTTGAATATGTACTCGGCTTGCACATACTTTTTTTAACTTCCTTATTTATTGACTTGATCAGTTGTGATTTCTGTGATGGTGACTGTGTTTACTTGGGGAAAAAACCCAAAACAGAAGTCCTGGCTATTGTTTTTCTCAAAAATGTTTACGAGATTAGCAAGGCAAACTCTGTTGTCAGGAAAAGTCATGAGCAACCCATAAGTATTTAATGCTCATAAAATCATAAGTGTATGTAAGATGCTAATACAGTTGAGCTGAACTATAAGGAATGGGACTGTGTACCCCTGCGATTGCATACAAAGTTATGTATAACTGTGCTTTTCTCCACGAAAAGGGTCTTTAGGATTTGAGAACTCTTTAGTCTTGACCCCTGTAGTTATTGTTTTCTTGGATGCAAATGACAGGAACCTAACTTAACTATCTCAACCGCATCTTCAGAAGGTAGGCGTGGGGATAGCCTCAAAGGCAGCTGGAGGCAGAGACTACAATGGCGTCAGGGTTGTTTCTGCTTCTTCTGTGGGTCAGCTTCATTCTCTCAAGCCACCAGCAGCTTCAGACTCACATCCTGATAAGCTTGCTACCTCCCAGCTCCAAGTATGAACATCTCAGGGAAAGACACTCCCTCACTGGCCCAGCCTGAGTCCATGCTGCTTGGATCAGATTCACTAGAAGCAGACCCTGCCATGAGGCTGTGTGTGTGAGTGTGATGTATTAGGTTGGTGCAAAAGTAATTGAGGTTTTTTGCCATTAAAAGCAATGACAAAACGGGCAACTACTTTTGCACCAAACTAATATAATGAAAGTGCTCTAAGAGAAAGAAAATGGGAGGTAGGGGGCTCGGGGGAAGTACAGGGAACAGGACAGGGAATGGGGAAGAAGCCAAGCAAGAGTATGATTTCAGGAAAATTCCAGTCTTAGCCTTATCCTGCAAGGTCACTCTAGTGTATAAATGATGCTCTGAGTTATCCAGACACCAGACAAGTTTCCTGGGCTTTAAACTCCCAAAGCAGTCAGGCATTGGCTAAAGGCCACCCCAGGGAGCATGAATTTCAAGTGCTTCTGACTCTTTGCACTTGTCTGCAGGCAACGTATAAAGGCAAAACATCTTCAGTAGCCTAGGATAGACCTCAGAAAAGAGTCACAGATGTGAGCTCTTAGACACAAAGCACACAGAGCCAAGAGCACAGGCATGCAGAAATGGGTACGCCAGTGGAGTGGCACAAAGAACCAAGAGTGTCTGTTACACGAGGCTTTTTCGGGTGCCTTGGAATTCCATGTATCCTCTGTTGATTCAAGGTCTCTCTTCTTGAACAGTGATGTGGCCAAGAATGTGGGGTGACATAAATGATGGCTGCTAGCATTGGATTTCATGGCTAAAACTAGGAGAAGAAGTTCCTCCAAAGGAATGTGATAGACAGGTAAAATATAATTGTCTACTAAAAGTACTCCTAAAAGATTAAGAACATGAAAGCGCTTTCAAACCGGAATTCTGCAGATAACATTGAAGTTTCAAAGAGTCTTGGTCTTGAGATCTAACATTTGAATACAGTATTATAATGGATGCAACATTCAGTTCTTTATGACACTTGTTCTTTTGAATATTTACTCATGGAGATGTCATTTGTAAAAAGAGTTTCTAATAGAAATAAAAAGCTCTGGAGAATTTCAAAAACCATTCATAAATAAAATGTGTTTGAACTCATAGCAGCGTTTGAGTAAGGACAGATTTATGGGGAACTTATCTGGCTGTTCTCTGCTATCTTGATCTCAATTGAAGAAAATAGAATATACCTGAAATTTTTTGTTGAAAATATTTTAGTCTTAGAAAACAGTGTTTAGAGTTAAGAGACTATCATGTCTTCTTTATTTTTTAAAAAAAGCAATTTTGAAGTTGGAAAATTATTAAAGGTATATATTATGATTTACAGCTGATTTCAAGAGTACACATTTTGAAACAAAATATTACAGAATATTATAAAGCAAATGTTTCTTCAACCTATTAAAAAATACAGAATGAGGCAGCTGCAAGGAAAGAGGCATTCTCAATTTGCTGGAGATTTTTACAGAATTCATTAAACACTGAGATCACATTGAAGACTGGAGAAAGCTCAGAGGTGCTTGGATTTCATTCATGAGGACAGTTTACAATGGATCAGAAAAGCTTATTTCCAGTTTACAAAAATGATAGCCAGGCACAGGACAATACTGCTAAGATGAAGGGAAAGTCAATGGAGTTGTAGAAAAGTTCCAGGAGGAAGAACCAAGGGTTCGCTTATGCACCGATGGCCACGTAGCACCTATTTTCTGGTCTATTCTTGCTCCTTGGTTTTAAATGTCTTAATAGCCTTCATACCTTTCAAGGCTTGACTCACTCCCCTTGGACCTGATTCTTGACATTTCTCTGTGATGTGGATCTACAATCCTCTTATTGGCTATGATGTATATTGGCCTCTCCATTCATATCTGCCTCGGGCTGTTCTGAGCGAAAATTCATGTAGTCCAGCATGGCTCACAATATCCATTGCTAAAATATTCCAGTCATCGTTTGTTACTTTATTCCAGGTAGCACAAGAAATAATTTCTCAGGTTTAAAGCAATACCACCAAATCCCAACATGATGCTTTAAAGTTGATGACATGATTTCAAATTTCATTTAAAAGAAGGAATATGTTAAATATCAAAGAATATTCTAGAAAAGAAAAAGATGAAGAAGAAAGCCAGCACTGCCCTATAAGGGAGCATATTCCAAAGCGACACTAAATGCGTATGTAGCACTGGGTTGAGATAGCTCTGTGTTTATAAGAATTTAATATATCATAAGGGAGGCTGCATAAAATGACCAGGAAAGAAAGGAACAGTGGTTAGTAGTTAGTAATTGGAGTAAAAAACCCATTTATACTTGTATCATATGCTACATGATATAGTAAAAAAGCTAAATATTATTTTAATTTATAGAAAAAGTTGAATATCAAATATCTAATTGCTGGATTACTTTATTAACTTTAGAAGATGAAATCACAATGCCAAAAGTCAATAAATTTAGCTAAAGAAATGAGCTGGGCATGGTGGCTCACACCTGTAATCCTAGCACTTTGGGAGGCCGAGGTGGGAGGATCATGAGGTCAGGTGTTCAAGACCAGCCTGGCCAATGTGGTAAAATCCCATCTCTACTAAAAATACAAAAATTAGCCGGGCATGGTGGCACGCACCTATAATCTCAGTTACTCGGGAGGCTGAGACAGGAGATTCGCTTGAACCTGGGAGGCAGAGGTTGCAGTGAGCTGAGATTGTGCCATTGCACTCCAGCCTCGTGACAGAGCGAGAAAAAAAAAAAAAGAAATGTTGAGGACTGGTGCGATGGCTCACGCCTTTTAATCCCAGCACTTTGGGAGGCCGAGGTGGGTGGATCACTTGAGGTAAGGAGTTCGAGACCAGCCTGGCCAACATGGTGAAACAATGTCTCTACTGAAAACACAAAAATTAGCTGGGCATGGTGGCAGGCACCTGTAATCCCAGCTACTCGGGAGGCTGAGGCAGGAAAATTGCTTGAACCTGGGAGGCAGAGGTTGCAGTGAGCACAGATTGCGCCACTGCACTCCAGCCTGGGCAATGAGCCAGACTCCGAGAAAAAAAAAAAAGAAGAAGAAAGAAAGAAAGAGAGGAAGGAAGGAAGGAAGGAAAGAAAGAAAGAAAAGAAATGTTGAAAGCATTTACATTTCAAAAAAAAAAAATCTTCCTTAACCAAAGTAGAAAGTCATAAAAGAGGCTGTGAAAACTGAATATAGCAAAAATGTTAAATACAGCAATTCTTTACTATTTAAAACAGTCATACAAGCTAATAAAAAAAACACAGAGATCCTAGTAGATCAATGAATATTTCAACAAAAGAAGCATAATTAGTAAATAAAAGACTTAAAATTATGAACCTCACTAAAAATAAAATACATGCATCGAAGTGTGAGGATTTTTTGGCAATTCAAACTGTTAGAAGAGGGTGTGGAATTTGCTACTCTCATCTTCTGTTGCTGGCAGTGTGAATTGCTACAAATATTTTGGAAAACAAGTTAACAATATTATATAAAGAACAGTAAAAATCTTTATTTGCCTTGAGACAATAATTCCACTTCTGGAAACTCGGTATAAAAATGGCAAAATAAATAAGAAGAGGTAGGATTTAGCACAGGAAGAAAGGAAGAAAACAGGATTTGAAGTTAAGAAGTTGGAAGAAAGAAAGGAAGAAAACAAGCTATATATTCAACAATAAGACATTAATTAAATTATGGTACAATGAAGCCATTTGAAACATGACCAGGTGCAGTGGCTTACATCTGCAATCTCAGCACTTTGGGAGACTGATACAGGAGGATTGTTTGAGCCCAGGAGTTCGAGACCAGCCTGGCCAACATAGCAAGACCTCATCTCTACAAAAAAATTTAAAAAATTAGCCATGCTCAGTGGTGTACAATTGTAGTCCCAATTACTCATGAGGCTGAGGCAGGAGGATGGCTTGAGCTAGGGAGAATGAGGCTACAGTGAGCAGTGATCATGCCACTACACTCCTACTCCTGCCTGGGTGGTAGAGCAAGGACCTATCTACGTTTTAAAAATTTTATATATATATATATATATAGTAGCCTACATAAAGGAGGTAAAATGGCCACTGTGAAATGTTCAGTAAAGGAACACAGGGTCTATCATTATGCACATATGAAATGAGCTACCATGTAAACAAATGAGAATGCCTAAGAACTAATATTAGATGGAAATTTTCAAAAGGGAAAATAGTTGGGATTTACTGTGTCCATCTTCCAAATTTTCTTTACTGTTACTTTATATCCCTAACAATAGTAACAAATCATAGACAATGATGAGAAGGAAATTAATGCAAACCCCAACACCTCCAGGCCAGCAGACAGGACCCATTCTTCAGTGTTCACAAGGAGACGAGCAGCTTTTCATTGACCCTGCATATTGCTAGAATATGGATCACAAAGAAAACATAGGAAAATTAAAAGAAATAGACCTGGTCAGGCGCAGTGGCTCATGACTGTAACTCCAGCCCTCTGGGAGGCCAAGGCAGGTGGATCACTTGAGGTAAGGAGTTCGAGACAAGCCTGGCCAACGTGATGAAACCCCAACTCTACTAAAAATACAAAAATTAGCCAGACGTGGTGGCATGTGCCTGTAGTCCCAGCTACTCAGGAGGCTGAGACAGGAGGATCACTTGAACCCGGGAGGCAGAGGCTGCAGTGAGCCAAGACTGCGCCACTGCACTCCAGCCTGGGCGATAGAGTGAGACTCCATCTCAATAAATAAATAAATAAAATAGATCTATTTATGTATTCATTTAAGCCAGGAGATGCGGAAACACATCCCCTTTCTACATACACATGGAAGAATATTATTCAGGTAAACGATTATTCATATTTCCATGCAAGCTTTCAGCAAGCACCTGATAAAATCTTCTGACTAGGGATTGAGGATTGAGTCACTTATTGGCGCTTTGTTGTATTAATCACCAGCATCAAATAATAAACTATCAGTCACTCAGTTGTACAGGCTGCTACACGGGCCTTTATCTGATAACAATGCACTTCACCATAGTTACAAAGGTACTTTTTCTAAGAAAATAGGATAATTTGGCCTTTGAACAGGCTTTCTCCCTCTTCCTATCTACCTTACCCTTGTTTGATTGCTTTGGTGCCTGAATTTGGTCAGAAGGAGGGGAGCAAAGGGACTCACTCCCTGCTCTAGGTTTTTGCTGCTGGCATCAGGGAACAGGCTGTCCTTTGTAATGATTAATACCAACATGATGGAATTTTCCTATTGTTCAGTTGTCATTTCTAAGCTCTGTGTTGCTGTCAGCCTGGCAGCCAAGAAAAACCCCTCTAACAACCCTAGAAACCACTGCCCTGGCTTGGAATCAATGGGCAGCAGTGTTTCTGAGCTGACAGTTTCAGGTGGAAGAGACAGCAGATTTTCAGCTGTACCTGCTTTGGCCTCCTCAACTGTGAAACGCTCCAGGTGCCTATTTCCTTTAAATACCTAAGCCTGAGACTACAAGTGAAAAAGGATCTCCATTTCCTGCTCCCTACTTCTCTGGTTGCAAAACTGTCTTTTTGACAGATTATTAGAATCTTTAAAGCTGAGAGGTGAGTTTGGGTTATTTTTTTCATTTTTTCTTTTCCAGTGCTTACACTGATGGTTTTAGAACATCTGAAAGGCAGGGTACAATTTAGTTTCTAGGGCGGCATTCAGCCGCACGTCTGTCAGAATTCCACTGGCCCTGCGGTGGGGATGCTGGGAAGGGACACTTGGAGGAAGCCGTGGTTGTTAGTTAGCAAAGTGTTACTGCAATCTGCATTTTATATAAGGAATACGGGCCTTTAAAATACTTCTAGTACAGTTCCGGCTTCAGACTGACAGCTTGTTTACTGTTCTATATTGTATAGCTAATATAATTTGGGTCTTGGTAAATAATTCACTCCAGCTGGGCGCAGCAGCGGATGCCTGTAATCCCAGCACTTTGGGAGGCTTAGGCAGGAGGATTGCTTGAGCATAGGAGTTTGAGACCAGCCGAGGCAGCACGGGGAGACTCCATCGCTACAAAAAAAATAAAGAAATTAGCTGGATACAATGGTTCACACCTGTGATCCCAGCTACTTGGGAGACTGAGGTAGGAGGATCACTTGAGCCCAGGTTGGCCCAGGTGAGCCGTGATTGGGCCACTGCATTCCAGCCTGGGTGACAGAGCAAGACATTGTTTAAGGAAAAAAAAAAAAGAATTAACTCCCTTGTAGACACTGATATGAGCAATAAACTGGAACAAGACAAGAATCCTGACACTCTAAATATTGTGCTGAGGCCACAGATTATTTAAAACTTATGTATAATACAATGACAGGGTTCAGGACATGCTCTCCTAGATACGGCACCTTGCTTGGCACTTGAGAAAACAGCAGAGGCAGGAAAGCCTCCCTCACCTTCCCGACACTCTTCTTTCTGTAGCAGGTCATAAAACTCTCATTCCAGGGATGCTGTTCTATCCCATAGGGAAAGAATGTCCTTGTCTCTGAAGACACAAGGATATGGAGAAGAACCTGAACAAGCAGCCCTTGCTAAGTTCACCTTAGTTTATCACCATTTGATCACACCCCTTTTGTCCAATCTCACTTCTCCACAAGGATCTACTTCTTCATCAAACTTAGCATAAAAATACACAGGTTTCCTTGTCTCCTTGGGTCTTTATTTCTGAAGCCTCCCGTGTCACATAAAACTTATATTAAATAAATTCTTATGCTTTTCTCTTGTTAAGCTGTCTTCTGTGTAGGGCCTCAGCCTTGAATCTTGATGTGATGAAAAGATATTACTTTTCTCCTCTACAGTTTCTGGTGCCCAACGTGGGGCAACGGAGACATCATACTCCCTCTAAAGCTGGCAGAAAAGATCCTGAGACAACCGACAAAAAGGCAGCAGAAGGTAGGAATTCTCATCTAGGTCAGCTCTCTGCATCTCTGTCTATAATGCCCAGTCAAGACAGGAGGTAAGGCCGGGCGCGGTGGCTCACCCGTGTAGTCCTAGCACTTTGGGAGGCTAAGGCAAGTGGATCACCTGAGGCCAGGAGTTCAAGACCAGCCTAGCCAACATGGTGAAACCCCGTCTCTACTAGAAATACAAAATTAGCTGGGCATGGTGGCTCACACCTGTAATCCCAGCTACCTGGGAGGCTGAGGCATGAGAATCGCCTGAACCTGGGAGGTGGAGGTTGCAGTGAGCCACTGCCCTCCAGCCTGGGTGACAGAGCAAGACTCTGTCTCCAAAAAAAAAAAGATGGTGTAAAAACTTCTCCTAGTGCTTCCTTTCTCAATTCAGGCCAGCAGGAGAAAACATTTGTTTGGGTTGTGGTATTAAATAAATTTGTCTTCTCTTTTTCTTGTTATTCTGTCTTTTGTTATAGGTATGTTAGGGTAAAGGGGTCTGGATCCAGATGCCAAGAGAGGGTTGTTGGATCTTGTGCAAGAAAGAATTCAGGGCAAGTCCATAAAGTGAAAGCAAGTTTATTAAGAAAGTGGAGGAATAGAAGAATGGCTACTCCATTGACAGAGCAGACCCAAGGGCTGCTGGTTGCCCATTTTTATGGTTATTTCTTGAAAATATGCTAAACAAGGGGTGGATTATTCATGCCTCCCTTTTTTAGACCATATAGGGTATCTTGCTTATGTTGCCATGGCATTTGTAAACTGTCATGGCGCTGGTGGGAGTGTAGCAGTCAGGACGACCAGAGGTCACTCTCGTCGCCATCTTGGTTTTGGTGGGTCTTGGCTGGCTTCTTTACTGCAACCCATTTTATCAGCAAGGTCTTTATGACCTGTATCTTGTGCTGACCTCATATCTCATCCTGTGACTTAGAATGCCTAATCATCTGGGAATGCAGCCCAGTAGGCCTCAGCCTTATTTTACCCAGCTCCTGTTCAAGACAGAGTTGCTCTAGTGCAAATGTCTCTGATAGGTGCCTCAGCCATGGACCTAGTGATGGGTGAGAAAAAGATTGGGTTTTCTCCCTTACAACCCAATCAGTCAAAAAGATGCAAAATTTCGTTTTTTATGTAGATTATCAGACACAATTCTTTATGTGCCTCACTGAGGCAATATTTTTTAGAAAATATTTGCCTGCATTACAGTAGTCCCCTGTTATCCACAGTTTCACTTTTTGAGGTTCAGTATTCACAATAAGATGTTTTGAGAGAGAGACCACATTCACATAACTTGTATTACAGTCTATTTGTTCTATTTTATTATTGTTGTTGTTAATCTCTTACTATGCCTAATTTATACGTTAGACTTTCTCATGGGTATGTATGTATAAAAAGAAACAGAGTATATGCAGGGTTTGGGCTATCCAGGGTTTCAGACACACACTGTGGGGCTTGGGACATAATCCACCAAGGATAAAGGTGTGAGAGACAGGACTAGCTGGCCGACTAAGAATCCCTAAGCCTAGCTGAGAAGGTGACCGCATCCACCTTTAAAAACGGGGCTTGCAGCCAGGCGCGGTGGCTCACGCTTGTAATCCCAGCACTTTGGGAGGCCGAGGCGGGCGGATCACGAGGTCAGGAGATCGAGACCACGGTGAAACCCCGTCTCTACTAAAAATACAAAAAATTAGCCGGGCGTGGTGGCGGGCGCCTGTAGTCCCAGCTACTTGGAGAGGCTGAGGCAGGAGAATGGCGTGAACCCGGGAGGCGGAGCTTGCAGTGAGCCGAGATTGTGCCACTGCACTCCAAACTGGGTGACAGAGCGAGACTCCGTCTCAAAAAAAAAAAAAAAAAAAAAGAAAAAAAAAAACGAGGCTTGCAACTTAGCTCACACCTGACCAATCAGGTAGTAACGAGAGCTCACTAAAATGCTAATTAGGCTAAAACAGGAGGTAAAGAAAAAAGAAATAGCCAATCATCTATTGCCTTAGAGCACAGGGGGAGGGACAATGACCAGGATATAAACCCAAGCACTGGAGATGGCAACGGCAACCCCCTTTGGGTCCCTTCCCATTTTATGGGAGCTCTGTTTGCACTCTATTAAATCTTGCAACTGCGCACTCTTCTGGTTCGTGTTTGTTACAGCTTGAGCTGAGCTTTCCCTTGCCGTCCACCACTGCTGTTTGCTGCTGTCACAGACCCGCCGCTGACTTCCACCCCTCTGGATCCAGCAGGGTGTCCCCTGTGCTCCTGATCCAGTGAGGCGCCAACTGTGGCTCCCGCTCGGGCTAATGGCTTGCCATTGTTCCTACATGGCTAAGTGCCCGGGTTCGTCCTAATCGAGCTGAACACTAGTTGCTGGGTTCCACAGTTCTCTTCCATGACTCACGTCTTCTAATAGAGCTATAATACTCACCTCATGGCCCAAGATTCCATTCCTTGGAATCCGTGAGGCCATGAGCCCCAGGTCAGAGAATAAGAGGCTTCCGCCATTTTGGAAGCGGCCTGCCACTATCTTGGGAACTCTGGGAGCAAGGACCCCCAGTAACAGGTGGACTACTGTATTTAAATTTTCCCCTCTTCTCCCATAATGTAAACATCTCACAACATGCAGGTACTTCCAAGAAATGAGAACAATTTCCAAATGGAATCATGACACTAAAGAAAATTCAGAAATTTAAGAAATCTTTAGGTTCACATGGATACAATTTGTATTTTAGACAAAAGAAGTTCAGTTTCCCAGGAGTGACCACAGGATGTGCCCATGATATCTTGGCAGCCTTTACTGGTGGCTTCTTCAGTGAGGGCTGATGAGTATCTGTTTTTACTGGGGACCTTGACAGCTGACTTGGGCCTTCCAGGCTTCAAACTCCTTGTGTGAGGTTATTCAGGCCATCCTTCCACAGGAGAGTATCAGAGAAGAGGCCATGAAGGGCAGGAGACCCCAAGATCTGCTCCACTGTGGGGCCTGCTTTGTAGCAGACCCATATACTTTCTTGTTCATGTTCCTTTCTCAATGTAGATGGTCCTCAGTGTCCTCTTCGGTAAAATGGAGATAATAATTCCACCTAGCCGGAGCAGTGGCTCACGCCTATAATCCCAGCACTTTGGGAGGCTGAGGTGGGCGGATCACCTGAAGTCAGGAGTTCAAGACCAGCCTGACCAACATGGAGAAACCCCGTCTCTACTAAAAATACAAAATTAGCCGGGCATGGTGGCACATGCCTGTAATCCCAGCTACTCACGAGGCTGAGGCAGGAGAATCGCTTGAACCCAGGAGGCAGAGGTTGCAGTGAGCCGAGATCGTGCCATTGCACTCCAGCCTGGGCAACAAGGGCAAAACTCCGTCTCAAAAAATAATAATAATTCCACCTGATGTGATTGTTTTGAAGAATAAAGATGTTCCCATGAGTCAAACCCCTGGCACAGTGTATTGCCGATAGAACGAACTAAATAATAGCTAGAAATAATGAAAAAATTTAAATATTATAATCAGGATGTGAGGAAAGAGTTTAGTTAGAAAGTCTGTTCTATATTTCCTACAGGAGATAGACACTCTGTTACAAATCTTGAGTAGAGTTGCGGTTGGTTACAATACATAAATTTATTCTTACTTTGTACACCTAAACCTAGGGGCTCTTGAATTAAGATGAAAGGTTATGCAAAACTATGTTTTATTACCAGGGCCCAGATCCCTTTTTCTTTTTTTAAAGTAGAACTGCAGGATCCAGAAAAAGCTTAAAAAGACAAAGCACCCTATTCACTTCCTCCCACAGACCTTCCCATTTCCTCTGATTCCATCCTACAATAATCGAACAGCTGTTGTGCAAAGAAAGGAACAAGTGAGTCTCCTTCCTTCTTACCTCCATCTTGACTGGGCTCAGCTCTGAAAGAAGAAAGTTCTTTTCCAGTAGGTTTGATCTCTTTCCTCTCCTTTCCTTCTGCTAACCAAGGCTTAGTCTCATACCTTCCCTGACGTTTTTACAGATTTTATAGTGTTGGGATTTAAACTATCTCATTCTTCAGGAATCATCTTGCTATCAAAGCTGAGTTAGAGTTAAAGTAAATGGATTTTGTATTCACGGTTCTGTGTTTTTAACCTCTTTTGGCTACTTTATTTTCTTCAGAGAAGTATTGTTTGGTTCACTGTCTTGATATTTTACTTTTCATTCAAACTCTCTTGTCAATGGGTTAAACCGCAAAGTGCAATTTACAAAATGTTGAGAAATGAAGTATTATTCACTAATAATACGGATGATAACTGTCATGCACGTCTGTTTGAAGAGACCACCAAACAGGCTTTGTGTGAGCAACGAGGCTGTTTATTTCACCTGGGTGCAGGCAGGATGAGTCCGAAAAGAGAGCCAGCGAAGGGAGATAGGCTTGGGCTCAGAGGCCTGACAATAACTAAGATAAGTTTCTTATTTTGTTGAGCTGGTTCTAGAAGGTAAACAAAAGTTAGTTTAAGTACAGTGTTTCGTCCACATTTATGCAGGGCTCACTCTAGGCAGAGTTCTATTTTGGTGACTGTGGGAAATCACCAAAAATGTGGGAAAAAATGACCCCCACACACGAGTGACTCGTGTAAATTAAACGGGATGGGGACTTTCAAGAGAGTTTTTTTGTCCAGGTTCCCTATTTCTAAGTATGTCTATAGTTATGTCAATAAATAAGTAATGTCACCCGTGTTCCCATGTCTGTGGATGAGGGATGCTAAAGTGCATGATTGCATAACCACTTAAGATTGTTCTGGAGTGAATGAAGAAGTGTGTGTGTGTGTGTGTGTGTGTGTGTGTGTGTGTGTGAATGATACTTGACCATGTGTCTACATCATTTCCATGTGCTTCAGTGAAGGAGCCTCATTCATTCCATCTCTCTTGCCTCTGGCGTTAGAAACATCTCTGTGCAGGCCTGCCTTGAACAAGGGGTAGACACCGCCTTAGGGAATTAAAAGTATGTTTTCCAGTGCTTGAGATATAGTGAAGAAATGTGTCAGCTGGTGAAAAAAGCTTGGTCTTCTGGCGAGGTCCCGAGTGGGCCCACAGGCCTTACGGGGGCAGGGCCAGCAGCAGGTTCTTTTCCGGAGAATGCCGGGAGGATACTCTCAGCAAACAAGTGAGGCCTCCGGTAATGCAATCTGACAGTGTTCCCAGTGGTGGGCGGCCAGCGGGGAGGGCCAAGAGAGTGCTGGTGGTTAGGGAAGGATTTGCATAATTATATTCACCTGAGGGACTCCATTTACCCAACAATGCGTCTCATTGTGGTAAAGCCAGCAGCTGGCCATACAGTTAGAACAATGTGAGCTTTGGTCTTATTCTTCCAAAACAAATGCTTGGACTTTGAAAAAAAGTGACAATTAGCATTTCGAATGGTATAGAGTTATGAATAGTACACATGTTAGCATGATGTGTAACACTCTGTATTGTGAGGTGTGCATTTGTATGCAGGACTTCTGTTACTTCGTACTGCAGCAGAAGGATTATATACTAGTAACAGTACTATATTCCTATGTGCATGACCTATACTGTAGACATTTCGTATAATAACATGCCATAATGTATACTTGAGATTTATGCATTAAATGCCCATGAACAAGTGAGATGACCCCTGAAATAGGCATTCTCTCCCGATGTTTGGTAGAGTTAGATATTAAAGGCATTTTCAGTGTAAGGCACTTACTGTTTTAAGCTCAGTACAGTGGCTTTTGTTTTCTGACTGTGACGGATTACAATGGATTTGAGAGATGCGAATCAGGATTTCGAGGAGGCGCTTTATTGAAGAGGCTGCAGGGTTCACACAGGGCTGGCTCTCTGGCTGGGGGCATGTTTACCTAAGACTCCAAATAGACAGAGTGCAGATATGAGGACCTAGCGCAAATATTGTGCCCGGCTCATTTCCTGGTATTGCCCACATTGACATTCAAAAGGGAGGTGTGAGGAGTGAAGGCTGTGTAGGTTTAGAGGCAATTCTTTTTATTATGTCCAGTACTTGTTACATTTTGTCCCTCAAAATGAGAACACAGGATGCATTTCTAAGGGAAGAAAGCCCCTAAAGGGGTTTGTCTATTCTCAATTTTAATGAAGTACACGTTTTAAATATCGTGTTTGTAAGCACAGCAGCATTGGAATTTCTTTTCAGCATTTTATTGAAAAGTAGGGAAATACTGGAGCATTCCAACTGGGGAAGGAAACTAAGCTTCTCCTTTGAAGCTCCAGCTGCACTTAGGTCTAATGCAAAAGGCAGTATTTGCTTTAGCCACTTCCTGACTTTCTCATGCGATGTGGAAACTAGAAGTTAGCTGGATTCCAAAGCTGGGAGTCAAATCCTAGGTCCATGCCCTTGGCTCAGTCCCTGTCTTCCAGAGACGGCATCCTGAGTAAAGACAAACACCGCTGTTTTTTCTCTTCCTCCAGACCGGGTGGTGGAATGACAAGTGACTGTCGTTCTGCTGCTATGGAGAATGTGCACTCAGAGGAAGACAGCGGTAAGTAATAATACATCGCTGGATGGTGGGTCTGTGGTACCTTGCACACACAGGAAGCCTCCTCGGGAATGCCCCATATGGCAGGCCCTGTCAGTTCTCAAGACCCAGCCTCCCTCTGTGCCTCATCAGCCTGCCACCACCTTGCCACCAAAGTGAGCATTCTCAAACAAAAACTCTCTCCTTGAAATTCCCATGGCTCCCATGACTTACGGCAGTGGTCCTCAATCCTGACCGCAGATCAGAGCCACCTGGACACAACCGCACCCCAAACCTTCGCAAACAGAATTCCCGGGGACAGACAGGACACAGAAAGAAAATCTGTATTTGTCGTTTACTTTTCAAGTCTTTAACCTTTTTGGAATCAGAGATATAATTCCAGCCACACAAAAGAACTCAAGCTTCCATGATGTGTATTTCCAGAGGAATTCCATTTTCCTCCTGAATTGCCTCTGAGGAATCCTGGGTTAAAGGAGGGGAGTGATAGTTCAATTTTCCTTGATTTTTTCTTTTTCCTGTTACACCAGCTGAGACCTCCTGTCCTCAACTTTTTCCTTGATCAGTTTGGAGGTCTTGATATCTGTCTTTGTATCACTTTACCCTCTGCTTTCCCCAGGACATCCCCACCACCAGGCTGTCACTGAGCAGTGGTATAAAGCTTAACTAATAACCTGGTATAAAACTTAACTGAAGACCTTAAGGTATAAAGCTTAACTAATGCTGACACTGAGCAGTGGTATAAAGCTTAACTAATGACCTAATGGTGAAAGACAGCAATAGGAAACAACGTAATATTCCATACCAGACACCACTGCTCCCGTGTGACTTGGCCTTTCCCACCATTAGACAAGTTAGTGCCTGGCCATTGCTGTCCTGATGCCCTGACCTTATCCGCCCCCTGCCCCTTCTTCCCCTCTTATCTCCTCTCCTGTACTCCAGTTTCAAGTTCTTTCCCTTTCTCTCCAACCCAAAAATCATCTCCGTCTTCCTCTGGGAACCACCCAGATGATGCCCAAGTTGAAGGCATCTTCCCCGTGTCTGACCACCACCCTTCGTTTTGCAGAGCAGCTTTACACTTTTGGCATCAAGCTCCCCCTCCAGCCAAGCCCCACTGAGCCTTGTATCTAAGAAACAGTATCAGCATGCATTTCCTAAAGAAGCGTTCTCCGAAAACAAATTCTTTCATTTTCTCTACATGGTCAGATTTTTAAAATTACAAATATCTTTCTTGCTGGAACTGATTCTCAAAAGCTCTCCAGATGATTCTGCTACAGGTGATCCCCTGACGGTGTCTGGGAACCAGGGCCGCCTTCTCTGTGGAAGTGTTACTGGAAAGGGGGTCCCTACCCAGACCCCAAAAGAGAGTTCTTGGATCTTGCACAAGAGAGAATTCTGGGCGAGTCCACAGAGTAAAGTGAAAGCAGGTTTATTAGAGAAGTAAAGAAACAAAGGATGGCTATTCCATAGGCAGAGCAGCCCCGAAGGCTGCTGGTTGGCTATTTTTATGGTTGTTTTTTGATCATATGCTAAACAAATGATAGATTATTCTTGAGTTTTCTGGGAAAGGGGTGGAGAATCTCCCCCAACTGAGGGTTCCTCCCCTATTTAAGACATATAGACTAAGTTCCAGATGTTGCCATGACATCTGTAAACTGTGATGGCACTGGTGGGAGTGTCTTTTAGCATGCTAATGCATTATAATTAGCATGTAACAAGCAGTAAGGACGACCCAGGTCACTTTCATGGTATTCTTGGTTTTGGTGGGTTTTGGCCGGCTTCTTTACTGCGTGCTGTTTTTTATCAGTAGGGTCTTTATGACTGACCTGTATCTTGTGATACCAGTCCTGCCAACTTCCCATCTCATCCTGTGACTAAAAACACTTAAACTCCTGGGAATGTAGCCCAGCAGGTCTCATCTTC
This sequence comes from Symphalangus syndactylus, assembly GCF_028878055.3. Taxonomy (NCBI): domain Eukaryota; kingdom Metazoa; phylum Chordata; class Mammalia; order Primates; family Hylobatidae; genus Symphalangus; species Symphalangus syndactylus. The sequence continues at coordinate 113,067,259 of NC_072424.2, forward strand.
ATTTTACGCAGCCCCTATTCAAGATGGAGTCACTTTGGTTCAAATACCTCTGGCAGAATATGCTAATGAGAGCCTCGGCCATCTTGTAGATGGACTCCTGCTTATCCCAGGATAATTTTTTCCACCTTTTGCTCCATGTAACACCAATGTAACTTTTTCTTTTGTCACACTGCTATACTTTGTACCTATCAGTCTGGAAGCAGTCATCTTGCAGTAAGGGGATTTGGGTGTTGTCACTTTCAGACTTCCCAACCGGTCCGAGAGCACCTTGAAAGCAAGTCTTGCTCATTATGATGTCTCTGGCAGTTCAGTATGCTTGGCACAGAGGGGAGTGTTCTGCAGTGTTTACTGAATGAAGATGTGGAATGATAATGCATGCTGGAGGAGGCAATAAGGAGGTCATTAGTGACAGTGGTCACTCTCCAAGAGATGCTCACTGGGGACAGGCTGCTCCCAGAGCTGCTGCTGATGGGACCTGTATACAAGTGTTTAACCGATGGGATCCTCCCCACCTCCACTCTCTAGCCACACCCTCTGATATGGCCTCAGCCCTAAGGAAGGATGTCATTTACTTACTGATCTACCCAGACAGTCATGGTTTTAGTTTGTCAGTGGGAGGAGGCCCCTGTGAACTCACTCAGAGGCACTGCCCCTGTAGCAGAGTCCTTGGCTGCTGTGTTGCTCCCATCTCCTGAGATAGCAGTCATGATTAGAACCCTACTGCATCACTGTATTCCATTTTCTCTGTGAAGGGGATAAACCTATCACAGAATGAAAGGAAGGTACTTTAGGAAGGCCATCATCACCTCACATCTGAAAAATGTTCAAAGAGCCCAAGATGTTCCACAGGCCACTCAAACTCCACATGTGCAAAATTCAAGTCTTCACCTCTCTTGGGCACATCTGCCCTCCTCCTGCGTGTCCTTCATTGGGTACACCTGATTGCCAACCTAGAAGTCCTTTTGCTTCACCACTCCTCTCAGTCTGCCCACAAGTCTTACCGGGTTCACCTCAGAAGGTTAGTTCCCGTTACCACCTCCCCTTCATTCTTCCCTCACGGCCCCGCCTTGGTCCAGCATCCTCCCTTGATTAGATAATGCTTTCCTCACAAGTTTCATTTCCAGATGCCCTCCAGATATCCTCTAAAAACAGGATCTGATTGCCCTGTGGTGTGGTTTGGCTGTGACCCCACCCAAATCTCATCTTGAATTGTAGCTCCCGTAATTCCCATGCATTGCAGGAAGGACCTGGTGGGAGGTTATTGAATCATGGGGGCAGGTCTTTCCCATGCTGTTCTCATGACAGTGAATAATTCTCACGAGATCTGATGGTTTTATAAATGAGAGTTTCCCTGGACACAACCCCACACCTGCACATGCTCTCACTTGCTGGCTGCCCTTTGTAAGACCTCCGTTTGCTCTTCCTTCACCTTCCGCCATGATTGTGAGGCCTCCCCAGCCATGTGGAACTGTGAGTCCATTAAACCTCTTTCCTTTATAAATTACCCAGTCTCGGGTATGTCTTTATTAGCAGCCTGAGAATGGACTAATACACCTTGCTTTAAACACTTGCATGTCCCTTGTTTACTCTCAGCCCACTGGACGAGTCCTGACTCTCTAGTTTGGTATACCAGCCCACTGACTTCTGTGCCCACCTACCCCTCTGGGCTTTTCAGCAGCGCCTGCACGGGCACAGTGTTTCAGCCAGGTTCCTGAGCATGACCAGCTCCTGCAGCCTCCTTGGCTTTGCACGCGCTGTTCCCTGTGCCTGCACCCTCCCTCCTGTGTGTTGGACTCATCACCAGATGACTCTGAATCCTCCTCCAAGTTCTCTATGCCTTCGCTGTGCAATTGTGCACACCTCATTGTCACACGTAGTGTCCACATGCAATCATTTATTTTATCTTCCCCACAGGACCTTGGTGTCATGAAAGGTGATGAGTTCTTCATTTTTCTCTCCCCACAATCTGTTGAAGTGTCTAGTATGTATTTGGTACAAAGTAAATCTTTATCAAATTGAAAGTCTATCGGGGCTGGGTGCGGTGGCTCACGCCTGTAATCCCAGCACTTGGGGAGGCCAAAGCGGGCAGATCACTAGAGGCCGGGAGTTCGAGCCTGGTTAACGTGGTGAAACCCTATCTCTACTAAAAATACAAAAAATTAGCTAGGCATGGTGGCATGTGCCTGTAGTCCCAGCTACTCAGGAGGTTGAGACAGGAGAATCACTTGAACCTAGGAGGTAGAGGTTGCAGTGAGCCAAGATTGCACCACTGCATTCCAGCCTGGGCAACAGAGAGAGACTTTGTCTCAAAAAAAAAAAAAAAAAGTCTATCAGCAGGACCTCAACAGCTGTACACTGGAATAATGGAATAGCAGGCAACTACCAAGAATGAGTTAGTTCCCCACATATTGATGATAATTTCAGGGTGATATTCACAGGTACCCTTATTTTTTTTGTAAAAATAGAAAAATAACTCTTTACATTTGCTTTTGCCTATCTGAATGTAGAGAAACGTACGGAAGCCATGCTTGATTGACCCAGTGAGCGAGATTGGAGGAAGGAAAGGAAGGGTGATTTTCTTTATAACTCTATTGTTTGACTCCTCACAAAAAGCTTTACTGCTTCTGTAAAACCAATTAGGCAAAATCAAGTAAATGGTTGCTGGATGAGTAAATAGTAAACTTCAGGAAAGAAGTTTTGAGAAAAGGAGGAACACTGATTCTGTTACCTCTGAAGAAAACCAAAATTGGCAGAACATATAATTACAGTATTATTATTCACTTTGCAAAGGAATTTTCTCTCCCCTAAAAGGATCTTCATGGGCTTCTTTTAAAAGGCAACTCCAGTGAAGCTCTGACGCATTTCATCCTCTTCGTCATGTCATTAACTGCAATACTTGACAGAGGGTGGGGCTGAGAAAGAGAAAGTTTTAAGAGTCGGTGCCAATTGAAGATCAATCTGCAATGAGATAAGCTCCATTGATATTATAATGTAATTATGGGGGGAAATTATTACATTGAAAAAATTCAAAGTTCACCTAGCTTTTCTGGAGGAGAGGCACCAGAGGAGCCTACCGGAAGGAGAAGGAAAGTTGTCCCGCTTCCCAGGGCTGGGGATCACAGGAAAGGTCATGGGCTTGAGGGTACTTCTCCAAACTCTAGCAGATAAATTATGCCCAAATCCCACATCTTACTGAGAAAGCAGGTGTCTGCAATTAGTCACGGAAGGGAGGTGGGTGGTCGTGGGCAGAGAAGAAAAATTTTTTTAATAAAAAAATAAAAGTTAGGCAAAATAGAACTTGACAGTCACCATGCAAACAGAAGAAACACTACGAAAGTGACATCATTAGCATGGCTGTGGGCCTGTCTTATCCTTTGGTCTCTAAAGCAGGAGACAATGAGAGCTACTTACTGACTCATTTTTATTATTTGATAAAAGAAAAAAAGTCAATCAGTCAGGCTTACCTTATTGACTTACTAATGTCCTTGTCACTAAGGGATAATTTTAAAAAGGATTTTTCTACCAAAAGAAGAGAAATCAATTCACAGACCTCTTTGGGCTCCCACCCACAATTCGTATAGGATAAAATCAAGTTTAAAACAGAGAGTGCACCCATAAGGTTGAGAAGACATCTTGCGGTGGATCCTTTGCATAACATGAAACAAGTTGGTTGGCCTTTCTCTGTAAAGAGCAAGATAGTAAATATTTCAGGCTTTCTGGGCCAAGAAATACAATCAAGGATATTATGTAGTTACTTGTATAACAAGAGCAAAACCATTTTTTCCCACAACTTTTAAAATTGATCAATTTCAAAACTTTATGACCAGTACAGTTTGCATTTTATATTGTTTTCATGTGTCATGAAATAATATTCTCATTAAATTTTCCTGCAAGCATTTGAAAATGGAAAAAGCATTCTTAGCTTGTGGGTCACACAAAAATAGGTTGTGGCCTAGATTTGGCCCTGGGGCCATCATTTGCTGACCCCCGACATAGAACACTTCTGAGTCATGTCAGGATCCTTAATCAGTTAGGTCATCCAAGCTCAGATTGAACTGGGACATGGTTTCAGAATCCTTCTCAACACTGCATGCCTGCTAGAGACAACCACAGGATGTGAGGAGGGAGAGGCTCTTGGCTCTGCAGTAGCCATCTGATGGCTGCCTAAAGGACCGTGAACTCAGTTATCACCAGCATTCTCCCTACTCTTTCCGATCTGGGTGCAGTTGGCTCAGTCCTCCATCCCCAGCCTCGGGAAAGTCTCTCTCCCAGATCTCTGCTCCTCCTCAGCAAGCTTGCACGTTGTGCCGAGGAGCAATCGCTTCTGCTGCTACGAATTCACTTGCCCTTGTGAATTCACGTGCCCTTCATCCTTGCCTCATCCAGAACAGGGAATACAATTATTTTGATATTTTAAGTATTTTTTATAAGCCCACAGAATTTTAATGGAAGTTTGGAGAGACAATGGCAGTTTACACAGCAGAAGTAATAGCATCTGATCAGCATCATTGTTTAAGTCACCATCATAGCTAACACTTCCAGGAAACTGATTTCTTTTGCCAGGAGGTTTTCACATATTATTTGATCCTGTAATAATCAGTAGAAATAGGCTTTTTCTTTTTAACAGTTATTATCCTGTTTTACAAAAAAGAAATGAAGCTTAAGAGACTGAGCAGCTTGCTAATCACAGAGCAAGTTAATGATAGAGATGAATTTTGAACACAGTCAAGTCAGACAGTGACTTATGCCTGTAATCCCAGCACTTTGAGAGGCCAAGGCAGGCGGATCATTTGAAGTCAGGAGTTCAAGACCAGCCTGGTTAACATAGTGAAACCCCGTATGTCTTAAAAATACAAAAATTAGTCGGGCATGGTGGTACACGCCTATAGTCACAGCTACTAGCTAGGCTGAGGTGGGAGGATTGCTCAAACCCGGGAGGTGGAGGTTGCAGTGAGCTGAGATCGCTTCATTTCACTCTAGCCTGGGTGGCAGAGTGAGATTCTGTCTCAAACAAACAAACAAACAAACACCACAATCAATGACCTAGAACGCAATCAATGACCCAGAGCCCATGCACCTAAACACAACACAGGTTCTCCCTCTACAGCACTTTAATTGAACATCAGACTTTTTTGTTGTTGTTGTTGAAAGTTCTTCTATCACCTACCTCCCTGGGAATTCTCACTAGCCTGACCACCTCATAGAGTGTCCTGGCTTCTGCTCACGCTCCTGGCTCCTCTCCTTGCCCATGTCTTTCTCACCTCTTCTCCCAGATTGTTTTCATGAACTCTTAGTACCTTGATCCAATTCTTTAGAGTAATTTAGTTCTTGCCAGCTCATGTTCCCAAACTGAACTCTAGCAGAAGCCTTCTGAGGGACATAATGTCATTTTACAGGAAGAAAATATTCATTGGCCAATTGCATGTGGAAAACTAGGAGAAGGCCCATAAGGAGAAGGTGGAAGAAATGAAGCACACTAGAAAATCAGAAAATTGAGTGATGTTTTCCTTTCTGAGAGAGAAGAGGGACAGTAAACAAGTGGGAGTGTATGAAGGCAGAGCAGATGTAAGACTTTTAAAAAAAGAGGTTGCTTTGCCCCAAACTATTTAGTCAGGTCTTCTATACACAAAAACGCCTTGTGAGAAAATGCAGAATGTGAGAAATCAAGAAACGAAGAATTCGCTGGAGATAAATGGTGGGAAATGAATGTAAGCTCCCTGAGCATTTAAAGAAATTCTATAAACTTTCCATATTGGATTTTTGACACTGGACTTTCTACAGGGCACACTAATGTTATCTAAATCCTTGGAAACAGGGTGAATCTACATGATAGAGTGGAAGCCACAAGGGAAGAAGAGATTCTATCTGGGTGTGGAGAATGAAAAAAAAAAAGGTGTAAAGAGGGTGAATGTATAGTCATCTGGAAGCCATGTCACAGAGAGGAGGGGAGAGATTAAAGGGGACCTGAATAAGAGCAGGATGGTAGGGCTTGAAAGGATGGGATGAACATGAGAGACGTGATGACTCTGGTCAACAGAGACCTCTCTAGGGATGTCAACCAGAAAGGGATGTAATGTAGGAAATTAGGTGTTTTTAGACTTCTTTAGGAGGGCAAGACAAACGGGCTCTGGGCTGACCTCTAGGAATGAACAACATTGCAGAATGGCCCTCCTGGGAATTGCACCCCTGACTCAACAGTGCTAGGGAATCAAGAGACCACTTTTAGCACAATAGATTTCTGAAAGAACCCACCCTAGCTGTGGGAGGTGCTGCGGTCCTGCAAGTACTAGCTGGAGAGCTACGCTAGGCTGCTCCATCTGCAACAGCAAAATGTGTAGAGCCCAGCCCCTGCCTTGCAGCCCCCATTGCAGCAGTGACTGGACGCGGGAGCACCACTGTGCTTGCCAGCAGAAACCAGCAGAGAAAGATCTCTTCCACTTCAACCTGCCCTTCAGATTCCACATGAGTGCTTCTTATGGGGGATCTTAATTCCATTAAGAACCCTGCCCTACCAAGCCGTATTGGAGTCAGAGGCAAAAGGAAATGTCAGCAATACTACATTACTTTTTATTTTTTATTTTAATTAATTAATTTATTTATTTATTTATTTATTTTGACAGGGTCTGGCTCTGTCATCCAGGCTGGAGTGCAGTGACTCAATCATGGCTCGCTGCAGCCTTAACTTCCAGACCTCAGGTGATTCTCCCACCTCAGCCTGTCAAGTAGCTGGGACTACAGGCACACACCATCATTCCCAGCTAATTATTTTGTATTTTTTTTTTTTTATAAAGACAGGGTTTCACCATGTTGCCCAGGCTGGTCTCGAACTCAAGAACTGACTGAGCTCAAGCAATCTGCCTGCCTCCTTCTCCCAGACTGCTGGGACTACAGGTGCAAGCCACTGCACCCGGCTACTTTTTAATTTTTCAAAATACTGCATTAAGAGTATTTATCTTGGCAGGGTGCGGTGGCTCACGCTGTAATCCCAGCACTTTGGGAGGCTGAGGTGGGCGGATCACAAGGTCAGGAGATCGAGACCGTCCTGGCTAACATGGTGAAACCCCGTCTCTACTAAAACAATATAAAAAATTAGCTGGGCATGGTTGCAGGCGCCTATAGTCCCAGCTACTCGGGAGGCTGAAGCAAGAGAATGGCGTGAACCCAGGAGGCAGAGCTTGCAGTGAGCTGAGATCGTACCACTGCACTCCAGCCTGGGCAGCAGAGTGAGACTCCATCTCAAAAAAAAAAAAAAAAAAGTGTGTTTATCTTGATTACTGAGTTTTTTGATGCCCCTTAAATTTTGTGCCTGGGATGCCTTGCTTGCCTCATCCTAGACCTGGCCCTGTTAAGAACTCCAGTTACAAGGGAGTCTTAGGAATACCGTTTTTAGCTTTTCATCCTCTGTGGTACTGACGGCACCAGGGAAGAGGCTGGGATGAAGGTAGCACCATCTACGAGAGCCATCCCTCTCAACTTGGCTAGGGCTGTGGAATCCAGCTGTTTGGTCAAACACCAGTCCAGATGTTGCTGTGAGGTATTTTAAATAAATATTTTATTTTGTAAGAAAAATAACAAACTTTTTTGGAAACAGTCTCTCTCTGTCACCCAGGCTTGAGTGCCATGTCACTATCATAACTCACTGCAGCCTGGAACTCCTGGGCTCAGGCAATCCTCCTGCCTCACCCTCCCAAGTAGCTAGGACTACAGGTGTGAGTCACCGCAATCACCTGGTTTCTTCATTTTTTGTAGAGACAGGGGTCTCGCTATGTTGCCTAGGCTGGTCTTGAACTCCTGGCCTCAAACAATCCTCCAGCCTCGACCTCTCAAAGTGTTGGTATTACAGGTATGAGCTACCATGCCAGCTGGTATTTTTTAGATGTGACTGACATTTAAGTCTCTGAGTAAAGCAGATGACCCTCCCTAGTGTGAGTGGCCTCATCTAATCAGTTGAAGCCTTTCATAGAAAACCGAGGTTCCCCTCACTCCTAAGAGGAAGGAACTCTGCCTCCAGACTGCCTTCTGGCTCAACACAACATCAGCTGTTGCTGGAATTTCCAGTCTGCCCTGCAAACTGCCGGTTCCCACCATTGGGTGAGCCAATTCCTGAAAGTAAATCTTTATCTCTATTTCTATTTCTGTCTCTGTCTCTATCCCTATCCCTATCTCTATCTCTCCTCTTTGGTTCTGTTTCCTGGGAGAACTCTGACCAATACACTTGGAGGAGGTGACAGAAGTGAAGGGCCAGTCTGCTAGCTCTACCGCGGTGGAGATGGAAGTAACAATACTGGGGTAACAATACCCTTCATATAGAAGGAGAGAAGGAAGAGGCTAAGTTGGTTCCCAGGTTCCCGTGTGGGTGACCGCGATAAGGACGACAGATAAGTACCAGATATCTCCATGAGAAAACAGAGCACATGCTCATTGTCTTTGGAAGATGCAGTTCCCTGATCTCCCACATGCAGCTCTGTTCCAGTGCATGAGATCCACCCTGTGTATTTCACAAATTGGTTGCCTGGGACAAGTAATTTGGTTATTGCTTGCTTATTCATTCATTAAATGCACGCTTATTAAGTGTGTCCTGTGTCAGGTACTGTTGCAGGCTTGGGAGAAACAATGGTGAATGAAAGCTGAGATGGCTTCTTTCATGATGTTTTCAATCTAATTCAGAGAGATGTGACAAACAAACACAACACAAACAAAGGGAACAGTCCCAGGTGGTGATGTGTGCAGCCGGAACAGTGAAACAGGGCAGTGTGATGGAGCTGCAGGGAGTAGGTGCTGCCTGACACGGCCACTCACATTGAATATGCCAGGACCCCCATTCCAGCATCACATATGGTCTAAGTGTGGGGGAACATTGACCTGTCCTGTGTGTGACCAGCTGGAATGACCAGCTGAAAGAGCCCCAGGCTTATATGACAAGTTACTAAAGGGGAACCCGAGCCCAGGACAAATGTCTGTGATGAACAGCTTCTTCCTCTCTTAGCCTATTCAGGCTAAAATACCATAGGCTGGGCAACTTAGAAATACAGACTTTTTTTCCTACCCATTCTGGAAGTTGGTTGCCAGCAGATTTGTTGTTTGGTGAGGGCCTGCTTCCTGGTTCCTAGGCGGTGTCTTCTAGTGGTGTACAAATGTGGAAGGAGTGAGGGTTCTCTCTTGAGCCTCTTTCATAAGGGCACTCATCCCATTCATGGAGCTCCACCCTTACGACCTAATCACCTCCTAAAGACCCTGCTCCCTAATGTCATCACCTGGGGGTTAGGATTTCAACATGTGAATCTGCAGGGGACATACACGTGCAGGCCATAGCTGTTCTCCATGCTGATGGGTAATGGGCAGTCACTGAATGAGTCTCTGTGAGGCAATGGAGGGGGAGCTGGGTGGCAAGGCCCAGGCCCAGGCTGAGTCTACAAAGAGCAGCATCAGGATCTGCCGGGAGACAGAAGCTCTTTGGGGTGAAGGTGATGCCTATTCGTTGTTGTGTTTCCAGCAGTGACACAGTATTTGGCACATGGCAAGTCCTCTGTAAATACTGGTTGATGAATTAAGGAATCCCTTGGCTGAAGGTGGAGGGGCCGGCTACTGTGGGACCAGGGAGCCTTTGCATTGTGGATGATTTCTTCATACTTGGGAGAAGTATTTTCCTCCTTCCATAAGACAAGTCCCAGAGCCTCCCAGATGGGAAGGGCTGTCTGGTCAAATGACTCTGACTTTGTCTTTTTAATTTCAACACTTGCTGTTCCCTGGGGGACTACGATTCACTTTAATGCTGCCACCAAAGTGAGGCCAGCCAGTCCTTCCCGTCTGGGAGGCTTTCCTTAGGTTTGCCACCTTAGCACCGCTGAGATGGCCTGGGAATTTAGGAAGACTTATTTAAATGCGAAGGGAGTGGAAAAGATGACTAAGCCAAGAGCATGCATGAGGAATAAAAGCTGTCAGGTTTCTGCTGTCTGGTTTTCTCATCTTTCTATAATTTTCTGGCTTTGGTGCTCCATACTATGCAGAAAGAACCCCAAAAGATGAGTACAGTTTTCCACACAACCTGACTCAGCTCTAGGCCCATCTTCACAAATAGGGAACAAATCTTACTTCCCTTCCACACTGAAACAGGTATTTGCCATTAAGAAAAGATCACCGGATTCAACAAATCAAAGTATAGGGCACTCAGTTAAATTTGAATTTCATGTAAATAACACAGAATTCTTTGATATAAGTAGGTCTCAAATATTGCAAGTTCCAAATGTGGCACGAGGCATACGTATCTTAAAAATGATTTGCTATTTATCTGAAATTCAAATTTGACTGGGAGTCTTGTATTTTATGTGGCAACCCAAGGGAAAGATTTGAACCCTGCCACTAGCATAGGGCCTTTCCACTCAGGGCTCATCCTGGGTTCCTGCCTGAGGCCTCCACACCTCCTCCAGGGTTTGGTGGAACTTTTATAACTGTTCCAATAAGTGGCTTCTCCCTTGACTGGAGACTCTACCCACCTCCATGCCTACATGTGCAGGGGTCCTTGCCTGTCTGGACAGAATCTCAATATCTGAATCATGCATGGAGCATACCAGCCACACAACAGGAATTACACACTTCGCCACAGTTTATCGGTCGGCATAGAAGAGCTTCGCATTTTTCTTTGGGAACACAAAGCTCAGTTCCCCCAATGACCATGCTGAAAAATCCCAAGGACAGTAAGCTTCATGATAGATACAGTGGCTATTCGGAGGAGAACACGTCAATTTCTCTTACATATCAGAGGATTAAATAGTCATCCAACCCTAAGACATGCCCAGGAGCTGTTTTCAGCTCTGTTTTAACCTGTTGAGCTCCAAATAGAAACTTCTATATTTTTATCTTATGTTACGCTTCCTTTGAGGGAGTCAGTCTATAGGGTAGTGAGGTTAAAAAGAAATAACAACTTTCAAGAAAACAATCTAAAATAAGCACCTGTGTGGCGATTATAAAAATATACAAATTTCCTTTGCCTCTAGTGGTCATGTTGAAGCCCACACATTTGTGATGTGCATCGAGCCACACAGTTCTTTTCCATTTGCCCTTTTAGGTCAGATCTGTTAGATTTCCTCCCTCCCCACCACGTGATCAGTGCAAGATTTCTTGCTTTCTCTTGTTGAAGCAGAGTGCTAATACTGTTTAACCCTTGATTCAAATATCCTGGGTAATGGTCACATGCCCCGTAATAAAATATGTCCAAAGATTAGCTGGAAGTCCCGGGCCTGCTTCTCTTACTAACTCTGGCTGTCTCAGTAGTGTTTACAAGTGTCTCTAGTTACCTCCCTTTCTCCTTTGCTTAAGTGGGCATGAGATTTTGAATTCCTTAATAGATTTTAAGTTCAGCAAGAACAAGGACCTTGCCTTGTTCACTGTTCTATTGGTTTGCTAGGGCTACCATATAAAATATCACACACTAAGTGGCCTAAGCAACAGAAATTTATTTTCTCGTAGTTCTCATAGTTCTGGGGGCTGGAAGGCCAAGATCCAGGTGTCGGCAGGTTTGGTTTGTGCAGAGGCCTCTCTCCTTGGCTTGCAGGTGGCCACCTTCTTTCTGTGTCCTCACATGGTCTTTCCTCAGTGCAGGAGCCCTTGAGTGTTTTTGTCTGTAAAATTTCCTCTTCTTAAAAGGACACCAGTCAGTTGGATTAGGGCCCATGCTAACAACCTTATTTTAACTTAATCGCCTTAAAAGTTTTATTATTATTATTATTATTTTAGAGACATGGTCTCGCTCTGTCACCCAGACTGGAGTGCAGTGGTGCAATTATGGCTCACTGCAACCTTGAACTCCTGGGCGCAAGTGATCTTCCCACTCCAACCTCCTGAGAAGCTGGGACTACAGGTTTGCATCAGCACATCTGGCTAATTTTTAAATTTTTTGCAGAGACAGGGTCTCACTGTGTTGCCTAGGCTGGTTTTAAACTCCTGGCCTCAAGTGATCCTCTTGCCTTGGCCTCCCTAAGTGCTGAGCCACTGCGCCCAGGCCTTAATCACGTTTCTAAAGGTCCTATCTCCAGATACGGTCACATTCGAGGTTCTGAGGGTTAGGGCTTCAATGTATGAATTTCAGAGGACATGTAATTCAGCCCATAACAGTCACCATTAGTCCAATAACTAATGTAGTGCCTGGTACGTGATAGATGATAAATTTTGTACTCATTTGTTGAATGAGTTCAAAAACTTTGATAATGTCATTGGTGAGGCACATTTACTTAGAGTTCCTTGTTAAGCCAGAGCATCGGGTTTTTAAGCTTCTTTCCTTCCTGCACACCTTAGTGGTCATCCGTTGTGTCATGGAAAGTCATCTGGCCATGTATATAACTTGTATGACACCCTCCCTTCCACAGAGGATGCTGTACAGTAAGTGTGTGCCTCACACTCGCAGGCAGAGAGCCTGTCCTGTCCAGGTTGTTGCCACCTGCCGTACATGCAGCAGGCTGCGATGGCGACCCAGACTCCCAGCTGTCATTCTCCAGCCCTCCTTTTGGCAAATGCTTGGCATGCATCTCCACATTTCCTTTATTTCCTTCAAATTGGGAAGAAAAAAAAATAGAATCTGTCAAAGATCTCCTGCTACTTGTGTAGGGAGAAGGGGAGCCTCAACAACTTACCCATTGTCTAGGCGTTGCTCTACCAGTCTTTCAGGAAAAAAAAAAGCCCCAAAACTTTGATCCCTGGGGAGGTGAAGCGGAAGTTGATCTTCACCATTAAATTTTTTTATAGATAGCAAAGTCCATGCTTCCACCTGCATCCAAAGCACGGAGGCAGCTGGCAGAACAAAGCACCAGAGAAAAATAGCTGACCAGAATCTCTTAAATTGCCTGTGTACAGGTGCAGCTTGTTTTTCATCTTGGTGGCAGCCACTAGTGATTGACAATGTTTTACCCAGAGGACTTAACTCTTTTTTTGCCTAGATGAGCCAAAGAGACAAGTCTCATGGTTTAGAAAATAGTTCATACCCCTCTGTAGGTTCTAAGCAATTCAGCCCAAAGGCATGGGAACCGTACTTCGAACTAATGCCACCTGCAACAAAAGAAGGAACGACACGATGTCAGAGAAAAAGTTTAAAAAAATATATTGCTAGGTCTCTCCAGCTTTGAAGCCAAGGCTGGGGCATGTCTTATTTTTTTAATCGATAGATAGATGGAGACGGCATGTGACAAATGCACCTCTGGAATAGGATGCGTTACAAGTTGAACTCTCTGGGTGTTGAGTAAGTCTTAAGCTACCTGTCCCAGAAAACCCATCCCTTTATGCCCTCAGCTTTTTTTTTTTTTTTTTTGATTACCATTAAACAAGTTATTTTAGATGGTAGACAAGCAGTAGAGAGGAGACAACATCGTGCAGCCTGGTTTAAAAACCTCCAAAGACAGAACCGGGCAGCTTCGCTGGTCCTGAGCTGGTTCGGTTGTGTTTCCCCCAGGACTCCCATTGCATCTCACCTGGGTTACTTTTCATAGTTGTGTGCAAGGACATTTGCCACTGGGGAGTCCCCCACCCAAGTGGTTGCATTTGTGTGGAGACGAGACAGACAGGACTATAGGTAGAATGCTCTCTCTCTCTGGCAGTCTTGTGGGAGCGTTGATGGAAGAATGAATTGGGTGATTATACTGGGATGTGGGCAATCTTTATCTAAGGAAGAAGCAAAAACTGTGAGTACTGCAGGAATAGCTCTCAGGACCATTACAAGAGTTAACCATTTGGAAAGAAGCTAAGCACAAGGGAGGAATAACCTCCTAAACACCGAGCCTTCCTAGGGAGAGAAGGGAAGTTGGTAACTGGTGATTATAAGCTAGCACTTCAAGGGAAGCCCCCAGAGCTGTTTGGGGTGGGGGGTAGGGGGCACTCCTCAGCAGAGTCCTGAGGCAAGGCAAAGAGCTTGCTTTAAAAGTATATATATTACTTTTTTTAGAGACAGGGTCTTGCTGTGTTGCCCAGGCTAGACTGCAGTGATGCAGTCAGGGCTCACTGTAGCCCTGACCTCCCGAGCTCAAGTGACCCTCCCACCTCAGCCCCCCGAGTAGCTGGGACTACAGGCATGTACCACCATGCCCAGCTAATTTACTTTATTTGTAATTTAATTTTTGTAGGGATGGGGGGGGTCTCTGTATATTGCCCAGGCTGGCTTCGAACTCCTGACCTCAAGCGATCCTCTTGTCTTGGCTTCTCAATGTGTTGGGATTACAGGTGTGAGCCACAGTGCCCAACCAAGAGCTTGTTAATGAAGTGTTAGTATTGTGGATCCCATGGCTTCTCATTCTGGTAGCTGCATTGTAAATCACCTTCTCTCAGCACAAGGAACACTACAGATGACCATTCTTGATGATGAACATGCCCGAAACATACCGTAACACAAGCACAGAGCGTGAGCTCAATAACTCACAGCCATGGAGCAGTGTCTTGGCTTCTGAATGGAAGAAATGACATATACACAACTCTGATACTTCCTTAGAGAGGCTTAGTAAAATCATCACACTTGCCCAGCCAGGGAGCTCCCCATTCTGTGTCTTTGGCTTTGACGTGGCCTTTGAAATGAGTACATGCTAGGTTGAAGGCATTTGTCTGGATGTTCTGGTCTCCATACTCACACCTGTTAACTTGGCAGTAAAATAATCAAAGGAACTCTGTGGCCTGGAAAGCAATCCATCTCATTGATAAATCAAACTTTTTGTATGAATCTTGATGAAACTGTGTGGCCAAAAGTGATTGAATTTAAAAATTTTGAATTTTCATGAATTGTTTTGATCTTAGACATAGATTACACCTGTTAGTGATTGTGCATGAAATAAACTACCAAGATTATGTGGGAATCATAGCCTTGGTACCATGGTGGTAATCCAAATGAGGCAGATGCTTGGATGCAGGTCAACTTCATCAGAACAAAAGGTGCCGTCAACCAGACAGAGATACTATAAGGAGTAGCCTCAGACATGCTACAAGCCGAGGTCAGGAGAAGCACCTCCTCCCCTTTGGAGTCTAGGGTAGGCGTATCTGCACCATGCCTCTGCTTCCATCCAATTCACAGAAGCTGCATAAATGGTAAGAAGATCTCTTTAAGTTCTGCTTCAATATTTATCCCTTTCACTTGTACTGCTGTCACCACTACAAGCTGGAAGCAGAGAACTCCCAGGCCCAGAGAGGCCCATGGGGACACTGAGAGCTGCCGATTTTCTTTTCCCTTTGGCCATTTTATGAGGGAGACACCGTGCACATTCTAACAGATTTGTGCACAAGGGGTTATAGCATGCTCTATATTCTTGGCCTTGAAAATTTTTTTTTTAAGTTTGTAAAGGTAATTATGACTGTTTACAGTACTGAGGGCAAAGCCCCACCCTGGGCTTCAGGCCAGGGGCTCTGGGAGTTGAGTGTAGTGGGCTGAGCCAAGTCCAAGACAAAAGCACAATTATGCTCACCTAAAAACCCACGCTGGTGGTAGGGGGATGAAGGAAACACCCACACAAATGGGAGGTGTGTGGAGGGAGGAGCTTCCTTTGAAGTTTTGCATAAATCGTGGAAATTTTTTTCCTATAGAGCTGGGAATGAAGATTCTTGGTTTTCATCCTGGATCTCTTATTGAGTATTGAGCTGTGCCATAAGGAAATGGGCTTCCTTCTTACTTGATTTACCAATGTTTAAAACTGAACTTTAAAGACAAGAATTTTGGAAGAATTTAGAGGAAAACGGGACACCTTGTACAAGGTTTCACAAAGCTTTCTTAATTTTTTTGGCAGAAAGAAACTGAAGTCAGCCCCGGTGCAGTGGCTGACACCTGTAATCCCAGCACTTTGGGAGGCCGAGGCGGGCAGACCACCTGAGGTCAGGAGTTTGAGACTAGCCTGACCAACATAGTGAAACCCCGTCTCTACTAAAAATACAAAACAAAAACAAAAACAAAAACAATTAGCTGGGTGTGGTGGTGTGCACCTGTAATCCCAGCTACTCAGGAGGCTGAGGCAGGAGAATTGCTGAAACCCAGGAGGCGGAGGTTGCAGTGAGCCGAGATCGCACCACTGTACTGCAGTCTGGGCAACAGAGCGAGACTGCAACTCAAAAAAAAAAAAAAAAAAAAAAAAGGTACTCAAGTCAGACACCAAAAGACTCTCTTTTTTAAGCCCATCTCCCTTCTTTCTGATCCAGGTCCATTTTCTACTTATGAAAGTTTAAACACCACGGGGTGAAAAATTGTTGCTACAGCCTATTGGGTTCTCTGGGTCAGGAGATAATTAGCAAATACTCAACTACTTGCATACATTACCTTCCTGTTAACTCTGCTGTACTTTTTCTGCCTGCCAGGATTAAGGCCAGATGATTATTTGTCCTAATGTTATGAATCATTGACAAGAAAAGCGTGTAATGGCAGTGTTGACATGCCTTTACATCCATTGGCACCACAAGGTAACCAGGAGCAATCAGTGACAGGGAAAACTGGAACATATTGTGGGGGAAGTGGAGGGGGGGCCCTCCCTGGCCTCAGAATGGCTGGAGCAGGAATTCCTCACCACCTGCTTCAGTTCCCAAAAGGCAGGCTCTAGAGATTTGGTACCATAGTTCACAGGGAGAAGAATTTTCCCATTTAGTCCAGGAGGAATATGATTTTTAGGAAACAGATGCAGAAACCTGACGTTGGCTCACAGCGGCCTTGGTGAAGCCAAGGGCTAAGTTTCGGGGCATTGGCCTGCCCTTCATTGCTGCACACACCCAGATGCACACACCTGACAGAACTTGAGCAATCGGCTCTGTGTGCCCAGCTCTCCACTGCCTGGCAGCAAAGAGGAAAGGGGAATTACAGGCAGGCTTGACTTGAAACACTGCTCTGGCCCCACCTGAATTCCAGGTGCCCCAGGGAGTCCCTTCAACCACCTGGAATTGAGGCTGTTTCAAGGTACAGATGCGGTGTGTGTTTGTCTTGCTTTTGTTTGCACCTTCTACCAGCTGGAAGCCAGAAGGTGTGGGGCTCTGCAAACAATTTTGATGTAAATAAAGAGAATGTAAGAATTAAAAAGACACCTTGCAGCTGAGCCCAGGGCGGAGGGGCGGGGGTACAGGCTAAGAGAGGAGGGAGGTGGAAAGCGGGGAGGAGTGGAAATAGAGTTCCTCTAGGAAATAGAAATAGACACAGGGCCAATGTGGGATGATGTGATCCTGTTGCATATTTTCCATATGTTAATATGCCTCCATAAGATTCCTCCTCAGACCGGTTATTGATAGATAGAAAATAAGCCTGTGGGCCTAGATCTGCCTCTGCTCTTTATTTATTGAATGTGCCTACTATATGCCAGCACTAAGGTAAGCACTGGTAATAAATGTGAAAACACATTATCATGTGACAGACAGCAAATTAACACCTACAATGAGGCTGTTTATGGTGCAACAAGGGCTGCGAGTGATAAAGGGCCATCTCTGTCTCCTTAGGACAGTGTGGGAACACACCAAGAAGGAAGATCTTCCACAAGGACCTCTCCTTTCATCCCAAAGCAACCCTAATAGTCATAATTCTCACAAGGGTGTGGAACGCATTGGGGATGGTCTTTTATTCATCATTCTTTTTGGACTAGGATAACTTCTCCGTATCACATAAATTTTGAAAAAAAAAAGTTTACTCAAACGTTAAAGGTTTTTTTTGTTTTTGTTTTTTTCTTTGTTACCCAGGCTGGAGTACAGTAGCACAATCACAGCTCACGGCAGCCTCAACCTTCTAGGCTCCAAGCGATCCTCCCATTTCAGCCTCCCAAGTAGCTGGGACCACAGGCACATGCCACTATGCCTGGCTAATTTTTTTGTATTTTTTTGTAGAGACGGGGTTTCACCATGTTGCCCAGGCTGGTCTCAAAACTCCTGGGCTTAAGTGATCGGCCCGCTTTGGCCTCCTAAACTGTTAGGATTACAGGCGTGAGCCACTGTGCCTGGACTAAATGTTAAAGGTTGATGTAAATATGCAAATATTTCCAGAACAATATGCAACCTTGAGATCATTTTGATCAACCTATTTTGTTGAAGATTGTTTTGTAAAAGGTATTAGAAATTTGGAAAATATTAAATGTTTAGCTTTCTTCCCTTTTTTTCTTTTTCTTTTTCTTTTTTTTTTTTTTAGAGACAGGGTCTCACTGTTACCCAGG
This sequence comes from Symphalangus syndactylus, assembly GCF_028878055.3. Lineage (NCBI taxonomy): Eukaryota > Metazoa > Chordata > Mammalia > Primates > Hylobatidae > Symphalangus > Symphalangus syndactylus. Next base: position 113,085,390 of record NC_072424.2, read on the forward strand.
CTGGGGTGCAGTGGTGTGATCATGGTTCACTTCAGCCTCATTCTCCTGGGCTCAAGCAATCTTTCCACCTCAGCCTCCCGAGAATCTGGAACTACAGGTGTGTGCCACCACGCCTGGCTATTTTATTTCTTATTTTTTGTGGAGACGAGGTCTCACTATGTTGTGTAGGCTGGTCTGGATCTTACACATTTTTTAATAATAAAAAGTTACTTTTTGTCAACTGTGAGTGGAAGAAGCATTTAAAAGAAGCTAGTTCATTTTAAAAGAAATACAGTGTATAGTTTGGCACACTCAAGGGCAGTAACCTAATGATTAAGAGGGGAATTTTGGAGTCAGACATCCCAGAAATCTGATCCTGACACCCCAACTTAAAAGCTGTGCGATCTCAGACACATTGTTTAACCTTTCTGAGCTTTAGGGTTTTTGTTTTGTTTTTAAATGGAAGTAGTAATATCTACCTTGTAAGTTTATTCTGAATATTAAATGAGATAGTGCACATAACTTTCCTAACAAGAATCCTAGTTTACCTAGTGTGTGCTCAGCAGATGCTAGCTATTATTAAAATTAGTCTATAATATGAATAATTATAACAATAAACACTTTTTCTTTTCCTGATAAATTATGACTATAGGACAAAGTAAATTGGAATAATGGCAATTATTTTGTGAACTTAATAGCTGCAGCCTACTAAAGTGGTTAAATAAATTTTTGAGCAGAGTGATGTGGTATCACTAAGAGTAATTTATTTATTTTATTTTATTATATATATTTTTTGAGACAGAGTCTCCCTCTGTTGCCCAGGCTGGAATGCAGTGGTGTCGTCTTGGCTCACTGCAACCTCCACCTCCTGGGTTTAAGCAATTCTCCTGCCTCAGCCTCCTGAGTAGCTGGGATGACAGATGCTCGCCACTGCACCTGGCTGATTTTTATATTTTTAGTAGAGACGGGGTTTTGCCACGTTGGCCAGGCTGGTCTCGAATTCCTAGCCTCAAGTAATCCACCTGCCTCGGCCTCCCAAAGTGCTGGGATTATAGGCGAGAGCCACCACACTTGGCTAAGAGTGATTTATTTAATATGATAAATGCCAAAATTACATTTCTCTAGCTGTGTAGACAGAGTGGGTGCCATAGTGAGGTTACCCACAATGGCCTCCATTCTTAAGGAGCTGACCAGACTAACATTTATACTTAGAAGTATAGTTACACAAATCCTCAGAAGGAGTATAAACTCAAAAGTTGAAAGCACATCAAGAGTAAATTAAAGGTGTTCAGCAGCATTGCTGTCAGTAGCATAGAAACCCGAGTGACAGTGCCCTGACCATGCGCAGATGCAGCTGAACTGAACCAGTGCCAGAGGACTTTGAGCTCCATGTCTTTCCTCCAGCCAGTCAGTGTGAGTGTGACTTCTATACCTCGGTCTCGTGGTCATCAGGGTGCTCTTGAAACTTTTTTTTTTTTTAGATAGTCTCGCTCTGTCGTCCAGGCTGGAGTGCAGTGGCGTCATCTCACTGTAACCTCTGCCTCCTGGGTTCAAGTGATTCTCCTGCCTCAGCCTCCTCACCTGCAGCTGGGACTACAGGTGCGTGCCACCACGACTGGCTGATTTTTGTATTTTTGGTAGAGATGGGGTTTCACCATGTTGGTCAGGCTGGTCTCGAACTCCTGACCTCATGATCTGCCTGCCTCGGCCTCCCAAAGTGTCGGGATTACAGGCGTGAGCCACTATATCCGGCCAAAACTTTTAATGTCAACACTGCTGGGCTGGATATTGGGCTTGCTTGTTGAACAAAGAGTTGTGTGATAAAAATATGGGTGATGCAAAGGACTAGGTTCACTTAATGGCATGAAGACTCATCCAAGGAACTGTGAATCCTTATCATTGGATGATCAGACTCAGCCACAGTGATGCTCTGGACTTTTGTTTATAAATCTAGGAATCTTTTCTCTCAGATAACTATTGAAATTGTAAAGAAAAAAGTGACCAAGATATCAGATTCACAGGCAACAGTGTTTAGATATACAAATTTTTAGAAGTCTTTTGAAGGCTATTTATCCACAGATGAATGAGAATGCAAAATATGATGCAAAGCAGATTTAACCTTCTGGCTAATTTGCCTCAATAAAAAAAGTTAAAGACATAAAAGGAAGATTACATCCACATTTTAAGATTGTGTCTTTATGTAAATAAAAAGTTACTCAGCATGCACTTCAGGCATGAGTAAAGGTCTCCAAGTTCACAGCGTGGAAGGGACTTCCATCTAGGATTCCCCAGCATCAGGAGCAGACTGAGACAGTGATCAGTAGTCGTGTTAATGGTTAAATTTTGAGTTCAGTGAATGCTACTGGCTGAAGTCAGGCAGAGAAGAAAAAAGGGAGCCAGAAATGAGAAAAAAAGAGAGTGTGATATAGGGAAGAGAGAATGAAAAAAGAAAGAAGACAGCTGTGACCACGGGAAGCTATGGTAGAATGACTAATGAAATATTTTTAGATTTCTCCATAAATTCCCTATTCTTGCTGGGCATTTAGCATTTTAAAAAGATTATATTCCATTTGAGAACGTTCTGTGATACTGAGCAATTATAAGAATTGTCTCAGGCAGAAAAGATATATTGAATAATACATGTTGATTGATAGATGGAGAATATTAGTAGATTGTTATTTCAACCTTTCTATTGTGATCCACACCCAGGTCTGAACAGCATTTTCAGCCTCCTACTGTGTGCCAAGTCAGTGGCTGGTGTCATGCATACTAAGATGTGCATGATAGCATTTCTTTTTTTTTTTTTTTTTTTTTTTTTTGAGATGGTCTCGCTGTCACCCAGGCTGGAGTGCAGTGGCGCGATCTCGGCTCACTGCAGGCTCCGCTCCCTGGGGTTCATGCCATTCTCCTGCCTCAGCCTCCCGAGTAGCTGGGACTACAGGCGCCCGCCACCTTGCCCGGCTGATTTTTTGTATTTTTAGTAGAGACGGGGTTTCGCCATGTTAGCCAGGATGGTCTCGATCTCCTGACCTCGTGATCCGTCCATCTCAAAGTGCTGGGATTACAAGAGTGAGCCACCGCGCCTGGCCGCATGATAGCATTTCTAACTTTCGTGAGCTCACAATCTATAGGTATGTCAGTTTCAATGTTCTGTGCTAATGTCTTGATAGGCATTAGGTGTAGGGCATAATGAGAACACTGGGAGGTAACTCACCCAACGTTAACAGATCAGGAAAGGAATCTTAGTGCATGTGACATTTGAGATGAAACCAGAATGGCAATACCCAGGAAAGGCACTGGGAAAAAACTGTTTTCAAGTAGCAAGAACTCAAGGGCTTGGAGTGTCAATGGTCATCGGAGGGAAGTAGTGTGGTCCTGCTGCCATGTGAGCAGAGGACTTCCACAGCAAGCCAATGAACCTGGAAAAGCCACAGGAGCGGATCCTGGAGGCTTTTGTCCACCCTGCTGAGCTGCTTGCACTTTTTCAGCTGAGATCGGGCGCATTCAGGGTGGTATGGCTGTAAACAATACTTGGACTTTTACAGGTATCAACCAAGTTTCTTAATTTTTCTGTCACTTCCAAGGTGACTGAATTTCATTTGTGGTATCAGAGGGCACAAAAATAGATGTATAGGAATTATTCTAGGCAAACAGGAAGATCTCAATTGATTTAGGATAATGGATGGGGCTTCAGTGTGGAGTTTTAAGGAGGCCGTGGTGTAGTCAGGCTTGCATTTCATGAAGTGGTCTGTGGTACTTCCAAGCTGGTGAGTTGATCTCATGAAGCTTTAGGTCAAATGGAAATATATTGCCCCTTAATAGAAAACACAATTTATTTGCATTTGAACAATAACTATTGGATTTGAATATACAATGCATTAAATGACTGTGTTTTGTTTGGCTCATAAAAAGGTTTTGAAAAAGGAATTCTGGTCTTTTCTGCATATTTCTTTTTCCCATCTACAAAACATAATTAAAAAAATTTAAATGCTCTTGATACAAAAACATAAACTGTGGAAAGGACACCCTATTTCATAAATGGTGCTAGAAAAACTGGATAGCCACGTGTAGAAGAATGAAACTGGATCCATATTTCTCACCTTATACAAAAATCTACTCAAGGTGGATCAAAGATTTAAATCTAAGACCTGAAACCATAAAAATTATAGAAGATAATCTTGAAAAACTCTTCTGGACATCGGCCTAGGCAAATAATTCATGACTCAAACCCCGAAAGCAAATGCAGCAAAACAAAAATAAATAGGACCTGATTAAATTAAAAAGCTTCTGCACAGCAAAAGAAATAATCATCAGAGTAAACAAAAAACGCACAGAATGGGAGGAAATATTTGCAAATTATGCACCTAACAAAGGACTAGTATCCAGAATCTACAAGGAACTCAAATCAGCAAGAAAAAAAACATCCCATCAAGAAGTAGGCAAATGACATAAATAGACATTTCTCAAAAGAAGATATACAAATTGCCAGCAAACATAAATAAATGCTCAACATCACTAAACATCAGGGAAATGTAAGTTAAAACCACAATGAGATATCACCTTACTCCTGCAAGAATGGCCATTATTACACTTGATCTTAGCCAAAAGGCTGAGAAACGATAAGAATGGCCATCATTAAAGTCAGAAAACAATAGATGTTGGTGTGGATGTGGTGAAAAGGTAACAGTTTTACACTGCTGGTGGGAATGTAAATTAGTACAACCTCTGTGGATAACAATATGGAGATTCCTTAAAGAACTAAGCGTAGATCTACCAGCAACCCCATTACTGGCTATCTACCCAAAGGAAAATAAGTCATTAAATGAAAAAACACATGCACACACATGTTTATTGCAGCACAATTCACAGCTTCAAAGATATAGAACAAACCTAAGTGGCCATCAACCAATGAGTGGATAAAGAAAATGTGGCATGTTGCGCTGGGCGCAGTGGCTCACACCTGTAATCTCAGCACTTTGGGAGGCCAAGGTGGGTGAATCACCTGAGGTCAAGAGTTTGAGACCAGCTTGGCCAACATGGTGAAACCTCGTCTCTACTAAAAATACAAAAAAAAAAGAAAAAAGAAAAAAATTAGCCAGGCATGGTGGCAGGTGCCTGTAATCCCAGCTACTCTGGAGGCTGAGGTAAAAGAAATCGCTTGAATCAGGGAGGCGGAGGTTGCAGTGAGCCGAGATCGTGCTATTGCATTCCAGCTTGGGGAACAAGAGCGAAACTCTGTCTCAAAAACAAAACAAAACAAACAACAAAAAAAGAAAATGTGGCATGTATACACCATGGAATACTACTCAGTCATAAAAAGGGACAAAATAATGTCTTTTGCAGCAACTTGGATAGTGCTGAAGGCCATGATTCTAAGTGAAGTAACTCAGGGATGGGAAACCAAATACCATACGTTCTCACTTATAAGTGGGAGCTAAGCTATGAGGACATAAGGACATACAGTGATATATTGTCTTTGGAGACTCAGAAGGGGGAAGGTGGGAGGAGGGGTGTGGGATAAAAAACTATATATGGGGTACAACATACACTACTTGGGTGATGGGTACACTAAAATCTCAGACTTCACCGCTATATAATTAATCCATGTAATCAAAAACCACCTGTACACTAAAAGCTATTGAAATAAAAAATATTTTTAAAAATTCTCTTATTTGACCTGTGTTTGGATTTCATATTTTAGGTTCTTGCATAAAAATAAAATAACACAGAGAATTGCAGCAAAAACACAAACAAAAATGACTACAGGAAGAGACCATAAGTTGATTCCCAAAAACATATATCTAAATTAGCCTTACTAATTCACAGTTGCGTCTTACACAGGGAACACAGATTGGCTTGTCTTATAATTTATTTCCACATTTCTCAGATGTCAGTAAAGAATTTTCCTGTTTGGAAAAACACACCACTGGGCAGAGGGCACCTGGGTTCTGATCAATGGTTGTTGGTCTAGTCATTTGACTTCTTTGTAACTGGCTTTTAAAAGTGGGAGAATAATGCTTTTTTTGTCTACTAAAGATTGTTACGAGGCTCAAGTTTGGTAGAGTATGGAGTTCCTCTGATAGCCACTGTAGGGTGACAGCAGCCATAATAAATATGTGACAATTTCAAGGTGAAACAGAGCAGAAGAGCCAGGGTTCCTGGTTCAAGTGTCTGTCAACAAAATGGGCATTCAGCAATTAAGCTGTTGAGTAAGTGAATGTGTACACATTCACATTTTGACATACACATACATTAAAACACATATTTAAGTGTTAAAATTATTGAGGATCCTAAATTATAAAAATATATTTAGGAAAGTAGTCCTTAATTCCAGCTACTGGTAGGTAAATAGAATTAGTCACACTATCTGTATCCAGTTGTCAATATAGTCAAAAAATGAAAATAAATGGTGGGGAGGGCGAGAGGAGGGAGAGCATCAGGGCAAATAGCTAATGCATGCGGGGCTTAAAACCTAGATGACAGGTTGATGTGTGCCACAAACCACCATGGCACACGTATACCTATGTAACAAACCTGTGCGTTCTGCACGTGCATCCCGGAACTTAAAGTAAAATAAAAATAAAAATAAAAACCTAACGTCCTCCTGCCATGTGTGCATAGAAATGTCATTTTTCCTGACTCTCTGATGCCACCTTGCTTACATTTTTTACCTACTTTTACCCTCATTTTTTTCAAACTCATCATTTGTAATAACCTGGTTTTATTATTATTTTTTTAATTTCCTTTTTTTCTTTTTTTTGAGACGGAGTCTTATTCTGCCGCCCAGGCTGGAGTGCAGTGGCACGATCTTGGCTCACTGCAATGTCTGCCTCTTGGGTTCATGCGATTCTCCTGCCTCAGCCTCCCGAGTAGCAGGGATTACAGGCACACACCACCACGCTCGGCTAATTTTTTGTGTATTTTTAGTAGAGACGGGATTTCACTATGTTGGCCAGACTGGTCTCGAACTCCTGACCTCGTGATCCGCCCGCCTCAGCCTCCCAAAGTGCTGAGATTACAGGCGTGAGCTATCGTGCCTGGCCTATAATAACCTGGTTTTAAAGGGGGATTTATCAGAACATAGACCGTATTCTATGAGGGATATTCAGTTTTAGTTGTGTAGGAGGTTGAGAAAATACAGGACTTTTCAGCATTAGGATTTGATGATGCTGCTTTAGGTGAGAATGTTCCCTGAACAGCGGGAGTTGGCAGAAGGAGGCAGGGTGCTGCCACTGGTGTCTGTGGTCCTGGACAAGTCAATTGTGTGAAAGAAGGGTCTTCGTTCTCATGTTTTTGGGCACACCCTCCACCTGATTTCCCAACTGTGACATGGAATAGCTCTGGAGGGGGTCCTTCTGGTGGAGGAAGCGGGAGTGCACACAAGCTTCTCCATGGTCTCTCATTCACGTTTCCCTTGAGCTACTCAGTTTGGGGATCTGCTGGATGCTTTTCTTTTAAAACTTAAGCCCAAGCAACAAACCTCTTAGGTCTTCGAGACAGGATCCATTTCCAATAGTAAGAATAAAGAAGGAAAATACAAAGAACACACAACTAGTCAAGTGTTTACGGTTAACCTGCAGTAAGCAGGCTGGGACCACTTGAGACCCCTTGCCCAGCTTCTCACCTCTTTCCCACTGAGCAGGACTCATTCTCCATCACCTGGGACCTTTCCCCAACATCTTTTCCCTCTCACTGAAATGTCCAGATTTAAGGTTCTCAGACCCCCTTGACTCCACTTGTTTGTAGACTGAGAAACTGATCTTCCCTAGGAAATGGGCAAGGCCGTGGACCGTCATACAATATAGGTCTCACTTTTCATGGGAAGTATCACTTCACTTCTGGAGCAAGAAGTCTCGTTTACTACACAGCTCCATCCTTAGCATCAGTCACTATTTCACCTGCATCAAATTACACACATCAAGTAAAGAGCGGCTCTTTCTTTCACACTGATATGAACCAACAAATAACATATTGTTAGATAGGATCTACTTTGGCCAAAAACCCCACAAGCTTTACATTTTCTTCTTTCTCTGGACTGGATGGGGTTGGAGCAGGAATAATTTCTGTATTATTTGTACTTTAAGTTTGCAAATGACAAGACTGCAGCTTCCAAAAGAGGCTGGCACATAGAAGCTGGTCTTGTGAGCTTGGCTTACAGGAAAAGAATGTGTTCGAGAGACAACCAAGAGAGAACTGATCTTCAAATCTTCCAGGAGAGAATCCATCTTATCTAGCCCGAGGGACATGGCAGAGAAAAGACTGAACTCATGATTTAAGTCTGGGATATTTTCCATATTCTATATATTGTTATTTTGAAATTCAAAAACTAAAATCTGTCCTTGGCTACAGGGTACTCTAAATATAACAGCCTTATATTCATGTATGAAGGCAAAAAAAAAAAATCTACCTTCACTTAATGTGACTACAGGATCTCTAACAACTATAGTATAACAGTCTGTCGCAAGTGTATTGGATGTTTCAGTTTGCCAGACCTGTCATGATAAATTAATTACAGGATGTTGCAGAAATGGCAAAGCTCCAGCAGCATCTTGCATAGTTTAATATAGACCCATTTCCCCATTTCAATGTATTTGTGGTTAGATAAATCCTCAGAAATTTACAGCTGCTATAGACTAGTTTATTATGTACTCTGCCTGCACACATGATAAGTATAAGAATTCAATGTGCTTAAAGTGCATAGATTTTACTGATATTCCTTTACCACCATGGAAATATTTAGTTGCTAAAAGTAGCTTCAGTAGACACTTCTGAACGTTAACTTTTGTATAATACGCAGGGATGGTTAAACACATTACTGTGCTTAGCTTTTATTAAAGAATCATAGTTCAGGAAAAGTTATGTGGAGCATTTATACAGAATGGCCCTGTGAACAAATTTAAGACAAAAAAAAAACACAAAACCTTAACTACTGATTCTCAGCTGAAAACATCGAAAAACCAAACTGAAGCTACCAAACTTTTCTCCAGGGAACCTTCTTCCTTTAGTCTTGTGACCACTTTGCGCAAGCTTCAGTTGCTTATTTTTGCTCTGGCAGCAAGTTATGTTCCTCAACTTCTTGCTTTTTCCTCCTTTCAGACTATTTTTTTCTTATCTTCACTAACATCTCCACTCCAAGCAATGTTAAGAAATCATCCTTTGATTGGCAATATTTGAGTTTACTTATATAAATGTTTTATAAGGAAGCCATTCTTAAATTTCCTTCTATTCTTTCATTGGGCTCAAATGATTTTTATGAAGAAATGAACTACAATGAGTAAAAATCATATTGTTTAGTATTTAGAAATAACACTGAAGTATATATTGGGCCATTTTGACCTAAGTGATAAGAGGTAGAACATGAATTATGTGTGATGTACATACCCCCTTTTTTTAGATCGAGGAGAAACTAAAATTGCTGATTGTTAGCAGCACTAGCCTCCCTAGCTTTTTGAGACAAAAATAACCCATCTATAATCAATATGAATTTGAGGTGTTAGGAAAGCAACTTTAGAAAACAGACTGCTCACAACATATGCTTGATGGAGATTTGAAGGGGATCATTAGAAAAATAGCATTCTTTGTGTTTACAAAACAAATGTTTTTGTTATACAGTTCCCGCCTTAGCTTAAAGTATTTCCTATTCACCTTAATAATTAGAGCAGAAGGATATGAAGAATGAAGTGCCTCATTACCAAGTTTGCTTCCTGGGTCTCGGCAGAGAGTAGCTGTCTGCTTTTGCCTAGTCAGGCCATTGTTAACCCTAAATGATGCTGACGTTTAATTCTCCTGCATATAATTGTGTCCATCCATAGAATGAGTTCTCCAGTCAACACAGCCTTTTGATTGACATGCTTCTTGATGTTTTTATTATCTCATATATGACTGGAATGGCGCCTTTTTGGTTTCTTGAATAAAATGTTACTGTACACGTAATTAGTTTGATTCTATAGAATCTGTTTCTTAAGGAAACATAATTATAGTATGGAGTAAAGATTTACTAAAATAATTATCTGATAAACAAATGATCAGTTTTTTAAAAGAAATGTTCACTCAGATATATTTTATTTTATTTAGGTCACTGTTGAATGACAAACATTTGAGATGTTTCTAGTCCCTGAGTGTGGTCACAGGCACATGCCAACTGCTTCCTTACTCTTGTGTGTGCTGTCATGTCCAAATATCAGCATTTTCCTCTCCACAGCAACTGAGATCCAGTACTTTACAGATCACCCAGTGGAGTCTGAGATCTCCATTTGCAACTAGCAGTGGCTGGAGTTGTGCAGTTGGAGAAGTTACTTAACCTTCAGAACTTGGTTTCCTTAGTTGTAGAGCAGGGAAGATTATATCTCATGGATTTGATGTGAAGAGTAAATAAGGTCATGTACATAATAAAGTGAAGATTTGGGGACTATTTTTGGTACAGTTCAATTAAATAGAAACGAACAAATATATAGCTTAAAACATTTGGATTGCTTAAAAGTGTTTCCATAATTCACTAAACAGATATGGCCATCAGATGGAAATCATTTGAATACATACAAAAGTGTAAGGTCACTAACTTTTGTTATAGTTTCTAGAACTTCCTCTTAAAAATGTTTGTGGCTAAATATATGACTAAAGTGACAATATGTCACATGAAGCTATAAAATGGTAAGTTATTTCTCAGATACAGTCTTGCTGAGCTTCCTAAAGAAATCTTTCTTTAAATTCTTCTATAATTTAAAGATAATATTAAGGTCAAGTATTCATTTGTATGTGACAGAAACCCTGCACAAGATTTCAGAAGTACCAAGCGTTAGCCATTTAAAAGCACTGATTTTATTTAAAATATGCATTTTAAACATAAACTTGCATTCACTGTGTAAAATATTTCATGTTTTAAATCTTTTAAAAACTTCATTTTTATTCTAGCTTTCCAAGTCCTATACATAGTATCATTTCAATATTGAAGAAACATTAATCTTCAAGACAGAGTTGGATCAATAATTGGGCAGTGCATTTCTAACAAAGGTTTAAAAATATTTAGATATAGAAGAAGATAGCGTCAAATTGTTACTTGTTTGGAGAAAAGAGATGACATGGGATAAAATTCAACACTTTCAGAATAAAGATAACACAAACCCAATTTGTTATAAGGAAATGTTTAATGCCATACATCATCAATTGGATTCTGGTGTCTGATTTTCTGCTTGATTATCAGCTGGATCTATTGCTTGGAGGGCACTGTCATGACCTCCCCCACTCCATCTCATCTCAGATTGTGTGGTAAAGACCTTTTATTAATCTATTCATGAACATAACTCTAGTCTTACTTTGTCAGCAAGACAAACGGGAAAAGGACCGGGCTTTCAGTAGAGCCAAATTTTCCTGGTGTTTGCTTCAACTGCTATTTTTGTCTTTAGTAGTTGCAATATAAAAATAACCCTTTATTTTTCATATAAACATCAAGATCTTAGCAAATGCTTAGCTCCCCCTGACATATTTTTCATTCATCTTAAATTATTTCTAAACCTGTTGAAATTCTTGGTGATTCAATCAGAAAATCAACATATATCTCAAAATTATTAGCTGAAACTGCAGAGAAACAGATATTTTTATTTTTAAATTATCAAGTGCATTCACACGACAGAAAAAAACAAGCTTGTACAAGAGTGACTCAAGCTGGCTGGGCCCAGCTGTACCTGACACACAGACTTATGCATTCAGAACAATGAAAATTCAGTGCCATCAGAACAGACTTTTGGACTGATGGCTATAGGCTTCACCAGTTATCAGTGCCACTCAACACTTTCAAAAATGCCTTTTTTTAAAAGTTCTACACAGCGGGACATGTTTACCAATTTTTATGCCTCTACATGTGCAGGGATAAGAGCCAAATATATTTTTATTAGAAGGTATTTCACACTGGGTATACATCTGGGCAAAATTTACACCTCAATGCCCAACATTGTTTTTCTCACTTCTTATTTTAATGGAATTGACTGTCTAATTTGGGTAAGTCTTTCTAATTTTATATTAGTTTTCACTTTCTTGGGGCTAAATATTTTATCAGCAGAGCTTATCACACAGTTGAGAAAGGAGTCAAGAAAAGAACAAAAAATGAATACCCCATTATAATATCAAACTTCAAAACATATAGTCTATAATAATGACACTATTATTCTGGAACTTAAAAATAAATAATGCAATATGATAATGTAAAAATATTAAGTTTAAAATAAATATTAAACAATGTAAGTCTACAAAATAGGTATGTGCTTAAATATGAAATGCCTTTTTTAAAAAGTAAAGACATTTGGCACACTGTTGCCAGTCCAGCCAAAAATCACTTTTAGTTTAGGTCTATGAAGTTACCTATATGATTTGTTTTTAAGAAACACAAAATTTTAATTAGAAAGTAAATTGTTTTCTTTTAATGTCTTTGTTACTGAGACCGTTTTGAATACGCCATATTCTAAAGCTGCTTATCTTTTTTGTTTTTTGGAGACAGAGTCTTGCTCTGTCGCCCAGGCTGGAGTGCAATGGCGTGATCTTGGCTCACTGCAACCTCCGCCTCCCGGGTCAAGCGATTCTCCTGCCTCAGTAGATGGGATTACAGGTGCCTGCCATGACACCTGGCTGATTTTTGTATTTTTAGTAGAGATGGGGTTTCACCATGTTGGTCAGGCTGGTGGTGAACTCCTGACCTTAGGTGATTCACCTGCCTCGACCTCCCAAAGTGCTAGGATTACAGGCGTGAGGCACCGTGCCCGGTCAGTTGCTTATCTTTTAAATAAAGTGAATTTCAAAAACAGATACTTCATATTCTGGGCATAACATCACACATACAACCACATTACCAATATAATAATATTAAATGATTACTTAACAGACATCCTAACAATGCAAACACCTTTTATTCACATTTGCTGAGTAGCAATTACAGTGTTTTCTTCATTAGTTTTCCAACACTGGTAATGTAATTATGATGCAATTACTAACAATATAAGTACCAATACTTTGACCAACAACAATCACAATGGTTTATAACAACTGAACTCAAAGGCCACATTGACTTTTCCACCCACAACTTGATTCTGATTTTTCTAGAGTCATTCATAAGAACAAGAAGTGGATCCTTTCTTCCTCCTTAGTATCTGAAAATTCTGAACTCTGAAGAGAAATTCCATTTGGTTTAATTTGTCATTTTTACCTCTGTGCATTTGGGCATCTCTTAACTTTTCTTCAATTCTTTACTGGAAAGAAAAATACACAAAATGTACTAAATAAACTTGAATAATGTCTTCTGACTACAACCAAATCTTAGTGTGCTCAGGCAACAGCACAGGTAATAAAGGACACTGTGTAAAACACAAACACATACAAACACAACCGAAAAAGACCAAAATACTAATTTCCTATCTTCTAGTTTGCCTCTCAAACATTGTTAGCATCTTTTTGTATCATTAGCAATTGTCTAAGGCCTGCTCCTGCATTGACAGGTTAATGTAAGCAAGAAAGAAATATAATTCCCAAATATAGACACTGAAAACTCCAAACCATAAGTAACTTACAGAAATGAAGAGCAGGCAATCAGAGTATATGAAATTCTTCATTCAATGGGAAAAAAAGCCCTCACGGATGATATTCAGGGTTAGTGATTCGGAAGGATATAGATAATTTTATTAAATAGCATTCTTTCATCTAGTCTATGGTTATGCCTAGTTTTATATAATTAGGTTATTACATTTTTCAAATCAATTAAAAAATGGGTTGTCTCATTTTTGATCAAGATAGCAATAATTAAGCATCTAGATGTGGCTTTGATGTAAAACAAGTTATACAATTCATAAAAATCAAGAACCAATATGCAGATGAAACAAGAAGTTGCTTCCTTAGAGAGCATGTAGTATTTGCACTACAACTAGTGTGAGATAAACTAGTGGGGCTAAACCTAACATTTTTTAATGCAATCATTCATACAGCATTGGTAAGTTCTGGACTTACACAAAAAGGTTACTGTCCTTCTTCTACAGAGAAAGGCTTAATACCTGGTTGTCCTTAGAAAACACATGGCAGTTTCAGAACGATGGCAAATCTGGTTAAGGTAGCAGTCAACTCCATCGACCACTTCTGAGAAAAGTGACAGCTGGCACACTGTGGCAAGAAAGGGCAATGGCTAACCATTCCTGAAGGGCTTTCCCTGGGGGCAGAGGAGGGGTAGGGGACACCTGTGCTTTAAGGAACAGGCCCAATCTTAAATCAATGGTCGCACTATCTTTTCATATAAAACACATTTACACATGAGGGGCAAAAAATTCTTTATCACTTGATGTTTCTTGATTTTAAATCTGTTAAGCAGAGCTACTCCAGGTAAGCTTGTATCATATATAGAAGCCCAAAAATATGTTCCAGTGAAGCTCATGAATGCACATGAAGTTGAGTATAAAAATGGTACAGATAAGGCATGCCAAGGTATAATACCACTAGGGGCAAAAAAAGTCTCCCTGTACATATACAGAAAAAGTACGTAAAACTTTCACCAAATTAGGATCTGATAAAAATGGAAAAGAAAGTAGTTTCAATGAAGGCTGGGCTAAAGTCACACAGAGACATATAAACTTCTGCAACAGGCAGTGAGGAGGGTAAAGGATCTTACAGGAAGAATAAGGCAAAACAAAGTGAGAGGAAGAGAAGAGTTCATGGTGGTGGGAGGACAAAAAAGAAGAAAAACAGAAAAGGGAAGGGGGAGAAGAGAAGAACAGCTGGAAATTAGTGAGATGGATCCTGCACATGCAGAAGATGTAGGACAAGTAAAATCAATCAGGTGGTGACTGCACTGTAAGAAGTAAACAGAGAAGCCAGAAGGACCTTCAGGAGCAGAACCCAAAGAGAAATTCAACTCGAAAAATCTAAAGTAGGCAGCAAAGGTAACATCTTTGAGGGAAATGACTCAGACTCAGAAGAGGAAGAAACACACTGGATAGAGAATGACAAAGATGGCACATAAACGGGAGAAAAGAGACAGAATAAAGATGGTCAAGTGCACCCTTCGGACATTGGCGGCTCCCTCCTGACGATGGGAGGAAAATCAAGAGTGGCACACTGGCTTGATGAACGCTAACAGCAAAGGGACCTGAAAGCTAGGAGACAGCAGGGATGTGCTGAAAGAGGGAGAAGACATCTAACCAAAAGACAAGAATAAATGCAAAGCCATTCCTTCTCTATCTTCTCGTAAAGTATCTCTGTAATCTAACAGAGGAAGAAAGTAACGAAGCAAAGGCCTTTTTAAAGGCTCTTGTGATGAAAAGAGAAAGAAACATTCTTCTTCTTTTTTTGTTTGAGATGGAGTCTCGCTCTGTTGCCCAGGCAGGAGTACAGTGGCCCAATCTCGGCTCACTGCAAGTTCCGCCTCCCAGGTTCACGCCATTCTCCTGCCTCAGCCTCCTGAGTAGCTGCGACTACAGGCGCCCACCACCATGCCCGGCTAATTTTTTGTACTTTTAGTAGAGATGGGGTTTCACCGTGTTAGCCAGGATGGTCTCGATCTCCTGACCTTGTGATCCACCCACCTCAGCCTCCCAAAGTGCTGGGATTACAGGTGTGAGCCACCGCGCCCGGCCTAGAAAGAAACATTCTTCTTAGCAAGCTTATGAAAACAAGTATGAAACTAGGTTAGTGTTTGCGTGTATGTTATGTCTGGGGAATAAGATTCATAAAAATACTGGGCAATGGCCAGGCATTGTGGCTCATGCCTGTCATCCCAGCATTTTGGGAGGCTGAGGCAGGCGATCACTTGAGGTCAGGAGTTCGAAACCAGCCTGGCCAACATGGTGAAACCCCATCTCTACTAAAATACAAAAATTAGCCAGGTGTGGTGGTGGCTGCCTGTAATCCCAGCTACTCGGGAGGCTGAGGCAGGAGAATCACTTGAATCCAGGAGGTGGAGGTTACAGTGAGCCGAGATCGCACCATTGCAGTCCAGCCTGGGCAACACAGCAAGACTCCCTCTCAAAAAAACAAAAACAAAACACAACAAAAAAACTTGGACCTTACCCCACAAGACATTCAATCCAATAGATCTTCCCTGAAGGTTTACTTCTGTGGCAAGACACCAGGCTAAGGGGGAGGAAAAAAATGTGAGTATGTATTAAATAATAGCCCCTGACTGGAAGCACTGGCCATCTAATCAGAGTTAATATACAAAGCAATGTGTAAGAGAAACAGCCCTGAACTTGGGGCAAGAAGATTAATTTCTAGTTCAGGCACTTTGTAGCTGTAACTTTGAAACCTTGGTTTCTTTAAATGTAGAAACAACAGGCTGTATTAGAAAATTCTAAAAATTACATTCATTTTGAAAGAAATGATCAAGTAGTAAATATACACTAAGATAAATTAGAAAATGCACAAAGTTAAAATAGAAGAAAAAAATTACTATAATCTTACTACTCAGATAATTATTGATGTCCTTTGATGTATATTACATAAACTATTTTATAATCTTTTTTACTTAAAAATCATAAACATCTTTTCATGTCCATAAAAATACTTCCATAATATGATGAATAACCATACAATATTCTGTTATACAAATACTTCATATTTTAATCAACTCTTTATTTTAAAAACACTGCTTGAAAGAGTAGCCTTTTAACTAAATCTCTCCATGTATACTTGAATACTTTCCTATAAGAGATTCCTTGAAGTTGAACTGTCAGGTCAAATAGATGCACATTTTGAAAACAAAACAAAACAAAACAAAACCCCTAACATATTACCTAATTATACTCCACAAAGAATGGATCAATCTTATAGCATTACCAGCAGTGTAAGCGGGAATCCACATCCCATTTTCTCATCAGTACTAGGTATGTATCGTAAGTTTGAAACTTGTCATTTTGAAAGGGTAAAATACCATCTCATTTTATAGTTTTAATTTTCATTAATTCGATAAATGGATGGTAAACATTTTTCATATGTCTGTTGCCATTTATATTTATCCCTTTAAGAATCCTTTAAGAATGTCCTGTGTATACCTTTGTCCTGTTTTTCTACTGGTGTGTTTTTTTTTCTTGTTGAAAAACCTCCTCTTAGAGCTTTTTATTTGTTAAGGGTATTACTCCTGGCCAGGCGCGGTGGCTCACCCCTGTAATCCCAGCACTTTGGGAGGCTGAGGCAGGCGGATGGCTTGAGGTCAGGAGTTCAAGACTAGCCTGGGCAACATGGCAAAACCCTGTCTCTACTAAAATACAAAAATTAGCTGGGTGTGGTGATTCGTGCCTGTAGTCCCAGCTACTCGGGAAGGCTGAGGCAGGAGAATCACTTGAACCTGGGAGGTGGAGATTGCAGTGAGCTGAGATTGCACCACTGCATTCTAGGCTGGGTGACAGAGCAAGACGTCTCAAAAAAAAAAAAAAAAAAAAAGAGTATTACTCTTCTATGGGTAAATCTCTTCCATTGCAGGTTATTGTTCATTTAAAAATTCTATGATTTTTTTTCTTTTTGACCTGCATAATTTTAAAGTTTCCATTATTTAAAAATCTGTTTTATAATGTTTTCCAATTCTGGTATCAAGATTAAAAATCATTCCTTAGCCCATGATTATATAACTATTCATCTAT
This sequence comes from Symphalangus syndactylus, assembly GCF_028878055.3. NCBI lineage: Eukaryota > Metazoa > Chordata > Mammalia > Primates > Hylobatidae > Symphalangus > Symphalangus syndactylus. The sequence goes on from NC_072424.2 coordinate 113,102,969, forward strand.
ATGCTTCTGTACAATTAGATTTTAGTTTTCTACAGTGGAAAAATAAAAATATGAAAATTTTACATCTAGTTCCTACAAAATGACAAATTCATAAACGTGGACATGAACAGCTTTGTAACATTTCACTTTCAACAGAAACTTCACTTCTACTTAATAGAGAAAAGGCCTTCTGGCAGGCCTTTCCTATACCCCAACCCCTACCATCCAAACACATTTTCCCACTGGTGTGTCTCGGTGGAAAAACTGGCCCACTCTTGAGCTGTAATCCTCTGGAGTTCCTTAGGCCCCCAGGGACTATCACTCTGCTCTGACACCGCAGATGGCTCCTTCTCAAGTGGCTCTTTCCTCTCAGTTTGTAAATATTCTTGTTATTCCCCTCTTTATAAAGATCTTGTCTATACCCGGTGTTTTCCACTAGTTACTGCCTAGCTTTTTCTTACCTTTAAATTCCAGATTCTAAAGAGAGTAAGACTATCTTACAGTCTTTTTCCCTTTGGGCTGGAGACAATCTGATTTATGCTTCCGGGTTTCTCCATCAAAACTATCTTCTCCAAGGTCGCAAATGGCCTCCTGGTTACAGATCCCAAATGAGACTTGTCAGTCCTTATTTTACTTGCCTCTCTCTGGTATTTGTCCTTGCTGACCATGCTTTCCTAAATCTTTTCCAGTTGACAACATAGCGCAACTTTCTATTGGTTTTCCCCTTACCTCTATTAGAGTGACTTTTCGGCCTGCTTGCTTGTTCTTCCTCATCTGTGTATCCATTATGTGTCCTTGGTCCTCATGGCTCTGTTCTTTGCTCATTTCAGAACTATAGGAGGGAAAGATCAGAAACAAGGAGCCAGTAAAAGAGAGCTGAGCTAAAAGCTCAGACGAGGCTTTGATCTAGGGACGTGGCAGTGGAAATAAAAACGGGGATAAATGTGAGGATATGACAGAGAAAAACATCTGGCAGAACTAATGAGTATACATGGGGGTGACAGACAGGGAATTGCTTAAAATAACGTAAACAGACAAACCTTTGGCTGGTTGGGCTCCTTCTTAGCCATGATAAAGGGACAAGAATAAAATGTCAAAATCTTAAACTATTATCTGTGGACTTACAGAATAAAATAAATTTCATCTGTCTCAGAAAAATATTAGATGCTTGGGAAAAATCAGAAAGTTCTATCAACTTAGGTAGAAACACACACACACACACACACACACACACACACACACACACACACGTAAAAGTATAGGACATTCATTCACGACAAGAAAAGAAATGAAGGAAGATTATATATAAGAAAGCTGTAATATTCTGATCTGTGGAATGAGCAATGTAGCTTTTCAAATGATTCAATGGCAATAGCAAAATATAAAACAAATGTTTTGTGGATGAGTGTGTAGTAATGCACTTTATATTAGGAGAAAGAAAACACAAAAACAATGAAAAAAAGGAAAACTGAAGAATGGAACAGAGTATCTTCTCTCTAAGTTGTCTAGGAATGGTGAGAAACACCACAGAGGAGCTTGAAAAAGATGCAAGAATTTCAAAATCAGCTATTAAATAGGACTGAATAGGGATTCTTGTGAACCAAATGATATTTCCCCAAAATTCATATGTTGACGCCTGAACTCTTAATGTAACTGTATTTGGAGACAGGGGCTTCTAGGGAGATAACTAAGGTTAAATGGGGTCAGAAGAGTGGGGTTCTAATCTAATAAGACTAGAGTCCTTAGAAGATGGAAAGATGAAACCAGAGCGTGCTCTTTTTGCACAGAGAAGAGGCCATGTGAGGACACAACGAGAAGGCAGCCATCTCCAAGCCAGGAAGAGAAGCCTCACGGGAAACCAATCCTGCTGACACCTTGATCTTGGGACTTCTAGCCCCCAGAACTGTGTGAAAATAAGTTTCTGTAGTTTAAGCAATGAAGTCTGTGGTATTCTCTGTGGCACCCTGAATAGACTAATAAAGAAATGTATAAGTAAGTGAAATGAAGTCAGATGACTGAGAATGAAAAGGTCAGAAATTACAAAGAAGAAAGGACAGTAAATTTAGATAGAATGATAAAAGAACAAAGGAAAGGTTAAGTTCTGAAAAAAAGCACTGATAACACAATCTTAATCTTTCTGAAGTGTACCCTTTTGGCCTTCCAAGGAATCTATATTCTAGACTGATAAGGTGAATAAGGGAAGCAAGCCAAAGATAATACAGCAGAGACAATGATACAATGGACTGTGGCAAACTGGAGAATGGATGACTCATCTAAAGGAGGCAGTCCATCTCAGCTCATTGATGGATGTCATCAAAGAATGTAGAGCTGTGGTCCAGAACTCTGGATTATTTTCAAGAAGTCAGAAATCTGTATTTCTTTTAGGTGAAAATTTTTTTTTTTTTTTTTTTTTTTTTGAGATGGAGTCTTGCTCTGTCACCAAGGCTGGAGTGCAGTGGCACGATCTCGGCTCACTGCAAGCTCCACCTCTCGGGTTCACACCATTCTCCTCCCTTAGCCTCCCGAGTAGCTGGGACCACAGGCGCCTGCCACCTCGCCCGGCTAATTTTTTGTATTTTTTAGTAGAGACGGGGTTTCACCGTGTTAGCCAGGATGGTCTCGATCTCCTGACCTTGTGACCCACCCGCCTCGGCCTCCCAAAGTGCTGGGATTACAGGCCTGAGCCACCGCGCCTGGCCTTAGGTGAAATATTTAAATATCTGGGCAGCTAATTACACACACACACACACACACACAAACATACACACGAGACCCCATGCATACTTGCTGGTCTGAGAGTATCCCAGGCACTGCCATACTTTTGTGCCTTAGCTCCTGACTTCTAGGCCCTATTCTTCTTGTTTACCCTGTCGTGTCTATATGGTCTTTAATTCTGTCTTCATCTTTGGCTTTCTCTGACCACTAAAGCCCACTCTAGGAAGATCAGACTGTAGTGATCCTCTTTCTTCTTTTATCTCTCACAATCTATACACAATCTATCAAAAAGCTACCTTGAAAATACATAGAACATCTAGACCTTTGCTTGTAGCCCAGATAGAGTAGGAGGAACCAGATTTACCTCTTGTTTAAAACAACAACAACAACAACAACAACAACAAACCTGAACAAAATACACGAAACAACAATTTTCAAGATACTGAGCCACAGATGATGAAGATCTGCAAAAGGTCCCCCTCAAGTATCCAGCAGTGAACTGATGAGTGCACACATCTGGGAAAATTACTTGAGGCCCGGAACAGTGTTTATTCCCACTAGCAATGAACAGAACTGTTCCCGAGGAAGCCCAGACACTGGCCTTACTAGACAAAGACTTAAAATCCGTAATTAAAAATGTGTTCAAAGAACTAAAGGAAACATGTATGAAGAACTAACATATGAGCAATGTCTCATTAAATAGAGAATATGAATAAAGAAATAGAAATTACACAAGAAGGAATACTAAATCTACGCAAACTATTCTAGAAAATTGAAGAGGTGGGAATTCTTCCCAAATTGTTTCATGAAGCCAGCATTATCTTCTTATCAAAATCAGCTTAAGATGTTACAAAAAAAAAATTACAGACCCATATTTCTCATGAACGAAATACAAGAAGTTCTAAAGGAAATTTTAGCAAATCAAATTCAACAAGCGTTATCCTTTATAAAAAGGATAACACACCACTAAGTAGGGTTTATCCGAGGAACGCGAAGTTGGTTTAACATTTCAATATCAATGTAACTCACCATATTAAGAAATTTAAAAACAAAAACCATAGATTACTTAACCAATGCAAAAACACGTTTGAGAAATCAAACATCTATTCCTGACAAAAACTCTTAGGAGTTTTTGCCCTAATAAAGGGCATTTATAAAAAACCTAGAATAACATCATACTTCATGGTAAAAGATCAAATGCTCCTATTCATTTCCCGCATGATCAGGAACGTGACAAGAATGTCTATTCTAACTAGTTTTATTCAACATTGTATTAAAGGTTCTACCCAGTGTAACAGGGCAAAAAAAAAAAAGAAAGAAAAAAAAAGAAACAAAAGGCACCCAGATTGTGAAGAAAGAAAACTGTTTTTTATTTGCATGCTTGTCTGTCTACATAGAATATCTCATGGAATCTACTAAAAGCTATTACAACTAACAAGTGAGTTTAGTAGGTTGGCATAAAACAAGATCGACATACAATAATCAGTAGTATTTCTATCAACTAGCAACAAATACCTGTAAATTGAAACTTAAAAACAATACCATTTACATATGAAATATGTAGGAATAAATCAACCAAAGACCTATACACTGTATGTCCAAGACCTATACATTGAAAACTAAAAAACATTACCAAGAGAAATTAAACAAGTTGTACATAAATGCAAAGATATATCATGTTAATGACTCAGATGATTGAATACTGTTAAAATGTCAATTCTCCCCAAATTAATATCTGGATTAAATGCAATATCAACTGGAATATGCTATAGAAATTGATAAGCTAATTCTAAAATTCATGTGGAAATGGAAAGAACCCTAAATATTAAATAGCCAAGCCAACTTTGAAAAGGACAAAGTTGGAGGACTAATACTACCTGATTACAAAACTACTCAGTAACTAAAATAATGTGGTAGTAGCATAAAGATAGAGGAATAGAAAAATAATTGGCTGGGTGCCTTGGCTCACACCTGTAATCCCAGCACTTGGGGAGGCTGAGGCTGGTGGATCACTTGAGGCCAGAAGTTTGAGACCAGCCTGGCTAACATAGTGAAACCCCATCTCTACTAAAAATACAATAAATTAGCTGGGTGTGGTGGTGTGCACCTGTAATCCCAGCTACTCATGAGGCTGAGGCAGGAGAGAATCACCTGAACCCAGGAGGCGGAGTTTGCAGTGAGCCGAGATCGTGCCACTGCACTCCAGCCCGGGCGACAGTGCAAGACTCCATCTCAAAAAAACAAAACAAAACAAAACACCCAGCATTAGCTTGTGTAGTGGTGTATGCTACTCAGGTGGCTGAGGCAGGAGAACTGCTTGAACCCTGGAGGCAGAGGTTGCAGTGAGCCAAGATCACACCACTGCACTCCAGCCTGGATGACAAAGGGAGATTCTGCCTCAAAACAAACAAACAACCCTCCCCCGCCAAAAAAAACCCAAAAGAGAAATAGAAAAAAGACAGACCATAAACAGACCCACATTTATAAGAAGAGCTGATTTCAACAAAGGTGCAAAGGCCATTCAGTTGAGACAGAGTTGTTTTTCAAAAAATGATGCTGGAACAACTGGATATCCAAATGCAAAAAAAAAAAAAAAAAAAAAAAAAAGAAAAAAGTAAACTCTGATCCAAAACTCACATCACATATTACATATACAAACTAACTGAAAACAGTTCATAGTCTTAAATAAAAAATTATAAAACTTCTACAAGAAAATATAAGAGAAAACTTTAGTGGCTTTGGGTTGGCAGAGGTTTCTTAGATATTATACTACAGCATGATTTGGTAAAAGAAAAAATTTGATAAATGGGACTTCAACAAAGTAAAAAACAGTTTGCTCTTCAAAAGTCACTGCCAAAAGAATAAAAAGGCAAAACACAGATTAGGAAAAATATTTGAAAATCACAGTTGATAAAGAACATATTTAGAATATATAAGTGACTCTTAAAACTTAATAAAACAAATAACCTATTACAAATGAGCAAAAGATCTGAACAGAAATTTCACCAAAGAAGATGTATGCATGGAAGGTAAGCACATCAAAGGATGCTTAACATCATTAGTTGTTGGGGATATGCAAAATCAAACCACAATGATATATCTCTACATGTATTAGAATGGCTAAATTAGAAACACTGACCATATCAACTATTGGTGAGAAAGCAGAACTCATACATGTTGGTAGGACTGTAAAAAGGTACAATTGTACGGAAAACAATTTGGCAGTTTCTTAAAAAGTTAAGCATAAACCAACTATATAATCCAGCCATTCTACTCCAAGGTGTCACCCAAGAAAAATGAAAGCATAACCTTCTTCAATGCCTCTTTCAGTGATACGATGTTAAACAAACAAAAAACCCCCTATGTTCATACAAAGACTTGTACATAAATGTTGATATTAGCTTTATTTGTAGTAGCCACAAAAACTTGTACATAAATGTTGACATTAACTTTATTTGTAGTAGCCGCAAAGTGGAAATGATTCAAAGGTCCATCAACAAAGGTACATGAATAAACAAACTGTGGTATTTAAAACTCTAGACAGTGAGAGAAAGTAGATCAGTGATTATCAGGGGATGCGGCTCAGGGAGATGTAGGAGGGCAAAAATTACAAAAGAGCATCAGAAGTCTTGGAGAGATGGGTATGCTCATTACCTTAATTGTGGTGATGATGGTTCATGGGTATTTACCCATGTCGAAACTTAAACCGTTTTATTTTATTTTATTATTTTATTTTTTTGAGATGGAGTCTCACTCTGTCTCCCAGGCTGGAGTGCAGTGGCACGATCTCGGCTCACTGCAATCTCCACCTCCCAGGTTCAAGCGATTCTCCTGCCTCAGCCTCCTGAGGAGCTGGGATTACAGGCGCCTGCCACCATGTCCGGCTAATTTTTTTGCATTTTTAATAGAGACGAGGTTTCACCATGTTGGCCAGGCTGGTCTCGAACTCCTTACCTCAGATGATCCGTTTGCCTCGGCCTCCCAAAGTGCTAAGATTACAGGCGTGAGCCACCGCGCCCGGCCACAATTTATTTTATATCAAGTGTATCTCTTTATAAGTTAGAAATATATATGCATACACAAAATCTGACCTCTTTTCACTAACTTCATTGCTCCCACTTTTTTCCAAGGCACCACTGCCAAGTCTCACCTGGATAATTCCAGTATTATTTTAACTGGTCTTTCTGATTCAACCCTTGTCCATTAATGTCTATTATTATCTTAAATGTCAGAAGGATTCTGTTAAATTGTTAAGTCACTTCCTGTGTTTAATGGCTTCCTACTTCACTTGGTGTAAAAGCCAGAAGTCTTATAATAGTATATAAGATCTTGTTACTGTCTCTGATTTTATCCAATCTCTCCCACTTGCTTACTCTACTCTAAAAAGCCTAATTTCCTTACTTTTCTTTGAGGGTAACAGGTATGCTTCTGCTTCAGGGCCCACTGCACTTGTCTTCTACATACTCACATGACTCAATTCCCTGCCTCCTTCCACTTTTCCCAGGCCTTCTCTCACGCTCTGATTTACAACTGCAACCTTCATGTCTCCTTTCCTTTCCCCTACCCATGCTTTATTTTTCTCCACAGTGTAGCACACATCTGGTATAATTAGACATTTTACTTATTTTGCATATAAGTAAATAAAATGTTAGCTCCTTATAGCAGGGATTTTTATCTGTTTACTGCTGTATCCTCAGTGCCTAGAACACTGTGTGTGACATTGTAGGTGCTCAGCAAATCTATATTTAGCAAATGACTATTATATGTCTGTCTTCCTTGCCACACTGGGCACTTCCACAATGTACAAGTTGTGTATCATATCATTCGTCACTGCATTTCAGTGCCTAGTATAGCACCTGGAACAGAGAGCAGATGATCACATTTTCCCAATTGGACTGATGCTCACAAATGAACTACTGACACCTTGAAAGGCTAATCCTGATCCTTCCTCTTTATGGCAGTAGCATCGAGGTCTAGGACAAGACCAAATTCTTGATACAGACAAATAATGTTTGCTCAGGGTCATGTAAAATGCTGGGCAAATACAGCAAGACATGTCTCCTAGCCCCACCTTCCAATCATCAGATGCCCTCAAAACACTCACACTGCATTCTTCTAGAGCCACAATCTCTATCCTGTTTTTTTCTCCCACTGCAATTCCCCAACTCCAAGACACTAATCAGTCAGTCTCCTCCCACTCTCTCCCTTCTCTTCATAGCCGTATGCTCCTTTAGACTAGTTCTTTCCCACACCACATCCAAATGCCCTCCCATGAGGCAGACAAAAGCTCAGTTGAAGCCTTACCTTCATCTAGAGGCCTTCTCTAGCTATGCATATTCCTCCTGCCTTCTCATTCAGCTCTCTTCTGTAATTACAATTTGCATCACATCATTTTGCACCTAATTATATAATTGGTTGCCTTCTAAATGCTTCTTATTTCTATTTCCTCATCTGACCTGTAATGCTTCTTTAATATCTCTCAATGCATCTAGCTCACTGCTGAGCACACTGCGAGGTCACACACACGACAATAAATGCCTTTAATTTTAGAAATTGGGGGTGGGATGAGGGTTTAAAAAAGGCAGAAAATGGATAATAAAAGTAAAAATTTAGAAGAAAAGTGGTGAGTAGCAGGATTATTTTAGAAAAAAAATGTGGACTATAAACTACCTCTTCATAAATGAAAGAGCCTGGAATGGTTATTTTAAAGATGGAAAAAAATATACAGTGGAGTGACAGGATGCTTGGAATTGACATTTATAGCTGCACCATATTAAGAAGAGATTTCATTCATTTAGTTCAGATTTCAAGGTTTATAAATAAATGACTTTAATATGATTAACTATATGAATTAACCACCCTCTGAACAAAGCTGTTAATGAAATAAAGGATGCTATGTTAAAAAAAACCCAACAAAATTCAATACAGGCTATATTAGTAACGACGGAACATTAATACTACTTGTTAAGGATGACAGCATATTTATAGCAGCCTCATTACCAACTCTGACTTAGGCAGTAGATAATATATGAAGAACACCATGGGGCATGCAGTACATGTACAAAATGTAGAAGTTTAAGATTTTCAGGAAAATACCTTTGTTAAATTAACCTATAGAAGTTTCTTCTAGATACCTTAAAAAAGAGAATGTAACTTTACTAAAATGTGTATAAATTGCTTGCACAGAAGTGACTGACATTTCTCAAAAAAAAAAAAAAAGAAATTCAAGTGGAAAGTAATAAGAGGCTGTCTATGTGGCTCATTTACATATATTGGTCAACCAACTAATAAGCAAAAGTTACAAACTGAAAGGCAGGGCTGCAAAGAAACAAAAAATTAGCCTCTGTCCATTTACTTGGGTACAAGAAACTCATTTAGGTAAATCAAAGAAATGACTTCTTTGTACGTGCTGGGCTCTAGTGTTTCCACCACCAACTCGCCTACAGTTTTCAAGTCATGAGAAATCTATCTTAATTCATCCTTACTTCTAAGAAATTGTAAGTAGGGAAAGTCCAAAAGCTTTAGATGAACTTGGGCATTTAGACATATCTGAACTTCTCATGAAAATTTTTATTTTCAGAAGCATCTTCAAAAAGAGAAGTTAAGCTACACTGACATCCTTTAGAAGCCGAGATGTTTATGAGGTTTTATTGAACTTTAATCTGGAGGGCATGACATGGATCTCTGTATCTCGTGAAAACTGGTATAAAATGTAGACTGAGTGAGGAGTATGTAGCAGACATTTTTTCATTTGCATAATATTAAGTAAAAAGTTCTAAAAATTTTTATGAAACATGTTCAAAGACACCAAGATCACTGTTCCCATGATGTGTTAAACATGGTCATTTTTTTTGGTTGTTGAAACAGTCTGTCCTTATTGTTTCTAGTGTATTTTGTTGTTGAGTATACACTCCTTAGGGTCAGTGACTGTTTATCTACTATTACGTAAAATTTTAAATGTCCAGAGACTGGAACTAAAAACATATCTGACTGATAACAGTAAAACAAGAAACTATAAAAGCTGGAGAGATTATAGAAAGAATTTCTAAGGTATCTTCTAGATCATGATTCTGTGATTTTTAAAAATTACATTTGTCTTTCATCTGTACAGTGAAATATGTCTTGTTAAATGCTGCATGATTTTATTAGACAATTCCTGTAAATAACTGTCATCTGAATCAGAATTTTTGTACTGGAAGAGACATATTATTCTTCAAATTGCCAAAGCATATAGCAGGGTTAACTTGAACAAATATTTTCCCCAAGGAAGCTCAGCAGGGATTGTCTGTGCGCATGTGTGAGTAAGCAAGCACCCAGCAATGTATGTGGGGTGGTGGTGATGGGATGGGAGGGTATGATAGCTAAGCTGTTCAAGGCTGTCACACTTCTGTTATATTTTATTAGTAATGTAATTTGAATATAAAATTTGGACATAATGTTAGGTCCAAAAGATAATCTAAAATGATAAAAATTGAGAAATATTTTGGGAATGCTTTGATGTGAAATTTTTTTTTGAGGTAAAAGAGTGACTTCTGATGGGTACATTAAGTGACACAGCAAGTACTAATTAAAAATCTAAAAACTTTCCAGAGTTCTTTTAAAATAAATACTTCAAAATAAATTACCCAAATACATTAAGCATTTATAGAAAATATATAATGACAATGTTCCGCTTATTAGCTTTTTTCTTAATGCTTCAAAAAAGGCATTCATAATTTTACTTTTAACAAATCATTCACTTGTTTTCAGTTAATGTTATTTCAAAATAGTACTCAAATAAAAATAAATGACAAAATAGGTCCTCTAAAGTTTTGTGTGATACTAGTTTAATAGGATTTCTTATAACTTTGTAATAATGCACATTCTCAGAGTCCAACTATTAAAATATTCATAGTTTAAACAGCCGGGAGCGGTGGCTCATGCCTGTAATTCCAGTACTTTGGGAAGCCGAGGCAGGTGGTTCACCTGAGGTCAGGAGTTCAAGACCAGCCTGGCCAACATGGTGAAACCCTGTCTCTACTAAAAATACAAAAATTAGCCGGCGGTAGTGGCACATGCCTGTAATCCCAGCTACTTGGGAGGCTGAGGCAGGAGAACTGCTTGAGCCCAGGAGGTGGAGGTTGCAGTGAGCTGAGTCTGTGCCACTGCACTCCAGCCTGGGTGACAGAGCAAGACTCTGTCTCCAAAAAAAAAAAAAAAAAAAAAAAAAAAAGAAAAGAAAAAAAAATTCATAAACAAGCTAAACTCCTTTAAAATCAACTATCTGAAATTTAACTTATAGTTTGATAATGTTATAAAAATGAGAAATGGAGAAATTGTCCTTAAAAGAAAACCCCAACCATTTATCACTGCAAATTATTTTGAAGAAGTTGCTTACTGTGTTATAGATTCTGAGCCTAGTTTGAAGTCCTGGGACTTGTTCTTATTGATTGATTGCTGTGGAAAAAAAGGAAAAACAAGTAGTCAGTAAAAAATGAGAAAAGACAACACAGTCAATATTCACATGCTGAAAACCCACCAACTTCCTGAATGGGGAGAGAATATGCCTGTTCTGAACAGGAATATCTATGCCCATCCTGAACATATACTGTCTATCAGGACAATATATTTGCTCCCATGAAAAACCAAGGAAGTAGTTCTCCAGAGAGTTTAAGCACTCTTTATAAGTAAAGTCAGCTTTCAGGTATGTGACAAAAAAAAAATCAGTTGTGAATCGGTTTAAATTAATCTCCCAATACAATGTCGTATATTACTTAAGCTCTAAATATATCTTTCAGCCTGCATCTTTCCTTCATATTCTTTATCGTACACTCTACATTTTCATAGTGATACGCATTGAACTGTATGCAAGAGTTTGAATTTGAAAGCTCTTTAAATCTACAAAATGTGTTCAGTATATCTTGTTTTATTAATGGCACGTTTGTGAGAAAAACAATAAGCACTTTCAAGGGTACCAAATTATACCCTGAGCATTGGATACTTCCTTTAGAATCTGAAACATTAACTTCAAATTAAAGTATACTGTGGGAAATTGAGTTTGATATGATATATAATATTCTATAAATCAACCTAATGTTGCTATAAAATGAATTGCAATTTTTTTTTAGAGATAATCACGTTATGGAAAGGATCCGTTTAACACTCACAAAGAAAATATGAATTGTTACTATGTTGAAGTTCAATAATATACAAATGAAAGAGATATACCATATGTTCCTAATTATTTCAGTAATCCAGAAAACATAAAAACAAAATGAAATGAAAGAAAAGGAATAGAACCTTCTCTTTCAGTCTTGTTTGAGTAACTGCTTTCCCAGTGTTATCTCTACTGAAGCTTGTTTGGCCTTTTTAGATTTCCTTCTTCACAATCAGATTTCTGCAAGATCATCCTTCGGCAAGATTTGGCACTATCTTTAAACAAGCATTACTTTTCTTACAGATTTCAAGAGGACATTATGCTTTTCTGGTAATTATATGATTATTACTGCTAGCTGTATAGCTTTAAGTCAAGCATAGTAAAAACAATTAAAGAGCAAGGAGACTCTGTGGTGAAAGGTGAGTGTTGTAACAGGTGACCCATTTGGTAGAACAACAAAAGAATCCATGACATCTTAATTTTTCTCCACCAGTGGAATTGCTCTGACTCAGTTAAAACGTGTTTGGGAAAAAAGTACATACACATGGGAAATTTCAGATTCAACTACTAATTCAGACTGCCCTCATCCAATAGAGCAATAAGCAAAGAAAATCATCAAAACCTCAGAAAGCACCATCATAACAGAAATTATCTTGTTTCTTCCCAGACTTGTGAAATAAATTCTAAACACAGCAATCAAATTAAATGGGAAATGTTTTACTCTTTTCTTTTTTTTAAGAGATGGGGTCATGCTTTGTTGCTCAGGCTGGAGTACAGTGGCATGATCATAGCTCACCGTAGCCTTGAACTCCTGGGCTCAAGCAATCCTCCCGCCTCAGCCTTCTGAGTTGCTGGGATTACAGGTGTGCGCCTCCATGTCCAGCTATTCTTTACAAGGTCTCGGTATCATTTTTATCTCTTTGCCCATGGTAAGACCAGCATCTTACTATCAGTATAGGTATGTATGAAACTTGATAAAACTTTTCAAAAAATAACTCAACATAAGGGCTCTAATCAGAAATTCTCATCAATTTGAACCTATTCCAGAGGCTGAGGGGAGAGAAGTCATACTGAACTGTATACCAGTGTTAAGCCAATGTTACTTTTAATTATTTTTTGTTATCCTGAAAAATGAATAACAATATGTTGCCATGTGCAGGTCTTGCCAATTCTGCTAAGTCTGTTCATGTGAAATGGATACTGTGATATCCTCAGAAAGTTTGTTTTAGGTATGTTAAACATGGTCCCTGCCATCTTTTCTACTGTGTATTCCTATCACTGGCATACCCAAATCCTTTTTAATGATGCAGAGGCAGCTTAGCCTGTGTTCAAATTATATGATTCCTAAGTTAATAGGGGTTCCACATTACAAAGTTTACCACTTACTTGAAAAGGACACTGACTTAACTAGGACCAATATTTGACTTCTAAACACCTTTACTCACTCATTTCTTGGTCTCAGCAGCAGTACGTCATATAGGTAGTTACTCATGGAGGCAGAAGCAGGGGGAAGAAGGAGGTGTCTCTGTGAGCTGTTTTGTTTTATTTTACCTTTAAACCAAAAAGCCCCCAAGGCTGGTGTGCAATCAGCCCGCAAATACCCCCCACCATCGACAAGGCCAAAGAACATGACTGCCCTTCTTTCCACACACACTTCTCAGAAAGTTGTTTTATGACTTTGTTTCCTCTTCATGGATATCATTGATTTAGAGAGGAGGGGATGAAGAGAGGAAAAATGAGCAAAGCAAAAGTGATGAGTGAAAGGACCAGAATCTAGAGAGTTGTGCTTTCCAAACCCTCACAACTTGTTAGTGATGCTTTTAAATTTAAATGCAATGAGAGTTAACATAAAATAAATCATTAATGGAATGATTAAATGCTTCCACTGATTATGTGGAAATTTATAAGGAAGAAAACAACTCATAGATAGCTTTGTAAAAGAGAAATGGGCTATGCAAACAATTCCCCCAAATATTTTTATAAACTTGAAGAATGAATATAAAATTAGGTTAATGTTCAATCAATGTATGTTACATCTAGCACACGAGATTTAAATAAGGCAAATTTATGATACAGTATAGTTCTATTTTTACATGCGGCTTATATACCTCATGATAGATATACCTTTTCCATATAACTTCACAGTTTGTTTATATCTACTTTGTAGGAGTTTTTAAAAAAAGGATGCAAGAGAGGAAAAACAACTAAGGTTGGTGGTTCCATTCGTGTCTTGGTTCTGTCATTAACTCTATGTGGCCTGAGTAAACCACTTAGCCTCTCTTGGGGTCTTTTTTTTTTTTTTTTTCTTCACTTGAAAGTAGATGAGGGTTCAAAATAAAAACATAAGCATCATAGCACCATTCTCTTATTTTACAGACCAGGAATTGGAGGCCCAGAGTTACCAAGGTTATAGAAGTAGTCTGAAGGTTATACTAGTGTTTTTCAAACTGATTTAATGGCAAAACTATTTTCAATACAATTTTATTCAAAAGGCTCATGTATAAATATGTGAAAGAAGAATTACTCTGGGTGAAACTAGGTTTACATGGCCTGGCACCCCCTACTTCCCAATCCTATGCCCCCAGATCCCTGAGGAATAGGGCTCTATAAATGACAGTTTACAAACTATTGGAGTATACAAGCTCTAAACAAGACTAGAAAGGTTTCTTTCATTGCTACAACTCTGTTTCCAGGAGCACAATTTTAGGATTTTAAATATTCACATAAGTTTGAAGTTTTCTTTGACTTTAGAATGTATGTATGTGTATATTTGTTTATTCACTTACTTTCTAATTTGAGACAGGATCTTGCTGTCACTCAGGCTGGAGTGCAGTGGCGTGATCATAGCTCACTATGGCCTTGACCTCCTGGGCTCAGGCCAACCTGTGGGCTCAGGCCAATCTGTGGCCTCAGTCTCTTGAGTAGCTGGGACTACAGGTGTATGCCATCATGTCTAATTTTTTTTTGATTTTTTAGTAGAGATGAGGTTTCACTATATCGTCCAGGTTAGCCTTAAACTCCTGGCCTCAAGCAATCCTCCTGCCCCAGCTTCCCAAAGTGCTAGAATTATGCGCATGAGCCACCAGGCCCGGCCTGATTTCAGAATTACTGATAATGTATCTGGTTTACTTGATGTTAAATCCTCCAATTATAATGCTCTTCTTTAAGGGAAAAAATTCTTCTGTATTAAGATGCAGTTTCTAGAAGCATACTGTAACAAAAAGTGAAGACCGCCGGGTGTGGTGGCTCACACCTGTAATCCCAGCACTTTGGGAGGCCAAGGCAGGGAGATCACAAGGTCAGGAGTCCAAGACCAGCCTGGCCAACATAGTGAAACCCCGGTTGCTACTAAAAATGCAAAAATTAGCCGGGTGTGGTGGCGGGCACCTGTAATCCCAGTTACTCGGGAGGCTGAGGCAGGAGAATTGCTTGAACCCAGGAGGCGGAGGTTGCAGTGAGTCAAGATTGTGCCACGGCACTCCAACCTGTGAGACAGAGCGAGATTCCATCTCCAAAAAGTGAAGACCATCCTGATCACGATTTGTAGTTTTGGATACTAATTGTGCCAATTAAAAACAGTAACAAATACTTATCTGTGGGGCAGCATAATTAGGAGGGTGTTTTGGAAGATAAGGCAAAATAGGTGAGAAAGTCTATTTAATCTTTGAGGGGTGAGACCTAGATAAAAACTTATGAGATTTGGACTTTATAGACAAATATGGAGCCAACTAAGATTTATGCACCGGTAGGTCACATGATTTGTTTTCTATTTTAGGAAAGTATCTTCAGGAGGCAGGTAAAAGGTGCAATGAAGACTGAAGAATGAGAGAATGGATATTGTTATCAGCAGAGACCAGAAGGCTGTATACCAGGCAGTGGCTGTTACACGGAAATATCCTTCCCAAGTTCGTTCCCTTCAATTCACTCTAAAAAAAAATGGCATTCCTTAAGGCCCCGTCTTCTACCCTTTGTCATTTTCATTCTTGACACTCCTCTATTCCCATGGATTCAGATATCAAGTTTTCTTCAGAATGTAACAACTTAGCAATGGTTAGTTTTCAGCAAAGCAAGTTTAAATATAGCAATTTTTCTGAAAATATACTTGGATTCATAAATTTTAATCAAAACTATCTTGCAAATATGAGTTTTTAGCAAATCTCTCTTAAGCCTCATAGATGCCTGCAAGGTATCTGCAATTGGCTGTTGCAGGTGCTATGAACTTTACAGGTCTCAAATTGAAGTCCTTCCTATATTCTTACACACTGAGATGTTTCAATTAGAAAGTCAGAATTCTTTTCCTTCACATGGATTTAGTCATCAATTCCTAGCTCCTTATTATTTTTGGCTTGAATTATTGCAACAGCCCCTTCTGGTCTTACTTCTTTCAGTAGGCTTTTCCCAGTCTTTCAGAGCTTCTAGAAGGAGCTTTTGAAACAACCAATATGATCAGGTCATCCCCTTGCTTTAAATATTTGATGGCTCCTTACCACCTTCAGGATAAAATTCACCTCCTTAACCTGCCAGCCAAGGACCTCCTCAATCCTGTCCACTTGTTAAGTCCAGCTTTTTCTGCTTTCTACCTTGCATCCTAAGCTGCAGCCATTATGAAACATTTCTGGCCACAGTAGGCTTTTGCACATGCTGTTTCTAATGCCTCAAATGAATCCTCCCACCCACCCAGCTCCTCTTAAAACCTAATTCATCCACTTCTCACCACATGGTCTCATAGTTTCCCTTCACCGTCCTTTTATTGCTTTTGTGTTTCATTTTGTGACTCTCTGATTAAAGTTACTTTCACCTGTTAGACGTACGTTCCATAAGTGCAAGGACTATTTTTGTTTTATTGACCATTATACCATCCAGACTGTCTTCTACTACAGTGCACGGAAAACCAGCAGGCACTCAAAGTATGTGTTAAATGAATAAATAAAAATGCCAATGCTGGTAGGTGAGTGGGGATGGGGATCACTGATTGAATAAGGACCAGAAGAATGTGAGAAAGGAAAATGACCAAAAGCACAACTGGAGAGGTCTGCCATAGAAAGGAAAAGCAGTTCCTTCTCTGATACCCGAAAACAGCTGCAGGAGGGTAAAATTACAGAAATATAGAGAAAGTAGGGATGAAAATGTGAGGGGATTCATATTATATGGCCTCTCTTCAAGAAAGCAGAAGACCAAGTCAACTTGGAGTAAGAAATCAGCAGCTTGAGTGAGAAACGTGGACATTCTTTTCTGACCTGCTGCTGTAGAGAATGGGGTAGAGTCAGTAGGGAAGAACAAAAAAGATGACCAAGACCACAGGCCTCATGAGGTAGGTAATCACAAATCTCATGAAGAAACAGTGTCAATACAATACTATAATTTTTACAAAAGCTATGATTTAATACCAGAGTAGAAGTGAGAAAAATGGGCAACTTGTTGTGCCCCCACCAATCCTGGGCACTAGTGAAAGAAATGGACAACTAAATGTCCCCCCACCAGGCGTGAGGGTTGGTGAGACAAGTGAAACACTCCAAGTGCTACTGATGCATCTGGCATCATATTGCTAAATAACCCTGCTTTTATTTCCTAGTGGTCTGAGAGGCCTGGTTTGAGAAGAATGAAAACTGATGGCAGACAACCACGGAGGCAAGAAGCACCAGAATGCACTCCCTTTCTTAGAATTCCTGCAAACTGAAGGGTCATTTGGGTTACCCACTTCCTCTTTTGGGACTAAATTATTTCCTAATCTCTTATCACTAGGGAATAGTTCTTCCCAAACCAGGTCACCAAAATACAGTGGTGTGTAAGAGGTGGCTGCTTAAAAACGCCTATAGCAATGGGGAAGCGGTAAGAGAGGTAAAAAGAGAACAGACTCATTAAGTACAAAAAAATTCAAATAAAAGAGTAATAAAAGCAAATTTGTTCCAACATGTTGAAACATCTTTTATTTTATGCATGGCTTGTCTGAATAAAAGACACACTTAAATAAGAAAAAGTTCTTCCCTTTTTATGTACCTAAAGGGGAACCATATTAAAATGAGAGACCAATATGACCCATTATTGTGATTGCTAAGTAATTATAAAAATATTAGCATACAGTTGATTTTCCATAGTTTATGAAAAGATTAGCGTATGGTTAACTTCTGAAGCAAAGGAAATTAACATTAGTCAATAGATATCTAAATTTAATCATTAGACATTTTATATATACTCATCACTTTGAGTCTCACAAAGCTGGATATATCTTTATGTAAAATTCTTGTTTTTAAGTAGGGTAGTCTACAGCTCATATACCACTACTCATACACTGGCAGTTAATGGAATAATGTAAGCAAAATTACTTTACAGGATCTTAAAATGAAAAGTTTTTTATTTTACACTTATAAGTGTTTTTTCCTTTAATTACAATGTTTATATTGTAATTTATATATATTATACATAAAAATTAAAATAGAGCAGTGGTTCTCAACTGGAGAGTGAGGGGTGATTTTGACCCCTGGAGAAATCTGGCCGTGTCTGAAAGACATTTTTGATTGTCACAAGTGGGAAGAGGTGCATCTAGTGGACAGAGGCCAACAATGGCACTAACCATGTTATAATGCACAGCATATTCCCAACAACAAAGAATTATCCAGCCCCAAATGCCAACAGTGCCGAGGTTGAGAAACCCTGGAATAGAATGGTTGACAAAACAAAGAGGATAGCAGAGTTAGGGTGATGGAGAACTTCCAAAAAAAGGTCATGCTGCTTGTCAAGTCAGAAGATACAACGACTGATACTAGTCAATTTGGCCACTGTCTAAAGGACAATTTATGACTAGGAATGATTCGTGGGAAGTTCTCTCAATAACATCTTTCACATTTTAGATTTGTAATAGACTTTTAGAGGGATGTTACTAATATTTAGGTTAATCCTCTGCTTTTTTTTTGCGACACAGAGTCTTGCTCTGTTGCCCAGACTTGAGTGCAGTAGCACGATCACTATTCACTGCAGCCTCATCCTCTCAGGCTAAAGCGATCCTCCCACCTCAGCCTCCCAAGCAGCTGGGACTACAGATGCACACTACCATGCCTGGATAATTTTTGTATGTTTTATAGAGATGGGGTTTCACCATGTTGCCCAGGCTGGTCTCGAACTCCTGAGCTCAAGTGATCCATCCACCTTGGCCTCCCAAAATGCTAGGATTAAAAGCACGAGCCACTGTGCCCTGCCGAACCTTTGAAAAAACATCATGAAGAGCAAATATGTTACTTGATAAAAACAAGCCTTAGAATTTGAGAATTTATAGTATTCTCTAAACTAAGTTTTAACGGAAGATCTGTGTAAGAAAATGAGATGTGGCAGAGGCTGAGCTCAGAGACTCAAATCAGCTAAATAAGGAGTGGGTTGCTAAACAGAAAAGCAATTCATCCCTAGGTTATTCTGTCAAACTTTCAATTAACGAGAATTTAGGAAGATATCGAGGAAATGACACATTCCCTAAACCTTGTTTTGTAGTTAAACTACAGGGGGATTTTGTTATGTTCCCTTCATTTCAGAACCACTGGCAATTATCTAGGTACTGCCTTCAGGCTGGATAAACTGAGAAGATAAGCAGCCTGCAGGGTCTCACCTTGTAGAGAGTTAAGAGGGTCCTGGAAACATGGAGAGCACTTGCCCAAAGTGGCAAGAAACAGGGCTGTTGTGGGAGAAGAGACAAAGCAGGGGCTGAGGTACATATATCAAATACAATGGCAGAGGCACAGGTGGAAAAGAAGCAGTCAGATGAGTTGCCAGACCTTCAAGAGAATCAAGGCCTTATAAGTTCCTTTCAGAGTAGGAGAGAGTCCCTATGAACTTCTCGAGGCTTTGAGATTCCTCTGTGTAGGTCATTTCGGGACTCTATTGTTGGGAGTGGAATCTGTGGGTGTGAGGTAAAGGTAACTCACACAGCCTTTGCTGTTACATCACTGGGATACCACCCACCTTCTTTATGGGACACTTATCTCTCTAGACTCCAGAATATCACGTATTTTTCAAATGTAAATAACATTTATATGAAATTAATACTTTTTATTCAAAACAGGTGTTATAAGTTATTGAAACAAATTATGGGGAAAGAAAAAACAATTAGTGCTATCTGCATTGAAATTCTTCAAGGGACACAAATAAGCACTTTAGTTTTTTTTTTTTTTTTGAAACGGAGTTTCACTCTTGTTGCCCAGCCTCGAGTGCAATGGCGTGATCTCGGCTCACTGCAATCTATGCCTCCTGAGATCAAGCGATTCTCCTGCCTCAGCCTCCCTAGTAGCTGAGATTACAGGCATGTGCCACCACACCCAGCTAATTTTGTATTTTTAGTAGAGACGGGGTTTCTCCATGTTGGTCAGGCTGGTATCAAACTTCCGACCTCAGGTGATCCACCTGCCTTGGCCTCCCAAAGTGCTGGGATTACAGACGTGAGCCACCGTGCCTGGCCGCATGTTAGTTTTAACTTACTTATAAGGTAAGACTTCAGGTCAGTTTCATCACTATCCTTGAAATATATAAAGTTAGTTTTGATTCAGTTCTCTTCAGATAAAGAAAGAAAACTTCAAATACTACAAAAAGTTTAAAGCAAATCCAAGCATAAATTAATTTTATTAAATATAATGGAGATAAATCACTGTATTTTCTTTGATGAACAGAATTACTAAAGTAAAAAAATACAAATTGATATTATTCTTTAGCAATAGAAAAGAAGCAACAATTACGACCATATTTCCAATGATTTAGTGTATATTAACCAACTACTGGCTATTTGGAAAACCTGTTTCACCATAACAAAAATCTGCACTGTCTATTAAAAATTTGTTGTTGGACTTAACATAATAATAAATCATATTATTCCTATGATTAACAATAATTCAGATTCATTCCTGTTACAGGGATCAGTAAATGGAAAAAAATTTTCTCTATAAAGTGATATTTGAAAATAGTGTTACACAGCACAATTATTAGATACTTTGAAGACTAAGAAAAACACATGCACATTGAGGGCAATATATTTATTGCCTACCATTTTTCTGAGAGGCTGACAGATTCACCAATGTAAAATTTTGCGTGTGTGTGTGTTTGGCTAGAAGAGGAACTACCATGAAGTTATCTAATGCTTTTGGGTTCTCTGTTCTTGTTTTGAACTAGGCAAGAAAGCAGCTGTTCCTGAAAATAACTAGAGTGTACACTTTGGTTTAGAATAGTCTGTCCTTTGGAATTAAGCCAGCATGCTCTTATTGACTCTACATGCTTAATAAAATAATGAAAATTATTAAGACATTCCTCTGCTCATGTGAAGATTAGCTATAATAGATATTTTTGTAATTATCTTGAATAGCAAAACCAATAACTATTATTCATTTAATGAATTTTTAGAGAAGAATATAAGCAAAAATAACAGTAGTTTCTCCCCATCTTAAAAAATAATCTAACATTTCTGTGCATACTTATTACCGTACATCTAGCATTTATATAAAAACACACTTGACTGTATTAATGTTGAAACACTAATAGAAGGTAAATAGTACTTTCCTACTTTGGGTTTTGTTTTTTAGAAATAACAACAAAGAAAACAGCATTTTCGGGAATTAAAAAAACAGATTTTAGGAATCAAAAAAAGAAAACTGGGTATTTTGGTACCTAAAAATGGTTAAAAAATAGGATTGTCTCTGCTAATTAGAAAAGAGGCCAGGAGTGGTGGCTCGCACTTGTAATTGCAGCATTTTGGGAGGCCGAGGCGTGCAGATCACTTGAGGCTAGGAGTCTGAGATCAGCCTGGCCAACATGGTGAAACTCCATCTCTACTAAAAGTACAAACATTAGCAGGGCGTGGTGGCCCACACCTGTAGTCCGAGCTACTTGGGAGACTGAGGCAGGAGAATCACTTGAACTGGGGAGGCAGAGGTTGCAGTGAGCTGGGATCCCATCACTGCACTCCAACCTGGGTGACAGGGCGAGACCCCGCCTCAAAAAAAAAAAAAAAAAAAAAGATGTCAAAGATATATTGAGAAAAGAAAAAGCAGAATCTTAAGTATGATCCTAGTTTCATAAACATAAAAAATAGAAAAAGACATGTATTTATATATGCAAGAACATTTTTGTAAGCATATGCAAGAAACAGAATGAGCATAAATATTAGCAGGACAGAAGACTCATTTTTCATTTTATACTATTCTTTACTGGTTAAAATTTTAAAACTATGAACATATATTATTTTTTATAGTAGAACAA
Source organism: Symphalangus syndactylus (assembly GCF_028878055.3). Classification (NCBI taxonomy): domain Eukaryota; kingdom Metazoa; phylum Chordata; class Mammalia; order Primates; family Hylobatidae; genus Symphalangus; species Symphalangus syndactylus. The sequence goes on from NC_072424.2 coordinate 113,125,026, forward strand.
CTCTAGTAATTAAAAAAAATTTTAGTAGTAACTTTCCTCCCCAAATAAATGGATCATAAAGGTTAATGCTTAGGCTAGCAAAAATAAAAAGGCTAAAACCAAAAAAAGTCCAAAATACAAAAAATAGAATAAAGTTTGTCAGCACTACTCGTTTTCAAAGCTTCTGAGTTTCTCTCCTTCCTGGTAACACTTATATTCTCTTTTCTGTTAGATGCAATTTGTAGCACACCTTGGTGAAAATGTTATGGAATGAACTTGGAGGAAAACATTTTCCTGCTCCCACTCCCCTGTGGTATAAGTTGTTACTGATTTGTTTCGGGATGATTAACTCATCTCGTCCCCTCCTCCTCCAGTGAAGAGCCAGCAACAAATGCTGCCATCACCCACTAACATTTCAATGAACCAGATGAAATGCTGGAAGGTACCTGGCACAATTAGCAACAGAGCAGGTGTGTTCCACTTGGAAGAACATGTAAGATGCAGCAGCTGCCAAGCTATTAAGAGGTATAATTTTACTTCTTATTCTATAGTTTGAAAAGAAATAATTTTAAAAAGGAAAGAAAATGATTGAGGTTTGTTTCCTTTTTTCATTAAAAATATAGAGTACAATTCTTAAAACTTACACATGAAGAAGGGTACAATGAAACAAACACCAAACGGATGTGGGCTGGGCACGGTGGCTCATGCCTATAATCCCAGCAGTTTGGGAGGCTGAGGCAGGTGGATCACTTGAGGTCAGGAGTTCGAGGCCAGCCTGACCAAACTAGCGAAACGCTGTCTCTACTAAAAATACAAAAATTAGCCAGGCACGGTGGTGCACGCCTGTAATCTCAGCTACGTGGGAGGTTGAGGCATGAGAACTGCTTGAACTTGGGAGATGGAGGTTGCAGTGAGCTGAGATCTCACCACTGTACTTCAGCTTGGCAATAGAGCGAGCCTGTCTCAAAAAAAAAAAACAAAAACAAAAACCAACCAATCAACCAAAGAAAACAAAAACAAACAAACCAAAAAACCAGGGACGTAAAAAACCAGTGTGATACAGAACCTGGCTAACTGTGCAGGTACCAACTGTATGTGTGTGTTGCTAACTAGGTGGTGGAGGAAAATGGGCACTGGCCTGAGAATATGGAGGCCATGCTCCTAATTAGCAGCATCATTTTAAATGAACTTCTTATAGCTTCCCGGATCTCAATTTCCTGTAGAATGAAGGAGTTGATTAGAATCACTAAAGATGATCTCTAAGGTCCTTTCCATGTCACTAGTTCTGTAATTCTATGAACTTAGATGCCCCAAAATTTTAGTCACTTTATCAGAGACTACTTTTCATGTTCTTTCTTAAAAAAAAGTGATAATAAAAATAAGACTTGCACATGAAATTAAATATCTGATGGACTCTGTGGGAGGTTTACAAGGTAAGGTCTTGATAAAATCAAACCATATATATTTTAATAAAGGAGCTAAATTTAAGAAATGCAACTAGCCAGGTGCTAAGAAGCTCAGTTACACATTTCTCAAAAGTTGGCTGTTAGTTCCATGACTCAGAGTGCACCCAAAGCATTTTAATTACTTGAGGCAACATTATATTTCTTAGGGGCTTCTTTTTACATAAACATAGATCATTTGTTATACCTTCTCTCACTGGGAAGTAAAATACTGTCTTACACACATAGCGCATTCCTAAGGGAAAAAAATATATGCAGGATTCTATTCTAACACATGGATTCAGATAGAGAAGATCAAATCATGTTCTTCAACAAAAGAAATCCACACATCTTAAGCTTTAAAGCCTAATTTGAATTCCATATCCGCCATGAGAACATTCCCACTCCCTTGCCCAAATGGAGTTTTATCCTCTGCAACTCCTTTACATGACTGTAAATTCCTTAAATCTATCAGAATTAAGGTTTGGGCATCAGTGGGATTAGCCTGAAGTAGACCTCAAGGGTGACTGACGATGGTATCTGAAGAACTGGTCTGCTGCAATATGAATATGAAGGTATGTTTGAAGCATGGAGATCAGTTTGGGAGGGGCAAAAGTCATAGGGAATTTAAAAAATCAACTACAGTCTAAACTAAGACTATGATGCACTGAGTCCACCTAAGTAGAAGAGTGGCACAGGCAGTGAGAACTGGGAAGTTTTGGAAACAAGTAGGAGGTCCCTATCCATAAGAACACAGGCACATCAGGAAGAGGAAGGGGCAATGCCAACTTCACAGGTAAGACACTGACAGAGTTCTTTTTATTTCCTCTGGCAGAGTCAGTGTTAACTCAAGGGTAATAGAAACATACTAAGTTGGCGGGGGGGTCAGGTCACCTCAGTTTCAAAGGTTAGCATTGCTGCAGAGTCAGGGACATGAGAAAATCACAAAAAGTCAAGGCTGTATCTTTCATATCATCACGCAGTTTTTAATATGGACTAAAAGTATTGTTAGCTGTCACAGCAACCGTTTATACCAATGTTATAAATGCTTCCACTGCATTAAAGGTTTTTATGTTGTAAATTTAGACCTCAGGTTTGTGTTATGTTTGTGTTAACCTCATGTTTATGTTATGGACCTCATGTTTGTGTAACCCCCAAATTCATGTGTTAAAATCCTAACTCTCAACGAGATGGTTATTAGGAGGTATTTGGGAGGTAATTAGGTCTTGACAGCAGAGCCCTCAAAAATGGTATTGGTGCTTTTATAATGAGAGACACAAAAAAGCTTGCTTCCTCTCTCTGCTCTCTGCCCAGTGAGGATAAGTGAGGCTGCAAACCAGGGAGGAGACTTTCACCAGACCCTGGATCTGCCAGCACACTGATCATGAACTTCCCAGCTTCCAGAAGTGTGAGAAAAAAATTTTGTTAAGCCACCCAGTCTACATTTGTTACAGCAGACACAACTAAAACAAGCATTTTCCTAAATTCTTAAATCTGCTGCTGAATTACAAACAATGGGTAATATTACACATGTAATATTTGCCCATAATCAAATTCCTGCCAATCCTCAACTGTATCCCTTAACAGTCCTTACATTGTTATAGGCAACCATCACCATATATCCTTGCTTATTTGAAACTGATGTTTTACCAAGAAACCATTTTTCTTTCAGTTCCTTACAGCACAGGCTACTCATTCTCACATACCCATTCTCACATAGTTCATGGTTCTCTCATGAACCATGACAGCCGGGAGTTAACAATGGCCTCCTCTTAGTTCCCTATTGCTGATTTTAGGGTATTGCAATGCCAAAGCACTTTTCCTTGGGTGCTCTGACACCTGGCTATTACATCTCCTGCTTATCTTTGCATCTGTGATCTGCAGACCTTGTGGTCACTCTAACACAATGGCTGTCAATATTGGCTGCACATTAGAACTACCTGGAAAGCTTTTGAAATCTGCCCTTGCCTAGGTCATATTTTACCAACTAAATGTATCTGAAGGGGTGGAGATTGTTATCCATATCTAGTTTTTTAACTGGTTTGGTGATTTCAATGTGAAGCCAAAGTTGAGACCTTTGTTCTAACCTAAGAATTAAGGATGTCAGCTCTTTGTTCATCAGTTTCCTCTTCATCCTAACTCTTGCTATCATCTTGGAATCTTAATGTTCAAGAGTACAACCTGTCCAACACTCTGGGTCCTAGTTCCTTGACCAGTTCAACTCTAATAACATGTTCCTCAATTTCACTTCAGCTTTTATACATACTTTATGAATTTATCATAACCTGAGCTGCTTGACATCTGAGATACTAAATAAGCAAAAGAGTTTATGGCCTTGAACACTATAGTTTCAGCTTGCTGACTCCTTTTCCATGTGACACTATGCGTCTACCTGGTCCCCGGTAGCTTGCTGTAACCTTGTAGAGGAGAATGTGCTTTCTAACTCTGCCAATCTTCTGATTCTACGTCCTTTCCAACTGGATAATCCTCTATGGTGCATCACTCTGGTAATTCTTACCAATGCTATCAAGTCTCTTAACCTCTTGTGTTCCTTTCATATTCACAACTCCAATTATATATTAAACCAAATCTGCCTTCTCTACTGCTATACCCTAGATGCTGAGAAGAGACTACTGAAGAAAAAAAATCCAACTGTACAGATTTATGCCACCTCCATTCTTATGGTATGCAAAACAGCAGCTCCCAGAACTACCAAGAAATCTTTTTATATATCCTAAATGAGCCTCTATTTTCCTTACTCAGATGGTTATTATTCTTCTTGTGCTCCTATCTCACTCCTTTGCCACTCGCATTAGAAATGAACCTCCCTTTTTGTTTTGGAGAACATAAAAATATCTTTAATTTCTAGACTTCAACCTTTTATTAACTTATCTGCATCCCTATCCACACTTACCTGTTTAGAGGGGCACTGCTCTAAGCTCCATACTGTTGACATTTTTGGCCAGAGAATTCTTTGCTGAGGGGAGCTGTCCTCTTCCTCTGCATTCTAGGAAACTGAGCAACATCCATGACCTCTACCCACCAGTATTATCCCCCACCTTGTAGTTGAGAAAACAAAAAACATCTCCAAACATTGCCAAATGACTCCTGGAAGGCACAATCACTCTCAGTTGAGAACCCTCTGCTTGGAGCAAGACTAATCTGTCAATCTGTCTTTCCAATAAAGTACTTCCTGCTTCCTCCAAGATCCACTGTGTCCTTGGTGTCCTTTCTTTGTCTATCTTCAACCTGAACCTGTCTATTGGCTTTGTCTCCTTAATATATAATTTTACGTCTGTCCATTATTTAAAAAATCATTCATGGACACCAGACCTCTCTTTAGCCACTGAGGAATATTTTTTTATTCTTCAAAGTGAAGCTTTGAGAATGGCTTCCATGAGAGTTCACATGCTGAGGCCTCATTCTACCTTTACTCTGCTCTTCAATCCTTGCCACTCTATTGATACTGGTATAAAGCTACCAGGGTCCTCTTGACGACCAAATGCTTCGACAATCTAACTGCTTGGCTGTTTCCAACTATACTCTTCTTGAACCTCTCTACCTCTTCTGGCTTCCAGGGCACTTTTTTTCTTTTTATTATTTTTTCTTTTTTTCCTTTTCCTTTATTCTTTCTTAATCTTCTCTTCCTTTGACTGTCCCTTAATACTAGTGTTTAATTAGGTTCTGTCCTTGGCCTTCTGCTCTTATAGCTCTATGACATACTTTCTGGGCTCTGCCTTCATTACAAGCTTCCACTTACTGATATAATAGAACTAACACACTAATTCTCATTTGATTTTGAAGCTCTACATTCTCTCAAATTACAATCCTGCATTTCTGGCTCCCAGTGAATATTTCTATCTGGGAGCACTACAGATACTACTAACAAATTGAGATATCTAAAACCGAGCTTATCATATCTTACTCTGCAAGGAATGGTGATTCCTTTTCCCTGTCTTCCCAAATCTTTCTTATTTATTTCATTACTTCTATGGCACCACTACTTGTTCAGTTGTATAAGTCAAGACCCTTAGCAAAATCCTAGATTCCACTTCACTAATAAAATCCAATCAATCATAAAATCCTGTCAATTACAGCTTATGTCCCCTGCCCTCCATCCCCACTAGTTCAGGTTTTTGTATTTTATTTCCATAGATTCCTAATTTCCTTGTGCTAGGTCCTTAGCTACCTCAAATTCAGCAACTATTCTGCTGCACTAGAATGACCTTTCTAACATGCAAATCTGTTCATGTCATTCCCTGAATTACGTCCTTCAGGGGATCCCCTTCGTCAGGAGTATAAAATTTAAGTGTTTTAGCAGAGTATGCTACGCTCTTCTGTGGCCTGGTTCCTGCATTTCTCCTGTTCTTCTATTAGAACTTATGCCCAGACATAATCATACCATCCCATAACTTACTCATGTTATTCCCTCTGCCGGAAAGCTTTTTCTAACTTCATTGACCTAACACATATTTTTGCATCCTAGATGCCTCAGGTCAAATATTTCCTCCTTGGGAATTCTTCATGGACTACCCCAGGGTATATTTAAGAGGGTTTCTTTGTATGTGTTCCCAATATACTGTGTACATATCTGCATTATAGTTTCTACCAGAGTCTACTGGACTTGCTTGCTTGCAGGTGTATGCACCAGCCTGTAAGCAACTTAAGGGCAAGTGCCTTGCCTACTCCTGAAACTCCTGTTTCAGTGGAGATTAATACAGTGCATGGATGAAGGCATTCAATAAATACATGCTGAATGACTGAACGATATACGTCAGGTTCAACTGTCAAAAAACTTTATTTTGACACTAATGATATGTACATGAAAGTATTTGTAAAAAAAACCTATGTTAGTTCATGGAATCAAGAAGTAGTGAGGTTATTCAGTCTAAGGGAAGAGCTAATGTAATATAATAAAACAAGTTTAGTAAGCAATATACATGATAGTACAGTGCTTATTAAACCTTTCTACCACAGTACTGCTAACATCAGAAGAATACTGATTAACATCCCTGAAGGGTCTGATGACACAGACTAAAATACATGACATTTCTCTGGCTGCTCTGGCTGATAATACATCCACATTCATTTTAATGTAAAAACATTTTAAATTATCTGCAAGTAAAAGGAATGCTCCAAAAAGATAGAACATCTTAATTTTGTGAACTCCAGTGATCTCCAGCATAAATGTTTACCTCCCAGGTGGGGCTGATGACACCGTCAATGTCACAGTTAAAGAAATAAGTGAAGAGTAGAAATAGCACACCTAAAGCCACAAGTTCTACTTTGGGTCCTTGTCCCATCACTTAGGCTGTGACTTGGAGTCTACTTTAACCTCTCTGGGCCTCCTCAGTTTCCTTATCTGGAAAATGGCTATAATATGTGCCTTATATATTTCATAATGATGTTTGTACCAAGACATAAAAAATAATGTGAACAATGAAGGATAATAAGCATAAAAAATAAAGTAATATTTTATCCAGAGAGAGTGAAAATCTTCTGAGTACATATGCAATACATATTCTCAAAAACATTTACCTTTTGAGGAGCTGGAGATTTTTCTATTTTTTCCTCAGGGCTTAAAGGAGGGGATCGCTCCTTTATCTCAGGAGGCAGTTCTTGATACAGTGCTGAAATTGGAAAAAGGAATTCATGTAATCAAACTGAGGAGCACTGCTCCATGGGGGAAAAACAACGATGGTAGGGGCAAATATGAAATTAAAGAAATTGATATTCAATTCCTTGGTGTACCAATAAGATACCTAAAACTTACTTGTTATGGCAATTTGCAATTTTACTCATTAGTTATCAAAAGAACTATGATTGGAAAATTTTAATCATCTGGATTTCAGAAATGCAGAAGGTGTCATTTTCACTTATTATGTGGTCAGACAGATGCTTATTTTATTTTATCTCAATACACATTTACCAGGAACCTGCTAAATGCCAGGATATCTGCTAGGAACTGCTGGAGAACATATGGAGATCATCAAAAGATAGTCTTCATTAGCAAGGAGCTTACAATCTGGTCAGAGAAAGACATGTTTACAAGTAACCATAAAATAAATGTGACATTATTTGAAAGTGAAATAATTACAAACTCTGATGTGGGGATGGAAAATGCTTAATGGAAGAAGTGGTAGGTGTATCAGACTCTGAAGACTAGGTAGGATTTTACCAGTCAGAGGTATGCAGAAAAAACAATTTGGGGGCAGGGCGTGGTGGCTCATGCCAGTACTTTGGGAGGCCGAGGTGGGCGGATCCCTTGAGGCCAAGAGTTTGAGACCAGCCTGGCCAACATGGTGAAATCCCATCCCTACCCAAAAATATAATAATTAGCTGGGCATGGTGGCGTGCACCTGTAGTTCCAGCTTTGGGAGGCTGAGGCATTGGAATTGTCTGAACCTGAGAGGTGGAGGTTGCAGTGAGCCAAGACAGCACCACTGCACTCCAGCCTGGGAGACAGGGCGAGCCTCTGTCTCAAAAAAAAAGAAAGGATAATTTGGGAAGATGATATGAAATCAATAGCATGGAGTTAGGACTATATATGATATTGAATCTATATACAGTGTTGAATTTAAGATTCTTATAATCCAGTATTCTATATCATCTATTGAATCTATACAGGGTATTGAATCTAAAGAGCTATGTGCAAATTTTAAAGGGTTAAAACAAAAATATATTTTGGTTAAGAACATCTCTGAATTGAAAGAAATTGCTGAAATATACTTGACCAAAATTGTACAACTAAGATTATGAGATATACTAATTGTCTTTGTATGTAGAGTGATTTTATTATTGGGTTTATCTCATATTTTAAGGGTGTTAGATGTGATGGGGGGAAGCTGATCATGTTGTTCTTTTCAGTGCCTTAAGATACAAAGAGAGTAAGTTCTTTATAACAGTGGGAGTACGAACTTCTTTTATTGTGTTGTTCTCTTAGAGGACAGGCTCTCTTACAGTATCTGCATGCATACTTCCTTAGATTCTGCTCTTATACTCCCTTAGATAATTTACTTTGCATAGTTGGCTTCAGATAAAGATCAAGGACAATTCTTCCTACTATTTTTAGACTAGAATATGCTACTGACGGTCATTTTTTTCTCTAATGTTAAAACTGGGCAATTGAGTTTTTTGTTAAATTCAGGTAAAAAAAGGATAAAAGGGAAAGGGAAATAACCCCTAATGAAGTGTGAGAGTTCAATCATTACAGTCTCAGATTTTCTAAGTTTTTTTGTTGTTGTTGTTCTGGTCTATACAAGGCTTTTTAAAGAAGCAGTGACTGATGCTAAAAGAAAACATAAATTATTCTGGGTTACAATAAGGAATTATGGCAGTTGAAGGATGGTCATTATTGAGACAAAGAATTAATTTCTGTATGTAGCCATCAACTCATCACTGCAATATGCTTCAGACGTCTGGCTTTGATCATCATGGAAGAAGAACAAATTTCATTAGCTTTTAAAAAAAATTTATTTTTTGTGGAGATGGAGTCTTGTTATATTGCCCAGGCTGGTCTCAATCTCTTGGCATCAAGTGATCCTCCCTCTTCAGCCTCCTGAAGTGTTGGGATTACAGGCATGAGCTGCTGCATCTGGCCTCATTAGCTTTTTAATTCACTGTAGCTCAAATATCTATATCCTCTCAAGATCTGCAAGCCTAAGAGGTTATTTTTGTAAACTAGATTCTCAAATTAAAGCACTTGATCCCACCCCGCCTAGAGATACACAAGTGAGAAAATTTAAAAAATATTTCCATTTGTATACGAAAAGAGTAATGGATTGTAATATTTCGTTAAAATGAGGCATACTCCAGAGTGACTACCATTGTGCCAGCAGATCTTGATTTAAAAAGTTTGATTTAAACAGAAGCTACCCCTGTTTAACCTCAGCTGTTAACCCTGTGGGAGACCCAGCGATGAGAAGAAGGAACTTGGCTATTTTAGATGATCTGGAAGTTAGAAGTGCTGAGCTTATAGAACTTATATGCTGTCTTATACCTACATGGGAATTAACTTGCCCTAAAATTTCTTCCTTTCATACGGCCTTCTGTTTTTTCCATTACACAATCTCATCTAAACACAAAAATATACCTCTAACAGAGTTTAAGAGTCATATGTCAAAATTAGCTGGGCATGGTAGCATGCGCCTGTAGTTCCAGCTACTCAGGAGGCTGAGATGGGAGGACTGATTGAGCCCGGGAGGTCAAGGCTGCAGTGAGCCATGACTGCATCACTGCACTCTAGCCTGGGTGACAAAGTGAGACCCTGTCTCAGAAAAAAAAAAAAAAAAAAAAGAAAAAAAAAGAGTTATATGTCATTTACTACTTACAAGAAGGTAACTAAAACAGATACACAGAAGAAATTAAGAATTTTATGAGAGTGAGAAGTAGTACAATTTTTGAGACACATAGCACTTTTTAGGGGAGGAGTCTGCTGACTGTGGCAGATAAGCTGAAGAAGGGAGCTGCAATGGGACTTAGGGCACTTGAGAGACTGGGGAGGGGAGCAATGGGAAGGATCTGGCTGAAGACAAGGTCGTGGGAAGGTGCCAAAGACAGATAATTATATCTAGGCTTAGCCCAGCATCCGGTAATCACGAAGGAAATTCTTCTTCTATTCCTTCATCTCTTTGGCTGTCAAAATTGAAAACTTAAGTTAGAATCAATAATATTTTGGTTTAGTCGTAGTTTTGGGTTAAACAGTTTCATGGACTAGCCTGAAAACAAATTATTATTTATAATAATTATTTCTTTGCAGAAACAAAAGACTTAAATATTCAAAAACACAGATTGTTCTCAATTTCAAGGCCGCCTATACTACAATTTTTTTTTTTTTTGAGACAGAGTTTTGCTCTGTTGCTAGGCTGGAGTGCAGTGGCACGATCTTGGCTCACTGCAACCTCCGCCTCCCGGGTTCAAGCGATTCTCCCGCCTCAGCCTCCCAAGTAGCTGGGATTATAGATGCCCTCCACCACGCCTGGCTAATTTTTTGTATTGTTAGTAGAGACAAAGTTTTGCCATGTTGGCCAGGCTGGTCTTGAACTCCTGACCTCAAGTGATCTGCCTGCCTCGGCCTCCCAAAGTGCTGGGATTACAGGCGTGAGCCACAGTGCCTGGCCTGCCTATACTACATTTTGAATCAGAACCAGAATTTTTGTGCTTACAGAAGAAAAGCTTACAGATGATATCATTTAATTCCTTCATTTTACAGAAGGTAACTGGGGCATATGAGTGTAAGATGTTGAGCTGAGGTTAGAAGTCAGTTTTCCTGACCCCTGAGTGTTGTGCTTTTCCTAGCATGCTATCAGGTTAATTGTGGATAGGATGTATTCTTCTGAAGAAGCACTACTGTACTTCTCCCCTTTAATGATAGTTTTAAAGTTATTATTATTTTTGTTTTCAGGCTCTCTGCGTTAGTTCTGTTTTCAACTCTCAAGGCCTAGTGGTGAATCTACAGCTTTCAGAAACTCATATTTAGATTTTCTTCTCTAGCTCTTTTTTTTGCATTTTTAAGCTATCATTTATTGAACAAAAACCATTATTAAAACACAAAGTAGAAATTAAAATACAAGAAAGGTTCATAGTCTTGTCACATCACATGGTAAGTTCCAGGCTTTGTCAACATGTGCACATAACTTTTAAATAATTGTCATTTATCAACTTTGTGCTTACATATTTTCAGCTCTAGCTCATTTTTTCCCCCATAAATGAGGGCTAAATTTACTTGAGAATGAAACAACTTATTGTAGTTTTGTTTTCACAGGTAACCAGCTAGGACTGAGGTATACAAAGTAAAAGAATGCAGTTGGGGAACTAGAAGCTCTTAAGATGCCAGTCAGCTGAGGAGTCACTGTGGCAAGAGAAGAACTGACAGAACTGTGCATGAGGCAGGTGGCAGGGTCAAATGAGTTGAATAAGAAAGCTGGTAGCTAGAGGGGCAGGGTCCCTGAGGATAAGAAGTCCACGAAACAAACATTCCAATCTCAGAATGTAGCAGCTTTCTAACGTATTAGTGCCTCCTCTTTTTATTTTTTTACATCATGAGAATGAAAAGCAATACCCATTGGTAAACATATGCAAAGGTTACAAAGACAGTAAATTAAAGACTAGAAAATGATAAAATCTTGGACTATCAGTTATACCATACTAGTAAACCAGGAAGGGAGCATAAAACTTACTTTCACTAGCCACATGATTAGCTGGAAAATAACCTTCCTGTCCCTTTCCTATGCTGCCATACCACCAGTCTTCATTATCTTTGAAAAACACTCGGATAATGTCTCCACGATGGATGGTTAGTTCATCTGATCGATTCGCTGTGTAGTCATAAAGAGCCACTACCTAAAAGAGAGATAAGACCACCACAGCTTTATCACAACTGTACCACAGAGAAAACCCCCAACATTCACTTCCTCTTGCAGAAGAGCAGCTGAAACCAAAGCAGTACTTTGGTAAGTGTGAGGCTGTCTCAAGGTTTGCTAATGGGATGAGGGGTGGTGGGAACACAGCAGGAGAAGCAAGATAAAAGACTGCGGGATTGAGAAATGGTTACGAGCATTCAATACACTAAGATTAGCTTCAAAATAGCAGATGTTAATTTTTTAAAGTAAATTACTTGTGAAGCAAATAAAAAAAAGCTCACACACCATTTACTTTTTTAGAATTGTTTTATACTACCTTTATGTCTCATTCTCTGTGCTAAGCAGATGCATCTGAAAAAAATTCTTCAGAAGGTTTACAGTTTTACAAAAAGGAAAAACTCAGTGGAACAATCTGATTGCACTGCTTAGTTTACTGTTAATGTCTTTTTTTGAGATAAATTTCTCTACACACGTACATATATATGTTTTATATCAACAACTTAAGCCTTCTATCTTTAAAAAGTATCCTTATAAGTTATTTTTACTTGATACGAATTTAAGAGGAAAAGCCTTTTCATGAGAATCCTCTTCTTTGTGTTACAGTAATCATTATATTTGATTTCCTTTTCTTTTGAAAACCCAAGTCAAAATGATATGGCAGTGGCTGCACAGGCATTTAAAAATCCTTGGCAGGGCATGGTGGCTCATGCCTGTAATCTCAGCACTTTGGGAGGCTGAGGCAGGAGGATTGCTTGAAGCCAAGAGTTCGAGATCAACCTGAGCAACAAAGCCAGACCTCCATCTCTATACAAAAAAATAAAAAAAATCAGTTGGCTGTGGCAGTGTGTGTCTGCAGTCCTAGCACTCAGGAGGCTGGGGTGGGAGGATCACTTGAGCCCCGGGGTTTGGAGGCTGCAGTGACCTATGACTGCACCACTACACTTCAGCTTGCGTGATGCAGAAAGACCTTGCCTCAAAAAAAAAAAGGAAAAGAAGAAACAAATCCCTTATAGTAGTTAAAGGCAGGAAGAACTCAATTCATTTTAGATTTAGATCTGATACACTGTATAAAGTACGACATAATAACATCTATATTAAATAATACATTTATGCTGTTTTCCCCTCTACTTAAACAGTATCTGAAAATGTATAGGTTATACAACTACATATGTAATGGAAAATTACATATATAGTAATATATATATATTTATAGCATGTCTCAGTGTGCACAGCACGTGAGAGTCCAGGGAAGAGAAACCTAAGAGTCCCACGTGGTGGGAACCCGGCATTAGACGTGAGAGCTGAGACAGAAGGCTAGGAGAAGCTGAGACTCATGGAGTAAGGAGGGCTCGGATCATGCATGTTGAAAAAGTTCAGACTTAATAATATGGCCAATGGAAAGGCACAGAAGGGTTTGAACCAGAGGATTCCATTACAGTTCACATAACTGTTTCTGATACCTTTTAATCCATTTGACAATATTTATTAACACATCAGGCAATTCTAACGAATGAGTTTGGACTTAACTGCTGTCACCATATAACGGCAGTAATGATAATTTAATTCAACTGGCTCAAATGCAATGCCTATTGTACAGCTTAGCATAGTATCTAATGTACAACATGCGATACAGGGTGTTATTTAAGGTTTACAACTTTTTTTTTTTTTTTTTTGAGATGGAGTCTGGCTCTGTCACCCAGGCTGGAGTGCACTGGCGCGATCTCGGCTCACTGCAACCTCCGCCACCTGGGTTCAAGCGATTCTCCTGCCTCAGCCTCCTGAGTAGTTGGGATTACAGGCGCCCACCACCATGCCTGGCTAATTTTTGTATTTTTAGTAGAGACAGGGTTTCGCCATGTTGGTCAGGCTGGTTTTGAACTCCTGACCTCAGGTGATCCGCTTGCCGTGGCCTCCCAAAGTGTTGGGATTACAGGCGTGAGCCACTGCGTCCGGCCACAAGTTATAACTTTAGTATACTGATGTTAAGTCACTTACATACAAGCGGAACTTTTAACTTTTCTCTTTGTTCTCCAAATTTCTCTTTCATTCTCTTACCTGGTACTATCATAGGAGAGGAAAGCTAATTAAAATGTGCTGAGTGCGCACCATGTTCTCGATACCATGCTAGTTGTTTAGGTGTCATTCTGCTTAATCCTTATGACAACTTGGTCAGGCCATGTATCCTTATTTCCATTTTACAAAAGAGGAATTTGATGTCCAGAGAAATTTAGGAACTTCTCTAAAGTCAAGTAAACTAGTAAGTGATAGAACCAAGACTTAAACCCAGTCTCAACCTCTTTCCTTCCTTCCCTTCTTTCTTTCTTTTCCCCTAGTTCCAGGAAACTCTGTGATGGTTTGTTCCTGTTGTTCCTTATCCTGGCTGTGGTACAAAACACAACTTTAATGAGTCTCATGCAAAGATGAGGTTAATGTATGCTTATTTGTTTGGAGTCCTAGGTGGCTGCTGGGAAGGAGAGCAGGCGAATTCAGCTTAGGCAACAGAATCACTTACGAAATCCTACATCAGGCTGTGTCACTGTGTGAACCTTGGAAAGTCTGAAGCTTATCAAGTGAAGTCTGAAAATTTTTCTTGAATTTTACACACAGGGATGTCTTGATAAAAGAATCCCTTCAGAGGCACAGGGGTCCAAAAAGCCTATAAGAGCCCACATTACACCTCTTCTATTACTGTACCTACTGATTACTCTCTTCTTACAGAATCAAATACACACATCAATTTTGCATGGCCCACTAGTACCTGTAAACATGTTCTGCACTCTGTGACTGTTATGGACTGAATTGTGTCACTCAAAATTCATAGGTTGAAGCCCTATCCCCCAGTGTGAATGTATTTGGAAACATGGCCTTTATGGAGGTAATTCATGTTAAATGAAATCATAGGGGTGGGGCCTGGATTAACAGGACTGGCATTTTTATAAGAGGAAGATACAGTGAGAAAGTGGCCATCTGCAAGCCAACAAGAGAGGCAGTAGGAGAAACCGACTGTGCTAGCACCTTGATCTTGGTCTTCTAGCCTCCAGAATTGTGAGAAAATAAATTTCTTCTTCTTTTTTTAAAAAATTATTTCAATAGCTCTAGGGGTACAAGTGGTTTCTGGTTACATGGATGAATTGTACAGTGGTGAAGTCTGGGCTTTCAGTGCACCTGTCATGTAAATAGTATACACTGTACCCCACAGGTAATTTTTTTTTTTTTTTTTTTTTTTGAGATAGAGTCTTCGTCTCTCGCCCAGGCTGGAGTGCAGTGGCGCCATCTCAGCTCACTGCAAACTCTGCCTCCCGGGTTCAAGCTATTCTCCTGCCTTGGCCTCCCGAGTAGCTGGGATTACGGGTGCCCGCCACCATGCTCAGCCAATTTTTGTATTTGTAGTAGAGATGGGGTTTCACCATGTTGGCCAGGCTGGTCTCAAACTCCTGACCTCAGGTGATCCGCCTGCCTTGGCCTCCCAAAGTGCTGGGATTACAGACATGAACCGCTGCACCTGGCCCCCGACAGGTAATTTTTCATTCTTCATCCCTCTCCCACCCTCCTTCCACTCTTCTGACTCTCCAATGTCCATTATACCTCTCTGTATGCCCTTGTGTAGCTTAGCTCCTACTTTTAAGTGAGAACACGTAGTATGTGGTTTTTTGTTCCTGAGTTACTTCACTTAGGATAATGGTCCCAGTCCCATACAAGTTGCTGCAAAATACATTATTTCATACTTTTTAAAATGGATGAGTAGCAGTCGACATACATATACATATCACACTGAGAAAATAAATTTCTGTAAAACCACCCAGTCTGTGGTATTTTGTTAGGGCAGCCCTAGCAGGCTAGTACATTTGTAAACCTGATGGTGTCAGATGAACCACTTACTACTACCCCAGCCTAAAACTACAAATGTGTAATGCCTCACTTGTATCCATTTCAGGTCCTCAGCAACTTACAGAACCATGTTCCACACTATTAAGCTGTCATCTCCAGATGTAGAAATGTCTTTGTCATAAAACTCTACAACCAGCATCCTTGGGAGGGTGATGACTGGTGAGGCTACGTTCTTTAAAGCAAAGAAATTGGAGCATGACATCATAATACCATTGCTGACATTCAAGTACAGGCGGACCTCATTTTATTGTATTTCACAGTGTGGTGTTATAATATGTATTATGTTTCCGTTTGCAGGTCCTGGTTCATAACTCCTATATCCCTTGTTACAGTTTTTTGGTTTAATGGTGGGTATGTTAGGCTTTAGGGGCAGGCCTCAGAAAACAGAATGTCTCTGATCTCCTTCTGCTCTCCTTTTACCTGCCCCAAGGTAGGGCTCTAATCACCACCCCCTACCTTTCTGACTGTAGGTCTTATGAACAATCAGAGGGTCCTTCCCCGCTCTACCCTGGAGGAAGGAATGCTGATGTCACGGAGCTTCCACAAAAACCTAAGAGGACTGGGTTAACAGAGCTTCCAGATAGCTGAACAAATGGAGATTCCAGGACAGTCGCGCCCCAGGGAGGTCATGGAAGCCTCCCCTCCTTCCCTCATAGGTCGCTCTATGTATCTCTTCATCTGTTTCCTTTGTAACATGCCTTGTAATAAACTAGTACATATAAGTAAGTGTTTCTCTGAGTTCCATGAGTTACTCCAGCAAATTAAGTGAACTGGAAGAGGAGGTTGTGGGAACCCCAACTTGAAGCCGGTTGGTCAAGAGTTCTGGAAGCCTGTACTTGTGAATGGTGCCGGGGGGGGGGGGTGGGCGGGGGTGCAATCTTGGGGACTGAGCCCTCAACCTGTGGGATCTGACATTGTCTTCAAGTAGAGGGTACTAGAATTGAATTGGAGTACATCTAGCTGGTCATGGAAGTCTTCTATGTTAATTGTGGTGTGAGAGCACAGTGAAAACGTGGTGGGAAAGTTTTTCCCAAACACGCAGATACTGCAATTTTTTTGCCAACTGAAGGTTTGTGGCAACCCTGCATTGAGCAAGTCTATCAAGGCCATTTTTTTCCAACAGCATGTGCTTACTTGTGTCTGTGTATCATATTCTGGTAATTCTTACAATAGTTCAAATTTTTCCATTATTGTTATATCTGTTATGATGATCTACGATGGGTGACCTTTGATGTTACCAATGTAATTGTTTTGGGGTGCCATAAACCATAGCCATAGAAGACAATAACTTAATTGATAAATGTTGTGCATGTTTTGATTGCTTCACCAACCAACCTCCACCCTCTTACCCCCTACCACCAGGTCTCTCTCCCCTTCTCCTTGGGCTTCCTATTCCCTGAGATATAATGGTATTGAAATTAGGCCAATTAATAACTCTATAACGGCCCCTAAGTGTTCAAACCAAAAGAGTTGCAAGTCCTTCATTTTAAATAAAAATCTAGAAATGATTAAGTTTAGTGAGGAAGGGATGTAGAAAGCTGATAGAAGCAAAAAACTGGCCTTTTGTGCCAAACAGTAAAGTTATGAATACAAAGGAAAAGTTCTTGAAGGAAATTAAAAGTGCTATTCCTGTGAACACATGAATGATAAGAAAGCAAAACAGCCTTATTGCTGATATGGAAGTTTTAGTGGTCTGGATAGAAGATCAAACAAGCCACAACATTCTCTTAAGCCAAAGTCCAATTCAGAGCAAAGTCTTAACTCTCTTCAATTCTATGAAGGCTGAGAAAGGTGAGGAAGCTGCAGAAGAAAAGTTGGAAGCTAGCAGAGGTTGCTTCATGAAGTGTGAAGAAAGAAGCCATCTCCATAACATAGAAGTGCAAGGTGAAGCTGCAAGTGCTGAGGTACAAGCTGCAGCAAGTTATCCAGATCAGGTAAGATCACTAATGAAGGTGGCTATACTAAAGAATAGATTTTCTCCATGGAGATTTAAACAGACTTATATTGGAAGAAGATGCCGTCTAGGACTTTCATAGCTAGAGAGGAGAAGTCAATGACTGGTTTAAAAGCTTCAAAGAACAGGCTGACTCTCCTGTTAGGAACTAATATAGCTGGTGACTTCAAGTTGAAGCCAGTGTTCATTTGCCATTTCAAAAATCCCAGAGCCCTTAAGAATTATGTTAAATCTACTCTGTCTCTCCTCTATAAATAGAAGAACAAATCTAGATGATAGCCCATCCATCTACAGCACAGTTTACTGAATATTTTAAGCCCTACTGCTTTGTGACCTTCTGCTCAGAAAAAAAAGATTCCTTTCAAAATATTACTTCTCACTGGTCTGCCAAAGAGCTCTGATGGAGATGCACAAGGAGATAAATGTTGTTTTCATGCCAGCTACCACAACATCCATTCTGTAGCCCATGGATCAAGGAGTAGTTTTGACTTTCAAGTTTTGTTATTTAAGAAATATATTTCTTAAGTCCATAGCTGACATAGACAGTGATTCCTCTGATGAATATGAGCAAGTAAGTTGAAAACCTTCCGGAAAGGATGCACTATTCTAGATGACATTAAGAAGATTTGTGATTCACAGGAGGACATTCGATTGTCAACATTAACAGGAGTGTGGAAGGTTTATTCTGACCCTCATGGATGACTCTGAGGGTTTTAAGACTTCAGTGGAGGAAGTAACTGGAGATTTGGTGGAAACAGAAGTGGAGCCTGAACACGTGATTGAATTGCTGCAATCTCATGATAAAACGAATGGATAAAGAGTTGTTTCTTATGGATGAACAAAGAAAGTGGTTTCTTCAGATGGAATCTAATCCTGGTGAAGATGCTGTGACTCTTGCTGAAATAACAGAGGATGTAGAATATCACATAAATTTAGTTGATAAAGCAGCAGCAGGGTTTGAGAGTACTGAATCCAATTCTCAAAGTTTTACTTCGGGTAAAATGCTATCAGACAGCACTGCATGCTACAGAGAAATCTTTTGTGAAAGGAAGAGTCAATCGATGTGGCAAATTTCATTTTTGTCTCATTTTAAGAAATTGCCACAGTCACCACAACCTTCAGCAACCACCAGTCTGATCAGTCAGCTGCCATCAACACTGAGGCAAGACCTGCCTCCAGTAAAAAGATGACTTGCTGAAGGCTGAGACGATCATTGGTATTTTTTAGCAATCAAGTAGTTTTTTCATTAACATACGTACACTGATCATTTAGACATGGTGGTGCTACTACATACTTAATAGACTACAGTAAACATAGTTTTAAACATAGTTTTCTATGTACTGAGAAAGCCCCGAATTTGTGTGACTTGTTTCACTGTGATATTCACCTTATTGCAGTGGTCTGGAACCAAATCGGCAATATCTTCAAGGTATAACTGTGCAGAATTGCTATGCAATGAGGAATCAGGGTGGTTTCACATGCTATCATCTGTCCACATGACAGCAGCCGAATCTAACCATTCAGTTAGGATTATTCCCTTAACATATGAAGGACAAAAACAACGTGGCTCATGGGAATCTGCTTGTATTTCAGCGTTTTTATCCAATGTGCTGTGAACTTCTCATATGAAGATCACTTACTGTCTTCTGATCATCATATTGTATGTAGTAAACTTCTTTGCTTGTTTTAATTTGGCAGTGGATTCTGGGTAAATCATAACTTCCCTATGTCCAATTAGATATTATTATTTCAATATTTTATAATAAATTAAAGTTCTACAAAGAGGTTAGGTGGCACAGTCCTATCCAGAGGTTTGTTCTGAAGTAACAGTCTATTTTCTCCTTGTTCAGTCAGGCATCACTATAGAAATATCTTTCTTGACCATTCTTTTGATGAATGTCTTTTATAACACACCATTTCTTGCACCCTGTGGTTTGGCATGTAGGAGAGTATCTTCAGCAATATGACTCAAATCTTGAGCTGACAGAGTAATTAGGAAATCTTTCTGTGACAGAAGTTTAAAGACACGAGCTAATATGTCCATCTTGGTAATGACAGGACTAGAAAATGAGATGTTTCACAAAATCCACGTGGTCAAATTTTGACCACTGTTCACATATTTGAAACAGAGTTCTTCCTTTTCTCAAAGCTTGAGGGGTTGCTTGGGCATAATCATGGTCTCAGTGTCACTGGACTGGCAAGTTTTGTTTTTTTGACACACTATTTTCAGTCTTTTCCAGCACTGCTCAAAAGCAGTGCTTTCCAAACACCATTTCTTGATTCAGGCAGAGTCTGCCAGGCTATTCTAAGACATTAGGGGAATTCCTTTCTGTATTTTCTTTCAAGGGATTAAATATTATTATAGTGGTCTCTGAAGAATTCTCACTGACGCCTGGTCAATGAAACCAGTGTACTGAGGGAACACCAACCAGCAGAGTTCAGCAGCATAGCTGTTCCTTACAGTTTTATCCACAATGCAATCCAATAACTGATGTTTGTAATACCTCCAAGTCATTCGACAAGCTAAGCACTGAATAAATTCACATGCTTGAGCACTTTTTCCTTCAGCACTACTTCAACTGGGCCCATAATCACTTGGGAACTTCTCTGTGCCAGTCTAATAAGGCAATGTGGCATCTGGATCCCACCACCTTCTTTATGCTTTCTCCTTGACTAACCTGATTTCAGACTTTGGGCTTCCAGAACTGTCAGTGAATAAATGTCTTAGGTTTTAAGCCACCAAGTTTGTGGTAGTTTGCTCCAACAGCCCTAGGAAACTAATAGACATGATTTTTACTTTGGTGAGTGCTGGATTTTCTTCTATTTCTTTAAAGAGTGTTGGACCTTGTTCTGGCATGCAATTACTTGATACCAGTTTTCAGGTTTAGGTTTTTTTTTTTTTTTTTTTGAGACAGAGTCTCACTTTGTCACCCAGACTGGAGTGCAGTGGTGCAATCTTGGCTCACTGCAACCTCTGTCTCCCGGGTTCAAGCGATTTTCCTGCCTCAGCCACCTGAGTAGCTGGGATTACAGGCGTGCGCCATTACGCCCAGCTAATTTTTGTATTTTTAGTAGAGATGGGGTTTCACCATGTTGGTCAGGCTGGTCTCGATCTCCTGAGCTCGTGATCTGCCTGCCTCAGCCTCTAAAGTGTTGGGATTACAGGCGTAAGCCACCGCTCCTGGCCCAGGTTTAGGTTTTGATAGAGCATATTCAGAGAAGACTTTACTCTAGGGCTAAATTAACCCTACTGCCAAGGTGTGATCTTCCTGATGATTCTACCTGATGCCCCAGGTATATTGCATATTGAATAAAAATTACAAGCCATTGGACTAAGCTCCTGAACTAGGCCCCAACAGACCAGACTAACAATCGAAATGAAGTCACTCGTGCTGAAGTTCTATGTCATCAAACCAAAACTAATTGTTAATTCACCTTCTAAGAAATTGCGAGAGAAAGAGAGCCAGTTTCCCAAACAGGCCAGTTTAAATTTCCAACCAGTATGGTAATGAAGCGCCCTCTGTTTTAATCCTGACAACAAAAAGTAGCCTGAAGTTAACCAGTTATTTTTCTATTATTCTGTTTTCCTTTTTCTGATATACAAGGAAAGTAACTTTAAAAAACCAATCTGCTCTTTATTCTTTGTTTCTCCCTCCATTCCTTCTCTGTCTATAAAACCAACTTCTTTTGCTCAGCTCATTGGAACATATATTCTATTTTATGGAATGAAATGCTGCCCCATTCTGGCAAATAAGCCAATTAAGATCTTTAAATTTATTATACTTTTGTCTTCTGACAGAAGGTTTATCATTCTGGCTATCAGAAATGTGAATTTTTGCCATCCTGTTGTTGTGTTTTCTACTCTCTGATGGTCCTTTTCTTACGAAGTTTTGCTCCACACATGTGCAGATCAGCACTCAGCCAAAGACTTCAGGGTACTCCTTAGGATTACTGGTACAATTATTACCGTTTAATATAGAGCCAAATATAAAGTAACATTTTAGTAATTATTTAAAAAGTGAAATAAAATAGGCTTTAAGAAAGTCCCATTTCTCAATAATGTCAAAGATAAAAAATATTTGTAGAAAACCAAATTTAACAATAAATCCTGAATTGTATAGAAGCACATTATTAAATATTCAAATGATTCCTTTACTAATAGTGACACTAGGACTATATTTTATTTCATAAGAGGAATAAAGAAACATATAGCCCTATTTCTAGCATCATGTAGTAGAAACATACAGTCCCTTACCATTATATCCAGGGACAACCCTAAAGATATTTATAAAAAAGAAATCAAGGTCCTATTATTTTTAACTGATCTTATCTGGATAATAATAGATTAAGAAAACAGAGATAAAGAAAGTAAATAATTGCACACAGTTTATTGCCTCTGTATCAGATAAATGATCTATTCCTATCTTGCTGTATAATGCAATGACATGTGAAACTTAAACACTTCAAACAAGCATTTGAAAGTATTTAATTCCAAATATCTTCTGATAAAATAATGACTAAAGGTATTGGAAAGAATGCCAAACTATAAATCATGAGAATTGGTTTCCAGTCCTGTGTAGGCCTCCAAGGTTTAAGTACTCAGACCACATATCTGTAAAATAAGAGGTCTAGACAAGATGATATGTGGTATACCTTCCAGCTTTAAAACTTTACCAAACTAAGTACTCAAATAATTATATCAAAAGAACAGCATTCATACATTTTAAGGTAAATTGAAAATATTAATTTATTGGACAAAATCATAGCTTTATTGTTTATGATCATACATTAACTGGAAAAGCTTTTGTCTGATTGCTGCAATAGTATACAGGAAAAGCCTCTTAGTAATATTAGACAACAATAACGATAAAGCATTTCCTCTGAATTCACCATTTGGAAATACTTTTCTTATTCTTTGACAAATAGGGATGACTTTCCAAGTTAGACTGAACTTGACCTTTGGGCTTCAAAAATAAAGCCACTTTACATGTGAAAGCTCATTTTTATATGATGGTGCTATCATCTGAATGTTTGTGCCCCTCAAATTCATATGTTGAAACTTAATCATCGATGTGATGATGGGGCCTTTGGGAGGTGATTAGGTCGTGAAGGCAGGAATGGAATTAAAGCCCTTACAAAAGAAACCCCAGAGAGCTTCCCTGCCCTTTCCACTCGTGAGGACACAGCACGACGACGTCATCTATGAACCAGGAAATGAGCCCTCATCAGACATCAAATCCGCCAGTCCCTTGAGCTTGGACTTCCCAGTCTCCAGAAATGTGAGAAATAAACTTCAGTCATTTATAAGTCACTCAGTCTATGGTATTTTGTTACGGCAGCCCAAACAGACTAAGACAATTGGTATGAATTAAACCTTTTCTTACTGCGAATCGCAACTCACATACTTTATTATAAGAAATAATCGGTGTTACATTGAAAAAGTTTCTAAAATACATCATTTTATTGGCTATTCCCTAAAAATAAATCAAGAGAATTCTGCAGACCTTTATACACTGGACTACAGATTTGTTAAGAGAAGAAAAAATCATAGTGTATTTTCATTTTCTTTCTTGGGAGGGATAATCTGCTCACTATAAAAATAAAATTATGAATCACTGATTAGGGTTATCGAAATGTACTCCGCAGACCTGTAGCAGCAACATCACCTGGAAACTTGTTAGAAATGTAAATTCTTGGGCTCTATTCCAAATCAAGTGCATCATAAATTCTGGGGATGGCCCAGTAATCTGTGTTTTAGCAAGTCTTTCAGCAATTCTGATGTACCTAACATTTAGTTAATACTTTATTTTACTGGTCTACTTTATAAAACATATATACTTATTTCTGCACATATCAAGTAGTAACTGAATGGGTAAGAAAGATAATTTAAAATATAAAGTCAAATCTCAGAATGTTATTGGCCAAACTTAAGAAATTAACCTACTCTTGCTTTCTGAGTTATTAGCTTTACTTATCTTGCTTAGTTTCCCACCCGTCACACTGAAATGCCCACTAGCTCCAGATTTGGTCAATTTAACATCTACTTTGTCATTTTTTTTCAACAAGCTTATGCTCAAACTGCAACTAGGAGTATAGTATATAATTTTTAGGTTTCCTTAAAATCTCTTAAAGATTAGCCAAATTTTAAAATAGAAAAATATGCAAACTTTAAAAATTGAATCTGTTCATCCAACAACAATCATCTGTTACCTATTATCAAATACTCCTACAGGCTAAGGAGAGAATAATGAATAAAAGAAATAAAAAAAAAACACTCTCAGAGAGCTTCCATTTTTTGGGATGTTACATCGTATTTGGTTTGGTATTCCTTTTCAAAAAAAAGGGTACCTCTAACATTTGTACAAGTTGCTCTTCTGTTTTTCTACTTTTATGTTGCTAATAAATAGTACCAAGGTGCATGCAGATATATAATATTAAAATAATAATTTGTGCATGAATTATTTCAGAAAAGTATAATGAATTTCTTTAAATTCTCTTAATGAACTGTAAGCTGTAAGTAAATGTAAAATTACTAGTAATAGACACAGACAGTATTTTTGAATGAGAATAAATCCAAGTATTTGTAAATAACATCCTACTCATGATTTAGATACAGTTTCAGTAGTTATAAAACATTTTAGAAATATATAAACAGGACCGGACGTGGTGGCTCACGCCTGTAATCCCAACCTAGGTGGGTGGATCACCTGAGGTCAGGAGTTCGAGACCAGCCTGGTCAACATGGTGAAACCCCGTCTCTACTAAAAATAGAAAAATTAGCTGGGCGTGGTGGAGCACGCCTGTAGTCCCAGCTACTCGGGAGGCTGAGGCAGGAGAATCGCTTGAACCCAGGAGGCAGAGGTTGTAGCGAGCCAAGATCGCACCACTGCACTGCACCCTGGGTGACTAGAGCAAAACTCTGTCTAAAAATAAATAAACAAATAAATAAATAAACATCCATATTTATAAATACAGACATACACTACATAATGACATTTCAGTCAGTGACGTACTGCATATATGACAGTGGTCCCATATGATAATGGAGCTGAAAAATTCCTATTGCCTACTTACATTATAGCTGTCATAATGTCACAGCACAATTAATTTTTAAATAAATTTAGTGTAGCCTGGGCTGGGGGCGGTGGCTCACACTTATAAATCCCAGCACTCTGGGAGGCTGAGGTGGGCGGATCACTTGAGTCCAGGAGTTCGAGACAAGCCTAGACAACACGGTGAAACCCTGTCTCTAGTAAAAATACAAAAATTAACCAGGCATTGGTGATGCGTGCCTGTAGTCCCAGCTACTTGGGAGGCTGAGGCAGGAGGATAGCTTGAGCCCTGGAAGTCGAGGCTGCAGTGAGCTGAGATCATGCCACTGCACTCCAGCCTGGATAACAAAGTGAGACCCTGCCTTTATAATAATCTCCTGTATCTTATGAGGTATTCTGTTTTTTAAACATTTCATTTAGATGCTTTAATTTTATTCAACCAAGGTTTTAGAACTCATTAGCTCTCAAACAATCATACAGACCTCAGTTGGGTTTTCTCTCAGCATTGATGTTCATTTACTGTTACTATTAATCATCTGATACATTATAGACATGCCTGTGTATTTGTCTAGATATATTTAGGAATATAGGTATCTACCATTTACTTAATGCTTGCTATGTGTCAGGAAGGTGTTAACCATTTTATACTATACATATATGTGTGTGCACAGATACACACACGCATACACATATATTCATAACTACCCCATTTAGTGTTTATCATGCCTTCGTTTCCTTAACTATAAACTAAAAGAATTGTTATTTTTAAGTTACACAGTTTAGCAGAATAGAGATGTGAGCAAGTCTGCTTTTCTCCCACGTCTATGCTCTTCTTAATCACTAGACTTACATTATAAGCCCTCATGGAACCATGGGAACACAAACCTGCTTGGTTCACTGCTTGTCACTTTCCTTAAAATTATGCCAAAAAAGGGGTCTTAAAGACTTGGCATTTCTTTATTAATAATGAAGACACCTGAAGAAGATCAACAAAGTACTTTTCTTCATACTCATTTCTCACTCACAATTTGTTGAGGCCACCAAACAAGCAAGCTACACAGGAAATTGAAATTAGACTAAGGTGGCAGCATACATGTACCACATACACATATATGTATACATTAACATACATACATATGTATACATTAACATTTCTGTCCATTTGATTACTGAAGTTGGTATTTAGGGGTGCAGGAAATTACTAAAATGACTAGAAGAAAGTTACTGTGGAAAGGCTGTGAAGAGGCCAAGTGCAGTGGCTCATGCCTGTAATCCCAGCATTTTGGGAGGTCAAGGAAGGAGGATCACCTGAGCCCAGGAGTTCGAGACCAACCTGGGCAACAGAGTGAGACCCCTATCTCTACAAAAAAATTAAAAAAATCAGCTGGGTGTGGTGGTGTGCATCTGCAGTCCCAGCTACTCAGGAGGCTGAGGTAGGAGGACTGCTTGAACCCGGGAGGTCAAGGCTGCAGTGAGCCGTGATGATGTTGCTACTGCACTCCAGCCTGGGTCACAGAGTGAGATTCTGTCTCAAAAAAAAAAAAAAAAAAAAGGCTGTGAAGAAATCTTGAGTACTAAAATTAAATGAGAAAGAGGATAGCCAAACATCAGTAATTAACTGCTTATTTTACTAAAATACCAAGGCTTATCTAATTCCAATGTCAATCCAAATATTCTAGGAGAAGCTTGTGTACATGCATATGAGCATTTGGTTTATGGGGAAGAAGATAAGGATATAATAAGAGAAAGGATAATGAAGAAGCATAGTAGAAAACATCCCTGGCTGGGTGCGGTGGCTCACGCCTGTAATCCCAGCACTTTGGGAGGCTGAGGCGGGTGGATCACCTGAGGTCAGGAGTTCGAGACCAGCCTGGCCAATGTGGTGAAGCCCCGTCTCTACTAATAATACAAAAAAATTTAGCCGGGCATGGTGGCGCACACCTGTAATCCCAGCTACTCAGGAAGCTGAGGCAGGAGAATCACTTGAACCTGGGAGGTGGAGGTTGCAGTGAGCTGAGATCGCACCACTGCACTCCAGCCTGGGCGACAAGGGTGAAACTCCAACTCAAAAAAAAAAAAAAAAGAAAAAAGAAAAAAGAGAAAAAATATCTCTACGTTAGCACGTTAGCATATAATTCTAATTGTGATACATAAGGAAATATAGACAGTTGATTAGGGGACTCTAAAACTTATCAAAAAGCATTTTGAATGGCTAAATAGAAAGTAGCAAATAAAATCTTCAGAAACAAATGGAAAACTCTGAGCTTAAGGATAAATGAGTAAAGGGGAATAACTTCCAGAACAGTGAAGCAGTGAAATGGGCTCCTCCATCAATGCAAGAACACTGGGATTAACTGTCAAAATCAACTTTATCAGAACTCTGAAAACTAACTAAAGGCTTGCAATAATCTCAAGAGTGTGAATTTAAAAATAACAGCCAAATATCAGTAAAAACAGCAAGCTTTGTGGAATTTTAATTTTCTCTATTCCTATCATCCCCTTGCCAACTCCGTGGTAGCTTTACAAGTCAACAATCTCACAACTATGGCCGTTGTGAAAACTAGCAGCCTAGCAGTTACTAGACAGGGCACAATGGGCCTGGAGCACCTCCAAAACCCAATCGCAAAGAAATGTCACTTTATGACCTGTGTAGCAGCTCCCTGAAAAGCTCCATTCCCAGAGCTCATCTTTCCTTTTTTTTTTTTTTTGAGACCCAGAGTGTCACTCTGTCGCCCAGACTGGAGTGCAGTGGTGCAATCTCGGCTCACTGCAACCTCTGCCTACCGGGTTCAAGCGATTCTCCTGACTCAGCCTCCCAAGTAGCTGGGATTACAGGTGCCCACCACCACATCCCAGGGCTCATCTTTTTAAGATGTGACTCATAGCATGCTGTGTGAATGATTATATCCCTAGGGCATTTGTCAAAAGCAATTAATGGTAACTGTTTAACACTGCACCTGCCTTAGGTGGTGACATGAGTTAGGACTAGAGAAGTTAATTTCCAGTTTGCTACATTATATAATCTCAAATATCCTCTTATCAAAAAATTACGAAAGATGCAAGGAAAGAGGAAAGTATGTCTCCATATGGGAGGCAAAATAGTTAACAGAATTGCTCCTGAGAAAGCCCAGATGTTGGACTTACTAGACAAATATTTTAAATACTATTATAAGTATGTTCAAAGACCTAAAGGAAAACTTGTCTAAAGAATTAAGAGAAAGTATACATGATACCTCACTAAACAAACAAACAAAAAATCAATATAGAGATATAATTTTAAAAAACAAGTGAAATTCTGCAGTTGAAAAGAACAATATTCACTAGAGGGACTCAATAGTAGATATAAACTGGCAGAAGAATCAGTAAACTTGAAGATGAGTAAATTGAGATGATTTAGTCTGAGGAACAGAAGGAAAATAGAATGAACAAAAATGAACAGAGCCTCAGAGAATTATAGGATGCCATCAAATGTACCAACATATGCGTAACGGGACTCCCAGAAGAAGAGTCACAGAAAGGGGGAAAAATGACCCCAAACTTCCCAAATTTGATGGAAAACATTAATGTGCACATTGACAAGCTAAATCAACTCCAAGTAGAATAGATTAAAAAAGATCCATATCTAGACAAATCATGGTCCAATGACTGAAGGCCAAAGATAGGATCTCAAAAGCAACAAGAATAAAACAACTCATCACACAGAAGTGATTCTCAATAAGATTAACAGTAGATATCTCATAAAAAAATGTGAAGGCCAGAAGTTAGTGGGATGATGCTTTTGATATTGTGTTGAAAGCAGACTCAACCAAGAGTTCAAACTATCCAGCAAAACATCCTTTAACAAAAGAAAAAAGGAAGGGGCCAGGTGCGGTGGCTCACGCCTGTAATCCCAGCACTTTGGGAGGCTGAGGCGGGTGGATCATGAGGTCAGGAGTTCAAGACCAGCCTGACCAACACGGTGAAACCTTGTCTCTACTAAAAATACAAAAAAATTAGCTGGGCGTGGTGGCACGCGCCTGTAATCTCAGCTACTGAGGAGGCTGAGGCAGGAGAATTGCCTGAACCTGGGAGGTGGAGGTTGCGGTAAGCTGAGATCGCACCGTGCACTCCATCCTGGGCGACAGAGCGAGACTCTGTCTCAAAAAACAAAAACCAAAACCAAAACAAACAAACAAAAAGGAAGGATAAGCAGTGTCCTGGGTTCCTGAAAAAATAAATGAAAAAAAAAAGGTGAAATAAATACATTGCAAGATAACTGATAATTCAGTAAGTTTGTTGCTCATGGACCTGCCCTTCAAGAAAAATAGAAGTCCTTCACACTGAAATGAAAGAGCATTGACAGTAACTAAAATCCATTTAAAGAAATAAAGAACACTGATAAAGGTAACTACACAAAATATAAAAACCAGTATATATATATATATATATATATATATATATATATATATATATATGTTTTTGTTTGTAATTCTTTTCTCTCCATCTAATTAAAAAAAACTTTGTAAAGAAATAGTTATAAAAATAAGTTGGTGGGCTTAAAATGGATAAAGATGTAATTTGTATAAGAACAGCACAAAGGAGGCAGAAGGGAAATGAACTATCTTGGAGCACAGTTTTTATATACTACTGAAATTAACTTGGTATTAATCCAAACTAGATTGTTTTGAGATGTTAATTGTAATTCTAAGGGTAAACACTGAAAAAACTCAAGAAAATATACTAAAGGGAAAAGAAAATTAAAATTATATAGTAAAAAAATACTAATTTAACGCCCAAAAGTAATGATGAAACAAAGGAAAAACAACAACGATAATATATCAGACATATAAAACTCCAAAACCAAATTGTAGACATCATCCTATCTTATCAGTAATTTCACTAAGTGTAAATAGATTAAACACTCCAAATAAAAAGCAGAGATTATCAGAATGGATAAAATAAATAATCCAATTACAAGCTATGTACAAGAACACTTCAGATTTAAGGACACAAGACTGTTGAAAAATGGAAAAAGACACACCATGCAAATGGAAATCAAAAGAGAACCGGAGTGGCTATTCTAATATCAGGCAAAATAGACTTTAAGACAAAAACTCACTCACTAGAGACAAAGAAGGACATTTTATAATAATAAAAGGGTCAACCAATCAGGAAGACTTAAAAAGTATAAACATATAAGTACATGATACAGTCTCAAAATAAAGATCAACATAAAAATAGATTTAATCAATGCTGTAATAGATGTCTATACAATGCTTCACTTAACAAAAGCAGAATACATGTTCTTCTCGAGTGTCCATAGAACATTCTCTAGGAGACAATATGTTAGGCCCAAAAATAAAACTTATTTAAATAAATTTTAAAAACCTGAAAGCATAGAAAGTATGTTCTCCAACCATGATAAACTGAAAAAGCAATCATTCACAGAAAATTTCACAATGTGTGGAACGTAAACAACATACTCCAAATAACCATTGGGTCCAAAAATAAAACCCCAGGGAAATTACAAGAGAATAAATGAAAAGAAAAACACGATATACCAATATGTATTGGGTGTAGAAAAAGCAGTAATTTGATGAAATTTTATAGCTGTAAATGTTTTTATTAAGAGAAAAACGATATCAAGTGAATATTTTTACTCTATACCTTAAAATTGTTAAATAAAAATTAAACCCAAAGGAAGCAGAGGGAAAAAAATATAGAGTGGAAATAAATAAAACAACAAATAGAAAAAGAGTAGAGAAAATTAGTGAAATAAAAATTGGTTCTTCGAAAGATCAAGAAAATTGACAGAACTTCAAATAGACTGGCCAGGGTAGAAAAAACAAAAGGTAAGATCCAAATTAATAAAATCAGGAATGAAAGAAGGAGTATCATTAACTACTTTAGGGAAATGAAATGGATTATAAGGAAATGAACTATCAACTGTATGTTAACAAATTAAATGGCTTATATGAAAGGGACAAAAAAAATCCTAGAAAGACGCAACTTAAAACTGACTGAAGAAGAGAGAAAATGTGAATAGGCCAATAAAGAGATTAAACCAGTAATCAAAAAACTGCCCAGAATGCATCATTGGTGAATTGTACCAAATGTTTAAAGAAATGCCAATCCTTCACAAACTTCCCTAAAATAAGAGAGAAATGAACATTTTCTAATTCATTCCATGGGATCGGTATTACCGTGATCCCAAAACCAGACAAGAAAATTACAGATCAATGTCCCTTATGAATACTGATGCAAAACTCTCAACAATATACCAATAAACAGAATCAACAACATATGAAAAAGACTATATTATACATCATAACAAGCGGGATTTGTCAAGGGAATGACAGGTTGGCTTAACATATGAAAATCTATCGATGTAACAGACCATATTAATAGTATTAAATGTAAGATCCACAGAATAAACTCAGTAGATACGGAAAAGCATTTAACAAAATTTAACATCATTTCCTAAGAAAAACACTCAACAAAGTAAGAACGCAAGGAAATGTCCTCAATCTGATAATACATAATAACCTGATATATAGCCTATAAAGGCTATATATAGGCTACACACACACACACACACACACACACACACACACACATAACAGCATAGCTAATTTCATAATTAATGGTGAAAGACTGACAGTTTATCTCCTAAGATTAGGAAAAAGACAGGGACATTCATTCACACCACTTCAACATTGTACTGGAGGTTCTAACTGGAAAAATTAGGCAAGAAAAAAAAAAAGGCACCCAGATCAGAAAGGAGAAGTAAAACTATCTCTATTAGCAGAGTATGCAGACAATCTCAAAGAACTGACCCCCACAACAAGAAAATCTAAAAAAAAAAAAACCCCAGAAAAACCTGTTAGAATATACAAATTCAAAAAGGTCTCAGGATACATGACCAATATACAAAAAACCACTTATCTTTCTATACCCAAGCAACAAACATCTTTACCTGAGTAATGAACAATCTGAACATAACACCAATTCCATTTGCAATGGCATACAAATAAATTTAACAAAAAAACGCTGAAAACCACAAAACACCATTGAAAAAATTTAAACAGACCTAAATAAATGGACCTATGCTAAAAGACTGAGAAGACTTAATGTTTTCACAATTTAATCTATGAATTCAATGCAATTCTCATAAAAAATTTTTGCAAAGGCTGAGAAAGTGATCATAAGATTCCTATGGAAATGCAAGGGATTTAAAATAGCCAAAACAATCTCGAAAAAGAACAAGGTTGAAGGACACACCCTGATTTTAAAACTTCTACAGAGGTACAGTAATTAAAACAGTGTAATGCTGACCATAGAACAGGCGTGTGTATGGATCAATGCAAAAAAATTCAGACTCTAGATATATAAACTCTTACATTTTTGTTCAACTGATTTTCAACAAGGGTGCCAAGACCATTAAAAAGAAAAAAAAAAAACACCAAAAAACAAACAAAAAAACCCCACTTTTTTCAACAACAGCTAAATGCAAAAGAATAAAGTTGGATCCTTAACTCACATCATCTACAAAAGTAAAGTCAAACTGGATTATAGACCTTAAAGGTAACAGCTAAATATATAAAACCCTCATAAGAAAATCTGAGAGTCAATCTTCAGATCAGGCAATGGTTTCTTAGATATAACATCATAGGTATAAGTGACAAAATAAAAAAGTAAACTAAACTTTATCAAAATCTAAAAAATTTTGTGTGTCAAAGGATATGATCAAGAAAGAGAAAAGACAACCTACAGAATGGAAGAAAATATTTGCAAATAATATACAGTCAACCTTCGGCACCCTTGGAGGACTGGTTCCAGGATCCCCCTTGGATAACAAAATCTGTGGATGTTCAAGTCCCTTATATAAAATAGTATTGCATACAACTTACACAATCCTCCCATACACTTTAATCTCCAGATTTATAATACCTAATACAATGTAAATGCTATATAAATAGTTGTTATACTATTTTTTGTTTATATTATTTTTATTTTCATATTGTTATTTTTTTTCAAATGTTTTCCATTTGTAGTTGGTTGAATCCGTGAATGCAGAACCTACAAACATGGAGGGCTGAATGTATCTAATAAGAGACGTGTATCCAGACTATACAAATAACTCTTACAAGTCAGTAATAAACAGGATAACTTAATTAGCTACAAATAATATAAATATATTTACATTAAAAATTTATATAGATTTTACAAAATTTTACAATTTATTTTTATATACTATATAGGTATATTTATATACTATATGCCTGGTATATATTAAGTACTCAATAAGAGTTAAGTATAATTATTACTAAATTCCTAAGTTATTCAAGTATTAACAAGGAATGATGTTTTCTGCGGAATACCTATAGCTATGTGACCATATTTTCCAAACCAAATATAGATTTGTTAACTTCAAACCCTCCCTCCCTTCCTTCCTCCCTCCCTTCCTTTCTTCCCTCCCTCTCTCTTCCTTCCTTTCCTTTTTTTTCTTTCTCTCTCTTTCTTTCCTTTTCTTTCTTTCTTTCCCTTCCTTTCTCCTTTCCTTTCTCTCTCTTTCTTTCTAGAATTACAGGAGAATCCATAAAGTGAAAGCAAGTTTATTAGGAAAGTAAAGGAATAAATAACGGCTCTCCATAGGCAGAGCAAGCCTACTTCAACTCCATTTCTGAAAACCAAAAATTATTTCTCAGTTTGGTGAAATAAGCTCTGATTCACACACACACACACACACACACACACACACACACAGTATATTAAAAAATCTAGTATACATAATTATATAACAAAACATAATTATAATCTCCCCAATTAGAAAATGAGCAAAGAATCTGAATTAGATATTTCTCCAAAGAAAACATAAAACTGTCATTTCAGAAGATGCTCTCATTATTGTCATTGGGAAATGCAAATGAAAATCATGAGGTGTCACTTCCCATCCACTAGGACAGCTATAATACAAAATCAGTAACAAGTTAGGGTGTGGGGACATTGCAACACTCATTCATGTCTGGTGTGATTGTAAAGTGGTTCAGTTGCTTTGGAAAACATTTTGACAATTCCTCAAAAGGTTAAACAGAGTTACCATATGATGCGGCAATTCTACTCCTAGATACATGCCCAAGAGAACGGAAAACTTACGTCCACGCGAAAACCTGTACATGAATGCTCACAGAGTAATATTCATGGTAGCTAAAAATGGAAGCAACCCAAATGTCCATCAGTGAATTAATGGACAAAAAATGTGGCATATCCATATACTTGATAATATTTTTGGTCATCAAAAGGAATGAAGTTCTGATACATGCCACGCCACAACATGGATGAACTTTGAAAACATTATGGTAAGTGAAAAAAAGCCAGACACAAAAGGCTACACAGTGCATTTATATAAAATATCCAGAATAGGCAAACCCATAGAGATGGAAAGTTGATTAGTAGTTGTTGGGGGGTGAAGAAATGGAAAGGATCATTGCTAATGAGTACGAGATTTCTTCTGGGGGGGCAACGAATGTTTTAAAATTAGATAGAGGTGGTGGCTGCAAAACTCTATAAATATATTAAAACCCACTGAATGGTACACTTTAAAAGGGTGCATTTTATGCCATGTGAATGATATACAAATAAAGCTGATATAAAAAAAGAACATCATAGAAATGATTGTTAAAGGAAGTGTAGTTGGTTATGATGAAGAAAGCAACAGTGCAAGCAAAAATACACGTAAGGAGACCATATTTCTCCATGTCAGAGAAGACAAGCTTGATCCTGGCCATGGAAATGGACAAAAGAGGTGAGACTGTGGAAATATAATCAAAGGAGAAAGCAACATCTGTGGGACATAAGAGAACTAGCTAAGCTTAACATATTATACCAAAGTAGTGCTCATAAGACCAAACAGCTGGTAGTACCAATGACAGAAAATTGAAGTGGAAAGGCCCAGTGAAGGTCCTGGGGAAGACAGGAGTTTTATTGAGCTGTGCTTATTTTTATTTTTATTTTATTTTTATATATTTATTTAGTTAGTTTTTGAGATGGAGTCTCACTTTGTCACCCAGGCTGGAGTGCAGTGGCACGATCTCGGCTCACTGCAAGCTCCACCTCCTGGGTTCACGTCATTCTCCTGCCTCACCCTCCCGAGTAGCTGGGACTACAGGTGCCCGCCACCATGCCCGGCTATTTTTTTTTTTTATTTTTATTTTTAGTAGAGACGGGGTCTCAGTGTGTTAGCCAGGCTGGTCTCGATCTCCTGACCTCGTGATCTGCCCACCTCGGCATCCCAAAGTGCTGGGATTACAGGAGTGAGCCACCATGCCTGGCCGAGCTGTGCTTATTTTTAGGTTCTTTAAATTACCAAGTGGTAACAGTCTAAGTATGGATTATAAAGATTTTTTTCTAGTAAAAGAGAAAGAAAAGAATTAAGATTAGAATATCAGCTGGACAGTCACTCATGCTTGAACATGAGCTGAAACTTAAGTGTATACAGTGAGCTTACCAAGTAGGTCTCAAGGAAGAGATGAAGCAGCCCCATCACCTCATTCTTGGGTGATACAAATAATCACCTCCTCACTCCTTCACTCCTTTTCTTCAAGCAGCTGTCTGTGGCATGTGGGTAGCCTAGTTTGAAGTGTAACAGGTGTTTGTAATTTCCTTTCTCAAGGTCACAGGTGACTCTGCCAGTGAACTTCAAAAACCACAGCTTCTGGGCCCCTTTCTTCCCACCAAACCCCAAGATCCCCTTCTCACATCCAGATTACTCTGTTACTTACACATCTTTAACCCACTCCACAGCTATTAGAACTGAAGTGCCCCTCTTCCCAGGAAATTGACTAAGGTTCTATCCACTAGCCTCAGATCGTTATCTGTTTGATACTTCTTTGTGGGTTGATGGAATGTTTTCCAAGAAATGTTTTAGAAATTGGCTTTCTTAGATAATTTCCATGGTGGATTTATTAAGAAGGAGGAAATCAAGGTCATCATGTTCTTTTTAGCTGCCATTCTGGTCAGCCTTTCCAGTGGTGCCTGTTGTCTCCGACCTTCATTATCACACTCCCTGCCTAATCCCATTGAAAGTTACAGTTATATTACAAAGATCAGATGAGATAATATATAGTATGTAGCAGGGCTTTTAAAAATATACATTGTTTCATACATGTTAACTGCTGTTAATACTACCTAAACTGCCCTCAATTTTCACAAAATTTTCCTTGTGTCACTGAATGACATTAGAGTTTAATGGTTTATTCACATAAACTGATTCTGCTTTTAAAGAGTTAATATTTTTGGCTCATTTATCATAATGAATTAACACATTAAATCTAAATGGTTCTAGAAGACGCTTGAAGATCTTTTTTCTGTTTTCCCATTGGCAAATGGTGATGATAATACTAATTTATCTCATAGAATTATTATGACATTCAAGTGAGATTATCTACTTTGCACAGTGCATAGTAGGTGCTCAATAAATGTTAGGTACAATTATTATTCAATTCCTAAAGTTCTTCAAATTATGATAGAGGAAAGGTGTTTTGTAGTGAAATATTTCTGTAGAACACCCACAGCTATAAATGTGATCATATTTTCTAAATCAAATGCAGATCGACTAACTGGAATTCCTCTGCTAAAAACCAGTATTTATTTTCAGATTTGGTAAAATAAGCTCTGAAGCCAAAAAGTGCTCCCAGAGAAGTCTGCATGTTGCCATAAGATAGTACCAGCCACAGAGATGCTGACAAGAAAACTTTATGAAGTTTGATTTAAAATACACAATAAGAAGGGTTTTTTCCCCCTCTAGGGATTTATTTTACTTAATCTTTATGCATCTAGCTAATCTGTGACCCAATTATGTAGTTATACCAAGGGTGTCTGTATTAGTGACTGCCGTGTGGCTATCTCTGTCAAAGACTAATCTCACTGCTGGGGACGCTGAGATGACAGGATAGAGTATCACAAGAAGATGAAACTTGGTGAACTCACATGTTTATCATGGCAAAAAAAACAATCTATGGAACATTAGTAGTGGCAGATGGTAGATGTCCATCTAGGCAGGAAAACCGGGGTACTAGCAGTTTGATAACCTTTGATTAAATTTCTCCCCAAATGGAAAGTAACGCTCCATAATAATGTGTGTTAAATTTTTTCTTTTCCAAATAATTGTTTCCTTCATTTCATAGCCTGTTAACTCAAGGTTTGCTTCCTGCTAGTGACTATATTACTGCTTCCTTAGAGTGGTCAAATTTTATTTTCCTTTTGGTAAAGGAAAATTTTAAGTAACTACTATATCTTATTTTAAAGGCATGCAGTAAATGCTTTGTTAAAGCACAATAAACACTGAAATTACTATTAAGTAGTAACACTCCTCATGCAAAATTACTTAAAAATAAAAACTTAAATTGCCTGCAGGAAAAAAAATTGTTGCCATTTTGATTTTGTGCACTGTTTAATATTTTTCTAATGTTTTTGAATAAAGAAAACTTGTATGAGGCATTATAAAACTTGTCAATGCTACAAAGTTTGGAAGGCAGCTATTAACACAGTTGAAAAAATAAAGATTCAAAAGAATTTTGACAAGCAGGGTAGCAAGTCAAAAATGAATCTATGAAATTCAGTAAAAAGAAATGGACAACATTGCAGTTAGGGTTAAATAGTAATAGCTAATGGCCGAGAGATTACTGTGTGTTAGACACAGTATTTAGTACTTGAAACAACAGAATAATATTAATAAGGCAGACACTATTATCATCTTCTTTCCAGATATAAGGATAGTATGAGGCACAAATATATAAATAATGAGAAGATTTGTCTTGACAGCATATCTTTAAAACATTAAGGACTTATGGTAGGTCACAATTCAGTAACAAACAAAATATCTAGATAATAGAAATCAATAATACCACTACACTTTTTTGTATTATAATTGGAACATTAAGTCTAGTTCTAAATGCCAGTTTTCTGAAGAACATAAATAAACTGGAAAGGAATCAATACTAAGAGAAGTAAAAAAAGAAAAAAGGACATAGCCTAAAAAAGGGAAGAACAAGATGAAACTGATGTCCTCAAACATTTTAAGAGCTGTATTTATATAAGAGGAAACTTATTTGTACTACAATGATCTAAATGCAGAGCAAAGCTAATATACTAATTATTTGTAGCAAAGAACAAAACTTGAGTAATTAATGAACACAGCGTTCTTAACATAGAACTAGTTTTTATATTTTCCAGAAAAGAATGTATCCACAAGGGTACACTTTCCTTAGTAACTAGTGATACTTTCTTTTCATATGCTGAAGTTAAATGACTAGAAATGTATACAGACTAGAAATGTCTCAATGCTCTCATCACAATATCCTTATTATTAGTAGATAACACAGTCTCTGAAAAACTCTTGATGGAAATCTCAATAACTTCAGAGACTTTTATGTAACATGTTAAGTAAAGAGAAAATAACTTCCTGGCTCTACATTTACTATGTGTGTGATCCTAGGGAAGCCTCTGTTCACTTTTCAGTGCCTCAGTTTCAAATTTATAAAATGGAAATAATAGTATCTACAAAATAGAATTATGCAGAATAAAAGAAAGGATACACAAAGATACCAGAACTATATACTGGTAACACAGTAAGTGTTCAATACATGTAAGCCTTTATTATATCATTAATGTTCACAACAAAGCACTACTAAGTTTAGTAATTTAATATTTATATGTCACCCAGGCTGCAGTGCAGTGGTGCAACTGTAGTTCACTGCAGTCTTGAACTCCTGGGCTCAAGTGATCCTTCTGCCTCAGCCTCCAGAGTGGCTGGGACAATAGGTGTGTGGCACTGCACCTAGCTAATTTAAAAAAAAATTGTTCTTAAGAGATGGGTTCTTGCTATGTTGTCCAGGCCAGTCTTGAACTCTTGGTCTCAAGCGATCCTCCCGCCTCGGCCTCTCAAAGTGCTGGCAGGCATGCGCCACCGCACCTGCCCCTTTTCTTATATTAGAAAAAGTAGAATTTATCAAATGAAGAAAAAAGATTACTGGGTGTTCATTCAATAGAACACTAGGCAGCCTGACCAGTGCCCTCCCTCTTTCACGCTATATACTACACGTGTTCTCCAACCCATCTGCTGGCTAAATTGCAGACATCTGGATCCCACATCCCACTTCTTAGCATTGTTTATCAAGCACTGAGCTTATGAAGGTGGAGAGACTGGGCCCTACAATGAAGAGACTTAGATTCTGATCTACCGACAAAAACTAACCTATGCCCACTTATTAAGCAGCATGAAGTTTTCAACAAAAATGGTGGTGGGCGTTAACTGTCACATTATAAGAGAAGGAAGTGAATTCTAACTGAATCCTAAGAATGAATAAAATGGTAAGTGAGCATTCAAAGGATGACCACTAGAGATGTGCTTCATTTTTCTGCTCTAATATATTGTCTTTGAGCAATAAGAGCAGTTGAAAAAGATTCATAGAACTTTAGACCCAAAAGTTGACTTTAAGATCAATTTTTTCAACTTTCCTCATTTTAGCAATTAGAAAAGTAAGTCCCTTGGCAAGAGACCTTGCCATAACTGACCTACTCTACTCCTTTGTCAAATGCTAAAACCCAGTTTATATCTTTCTCCTGCCTCATTCATATTGCTGGATCTTTCCTTCCATCTGAGAAATATTTATTTTGAATGGAATACTATTGTATAATTACCCAAACTGTACTTTTCACTTTCACAGAACAAGGAAAAAGAAATATTTATTTCACATTCTATATAGGTTTATCTCATGGCAGTCCTTTTGGCAAAATGCTTTCTTTTCTGAAATAAGTCAGTAACATATCCACAGGGCTAAATTAATTGCTATTCTATTTTCCATCTCCTCTCATGACGAGCCTCTTCAATTGCTTCTGATTCATCATGCCTCCTAGTGTGACCATCCAGCTTCCTTTCTGGGCCCTGCTCTCATTCTCCCAGAGATAGCATAAAAACACACTCCATTTCCATACTTGCATTGGTTTCCGAGATGCTACATTATCCCTGATCTCCTGCCTCCCTTTCTACCATTTATCTTCTTTGAGGGCTCTTCTTCCAGCTTTCAAAATATGAACATACATCCAGGCCGGCCCTCTGTTCTTACTTATTCTTATAGTTTTATCATATATATATTTATTCATTTAAGCAGTATCTACTGAAGGCCTATAAGTAGTGGTAAGATGGACATGGTCCATGCTGTTATGGAACTTACATCCAGTTGAGGAAGACCAGATAAGAAAATAAATAAAAAATTCCAAATTGGGATAACTGCTAAGAAAAAAAAAGAAGGTATAATAATAAAGACTAATGGGGGTGAAGGAAGGTCTTTTGAAAAGTTAACATTTACCTGGGATCTCAAGAAAATGCCTATTATACAAAAGGTTGGGTATATTCAAGGGCAGAGAGACCAAATGTTCGAAGGTCTTTGGGTGAGTGAGAGAAAGGTTGGTTGTGTTCAAGAAACTCAGAACAGTGAGTACCACAGGATGACGCTGAAGAGACAGACAGAGAGCAGATCATGCAAAGCCCTATAGGCCCTAGGAAAGGGTTTGGGTTTTATCCTAAACATAAGGAGAAGTTATTGAGGGTGTAAAGCAGGAGGTTATCCCATTCTGACTTAAAGATCACTTTGGCTATCATGACTTACAGAACTGATGAATAAGGTGATCATATATTTAGGGTTGCCCCAGATAGTCCCAGTTCATGCCTACTGTCCTGGCGTAACTGAACTTCTGCATTGATTCCAGGGAAGAGTCACAATATGCAATAAACAAATACATACATAAATAAAACAAAAACCAAAAAAACAAAAAAAAAAAGAAAGAAAATTGACTAAGACACAAGCAAGCTGTGGGAGGTAACATTCATCAGGTTTCCTTGTTCCTGATCTCCTTGACCTAACTGGGACCCTTAGGTCCTCCCTTTGATTCTTGACCTAGTTTTACTTCTCAAGCTTGAAATATGTTCTTGTCCTTAATATCTGGCTATCTCCTGTAATTAAATAATATTCAGCAGCTGGTATACAGAAATATATCGAGTGAGGTCCCATTTCCATAAATTCATTTACTCCTCATAACATTCCATGAAGTAGGTATTATCCCCATTTACAGATGAGCAAACTGAAGCACAGAGAGGTAAAGAAACGTGACTAAAGACAAACACAGCCAAAGAATCAGGACTTGACACCAGGTGATTTGGTTCTGGAATCAGTGTTCTTTACTTCTAACATTGCTTCTGAATGTGAGAAACCGCAGGCATATTTAGGAACTGCAAATAGCTCAGAGCAGCCAGAGTGAGTACTGGGACAAACTGGAGGTAAGTTTAGAAAAGTAGCAGAAGGGTTTCAAATGACATGCAAAACAACTAAGTTTTCATCTGACAGGTGATGGGGTACACCACAGGATCTTAAATACATGATCATATTTGTGCTTTGGATAAACAGCTCTGTGGAATAGGTGGAATAGGAGGTGGGTAGGAGGAGAATGGTTCCTGACTCAGCTTTTTCTAAAGACTGGACCTGCGCCTCCTTCCTGGATGGGGCCTTTGGATACCCATTGTGAAGAACCTGCACGCAATTATAATACATGACTTCCCACAACCTAGGCCTGGGCCTTCCAACAATGGGATCTCCCTTTTGAACTACAACTTTTCCTTTGAGTCCCTTTCATCACCTCTCATCTCCAAGTCTTTTTATAAGCATACCTCTATTTCCACATTGATCCGATAGTCTCCTTATTCTAATCCCTATCACTACAAATGTAGATTTCTGTAGCTTCACAGCTCAGTTACCTTCTTCCTATCACCACCACCTGCAATTTCATGAGCTGCTTTTATTTTAATCCTTTTAAAACATTACTCCCTTGATCATATTATTCTCATTATCAAATACCTTACTATTGCTTATACAGATAGTCTTAACTGTTAACCTAACATTCAATGATCTTTATAAATCATGCCCAAATCACATTTTCTAATCTTCTACTATCTCATCTATGCTGCCGCAGTCAAATTTTCTACCCATCTATAAACTGTGTGTACACAGTGTGTCTTTCTATAATCTTTGGTCACACTGTTACTCTGGTCTAGCAAATCGCATTCTTTTAAAAATCCCATCCTTTCAAGACCTGGTTTAACACTTGCCAACTCTAAACAGCCTTCCTAAACCACTCCAGTGCTGGGAATTCCTACAGCACTCAAAGCCTTACACCATATTCCTATATTTGGGCACAAACTGCCTCAGTAACATGACATCCCTTCCGTTATTGCTCTGAATTTTTTATTCATTTCATATATTAGGATTTAGCTGTTTACAGGTCACTTTTCTAATGACATCAAGAACTACTCAAAGACACATTGTGTGTGTGTGTGTGTATATATATATACACACACACACACACACTATAAAACCATGTTTTATGGTTTTTTTTTTGGCATTTCTACTTTTCCCATAGTATTTCCATACCTCACCAGTGCTTGGTATGGTACTATCCTATGTATATTGTATACCTCATGTTTCTTGATAATTTAGAAAATTCAATTTATGCTGCTGTTATATCTTCCAGTAACATAAAATTTTCAGAATTTTAAGAGTTTTTCAGGTAGAAAAATTTAGCAAAACCAAAAGAGAAATGGAGGAAAGAAAGTCTAAGAAAAACATAAATGCCAGTGGAGTATGCTAATGGGAAAAAAATCAACATAAGCTTCATAATTTATAATGTCTGGAGAAATAAACTGATGTGCATATACTTAAAAATGTTATATTATGGAAGACTACAAGTGGTTGTTAAAGAGAACCTATTTTGCATTTATATTTGAATTTCAATAGAACTGCTTTGAATTGCTACTTTATTGATAAGTGAAAACAAGTTCTTTTATGACAAGTTATAAAAGCTTATAGTTTATCAGTTCCCTCTCCACCCTGTAATTACCTACAGGAAGAGATTGGCCATGGGTTCTATTTTATGAGTTTTATAGGGGCCCATTCACCCCAGTTTACATACTATGAATTCTTGGAAAATGCAATAGATTGTAGAAAATAAAGTGCTTCCTTTGAATAAAGGACATTTCACTTGAACTCATACATGTATCTACATACAAGCTGTCCCAAATATTATGTTAAAATATGAAACAGCCATATTTTACATGAATATATGTATAAAGTATACAAAAGTATAATACTGCAATAGGTAGCAATCTTGTGAATCTACAGAATGGGCTAAACAATGATAACAATCTAACAACAATAACAACTCAACAGTTGTTCAGTAAGTACAAATATTATATAATCCAAGAGATTCAGGATAAAATTTAATTTATATGATTCAGATCAGTACATTTATGAATAAGTTTAGTGTTAATGGCAAACAACATTACAAACATCTCAGAAATATTTCAGAATAACAAAATAAGTCTAACGCATATTAAAGTTTACTACTGATGAAACACCATGTGACAAAAATTCATTCAGCCCTTAGAAAACTTTGAAGAAGGGTAACTGCAGAAGGAATAAATTAATAGTTTTAAAATTGGTCTTATAAATATGAAGAATAATGAATCAACATTTAAATTTCCAATCAGGTTAGAAGGCTTTAAATTCTAATAATTAAAAGAATACTTAAGACACATGGCAAGTGTTTCATAGTTGGTATAATCCTGATGAGACAGTCTGAATTTTATTTCAACCTGTTGTGATAGATGTGTAGGC
Organism: Symphalangus syndactylus; assembly: GCF_028878055.3. Classification (NCBI taxonomy): domain Eukaryota; kingdom Metazoa; phylum Chordata; class Mammalia; order Primates; family Hylobatidae; genus Symphalangus; species Symphalangus syndactylus. The sequence continues at coordinate 113,168,406 of NC_072424.2, forward strand.
CTCTGTGAAAATGCAAGCTGTAATTTTATATACTGCCCAAAATCCATTTGCTAAAAGAAGCTTTGTTCTCTCTACCAGGGGTTACAGGGTCACTGAATAAAAACTAAAAATATTAATATTAGTGTTACAAGTTTAGAATGTAGGAGCTTTACAAAAATTTAAGTTATTCATTTGAATAGGCCATATTGATGTCATTTGAATTTTATCATATTAGTTTTCACTGGAAGAGATTCAAAAACAATACTCCTCAAGACACTAGAAATTATATATTCAGTATGGCTTATCATGTTTCAATGTATTTTACATGTATATTAATTCTGCCAGAAAATATGAAAAGCTATGGGATTTGCCACGCATATGACTGTACACTGAAAGGTAGATATATTTTAACTATGTTCCTGGGGGAATACTTCCTTATGCTAGTTGCCATTTCCCTTTGATTTGCAAATAAGTCCTTCATTTAAAGTAAATACAGGACTCAAACTTGTGCTGACTTAACAATTAACTAACTTTTACACCTGCCTTTTAGGGTTCAGACAATAACCTCTGATTAATCTGGGCTGATATTATACTTAACTTACTATAGGCGATAAGCAGGTGCAGAGGGACTAATTCTTAAAGTGGCATGATGTAAGTCTCTTCATATAATTTAACATCATGATTATCTCATGTCTCATTTACTTTTTCTATTATCAATAGTACAGTGTCTGAATGAATATCATTCAGGACAAAAATTAGTGAAAAGAAAGCTACACATTTAACCAACAAATCTGGCCTAGGACATTAGGTATAAAGAAAATAAAACAATATCTATAATATACGAGCAGGCCACATAGGTTCCTTACACAAGACAATGACTAGCAGTCTGATGTCCAATGTCTCTTCTGCAATACTAAATGCCAGAATGCAAAGATAATCAATTTCCACAATGTTTTGTGGGGAAAAGGTTAAGTTCAAGTAATTAAAAATCTTGGCAAGCTGTCTAATAGTAAAGGCAATTGACAAGTATTTAAAAATATGTAGACTCAGATAATTCACTTCCCATTTTCTAATTCTTGAAGAACAACTAGAAAATGTACTCTGAGGTATAAACAAAATGAAGAGCTCCGCATGCCAAAAAAATTAAGTGATTATAGACAGTTAAAAATAGAGGTCTGATTCTTTTTGATGGAGGGGGTGTCATGTCATATGGAGATTTTTTTCACTTTCTATTAAAGGTATCTCAAAAAAACAAATATGGTACTATTTGTAAGAAAGAAAAAAGAAACCCAAACAAAAAAATCAAAGTTCATGTAGTAAATGAAAAACAAAAAGGAAACAAGTGAATTAAAAAGAGAGTGAGAGGTGACATGGAACAAAGGGACAGAGGTGGTTTTGTTCTCAGGCTGATCTTTATTTACTGAAGGGACACTGGATTGTATTATAGTACTATAGAATCAAACTCAAGTTTGATTGACCATAACCATATATTTACTGAAAACTTCATTTAGAATTCCAACTTGGAATGTTAAGAAACATATCGGCTGGGTGCGGTGGCTCATGCCTGTAATCCCGGCACTTTGGGAGGCCGACATGGGCGGATCACGAGGTCAGGAGTTTGAGGCCAGCCTGACCAACACGGTGAAACCCCATCTCTACTAAAAATATAAAAATTAGCTGGGCGTGGTGGTGGACGCCTGTAATCCCAGCTACTTAGGAGGCTGAGGCAGGAGAACTGCTTGAACTCGGGAGACGGAGATTGCAGTGAGCCGAGATTGTGCCATGGCACTCCAGCCTGGGCAACAGAGCGAGACTCTGTCTCAAAAAAAAAAAGAAACATATCTTTCCTTTGAAAAGAGGTCTGATAAATTCTCATTTGCTCATTTCCCTCACCCATTTAATGGCTGCAACTAGCATATACCACTCTCCTAGAACTGTCATTCATGGCAGTACTTGGAGCAAGGGGGATGTGGGTGTGAAAATGGGTAAAGAAGTAAGCTTGGAATTGAGGGTTGGGTCTGGGGTGGAGAAGTCACTCAGGGTCCCAGCCTCAGCTATTCTAAAATCCTGGCCCACTCCCTTTCTGTTTTTTTCTCAGGCTCTAACAGATACTTAAATCATGGTATCTCTTCTTTTTGGGTCAGTAGAATACACAATTTGGGGCTACAAATATCCTACTTTGATAAATTTTTAGACTCCTTTTTTTCCTCCCTATCCTAAACATTTTCTTCTCCTAAGCCCTTTAAAGAAAATAAGAGAATACAGGTTCAAGGATGGAAATTAAGTAAAATTACATTTCTGTGAAAATCAGACTTTACTTGTCCTGGTCTGGAACCAGAGGGCACTGGGTAATAATAATGAACAGACTTATGATTCTATTTAGAGGTTATGGAGAAAGGGCAAAGATTAAGTGTTGGCAAGCCAGGGGGCTGTCGGGGAGAGAGGTAGTAACATCCTTAGTTTGTAGTAGAGACACAGAAGGAGAAGAGCAGCCAATCCTTCCTCAGAAAAATACATCAAAAAGGGCTGAATATATTATTCAAATACTTTAAAATAATAAATTTTTCTTAATTGCCATTCTTTAATTTTTTAATACTAAAGAATAAAATTTCTATCATGTTATGGCTACTCTTTTAGCATACTTACTAAAGGATAACTGAAACATACATACTACAGTCAAGTACTTTTTAATGATTATGCTAATTCCTCATGTACCAGTCTTTTCTGAAGTCCCACATATTAAGTTATCAAACATGTTAAATCAATCATAGGGATTTATTACAAATAAAAAAGAGTCAATTTGCTATTGAGGCATATATTAATCATCAACACAATTCAAATACTTTAATATTATCTTTATTTATTTATTTTTGAGATGGAGTCTTGCTCTGACGCCAGGCTGAAGTGCAGTGGTGCAATCTTGGCTCACAGCAACCTTCACCTCCTGGGTTCAAGCAATTCCCCTGCCTCAGCCTCCCGAGTAGCTGGGACTACAGGCATGCACCACCACGCCCAGATAAATTTTTGTATTTTAGTAGAGATGGGGTTTCACCATGTCGGCCAGGATGGTCTCAATCTCCTGACCTTGTGATCTGCCCGCCTTGGCCTCCCAAAGTGCTGGGATTACAGGCATGAGCCACTGTGTCCGGCCATCTTTATTTTCTTAATTGGTACAGTTTGACTATCCCTAATCCAAAAACCTGAAATATGAAATCCTCCAAAATCTGAAACTTTATGAACATTGACAACAAAGAAAATGTTCATTGGGACATTTTGGATTTCTAATTTTTGGCTCAGGGATGCAGGAAGTGTAACACAAATGTTCCAAAATTTGAAAAAGACCAAAATCCAAAATGCTTCTGGTCCCAAGCATTTTGGATAAGGGATACTCAACCTATATTACCAAATCTTTCTCACAATAGGAAATGGAGAATCACAGGAAGTACTTGGAAGACTTATGAATACAAAGGATAAGAAATAAGAGTAGGATTAGGGAATGTACAGTGTACTCCATATCATCTTATAAGCCTTTCAATTGCAAACTAGCAACTAATATATGTTTCACACAAATATTCAGAGACTAAAAGGGAAATCTAATAATTATCTTCCTTCTATTAATAAAACTTTTTAAATATAGTGAATAGATGCTATAATTGTTAAATGCCTTTTGTTGAGAAGAGGGATAAAAGACTTCAGTTCTATAATAATAAAGCAAAGTAACCTGTAAGAGAAATGAAGCATAATGGCCTTTTTTCACTATTATAAAACATTCACTTTAAACAATGACGCTAGTGCACAAAATAACATTCATTTTTAGAAGGGTAAAAATCAATTTGCACAAATATTTACATTACATTATCAAAACTATAAATTATTTCTAAGTTAACAACATTAACATGAACAAATCTTGCAGGGATATAACTTTTGGCAAAAGAGAGGTTGTAAGAGTTTTCTACAATGGCACTGTTAACTATAACCAGTATAATTTTGTAGTTTCTTAACACTTTTAACAACACAGCAACAGACTGTCTTACCGTTGGTGCTGTATCTACCTGATGGTTACAAGGCTTTCTTTCTATGCTGATAATCCCTGTGAAAAGAAAACATTGTATTTGGTTATTAAGCCTGTCCATTTTATGTTGAAAATACTTATGCCATTTTGTGGGAAAAACATTTATTATGACTCACACAGCTTCCAAGAAAAAAGTCTCACTTGGAAGGCAGGATCCTTTTAAGATGTATCATGAATTCTTTGGTCAGAAACAGTTGGTCTAAACTGACTCAAGGTTAGCTAAGCCTTTTTTCCCATTCAAGTGATGTCTAGCAATAGCGCAAGATGTGTCCATATCCTGCTCTCAGCTCAAAAATTACACCATTATCTGGGCTCTGCTGCTTTTCTTCCATGAAAGTTTTATTTCTGATTCAAGGATATGAAGTTTTTAAAAAGAAGTATCACAAGGGCTATGAAGTGAATCACCACTGTCTTATTTTCTCAAAAGAATAAATAAATCCATCTGAATTTCTCTTTGATCATCTGACTTCCTACTATGACATACTCTATTTATTCAATCACCATGAGTATCTGAAGAAAAATGTTCCCCTGATTCCCTCCTTTAAAATGATAACACAGATGGCTAATCTTGAGAAATATTCTTTTATCATGTGTGGATTTATCTTTTTGTTCCCAATGTTCTCTACTGCATTTCTTTGTAATAAACACCCTTTCAGGACGTGACACAGGGGATCTCATCTGTAAAGATACTGGTTCAAAGTCTAACTCAAGTTAAAAATGAACACAAGTGTGGGTCTTGTTTAATTCCTAATTTCTGTCCACCAGCAAACTAACATATAATTTAGGATATTAACATAGTTTGTTCAAACAATGCTAAAGGCTGTCATATGCAGGACTAGAGGCGAGAACTACAATGTCTGTTAATAGCAATTAGTAAAATTCCTAGTTTAAATGTTAGTTCCTCTTCTACAAGCATATGACTCGTTTTTCTTAAAGTATGGTAAAGGATTAAGTGAGATCAACACAAACAATCACTTTCTATCGCTTTGCAAGAGTATTTTCAAAATGAATCATGAAACATGCAGTTTTTGTTTCATTAATTTTTTTAAACATTTATTGTTAGCCAGTGAAGTATAAAGCACTATACTACCTACATTCAATTGACTAATATTTTTGAGTGGTTATTCTTGGTACTCAGTGATAAAAGATGAATACATTACAGTTTCTGACTACAAGAGTCTAGTAAAACATGGATATCCTTTTTTGAAGAACTACCACAGAGCAAATGAACAGAGTTTCATCTTAAGTGTAATAAAATCTTCAAGGTAATTTTGATGGAAAGACATCATTCATAGAGTAACACCAGTTTTGGGTTAATTTTTTTCTTCAAGGGGGACAACATGCAGGCAAATACTCAAGTAACGTAGATTCCTATTGTAAGATTTTAACAATATAGAAATATAGAGAGAATAAATTGAGAAATCCCAACTTTGTCAGCCCCTACAGTCTCACAATCCTAGCTGCAACCACTGAGAATAGTGTGGCATGGCAACTGGCTTTCAAATGAGAGTGGTCATGCCAGAGTTCAGCAATTAATATCTTACACACGTCTTCTTACTATTGTAGTCTGACTGCTATGAAATTGACCTAGGCTGATTACTGATTTTTAAATTCTTATCTAAATAGAAAGTAATTTTAATTGGAGAAAAGGAACTTTAAAATAATAAAAACCAAAGCAAACCAGGCAAAAATCTATATATACAGTTTATACAATACCAAGAAAAAAAACAAAAAAAAAACTCTACAGATTTTAGTGTTTCAATTTTAGGATAAGAATGTGTTGAAAATTAGAATTTCAAAAAGTGGATTATCCAAAGTTATAATCTTAGTTTTAAATTTAGATTACATATATAAATAATATCATTTGGAAATATAATCATGCATGTTTGTTCAAGCTTGCAGTAAAAAATATATAGAAAGGAATAAACTTTAGAAAAAATGTATCAAAATGACTTCCTATTTTAGGTAAATTTTACTTAAAAATCTGTATTTGTATCTCATTTCACTTTTATTAAGGTGTAACAATAATTGAAAGCTCATAAGTAGCATACTATAATGGTTAGTATTATAGGTCTACTTAGCTAGGCCATGGTACCCAGATACTTGATCAAACATTATTCTAGATATTTCTTTGAAGGTTTTGGATGGAATTAACATTTAAATCAACAGGCTTTGAGTAAAGCACACTGCCCTCCATGATGTTAAGTGTGCCTCATCCAATCAGATGAAGGCCTTAAGAAAATGACAACTCACCTGAGAGCAAGGGGATTCTGCCAACAGGCTGCCTTCAGACTGTAACTGCAACTCTTTCCTACGTCTCCCTCCTGTTGGCCTAGCCTGTAGATTTTGGTCTTGCCAGCCCCCACAATGTTTGAGCCAATTGCTTAAAGTAAACCTTTCTCTCTCTATGGTCTTCCTACTGGTTCTGTTTCTCTGGAGAACCCTGCCTAACAATATACTTACTTTCTGGGACATATGAAATAAATAAAAATACTATTGTCTATACTCTAAATTATAAAAGTTATGTTCATTAAACATTATTGTGTAGGAATATAGTTAAAATGTTGATGTTATTATGAAATATTTTAAAATCTGCATATATCCGAATGAACTCAGGAATATAGAGTATAGGTAGAATAAATCGACCTATCAACAAATAAAAATGAAAAAAATTATAAAAGCAGTCTGTCAGCAGAGTAAAGAATCAATCTATCAATAAATATTACTGCTAGGTTGTCCAGTCTAACAATCTCTGCCTTTCAATGATTTGACTATTTACATTTAATGCAATTACTCATATGGCTTTGTTGAAGTTTAGCATTTTGCTATCTTATTGCATTTCTTTTTGTTCTTTTCTTCCTCTTTTTCTATATTCTTTTTGAATAGTCAAATAGTTTTACTCTTCCATTTTATGTCCTCTGATGGCTTAGCTACATCTCTTCATATTTTTTAATGGCTAATGTAGAGATTACAACATACAACTTTACTATACCTTGAATTAGGATTTCTTCTACTTCAAGAATAATATAAGCAACTTAAAACACTGTTAACCCCATTTATCCAACCACCCTTTATGCTTTTGCTGCCTTATATTTAACTTCTATATGTTATAAACACAATATATTGTCAGTATTGTTGTTTTAAACCGATATATTTATCTTTATTTCTTCTTACAGATCCAGGCTTTCACATGAGATCATAACCCCCTGTTATTTTGTAGTTTAAGTCTGCTGGTGACTATATTTTGTTTTTTCCTGAAAAATCTTTAGTAGGGATTCATTTACAAATAATGTTTTGCTGGGTATTAAAATCTAGGTTAATAGCCATTTTCTTTTAGAAAATGATTTCATTCCATTATTTCTTATGAGAAGGAAGTCATCATTCTTACTATGATTTCCCTGAACGTAACACTTTTCCCCTCTGGTTGCTTTTGTAATTTTTTTAGTTTAATCAGTACTGGTCTAATATCAGTACTATGCTGTTTTGGTGACTATAGCCTTATAATATAGTTTGAAGTTTAATTAGGTATGGTTTCATACACACACACACACACGTGTGTATATTTATACTATAAAGGAATATAAATTTTTCATTTTCTTCAGTTTAATTAGGAGGTATCTATGGTTTCATTTATATATATGTGTATGTGTGTATCCTTGGATTTTGCTGAGCTTTTAAATTTTATTTTTTAAAATTTTATTTTTTATTTCAATAGGTCTTTGAGGAACAAGTGGTGTTTGGTTACATGGATAAGTTCTTTAGTGGTGATTTCTGAGATTTTGTGTATCTGTCACCCAAGCAGTGTACACTGTACCCAATGTGTACTCTTCTATCCCTCACCCCTGTCCCACCCTTTCCCCCAAGTCCCCAAAGTCCTTAGAATAAGAGTCTCCAATTCTATCCAGGTTGCTGTGAATGCCATTATTCCATTCCTTTTTATGACTAAGTAGTATTCCATGGTGTGTGTGTGTGTGTGTGTAGGTATGAGTGTGTGTATATATATATATGTATAAAGAAAATGTGGTGCATATACATATACATACTTGTTAACTGATGGGCATTTGGGATGGCTCTGTATTTCTGCAATTGCAAATTGTGCTGCTATAAACGTGTGTGCAAGTATCTTTTTTGTACAATGACTTTTTTTCCCCTCTGGGTAGATGGTAGTGGGATTGCTGGACCAAAAGTGCTACTTTTATTAGGTTGGTGCAAAAGTAATTGCGGATTTTGCTAATGGAAACTAATGGCAAAAACCGCAGTAACTTTTGCACCAACCTAACAGTTCTTTAAGGAATCTCCACACTGTTTTCCATAGTGGTTGTACTAGTTCATGTTCCCACCAGCAATGCAGGGATGTTCCCTTTTCACCACATTTACACCAACATCTATCATTTTTTGATTATGGCCATTATTGCAGGAGTAAGGTGGCATCACATTGCAGTTTTGATTTGCAGTTCCCTGATCATTAGTGATGCTGAGCATTTTTTCATATGCTTGTTGGCCATTTGTATATCTTCTTTTGACAAGTGTCAATTGTCTATGCATGTCCTTAGCCCACTTTCTGATGGGATTTTTTTTTTCTTGCTGATTTGTTTGAGTTCCTTGTAGATTCTGGATAGTAGTTCTTTGTCAGATGCACACTTTGAGAAGATTTTCTCCCACTCTGTGGGTTCTCTGTTTACTCTGCTGATTCTTTTGCTGTGCAGAAGCCTTTTAGTTTAACTAAGTTCCATCTATTTATCTTTGTTTTTGTTGCAATTTCTTTTGGGTTCTTGGTCATAAAGTCTTTGCCTAAGCCAATGTCTAGTAGTGTTTTTCCGATATTATCTTCCAGAATTTTTACGATTCTGGGTCTTAGATTTAAGTCTTTCATCCATCTTGAGTTGATTTTTGTATAAAGTGAGAGATGAGGATCCAGTTTCATTCTTCTACATGTGGCATGCCAATTATCCCAGCACCATTTGTTGAATAGGGTGTCCTTTCCTCACTCTATGTTTTGTTTGCTTTGTCGAAGATCAGCTGGCTGTTAAGTATTTGGGTTTATTTCTGGGTTCTCTATTCTGTCCCATTGGTCTAATATCAGTACTATGCTGTTTTGGTGACTATAGCCTTATAATATAGTTTGAAGTTGGGTAATGTGATGCCTCCAGATTTGTTCTTTTTGCTTAGTCTTGCTTTCGCTACATGGGCTCTTTTTTGGTTCCATATTAATTTTAGGATTGTTTTCTAGTTCTGCAAAGAATGATGGTGGTATTTTGATGGAAATTGCATTGAATTTTTTATTGCTTTTGGCAGTATGGTCATTTTCACAATATTGATTTTACCCATCCATGAGCATGGGATGTGTTTCCATCTTTTTTTTGTGTCATCTGTGATTTCTTTCAGCACTGTTTTGTACTTTTCCTTGTAGAGATCTTTCACCTCCTTGGTTAGGTACATTCCTAAGTATTTTATTTTTTGCAGCTACTGTAAAGGGGGTTCAGTTCTTGGTTTGATTCTCAGCTTGGTCACTGTTGGTATTCGGCAGTGCTACTGATTTGTGTACATTGATTTTGCATCCAGAAATTCTACTGAATTAATTTATCAGATCTAGGAGCTTTTTGGATGAGTCTTTAGGGTTTTTTAGGTATACAATCATATCATTGGCAAACAGCAACAGTTTGACTTCTTTACTGATTTGAATGTCCTTTATTTCTTTCCCTTGTCTGATTGCTATGGCTAGGACTTCCAGTATTACTTTGAACAGAAGTGGTGAAAGTGGGCATCCTTGTCTTGTTCCAGTTCTCAGGGAGAGTGCTTTCAACTTTTCCCTGTTCAGTATAATGTTGGCTGTGAGTTTGTCACAGATGGCTCTTATTACCTTAAGGTATGTCCCTTCTACATCAATTTTGCTGAGGGTTTTAATCATTAAGGATGCTGGATTTTGTCAAATGCTTTTTCTATTGAGATGACCATATGACTTTTATTTTTAATTCTGTTTAAGTTGTATATCACACTTATTTACTTGCATATGTTAAACCATCCCTGCTTGATCATGGTACATTATCTTTTTGATATGCTACTGGATTTGGTTAGCTAGTATTTTGTTGAGGATTTTTGCATTTATGTTCATCAGGGATATTGGTCTGTGGTTTTCTTTTTTTTGTTATGTCCTTTCCTGGCTTTGGTATTACGGTGATACGGGCGTCATAGAATGATTTAGGAAAGATTCCCTTGTTCTCTGTCTTTTGGAATAATGCCAAGAGGATTGTTGACAATTCTTCTTTGAATATCTGATAGAATTCAGCTGTGAATCCATCTAGTCCTGGACTTATTTTTGATGGCAACTTTTTTATTACCATTTCAATCTTTGTGCTTGTTATTGGTCTGTTCAGAGTTTCTATTTCTATGCGGTTTTATCTAGAAGGATAGTATATTTCCAGGAATTTATCCATCTCCTCTAGGTTTTCTGATTTGCATGCATAAAGGCTTTCACAGTAGCCTTGAACAATCTTTTGTATTTCTGTGGTTTGGTTGTAATATCCCCCATTTTGTTTCTAATTGAGCTTATTTGGATCTTCTCTCTTCTTTTCTTGGTTAATCTCACTAATGGTCTATCAATTTTGTTAATCTTTTCAAAGAACCAGCTTTTCATTTCATTTATCTTTTGTATTTTTTGTTGTTTCATTTAGGTCTGCTCTGATCTTTGTTATTTCTTCTCTTCTGCTGGGTTTGGGTTTGGTTTGTTCTTGTTTCTCTAGTTCCATGAGGTGTGACCTTAGTTTGTCTGCCTGTGCTCTCTCAGACTGTAGGCATTTACAGCTATGAACTTTCCTCTTAGCACAGCTTTTGCAGTATCTCAGCGGTTTTGACAAGTTGTATCACTATTATCATCCAGTTCAAAGAATTTTTAAATTTCCATCTTGATTTCATTGTTGACCCAATGATCATTTGGGATCAGTTTATTTAACTTCCATGTATTTACATGGTTTTGAGGGTTCCTTTTGGAGTTCCTTCATTTATGAAGCTTAGTTCCTCTGGATACAAAATTCTTGGCTGATGATTGTTTTGTTTAAGGAGGCTAAAGATAGGACCCCAATCCCTTCTAACTTCTAGGATTTCTGCTAAGAAATCTGCTGTTAATCTGACAGATTTTCCTTTATAGGTTACCTGATGCTTTTGCCTCACAGCTCTTAAGATTCTTTCCTTCACCTTGACTTTAGATAACCTGATGACGTGACTAGGTGATGATCTTTTTGTGACAAATTTCCCAGGTGTTCTTTGAGCTTCTTGTATTTGGATGTCTGTATCTCTAGCAAGACCAGGGAAGCTTCCCTAGATTATTCCCTCAAGTATGTTTTCCAAACTTTTGGATTTCTCTTCTTCCAGGAACAGCAATTATTCTTAGATTTGGTCATTTAACATAATACCAAACTTCCGAGAGGCTTTGCTCATTAAAAAATTTTTTTGTCTTTGTCAGATCGGTCAATTAGAAAGCCTTGTCTTTCAGCTCTTATGTTCTTTCTTTTACTTGTTTGAGTCTATTGGTAAGACTTCCCAGTGTATTTTGCATTTCCCTAAGTGTGTCCTTCATTTCCAGAAGTTGTGATTGTTTTTTATTTATGCTGTTTCTCTGGAGATTTTTTCCATCCATATCCTGTATCATTTTTAAAATTTCTTTAAGTTGGTATTCACCTTTCTCTGGTGCCTCCTTGAGTAGCTAAATAATTGACCTTTAGAATTCTTTTTCGGGCAATTCAGAGATTTCTTCTTGGTTTGGATCCATTGCTGGTGAGCTAGTGTGATCTTTTGGGGGTGTTAAAGAACCTTGTTTTGTCATATTACCAGAATTGTTTTGCTGGCTCTTTCTCATTTGGGTAGATTATGTCAGAGAGAAGATCTGTGGCTCAAGGACCACGTTCAAATTCTTTTGTCCCACGGGATTCCCCTGATGTGGTGCTCTCCCCATTCGCCTAAGGATGGGGCTTCCTGAGAGCTATGATTGTTGTTTCTCTTCTGGATCTAGCCACCCAGCAGAGCCACCAGGCTCCGTGTTGGTACTGGGGAGTTTCTGCAGAGTCTGGTGATGTGATCTGTCTTCAGGTCTCTCAGCCATGGACACCAGCACCTGCGCTGGTGGAGGTAGCAGGGGAGTGAAGTGGATTCTGTGATGGTCCTTGGTTGTAGTTTTGTTTAGCGTGCTGATTTTGTGTTGGTTGGTTTCCAGCCAGAAGGTGGTGCTTTCAAGAGAACGTAAGCTGTGGTAGAACAGGGAGGATACAAGCTTGCCCCAGGGTCACCTGGATAAGTATTCCAGTTTCTTAGGTGGTGGGCGGGGCCACAGATCTGGTACCAGGACAGGTAGAGAAAGACCATGGTGGTGGTAGGGCGCGCCCGCAGGATTAGGTATGTCTGAACTCAGACTCTCCTTGGGCGGGGCTTGCTGCAACTGCTATGTGGGATGGGGATGTGGTTCTTAGGCTGACGGAGTTACTTTCCCAGGAGGATTATGGCTGCCTCTGCTGTGTCATATAGGTCACCAGGGAAGTGAAGGAAAGGCAGTAGTGACAGTCCTCACCCAGTTCCCATGCATCCCAAAATGCCACTCTCGTTCCCACTCTACCCCTCAGTAGCAAGGAGTTTATTTCCAGGCAGCCAGTGAGCAGGGTTGAGAACTTGCCCCAGGGTACAAGCCTCCCTTCTGAGAAAGCAAGCAGGGCTTTCAGATTTTGCACCTTACCACCTGCTGTGGATTCTGTGCTCATATCTGCACTCCTCATTTGCTCCCTCCTTTGGATTCTGTCCAGGAAACTTTGCCTTCAGTTGAAATTGTTACAAACTTCAGCTAGAAGTTTCCTTCTCCTTGTGGTCTTTCTCCAATTCCACTGGCAGCCCTCCCCAAGGACTCCTGCAAGACAGTCAGGAATGCAGGAATGGCTTCCCTGAGGACCAAGAGTGCCCATAGGGCTCTTCCCACTGCTTCCTCTACCCCTATATTTCACTCGGCTCTCTAAATTCGTCTCAGCTCCAGGTAAGGTCAAATCCTTTTCTGGTGATCTGGACCTTCAGGTTCCCCAGTGAGGATGTGTGTTCAGGGGTGGACATTCCCTCTCTCACACTTTGGGCACTCAGTTTTTCAGCTGTCTCACAGAGCATGTAGCAGCAAGCTGCCTCCTCTAACAGGTCTGTGGATTCTTTCGGCTTTTCTGGTAGTAGTTCTCGGAGCAAAAGTTCACAGTGTGATTCTCTGTGCGCTGCTCTGTCCGTCCAAGTGGGAGCTGCAAGTTAGACCTGCCTCCTATCTGCCATTTTGAGACAGCATCAACACAGTTATGGAAACAAGCTTTAAATGCTGAGGACTACTTCTCCTTGCTAAGCTTTTTATGTCTATAGGTTGTCTTTAATTAGAGAAAAACTACTAGCCCATTATTTCTTCAAATATTTCTTCACCCATATTTTCTGTTTTCCTTCTGCAATTCCAGTTGCATGTTTAATCCATTTCACAGGGTCACACAGATCTGACTCTTTCTTCTTCCCATGCCTCCTCTTCATCTTTGTTTCAATTTGAATAATCTGTATAATTTTTATTGTTTTGCCCTCCAGTTCAGTGGTCCTTCTTTTAAGGTGTCCTATCTGTTATCTGCTGTTATCTGTTGTTAGGTCCATCTAATGAATTTTCATTGTATCTCTTATACTCTTCATGTCTAGACTATAATTCATTTATTTTTTAGGATTTCCATTTAAGAGAAATGGAAATCCTGACTTCCATGAAATTCTCCATCTTTGCACTCCTTTTGCTCATGGTTCCTCGTAAGTTATTTAACATATGTGTAACAGATATTTTAAAATTCTTGCCTGCTAATTCCAACATTTTGATTATCTGTGGGATTCCTTTTATTCATTGTTCTTTTTCTTTGTTATGGGTCATCTATTTCTGCTAATTCACACGCCTCAGAATTTGATTATAGGTTAGAACTGCCAGACATGTAATCAGTAGACTGAAATAGCAAACGTCTTCCCTCAGAAAAGGCTCACCATTTCCTTTTTCAGAAAGCTAGGGTGAGGGGTAGATCTCTTTTCAAATCAGGAGCTGACTTGGGTTGGGGCTGGGCTGTTGCTTAGTTAATTTCAATACACCTATTATAACTCTCCCCAAAATGAGATGAGTTATTCCTTCTAGGGGGACTTTGGGATTTAAACTTCTAGAGATTATGGGAACTCTCTCTGCCTTACTCCCAGTTTCCCGTCAGTGCTTAAGCTTCAAAAGTCCTCTTGGGGAGAACTGATAGGCGGAGAGGACTGAGCGACATTCGGGATCTTTCAGATTCCAATCTGTCATGCCAGTCCACATAGTCCTTAGAAGTTCAGCTAATCTCTCCTTGCCTCAGCAGTAGCTCTGCTTATAGAAGGCTTGCTCCTCTGCTTGTCTGGTTTCTATCTCAATAAATGTTCCCATGTATTTAAGTGACTGCTTGTCTTTACTTCTTTATGCAGTAGGGTTCATTTCTCTTTGCAATTTATTTTATTTAGAATTCTCTGTGACCACATCTCTTTGATGGCTTTTTAGTTTATGTGAGGTGTTCTCAATAATATGGTAAGAGTGATGATCATTACAATGTACATATTAATTAGAAGCAAAACTCTACTTCCATTTATATTGTTGCTTTTTAAGATTTTCTTGTTTTTGGTCTATTTCAGTGGATACTCCTTTTTTTCTTGCCTGTTGATCTTGAATTCTTGTTTTCAATTTTACCAACACTTAAAATCTGCTATTAGTTCCCTTCTGGATTCTAACAGTAATAAATACATTTATTATTTATCCAAATAAATTTATGTCTAAACCTCTCTCCAACCAAGATACAATACATACCAATATCTCCTTGCTCCACATCAAGATTAAACTTTTAGAAGGCTTATTTCTCTATTCTTTTTATATAGTTAAGTTTAAAGAGATAAAAATGCATGGGAATTTGTAGAAGTGCTAAGTGTGAATTTATGAAACAAAATGATATAGTGTAAGAAAACACCTAATCTTTTCCTCTATGCCTAACAGAAGAATCTAATGTTTTCCTCTGTCTTGAGATTTCTGTTTCATTCAATTGTCATTTGGTTACAGTACTCTCTAAATCCTTGTATATCCAAATATGCCTTCCTTTGGATAAGAAACCCTTTATCTTGGTTGCCTATGTTATTCCACTATCAGCCAGCTTCTAGTGTTTTAGATATGTCAAGTGCTCATGTGATTTTCTTTCCTATGTAAAGAACCTGTTCCTACTCTATATAAGCTTGTAATATTTTTCCTTTACCTAGGAAATCAGGACTTTCACTAGAATATGGCTGAGTGCCTTTGTCATCATTAATCTTTTCCTGGGACTTGATAAACCCTTTGACCTGCAGAGTCTTATCATTCTTCTGCTCAGGGAAATTTTATCCTATTATTTAATTTTATAGCTCATCTTTACCTTCACAACTTTTATCTTCATGATAATCTTTTCAACTAATCTTCTATGTGAACATCCTTTTTACTCTAGATTTTAACATTTAAAGTCATATAGTTTAGTTTCTTTCTAGAGATCTACAAAGACTAAGACAAGAAGGCTGGCAAACCCTGGAGTATATATTAGAATAAAGTTTTCCTGGGATCTCAGTGCCAATATGTCAAGGCAAAGGGTGGGGGTGGGAGGACTTTGTTCTACTCGGTGTTAAGCAAGGATCTGTGCAGGGTAAGCAGGCTTTTTCCAAAGATGTGAGTAGAAAATTAAGTTTTCAGAGTTCATTGAGGGCTTTCAGCCAGCAGAAGCTATAAATCCCCTTAGAAATGGGCAATATCTGTAAGTGTAATGTTTGTAGTACATTAAGGACCTAGCAGATCCTACGAATAATAATAACACTAAAAAGGGTCTATACACCTGGAAGAAATGGCTTCTGGAAGAACTGGCATTCAGTCCCAGTCATTGGGAGATGGCTGTAACTTGCAACTAATGAGACTTGAGAAGACAGCCTCACTCTTGTGCCCCAGCAGAGAGGGCTATCAGTTGGGCAGGTTTGATTTTGCTACAACTCAGACTTCCATCAGTATAGTTGGGGCAACAGACCACGAAGAGGCAAAGAAAATAATTTTCTTCAAGAGCCTCAGTAGCCTGAAGAAGAAGAAATAAACTAGAACTGGTAGAGACGCTGATGCCAATGGAAGAATTAGAGAGTCTTTTAAATTAAACCAAAACAAACAAAAAATAACTATTAAGATTTCTTGCCAGGTGCAGTGGCTCATGCCTGTAATTCCAGCACTTTGGGAGGCTGAGGCAGAATTGTTTAAGCCCAGGGTTTGAGACTAGCCCTGGCAACATAGCGAGACCCTGTCTCTACCAAAAAAAAAAAAAATTAGCTGGATGTGGGTGTGCATGTGTAGTCCAGCTACTTGGGAGGATGGCTTGAGTTGAGCCTGGGAGGTCAAGGCTTCAGTGAGCTATGGTTGCACCACTGCACTCCAGCCCAAGTGACAGGGTGAGACTTTGTCAAATACACACAAAAGAAGTTTAAGTTAATTACTAAACAACAAGATAACCCTATTTTAAAGGAAGGAAACAGTGGCTTTCAGAAAGTAAATCAGAAGGTAGGTAACATTCCTAAGGTCATATAACTAAAAGCAGCAGTACCTGGACTGACGCCCACACCTCTAAGCCACAAACCCTTCAGACCCATTTATGTGTTTGTTTAGCCCCTGTGGTTGGGACCTGATTTTTTTCATCTTCATATCCACAGTGCCTAACCCAAATGCTTAAAATATAGAAGGTCTTCAAGAATTGACTCAAATATTAACTGAATGAATCTATTCTCCTATGCCACATTCACCAGATTCATATGCTACAATGCAGTGTTAGGTGTATTAGTCATCAGAATGCCTGAGTTAATGTACTAGGACTGTTTCAAAAAACGTTAATTTACCTTTGGTAATGTTCCTAAACTTAGTGCAAAACTGAAATGTATTACAGTCATGTGCTGAGTAATGAATGTTTTAGTCAATGACAGATCGCATATACAATGAGGGTCCCATAAGATTATAATACTGCATTTTGCTGTACCTTTTCTATGTTTAGATACACAATTATTTACCATTGTGTTACAAATGCCTACAGCATTAGGTATGGTCACATGCTGTACAGGTTTGTAGTGTAGGGACAGTTGGCCATACCATATAGCTTAGGTGTAGTAGGCTATACTATCTAGGTTTGTGTAAGTACACTCTATGATATTTGCATAATGAAAAAAATCACCTAACTATGCATTTCTTAAAATGTATCCCCACTGTTAAGTGATGCATGACTATAAACATTTCCCTAATTTCCCAGATACTAATACAGTCTAGAGAAGATAAAAGAAATTTTGTGTTTCTTGGGAGACACTTTTAGTATTTATTTTGTAGAAAATCAGATCATGACATTTTACTCCACTGTACCTAATCTGAACAGCTGAAAGCATACATTTTTTAGTTTTCCTAAACCCTACCAACCTTTAACTCAGGACTATGATCAAAGAAAGAAGAACAAAGACAAACAGGTATGCTGCAAAACAAAAACGGAGAGGAATATGTGCCAAGTTTTGAAGACAGAACATATATCCAGCAATCTTATGTATCATTACCAAATGGTTACAAGCTACTTGCTAAGCACAAGGCACTGTTCTGGGAACAGGAGAAGCTCTAACCTCCCTTTCATGACATCTTAAGAGTTACTTGTTTCGGGCAATATGATATCTATGCATCCTATGTCAGTTTTGGCAATCCCCAGGGATCTTTCTGTATAGAACAGAGATAGAATTATGCTTTGATTATCTGTGCCTATGAAAACATGAAATTTATTACATTCCAGTAGAATACAGTTATAGAAGGCAGAGATCTTTTCTGCTAGTTTATATATATATAAATATATATATAAATATATATTTAATTATATATAAATATATATATTTAATAATATATATTTAATTATATATAAATATATATTTAATAATATATATTTAATTATATATAAATATATATATTTAATTATATATATTTAATTATACATATAAATATATATTTAAATATATATATATATAAAAAAATATATATATATATATTTTTTTTTGAGATGGAGTCTTGCTCTGTTGCCTAGGCTGGAGTGCAGTGGCGCAATCTCGGCTTACTGCAAGCTCCACCCCCGGGTTCACGTCATTCTCCTGCCTCAGCCTCCCGAGTAGCTGGGACTACAAGTGCCCGCCATCACGCCTGGCTAATTTTTTGTATTTTTAGTAGAGATGGGGTTTCACCATGTTAGCCAGGACGGTCTCGATCTCTGACCTCGTGATCCACCCGCCTCAGCCTCCCAAAATACTGGGATTACAGGCGTGAGCCACCGTGCTTGGCCTTTTTCTGCTACTTTAATGTGCAGAAGTCATCTGTACTGAGACTGCAAGCCTTTCTTAAGAACTGGAAAAGAAGGTAAACTACGTTTTGCAGATAATATAATTTTATATCTAGTAAGTCCAAAAGAAATCAATGCTAAAATTAACACAATCAGTACCAGAACTAATAAACTGGAAAGTCAGCATCATATAAAATTTAATATACAAAAGTCAATTTCTCTTACATATTCAAACAAATTAGAAGATATAATGAAAGAGAATATTTCACTTATAAGGGCAATATAAATAATAATATGAATAAATACAACAAAAAAATGTGTAAAACAGTATGAAGAACACCTTAAAATACTTCTGAAAAACACAAAAGTCCAGGTGGTCCTTGATTTATGAAGGTCTGACTTAACAATTTTTCAACTTTACCATACTTTGAAAGTAACATGCTTTCAGTGGAAAGCATACTTTGAGTACCCATACAACTACTCAGTTTTTCACTTTCAGTGGAATATTCAATAAATTACATGAGATATTCAACATTTAATTATAAAATAGGCTTTGTCTTAGATGATGTGGCCCAACTGTATGCTAATGTAAGTGTTCTGAGCATGTTTAAGGCAGGCTAGGCTAAAGTATGATGTTTGGTAGGTTTGGACGCTTTTCTGACGTATTACGCGTTTACTAAGCTATAACTGTATTGTAAGTCGAGGAGTATCTAGTTGGAACATCCCATGTTGTGTGACAAGACAATGTAGCATCATATAAATGTGAGCTCTCCCCAAGACAATATATAAATTTAATATGATTTTAATTTTTTTTAAAAAGTTCTTTTTTTCCAGCACTAGACTAGTTGATTCTAAAAATCATATAGAAGGCTGGGCGCGGTGGCTCACGCTTGTAATCCCAGCACTTTGGGAGGCCGAGGCGGGCGGATCACGAGGTCAGGAGATCGAGACCATGGTGAAACCCCGTCTCTACTAAAAATACAAAAAATTAGCCGGGCGTGGTGGCGGGCGCCTGTAGTCCCAGCTACTCAGAGAGGCTGAGGCAGGAGAATGGCGTGAACCTGGGAGGCGGAGCTTGCAGTGAGCCGAGATTGCGCCACTGCATTCCAGCCTGGGCGACAGAGCGAGACTCCGTCTCAAAAAAAAAAAAAAAAAAAAAAAAAAAAAAAAAAAAATAAAAATCATATAGAAGAACGTGTTAGAATACCTTAAAAAAATCCTCAGGGGAAAAAAACGAGCAACCACTGGAAATAAACACTACTCAATATTAGTATATATCATAAAAAGCCTCTGTAACTAAAATAATGCAGTATTAACACGAGTAGCCATGTAGATGAACAGAATAAATTAAAATGTTTAGAAAAAGATTCAAGTACATATGGTTTATGAAGAAGAGATGTTTTCAAATACATGGTGTTGGGACAATATGTTGAGAACAAGTGGATGGACATTTTGAAAAATAAATTGAATCCATACTTTGCAACATTTGTACTGCAAAGTCAAAAGCCAAATGACAAAATGGGAAAAATATTTGTAGCCTTTATTATTGGTAAAATGACAAGGCTCCCTATTATGTCAAACAAAAGCATACAAATATACAATAAAGATAACTGGGAATATCAACATAAACTTGATTTTGTAAAAACATATTTTCAAGTTATGTTCACTGAAAGGATCTAAAAGGAATGATTCCCCAATAGCAATGAGTGTACTTAGTCCCAGATTTTAGTTTCTAAATTGCATTACCTACTAATAGTATCAGAGTTCTTTGGAGAAATGACTGATTTCAGCTCTGGGGTAGGGATAGTACCAGACGAACTTAGGACACTATAAGCACGGAAGTGCTCAAAGGCTAACTGGTTCATATCAAAGGACATAAGAGCAGGAATGAATGGGCTCTCCTTCGCCAAATTAGGGGACAATTTGAGCCACACTCAAAAAATGTTAGAAAAGTAGTACAACAAATTGAATGAAAAAAACCCATAGTACTCATATAGAAAGACAGGAACGGGGGCGGAGGGAGGGCAGTGGTGGGGGCGAAGAAAACACCCGACTGAAGAATAAGGGGTAACAGCACTAGAAAACACCATTTTGTATCCTCAGCCCACTACAATAATTATTTCAGGCCAGGATCATCAATGGACACTGAAGCCACTAAGTAGGGTTACTAAGCCCACTAAGTAAGGAACATACACAAAGAACAAAGGAAGGTTGGGAACAAGATATTCACATGGCCTTAAAGTATCATTCCACAGATTATTCAACAATTACAAAGAAAAAAATTAATTTTTACAATGAAGAGATCTGGTGTTCACCACCTTAATTAAGGACTAAACTTGACAACACCAAAAGTGGGACAAGCTGACATGATATGCACCTGATATGATGCAAACCATTTACACGTACTTTTTAGATTTTTTTAATAGTATTTTTGCCAAAAAAGTTTAGCCTGAATATAATCAGGATGAAATACATTAAAAATGTTGGACATTTTATAAGACAGTGGGTCCAAGGCCAGGCGCGGTGGCTCACGCCTATAATCCCAGCACTTTGGGAGGCCAAGGCGGGCAGATCACGAGGTCTGGAGTTCGAGACCAGCCTGACCAACATGGTGAAACCCCATCTCTACTAAAAATACAAAAATTAGCTGGGCGTGGTGACGCATGCCTGTAATCCCAGCTACTCGGGAGGCTGAGGCAGGAGAATCACTTGAACCCGGGAGGCGGAGGTTACAGTGAACTGAGATTGCATCATTGCAATCCAGCCTGGGTGACAGAGTGAGACTCCATCTCAAAAAAAAAAAAAAAAAAAAAAAAAAAAAAAAATTGGTCCAGTTTGACTCAAAAGTCAATGCCATAACAACCAAAAAAAGATTCTAGATTAACTGATATTAATGACATGACAAGCTATTTAAGTATGAATCTGGACTGGATGCTGAATAAAATAAGCAAGTAAACAAAAAACTGCTTGAGACTTATTTGACACAATTAGGGAAATCTGAATATGAACTGTTTATGAGATTAGAATCTTGGTTATTTTTCTTAGGTATGATAATGGTACTGTGGTTAGACAGTAAAATATCCTTACTTTAGCAGATGTATGATGAAGTTTTGGGAAGGAAGAAGCAAATGCAAATTTAGGGGTTTTATTTTACATATTTCCAATTTTTTATGGTTAAAAAAATTTCAAAATAAAGTTGGGGAATAATAGGCCCTGAACAGATATTTAATTATCTTAGAGTAGGCAAACCAAATCTTCAACAGTTTTGCCTGAATAGACGATTATCTTACAGTAGGCAACCGAATCTTTAACAGTTTTGAACACTGTAACATATTCCACATAAGCAGAGTAATCTGGTTTTGAGTTATTTATTTATTTATTTATTTATGATACAGGGTCTTGCTTGGTTGCCCAGGATGGAGTGCAGTGGCATGATCATGGCTCACTGCAGCCTTGATCTCCTGGGCTCAAGTGATTCTCCCACCTCAGCCATCCGAGCAGTGGGACTACAGGCATGTACCACCACGCTCAGCTAATTTTTAAATTTTTTTGTAGTAACGGGGTCTCACTATGTTGCCCAGGCTTGTCTTGAATTCCTGGCCTCAAGCAATCTTCCTGCCCCAACCTCCCAAAGTACCAGGCGCATGAACCACTGAGCCCAGCCTGAGTTCTCATTTTAAAAATGTCTCAGCATTATTAAAAGCAATTAGAAAACAGAGCACTCCTTCTCAACTCTGGATTTATCAGATCACTTTCCTAAAAATAAGAGAAAGCTAAAAAATTAACACATGAATGAATAAATATTCTATATTTATATTCTACATGTTGATTGCTCTATTCAATAAGTTTACTATGTTTATTGAAAAATAATGTTTTCTGGGAAAATTACTGTCCCAATCAGAGATATCAGTTATTTATAATTCTCCATGATTAGTATTTGTTCCTTTCCAAAAATAACATACTTCAAGGGATAATTTATTAGTATAATACGTCCTGACTCTGGGGCCATTCTGCATGTATTAGAAGACTGGCTCTGACAATTGTTAGATATGTGATCTTGGACTAGTTATTTGCAACTCACATCTCTGGGAAGACCTTCTTGGGCTATGCCAGTCTTTAATAATCTATATTATTTATTCCCAAATATTAGTCAAAAATAAATTCGCCGATAAAATGAATACATAAAGTTAGCAGAGATTTAATAGACTTCTAAACTCATGCCCAAATAACTTAATTGTGCTAATCAATAATCAAATACCAACTATACTAATTTCTACCTAAAACCATAAAGAGTTGCCTACAATTTTTAGTATTTGATAAATTTCCTCAGTAAATTCTAATATGGATTGAAGTCTGTTCAAATCATATCCTTTGTGACATGCTCTATATATTCTATCTGAGGTTAGTAGAGTGTGTTCCTAATAAAGTCTGCCACATATTTATTACACTGGCAAAGCCAACAAAATTCAATTCTGTGTGTTCAATCCTTAAAATATAATTTAATATCTGTCTTTAACATTAATATTAATTATTTTAACGATAATGTTATAGATGGAAAGTAGATTAACAATAGATTAACATAGATTTAACAATATATTATGGACTGAAAATCAAAAGTATAAATATAACAAGGATAAGAAAGGTAAATTTATAATTTCAGCATTTCCTTTTTACTGATTTGTTATTACAATGCAGAATTAAAAAAAATACAACACCAAAAGAAGCTTCTTGTATTTTCTTGTTTCCTCCTTTTTTTCCTTACTGTCTTTTTGGGTAACAAACATCCAAGTTATCCACCTCATAGTCACCCCTAATAGTTCTTAGTTTCTTTTCACTAAATAGCTTCTTCCAGCTTATCTCATTAACTCCCATGGGCTCAAATACCACACATATACCAATGACTCCTTCATCTATACTTAACACTCTAAGCCTATATTCCAAAATACACTGTAGAGTTCCTAGCACAGGGCTTGACTCATAGTAGGATATTTAATAAATGAGGTTCAAATGAATGAGCAAGCTATTAGATATCGTGTTTCAGAAATGCCATATCTTGTAGGCATTTCAAACTCAATATATCTAAAATACAATTCATTATCTTCCTCTCAATATTCCTGTATTTCCTATTTTCATTTATGGATTGCTATCTACTCATTCACCTAAATTAGAAGCCTCTGGCACCCTCAAATTCTACTTCTCTATCTTCGCTCACATTCTAGACCTCCATGTTAATGATTTAACATCTTCATTCTCTTACTTCAACCCCCTTCTCCTACCTCAATTGTTAAATCACCTTTTAACTGGCCTTCCTAGCTGTAATGTCGTAACACCTTTTACGATTCTTCTCATCTTACAATTAGTTCACATACTGTCTTCTCTATGAGGCCTTATTGTCTTCTTTAACACAGAATTTGTTAACTGTATCATCTGCATTCTCTAGTACACTTTGTTCATTCCTCTTACAGCAAATATCAAACTATGCAATCCCATCTACCTATCTTTTTAAAAATAGGTTTCCAGTGAATACTAGCAGTGCTAGGGATGGGGCTGAGTTCTGCACTTCATTCCTACAAGGTTCTGTACAATCCGGGCCCGCTGCTACCTCTCTGAACTTACTGTCTTCTACTCTCCTCCTTGTTCCCTCCAATCTAGCTATACTGACCTCTTTGCTGTTCAAAATGCATACCAAGTACATTCCTGTTTCAGGATCTTGGATGGGGATGCTATTTTCCCAAACAACTTAGTTTCCTAGCTTCCTTCCTTCCTAGCTTCCTTTTTTCCAAGCTCCCTTTCCTTTTCTTCCTTCTTTCCTTCCTCCCTCCCTCCCTCCCCCCACTCCTTCCCCCTCTCCCTCCCTTCCCTTCCCCCTCTCCCTCCCTCCCTCCCCTTCCCCTCTTTCTCCCTTCCCTCCTTCCCTCCCTCCCTCCTTCCTTCCTCCCTCCCTCCCCCCTCCTCCTTTGTCGTCGTTGAATTTTGCTTAATTCTCAGCTACTTCGTGAAGCTTTCCTTGACCACTCCATTTAAACAGCAACCTAACCCTACTCCTCAGGTGCAACTCCCTTCCCTGCTTTGTTGTTATAATGTTTTCATTTAACAACCCTCTGTATCCATGGGTTCTGCATCCATGCATTCAACCAACCATGGATTGAAACTATTCAGAAAAAAAATGCATCTGTAATGAACACATAGACTTTTTTCTTGTCATTATTCCCTATACAATACAGGACAACAACTATTTATATAGCATTTACATTGTATTAGGTATTATAAGTAATCTAGAGATTATTTAAAGTATATAGGAGGATGTACACAGGCAATATCCAAATACTGGCCATTTTATATTAGGGACTTGAGCATCCAAGGACCTTGCTATCTACAAAGGGTCCTGAAACCAACTACCCAGATACCGAGGGATAACCAGACTACATTTGCTTAATGTCATTCTCCATTAGAAGGTAAGCTACACAAAGATGTGGAGTTTTACCAATTTTGTTCACTGATACGTTCAGAGTATGTATAAAAGTGCCTGGGACACTGTAAATAAGCACTGAGTACTTACTGAATGTATAAATGATCTTGAATTCCCAGTACCTGCATGTGTACAAATTAAACATCTTTTTAAGTAAAATACACCCCCCCTCACCAAAAAAAAAGTACAAATTTAAAACAAGAAGGGATTTAATGATGGAAAACATTTTTTGGTCTATTACATTGGTATGGTATTGAGAATGTGAGATGGTGTGAATCCATTTTTTCCAGGTCTTTCCATAAAAAAGACATTTTAAGTTCTAGGGAAAACTTTTAAATTTAAACTTTGAACATAAGCATGATGATTTAGAAAAAGTTTTTCATATCCAAAGCAAAGAGAAGTCATTTTTAAAAATATGCTTATTATGTTATTTTTTCCCTGTAGTAGTTCAGTGAACATTAAGTACATTAATTTGTCTGTTATATGTGCATTTATATCTGCCTTTTACATTAGCTTTTAAAGTGTTTTACTTTCAACTCTTCATTAAATCTTCACTTCAAAATCAGACTAAAAAGACTGAGATAACATTATGCCTCATAATGTCACTACTGAAGGAGGGAAAAAAAGGAAAACTGGACTCCCACAAAAAACAAGCTTCACTGATTCTAAGTTGGCCAAAACAAAATACCTGTTCATGCCCTATATTTCTCAGACAAATTTAACAGCAATGAGATGTAAAAGACTTGATTCCTTTTAAAAAAGTGGCAAGTATATACAATAACACATATACATACAAACACCCATATAGAAATTAATATGAAATACAAACACACCCACATAGACATTAATATGAAATAAACTGGAGTCCTACTAAGTATAAATTCACTTATTCTCAGAATACTGTAAGATCCTTGGGAGGCAGATTTGAAGAAAGCATACTAACTAAGATCATTATATGACTTGTGACACATGAGCTTTACAAAAGGCCAGCAACAAAATCCAGATTCTGAGTTCTAAGCTATCATTTAGAGAACTCCAAAATAGATGATATTGTTGTATATTGCATGGGCAAGATAAACTTCTAAACAAGGCCATAAAACTAAGTGCACTTTATAAGGATGATACATGTAATTGGACATACTCTCCCCTCTGTGCTGCCACTGTGTTTTATACGCATGCCCTTATTATAACTATTTCTTTGCCTGCTGGACTCCCCAGATAGACTGGAAAGCCTCTGAGGGCTTTCATCTTCCATTTCTTGCAGTGCTTGGCAGAGTCTCTGTCACATAGTAGGCTCTCCATAAACAATGCTTGATGAACTGCTTCAATTAATTTTTGAAAATATTAAAAATGTTTTTATTTTTTAAACTGAATTAACAGTTTTCATTAGAGTACTTCTATTAAAATGTGGTATTTCTGGTTCTTCTCAAAAAAAGGATGGAAACCAGTTAGAAATCATTCTTAACTTTTATTCCTTATGAATTACAGTTGAATGTTTTCTTAGAGAAAGTTGAGGAAAAAAGTAAATTGTCTGAAATAATAACAATGTTCCACTTTTTACTTATTAACCATTTATAACACAAAAATCTCTTACATAGTTTAAAAAAAAATGACCAGTCACGCATATAGTCATTTGTCACTTTCCATATTTCTCAATAACTTTGCTCTCACACTGGTAGGCAAGTTGCTGACTAAGAACAACACAGTGATTCTTTACATTTTCATTCACTTTTCATTCAAGGAAAAGGCTTCTTAAAAATGTGCATTTAAAATTCTAGAAAATACAAATCAACATTATCTCTAAGTCTCTATCATTACCAGAAGGTCTGGTTCCTAAACCTAATTTCCATTGTTAGTTAACATCTTCAATAAGTGATGGATATTCATTTCCAGAAAACATTACCAGTAAATTCTATGATATCACAGACTGTTCACTATCCAGACCAAACTGACTAAACCACAAAATGCAAAAGTATGCACTTCACTTCTCTAAGGGAAACCTTAGGGCTATTCTGAGTATAGTTTTAGCAGATTATGACCTAAGGGTAAATGAGAGCTTAATTAGATAGCCTCCTTCTGAATTTCCAGAGCTTTCAGTAGACAAAAACTAAAACGTTTAAAAACTAAAAATTTCTTGTCACAGATTTAATTTTTTAAAAAGTTACTTTGAGACATAAGGATTTACAAAGGAAATAAAAAAACCTGTTATTTTTGTAATACAAGTGCTATTTCATTTTTCCCCCAGAGGAGGAAACATGAAGAGCTGCTTGCTTGGTTCCAGGCAGTGCCCATCCTAAGCAAAATTAGTAAAAAAAAAAATAAAAAAAAAATAATTTTTAAAAAATTGGATCACTTACCACAGAATCACAGAATATAATGCTGAAATGAACACTGATGTGAAATATGTGAAAACGAGTATATATGATTAATTCAGAGAAAAAGATCTCTTAATTGTGAATTAAAATATTTTTCATTATCAGAAATGTGTCCAGCATTTTGTATATATAAATATATACACCGTAATAGTGAAGAACTAAAGATGGCTTAAAATTATGATTCCTTCCTTCCTTCCCTCCCTCCCTCCCTCCCTATCATGGTTCACTGCAGCCTCAACCTCCTGGGTTCAATCGATTCCCCTCTGCCTCAGCCTTCTGAGTAGCTGGGACCACAGGCATGTGTCACCACTCCTGGATAATTTAAAAAAAATTTTTTTTAAAGAGACAGGGTCCCACTATGTGGCCCAGGTTGGTCATGAACTCCTAGCCTCAAGCGATCACTTGACGGGATTACACTGGTGTGGTATAGAGAATATGAGATGGTGTGAACCCATTTTTCATACCCAAAGCAAAGTGTTGGGATTACAGGTGCGAGCCATCTTGCTCAGCCAGAACGGAATACTCATTTTCTTCAAGGGCATGTATTAAGTGTATTATCAGAAAAAAAAAAGTTATAGAAAAACCTATTTTAAAATCTACGTATTTGGAAATATATTTTATAACAACATCATTTTGTATGCCCAATTATCTTAAAAATTGAACGGTCCATTTTGATTTGAGATTACAAAATTATAAAATGCATTTTATGGTTGATAGTAAACTATATTAATGTAGTCATATCCTCAAACTATAAAAAAATAAAGTTACGCCTGGTCAAAATAATTTAGCTACTTTATAACCAACCCTCTCATCTCACCTGTTGCAGCCATATGGCATTGTTGTAATTCTTCCTTCAATTCTCACCTTTGAGTAAACTGATTACTGAGTTTCCTTTACCCTAGAAGCAAAGCAGTGAGTTGCAAAACATTTACTACTTTCACCACGGGATAAATTATGTTCCGATAAAGTAGCTGAAACCTTTCAAGTCTTCTACTTTATATAATAAAAACCACTTATTGAAATGCTTTCAACAGTATGCCTGAAAGTTATATTTAGAAATAATACATATGTACCACAGGAATATAGATTTTAACATAAGACATTTACTAGGTTTAGTTCTAAGAACACAGTGCTTTCCCTTTCTAAAATTTAGTGGGAAGTTAGATAAATTTAAAATAAAAACGTTCAATGATTAAAGTAGTTCTGAATATAGTTATAAAGATACAATCTATTATTCCTATTGCACTGTAAGACAAACAAATTTTGGTATTTAAAAACTTTCACTTGTAATAAACATTTTCCTGTGCTCTATTTTCAAATGACAGGTCACTGAGATGAAATAATAACTTGCTCAAGTCACAGCATTAAGCAACAGAATATGGATGTAAATACAAATGCCTCTGACCTCTGGCTAAGTGCTACCAGAATCTCATGTATTTATTTAAATAGGAAAAATAAGACACTTCTAGAGTCCCTATTCGAGCTCATCAAAATTGCTTATTAATAGCATCTTCAAAATCATGATGATGAAATGCCACCACAAAATCTTCAACATTTAGGCAAGTTTTATTATTAAACGTGTTACCTGTATTCAGTTTTTTAAAAAACTGGTAATCTGTTCTTTATATTGTAACACCTGATTTGTTGGGAGTCAGATAATGAAGTGGATTTTATAAACTTGCACTGGCCCATATGGTACCTACTGGCCAGATGTGGTTTTTAAAATGTAAATTGGCCAGGCATGGTAGCTCACGCCTATAATCCCAGCACTTTAGGAGGCTGAGGTGCGTGGATCACCTGAGGTCAGGAGTTCAACACCAGCCTGCCCACCATGGTGAAATCCCGTCTGTACTAAAAATAAGAAAATTAGCTGGGCATGGTGGCAGGTACCTGTAGTACCAGCTACTTGGGAGGCTGAGGCAGGAGAATCACTTGAACCTGGGGGGCAGAGGTTGCAGTGATCTGAGATCGCATCACTGCACTACTGCCTGGGTGACAGAGCAAGACTCCATCACCCCCACCTCCCAAAAAAGTAAATTAATTAAAATGAAATAAAATTAAAAATTTAGTTCCTAAGTTATACCAGCCTCTAGCTACCATAATGGACTGTGTACATCTAGAGTTCAGAAAAGAGGTATGGGTTGAAGATAAATATTTGAAAATCACTGGCATATGAGTTTTATTTAAAGTCATGAGATCACTAAGCAAGTGAGCATATATAGGGAATAAAACAGGGTCAAATTGCAGTGAAACCATCTTATAAGACATGGAAGAAAAGAGGAAAAATTAGCAAAGGAGAATGAAGAGTGCCTAATGAGATAAGAGGAAAACCAAGAGAATGTGGTATCCCAGAAACCATGTATTTAGAAGT
The DNA here is from genome assembly GCF_028878055.3 of Symphalangus syndactylus. Lineage (NCBI taxonomy): Eukaryota > Metazoa > Chordata > Mammalia > Primates > Hylobatidae > Symphalangus > Symphalangus syndactylus. The sequence goes on from NC_072424.2 coordinate 113,198,053, forward strand.
GATCCAATGTGTCAAATGCTGCTGATAGGTTAAGTAAGATAAGAACAACGAATTGACCACTGGAATTAGCAACGAAAAGGTCACTTTTGAGCTTGAAAAGAAGAGATTAGAGATTTCAACAAATTTATAGAAGATGGAAAACGATTAGAAACATCTGTCTGAAAACACTATTGGAGGGCTGTAGTAGATATAGAAGCTATCTGACTACGAAACCTGTGAATTTGGAATCAGCATATTTGGATGGGGAAAACCTGAGTGAAAACCAGAAGTAACAGAAGATTCATTTGTACAATACCTAAGCTAAACAGGCTGTGAAATCCCTGGAAAATGAAGGATGCCCAGCATTAACAGCCCGCCAGAAAACAAAAACAAAACAAGGAAACATTGATTGATTTAGGAAGGTGTAATGGCAGAAATCAGTGTCTTTAAATTCTTTAACTTACCCCAGACACATAAGTCTGAGCCTTTAATATATTCACAACATTTTTACCATTTTTATGATGTTATAGCATTTACCAATGGGAGAACACTGATCACACTGCAGTGAATAACTGTCTACTTCTAACAAAAAACTGTTGACTCTTGAAGGCAGGGTCTATAATTTTTTTTTTTTTTGAGATGGAGTCTTGCTCTGTCGCCCAGGCTGGAGTGCAGTGGCGCAATCTCGGCTCACTGCAAGCTCCGCCTTCCGGGTTCACGTCATTCTCCTGCCTCAGCCTCTCCGAGTAGCTGGGACTACAGGCGCCTGCCACCATGCCCGGCTAATTTTTTGTATTTTTAGTAGAGACGGGGTTTCACCGTGGTCTCGATCTCCTGACCTCGTGATCCGCCCGCCTCAGCCTCCCAAAGTGCTGGGATTACAAGCGTGAGCCACTGCGCCCGGCCAGGTCTATAATTTTTAATCTGAACAACTAGCACTAAACATATCGTCTGGCCTACTATAAGCAGTTCAGAAGCTGAATACATCAAGTGGTTTCTGAGTGATAAAGGCTGAATTAGAAATTTGTGTTAATTCCTAATCTGAAGTTCATTCCTCCACATATCAGTGCTTCTGTCAATAAACAATTGTAACAAAACATTTTTGGTTAAAAAAAAAAAAAAGCACCTTTTCTTCCATTTTGATGTTATCTACTATAGAAAAGTGTTTTTTCTCTTTTTTTTTTTTTTTTTGAGACTGAGTCTCCCTCTTTCGCCCAGGCTGGAGTGCAGTGGCATGATCTTGGCTCACTGCAAGCTCCACCTCCCAGGTTCACGCCATTCTCCTGCCTCTGCCTCCCAAGTAGCTGGGACTACAGACACCCGCCACCGTGCCCAGCTAATTTTTTATATTTTTAGTAGAGACGGGGTTTCACCATGTTAGCCAGGATGGTCTCGATCTCCTGACCTTGTGATCCGCCTGCCTCAGCCTCCCAAAGTGCTGGGATTACAGGCGTGAGCCACCGCGCCTGGCCTAGAAAAGTGTGTTTTCTTTTCTTCGTTTTTTTGAGATGGAGTTTTGCTCCTGTCGTCCAGGCTGGAGTGCAACGGCGTGGTCTCAGCTCACCGCAACCTCTGCCTCCCAGGTTCAAGTGATTCTCCTGTCTAAGCCTCCCGAATAGCTGGGATTACAGGCGCCCACCAACACACCTGGCTAATTTTTGCAATTTTAGTAGAGACAGGGTTTCACCATGTTGGCCAGGCTGGTGTTGAACTCCTGACCTCAGGTGATTGGCCCACCTTGGCCTCCCAAGGGGATCATAAGGCGTGAGCCACCCCACCTGGCCTTTTTTTCTTTTTTGTTTTTGAGACAGGGTCTTGCTCTGTCTTGACCTACAGGCTCAAGTGATCCTCCCATTTCAGCCTCTTGAGCAGCTGGGACTATGGGCACATGCCATTACACCTGGCTAACTATTTTGTATTTTTTGTAGATAGAGCTTCGTCATGTTGCCCAAGTTGGTCTCAAACTCCTGCGCTCAAGTGAACTTCCACCTCAGCCTCCCAAAAGTGCTGGGATTACAGGCATGAGACACAGCACCTGGCTGAAAAGCATTTTCTTAAGAGAGGAAAAACTACAGGTTGCAAAATGGAATTATATGAAGTACCTCAAGATTTTTTGATGCCTCTGGGGATTATGTTCTTAGAGATGGTCAAATTCTAAGAGAAACACAGGCTAGCAAATGGAGTTCTGTTGTTGCTTTTGTTCTATTTTAATGTCTGTGGAATAAAGGATTGTCCCCCAACCGAACCTATGCCCTATAGATTTTGGCCAGATTACACAGATGAGAGAGTACTTTGATTTTAATCATCTTAAAATCTCAATGTTATCTCATTACATGCCAAAGATGGGTTAAGGGTGGTACTCGTGTAGAAAGCTAAAGTTTGGAAAGTTAAGTGTTCTAGTGGATTATTCAAGTTTAAGATGCTTGACAACTTTCTTCTTGAACTTACTTCATCTTAATGTCTTTTTTGGCATGCTTCTAAAAATGCTATATCCATTATTTGTCTCTTTGACATGTTCCTTTTCCTATAATCAACACTTAAATTTTATTAAGTTATATCTTAAAATAAGATATCTTCCACTCTTTTGGCAACAGAACAAATTGCATAATTTCAAACTAAAAAACAAAATCAAAAAAGCCTCCCATAACCTTATACCGTTTATTCTCCCAATATTTCATGAGTTTCAAAGTATTAAATGTATTGTGTTGATTCTGACAATTCTATGAAGTAGGAAATGTGGAGACATTTATCCGAAGAGAGAAAGTGAACTACCTAACAAAACAGTTATCAAGTGGTGGGATCCCAGGTCAGGCTCAGTTCTTCTGGCTGGCTGACCCTGAGTCTACTGCTTTTTCCACCATAATATACATGTGTTGAATTCAGCAAAGTGACTGTTTGGAAAACAAATTCTTGTCGTTAAAAACTGCATAATAAAAACATTTTTGATTCTTTTTAGTACCAAAAAAGACATTTAAGGGCATTTGACTATAGAAATCAGTTAATTTTGTAGATTACCTATTAATCTACAATAGTGAATTAATGTCTTTCACCTATTATACCACCTGAAACACTGGAATTTTGAAAGTTTGAAACCAGAATTAAATCAAACATTCTTTTTCAATTAACAGTTTAAAGTTCATGAAGTAATACTAACAGAAAGCTCTGCCAATTCTGATGAGATGAGAAAGTCTTTGAAGCTCATTTTACCTTCCTTAAAATGGAAACCCCCTTTTACCATCAGCTGTGTTTATTGAGAGTCATTCTAATTATTAATTTTTGTCAAAATGTTTTTTCTTTGAAATACAAGAATCATCATGCTTCCAGTTTAGATGTAATCTACCTTCTACAATGGCTTATACAAGAATATCACAGAATCTCTGGTGAAATTATGATCCAGGATTCATTTCACATTTCAGTTGTCTAAAAAGTTTTACATTTCTCTATAAAAAATTAAAACTTCAATATACTAAAATCTTAAAAACAATAAAAAATTTAACTGGAACAATAACTCAATTTTAAGAGCTGGTCAAGGGAATGTAAGTATATACTTTCAAAGACACACAAAATGAATGAAAAAATGCAGTTCTTCGACCAGATGCGGTGGCTCATGCCTGTAATCCCAGCACTTTGGGAGGCCAAGGTGGGCAGATCACGAGGTCAGGATATCGAGACCATCCTGGCTAACATGGTGAAACCCTGTCTCTACTAAAAAACAAAAAATTAGTCAGGTGTGGTGGCAGGCGCCTGTAGTCCCAGCTACTCAGGAGGCTGAGGCAGGAGAATGGAGTGAACCCGGGAGGCGGAGCTTGCAGTGAGCTGACATCGTGCCACTGCACCAGCCTGGGTGACAGAGCGAGACTCTGTCTCAAAAAAAAAAAAAAAAAAAAAAAAAAAAAAAAAAAAACCAGTTCTTCAAATATTATTCAACATGTAGAAGCACAAGAGTTAGCTTGACAGATCTCTTAACCAATACCACAGTCACTGAATAATTTTATGATCTTGTTTAAATCAAATATTTTCACTGTGAAGGAAAACAGGATATGGCAAAACATTAGATTAAATGGTTGGTTATCAAGTTTAACATAGTTTTACAAGGTCTAACGGAGAACACAAATAAAATTTGGAGAAGGCAGAAGCTACTGATAGTTTTAAAAAATCATGTCATCCCTATCACCACACTGTAAGTTTACAGTTAATAAAGATAATATGAAGAGTGCATGAATAAAGTCATATTAATAAAATGATTCATTTTCTTTTGTTTGACTCAACTTATCGATTTAATATGAATTAAATTTAATTTAGAGCAATGCTGTGAAAATATATTCGAAGTCCATAAAAATGAAATATGCTGTCCTCCAAATATAAACATGCAAAGATGATACAACTACCCCATTGCCAGTAGTAACACTTCCTGCTAATTTCTCTCCCCTACCTACCCATAACAGTGATTGATTTTTATTACTGAATAATCCACATTTTGTTTTACAGCAAGCTTGTCCAACCCATGGGCCGCACGATGACTTTGAATGTGGCCCAACATAAACTCATAAACTTTCTTTAAATATTATGAGTTTTTTTTGCATTTATTTTTATTTTTATTTTTTTAAAACTCATCAGCAATCGTTAGTATTAGCCTATCTTATGTGCGGCCCAAGACAAGTCTTCTTCCAATGTGGCCCTGGGAAGCCAAAAGATTGGACATCCCTGTTCTACAGTAGGGACTCTTGAGATGGTTGAGTGTGATCTTGATTCAGATAAAATAACATAGAATAAAACTTCTGTGTACAGAGCCTGTTGATTTGACTGGAGACTACATACCATAATTACTGGAAATTAAGCCTTAAAAAAGTCTAACAACTGACAAACAGAATTATATTTAAAGGTCAAAGAAAGATGTAAGTTCATTAATCCTCAGGAAATAGGATGTCCTCCTTGACACCTCAGTCTCAAAAACCACACCTTTTCCAAAGAGTTATACTGTTTATATTATTACTTTGCAATATATCTCAGAACTCTAAAGCTAGTAAAAAAAAAAGAAGGTAATACTCATAGCCAGAGGGCCCACTTAGCAATGTGGCAGGACAACAAATGAAGGAGTGGCTCTAGACACAGTCTCCCTGAGGGCTGTGAGCAGGGACCCCACTTCATCTCCCTAAACATGTACTGTCGTCTAGGAATAGGCAGTTTGGTATGGTGAGGATGGGAAGTACTGAGCTAGACATGACGGCCACTAGCTACGTGAATTCTAACATGTCGGCCTCTCTGATTCTCGGTTTCACTGCACAGAAATTGAGTAATCAAAGTTTTAAGGTCCCAGAAGCTCTAAAATGATTTCACTCCCTATGATTTTCATGTTTCTCTTTATAGAGAGTTTTGCTGAGGATCAAATAAGGATATATATAAAAGCACTTTATAAATTTTCATACAAATGCAAGTTGCTGTTGTTTTATAGATTTTCTTCATTACACTAGAAAAGTATGGAAAGTTTTGAGATACAATATAAGATGTTTACTACATGGTGACGCATTTAGATGGGCTATGCCCTAAAATTTAACAAAAAATGTTAAAATTATAATTTTTTTCTTATAAAAATTACTCAGGGAAGATGCTATAGTTTTAATTTTTATAGGATTATCTGATTTGTTAAGAACTTAGACTAACAGCTTAATGAACAGTTCCTAAAATAAGCATCTCATAGGAGCTGTATCCAACTTTTCCGGATACAAGTAACCTATTCCTCATATAGATGCCAGCTGTATTCAAAGGAAAAAATACATTTTAGAATATCCCTTTAATATTCATTCCTTGGATAATTCTTTTACCTAGAGCAGCAGTACCCAACCTTTTTGGCACCAGGGACCAGGTTCCTGGAAGACAATTTTTCCATGGACTGGGGGGCAGGGGATGAGGAAAGGTGAATGGTTTTGGGATGAAACTATTCCACCTCAGATCAGGCATTAGATTCTCATAGGAGCTCACAACCTAGATCCCTACATGCGCCGTTCACAGTAGAATCTAATGATGCCGCTGATCTGAAAGGAGGCGGAGTTCATGCAGTAATGCTCCCAGCTCCACCACTCACCTCCTGCTGTGCACCTGGGGGTGTGGGTTGGGGGTCAGGACCCCGATCTAGAGAATAAAATGTGAATTCCTCAGTGCAGTATGATTTGACCCAATCTACCTCTGCAAACTTAGTTCACCTTAAACACATTCATCTCACCTTTTCCAGTTAAACCAAGACTCAAACCACTCCCTAGCCATACCAAGCTCTCTTCTAAGTATTGTTAAAAAAAAAAATTATTCAATGATCCTTGTTAAAGCACAGTAAGAAAGACTTTATTCAGGGCTACTGCAGTAGGTACAGGGACTACTGCAATGGGATTTTGTAGTTGGCGAGAAAGATTGGCTGAACTCCAAATACAGCATGGCAAATGGGAAAGAGGGATGTCTAGGGAAAAGGAGTAATCACGAATGGCTCCTAGTTATCTCTAAACAACTGGGTGAATGGTGCTGTGGAGTACTGGGATTAGGAAAACTTGGTAGTAGGGGAAGTAGAGGTGGAGGGAAGGGTGTCTGGGGCAAAAAAACCAAGAGTTCCATTGGAACACATCAAGTTTGAGAATATTTTAGCTCTCCTATCCCTCTTTATTCTGGTGACACTTTGTTTACACTGTGATTTCAGAATTTGTCACATTCTGACTTAATTTGGTGCATACTTATTTGTCTCCCTAGCCAGAATAGAGGTTCCTGAAGGCAGAGACTGTAACATTTACTCCACATGCTAAACAGAGGGCCTTAAAGTGGTCACTTAAAATGATTTTAGAATGAATAAATGAAGTATTCTAGAAATTGTGAGGAATACAAATCAAAGAAGAGAGAAATGCTTACTTTTCTAGTAGTCTCCATTACCTAGAACTCACCTTGAATAAGATCAATAAAAGTTACAACAGAACATAAACCCACTTCAGAGTCTAGCACTCTAGCATGTAAACCCACTTACATATACATAAAATCAACGCCTACTCTTAAGTCTCCTAGCATGAGTGCTAATGGGCTCATACTTACTAGCTCTGTGTAAATAGCTTTCTTTTATACTGTCCAAAGGCAAATATCGACAGATGTGACTTGTATATTTCAGATGGGTTTTCAGTGAGATTTTTATTTTTAAACATTCTATTTACACGATTTGTTTTTGTAGTCACGTATTTCAGATTCTAATAGATTATTTGTACAATCAACACTTAATTATTTATCCACTTTACAAACTGATTTGAACACTGAATAGAATCACAGAATTTTTAAAGCGAAACTCACCAAAGCCAGAGCCCTCATTTATTTGGAGGGATGAGAAAACTCTGGCCTGAAGAAACTGCTCAAGATTCCACATTTAGAAATAGAGTTAGGTCTGAAAACTAGCTCACCTGGTTCCTAAGGCAGGATTTTTTTCCATAAACACTGGCTTCTTAATAAAAGAGATTAATCTGGCCATTTTGAGATAGACCACATATTATGCTTTTGCAATTTTTCTGTTCAGTGATATCTCAATGACATTTCTAAGAAAGATACACCTTAAAATGAGGTTAGGCATATTAGTAACCAAATGGCTTAATGGTCATGCTTCTGAGATAGTATGTGCAGGGATATAAATATACCTCTTATGGTCTACATGGCCATGGAAACTGAAGCGAAATGGAGCCAATCCTATATATAACTGTGAAGTCTGAAAGGCTTGCCTTTATCATATCCCTCTTTCCCTTTAATTCGTCTCAGTGGTAATCCTTCTTCCCATTTCAAAAGCCTTCCTACCTATTCCCTCTGCTCTTTCCCTTTACAAAAATTGAAAAGAAAAATTTGTATCTATATCTATACCTTGTTGGCAGACAGACATAAGATACTGCTTAAATGAATTTTAAACAATATATTAACTCAACCAGATATTTACCTTCTAAGCTCTTAACCCTGAATTGTGGAATGAAAAGTTTGTTCCCAGTTAGTAGGGATAGAGTGGCGGAGAGAGGTTCCCTCCCTACTAGTTATAAAAATGACAAGGTCTGAAGCCAAGCCAAGTATCTATTTAGGGTGAAAAGAATAATCTAAAGAGGTAGTATGATGCAGCTCCACTGGAAATAACAATGGCCAACACTATTACTTTAGTTTCTGGCAGATATCTGGAACACTAGAAATTAAACATTTCTAAGGTTTGAGATAATTGTTATTAATTATTATAGTGACTTGAAATTAGATTTCAAAGTAGTTCAAAGTTGGCTTACACATATTCATCATGTTTACAATATAAATATGTTATATTCGTATAGCACCTTATGCTTACAGTGTTTTCCTATGTGCAACCTCATTTAAACTTCAATAATATATAATGTAAGTATCATTTTCAGTTTTCAAATGAAGAGCCTAAGGTTTGCAGGTAATAAGGGCTATAAAACGCTCAGCCAGGGTTGAGCATAAGAGTTGTGAATCCAAGTATTTTCTCACTATAACATGTAACCTATACAGCAATATTAAAATAACTTGTATATGTAAGTCCCAAATACTTTCAAGGTAAAAAAGTGGTATATATTGTCCTCAAATTTCTAAGTAAATTATGTTGATCTTCTCATACTTAAATTTTCTTTTTCATATAATTTTTGTAAAAGATAATTGTTGTTATTTTCAGCTTTCTTACCTTTCTAAAAGAATTCAGCAATAGAAAAAATACTATCAAAAACATATAGCTAATGAACAGAAAAAGTCATCTTTCATTACCACAAACAAACATTTCTCACTTAGATGTTTTTCCTTTGATATCCTTTAAAAACCTTATTGAAACTCATTTAAAACATTAGCCAAGGCCGGGCGCGGTGGCTCACGCTTGTAATCCCAGCACTTTGGGAGGCCGAGGCGGGTGGATCACGAGGTCAGGAGATCGAGACCACGGTGAAACCCCGTCTCTACTAAAAATACAAAAAAATTAGCCGGGAGTGGTGGCGGGCGCCTGTAGTCCCAGTTACTCGGAGAGGCTGAGGCAGGAGAATGGCGTGAACCCAGGAGGCGGAGCTTGCAGTGAGCCAAGATTGCGCCACTGCACTCCAGCCTGGGTGACAGAGTGAGACTCCGTCTCAAAAAAAAAAAAAAAAAAAAAATTAGCCAAAACAATTGTATAGTTCACTTCAGTGATTCAGTATAGTTTTGTTAACAAGCTTTTTTGCATATTTTGTTAATTTGCCCTTTAATGGGATGTCATATCACTACAGGTTACATCCCATTTCTGCCAAAATGTATTTTACCTTGGCTTTCCTTGAAATGAATTATAACACGGGATTATCCATCTATGATGGGTTCTTTATCTAATTGGGAAACTGAATCAGATTTAACATCATACAGGTTTAAAACTCACGTGTTTTGCTAGTTTTAAATTATTATCTGTTAATAGAACATAGGTTCAGTGTATCTACTGTTACCAAATCCAATTTTGAAATAACCTTGGTGGTTTTAAGGACAAAAGAGATGCTAGAATATAATTTGTCAAGTGTGAAAACCGACCATTATGAGCTTTATTTCTAAAGAAATAAGTGATATTAATCAACAAAACGAGCATCTGAACATTTAAAAGAATTGTCAAAGTAAGAAAGGGGCTCACCGGTCTGAGTGAAACCAAACTGATGTAGAATCTCTTGAGTGGTCAGCACGTTTGACTGCTTTAACTTAGACTGTTGTGAGGAGACTGCTGGTGGTGAAGTAAATGAGAGATTTTTGTTGACCTGTATTAGGAAAACAAATCAGAAACTACAGTGTAATTTCCTGGATTACTGATGCAAAAACTGGATGAGAAATATTTGCTTATTATACAAACCAGGACACATGATAGGTCAAAAGGAGTGGTAATGATGTATATGGTCAGTTTGTAAAGTTTACAAAAGAGAATCATTTTCATCAAGGAAAAAATATAATAGTAATTAGAACATAGCTACATGAAAGTAAATCAGCCTTACTAAGTTTACCATGGACTTGACATTATTAATAACTTAGAGTGGTCTTAAGTTATGCAAAGAAATGCAAGAAATAAAAATGACTCTTGACTGGTTCAATTAAGGAAGAGTAAAAATGTTTCATATTCACATTTCCCTAGCATTTTAGTGAAATAGCAAGTACTTCCTTTTCAGAGATACACAGAAAACACCTGTACTACTCATGTTTATATACATCATGGTGACACAGATAACACAGCTGTAACCTAACTTGCCATGTGAAATAGTTTCTATTGCATCAAAACACCTTACTCTTAGGATACTATTTAAAAATATCATTAAAATAACAAGGACAATTTCTGTAAGTAAATACAATGCTCTATAACATACAAAACCTAGTATGATTATCTGAGTGCACACTAGCCTCACAGAAATGAAATGCATAATAAACACAACATTTTAACTATAGCTCTTGTAGGAAAATAAATAGTTCACTGAAAAAGCTTGAAATGTTTATAGGCAAATTCATCTTGTAAATCAGGATTCGTTTCAGAAAAAAATTGTATCTTTTTTTCATTATTAACAAATCAATCATTTAATCTTTTTCATTACTTTCAAAAACCACAATAAAATGTGATCTATTTTGGAGAAACTGACAGTCTGATTTCTAATTCACTTCAAAAAGGTAATCTGTAAATTAACAAAATGATAATTTATGGCATATAAATATTACTATATTAAAACAGCCCCTTTCCCATTTTTTTGTTTAAATAATGAAAATCATACAGAGGACTTCTACTGTGCAAGTATTTAAAATTTTCCTTTTGATGTTCTGTATGAGACAATACCGGGCTCTTGTTACATGCCCTTTATCTGATTCATTATTTACATGTTTGTAAATTTTTTTTCTATTTTTGCTTTTAAACAGTGATAATAAACAGTATATCTTAGTTTAGGTTTTTCTCTTAGAGCAAAGAGTTAGCAAATTCAGTGAAAAAGTCAATTAAGACCATATGTTAATATAGTTCTAAAGTAACTAAACTATTATGTCATCTCATTAAAAAATAAAAGTATTTTCCAAAGTAGTTGGAGGGGTCGAATACCACATCAGTCCTAAAATATCACCCAGCTTTAAAAATTCTATCAAAATCCATTAAATACAGATCAAAATTGACCAGTTATAGTGATACAATACCTAAAACAACAAACTCATTTAGTATCTTTGAGCTTCACTTTCCACCTTTAAATGGAGATAAGAAAAATAATATCTATACTTCAATGGGAATGTGCCAAGAAAGCAATAATGATGAACTGGTATCATAAAGTGCTATTGGTATGTTAACCATAAAGCACTAATGAACATTAAATAAGAAATAGATTAAATAGAATATATTGTCAAGGGCAAACCATAAAGTAGTATACAAATAAGGTGTTATATTAGTTATTATTAACATCACTAGAAGAAAGGGTAATTAGGTATTTATGATGTAGTATGATGATATAGCCAATTTTTCAGAGTTCTGTGCTTTCAAATGGAAAAGAACATATTTATCACTTAACTATTTAATTCACTTCTTTTTGGAATCATTTCTCACTTTTACTTCCTGAAAATTTTTATCTTAAAATCAAGTAATGCATTTAAAAATCTGGTGCAAACAAACAGGTGTATGCTGGAGAAATGAAGATATATCTATATACACACACATCTTTGCACACACATACACACACCTACATATATCCATATCTATATAGATATCTATACAGATACACACAATAGCCATTTATAGTCTTCTTCTTCAGAAATTTGTGTTAAAAACAAAAAATACCAGGAAAGTTAAAATATGATACTTAAATGCCTCTGTTCAAACAGAAAGACTTGCCATTCTTTTAAAACAAAATGTTATTTCCTTTTTTTAAAAAAACCTATAATCTATAATTATATGTTCTTCCTAAACATTTTTATAATTCTGATCTTTCTTGACATATTTTTTTACAGACTATTCAAATGTCCAGAAAGCGATGAGAGTAGCAACGTAACAGAGCAGACAATTTCTAAAATTTGGGGTAACTCTTAATTATTATTGTTATTATTAGCGATTTGTTTTGAAATTAGAACTCAAATCATTTTCAAAGCTAGCTCATACATATTTATTATTCCATTTAGAGGAAGAAAAATAATAGTAACCATTAAATAGAGTGAAGCAATATCTATTTTTGAAATATGTGCTGTGGAAAAGAATTGCTTAATAATTTTACAACAACAGAAAGGTTGGTTAAGATAGTCTACCCTACACCAATCTACCCTCTTTTCACAATACCCTTTTCTGTTTGCTTCATGCAAAAACCACAGTCTGCCAAAGTCAGTTTAATACCTCCATATTGGAGAAAATTAAAAGCATAAAAATTTAATGAAATTCATAATAAAGAAAAAAAATCATCTGGAACTTCTGCCAAGTTAATCATAAAACTGTTTTGCCTACTCTTTCAGGGTATAAGCAGACAAGCAAGATATGCAAATTACTAATTCTCTAGATGGGGGTTAATTTTCCTGTTAAAAAACTTGCTGCTCTGAACATAAAATTGAATGCACAATATCAAGCAAGTTGACAGTTTCTCTTTTAGTGATTAGTTAAAATTTAAAACCATGGAACATAGTACTCATTTCCATGTATACTTACAAGTCTACCCTTTTAGCTAATTTTAGATAACATGCTACATTCACCTGAAGAATTGTTTATGAAGTTTCAAGTTGTGATGATATCTCAAGTTGGTTTTAAATTATAACCAAAAGAATGTTAATGCTGTCTGTATACTTAAAAGTTCACAAATTCATCTCTCTTTGCCAGACAGCTGTCATATTTTTCCACTAATCTGAACAATAATGCAGATAATATTTTAATCTGATGGCAGTTCTGGTGGCATCAGAAAAAAGAAAACAATAATACCCAGGAAGTTTTTTTTTTTTTTTGCAAATCATATATCTGTTGTAAAAATTAAAATACCAGTATTAAAGAAAAAGTTAAACAGAAAACTTGAGCCAAAGTGAGGTTCAAGATATTTGAAGTCAGGTATCTTTTACATTCTCATAATATAAACTTTAAGAGTAGCTTAAGCTCTTGTGATTTCTAGCTTAGTAAAGTCTAAGCAATGAGTAGCCTACGGTATTATAAAGGGCAATTCAAATATGACCTCTCAGTCCTCAGATGTTTTCTTTACAAGCCAGGACAGAGAAATGAGGGATTTGGAAGAAAATGCTGTAACTATTAAAGAAAAATTTCTACAGCAATAAGATACCAGAAAAATCTTACCCCCAAACCAGTTCATTACTACTACATTAGCTAAAACCAGTATTCAAATTTGAATCAGTCACTATCAAGTGTTTTGGTTATATTTAATCATGATTCTTGAACCTCTGATAGGTACCAAGGACTGATGGTTCATAGATTACTGATATGACACCTTCATGTCAATTTCAAAATTAAGATCTAGTCCTGGCTCAAACCAATTATCCAGCAATATTCCTTAGGGTAAAGCAATTTACCTCAATGCATCTTGGTTTTCTCAAAACCTTTACCTCCTTTTCTCTCTTAGTTCACTGCCTTGCTTCACAGAGAAAATTTGGTCTTGAACCCCTGAACTTCTCATTTCCAAACTTATGAAAGAATGGACCTCTTGCACCTATCCTTATGTCTTTACTTCTAGGGTTAGAGGAAGAGGAGCATTCTGTTCAAGATTCATCCCTCAGTCCCCTTAGGGTGCTCTTCCAAATTCTACTTTCAGGCCAGGCCCAACAACTAATGCCTATAATCCCAGCAATTTGGGAGGCTGAGGCAAGAGGATCACTTGAGTCCAAGAGTTCAAGACCAGCCTGGGCAACACAGTGAGACCTCATCTCTACAAAAAAATAAAAAATTAGCTGGGAGTGGCAGTGCACACCTGTGGTCTCAGCTATCCAGGAGGCTGAGGCAGGAGAACTGCTTAAGCCCAGAAGGTCGAGGCTGCATTGAGCTGTGATGACGCTACTGCACTCAGCTTCGGTGACAGGGAAGACCCCGCTTCAAAACAAAAAACAAATTCTACTTTCAAATTCCTACTGGCTATTTCCCCGCAGGCTAGAAGCACAGACCCTTCTATTTTAGTACAAAAACAAAGAGTAAACAAACCAACTAAAGCTCTCTCTCTGATTCCATTACTTCCTTAAGCTTTGTTAAAAGCTAAACTCCTTGAAAAACAGCACACAACTGCAATCCATATATCTGAATCCTTCAGTCTTCAACTGGGTACAACAAAGCTTGTCTCCATGATAAAACTAAATTGGACTTATGGTAACCCTGGACTTCAAATGATCAAATTCAGCAGATTCATTTAGGCCTCTATCCTTCTATCTTTCTTTCTGGGGAGCCATCTTCTCTTGGTTATTCTGCCGTGTCCAGCCATTCCTCATCAGTGCTATTTGTTAGATCCACTGAGCTCCTCTTCTTCCTTCACATCACATAATTACACTGGGCAGAAACATTTGTTTTCATCAATTCATCTGCCTTCTAATGTTGATGTTTCTTAAATCTAAAACACATCTCCTGATCATTAAGTTCAGAACTAAATTAACCTTTGCCCCACTGTTTACTGTCTTAGGGAAAGCCATCATTCTCCACTTACTTGCCAAGGCCAGAAAGCTGGGACTCATACTAGATTGCTCATCACGCTCCACATATAGATTACTATAGTTTGTACTACTCCTCCAGTTAAGCCAGTCTTCCAAATAGTGCCCAAATAATACATCTCTTTAAAAAAACTTTTCTTTTAGGTCTGGGGGTGCATGTGAAGCTTGCACAGGTAAACTCGTGTCACAGGGACTTGTATGGATTATTACATCACGCAGGTATTAAGTCCAGTCCCCAATAGTTATCTTTTCTGCTCCTCTCTCTCCTCCCACCCTTCGCCCTCAAGTAAACCTCAGTGTCTGTTGTTTCCTTTTTGTGTTCATAAGTTCTCATCTTATTTTGCAGTTATCCAGTTTTGGAATGCCATGAAAAAATAATTATGTTTAAAAAAAAATTTTTTTTTAAAGCCTTTGCAAATAATTGAAAAACACTATTCTACTCAAATCTCAAAAATATCCAAATATACGTTTTAAACAGAAAAATTAAAAAAATATTTTCTCTGGATTTTCTATTTTTTGAACCTTTAAAAAAATGTTTTCAGTGAATAATGAGGTGGATTCGACTACAATATACATTACCACTTTACCTTTACAGCATTGTTCCACCAAACATAACTCAATAAACTTCAACTTGGCTGAATTTATATTCATCTAGGGTAGGTGATGTAATATTTCAAAAAAAAAAAAAAGATGAAGTTTCCTGGCTTCAAGAAGCTTACAGAGGTGTGTGGAGGGACAGATATATAAAGATTAGAAGCGAAAGCAGTATTTTGTACAATTTAAAGAGACAGAAAAAGAGAATGTGTGTTATTCCTCCCTGAGGTAATTTATAATCTAACGCCAAAAAGAAAAAAATTAAGCTGAAAGCTGAGTCATGCAAGAAGTTCCTTTTCTTTTTATTCATAAGCAGATAGCTACAGATAAAAGGTTAAATATCTCCACAGGTAGCTTTCATGTTCACCTTATCTTTTGAAAAGTGTCAATTTACTGAGTGTGAGATGAATACATAATTGACTATCCTCCTACATGCGCCTTTTCTCTTGCAACTTGAGGATTCAGTAATGTGACCATACCCTTCTTTTCTCCTCCAGCCTGTTTTTTTCCCTTTAAATATTGAAGCCCCCAAAGTCATCTTTGGAGAAAGGCAGACCCACAGACTGTGTCTGTGATTTGTGTTTTTTCTTCTGGGTCCTGTCCTTAACCTCAGCAAAATAAACTTCTAAATTGATTGAGATCTGTCTCAGATACTTTTTGGTTTACAATTGTTTCCCCTTGCTTGGTCACTACATTACTTAAGCAAAGTGGTCTTCTTTCTGCTCTTTGAACATGCCAGTTTTCTTCCTAGATGAGGATTTTTGCAGGACATGACTAGCTCCTTGTCAAGTGTTTCTCTCAGCAAGGCCTTCTATGACCATCCTCTTGAGAGTAGCTTCCCCTCCCAGTCATTCTTTGTCCCATGAACCTATTTTATTTTCTTCACATCACTTATTATCTGAAACTACCTTATTTGTTTCCTTTTAAGATTATGTGTCTCTCTACAATAAAAGGTTCTTGTTCACTATTATATTCCAAGCACTTAGAAAAATACTTGGTAGATACTCAATAAATACTTGCTTAAAGAATGCTAATGGAAAAAACAAGTGAGCCTTCAACAATATAAAAATACTGTAGAAGGGCAAAAACTTACGTAACGGACACTTGGTGAAAATTTATTATCCTAGATCTAATAGATAATAAACTGCATAAATATACTCTGTTGTTAAGATTAAAGACTTTTGACAAGGGTGCCAACACCAGTCAAAGGGCAAAGCACTCTTTTCAATAAGTAGTGCTGAGAAAACTGGATAGCCTCATGCAATAGAATGAAAGTGGACCTGTCCATCATACCATATACAAAAATTAATGCAAAATAATCACAGACCTGAATGTAAGATTTAAAACTACAAAAATCTTCAGAAGAAAACATAGGAGTAAATCTTTATGACACAAGGCTAGAAAATTGGTTTTTATTACAACACAAAAAGCGCAAATGACAAAAGAAAAAATAAACTAAACCTCATAAAGCTTTTTGTTTCAAAAGACATCATTAAGAAAGTGAAAAGACAATCCACAAAATGGGATAAAATATTTGCAAATCATCTAACTCATAAGACACCTGTATCTAGAATATATAAAGAACTTAAAAGTAAACAATAAAACGACAAAAAAATCCCAATTTTAAAACCAGGTGAAATATTTAAACAGACATTTCTCCAGAAAAAGTACAAATGGCACATAAAAAATGCTCAACATCATCAGTCATAAAGAAAACGCAAATCAAAATCACTATGATACAACCACTTTTCACCCTCTAGGATGGCCACAAAAGAAGAGAATACAAGTGTTGATGAGGATGAGAAGAAACTGGAACCTCATTCGTACACTGCTGGTGGAATTCGAAAATGGTTCACATGCTCTCGAAAACGTTTTGGGAGTTCTTCAAAGTGTCAAACATAGTTACCATATAACCCAACAGTTCCACTCCTAGATACGTATCCCATAGAAATGAGTATATATCCACACCAAAACTTATACACACAGTGTTCGTAGGAGTATTATCTTAATAGCTAAAAAGTAGAAACAACCCAAATGTTCATAAACTGATCAAATATAACAATACGTAACCTATTCATACAATGAAATCTTATTCAGCAATAAAAAGTAGTGCAGTTGACCCTTGAACAACATGAGTTTGAACTGTGCAGGTCCACTTATAGGTGGATTTTTTTCAGTAAGTTACACCAAGTGTGCCTGCCTCTCCTGCCTCCCCTTCCCACTTCTCCACCTCTTCTGCCTCTGCCCCCAGTGACATAACAAGAGCAAACCCTCATTTTCCTCCTGAGGCTATTCAATGTGAAGACGAAGACCTCTACGATGATTCACTTTGCTTAATGAATAGTAAATGTATATCCTCTTCCTTTTAATTTTAATAACATTTTCTGTTCTCTGCCTTACTTTAAGAATACAGTATATAATACACATAACACATAAAATATGTGTTAACTAACTGTTTACATTATCAGTAAGGCTTCCAGTCAACAGCAGGCTATGAGTACTTAATCTTTTGGGGAGTCAAAAGTTATACATTAATTTTTGACTGCACAGGTGGTTGGTCCCCCTAACCCCTGAGTTGTTCACTGATATATATTACAAATAGAGGAATCCTGAAAACGCTATTTTGAGTAAAAGAAGTCAGTTATAAATGACTACATATCATCTGACTCCATTTACATGAAATGTTCAGATTAGCCAAATCTATAAAGTATATTAATGGCTGCCAGGAATTTGGGGTATGTTCCAAGAGTTTGTATTTGGAGTGTGTATGTGTAGGAATTGGGAATGACTGCTAAGAGATACAGGGCTTCATTCAGGGGTGATGAAAAACTCTAAAACCAGATAGTAGGGATGGTTGGAAAACTTTGTGAATATGGTAAAAACCAGTGAACTGTATATTTTAAAAGAGTGAACATTATGGTATGTAAATTATAGCTCAATAAAACTATTATAAAAAAAGAATAACTGAAGATACTAGTAAGGTTAATTTTTCCAGACACTGATTCATTTCCAAATTAATCATTTTTTCAACGAGTATTTATTCTACCTTTATTAAATACTAGGGATATGAAGATGAATGGCATGATCCTTCACCCTTGGGGAGTTTCCAGATTAGTAGAGGCTGTTCTCCATAAAGCCTTGCTCAATCTGTGCAGGACACTTTATTCTTTGGACATTCAGACAGCATTCCAAAAGAAGAGTATGCAGTACATTTGTTAAAGCAAAATAGCTTTGAATTGCTAGTCAGAAAATAAATTGTATTTTTGCCTCCGATTTTATACACAATGAGTACTTCAGAAGGTTTAGTAATCTTGGAGCTACAATCATTACACCAATCATTGCTATCAGGAACGTTTCCTGAACATCTGCAGCCCAAGTCAGAATATAGCTTGTTCTCTTTTCCCCCCTCGTCTTCCTTCCCCTTGTCTATATTCCATATCCTGTTGACTTGTGACAATTAGGTATAAAAGTGATGGGTTCTGTGACTGATGCTGGACAGCTCAGTGATAGGGTAAGTCTTGTATTTTCTGACACGTTCCTCCCTCCCTAACATGCCCCATCAGGAAAGAGACAGTAGCCTATTGCATTCCAAGTGTCTACTACCAAATGGTAGTAGGTGCCCACTGAATTAAAAAAATTCCATTGCACTGACATTATATGAAGCAGTCTCTAAATATACTAACACCATTCTAATTCTTTCCTTCTGGATGTTTTACCTTCTCTTTGTGATATATAATTATATTTGTTAAATGAATAGATGTCTAATTATTCAACTGAATTTTGGGAGTGGACAGACAGGAAAGGATGAACACATGTTGCCATTCCAACTCCTTATTTTCCCAACACTGAAGTTAAAAGTTACACATAAAATAACCTTGCTTGTAAAAGGAGGAAAGCTGCTATGTTGAAAGCATCTAAGATACAATTTAGTTGAAATTGTTTACTAATCGAGAGCCTTTTTGTACACTACGATTTTTAGACTAACTTGGGACCTTGGGCAAATCACTCAACCTGAATAAACCTCAGTTTCCTCCTTTCTAAAATTGGAATAACAATTATATCTAATCCATCTCTCAGGATTATTATACAGTATAGTTAAACGAGAAAAGAAATGTTAAAGACTTATAAATGAAGAAGAGCATTATCAGTACAATAAATCATTTATGTACAGCTTGCATGCATTTCAATGCTTATACAGTTTACTAAGCATATATCTACAGGAACTATATTGACTGGTGTCTTATACAAATTAACTATCTTATAAAATTTTTCTCAGAGAATGACATGACCTTGTTGAACCTTTACTGAAAGTATCTCAATCACTTAGTATTCTTAAATCTTTAAAAATGTGAAGCTACTTTCTAAATGATCACTCTTACTAAATTATCAGGTTCCAGTATTGTAATTCTTTGATAAACCTGAGCTCCAATTATGGAAGTACACATCAGATTAACTTTTATAAAGGTTCTAAACTCTATGAATGGTGCATTCTAGGTATAGCATTACTAGGTATAGCATTACTATACCTTTAAAGTTATCTTCTTGGTAATAAAAACTACTCACTTTTGCAGCACAGGATCGTATCACCTCCTAAAAGAAATACAGGAAAATAAGGAAGTATTCATAATTTCATTAAATAAAGTATTGACTGTTTTCAAAACACTCAGATGTTAATCTTCTAATAACCTAAATCAGCATTTGGAAGTTTCTTTATCCATTATCCTGCCATTGCCACTCTGCATTGTTTCCAATGAAAGAGACTTAATGACATGTTCAAGGAAAATCTAACTTGCCCAAACAAATGGCACTGTGAAACTCCTGAGGGCTCACAGGTTATCTGCCTCAAAAAAAACTTGCTCTTCAATCAACAGAATAATAAAATTCTATGCTAGAACACTAACAGGTGTAAAAGACACACGCTGAGTTAACTGCAATATATAATTATCTTTATAAATAATAATAGCCATAAATATCATTCCCATATTATTTGTATCAGATGAAATCTAATATTAAATAGTAAATACTACTAAATGATAAAATATGACTATTATTGAAAGAGCTACAGAAAGGAACTCTGTACAATTCATGGTACAAGGCCAAGAAAAGATCATTTTGAAAGAGAAACTAGTAAAAGTCGATGTATTATGGACAATTTGAAAATCTGCTGCTAAGGAGACAGTAAAAATACTCAAGTCTGCTAAATGACGAGTTAATGGGTGCAGGAAATCAACATGGCACATGGATACATATGTAACAAACCTGCACAATGTGCACATGTACCCTAAAACCCTAAAGTATGATTAAAAAAAAAAAAAAAAAAAAAAATACTCAAGTCTGGCCGGGTGCAGTAGCTCATGCCTTGTAATCCCAGCACTTTGGAAGGCCGAGGCAGGCGGATCACGAGGTCAAGAGATCGAGACCATCCTGGGCCAATGTGGTGAAACCCTGTCTCTACTAAAAATACAAAAATCAGCTAGGCATGGTGGTGTGCACCTGTAGTCCCAGCTACTCGGGAGGCTGAGGCAGGAGAATCACTTGAACCCGGGAGGTAGAGGGTGTAGTGAGCCAAGATCGTGCCACTGCACTCCAGCCTGGGTGACAGAGTGAGACTCCATCTCAAGAAAAAAAAAAAAAAAAAAAAAAAAAAAAGAAAAGAAAAAAAGAAAAAGAAAAAAAAATACTCAAGTCCAGTCCAATTAGGAGTTAGCCAGCATATATCATCAGCCTAGTACAGAGCTAGTGAAAAATGGTCATAATCAACATGGAGTTTAGAAAAAAAAGAGAACTGAAAAAAACAGGTAATTCTCAGTTATTGGGAGCATTACCATTTAGTTATAATATAAATCATTTAATTATTTATCAGCATACTTAACTGCATGCTGCTGCCACAGCAATACCCAAAAGCATTCTGCAACCTAGGTAAGACCTCACAGGTGGACAGTACCTTGAGAACATCGGTATATCTCATTCTAAGTTTTTAGATCCAGAAATTTGATTTTATCAGTGCATCCACAGTTGCTCAAAATCTGGAATATCTATTTTTTTTATCTAGAAATTTCTAAGAGCCAGATACTGTGTCTGAAGCATATCAGTAATTCAGTCACTAAAAGGAGACAGTTAAACTGATTGTGGACATGGGAGTCCAACTACCTCGGCTGAATCCCAGCTCCAGTACTTACTACTTGTGTGATCTTGGTTATGTGGCTTGATCTCTGTAAGCCTCAAAATCTTCTTCTGGAAAATGGGAATAATACTCACCCCTATAGGACGGTTTGAGAATTAAATACAATAAAATATAAAGCCTTTAGCACAGTGCCAGAAATATATCAATTATTACTAATAATTAAACAGATGTTAGTTATCATTAATCAATATATACGGTGGTATCTCCTGTGGGGTAGAGAAAATAAATCTTTTTTCAAAATTGGCATAAAACATTTTCAAACCCATTCAATCCATACTCCTATGGCTCTACTTAGCAATCAGTTCTGTGATCATTAGCCTGGGCTTCAGGTTAAATTTAGATAGGACGAGATCTTTAGTGTTCAGGCTGCCAGAATGGTCTACTTTTTATCATATTATAAGGTGTATTTTCATGGATTCTCATTTATTAATCAACTTTTTGTAGGACTGATTAATCTTAATAGATACTACAGATTCTGAGCAACACTGGATGCACTGATAAAATCAAATTTCTGCATCTGAAAACTTGGAATGAGATTTACCAATGCTCTCAAGATACTGTCCACCTGTGAAGTCTTACCTGGGTTGCAGAATGCTGTTAGGTATTGCTGTGGCAGCAACATGCAGTCAAGTGTGCTAATAATGAAATAATTAAGTGATTTATATTATGACTAAATGGTAATGCTCCCAATAACCGACAATTATCTATTTTTTGTATCTTTTACACATCAATGCCTAAACACCTATTATATACCTGCTGAACTGAATTTATTATGCAACTCACTCACACATACCCCACAAAAATTACACCCTAACCATGTACCATAATTTATTAGAAAAACATTCCTATTGTAATAACAAATAAATAAAAAAAGGAATTTGTGGTCTACTGAAATACAATTGCAAGAAACAAGAGAAAAGGCATAATGACAAAAGGTGGGAATTCAGTCAACCTAAATGTTTGCAAAATATAGAATGAGGCTGCCATGGGAATAAAGACGACATTTTGTTTTTATTCCCATACATACTATGTACATTCTGAAAGAAAATACAATGCAGATAGCATCAGAAAAATAAATTCAGTGAATTCTCTCAACAAAGGAAAAATAACGGTTTTTAAAAACCAGAGCAAAACTTTCATTTCCAAAGGCAGCTTCTATCTGCCTCAATACCAAAGCAGACATATTCTCTAAATAATTTTAAAAAGATATGGTAAAAGCTAAATAAAGTAATAATTCAAACTAAATTTTTTTATAATAAATTATCAATTTGCTTCTCTCTTGCCTTTGATTTCATTTCTTAAAAAATATTTTTCTGCCGGGCACGGTGGCTCATGCCTGTAATCCCAGTACTTCGGGAGGCCGAGGTGGGCGGATCACAAGGTCAGGAGATCGAGACCATCCTGGCTAACACGGTGAAACCCCGTCTCTAATAAAAAATACAAAAAATTAGCCTACTAAAAATACAAAAAAAAATTAGCCAGGCACGGTGGCGGGCACCTGTAGTCCCAGCTACACAGGAGGCTGAGGCAGGAGAATGGCGTGAACACAGGAGGCAGAGCTTACAGTGAGCTGAGATTGCGCCACTGCACTCCAGCCTGGGCGACAGAGCGAGACTCCGTCTCAAAAAAAAAAAAATTTTTCTGATTTTATTTTTCCTTTACATCTACTTTCTTTAGTTCTTACATCCTTTCATTTATCTGAGGACGACAGGTATATAAAATGAAATTAGAAAAAAGCTACAAGACTTAGGTGATTCCAGGATGTTAAGTTTTACAGTAAAAAGACCGATAGACTGTAGGAAACTTGTTTTTATAAATCTGTTGGTGAGTTGTTTTATGCCTGTAGATGAAGTTACTTTGCCATGCAAGTTTTGAGACAAGGAACACATTTTTTTTTTTTTTCCTGGTGAAGAAATATGTTTCTCTTCATCTTTAAAGCTCAATGTATCTATTCAGACTTCCTTTTAAAATCTAGAACAGCATGCATTATTTGATTATATTAAAAATGATAAAATACAAAGAACTGCATTATTGAAATAAATTTATTAATTTATAGTTATATATTCTAAAAGTTAACTAAGAAATATATATATTTTTCTCTATTCCTACATTTATTCTGGGTTTAGGTTAAATCTAAACCCAGAGATGGAATGTAATCTGCATCCTGGTACACCTTCAAGTCTCTATAAAGAAAAGGAGAGAGGAAGAGAGCATAGTCAGAACTAAAGCTGTCTCAATGTAGTTCCTTGTATAGTTTAATCAAGATCTCTATCAAGGAAGCAAGAAAAGGGATAGTATTCATTAAAGAAGGTAAGAATAAAACAATGAACAAGGCTGCACAGCCCCTGTCTTCAAGGAGCTCAAAGTAATTCTAATAAAAGGACTTCCACTTAATTCTACTAAAAGTATGGTCAAAGATATTTTTCAGGATGCTTAGGCTTCTTACTACATTTGACCATTTATCTTTGAGAAAAATTTTCTAGGAATTTTCACTAACAGAATGCTACACTACCTTTAACAAAGCATCTTCCTCCTCATCATTTTCATGATCTATTTTCCAATTTTATGGGCAATACCTGGTTTATGTGGTACTTTTCTTATGAGTAGTGAGATAGAACTTTTAAAACAGCATATGAAACATTTCTATCGCCTCCTTTTAGAAGAACAGTTTATTTCTTTTACCCATTTCTTTGTTAAAGATTTACTATTTTTCTTTACTGTTTAATTTTTTGCACGTTAAAAGGGCTGCTTCTTTAATACATTTTATGTAAACATTTCCCCAGGCTGGTGTTTGTTGCACATATATGTGTGTGTTTGTATGTTTTGTATATACACACAAATATACACATCCTTATATTTTTAAACAGAGAGATTTAAAATTCTATGTCAATAATCTATTAATATTTTGGGAGAGGATTTTCCACTGCTTTTAAAATTAGTATGTTATCATTCATTTGAGAAATATTTGCAAGCGTATTTCCCTAGTTTTTAAAAAGATCTGGACTTTCATATTTAACTCCTTGGTAAATGAGAATTTGATTTAGGTGAGTGACCTAAGATAGAGATGTAAACGGACTGTATTTTTCAGTTCACTCATAGTTAACAAGGTTTCCCAACACCATACAAGGGAACAATTCTTCCTTTCCCCATTGATTTATCTTTCTATCTTAGTGATTTTGAATTATACTGCTAGTATTATTTCAGCTTCATTATTACTTTGGTTCTTACGGAGAAGTTCGAAGATAGCTTAGTTCCTATGTAGATAACCAGTCTTTTCTTTCCCCCCATTATATCTATGAATTTTCTGTAAAAAATCTTTAAAAATCAAATGATTTCACTAGGATATTTCTAAGATACTGGCATCTTTTCATTAATTGGTCTGGTAATAGATACTTTCATTTTACAGATTTGGGACTTTAGCACAGGAAGGCCTTTTGTATTTGATCTTTGTTATCTCTTTTCACACATGCTGGTCTCTTCTTTAAGAACACTGATCAACCATGCGCACAATCTATCTCATATTCATCTCTTCTCTCATTATCAACAATAATAACTAACATTTATCAGTGGCACTATGTATCAGACACCCTGTTAAGAGGTTTACTTTTAGGGTCTTGCTGAATCTTAAAAATCCTGTAAGGTAAGAAATACTACAATCTCCATAATGGCTCATGCCTGAAATCCCAATACTCTGGGAGGCTGAGGCAAGAGGACTGCTGACTGCTTGAGGCTAGGAGTTGGAGACCAGCCTGGGCAACATACCAAGACCCTGTCTCTACAAAAAAAAAATTTTTAAATTAGCCAGGCCTGGTGGTGTGTGCCTACAGTCTCAGCTACTCAAGAGTCAGAGGCAGGAGAATTGCTTGAGCCCAGGAGTTTGAGACTGCAGTGAGCAATGATCACACCACTGCATTCCAGCCTGGGCCACAAAGTGAGACCCTGTCTCTAAATTAAAACAAAACAAAACAAAACAACCAAAACCCACCTCATTTTATAGATGAGGAAAACCAGTTTTACTTAAACTTCTCCAGTCAAAAAGCTGGCACAAG
Source organism: Symphalangus syndactylus (assembly GCF_028878055.3). Taxonomy (NCBI): domain Eukaryota; kingdom Metazoa; phylum Chordata; class Mammalia; order Primates; family Hylobatidae; genus Symphalangus; species Symphalangus syndactylus. The sequence goes on from NC_072424.2 coordinate 113,223,481, forward strand.
TTGGAGCCTACGCCATTCCTATGCCTAAGCAGCTGGACCCCAGAGCTACACTCTTAACCATAGTTTTCACCTATCTCTTTTATTCTGTATTCTTATGTGCTTCTGAAATTAGTTCTCTGTGCTACACTATTGATCTGGTATTTTAAAGTGTCAACTATCTCTTTTACCATTTGCAATGTGGAATTAATTGAAGCTTATCTTTTGATTTTCTTTAAATTCATTTTATCTTATATGTCTTTTTAAAATCAAAATCTTGGGACTCTCATCTCTTCATTAATAGAAATTCTGTTTTCTTCCATTTTATTGAGAACACACTCTAAATATTCTGTTTCTTACAGCAAAACATTTTAAGATATGCTTTGCCTTTACTTACTTTCCTTTTTTGGGGAAGCGGGGACACAGTCTCATTTTGTCACCCAGGCTGGAGTGCAGTGGCACGATCTCGCCTCACTGCAACCTCTGCCTGCTGGGTTCAAGTGATTCTTGTGCCTCAGCCACCTGAGTGGCTGAGATTACAGGTGTACGCCACCATGCTGGGCTGATAAAGTCACAGTTTCTCTTTCTTTCCTAGGAGATGGAGTCGTACCCATATGCTAAGTGTGGTCATCTGGTTCAGAGCCCTCCCTGATCACTAGGTGCTGGGCTAGTCTTTACAGAGATATCAAGTCAGAACAACATGATAGATTATCCTAAATTCAGGTTGTCTGTTGCAATTAAGGATTTAGGAATAAGTACCTGAAAGGAACCATAAAAGTATAAGAAGGTCTAATTTTAAGTAATTAACTTACTTCATTAAATGAATATTTATTGGCATGGCAATGTAAAACAGGAAATAGTTTAAAAGTTTCAACTGCATAAAATAAACTTACTGTGACAGATTCAAGCCTCTGTTTTACTAGCTGCATCTTTGTTGAAGAATTTTCAGTGTGGACAAATTCATCAATCTGAAAAGAGCCTTGATGGGGTAGTTTTGGACAGGTACATAGGGCATCTTGACTTTGGTGTATTCCAGGTAATGGAAATGTTCCATTGTAGCGTTTGAACATTTCAGCCTCCTGCTGGGCAACTGAAGAAATGAATCCATAATTAGTTAAATCATCACAGCAAAAGCATAATCAAGCCCTAAAACTGTAGCATTCAACAAATAATCAGAAACTGCATAACACATCCTAAAAACTGGGTGATAATAAGACACCATGATTAGCAAAATTTGAAATTATTCAATGCTATAAAATCATAATGAAGGAAATAGAATTTCAGGTCAGGCAGCATTATAATTGAGCTGTGAAGGCCATGTAAATTAAAGTTAGTATAAATATATGTATTTTAACTTTAAATATATGTATATAGAAAAATAATACTAAAAAATCAAAGGCATAACAGAATTAAGGGAAATGCTAAAATAATATTTATTCACAAGCCTCTCTAAAACAACTATTTTCATATTTCTGTACCCTTCTTCATTTTTACACACACATTCTATGTAAGATATCGCAATGTAAATACAATTTAACATTTCTCAATTTAAATGCAAGTATTTCTTACATTTCTACAATGACGTAATTATCATTATTAAATGTTTTACAGTATCTCATTTAATGAAGCGCCGTAATTTTTTTTTACACATTCTCTTATACTGAATACAGTTGGCCCTCTGTATCTGTGGGTTCCCTATCCATGAATTCAACCAACTATGGATAAAAAATATTCAGAAAAAATAACAATACTATAAAAACTACAGTATGATAACTATTTACATAGCATTTATACTATATTAGGTATTATAAGTAATCTATAGATGATTCCAAGTATGAGAGAAGATGTCTACAGATTATATGCAAAAACTATGACATTTTATATAAGTGACTTTAGCATCCATAGATTTTTGGTATCCCCAGGGGTTCTGGAACTAGTCCTCTATAGATAACAAGAGATAACTCTGTTTATAGTGTTCTCTGTTCTCCCTTATAGATCATGCAAGAATAATTACTTTCATAGTTGACTTTGTTTCTTAACATAATTCTTATTTTGGATTTAATTCTTTAGAGTGATGAAGATAGCTCAAAGGGTGAATGTTTTGATGATGATTGATAATGATGATGATGATGATAATAACGAGCACGGTAGCATCTGTGCTGCACTTTGTATTTTTTGGGGTGCTATCACTTACATATTACCTCATTTGATCATTTAAAACACATGAACTTGAAAAATTTTAAATGTCTGTCTATATATACAAAGGAGAAAAAATATATAAACTCATCACTTAAAAAAGTATTTCCTTAGTTATATAATCTTGAAATGGAAAGCCTTCCAAAACGTGACATGAAAAAAAGAAATCTCAAAACAGGGATTCATAATATGGAATCAATGGATGAACCTTCAGGGAGTCTATGGACTACTGAAATTACTATGGAAATGTGAGTGTGTTTATATAAGCGTTTCTGGAAAGCAGATTCATAATTTTTATCAGGTTATCCATCGAAGGATTACCTGAGTCAGAAAAGGTTAATAATTGTCAACATTCTTATGGACCAATGAACAGATTTTGTAACATGAACATTTAAAGAGTCTTCATTAAAATAAAAAAACTTGCCAGGCACAGTGTCTCATGCCTTAATCCTGGCACTCTGGGAGGCTGAAGTGGGAGGATCACTTGAGCCTAGGAGTTAGAGACCAGCCCTGGTAAGACAGTGAGACCCTGTCTCTATAAAAAATTGAAAAATTAACCGGGCAGGGTGCCATGTGCCTGTAGTTTCCAGCTACTGAGGAGGCTGAGGTGGGTGGGAGGATTGCTTGAGACTGGAGGTCAAGGCTGCCACTGCATTCCAGTGAAGACTGGATGACAGAGCTAACATGATTTTTTTTTTTTTTTGAGATGGATTCTCACTCTGTCGCCCAGGCTGGAGCGCAGTGGCGTGATCTCAACTCACTGCAAGCTCCGCCTCCCGGATTCACGCCATTCTCCTGCCTCAGCCTCCCGAGTAGCTGGGACTGTGATTTTTAGATCATATTTAAGACTTAAATATATAAATAAACTACCACAACAAAAATTAAAAAGGAAATGATGTAATAGGGTTCTTCCATTTCTGACCACAATGGAGTAGGGACTAAATTTACTCTGCTGCTCGAAACTACCAAAAAATGGACAAACTGTATAAAAGAAAAAAAAAACTGTCTGTCTTTGCAGACATGATTGTCTAGGTAGAGCTAAAGTGGAGTAAGGCAAGTGAGGCACACAGGCAGCAAAATTTAAGGAGGTTCTCTCTCTGAGGTCCTGGCTCTATATCTGTGTAAAAATTCTAAATGGAATCTAAAAAAACAAGGCACTAGAATTGACTTTAGCAATGTTGCAGGAGATGAGATCGGAACACAAAAATCATCTATATGTCTATAAACAAGCAATTAAGAACCAAAAATTGAAATTAAAAAAATATATATGCCATTTACTATGGCATAAAAAACATGACATACTTCGAGAAAAAAAAAGGAGAAAGATGTGAAAGACCTGTATACTGAAAACTAAAACTATTGCTGAGAGAAACTGACAAAGCAATTTGTCATTGTGTTCATGGGGTGGTATACTCAATATTGGTAAGATGTAAATTATCCCCAAATGATCTGTAGATTCAATGCAGTCCCACTCAAAATTCCAGCAGGTTATCTTTGGAGAAATTGTAAAATAAATTCTAAAATCGACATGGAAATGAATATTACCTAGAACAGCCAAAACAACTTTGAAAAAGAACAGAATACCTGACTTCAAATCTTATAAAGCTACAGTAATCCACACAGTTTGCTACTGGCATAAAGATACGTAAATAGATCAACAGAATAGTAGAGAGTGCCCAGGGTGTATAGACAAAGTATAAAGGCCATTCAGTGGAGAAAAGACAGTTTTTCCAACAAATGGTGTTAGAATAGTTGGATATTCATATGTGAAAAAAGAACTTTGATCTATACTTTACAACATGTACAAAAGTAACTCAAAATGAACCACAGATCTAAATGTAAAACCTAAAGCTATAAGACTTCTAGAAAAAAACAGAGAACACTTTTGTGAGCTTGGGTTAGGCAAAGATTTCTTAGATACAACACTAAAATGCATAAAAGAACAAGCTGATAATTTGAACTTCATCAAAATCTCAAACTTCTGTTCTTTAAACTGTTAAGACAATTAGAAAACAAACCAGACTGGAGGAAAATACCTGCAAATCGTATGCCTGATAAAATACTTGTATACACAAAACACAAAGAAATCTCAAAACTCAATAATCAGAAAACAAATAGGACAATTTAAGAAATGGACAAAAGATTTGAAAAGACAATTTACTGAAGAAGCTATATGGATGGCAAGCATGCAAAAAAAGGTGCTCAGTATCATTAATCATTAGGGAAAAGCAAATTAAAACCACAATAAAATAGCACTGCATGGATATTAGAATGGCTAAAATTCAAAAGATTGGCCATTTCAAAGTTGGCAAGTACATTGATACACTAACGGTGGGAATGTTAAATGTTAAATGGCGCAAACACTTTAGAAAATAGTCTGGCAGCTTCTTAAGAAGTCAAACATACATCTGCAATATGATCCAGCCCTTCTGCTCCTAGAAATTTGTCCAAGAGAAATGAAGGCATATGTCCATACAAAGACTTGTATGTGAATATTTGGAGCAGCTTTATTTGTACTAGCTAAAACCTGGATACAACCCCAATGTCCATTGACAGGTGAATGGATAAACAAACTGTGGCATAGCCATACAATTAAACAACACCCAACAATATAAAGAATAAACGACTAATAAATGCTAAAACACAGATTTATCAAAGTAATTATAAGTGAAAGGAGCCAGATAATAAAAGAGTACATGGCATATACGGTTTCACTTATATACAATTCTGGAAAATGCAAACTAATTTATAGTGGTTGCCTGGGATAAAGGTGAGGAAGCAACAGAGCACAAAAGGGCACAAAGTAACTTTTGGGGATGAAATATGTTCATTATCTTGATTGAGGCAATAGTCTCCCAGGTGTATAAATGCCTAAACTTATCAGATAGTACATTTAAATACATTCAGTTTATAATATGCCAATTATACCTCAATAAAGCCATTCACCAAAAAAAAAAACAAATGACAAAATTGTAATGAAAGGGGTAATTAATCTTACTATGTAGAGTTCCCATGAAATCCATTAAAAATTAATAATCGAATAGAAAAATGGGCAAAGAACCATTAAAGAAAATTCACAAAAGAACTATGTGCCCAATAAAAATATATTTAACTTCACTAAAAATTAATTAGTAATAAAAATGCAAATTAGAAAGTGCTTTTTTTTTTTTTTTTTGCCTGTTTAACTGACCCATTGTATCTCAAGACATTATTTCCTGAGGAATGTAAGGGTAGCTAGTGTGTACTGAAGCACTATCTAAATGTTGAAAAAGATATAACAGTATAATTGTGCAACAACAGTTGTTTAAACTATGGTGTATTCATTTAATGAAAGGGAATTTAGCCACTAAAATTATATAAAGAAATTTAATTATCACAGTGGAAAACTGCTCATAATATATTATTCATTGGAAAAAATAAGTTATAAAACAATATAGACAGTATATACAAAAGGACGACCACTTTTTCAAGTTACCGGCCTTGGTTTCATGAACTATGAGTCTGAGATGATGCATATAAACAATATTAGGCATTTGATCTTTATATTCATGTACTATTTCATTCAGGCACTCTAAATGAAGAACAGCTCAATAATAATTGGTGTTCTCTCCCTGCTAGTGAGTACCAAAGGATATTATCAAGCGAGAGGACCTGATTACACTCCACCCTTTTAGTGATGTACATTCCTCAATACCAATTACTGTTTTTAAGAAGTGTAGCCATTTCTCTGTAGATTGTTGTGGATTTGACTATTATTTTTCATTACACATTTTGAACTTTTCTCCAAAACAATCAGAACACTTACTAACCTCAACTATTCAAAGACTGCTTACAGAACAAGAGAAACTTTAAAGCTGTAAAAGAAAACAAGTGCTCCATGAACTGGAATTTGGAATGTTTAACATTAGTAGGTGGGTTTCAGGAATAAATAAATAAATAAATGCATATCATGTTTCATGATCTTTGTCTTATTTGCTTTTTAAAATTGTCCTTTCAACATTTAATTGTGTTTTGCTGCTATGAATGGAAAATAAAACTGGGTTTAATTATTTAATGACATTTTTTAACTCCCTGTATTTTCTCTGAGATTGTGTACCTACCAACCATGATTTCATTTTATTTATTTATTTTTTTTGATTTGTAATCTTTATATTGATAAAGCGTCTTGCCTCAATGTTGATAGCTGCTGACCGGTCAGGGTGGTGGTTGCTGAAGTCTGAGGTGGCGTGGCAATTTATTTTATTTTATTTTATTATTATACTTTAGGTTTTAGGGTACATGTGCACAATATGCAGGTTTGTTACATATGTATACATGTGCTGTGGTAGTTTGCTGCACCCATTAACTCGTCATTTAGCATTAGGTATATCTCCTAATGCTGTCCCTCCCCCTTCCCCCACCCCACAACAATCCCTGGAGTGTGATGTTCCCCTTCCTGTGTCCATGAGTTCTCATTGTTCAATTCCCACCTATGAGTGAGAACATGTGGTGTTTGGTTTTTTGTCCTTGCGATAGTTTACTGAGAATTATGGTTTCCAGTTTCATGCATGTCCCTACAAAGGACATGAACTCATCATTTTTTATGGCTGCATAGTATTCCATGGTGTATATGTGCCACATTTTCTTAATCCAGTCTATCGTTGTTGGACATTTGGGTTGGTTCCAAGTCTTTGCTACTGTGAATAGTGCTGCAATAAACATACGTGTGCATGTGTCTTTATAGCAGCATGATTTACAGTCCTTTGGGTATATACCCAGTAATGGGATGGCTGGGTCAAATGGTATTTCTAGTTCTAGATCCCTGAGGAATCGCCACACTGACTTCCACAACGGTTGAACTAGTTTACAGTCCCACCAACAGTGTAAAAGTGTTCCTATTTCTCTACATCCTCTCCAGCACCTGCTGTTTCCTGACTTTTGAATGATGGCCATTCTAACTGGTGTGAGCTGGTATCTCATTGTGGTTTTGATTTGCATTTCTCTGATGGCCAGTGATGATGAGCATTTTTTCACGTGTTTTTTGGCTGCATAAATGTCTTCTTTTGTGAAGTGTCTGTTCATGTCCTTGGCCCACTTTTTGACGGGGTTGTTTTTTTCTTGTAAATTTGTTTGAGTTCATTATAGATTCTGGATATTAGCCCTTTGTCAGATGAGTAGGTTGCAAAAATTTTCTCCCATTCTGTAGGTTGCCTGTTCACTCTGATGGTAGTTTCTTTTGCTGTGCAGAAGCTCTTTAGTTTAATTGGATCCCATTTGTCAATTTTGGCTTTTGTTGCCATTGCTTTTGGTGTTTTAGACATGAAGTCCTTGCTCACGCCTATGTCCTGAATGGTATTGCCCAGGTTTTCTTCTAGGGCTTTCATGGTTTTAGGTCTAACATGTAAGTCTTTAATCCATCTTGAATTAATTTTTGTATAAGGTGTAAGGAAGGGATCCAGTTTCAGCTTTCTACATATGGCTAGCCAGTTTTCCCAGCACCATTTATTAAATAGGGAATCCTTTCCCCGTTGCTTGTTTTCGTCAGGTTTGTCAAAGATCAGATAGTTGTAGATATGCGGCATTATTTCTGAGGGCTCTGTTCTGATCCATTGATCTATGTCTCTGTTGTGGTACCAGTACCATGCTGTTTTGGTTACTGTAGCCTTGTAGTATAGTTTGAAGTCAGGTAACGTGATGCCTCCAGCTTTGTTCTTTTGGCTTAGGATTGACTTGGCGATGCGGGGTCTTTTTTGGTTCCATATGAACTTTAAAGTAGTTTTTTCCAATTCTGTGAAGAAAGTCATTGGTAGCTTGATGGGGATGGCATTGAATCTATAAATTACCTTGGGCAGTATGGCCATTTTCACGATATTGATTCTTCCAACCCATGAGCATGGAATGTTCTTCCATTTGTTTGTATCCTCTTTTATTTCATTGAGCAGTGGTTTGTAGTTCTCCTTGAAGAGGTCCTTCACATCCCTTGTAAGTTGGATTCCTAGGTATTTTATTCTCTTTGAAGCAATTGTGAATGGGAGTTCACTCATGATTTGGCTCTCTGTTTGTCTGTGATTGGTGTACAAGAATGCTTGTGATTTTTGTACATTGATTTTGTATCCTGAGACTTTGCTGAAGTTGCTAACCAGCTTAAGGAGATTTTGGGCTGAGACAATGGGGTTTTCTAGATATACAATGAGGTCATCTGCAAACAGGGACAATTTGACTTCCTCTTTTCCTAATTGAATACTCTTTATTTCCTTCTCCTGCCTCATTGCCCTGGCCAGAACTTCCAACACTATGTTGAATAGGAGTGGTGAGAGAGGGCATTCCTGTCTTGTGCCAGTTTTCAAAGGGAATGCTTCCAGTTTTTGCCCATTCAGTATGATATTGGCTGTGGGTTTGTCATAGATAGCTCTTATTATTTTGAGATACGTCCCATCAATACCTAATTTATTGAGAGTTTTTAGCATGAAGGGTTGTTGAATTTTGTCAAAGGCTTTTTCTGCATCTATTGAGATAATCATGTGGTTTTTGTCTTTGGTTCTGTTTATATGCTGGATTACATTTATTGATTTGCGTATGTTGAACCAGCCTTGCATCCCAGGGATGAAGCCCACTTGATCATGGTGTATAAGCTTTTTGATGTGCTGCTGGATTGGGTTTGCCAGTATTTTATTGAGGATTTTTTCATCAATGTTCATCAAGGATATTGGTCTGAAATTCTCTTTTTTGGTTATGTCTCTGCCAGGCTTTGATATCAGGACGATGCTGGCCTCATAAAATGTGTTAGGGGGGATTCCCTCTTTTTCTATCGATTGGAATAGTTTCAGAAGGAATGGTACTAGTTCCTCCTTGTACCTCTGGTAGAATTTGGCTGTGAATCCATCAGGTCCTGGACTCTTTTTGGTTGTTAAGCTATTGATTATTGCCACAATTTCAGAGCCTGTTATTGGTCTATTCAGAGATTCAACTTCTTCCTGGTTTAGTCTTGGGAGGGTGTATTTGTCGAGGAATTTATTCATTTCTTCTAGATTTTCTAGTTTATTTGCGTAGAGGTGTTTGTAGTATTCTCTGATGGTAGACTGTATTTCTGTGGGATCGGTGGTGATATCCCCTTTTTCATTTTTTATTGCATCTATTTGATTCTTCTCTCTTTTCTTCTTTATTAGTCTTGCTAGCGGTCTATCAATTTTGTTGATCTTTTCAAAAAACCAGCTCCTGGATTCATTAATTTTTTGAAGGGTTTTTTGTGTCTCTATTTCCTTCAGTTCTGCTCTGATTTTAGTTATTTCTAGCCTTCTGCTAGCTTTTGAATGTGTTTGCTCTTGCTTTTCTAGTTCTTTTAATTGTGATGTTACGGTGTCAATTTTGGATCTTTCCTGCTTTCTCTTGTGGGCATTTAGTGCTATAAATTTCCCTCTACACACTGCTTTGAATGTGTCCCAGAGATTCTGATATGTTGTGTCTTTGTTCTCGTTGGTTTCAAAGAACATCTTTATTTCTGCCTTCATTTCGTTATGTACCCAGTAGTCATTCAGGAGCAGGTTGTTCAGTTTCCATGTAGTTGAGCGGTTTTGAGTGAGTTTCTTAATCCTGAGTTCTAGTTTGATTGCACTGTGGTCTGAGAGACAGTTTGTTATAATTTCTGTTCTTTTACATTTGCTGAGGAGAGCTTTACTTCCAACTATGTGGTCAATTTTGGAATAGGTGTGGTGTGGTGCTGAAAAAAATGTATATTCTGTTGATTTGGGGTGGAGAGTTCTGTAGATGTCTATTAGGTCCACTTTGTGCAGAGCTGAGTTCAATTCCTGGATATCCTTGTTAACTTTCTGTCTTGTTGATCTGTCTAATGTTGACAGTGGGGTGTTAAAATCTCCCATTATTATTGTGTGGGAGTTTAAGTCCCTTTGTAGGTCACTCAGGACTTGCTTTATGAATCTGGGTGCTCCTGTGTTGGGTGCATATATATTTAGGACAGTTAGCTCTTCTTGTTGAATTGATCCCTTTACCATTATGTAATGGCCTTGTCTCTTTTCATATTTGTTGGTTTAAAGTCTGTTTTATCAGAGACTAGGATTGCAACCTCTGCCTTTTTTTGTTTTCCATTTGCTTGACAGATCTTCCTCCATCCCTTTATTTTGAGTCTATGTGTGTCTCTGCACGTGAGATGGGTTTCCTGAATACAGCACACTGATGGGTCTTGACTCGTTATCCAGTTTGCCAGTCTGTGTCTTTTAATTGGAGCATTTAGCCCATTTACATTGAAAGTTAATATTGTTATGTGTGAATTTGATCCTGTCATTATGATGTTAGTTGGTTATTTTGCTCGTTAGTTGATGCAGTTTCTTCCTAGCCTCGAAGGTCTTTACAATTTGGCATGTTTTTGCAGTGGCTGGTACTGGTTGTTCCTTTCCATGTTTAGTGCTTCCTTCAGGAGCTCTTTTAGGGCAGGCCTGGTGGTGACAAAATCACTCAGCATTTGCTTGTCTGTAAAGGATTTTATTTCTCCTTCACTTATGAAGCTTAGTTTGGCTGGATATGAAATTCTGGATTGAAAATTCTTTTCTTTAAGAATGTTGAATACTGGTCCCCACTCTCTTCTGGCTTGTAGTTTCTGCCGGGAGATCAGCTGTTAGTCTGATGGGCTTCCCTTTGTGGGTAACCCGACCTTTCTCTCTGGCCGCGCTTAACATTTTTCCCTTCATTTCAACTTTGGTGAATCTGACAATTATGTGTCTTGGAGTTGCTCTTCTCGAGGAGTATCTTTGTGGCGTTCTCTGTATTTCCTGAATCTGAATGTTGGCCTGCCTTGCTAGATTGGGGAAGTTCTCCTGGATAGTATCTTGCAGAGTGTTTTCCAACTTGGTTCCATTCTCCCCATCATTTTCAGGTACACCAATCAGACGTAGGTTTGGTCTTTTCACAGTCCCAAATTTCTTGGAGGCTTTGTTTGTTCCTTTTTATTCTTTTTTCTCTAAACTTCCCTTCTCGCTTCATTTTATTCATCTCATCTTCCATCACTGATACCCTTTCTTCCAGTTGATTGCATCAGCTACCGAGGCTTCTGCAATCTTCGCGTAGTTCTTGAAACTTGGCTTTCAGCTCCATCAACTCCCTTAAGCCCCTCTCTTCATTGGTTATTCTAGTTATCCAGTCTTCTAATTTTTTTTCAAAGTTTTTAACTTCTTTGCTATTGTTTTGAATTTCCTCCCATAGCTCAGAGTAGTTTGATCGTCTGAAGCCTTCTTCTCTCAACTCGTCAGTCATTCTCCGTCCAGCTTTGTTCCGTTGCTGGTGAGGAACTACGTTCCTTTGGAGGAAGAGAGGTGCTCTGCTTTTTAGAGTTTCCAGTTTTTCTGCTCTGTTTTTTCCCCATCTTTGTGGTTTTATCTACTTTTGGTCTTTGATGATGGTGATGTACAGATGGGTTTTTGGTGTGGATGTCCTTTCTGTTTGTTAGTTTTCCTTCTACCAGATGGGACCCTCAGCTGCAGGTCTCTTGGAGTTTGCTAGACGTCCACTCCAGACCATTTGGCTGTGTGTCAGCAGTGGTGGCTGCAGAACAGCGGATTTTCGTGAGACCACAAATTCAGCTGTCTGATGGTTCCTCTGGAAGTTTTGCCTCAGAGGAGTACCTGGCCGAGTGAGGTGTCAGTCTGTCCCTACTGGGGGGTGCCTCCCAGTTAGGCTGCTCGGGAGTGAGGGACCCACTTTAGGAGGCAGTCTGTCCGTTCTCAGATCTCCAGCTGTGTGCTGGGAGAACCACTACTCTCTTCGAAGCTGTCAGACGGGACATTTAAGTCTGCAGAGGTTCCTGCTGAATTTTTGTCTGTGCCCTGCCCCCAGAGGTGGAGCCTATAGAGGCAGGCAGGCCTCCTTGAGCTGTGGTGGGCTCCACCCAGTTCGAGCTTCCCAGCTGCTTTGCTTACCTAAGCAAGCCTGGGGAATGGCGGGTGCCCCGCCCCCAACCTGGCTGCCACCTTGCAGTTTGATCTCAGACTGCTGTGCTAGCAATCAGCGAGACTCCGTGGGCATAGGACCCTCCGAGCCAGGTGCAGGACACAATCTCCTGGTGTGCCGTTTTCCAAGCTCGTCAGAAAAGCGCAGTATTAGGGTGGGACTGACCCGATTTTCCAGGTGCCGTCTGTTACCCCTTTCTTTGACTAGGAAAGGGAACTCCCTGACCCTTTGCGCTTCCCGAGTGAGGCAATGCCTCGCCCTGCTTCGGCTCGCACACAGTGTGCTGCACCGACTGTCCTGCACCCACCGTTTGGCACTCCCTAGTGAGATGAACCCGGTACCTCAAACGGAAATGTAGAAATCACCAGTCTTCTGTATCGCTCACGCTGGGAGCTGTAGACCGGAGCTGTTCCTATTCGGCCATCTTGGCTCCACTCTCAGCAATTTCTTAAAATAAGACAACAATGGGCCGGGTGCAGTGGCTCATGCCTGTAATCCCAGCACTTTGGGAGGCTAAGGCGGGCAGATCACTAGGTCAGGAGATCGAGACCATCCTGGCTAACATGGTGAAACCCTGTCTCTACTAAAAATACAAAAAATTAGCCGGGCGTGGTGGTGGGCGCCTATAGTCCCAGCTACTCAGGAGGCTGAGGCAGGAGAATGGCGTGAACCCCGATTTCATTTTAATTCGAGTGAGCAAACATGCACAGAAATGGCCCAGAAGCACATATACCTACGTAAGCAACAGTTACATAGTAAGTTAGTAAGATTTCAGTATTTTTCATTTTACTCTTTTTGTCAAACTATTTTCTAAGTATTATAATACGCTAAACATGTATTATTTTTCTTTCTTAAAAATGACACTGGAAAAAAAGTAACAAAAAGCAGAGCCTAATTATCTCTTTCTTGTTTTTCCAGGTATTAATATGCCTTTCAGAAGGATTAAAATGGCCCAAATGAAAGCAGGTAACACAAATAAATACAAACAATTATGAATACTTGTTTTTGTCATCTGAAGGAAATTTTCTATACAAAAGCCAACTGACTGGTATTCAAGGGTTCAAATTAAACACCCTATTTTATCTTTAACACCTTTAGTTCTGTGAAGGCAGCCACAAAAAAATCTGTAGAAATATTCATAAAGACTTAGTTTCTCAGATACTAGAAACAGAAGCTGTTCACAAGTTCTTGTGCTCTTCCCCCTCCTCTAGCCTCCACAAATATACACATCAACCTGTGTCAGACTATACAGATTATTTCACTGTAAAATATTAATAGGATTTAATAGATGACTTCTGATATTCCTTCAAGCTCTATGCTTTTAACATTTCAGGGGTTTCTAAAACACTTTGACACAGGCCATGGTTGGAGTATAATTTTGCAATTAAGTAACTCTATTTCTTCACTTTGTCATTACCTTTTGTGTTAATTTAACTTTGCACATTTAAAATTTAGCTCTAATCTAACCTGATATGTTTAAAACTCATAATTTTAAGTCTCACTCCCATCTTTTCCTCACTTTTTGAAGAGCTGTCATGTACCATGCACTAAGCAGATTCTGGAAATACAGACACTGGCCCCACCTGAGGTTTCGACCTTCTGAAGGAGTATAAATTACTGCAAGGTGCTAAGTAGTATAGCAGAGGAATGGACAGATGATGAGAGCACAGAGATGGCAACTACATTTGCTTAAAGAAATGTTATATCCATCAAAATCCTTCTAAATTTACTTCTAATAGGCTATCATTTGGGATTCAAAATTTTACAAAATTAAAAAATTCTTAAAATGTTTTTATGATGGAAAATCCTTTGATTTATATAATAAGCTTGGTGCTTTTGTGTATGTTCTTGAGTTAAACAATTATGAAAAAATAATGTGGTTTTCTCAAGAGATTTTTATCTTTATAGGAGGAAGGATGGAGGAAATAAGATATTTTAATCCACTGCCCTTTGCATTTGAAGCAAATGCAAAGTTTGCTATTATTACAATCTATGTACTTACATTATTGACTTTATAATAAAGTGAACCTGGAATCACAACATATTCTTTCTCTTACATTATATTAACAGTAAGGTTCCCCTTTGGTTCACCATTTAATTCCTTTGTTCAAGACATTTCATTATATATAGCCCTGTTACTTTATATGGTCATCTTAGTGGATACCTAATTTCTTTAGCTATAAACTATTATATTTCCAGTTATAATAGCATTCCTATAAGCTGGTAGTTCTACTTATTTAGTTTCCCAGCATTTAGCAGTTATATAGCATTCTCCTTCTCTAACAACTGTAGTGAATGTTCAGGACTTATAGTTTTTTTTTTTTTTTTTGTATTTTATCTGGCCTGACTTGTTCTTCCTTCAGCTAATCTTGAGATACTGAGTTGATAGATCCAAGAAGTTCTATAGACTTAACACTTCAATTCTGGTAGCCTGTGTTTCAGGGCCTGTTAGCAATTCTGTATTTCCTTGACATACCTTGTAAGTCAATTAGAACTTTGAAGTATTACTAATAAAACTGTTCAAAATCTATACAGTAATGTGTAGCAGATTCAAGTCTCACAACCAACCAAATGAGACAGCATCTACCAGCATCTGGCAAATTGATTAGCTGGATATCAAAATTGAATCAACTATCTGCAAATCCCCTGCAGTACATGCTATTCTGCTCTTGTTGGTTCCTATTCCATTATCAATCATCACACAGAATGTTATCCAACTGAAAATGTGTCATACATACCCTGCTACAGAGAATAGCTACAATTTCCTGACTGCAGCCTAGTTCACGAACTCTAATTAAACACAGGCATTACTCAGAGATACGAGGGGTTTGGTTTCAGACTACTGCAATAAAGCATATATCTCAATAAAGAAAGTCATATGTTTTAAATTTTCTAGTGCTTATAAAAGTTATGTTTACATGATACTATAGTCTATTAAGTGTGCAACAGCATTATGTCTAAAAAATCAATGCATTTACCTTAAAACTACTTTATTGCTAAAAAATGCTAACAATCATCTATGTCTTCAGTTAATGGTAATCTTTTTGCTGATGGAGGGTCTTGCTTTAATGTTAATAAAGGGTCTGCTGACTGATAAATGGGGTGGTTGCTGAAGGCTGGGGTGGCTGTGGCAATTTACACAACAATGAAATTTGCTGCACTGATTGGCTCTTACTTTCACAAAAGATTTCTCTGTAGCATGTGATGCTATTTGATAGCATTTTGCCCACAGAAATTGTGTCCTCTCAAACCTTGCCATTGCTCTACCAACTAAATATATGGAATTTCCTAAATCCTTTGTTGTCATCTCAACAACGTTCACAGCGTCTTCACCAGGAGTAGATTCTGTCTAAAAGAACTACTTTCTTTGCTCATCCATAAAAAACAACTCATCCATTCCAGTCTGATCATGAGATTGCAGTAATTCATTCATATCTTCAGGCTCTACTTCTAATTCTAGTTCTCTTGCTATTTTCACCAAATCTGCAGTCACTTCCCTTCATTGAAGTCTTGAAGCCCTCAGAGTCATCCATGGGGGTTGGAATACACTTCTTCCAAACTTCTGTTAGTGTCCATATTTTGACCTCCTCTTATGAATCATGAATGTTCTTACTTGCATTTAGAAAGGTGAATCCTTTCCAGGTTTTCAATGTACTTTGCCCAGCTTCATCAGAGGAATCACTATCTATGTCAGCTATGGACTTATGAAATGTATTTCTTAAATAATAAGACGTGAAAGTCAAAATTACTCCTTGATCCATGTCTTCTCCTCTCTAGCTATAAAACTACTGGAGGGCATCTTCCTCCAATAGAAAGCTGCTTCATCTCCATTGAAAATCTGTGGTTTACTGTAGCCACCTTCATCAGTGATCTCAGCTAGATCTTCTGGATAACTTGCTACAGCTTCTAGATCATCACTTGTTGCTTCATCTTGCACTTTAATGTTATGGCGATGGTTACCTTCCTTAAATCTCATGAATGAGCCTCTGCTAGTTTCAAACTTTTCTCCTGCAGCTACCTCACCTCTCGCAGCCTTTATAGACTTTAAGAGAGTTAGAGGCCTTGCTCTAGATTAGGCTCTGGCATAAGGGGGTACTGTGGCTGGTTTGATCTTCTATCCAGATCACTAAAACTTTGTCCATATCAGCAATAAGGCTGTTTTACTTTCCTGTCATTTGTGTGTTCACTGATGAAGAACTTTTTCTCTGCATTCACAACTTGGCTAACTATACGGCACAAAAGTCTTCGCCTTTGCCCTATCTCAGCTTTCCCCATGCCTTCCTCACTGAGCTCAATCACTTCTACCTTTCTATTTATAATGAGAGATGTACAATTCTTCCTTTCACTTGAATACTTAAGAGGCCACTGCAGGGTTATTAACTGGCCTAATTTCAATACTGTGTCTCAGAGAATAGGGAGGACTGAAGAGAGGGAGAGAAATGGGAGAGTGGCTGGTGGGTGGGGCAGTCAGAACACTTACAACATTTATCAATTAAGTTCGCCATCTTATATGGGTACAGTTTGTGGTGCCCCAAAGCAATTACAATTGTAACATCAAAAAGCACTCACCATAACAGACGTAATAATGAAAAGTTTTGAAATATTTTGAGAGCTACGAAAATGTGACAGAGAGACACGAAGTGAGCACACAATGTTGGAAAAATGGCACCAACAGACTGGCTTAACATAGAATTGCCACAAACCTTCAAGTTGTAGAAAACACAATATCTATGAAGCATAATAAAGCAAACACCAGTAAAACGAGGTCTGTCTGTATTTATGCTTCATGCCTCATTTTATAGTTTCGTTTTATCCTTTGATAAAAATATTGATATAAAATAGAATATATGCTATTCTAATTTTACGAGAGGAACAAAACAAGTGCAGAAAGGTAAATTATTTGATCAGGGTCAAATAGAGAGTGGTAGTATTTTGTCTAGAATGCCAGCGCTCTCTTACTCCAGTCTTTGTTGTTGTCTATTTTACATCATATCATTCATGCATTAGTGCAATTAAAAACACCACTGTAAACATTTAAAAAAAATGCCTTAAAGAGGAATTCAGGGCTCTGGTTTATGCTCAAAACTATCAAGTTGACTAAGTTTTCCATATGTCTTGAGTTCTTGAATGATATATACTTTCATATCAAAGTACCTATTATGTGAATAATATTAAAATAGGTACTTCAGCATATAACCAAGAAACAGTTTGGGCATGTCTTAAAATGTGGCATTTCTATCTTTTAATTTCTCCTACCAGGCTAAAAATAAATATTTAAAATTCTGCCCTACTATTAGTTATATTTTAATGACATAATCTTGTATAAGTATGAGAATTATGTTATCTGAATGTGCTTTTGAATTATTCATAAGTATTACAAATGAATGCCATATAGAATATAGAAAACAAATGTATTTCTACATTTGTAGATGTATTGTATGTACATGGTATTGCAAATGAATACATACAAATAGCTATGTCCAATATGGAAAACCACTACATTGTACCTATATTGTACATAAAACTGTGGATATTAAATTTATTTATACTAGACATTATCTGATTTCAAAAATATTGTAAAAGGAGTTATATTAAAATTTAATGAGGCCAGGCATGGTGGCTCACGCCTGTAATCCCAGCACTTTGGGAGGCCAAGGTGGGCAGATCACTTGAGACCAGGCCTAGGCTTGTCTCAAACACGGCAAAACCCTGTTTCTACAAAAAATACACACAAGAAATTAGTCGATTATCCTGTGGTCCCAGCTACTCGGGAGGCTGAGGTGGGAGGACTGCTTGAACCCAGGAGGTTGAGGCCACAGTGAGCTGTGATTGTGCTACCGCACTCCAGCCTGGGTGACAGAGCAGAGACCCTGTCTCAAGAAAAAAAAAATTAATGCTATATATTAAAGAATATTTGTATTTTAAGCTACATTGAGAACATAATGGCTTATTACATCATAATTATGTTACTCCTCAAAGTTTTATTTTTATGTATGTATGCATGTATGTATGTATGTATATATGTATGTATGTAGAGATGAGGTCTCACTATGCTGCTCGGGCTGGTCTCAAACTCCTGGCCTCAAGCGATCCTCCTGCCTCAGCCTCCCAAAGTGCTGAGATTACAGGTGTGAGCCACCACACCCAGCCACCCCCCACATTTTTAAGGGAGTCAACTATTAATAATACTAGATAAGCAAACTTCCTTTCTTAAGGGGTTCTCCTAAATGTTGAAATTGAAAACCAACAACACATTTTACCATAGGAATATTTAGCTACTTTTTAAATTTACTTCATGATCAGGAAATGCAAAGACTAAATAACTGCCTAAGACAGATAGCTTAATGCATTGAGAACATGGACTCTGGAGTCAGCTTAGAACAAAATGGTGGCTTTACACCAACTGTGTTACTTTAGGAAAATTATTGTTTTCTCTGTGCCTCCATTGCATCATCTGCAAAATGAGGATAATAATGGGACCTATAATGAAGAGTTCTAGAAGGATGGTATGAGATAATAATATATGTACAATGCTTATAAGATTGGTAGACACATTAAATGCTTGATAAATGTTAGCTACTACTACCACTGTTATTAGCCGCAAATTTATTGATGATGCCTCTCAGCAAATATTTTCATAAAATTTAAGGAAAAAAATGCTATTCTACAGGATTTGTAATTGTTAATGCCAACATTTATTCATTTATTGCATATTAGTAATATGCTAGGTACTATGTTAGACATATGGCATTCTAAATATCACATGCTTCTAGGCAATGATCAAGTTAAATAACAAATTTTATAGGAAACTAAAGGTATATGTTGCCCTGAACTCTGGTAAAGTGTGCCACAATATAAAAAATAAGTTTGTCAACAATGACAATGTAGGCTATCATTAATTAATATGAATTGTATTAATAAAATCATGTCAGTAGTAGAAACTGCTTTTTGGTTTAAATTTCTTTTAGAAATGTAATCAACTACTTAGGAAGTACAAAGGACTAGAAAAAAGAATGGCAATCTGAGTCTGATTCCTGCGTTTCATAGCACAGCTCAACTTGACACACAATAGGTGCTTAATAAAGATTTGTCTTGTCTAAGATACTACAACTATGTCTCCTCTGAACCACAGTTAATACTCTGTTATTAACTCTGGTTAATATACGCTGGTTAATATACTCAGTATTAACTCTGGTTCAGAGGAGACATTGCCACCTAGTGAAAAATCAGCCTCATTACCTAGAATTATCAAACAATGCTGAGAACTTCTCAAATTAGACTTGACTCCACTGACTTGACTCCA
The DNA here is from genome assembly GCF_028878055.3 of Symphalangus syndactylus. Taxonomy (NCBI): domain Eukaryota; kingdom Metazoa; phylum Chordata; class Mammalia; order Primates; family Hylobatidae; genus Symphalangus; species Symphalangus syndactylus. The sequence goes on from NC_072424.2 coordinate 113,242,892, forward strand.
CAGAAAACACTACATGCGTATTTATTCTGTGTCAGTATTCAGGGTAGGTACTAGTAGGAAAAAGATGAACAAGCTTCCATCTTTGCTTCTTACAAAGTATAGAAAATACAAGGAAACCACATACTCCACAGAGAAACATAGAAAAAATTGTACTGTAGAAAAAACAAGGTTTGATTATTGGACATTTAGAAACTAGTATTTCAAGAAATTTGCTGAAAAGGAAATTTAGTGTAGCAAATAAGAGCATGGACTCCAGGAGCAAACTGCATTTAAAGCCATGGCTCCTGTAAAGCGAGGATAACAGCCCCTATGTCATAAGATTATTGCAGAAACTTAAATATATGTAAAATGCTTAAAACAGAACCAGGAACAAAGAAAATGCTATGTAAGTATTTACTAAAATTATTATTAAATTTAGAACAATATCCTAGAGACTGAGGTGAATACTGATTAATAACAAAACATTAACTGAAGTTTAGCTTCATAAATTTAATTCAGTAGAAGCCGTTTCTCTGACTAGTACTCTGTTATTATGGGAATCCTAAAAGTACATTACTTGTGGTGCCCTGTGACTAAATTTGGTATTACTGGATGATTAACCCTTTCAACATCAGGCAAATAAAACTGCCTTCTGAAAGTAAAAATCATATTTCTTACCAAAAAAAGCAAAAAGTCAGTAGAATGAAAGACCCAAAAGACCACAACCTGAACATATGTTTACCAGGGAAAGATGCTTGCTAACTCTTCACAGATTTTGCTAGAACTGAAAGATGGATGATACATTTAGTTACCACTGTGGTCTCATTCACAACTTGTTTAGCTTATAGAAAAAAAAAGCTTGCTCCATTTTCCTGGAAAATTATCTGATAATTTTTTTTAAACACCACTTAAAAATCTCTTAAGTCTTTTGTGTTTTTTAAATTTTATACTATTAAAATATTTATGTAAAGCCATATGTAAACTTTATTTTCAAACAAAAAATTATGAGCAGAATATTCCTGTATTAAAAAATAAAATATAAGACAAAACTCTAATAGGTCAGTAATAAATATTACACTTTTCTTATGGATCTATACCATTCACAAGAACTCTGCTAAATCTTAGATGGCTTAAGATTACTTAACTTCTTCCTAAGCTTCCTCTTTTTAAAAACAGACAGCAACAAGTTGGGAAAATGTGTTGAAACATTTTTTAGTTTTAATTTGTTTGTAAAGGTGTGTTTACATATCAAAAATTGTGTTTGTGATATATTGCACAAATAATTTTAATTTAATGTGCCTATTATTTGAATATTTAAATTTCTAAAATGCTCATGGAAATCCTTCCTCTTGCACATTAAGATAGTGTGGAAATAACATTATGTTTTTAATTTTATGCGTTTATATTCTAATAAATTGACCTGGAAAGAAACATACTTTAATAAATAGACTGACCAACAGAGTAAAAGAGAGGAGAAAAAACTCTTCAACTCTTTTCCATATAGCGATGCTTATCAGCATATTAAAACAGAAATTCTTATATATAGTCAAGTGTATACTGGTTGGATGGGCGTAACAACCCATTTTATCTTTTGTTTCAATATTGTGCGTATCAATTTACCTAGTACTTTCACAGTCATGGTGTCATAGTATCTTCACAAATACCTCTCTTAGGTAGGACAGGTATTAGTACTGTAGTACCTTTTAATAGATAGGAAAATGGAGCTTCAGGAAGGCAAGAAGCTTGTGCAAGGTCACTAGAGTAACAGAATGGAGCCTAAATCCCATTTTTTTGGACTCCTAAAATGCTTAGCTCTTTCTCCTACTAGGCCTCTAGAATGGACTTCTATGCTTACTGTCTAAAAACCAAATTGGCAAACCTAACTATCCTGGGCTAATCTGATGATAAAATCCTGTCGGTGACAAAAAATAAATTGCTTGAAGAAAAGATAGAGTGGAACTTTAATGTGCATGTGTAGTGAAAATTTCAAAGGCATAAAAAGCAAATTAGAAATTGAATGAAGACTATTGTAAAACCTCTTAAAAGTCTGAGGAAATAACTGTGCTGCCTATTTCCTGTATAACAGTTCCAAATATAAAGTACTTTGGTATAACTCTTCATTTATGTGAAGATTTAGAGTGGGTACAAAGAGAGAACTGTTTCAGGATACATGTTGAAACTAGACACCAGATTTGGACACTGAATGATTTGAGGAATCCGTCTATTTTTCCTATAATCAGGCAGTGTTTATTTTTGCTAGCGTCTGCTTGTAACAGTAAACGGTACTGTGCTGCTTGGCAATTCTACCATTAGTAATGATGTTCTACAAATCTGAGTATGTGTTGCAGAAATGATTTCTTCTCTATAAAATTCTTTAAAATAAGATTAAATTTTGATTTTACACATTATTTTCTAGCATAATTCACCCTGGAAGGCATAATATAATCCACACTGTGATCAAGAACTTCAGATTTCTAACTTAATTGCCTAATAACTTAGTATTTATCACAACCATTAATCAATTCAATCTATATTAACTTAATACACTTAACTTTCCATAAGCAAATCAAAGAAACTAACAAAGACTTTTCATTTCTGTACAAGAATATATGAAGAAAATAGAAATGCAATTTTGAGAATGACAGCACTAATAGTATAATATAGAAGAGTGGAATCCTAATTTCAGGATAGAAATTAAAGAAATATATGAAAACCAGCATAAATCCAAAGAATTCTTAGACTACCATACTGTCCCTGAAAAATAATGTATCCAAACTTTTTATTTCCTTATTATTTCTCAGAATGATAGAGTAATGTAATTGCAGACATGAAAGACATTAGATTTCTAATTCCAGGTGATGTTTTCACTGACATGTGATTTTCCCCCTACTTTTTATGGTAAGAAACTCTCAAAACTACAATTTATTAAAACTATGTGCTTTAGTAACAACACAGGATAAAATATTAACTCAACAGTCAACTGAAAACATTAAAGATCTGTATTTCCTAAGTTTTATTTACCTTTTACATTTAGTTAACATATTCCAAATAATTTTTGGGTGAATTCTATTTACTTAAATTGATTTACAAAGAAACTGGTGGCTAGCTTTCTGTGATTCCAACATAAGGGCACAATTGTTATGTGTACTTTTGTCAACATTTAAATTCCAGACAGATTCCTGGTTTAGTCTAAATGTATAGGTTACTCTAAAAATTCTTTACTTATCAAGTGGTAGACTTACCATGGAAATCATAAATATACAGAAGAATTGGCTCATTTTGCCCAAATGCACAGAATGCAACCATATTTTCAAATGGATGATAAGAAATGTCTCGAACAGGTGACTTGAATGGCAAGTCAGAATACATGGCTACTTGTTCTCCTAAATAAAAACAGTGATTCAAAAATGTATATCAGAGCATATCTGTATCGATAAATCTTGTTACAAGATTATTCTGCCATTTATGAGAAAATATTTACAGCAATGATGCTCACATTATTTATGTGAAAACCTCAAATATTTAAAAATGTTTGAGTAACAATATCTTTATTTTACATTCCACTGACCCTCCTCTTTCTACTTTCTACCTCTTCAATGAGGTTTTCAAGGCACAAAATAAAGACAAAGGGCACAGACGGAAGTAGAGAGGTATATGACTCTGAGATTGGAGACTGGACAGAGCTAAGCAAACTCCAAATGACAGAGAACTCTGGGTAGAACTACGGAAGAAATTACAGGACTCTAAAACTAAAGAAACTCTAGTTGGGTGAGCTTTGGTGAAGGATTAACTTTTCCTTTTTTTTTTTTTCCCAGATGCTGTTTGAGGTACCCATTTGCTTGAAAGATACCTATGACTATGGCCTAAAAGATGTCTAAAGCAGAGATCTGTGGAATCCAGGAAAATCAGTCAGGAGTCAAAAGGCAAAGAATCTAGATTCATTTATTGAAGGTGAGACTTAATGCTACTGAATTGATGCTAAAGCATCAAAACACGGTACAGGAAACAAACAATCAAACAAAAATCTAAGTTACCTGACTAGTCAAAATGCCTAACAGAAAGAATAAAAAAAAAAAACAAGGAAAAAATCAAATACTGTTCATTAAAGAAATTTTAAAGTTAGTTCTATGAAATTCTCTCAATTTCTTATTAAAAACATTCATGTAGCTTTAGCTTTTCTTTTGAAAAGCAAAGGTGAGGCACAAGTGAGCTTCCCAATGTAATTGTTTACTGGAAAAAAACTGAATTGCAGTAATTCAGGCAACTTGCTATTTAAGTTTCAGACATCAAAACTTTCACAGGTATGTTTCTGTTACTCATGAAAATATAGATGTTTAACAATTTGTCTACCTAACCATATTCCAAATTCAGCTTGTAACATTTTGTACTTTGTGTTAGTCTCCATTAAATGCTTTTCTAAGATCAGCAACGTCTCATTATAGGCCATGACAGAACAAACCTTGAATTATAATGTGAAATTCTAAACCCATAAAGATATTAAAGCAATAGAGAACAAAATTTAATACAAGTTTAGACTGTAGCTGAGTTCCTTTAAAGGCTTTCTAATCTTAAAAAACATAATTGAAAACCCAAAATCAGAATTTCCTTGAAGATTATTCCATAAAATGGTAGAACTTTCACACTTCTTCAAACCCCTGTACCTCCCCAAATGATTTTTAAAGTTCAATAAATATTCACCTGTTTCTGGGTTCCAAACATACACTATACCATCCTCACTTCCAGCAAACAGAAAAGTCCCACATGGAGTCAAAGTACTATGAATCTTCTCCCGATAATTTGCTGCTCCTACAAACTTCCTTGCTACTAATCTACAAGCAAAAAAAGATTTTACAAATATAACTGTCTTAATCATGTAAGTGACTGGTGGTATAAAATCTTTTCTCTTAAATACTTAATTTCCATTCAACAAACATTTTTTGAGAATCTGTCATATGGGAGACATTCTATAATATAATGGATGCAGAATAAAGGAGAGCTAGTCCCAAGAGCCCAGGGAGTTTATAATTTAGCAAGAGAGGAGAAACATGTCAACATAAAATAGAAGGTGGATGTAGAACGTACTGCAAAAGAAAAACAGAAGAGTTCTTTTCAAACTTGGACAAGAGAAATTAATTCTAGCTACGGAGCAAGAGAGACTACTTTATGGAAGTAGCATTTGAGCTGGTTACTAAACTAATGGATAGAATTTTTATACTCATATATTCTTCTACCTGATGAATTTTAAAAATAATACAAGGAATATCTGATCTCTGAAAAAAATTAGATAAAACATATTATTAAACCATCTGCTAAATATGGTACATAGCTTTCCATATTTTTTCACTCATGAAAAAACAGTAAACACCATTTCAGCACACACTTTGTGCCAGGTAGGTATTATTATCATCTCTAAACAAAAGTGCACTAGAAGTCCATGTTGATTTTCCCAGAACGCTGCTTCCACCTTTTACAGGAAGGATATTTCCCTACATTTGCCATTATTTGGAAATAAAGAAAAAAACAAGGACATATAAATCAAAAGCCCTCTCCTGTAGTTACATCATATTATACTAATGCTGTAACAGTATCATAGTGATAAAATCAGTATCAATCAATATCATTGTTGAAGGTAGAAGTTTTTTTAAATTGTGAAAATAAAAGCAACTAACTACATTTCAGCCTTAGAACTACTCACATTTTCGGCTGGATAATTGTTTTAGGGGGGCTGTCCTATGGGCTGTAGGATGCTTAGCAATATTTTTTATCTCTACTCATTAGATACTAGAAGCAACATAAAAAAAAAAAACTCCAGATACTGCCAGATGTTCCTTGGTGAGTGTGGGGGCACTGCTTAGTTGAGAACCACTACCAAATTTTATAAATATAATTTAATTCATTACTTATTCTGTGAGTACTTATCCTGTCAACACTGAAATATACTTACATCCGGAGATCCATAATTCTCAAAGTACTGTCTTTGGTATGGATTAACAAACGTTTTCCATTGGGATGAATCTCCAAATAACTTATTGGAATTCCCTTAAACTCAGTTTCTTTAATTTCCTAAAATGATTAAAAAAAAATACTACTACTGAAAAGTTTGTCTAATGTTAAACTTTTTTGGGGGTACAAAATTAATCTTAAAATATCATTTCCAATTCCACTGTATAGGATGCTTTAAAATTGTTAGCAAAAGGATTCTGAGTAACCTCAGTTTAGGGTTGAAAATAAAGCTGATAAATTGTATTTTTGTGTTGTTATGCAATGTATAAATGCACATTTAGTTAGTATGTGTTTTTGTAGTATGCTCACTTTCCCAAAATTTAGTCAGTCCCAAACAAGAAGCACTTCCAACAAACACATTTTGTAACATTAAATTTTTTGTTTAAAATCATATAAGAAGCTTCCAATTTTTATAAATTCAAAACCACATGTAGAATTAATTTTCAAGTTTCTATCCCTATTTAGATAAGAATTTCTAACAACAGAATGAACTGCTTTTTCAACAGATCTGATAGACTCAACAGATTTAACTAAAATTCGTGGAAATTATTTTTCACTTAGGGTGTCTTTTTTCAACTACTGTCATAATTATATTAAGAAAAATTGAAGAAAAAGGTATAATATGTTAGGCAGAAACTGAATCAATTTATATAGAACAAATTCAAGTTTAATGATTCATTTGTATTCTTAAATAAAAAGTAAAAAATGTACACTAACAAAATTGCTTAACATACAAGCTGTTTTAAAAACACTCCAGCCCCCAAATGAAAGAACTTACTCATTTGTTTCTATTTAGCAAATTTCAAATGAAACAACTATTGTGATAAAATGACAGATCTTCATAATAATTGCGTAATTCTGAAAGACACCAGTGTTGATAAAATACTGAGAACACTGTTTTTAGAGATATAATTGGACCAAGGAAAAAGGATATAATAGAAAATATAAATTATTACTTATCGATGGTAATATAACATACATCTCATTTTAGCATAAATGTCACCCAATGTATTATTGAATGCCACAGTGCAAATGGGATATAAAAAAGCAAAATTAACACCTGGCCAAAATTTTAAAAATCTTCACTAAGTTGTTATATCATCAGTCAGCCATCAGGAAGGTGTGCTAATTAATTATTGATAACTAAGAAAAACTGTTAATTTTTTGAAATGAGAGAACAGAATGTCTGACGTCCTATCTTAAAGTCATGTGATTGGATTTTTCCAACTTCTTTAATTAAATCCCAAAATATAAAGTATGATTTTATACCTTATTTATAGTCCAGTGGCGCACTGAATGTTCCAAATCATCAACCTTGACATAGGTATTCCAAACAACAATCACCCCTGTACAGTCTCCTGAATACATATGATGACCTATTTAAAAAAATAAGATGACTCACTTATGAATGTCACACAGAGTTAGAAACAAATAATAGGAAATTGGGGGAAACCATACCCCAGTAAAACGGTCAAAGAATTGAAGGGCTATTAAAAGGTATTTCACTTTAAAAAAGCCAAAAATCAAAATGCAATTCACAAACAAACCCCAATTATCTTTAAATGAATTCTTTACTCTTTTAAATTATTTTTGATTACTTCTTTCCCTTTGTCACTTACCTGAATTTAACTACAAAAAGAAATGAGCCTCTCAGCACATGTGTATATGGCTCATATTCCAAAGCCAAATAATTTGAACCATCCGACATGTAACATTATTTCTCATCTTTATTAACCTATAAATCTGTTTTGGATTCCTAGAAAAATACCTATATTCTAATATGCAGTGTCAGTATAATACCCAAGACTCAGTAGAAACTCATTAAATGATCAAGAAATGAATAAAATAATAAATAACAGGTATTCCAGTTTAACATCAATTCTTTGGAGTCAAATAATCTTAAAGTTGACAGACCTCAGAGACCATTAAGTTCAACTTCATACCCACTCAGGAATATCTCAAACACCACCACTAACAGATGGCTGTTCAGCAACTGTGAATTCAGTATTTTACAAAACAGCTATTCTACTGGTGAACTGCTTCCTGTATTAAAATATTCTTTCTAATTCTGAACAAAGAAAATCTATCTTCTACAGCTTTGGCCCACCTCTACCCACTGGAGTAACATGGACCAATTGCCTTTTTTTTTTTTTTTTTTGCACATTTGGATAACTTATGGCCAAATAGTTGAAGAAAGTCTTTATGTCTCTTATAATCTGAACTACTGCTATTAAGATAGTTTTCAGATACCTTTCTATTCAGTCTTTCCTGAATATGTTCCAAATTTATTAACATCCCTACAGCTGAACTGAGTAAATCAGCAGTATTATCCTTTTGATCTGGATCCCATACCAATTAATTATAGCACTAGCCTACATGCCTAGTCTTTGAAATTATGTAAAAAGTGACTATTTAATAGATACAATAAATTTCTTCATTCTTTCAGATAATAAAATGATTTAGGTTTTACATCTTTAAAACATACTACATTATTCTTTTTTTTGAGATGCAGTCTCACCCTGTCGCCCAGGCTGGAGTGCAGTGGTGCGATCTCAGCTCACTGCAACCTCTACCTCCAGGGTTCAAGCGATTCTCCTGCCCCAGCCTCCCAAGTAGCTGGGACTACATGCGCATGCCACCACACCCGGCTAATTTTTTGTATTTTTAGTAGAGATGGTGTTTCACCGTGTTAGCCAGGATGGTCTTGATCTCCTGACCTAGTGATCAACCCACCTCGACCTCCCAAAGTGCTGGGATTACAGGCACGAGCCACCACGCCCGGCCACTATATTATTCTTGTATCAAGATAAAACTTTAAATAATTGCAAATTTCCCTTCTATATGTTTGCAAATTTTAAGGTTCTAGAAAAAAAAAGTAAGAATGATAATCACCAGTTCAAAGAAATATATTTAAGCAATTTGGCATATGACTGGTTGTTACAGCAAAGATTAATTGAATTAAATGTTTAAGAATTTAATAACTTAAAAATTAAAAACAGAAGTCCCTCAGTGTCAAATCTATCATATGACCTGCAAAATAAGCATAAACCTAAATATGCACAATCATCAGTACATAACCCGCTCAAGCCTAAATAACTATTATTCTGGTAAAAAAAAATTCTTCACATAGCTGGTCTTCATTCATAGTCTCTGACATACCTTCAGTATCAAAACAAAGTGAGTTGATAAAACTTTTGTGAACGTCAAACTGTCGGACCAATATGGCAGAATCCTCTCTCATCTCAACTTTCCATATCCGTATCATGGAATCATAGCATCCTGTAACTACCAGCTCTCTTACAGCTGGATGGAATTTGGCCGTGTAAACAAAAGAAGGATGAGGTAAAACTTTGAAAGTATTTGTATTATTTATTTCATTTTTCCATATCCTGGAAAAGGATAAGAAGTTACATATTGCTTCTGAAAAGCAGAAGTTTCTTTTAACAGTTTTTCTAAGAACCAACATAGCCAATGAACCTTAAGTAAGCAAGTGACAACAACCAATGGTAAACCAAGTTTTAAAACAATGAAAAATATAATGATGATCTCATATTTGATGACTGGAATTTTCACATGTGACAAAGTTATTTGTTATAGTTATTATCCAGCATATTATATCCACTAATTGTAATCTATAAAATTAATAACTTTTTTAAACCTACCTATTTTGCCATTGGTTAAACACACATTGAACAGTTGGTAAAATATTGCATTTAGTACAATATACATAAAAAGTATATAGGGAGAAACTAATGATTTCCCATTTAGGTTGTGTATACCACTTTTACAAAATGTTTATTAATGGGGGTTTAGAGAATAGAATAGTCTATTAACTTTTATATTTGTAATTTCAAAGCCTAGATAGTAAAAATGAAGATCGCAAAGATTTAAGAGATACTAAAATTATTATATTTTGAATTCTCAAGTAAAACAAGATTAAAATAATTATGACATTTTGATAGAAAAGACTATCCTACATTAAGCACGTTCTTTTTGTGTAACACTCATTATCCTGTCCTCTAAATAATGGCTAATTAAAAAAAATTAAGATTATTATCACTGCTACAGTCTTGACAAATGAGTAAACCCCTAAGGGTTAACCTCTTAGATACTCTGCATTTCTAGCAATGTATAAAACTAGGTGAAATCTACCAATGTACAGGTGCTATATAAGCATGAAGCATTGGATTTTTAAATATATTTTGTTAAATTATCAAAATTAGAAGAACATATTAATTTTAAATATGGGATTTGTATTCATCCTTTTAATTATTGCTTGAAAACTAAAGCAAATTAAGTCTGTTACAAGATTACTGATAAGAGAAAAAAAACAGTTTCTATTCAAGAATAATATTCTATGAGTTTCCTCAGCAGCTGCTTACAATATAGGGTATGATCTTCAATTACTAAGAATCCAAACTAATAATAGAGGAAGTGAAAGAACATGTTTTCGAGTAAAAATAAAGCCCATGAATCAATTGCACAAACATTTTTACCACAGTATATTTTCAATAAGCATATTTATATGAAATATGATGCCTATTAGAAGAAAAAAACCACTAATTTTGGGAAAATATTAAAAAGATAAAAGATTAAAAACTCAGTTTTTCGGTAATAAATCTTAGTAGCATTATTTAAAATACTATATAACAGGCAGAAATGAAGCAAATACATCTTCAAAAGAGCTCTATATAATTAAAACAGACATAATATTAAAAAAAATAAAAGTAAAGCTTTTTTTGTAAAAACTGAACTGGAATCAATGATGGTTTCTGTTACCCAGGCCATGGTAGAATCTGAGATTAAAAGAAATACATAAATGGGTTTGGGGAAAAAATATCAGACTAGATCACAGAGAACAAAGAAACACAAATTTGTAAAGACTGAATGAACACACACAAAAATTACCAAATTTTGGGAAAGATAAAACATAAAGTTAAGCCATATGTTTGAGAAGAGGGAATAGTGGGGACATATAGGCCAGTGTGGGAGCCATTACATATGCAAAAGTCTTTCTGACTGTATTAGAAGTTGTTGATTTGAGAAAAACACAGATTATTCTAGGGATAACTAAAGAAGGGTATTTAGGATAAACCCATATGGCAGAAAGCTACTCAAGTGGGAAATACTTAGGAGACACTAGCAATATTATGTGTCCGGGATCCTCAGGAATAAAGAAGAAGACATGGATAGAAATTCATACTTCTGCCACTTGTGAGCATTTGCAGTTCTAATTCTCTTTCTTTGGACAACAGCTATTTATTACAAGTATTCTTTACCTCTTTCAAAACTCTCCTTGTCATTTTGATGCTAGCCACAATGCTTCTTTTTTCACTCAGTTAATGCTTTCACAATACTATTTTAATGATGTAAAGAGTCCTAAATTGATATCAGTTTTAAAGATAAATAAGGAAAAAATGTGTGCTTTAGTATAATATACTACATATTGTGTGCAGAAACCTAAGATAGCTTCAAGAAATAATAGAATTTGGGCTGGATTTTAAATAATAACTACAAACCTACGAGTGCTCACAAAAGGCACTTAGTTTTTGTTGAATGAATGAGTTATTCAGGAAGGGTAGGAGAAGGTCATTTAAGTACAGGAAAAGTAGGTAAGTTTCAAAGGGCAGGAAGATGCCAAAGAAGATAAGATGCTAGGGTGTTTCAAAAGATTACGTGGGTAAAACAAAGGGTACAGGGGAAGCGCATGAGAGAAGAATGTTGGGTCAATGAGGAACATGCCTGTTAGGCTATGCTAAGGAACTGGAAAATTTTTCAATGGGCAATGGGTAAAGTCTTTTAAAAAATTAAGGCATTATGAAAGGTAGTTATGGAAAGATAATTTTAAACACAGCAGAGACAGAGGACTTAGAGACTGAACACTGAGGTCAACAGCAACAATTTAAGCAAGGAGTAATAGGGCTTGAATTAAAGCAAACGCAATAGAGAGGATGTGACAAAATTGTGAGTCTTTCAGGAGGGAGAATTGGCAGACTTTAGTGCTAGTTAGATGTGAAAGAAGAGATGAACACTATTCTGAGTTTTCAGCTTGGGAGATGGTGGATAAGGATGCCATTAAAATACATGTAAGAGAATTAAAGGAGTAAAACAAAATTTAAGGAGGTGGGTAAGTTTGGTTTTGGATTTGAGGTGGCAATGGGCCATTCAAATGGAAATGTGTAACAGGAAGTCAAATTCATAAAAAAGGTGTGCGCTAGAAGTCATTAGCATATCAGCAAGAGTCAAAGCTGGGAAAGGTAAGAGAAACTAGGATAAGCATATAAAACCAGGAGACAACCAACTAAAGGATCCTGGGGATAAAACATATAGACAATCGGCAGAGGAAAATAAATCATAGAAAGACAATGGATAGAACTGGTCAGAGTAATAAAAAGAGAAGAGAAGTGGTTGTCAATGAAAACCATGAATTCAAAATATTTCAAGACTGGTCAATAATCAATTACTACAGTGAAGGCAAGCATAGTAGGAGTTAAACTGTCCAAATGGATTTAAAAATAGCAAGAAACTGCCAACCTCTTGAAGAAAGAAGTTTATGTAGCATGGTGGGAAAGAAAGCCAGAATAACTGGGCTGAAGTAAAGACAGTATGTGTAGAATACTCCTGATGGTGTAGAAAAAGAAAAACAATGGGCTAGTATAGAAGGCAGGAAGAACTGAAAATGATGTTTTTAAGATAAGGCAATTTGAGCATATTTCTTTTTTTTTTTTGAGGCGGAGTCTCAATCTGTCGCCCAGGCTGGAGTGCAATGGTGCAATCGCGGCTCACTGCAACCTCCACCTCCCAGTTCAAGTGATTCTCTTGCCTCAGCCTCCGAAGTAGCTGGGACTACAGATGCACACCACCACACCCGGCTTATTTTTGTATTTTTAGTAGAGACAGGGTTTCACCATGTTGGCCAGGCTGATCTCGAACTCCTGACCTCCAGTGATCTGCCCACCTCGGCTTCCCAAAGTGCTGGGATTACAGGCATAAGCCACTGCGCCCGGCCCATTTGAGCATATTTCTAAGATGAGGGGACACAATCAATAGAGAGAAAGATATTAATCTGACTAGGAGATGTAATACAAATTTTCAGGGACTGAGATTAAAAGTACAGGTCAAATAACCTTTAAAAAGTCAGTCTCATGCCTCTTTGTTAAAAGAGATGGACAGAGATTAAAAATGGACATATCTATGGATATTAGGAGGGAAATCAGAAGGAAATATACGAAGTTCATGTCTGACTAAATTTCATCTAAATTGAAGACAGGGCCGGGTGCGGTGGCTCACGCCTGTAATCCCAGCACTTTGGGAGGCTGAGGCGGGCGGATCATGAGGTCAGGAGATCCAGACCATCCTGGCTAACATGGTGAAACCCCGTCTCTGCTAAAAATACAAAAAAAATTAGCCAGGCGAGGTGGCGGGTGCCTGTAGTCCCAGCTACTCGGGAGGCTGAGGCAGGAGAATGGCGTGAACCCTGCGGGGTGGAGCCTGCAGTGAGCCGAAATCGCGCCACTGCACTCCAGCGTGGGTGACAGCGGGACTCCGTCTCAAAAAAAAAAAAAAAAAAAAAAAATAAATAAATAAATAGAAGATAGTCATCTAATGAAGTGGGAAGACTGTGATTTACTGTAGAGAATGTTCATGGTAAGTTTGGATCTGCTGCTGCCAGAGGAAAAAGAAAAGGAAGCTGAGTAAAGTAAAAGGATTTCTCAGTAGAGATGACAGCTTAGGTGACATTAAGACTTACAAATCCAAAGTCACCCCTCAGCAAAGTTATGTATTTTTCTTTAGTATGGCCTGGCATTGGACAGAATGGCTGTGCTAAAAGAACAGATCAGATAGGTTCTTGAGGATATTGTCAAAAACGAGTAATAGTAGGTTCCCAGCATGATCAAGAAGGAAGTCAATTGTTACTAATTCTCATCTTTTTCATTTAAATAAAAACTAACCAATAATGATAACATCTTGGTTAGATATTTTATATAGAAAAGGAGGTTGGCAAGATCAGTAGAAGAAGTGGTCCGAACACTAAAAGCAACACGAAGTGTTAAGAGAGTAGAAGGCAGAAGTAAATGACAATGAATTCAGCATGGATCTCAACTGTTTACATGTCAGTTTCCTAGTGTGTGGAGAGAATAATGTCTGTCTACCTATAGCCGTAAGAATCAAATTAAGTGATGTATATAAAAGCACCTTGAAAACTAATAGTATTTTTAGAACACATTCAAGGTAGAACAAGCAACTAAAAAAAGTATAAATGAAACTTTAAAAGTTAGCTTTTAAAATGTTTTATTGTGATACTTATTAAATTGAAAAGGGATAAATTATTTTTAAGATTGATATTCTGAAAAACGTAAATGTTTAACCAATCTATAAAACTCTTAAAATATAAGGTACATATTTATTTCCTCTACTGTGATGTACTGAGCACCACTGGATTCTACCCTCTGCGAATTCAGCCAACAGTGAAGACAGTATCCCCGCCACTAAGAGCTTACGCTCTAGGAAAAATCTCAGGTGTTTAATAACCCCTAACCCCATCTCAAAGCATTAATCAGTTTACATAATGATCATTTAAAGATGGTGAGGACTAGAAATATTATATACTACATAAATAAAAGACATTTAAGAAAAATGTCTTCAAAAAGTGTTACTATAATTTATGGAATCAGTCTGCATAATGCATATTTATGACAGTCTCTTCTTGGGAAAATATGACTGGAGCATAAGAGTAGTTACATCAGTTTATATTCTCTTTGCTTTCCTTGACGGCAAACAGCATGCACATAAGTACTTCTCAAGGATACTAACCTGGCAGTGCCATCAGATGATGAAGTAAGGATGTAGCGATCATCTTTTGACCAGGAAAGATCATAAATGATATTGAGGTGGCCACACAATTCTCTCATGAAACGTCCAGAAGGAATTTCATATACTAGTGAAAATATTTAGAAATTAGGTTTCCAGACAGAAGATCCTTAATCCAATAATATACAAATACATAATTTAATATTATTTAGACATAAGCAGTCTATTACAAAATTATAACCAAAGACATTTGCAGCATAAATTTCAAAATTTACTTAAGAATAGTTTTTAATTTGCTTTACACAAAAATTCACATGCAAAATTATCAGTTATAATTTTGCTATAATTATCAATTATTTTCATCTCTTTAAAGAAATCCCCTAAGAATCTTTAATAATAAATTTATCAGTTGAATAATAACATTTACATTGCAATTCACTTAAAATATTCTGTAATTTGGGCTTTCATTATTATTTTACCTGAAAATCAACTAAATGCCAACCAAAAATTTAATTATTTGAAGTAAAGAGAAATTTAAATTGTGCTATTGTCAAAAGTAAATTTTAATACTAAAATGAACAGGGATAGTAATCAGGGATAGTATGGGAAATAACAATGACTCAATAAGACACAAAGCACTGTGGTATTTTACTATATGTTTAAACATACAATGAAATCTAAGATAATAACACGGAAAAACAAAGTTTCCAAGTCTCTGCTTCCATCTAGTGGTAAAAATCAATTGCCCTTTAAAATACTTAGCAGTTCAGAAATAACAGCAGTCCCCCCTTATGTGCAGTTTCACTTTCTGTAGTTTCAGTTACCTGCAGTCAACCATGGTCTGAAAATATTAAATGGAAAATTCCAGAAATAAATAACTCCTAAGTTTTAAAATGCACATCATTCTGAGTAGTGTTATGAAATCTCGTGCCATCTAGCTCCATCTCTCCAGCATGTGAATTATCCTGTGTCCAATGTGTCCATGCTATAGATGCTAACTGTCTATCAGAAACTCAGTAGCTATCTCAGTTATCAGACTGGTTGTCACCCAGCGCTTTTGTTCAAGTAACCCTTATTTTACTTAACGGTCCCAAAGTGCAAGAGTAATAATGTTGGCAATTGGCATATGCCAAAGGGAAACCATAAAGTACTTCCTTTGACTGAAAAGGTGAAAGTTCTTGATTTAAAAAGGAAAGAAAAAAAAATCTTATGTTGAGGTTGCTAGGATCTACAGTAAAAATCTTCTATCCGTGAAATTGTGAAGAACGAAAAAGAGGTTTGTGCTAGTTTTGCTGTCACACCTCAAACGACAAAAGTAATGGCCTTTAGTGCATGGTAAGTGCTTTGTTAAGATGGAAAAGACACAAATCTGTGGGTGGAAAGCATGAGCAGACATGTGTTTCCACTGATGGCAATCGGGCTCAGTACTACTTGAGGTTTCAGGCTTCCACTGAAGGTCTTAGAACATATCCCCTATAGAAAAAGAGGGACTACTGTACTTGTGAAATAGCAAAGTAAGAGTCTTAGAAAAAATCTGCTCCCCACAGAAGCAACAAGAACACTGGCAAAAACTGGCAAAATCAACATTTTCAGAACTCTGAAAATTAAGCAAAGAGAAAAATGGCTGAATTTGGTAAGAACATTGAGCTTTATGGTGTTTTAACTTGCTATGTTCTCACTCCTGTCTCAAATTTTAAAGAAGCCTTAAAAACCAATAAAAATCAGGAGACTAGCAGCCACTGGATGGGGCAGAACAGGTCTGATGCTCCCTAAAAGCCCCATCCCCAAAGACTTCTCACTATTTGACAGTCTGACCCTCCAGGAAAGATCCACTGTCAGGGCCTGCCTTTATTCGACCTGGCTCAGAGCATGCTCTGGGAGGACAGCCCTAACCCTAAGGTGCATGTCAAAACAACCCGTGGCATCATTTAATATCAAAGCTGCAAGTGAGGCTAAGAAGAAGCTCACCAAAGAACTTAAAATAAAAACAAAAACAGGCTGGGTGTGGTGGCTCACGCCTGTAATCCCAGCACTTTGGGAGGCTGAGGCAGGCGGATCACGAGGTCAGGAGATCAAGACCATCCTGGCTAACACGGGGAAACCCCGTCTCTACTAAAAATACAAAAAATTAGCCCGGCGTAGTGGCGGGCGCCTGTAGTCCCAGCTACTCGGGAGGCTGAGGCAGGAGAATGGTGTGAACCCGGGAGGCAGAGCTTGCAGTGAGCCGAGATTGCGCCATTGCACTCCAGCCTGGGCCACAGAGCCAGATTCCGTCTCAAAAAAAACAAAACAAAAGAAAACAAAACAAAAAACTGGGCATGAGATGTCCATAGGGGACACTGATAAACTCCAAAATATTCCTGGGTATCTAGAAGGATTCCCATGCATGTATGTGAAGGGAATACGCACAACCAAGAAAGATCTGAGAGGCTTTACCTCTCACTCAGGCTGACCTGAGGCAGCTCAGGACAAATAGAAAGTAAAGCTAAGGCAGAGCTGTAGATTGTCTACCGAAACATTGAAGGTATACCCCAACACACACAGAGTCCCTTGGCAAAGACCAGTAGACCTATCCACTCAAGTATTTAAAAATCTCTGTCCAACCACAACAGTGGTCTCTGACCACTAACTTAACCGAGCACAGACATATATGGTAACACAAGACAGAGAGTAAAGACTACAGAATTAGTCAAAAATCGCAAAGCTAACTGCAAAAATAATAAATCTTGGGTGGGTGTGAGGGGAGAAAGGGGGCGTCTGATTTCCAGAGCTGCCACACTGTATTATTAAAACATCCAGTTTTCAACACAAAATTATGAAAAATGGAAAAAACAGGAAAAGAGTGGCCCATACACAGGGGAAAAAAGTCATCCACATAGAAACTGAGGAAGCCTAGATGCTGGGCTTTCTCAACAAAGACTTTCAATCCACTATTATAAATATATTCAAAGATCTAAAGAACACTATGTCTAAAGAATTAAAGTGTGAAAAGGATTTCCCACCAAAAAGAGAGTATCAATAAAGAAAAAGATATGATTAAAAAAAAGTCCAACTAGAAATTTTACAGTTGAAAAGTACAATAACTGAAATAAATAATTCACTAGAGGGGTTCAAAAGCAGATCTAAACTGAAAGAATTACTAAATTTGACAATAGGTCAACTGAGATTATCCAGTCTGAAAAAAGCAGAAAAAGAATGAAGAAAAATAGAAAAATTTCAGAGACTTGTGGGCCACCACCAAGAGTACCAACACAGGCATAATGGGACTCCCAGAAGAAGAAAGAGAAAAGGGCCAAACAGAACATTTCAAGAAATAATGACTGAACACTTCTCTAATTTGTGAAAAACATTGAGCTGCATATTCAACAAGTTAAAGGAATTCCAAGTAGACACATCATAATCAAATAGTCAAAAACCAAAGACAAAGATTCCTCTTCCTCCTCTATTTTTGAGATTTAAGCAGTATCTCAATCTACACAGCATTTTAAGCAAGTTTAAGCATAAAGTAACATATTTATCACAGAAGCTTTTAAAACATAAAATCAGAATAAAATAATTATTTCACTATCCAAAAGAAATAAATTAGTAACTTAGGAGCATTTCCTAAGAACCTTTTTTCCCTCTACATATGGGTTTTTGGTGAATTTTAAAAATAGCATAGTGGTAATCAAACAACACAAGTGATTTTTTATTTTTAAAATTTATTACTATTTCATGGGCAGCAATATCTACTTAATAAATGCCAATCAAGTCAATTATAAGTACCTGATGAAAAAAAAGGGAATCAACCAAGTAATAGCAAACTGTGTTAAGCTAAGAAAAGTTCAATAAGATCTAGTGTTTAGGGCAGATGCCCACAAGGAGCTGGCTACTTCTGCAGAGGAGAGCTGGTTTTATTACTGAGTCAGAAGTAAAGGAGAGAGTATTTAATGCTTCTAAGTCTAGAACAGTATGATAACGCTCACTTTAGAATGTTTCTAAAGCTACAGAAATAATTGCTTGGCCTCTCTGCTGACTTCTCTACCATAATGAGAAGTTTTCATCCAGGTACTCTTGAGTCAATTATTGGTATTCCACCACACAGCAAATCTGGAGGCTTTTGTAACTCAAATCATCACTGCTATCAACTAGCCACATTGGACTAATGTTCCCCATGAGATTTATTAATCCTTGTTTCCAAATTTCTATATTTAAAATACAAAATGTTTACCAAAATCCTCCTGCATGTTTTAAAAATAAATTTACCATCTTTCATTTGATCATTCTCATTCTACTTCTGAACAGTTATTGTATAGAAAAGTGTAAAATCATTATAAAAGAATTTTCTTTACTTGAAGAAATCCGTTTTCTTTAATTTAGTAGTACAGGGGATTACTCAAGTTAAGATTTCCATGAATTTAAAAAACTAAAGAATGTCCTCCACACAGACTACAATCAGATTAAACAGGTAGGATTATTACTCACAAATAATTGGATATCCATCCCAGCTGGCACAAGCTGCTGCTAATATTCTTCCATTGTGGGAGAAATCAAGACAAAAACATCCTCGTTCTCCTGCATTTAGTGAGAAGAGGTGTTTGTTTGGGATACGGCAAGCCTAAAAAACATACATTTAAAACATATAAATTAGAAAACATTAAAAAGCAAAGGCTAGTTTTTAATTTCAATTACTGTAGTTCTTTTAAGTCCTTTTATGATGCAGAGAAAAACAAGTATGCAGAATGCTGAAAAACCATAGTAAATTACTTTGTAAAAAGAGAATGACTGCCCATGAAATTTTTAAAGTGGATTTGTTCTTCATGTTTAAGTAGTACTTAATTCACCTAAATATGAATAGAAAAATTTCAGTATCTGATACTCTAAAGCCGTCACTGCCACACTGCTTCTATATAGCTACTAAAAGAATGTATGTCACAGCCTTATTCTATGACAGCACTAGTAAGTCACTTTTGTTAAAGTCACAAGCTTTTTTTAAGACCACAAGTACCTATGGGGTCTAGCTTAAGCCAGAATGTATAAATGCTCATTCTCTCTCTGCCTATCTTAAAATAATCACCCTTTGTGGCTACCTTCTAAAATGTATTTTCAAAGTAATCAATCGGCCCTTATTGGTCTCTCATTCATTATTACAATTTCTTCAAAATTTTAATGTTTTCACCCTCTTCTACCAGATGAAGCCCAAATTTTCTGGGTATTAATAGAATAGAAAATGTAGAAAATACCAGTTACGTTTATTTATCCTAATTCTATCTCTTCCAACCTTCAGTGAGCCTTAGTTCTTCTGTTTCTTATAATTCAAAAAGTTGAATTAAACCGCATACTGGGCTCTTACTATATGCCATGAAAGTGGTACAAATGTCTTTGAATATATTCATCACAGCCACCCTATGAGTAGCTATTACTAGCTAACAGTAATCATTATTAGCTCTATATGGCTAAGAGGGATTATTCAAAGGGTCAAGCCTAGCTTAATGGACCTACTCAAAGACTATTACTTCAAGGGCATGCTTTCTAGACAGGTACCAGGTTTTTCACAAATAGTACCAAGATCTGGCAGTTCCTCGGGAGACAGCATTATGACCAGCTACTAGGAATGTGAAAAATTCAAAAGAATTTGTTAAGTGTCAATCATGTACCAGACTCCATTCTACCCATCCTTTCTCTGCATTCTCCAGACTCCATGGTACCCATCTTTTCTCTGCATCCTCCATTCACATAATTAAGAAAAGGGAGAGGAGGAGAACAAGGGAACAAAAACTGAAAGAAATGTCAGGAGGCTTTATAACCACTTGCTGCTGCTCCTAGAGTAGGAAGTGTAGTTAACGAAAACTGTGCCCAATCACCTAGGCTGAAAATGAAAACATTGAAGCCACTATCATGTTCTTTGTATTATCAGGGTTTGACACTGTGCCGTATCCAGAACAGACACTCAATGAAATTCTGATAATAACAATAAAGGTCCTCAAAAGCCTTGACTCTTTCCCCTCCTTTACTACCTTGTCAGTCACTAAATCATCCTGGTTCTTACTTTCTGTCTCTCGTATTCATTAGACCCTCATTACCTCACACATCAATGACTGCCATCTAATTCTGATGTTACTACTTCAAGATCTCCCCACGCCACTGCCTGCATTAATTCATCCTCAAATACAATTGTTATTTTTCTCACTCACCCGAAAACCTTCCATTATTCCTCACATCTCTCACAATCAAGTATTAGGCTACCATTTGAGACACTCCACAATGTGGGCCTCATCCAGTACACTTTATCTCCTCTTTTACAAACTCTGGTTTCCAACCAGCTAAGCTTTTGAGTGCCTAATGAATACAACAGGTCCTTTCCCACTTATTTGCAACTTTGCCTTCATATGAAATACCCTTCCTTGCCCTTCTTTCACTCACCCCTACCTTGGGCATCCTAGTCTGTCTCAAGCTCCACTGTTGAATGAGCCCTTCTTCCACCATTGTAGTTCACAGTCTTCATATCTGCAATTCTCAAATGTTTTTAGTTTCGAGATGCTTTACATTCTTGAACATTTTTTTGGAGGCTATTTAAAGTTTTCATAAAAATAAAATAAAAATAACTTGCTAACTTTAAATGTCTAGCTTAATAAAATCTAGATTTTCGTAACTGCCTCTGCTCTTTTGTGATATCACGTTATTTAGCCTCTAGAAAATGCTAGTACATACTTGTAAGAGAATGAATCTGAATGAGACTAGCAACACCTTATGACTTCAAGAACCCCCTGAAAGGGCCTCAGAACTCCCAGAGGTCTCCAAACTACATTTTGAGAACTGCTGATCTGTACTATCATCTTTATACCTACATTTCCTCATTTCGTCAAGACTTCTCTGAAGCATATCTGAAAATAAACACTGTAACTGCTTTCTTTTCCCACCTAAACTGGAAGTTCCCCAAGGGCATAATCTAAGTGTTATTCTCTCCATATTATGCATAAAGTATTCTAACTCAAAGTAATTTTAAAATGTATCTGTAAAATCGGCCTCAAAAAGAAAGTCAAATGTGATATAAAATATAGAAAATGAAGATGAATAAATAAGAATAGTAAGTTCTTATTTCTACATTAGATGTTTGAATAAATTAAGATTTTGGATAAATTTCATCTGGTAGCAGCTCATATGCATAAAATAAACCACTCCATTCTTTATAAAAACAAGTAAAACATTGCAAAATTGTATCAGCAATGCTTCTTGCCATTGCAAAAAATGCCAATCTAGTAAGAATACTTTAGCAAAAGCTTAAATTCTGCTCAGCTTGTGGTAGAAGTATACATAGGCACATATATCTATCAAAGTGTGATTCGGGAAGAAGCCAGGTGCTGTAAAGAATTTCATGAATCCATAAACATTAAGAGATACATGTCTTACAGACATCAAAAAAAATTTTTTTTTAAATTTTTAATTTTTTTTTTTTTTAAAGAGATGGGGTCTTATTCTGTCATCCAGGCTTAAGTGCAGTGGCACAATCATAGCTCACTGCAGCCTTGAATTCCTGGGCTCAATCTTCCTTCCTCAGCCTCCTGAGTAGCTGGTACTACAGGTGCATGCCACCATGCCCACCTAATTAAAAAAAATTTTTTTAAGAGGATAGGTCTTGCTGGCTGGGCAGGGTGACTCATGCCTGTAATCCCAGCAATTTGGGAGGCCAAGGCAGGCAGATCACGAAGTCAGGAGATCGAGACCATCCTGGCTAACATGGTGAAACCCCGTCTCTACTAAAAATACAAAAAATTAGCTGGGCATGGTGGCAGACACCTGTAGTCCCAGCTACTCGGGAGGCTGAGGCAGGGGAATGGCGTGAACCCGGGAGGCGGAGCTTGCAGTGAGCCGAGACTGCACCACTGCACTCCAGCCTGGGTGACAGAGCGAGTCTCTGACTCAAAAAAAAAAAAAAAAGAGAGAGAGAATGAGTCTTGCTATATTGCCCAGGCTAAAAATCTATGTTATCTGACTGCTGTTATAGGCTGAATTGTGTCCTCTCTCCTCCCACTCACGCCCCCACCCCTTGTCACTCAAATGAATATGCTAAAGCTCTAATCCCTAACACCTCAGAATGTAACAGTATTTGGAGATATGGTCTTTAAAGAGGTAATTACATTAAAATGAAATACTTATGAAAGAGTCCTAATCCAATAGGGGGAGAGACAACAGGGGCGTGCATGCACAAAGATCATGTGAAGAGGCAGCAAGAGGGCAGCCAACTGTAAGCCAAGGAGAAGCCTCAGAAGAAATCAACCCAGTCAGCACCTTGATCTTTGCTACGGACTGAATGCTATGTCCTCTCAAAAACCGTATGTTAAAGCTGTAATCCCCTATGTGATAGTATTTAGACGTGGGGGTCTTTGGGAGGTAATTTGGTCCTGAGAGTGAGAAGCTCATGAATCAGATTCTTGCCCTTATAAGAAAAGATGCGAGAAAGGTGATCTCTCTCTCCACCATGTGAAAATATAGCGAAGAGGAGGCTGGCTCCAAGTCAAAAAGGGGACCCTCACCAGGAACTAGGCTGGCTAGCATCTTCATCTTGGACTTCTCAGCCTCCAGAACCGTGAGAAATAAATGTCTGCTGTTTAAGCCACCCAGTTTGTGGTATTTTGTTATAGCAGCCCAAGCTAATACAATTGCCCAAGTGCCCAAAGAATGTAAGATAGTGCTTATATACACATGCTAGGCACTCTATTATTATTTGTCAAATTAATTAGTGGAAAGGCAAAATTGTGGTTAAAAACAAGGATAAATGGCAAGCATTTTAAGTAGCAAGCTAGATATCCTAGCAGTTATTGGAGTTTTTAAGGTAATAAATAAACATCTAAATAAATCCACTATTATCAAACACTTCACCTGCCCAGGGAGTCGTTTCCACTTTATTACTTCCTTTGACTCTTCTAATCCAGGTTCTGTGTCTACTGAGCTTGACTCATGGTGACGTTCACAATGCACTGGTTTACCTTTTTCCTCCTGAAGAGCCATCATAGAGCGGTAAGATGGCTTTATCTAAATATGTATTAAAATATGAAAATTTATATATCATGTTCACCTTTTTCTTTTTCTAGCATATAATTTTTAAAATACTGAAACAAATAATATGAAAATATTTTCAAAATGTAATCCAGAAAAAAATTCTACTTTTATTTGTACACTATTCTAAATAAAATAAAAAAGCTGCTTAAAACTACAGTCCTATAATCAAAAAGCCTTAAAAATTTTGGAGGAAAAATATGACTACAAAGGTTACATGAAATGATTTTAATAACTCTATCCTTTGTTTCTGCTTCTTCACCAATACTTATGAAGTTATGCCATGGCTCTGATATACTCTCATATCTCTGGCTTTAAAATCACAATACTAGTATCATAAAAATCTCAAGTTTTAAAAGTCCTCATTTCTCAAATAATAGATTTAACTCCATCTAAACCAATGCAAATCAGCCCCGTGGTGACAGTATATATCAGCTACAGGATGTGCAAATGACCTGAAAAATTAATGTCTTATAAGAAATAAGACAAAAGCAAAACTTTCTTATTTTAGGGCCAATTCTTTGCTAAGATTATTTATAATATTAATCTATGGAAAACAGCAGCAGTAGAAACATTACATACTGATTATTTGAATAATATTGTGAAAAATGTGCCTAGAAATCAGGAGTCTGCAAACTGCGGCCCACACACCAAATCTGGCCTGCTACCTGTTTTTGTAAATAAACTTTTATTGGAACACATCACACCCATTTGTTTAGTTATGGCCTACATATGTCTATGTAGCTATTTTCACACTATAAAGGCAAAATTGACTGAAACTATACGGCCAAAGTCTAATATTTACTATCTGGCCCTTTACAGAAACTATTTTTCAACTCCTGCTTTAAATCAACCTTTTATCTTTAATTTTTGAAAATCAAATTATAACAAAACATTTTTCCTAATACTAAAAGCCACATTTCATATTTAAAATTCATTTAAGCATCTTTTAAATATCAGCTCTTACAGGCTTAATATATAACCCCAGAAATCTATTAAAATTATTATTAGAGGCCTTATCTTTTTAGAAACGAAAAACATGTTATGTCACCATTTAATTTCAACACTAGATGATATACACTTATATGTACTATTAACTTACACAGTCTGGAACTTTCAGTCCTCTTACAGTTACGTACAGTGTTGATGGGTAACGATTTCTTGGACATTTTGACCACCATTCAAATGCCTCAACAACATTTAATTGGGATCGAGGCTTAGTAGGTGGGTAATACAGCTGCAAGCGAAGTTTTGAGTTGATGTTTGCATTTCCATTGGCTCCCAGAAGCTTAAAATAAGAATTCATATAAAATGTTACCTTCACTGAAAATAAATATATCCAATAAAGCAATAGCATAAAGTCAGAAACATTTTTAAAAGATTAATATGGCATGCTGAAATTTCTTAGTTTTACAAAGCAAAGAACATTACATAGTTAGTTAAGCACAGTTCCAGATCATTTTTGACAAAAGGTAACCCAAATGGCTTTTAAAATATTTTTCTGATAGCTCTCTTTTCACGTATACAACAATTTCAGACTGTTGGTACAGCATTTACACTACTGTGCCAGATTTCACAATGAACAAAGGAAGTGATCAATACACGTTTGAAATAATTATGGTAAAGACTAAACTGTATATTTACATAAGACAAATTTTCCATTTGTTTCATATCAGTATTTTTAATGGTTAAAATTTTATGTTTTAAATTTTTAAAAAGTTAAAATCATTTCAAGATAATTAAACTCATTCAAGCCATTTGTCACATTTTTTCAGTATTTTAGTGTACCTTCTTTCAAAGGTCTATTTTTAAAACCCTATTTAACAAAACTTATGTTTAAGCTAACTAAATGGAGGTTTTTTTTTTTTTTTGGGGCAGAATCTCGCTCTGTTATCCAGGCCGGAGTGCAGTGGTGAAATCTCGGCTCACTGCAACTTCCACCTCCTCTGGGTTCAAGTGATTCTTGTGCCTCAGCCTCCCGAGTAGCCAGGATTACAGGTGCATACCACCACACTTGGCTGATTTTTGTGTTTTTAGTATAGTCAGAGGTTTTGCCATGTTGGTCAGGCTGGTCTTTAACTCCTGGCCTCAGGTGATCTGCCCACCTCGGCCTCCCAAAGTGTTGGGATTACAGGTGTGAGCCACCACACCTGGCCCTAAATGAAAATTTTTACGAGAAAAATAAAAATCTTACCAACTCAGAATATGTTCTCTTTCATTAGACCATGACTCAAAATAGGAAATGAAACGTCTTTCTAACCTTTATGTCCTCTACAAATTAGGAGCAGAAAGACAGTTTGAACCCTTTGCAACAGTTCACACAAAACATGAAGTATCTTAAATTAGAAGAATAAGCACTGAGTGCAGGGAATGTATTTAACAACTGTTACTTGTAGACTCATGTAACTTAATATCTTAAATTAGAAGAATAGGCACTGAGTGCAGGGAACACATTTAACAAATGTTACTTGTAGACTTACGTAACCTGGAAAGTAAAAAAAAACAGAGTCAAGAAAGACTAAGATAGTATTGTCCAAGAGAGCTTTCTATAATGATGTATGGAATACTCTAACCAATTTGTGCTAACCAATACGGAATCCACATGTGGCTACCCTGCACTTGAAGTACAGCTAGCACAGATGTGAAACTAAATTTTTAATTATATTTAATTTGAATTCAAACAGCCATGTGACTTGTAGCTACCAAAACAGTGTAACTCTAAGTTCGTAAATCTGGGAGAGTGGACAGATGGTGGTACCACCACTTGAAGTAGCAGAGAGAGTAGCAAGGATACTCAGTTTGGGGGAATCTGACATATCTGTAAGTCATCCAAGCTGAAATGCCCAGCAGGTGACTGAATTTACAAATCTGAAGCACAGGTGAGAAAAGTGGTTCCAAGAAAAGTGGGTTAAAGATGAAACCATAAGTAGGACTGATATTAAGGAGGCAGGTAGAAGACCATGAAGGAAACTGAAAGAATGGTATAAGAAAAATTAGGAGAGGATGGTGTCAAGAAAACCAAGGTAACAGAGTTTCAAGAGTGTGATATGTTAAATGCATAGATGTGACAAAATAACTAAAAAATGTTCAATACATTTGGCGAATAGAAATCACTAGTGATTTGGCTGGAGAAGCTTTAGTGGCAGAGGCAAAATTCAGAACGTTGTTCAGGAATGATGAGTTCAGGAATGATGCATCAACAAGGAAAAAGAGATGGCAAAATACAGCCCATCTTTTCCCCTACCCCTTTAGGAAAGAACGTAAAGACAATGGAGGTTATAAGCTGAGTGGGTGACATTGTGATTAGTGTCAAACGACATACAGGGGTAAAGAACCATTCCAAATTGAGGAGTAGATATGTTCAGTCATTAAATCATAAGCACACGAGACTCCCTTCATAAACTCTCCTACAGCTCCCCAAAGCTTATCATGGTGATTTTAAAAAGATATTCCCCAGCTTCTAAATCATACTTTCCATAGATTATTTTAAACAGGCAATTTAGTTTACATTAATATGTTGCTTAGCATGAGTAAACAACTAAAATTCAGCCAAGACCCTGTCATTATGGTTATAAATTGTATAATGTAGAGCTCAAATAAATAAGGCTTTACTACTTTTTAGTTTAAAAGAATAGCCACATATATGTACTAAAAGAACTGAAAGTATCTGAGAATCTGAGGCATAGCTGAGAATTAGGATAAAGTCTCATTTGAACTACTGTAATAACTTAACAATTATCCAAGACATCCCTCGTACCAACAGGATAGGTAATAAAAGATTTAAATTTTAATTGTCTTCATGCCACTTCCCTTTTTTTCCTTTTTTTTTTTTGAGATGGAGTCTCACTCTGTCACCCAGGCTGGAGTGCAGTGGTGCAATCACGGGTCACTACAACTTCCATTCCCCGTGTTCAAGCAATCCTCCCCACTCAGCCTCCCGAGTAGCTGGGATTACAGGTGCACACCACCACACCTGGCAAATTTTTGTATTTTTAGTAGAGACAGGGTTTCACCATATTGGCCAGGCTGGGCTCAAACTCCTGACCTCAAGTGATCGGCCCACCTCACCTCCCAGCGTGCTGGGATTACAGGTGTCAGCTACTGCATCTGTCATGCCACTTTCTTGAAGATGAATTTTATCCTTGCCACTCTTTCCATCATCAATGATTAATTCCCTCAACATATATTCACCAAGCACTTTCTATGTGACATTAATATGCTGGCAGCTGGTGATATTATAGCATGGAGTTTCAAGAGAGTGATATATTAAATGCAAAAAGATCTAGTAAAATAAGGACTAAAAATGTTCAACATATTTACCCAAAAGAAGTCATTGGTGACTCTAAAAAGCTTACAGTCTAATGAAAAAGACAGATAAGTGTTAGAAGACGTGAAGCACATAGAATAGCTTACTCTTTCTGGGGGGGTGAGGATGGGATAAGAATTCTTGACTGCTATTTTTGCCAATGGCATAGATGACTAAATAAATAAAAATCCATATAGTACTTAAAGGTAAAAATGCCCTGAAATATGTTACTGCATCTCAAGTGCAACTTACAGTAAATTCTGCAGGTCTGCACAAATCTTAGCATAAAAGAAATGCAGTTTCTAATAAAACCACATGATGGCACTGTTTACTATGTGAAAGTGAATCTTTGCTTTTTTTTTTTTAATGGCTTTTTTTCTTTGCTCTAAATCAGTATGGAAGGTGGTATGGAAAAAGGCGTAATAGATTTATACAAGGGTGATCATAGATGGTACACTGGACCAGGTGATTCCTAAGGCCACTCTCAATTACTTACTCACCACAGCCAATCTGGCGGCTGTTCAGCCCTTTGACTATAATACTTCTAAAATCTCTAACCTCCAATATGGACTAAATGTCTCAACTGGATTTTCACAGCATCTGCTCTATAGCACATAATAATGTAGGTAACAGGTCTGTATAGAAATTAAATTGGAGGGCAGCTATATACAATGTCTAATTTATCTATGAATGTACTGAATTTAGCAGACTGTCTCACATTTTATAGATCGTATTTGTTGAATGAATGGATGCACAAATGAAAATGTTTTTATAAGATGGTACAAAATAATTACTCAAGACTTTTCATAATTTAAATTGATGTTTGAAGGAATAAAAGATAATTATAAAATTAAAATATCCTTTTTTTAAACATCAATCTACGTCTTTCATCTTTGCTGAAATATCTCGTCAAAGACATCCTAGTTAGAGACACCTAGTCAAAGACAATGTACAAAGATTTTTTACCTAGACTACTGTAAGAATTTCCTAATGTGATTTTCAAGTATCTACATTTGCTCCCTCTAGAATCTGTTCTCCACATAACAGAGTATGTATCTTTCTAAAACATAAATCAGATTATTTTATTGTTTTGTTTAAAATCCCGTAGTGGCTTCCCATTGCTCTTTAAATTCTATAATGGCTTCCTCTTGCTATGACTGAGAAGACCTCATCATAATTATCATCCTGTTGACCTTAGCAACCTCTTCATGTACCATTCTTCTGCCCTTAGTCTCTGTCCTCCAATCTTGGTGGCCTTCTTTTGATTTTCTGAATTAACCCTGCTCCTGACCCCACAGTTCATCATCCATCCCATACCTCTTTACGATATTTATAAAAATTTATAATTAAATGATAAATTGTGAAATCAATTGTTTTATGT
Organism: Symphalangus syndactylus; assembly: GCF_028878055.3. Classification (NCBI taxonomy): domain Eukaryota; kingdom Metazoa; phylum Chordata; class Mammalia; order Primates; family Hylobatidae; genus Symphalangus; species Symphalangus syndactylus. Next base: position 113,272,408 of record NC_072424.2, read on the forward strand.
TTGTGCTGCTGGAATATGAAGTCCAGGAGTTCAAGGAATTTGTCATCTTTGTCCACTGACAAGAACAGTAGCTGGCACATAGAAAAGTCTTAATAAATATTTGTTGAATTGAATAAATAATGGCATGGCTGTTTGTGTCTTTTTTAATGCTACATCCTCAGAACCAAATAGTGTAACTGGCACATACTGGGCCATCAATAAATATTTAAGAATCTGAATGAGCATAACCTGAGCTTGAATTAGTAACTCTTCATCCCTACAACCTTACCTTAGATTCTAATTCCTTATATGAGACCAAACTGACTTGGGAGCAAGCAGCCAACTACATTTGAAGATTATTTTAAAAGTGTTTAAAATGGATGAAAAACATACCTTAAGAAATGCCCAGGCAATTTTCCGAAAGCCACATTCTTGGTTTTGAACCTCAGAATTATTCTTAATTTCATCCATGCTTAAGAAATCAAGAATCTGCAAATAAATTCACAGAAGACTAGGCTACCTAAAATTTAATATTTTCTAATGGTATATTATTAAAAATTTAAAAAATCATTTGTATAGTACTTAAAAACATTAACCTTTACAGGGAATAAAAACATTTTTATCTCAATTTATTCACCTTAAAGTTAACTCATTCAGTTAGGGAGGGTCCATTTTCTGACTATTTTATCTTTCATTAATAAATACTAAGATTTATTTCAAATCCAAGGCAAAGTGTTAATCACCTCAAATATAACCTAGGTACAAATATACTAGGCATAGAATTCTTAAGCTTTCATTGTTTTTTATGTATCAGAGCAGACTTTAAAGGATTGTTTGTTTAAAAAACTCACAACCCTATTTCTGGGTCTTTGTCTTGGATCACCTTCCTGAATTTGGGGTTTTTCTCTTTGGATGTATGTTATAATTAGGCTTCTCAAGAGGATTTCTTCCATTCCTCTATCCTGTCTGGACATTAAAGCTCATGGATTTGCAACCAACCTGCCACAGAGACTGTATTCTAGATATTTATCAGAGGCTATCACTTCAAACTTACTGGTGCTTATTAAAAGCTCAGCTGTGAAAATGAGATCTTCATAGAAAGAAGACTGCTTAAGAAATGATACAGACTCCAGTCATCCGTGTTTTTTGGATACCTAAACCTTTTTTACAGATATAATACATGCTCAGTGAAAACATAATATAAAAAATATATATATGCAAAGTAAAAACGACTTGTAATCCAGACCCATAGATGATCACCATTAACATCTAATTTGCAGGCTAAATCTTTTTCTGTGCATTCCTAAACATATGTGTGGAACTACAAATCTAATAATGCTATTTCACAAATTATTTTCATATAGTATGTAGTGAGTATCTCTTCATGTCAATACACATGAATACCGTAATGTTAATGACTGCCTACTATTCTTCTGTCACAAATACCATAAATTTAACAAAAATTATAACTTATTTAACCAAATCTCTTACTGATCTAAATGTAGGTTATTTTATCTCCCTAAAATTTTTGCTATTATAAACAGTGCTGAAATAAATATCCTTGCACACACATCTTCATGGACTTGTCCTTTTTTTCCTTAAGATAAATACCTAAGAGTAAAATAATGGTTTTAAAGACTTGTGAGACATTATCAAGTTGTCCTCAATAAACAAAAAACTGAGATCAGAAAGCAGTTGCATAGGCAATAACATATTACATGAAAACTTAAGAAGCAACCAAAAGTGTTTATAATACAACAATCTATCCTTCTTCATCTCTTAATACTAAAATGAATATAGAAGAAAATATAACAAATGACAAATTTTGAAGACAAAGAAAAAATTCCTAAAGATACAAATTATATCCATTTTTCAACAATAACAGCTTTATGTAAATCACGCACAACATAATCACAAATGTAAATACTGGAATATTTGTATCATAAATACACATAGACAACCTGAAAGTCAAGGATCATAAAAAGAAGTAATTCTACAAAATGAATCTTCGGCACTGGTTATGCCAAGTCCCTTGCTGTTCCCATGCTAAACTTCTCCATCTAGCTTACACTGGAAGGGGACTTTCTCTATATTCCTTTGCTTATGGAGACAGAACAACACATGATAGAGAAAAGAAATGTGGTATTCTAGGTTCAAACTATCTCCAAACATATTTTTTAAACTTAAAATTTGAGTAACTTTGGGGAAATCACTTTTACTCCAAACCTTGTTATCATTTTCAGTAAGAAAATTATATAATAACAACTAGTCAGCTCAAAAGCCATCTATTCCATAAAGCTTTCCCTGACTCCTCTGACCCGCCACTAACCCTTCACATATCATAAGTTCTACATCATTTTTGGTTATATATTAAATTGCATTAATTAACTGATCTGTGTACATTTATCTTTATTTATCCAGGTGGTACACATATTCTTAGGGTGTCTGACATGGTTAAATGAGTTTATGCTTTGTGAAACGGGTTTAAAATGGAGAAATACATTCATATCGAGTGGATTTATCACTTCACTACAGTTAACAGTCACAGGGCTGTTGTAATTATTAAATGATACAAAGCAGGCCAAATAGTAAACACTCAGCAAATATGCTATCACTGTTTATAAAAGGGCGTCTCACTTGTATTCCACAGCATCCTACAAACACTAAATCCTAGAGATTAAATTCTCACACAACTTTTTTTTTTTCATTATTGGACCACTAAAAATAATAGCTTACATTTGTGCTATTAAATATTAACTATCATTTAATTTGAATTGCTCCATTCAATTCATACCTCAAAGAACAGGATGACTTTAGGACTCTCATCAGAGCCTCGAAGCAAATAGGGAAAATTTTCATTAAATACAATTTGTTCTTCCCACTCTGGAAGTCTTGATTTTAACTGTTTAAAATCATATGGCTGGGTCATAATAGGAAGAATACAATCCACATTCTCTTTTTCATAGTAAGATGAAACAGGCCGTTCACTGTACAAAAAAAGATACTTCCATTAACGCAATTTTTATAATTTTGAGGTGAGAAAAAATAGTGTACAAGGTGAGGCAACCAGAAATAATGAATAGTCATAATAATACAAAAGGAAAAATTATTTTGATTGTCCATCTAGAAACTTACAAATTTTATAAGACTTAAAAGTAACAGTCCATCTTACATTTGTATACTATCAATCGGTTTCATATGATTATTATAGAAATATAAAGTGAGAAGTATGATTATACCTTTGCCATATAAAGCTGGGATAAACTAATTCCTTCAGAATTTTATAAGAGTTTATAATAAAATAGACATTGCCAGGCACAGTGGCTCATGCCTGTAACCCCAGCACTTTGGGAGGCTGAGGCAGGTGAACTGCTTGAGCTCAGGAGTTTGGGACCAGCCTGGGTAACATGGTGAAACCTTGTTTCTATAAAAAATAGAAAAAAAGTTAGCTGGGCATGGTGGCACATGTCTGCAGTCCCAGCTACTTGGGAGTCTGAGGTGGGGGGATCACCTGAGCCCAAGGAGGCTGAGGCTGTAGTAAGCTGTGATTGCACCACTGCACTCCAGTCAGTGAGATGGAGTGAGGTATTGTCTCAAAAAAAAAAAAAAAAGACATAAAATTGATTTTACATAAAAAAGGCACAAGACTGTAAACCCTTTGAGGTGTCACATTTTCTTTGCGTGCCCTAAGGCAAATGAATAAGTGAATGGGCTTTTTTTGGACAATCTTCCTATTTCCGTTCCCCACTGGCTTTCCAAACAATTTTTTAAAAAATTCTAGTATAAATGTGTATTTCATTGTACTTTTCATTTGGATTTCAAGCATGCATTAGCTATAGAAGTACTCTTAGAAAAAACATTCAAGATTCATTTACCTTACCTGAAGCCCAGATAACATTACTTTCAAAAGAAAAATATGAGGTTAGACAATTAAAGCATTTACAATGCAATATAAAATATTTACAATGCAACTTTATGTCATAAATTATGTCTACTAAGCTGGCAGAAGCTCTCTACCACTTAAAATGAATTATTCCTTTCCACTTAAAAGTAATTACTTTTAAGTGCACCAGGTGTGGTGGGTCATGCCTGCAATCCCAGCTACTTGGGAGGCTGAGGCAGTAGAATCGCTTGAACCCCGGAGGCAGAGGTTGCAGTGAGCCGAGATTGAACACTGCATTCCAGCCTGGGTGACAAAGCGAGACTCCATCTCAAAAAAAAAAAAAAGTAATTACTCAATTAGATGTTCTCCATTTCTTCTACAACATTCTGATCAATGTTAATGATTGATGAACACCTACAACTAGTAGACTATTCTCTAATACAAATCCGTAACTCTATTCCCACTGACTTTCAACTACCAATGGCAGAAAAAAGACTTCTACTAGTTTGTTTCAAGAATTAGCTGTGCAATTAAAAAAAAATTACCTATCATCTTTCTTGACATATTGACCAGTATGCTCATCAACCACATGAATTTTTACCATTGGGTGAGAAATCATAAAATCTGACTTAAGTCTATCAGATCGGTGAACGTAAACTCCCAGGACAAGGTCATCATCAAGCAAACATTTGGGATAAACCGGGCTATCTCGGCTTGTTATTTCATGAACACCATCACCATCAACATCTTCGTTATTATCTGCAACTACACGCATGGAAAAAAAAAATCAATGTTATAATTAGTTGTTCCCATAGTTGTATTTACATATAACCTAATCTTTAAGATCTATGATGATTTCACTGTGTTCAAAGGAACTTCAAGGGGAAAGAAAGAAAAAGCCAGACAACAGCAAACCATAGTGTGAAAGTAAAATACTACATTTACTAATGCATTACAAATAAGGTGAAAAATCCTTGTTTATATTTTTCCTAATAAGTAGGAGAAACACAAAAAGAAAAGAGCGTCAAAGTCAGAAAAGTAACTTTATCTAGGTATTTTCTAAGTAGAATATATATGACTCAACTAGAATTTCTAATTCTGGGTAGGATGCAGTAGGATGCAGCAAGTAAACACTTTGGGTAACAACTGGAAAGAGCCAAATAAATTACAAATATCTTATTTTAAATTTTAAAGGCATCAGAAAAGTACAGAAAGAAGGTATAGTAGACAGATTAGAATTCCAGAAAGGGAGAATCAGTCAGAGGTCAGCTGATGGACTGGCAGCTGTTTTTGTCTCTGGTGACATTTGCTGATTCAGGGTGTGAGCTGAAGATCAGAGTTTGGCTTAGGCAGAAAGTCACTGCCAGGAGAATGAGAAATCAGCAAAACTTTTAGTGATTCCACAGGACTAAAATGATAAAACTTGAGAAGCCTCAAACACATGACCAATTTTTCTCACAAAACTGAATTCTGATGCTAAAGAGAAGCTAAAGAGGTAGTGAAATCTCCCAGGATTGTGGTGCTAGCAGACCATGATCTGCCAGGGGAAGGGGACAGAAATAAAACAGGCAAAGGTGAAGCCCTGGAGGGTGTGGTCAATTTACACTGAGGAACAAGAGCAACTTTTCACCTGGGGTCATCTACCAATTCTGGTCACAGTTCTAGGTTGATAATCCAGGTGTGATTTCTGGCAGAAGGTTGCTACTGGGGGACAGAGAAAACAGCAGAGATTTTGGCATGCTTGGGGGCTAGAGTGACAAAAATGGATACCTGAAGGATGTCTAACATATAGCCAGTCTCCTGCTCAAAGAATTTGCCAAATTTTGAAGCGGCATGAGACAGAAGACTAAATGGCTAAGTGGAAAAGCACTGAAGGGCTAAATTGGATCTTCCATCATATTTAGGGCTAAAAAATTATTTAGGGCTATGAATTATTAGAGATAAAGAAGGGCGCTGCATTATGATAAAAGTGACAAGAGATACAAGAAAAATAAACTCAAAATCGGAATGGAAATGTTAATACCTCTCTCAACAGCTGATAGAATAAGTAGAGCAAAAAAATTAAGAAGAAGAACTGAGCACAATTAAACTTGACCTAAATGACATACATAGGACACTGCACTCAACATTAGAAATTGCATTCTTTTCAAATGAGCATAGAATATTTACCAAATCTGACCATAAAATGGTCATAAAAAAGGCCTCGATAAACTCAGAGGACTGATATCATTCATAATATGTTATCTGACAACAATGGAAGACAGAAACCAATAAAAGATAACTAGAAAAGCATCTGCTGCCTGAAACTAAGCAACATACTTCTAAATAATGATCAATTAAAATGGAAATTAGAAAATATTTTGTGTTAAATAATAAAAATACATAATATTAAAAATTTTGGAGATGCAGGTAAAGTAGTACTTAAATGGAAATTTAGTCTTAAATGCATATAAAAGAAGACTGAAATCTTTCTTATAAAACCCAATTTTAAAGCTAGAAATAAGTAGCAAATCAAACCCAAATAAGTACAAAGAAGGAAAATAATACAGTTACAAGAAAAAAAATCACTAAAATAGTACATAAATGTACAATAGAGAAAATCAAAGCTAAAGGTTGGTTTTTGAAAAGACTCATAAATCTAAAATCCTAAGGCTGATTAAGAAATTGAGAGAAAACAAACTGCCAATACCATGAATGAAAAAATGGGACAGCCTTTCAGATGCTATAGAAATGCAAAATTTGGATTAAATAGACACATCCCTCAAAAACTACAGTCTATCAAATAGCTGAGAGAAGTAAAAAAAAAAAAAAAATTGCTAAGAAATTAAATCTTGATTTGTATCAAGGCAAGCAAAATGATAAGGCGTAAGGACTGAAAAAGGAGCGATAAAACTATCGTTATTAACGTATCACATGACTGCATATGTAGAAAAATCAAAACAATATAAGAATAAACTCTGTGGGCTGCGATGGCTCACACCTGTAATCCCAGCACTCTGGGAGGCTGAGGTGGGAGAATTGCTTGAGCCCAGGAGTTTGAGACTAGCCTGGAAAATGTAGTGAGACCTTGTCTCTATAAAAAATTAGCCAGGAATGGTGGTGCATGCCAGTAGTCCCAGCTACTTGGAAGACTGAGGTGGGAAGATCGCTTGAGCCTGGGAAGTGTAAGTTGCAGTGAGCCGAGATCACGCCACTGCACTCCAGCCTGAGTGACAGGGCAAGACCCTGTCTCAAAAATAAATAAATAAACTCTTGCAATAAGTGAATTTAGCAAATCAATGGATACAATGTTAACAAATTTTAAATACATTTCTACATATATGTACCAGCAACAAATAAAAAACAATTTTTTAAAATGCCATTTACAGTATCATTAAGAAACATCAAATCCTAGGAATAAATCTAAGGAGAGATTCTGCTGAAATGTGTATTGCTGGGATATATTAAATAAGATGCAAATAAATGGAAGTGCATACCAAATTCATAGCCTGAGAATCAATACTTCGTAAAAATGTCAAGTCTCTTTAGAGAGTTGTTATGCTGTGACTCTTTAGATTCACCCAGTCTAGATCAAAATCACAGCTTGCAAGACAGAATGAGGGTAAACAGGAAGAGGGAGGATGAAGAAGCTCTTCTAAAATCCATACAGAAATGCAAAGTAAAGAATAGCCTAGACAATGCAGATGAAGAAGGAAAAGGCTAGAGTATAATACTAAATAGCAAGACCTATTAAAAAGGTACGGTATTTAGACATGGTAGTGTTGGTACAAACTGTCTAATGTAAAAGAACAGAGACTACAAAAACTGATCTACACGTAACATAGTCATGTTATTTATGGGAAAAGTGACACTGCAACATAGAGGGAAAAAGACACTCTCTTCAGCAAATGGTACTGGGTCAATTATAATATATATTCACATAGATATCTTGATCACTGCTTCCTATCATAAACATAAACCAATTCCAGATGAACTGCATATCTAAATGTGAAAAGTAAAACAGAAACAGTAAAACTTTTAAAATAAAACTTTCAGAATAAAACTTTTAGAAAAATATCTTCAGAACTTGGGAAAGATTTCTTAAATCACAGAGAGCACTTACCATCAAAGGAAAAAAATGGATAAACTGGACAATACAAAAATTTCTGTTTTTCAAAAGACACCAATGAGAGAGAAATAATCAAACCAGAGTAGGACAACATTTGCGATATAAATGTGGGTAGGTATTTATATCTGAGAATAATCTCATATTGAGGTATATAAACCTATCACTACAAATCAGTTAGAAAAAGACAATTCTGTGTTTTAAAAAATGCACAGACAACTTGAATATATTTACAAATGTCAAAATCTAAGTAGTTAATAAACATGAAAACACTCAACTTCACTAGTTACCATGGAAATAAAATTAAAACCAAAATGAATATCACTATACATTCCTGAAGAATGAGGAATTCAGTCACTCCTAAGAATGACTAAAACGTTAAAAAACAGTATTACAAGTTGGTGAAGATATGGAGTGACTGGAACTCTCAAACACTGCTAGTGTCAACTGGTAAACCAACTTTGCAAAACAGGAAGTAATTATGAAAGCAAAAAATATACATAATCTATGACAGCAATTCTACTCCTAACAATATGCCCAAGATAAAGGCATGCATGTGCTTACCAAATACATGACTGCAATGTGAATTACCGCTTTACTTATAATTGCATACGACTAGAAACAACTCAAATGACCATCAATAAAATAGGCAAATTAATTGTGGTATACTCACACAATGGATAGCTAAATAATACAAAAACAGAATTAAGAATGAATAAGCTCAACTGTATGCAAGCAACAGTAGTATAAATCTTACAAAATTAACATTGAGTAAAAAAAGTCAGGCACAAAGAGCATAGTATTTATCATTCTATTCATATTAAAGTATAAAAATAAGCAAAAATAAACTCTCTTAGATGTCAAGGTAGTGGTTACTCCCATAGGGCAACTAATGGGAAGGTGATTTTTCTGGGTGCTAATGATGTTCTGTTTCCTAATTTAGCTAATGATTTTACAGGTACGTTCAGTTTGTGAAAAAACTTTAAAAATATGTATATGAGTATACTACTTAGTGCTTTATAAAACAAGTATACTGCTTAGTGCTTTTCTATATATATCTATATACATATTATGCTTCAACAAAAGATTTTAAAATTTTAATTATAGAAACCACAAAACATCATCACTTACATCTTCTAATGAATAAGTACCATAAAATCTAAAATTGCCCATTTTAATCCCAATTTTTGGCCAATCAAATGGAAACTGAAAGACTAAAAAAGGATGTATGAGTAGAAAAGAACATGTAAAGAAAAATAAGAGAAAACAAACAAGAAAAGGAGAAGACAGAAATCAACAAGGCAAAGAGAAAGTTGAGAAAGGAAAGAGAAGTGGTATTAGGCTGAGGAATTGGGAGGATACCATGCTGGACAGGATGCAGCCTTAACATCAGAAAGGTTTATTGGCTGCTGACCATTTATAGCTTTCAACAACTGAGTCCTAACCATTTAGCGGATGTAAACTCAATGGTTTAAAGAAGAAATCCTCTATGCCACAATAGCAACTACAAAGTCAATATCATTTTAGAGTTGAATTTAAAGTATGTCAAGAATCTGAGTAGGTCAGGCATGGTGGCTCATGCCTATAATCCCAGCATTTTGGGAGGCTGAGGCAGGCGGATCACTTGAGGTCATGAGTTCGAGACCAGGTTGGCCAACGTGGTGAAACCCCATCTCTACTAAAAATACAAAAATTAGCCGGGTATGGTGGCGTGCATCTGTAATCCCAGCTACTCAGGAGGCTGAGGCAGGAGAATCGCTTTAACCTGGAAGGTGGAGGTTGCAATGAGCAGAGATTGTGCCACTGCATTCCAGCCTGGGAGACAGAGTAAGACGCCATCTCAAAAAAATAAAAATCAGAGAAGACTCAAGTGATACAAACTCATCAGAGACCCACAGCTACAAATACATGTGTACTTTAATCTAGATGAATTCAAGAACAAGTACCAAATATCCTATATTGAATTATTTTCAAGTATACCCATCAGCTTTAGTTTTTAAGGGCTAAAATTCCTAGAATCAAGTTATTTCTACCAACGTACACAATTTTTCATTTAATTTGTATAGCAAACCTGCTTTAGTCTTCTTTTTTGTTTTTTTTCGTTTAGGTTTTGTATCATCTTGCATGCTGTCTTCTGTGCTTTGTTCCATTGAGCTTATTTCATCATCTTGATGAGAATCTGAAGAAACTGGTCTAACTGAAGATTCTTTCTTTTGTTCACCTTCAACTGTGTCACCAGAGATGGTCAATGTACTACAAATATAATCCAAGTATCAGCCATTACAGATATATTATTATTATAATTATTATTATTCATGATGCAACAGAGTGAACAGTAAATAGGAGCAAAGACAATCCTAAAATCACTATTATTGTCTCTTGAGAGATGCATATATTTTCTTATACACTAAAATGGTTAGCTGTCAAATAGGTATCATAGATGGTATTTTATACTTCATGAGGAGTTACACGATTCAACTAAAACTGAGCTCTAAACCCCAGGGGAAGGGGAAACTGTATTAATATTTTATGAGCAATTCATCTCTCTTTACATAGGACTTATCAAAGCATGCCCACCCTGCTGCCAAGTAAATGATTGATCAACCAATTTTTAAATTACCTTATTTAAAGGTATAAAGAGTATTCTAGGTTTGTTCTGTCTTCAAGAGGCTTCACATGCACAACTTTTGATTTCTCTTTTTTCTTTCTTTCTTTTTAAGACTGCGTTTTGCTCTGTCGCCCAAGTTGGAGTGCAGTGGTACAATCATAGCTCACTGCTGCCTCAACCTCCCAGGCTCCAGCAATCCTCCCACTTCTGCCTCCCAAATAGCTGAGACTACAGGCACATGCCACCATGCCTGGCTAATTTTTGTACTTTTTGTAGAGATGGAGTTTCACCATGTTGCTCAGGCAGGGATTTCTAGGTAAAAATTAATTTCTTTTATTTTCTGGCAGGCCTCTGGTGAGTCACTACATTTTCAGAAGGCTATTACTAAAATTAAAATCTATATCACATGAACTAGTAAATGGTTAAGAAATAGCAACCCGGAAGCATACTGAGTTTCAGAAAAACCAGCCTACTAACATTTTAATGTATGAAGTAAAAAATCTGCATGTAAATAATAAAAAATTAATTTCCAATATTTTTAGTCATGTTTCAAAAAAAAATGGGTTGAGGAAAATATAAGACTAGAGAAATAGTTCAAATTAGTCATTCCAGAAAGCCATTCTATTTGATCACATCACCAAACCCTGTTCTTTAAGAACAGCTACCCTTTGCATGCCACTGTCACATGTTACTTAAAATTCATGAGCTAACCCTATTTCATATTGACTATGCCTTACCAGTCTACCACAGAGGTGGTAGCTGTGAGAAGGAAGATTTATAGTATACTACCGTAGGAAGCCTCTAAGATGGACCTCACTGATCCCCACCTCTTCACATGCATGTCTTTGTGTAATCCCCTTTCTTTTGTGTGTGGGCTGGACTAGTGACTTACTTCTAACAGACAGAATATGATAAAAGTAATGAATGCCACTTATAAGATTAGGTTCCCAAAAAGACTGTGACTTCTGTCTTGCTCTCACTCTCTCAGAGCCCTTGGTCTGGGGAAGCAAGTGGCCATGTTGTGTGTAGACCATATGGAGGAAGTCCATGTGGCAAGGAACTGGTATACCTGGCCCAAAGCCAGTCAGGACCTGAGGCCTACCAACAACCACATGAATGAGCTTAGAACTGGATCTTCTAAGGCCTTCTAACGGCTATGTCACTTGACAGATCCTCCCCTAGTCAAGGCTTGAGGTGACTTCAGTCCCGGCTAACATCCTGATTGCAACCTGTGATTGACAGAGACCCAGTGTGAAGTCACTCCCAGATTGCTGGCCCACAGAAACTGTGAGACAATAAATGCTTGTTGTCTTAAGCTGCTAAATTCTGGGATCATCTTTTTAATGGAGCAACAGATAACTAATATATACTATCATGTCCCTGCAGCAACTTGGTTTGCCATATCTTTATTACCACTGGTCACCTAGCTTTTGAAAAGACGGGAATTATTTTTGGCTGAGGGCTTTAGGGGAAATTGATCCTGAATGCCAAGGAATAGTCACATATAGAATGTTCCCACCTCAAGTTGTTTCTCTAGAGGAGAACTGCAGGGGGGAATAACGTTAATTACAGCAGTTAAAAAGCATTTTTATCTTATTGTTTTCTCCAAATAGAAAACATATAAATATGTGTATGTTCACTTAACCTCACACTCTATATACAAGTACATACATATATAAGCATCATATAGAGAAAAAGATTAGAATACCAAATTGCCAACAGTGATTATCTTTGAATAGTTTTTCTACAATGAGCTAATGTTATTTGTCTAAGAAAAAAAGTTATATTTATATATCCAAACAGGTATTTGTAACTCAAAAAAGGGGAAGTAATTAGGTTTCTATTACTTTGAAAGCAGATGTAAGTGAGTAGTTCAGGGAAGGGACAAGGTTCTGGCTCAGCCTCTTACTAGTTCTGTACTTCCATTTCCTCATCAGCAAGATAGGAAGAATATTACTTTTCCTCATAAGATTGTCAAAAGAATTAAATGACTTAATTCTTGTAAAGCACCTAGTACATAGTAAGGTGTTATGTAAAAGTTAGCTGTTCTTATCTTAGTGCCAATATCTCCAAATAAAAGCCTAAGAATTTTCTTTGTTAAACCACAGATAATGTTCAAAACCTGAAAATAATAGAGTGTTTTTCTAAGAGGATATTTTACATTTATCAATGTAAAAATACCTTGTTTCAGCTTTAAAGACTGGAACTTCCTTTTTCTTTTTCCTTTTTTCACTGCTCGATTTGTCATCATGGAATAAAGTATCTGAGGGAAAGTAAGTCAACTGTTCTTTCAGTTTCTTTCTTATTTTCTTCTTAATCTCTTTTGCCATTTCTTCAGTTACATGGCACTGATATGCTTGCATCAATTCTTCGTCCTCTTCTAAATCATTCTCTTCTCTTCCCTCATTTGCCTTCTCACTTTTCTGATGATCGACGCCTGGCTGTGGCTTTGTATGCGTTTTCTGGTGTGTAGAATCAACCTTCTTCTCAGGAGTTTCTGGTTTCATGTCTTGTGTAGCCAACTGGCGCACCATCTTTATCACCTTTTTATTTGGCTTTCCTTGTTTGTCTTCCTCTACACTAGCATCACCATTAGGATTTTCATTTGCTGACTGTGTGTTCCTCAATTTGTTTTTAGTGACTCTCATGCTTTTCTTCAGGTTGTTAGTGTTAGCAGCACTTACATCATCACTTGTAGTTTCTTTAATATGGGGAAGATTGCTTCTAATAGTGTCAGGCTAGGAAAAGAAGACATGATAACAAAGTTTCAGTTACACATAGATTAGTTATAAAAAGAAAAACCTAATAATTAATATTTGACAATGTGGAATTATTGGGAGGATTATTTAGTTTTTCACCTGGACATAGTGAAACTATTTTAGAGCATTTGAGTACTCTCATAATTTATGCTTCCAGAACTGGATTAGTAATCTCTGAATGTAACTTCAGATTAAATGAGTTAATTAATTGACATGGGAAAAAAGTACTTAAGGCCCTATAAGAAGTGAATTAATCGCTCAACTCTCAAATGCTATTTTCCTCATGATCTACACTCTAATATAATTAATAGATATTTAAGAAATTGCTAAAAGAGCCATTGAATGTGACATTTCAGGTTACCCAATAGGAAATATACATGGGTCATTTATTTTGCTTCATAATTACACTCTAAAACCAAAAATCTACAGCTCTAAGATCACCCTACAGTAAATCTAAGTGTATCACTAAAATGCTGCTAAATATTACATATTAAGTTAAATCCAATGACAGACTAAGCACAATCTGGTACCTCTCTCCCCAATTAAAATTATTTAAAATGAGACATATTTTTAATAGAAAAAAATAAATAAGGATAAGAGTCAAGTAATATAAGGAGGAGGAGGAGGGGATAAACCAGAGGATGACCAATCAAGGAGCTGGGATGAACAGCTCTGTTTCCCACCTCCATTTGTGTTGACTTTCACCCAAGGGATTAAGCATCCCAGCACAGAGAGAAAGGGCAGTATGCTTCAGGTAGGGATAATTCCCATAAACTGCAGAGGCAGACCATGTCAAAAACAACCAACAAGGAAGAGAAGAGAGATTCTCAAATGTAAACATGGCTTGACAACTGAAAATTAACAAACACTAAAGGAAGGCAGCACAATGAAGGAAAGCCACCAAATAAAACACAATAAATAAATGAACACCAAAGGAAAATACATATCATATATAAGAATTTAAAATAAGTATAATTAATATTAATAAAGAAATGCAAAAGCATACTGGAGCAAGAAAACCCAACTGCTGATATTAAAATAAAATTCTGAATGATAGAAATAAAAGTTTAACTGATGTGTTGAAAAACAGAATGGACAAAAACTGACTGTGTATTCCTCAATTTGTTTTTAGTGACTCTCATGCTCTTCTTCAGGCTGTTAGTGTTAGCAGTACTTACATCATCACTTGTAGTTTCTTTAATATAGTGAGGATTGCTTCTAATAGTGTCAGGCTAAAAAAGAAGACATAATAAAGTTTCAGCTAAGCGTAGATTAGTTGTATAAAGAAAAACCCAATAATTAATGTTCAACTATGTGGAATTATTGGGAAGATTATTTAGTTTTTTACCTGGACATAGTGATACTATTTTAGAGCATTTGATGAGTACTCTCATAATTTATGCTTCCAGAATTTCATTAATAATCTCTGAATGTAACTTCAGATTAACATTTTGGCTTAACACTTTGGATTCATTTTGTCGTGCTGAATGTCACATTGTAATGTATGAACATTACATGTTAACATTCGGTGCTACAAGATGAATCTAAAATCAAAATGAAGAAATGTGCCAGAAATGAATAAATTTAACAATACATACTGGAGTTTGATCTTTGAAACTCCCCATATTTTAAAAGTAGTTTAAAAATATCCAATGTATATAAAAAGGTGATTTAAAAAATGCTGAAAGAACTAGTATCCCAATACATATCTAAGATTTTACCATCTCTAAGACTCTTTTGCTCACCTAAAATATATATATTTCCAAATTCTGTTCTTTGAGGGTGAATTATGATGCCATAGCCTCCAAAAAAACTTCACTAATCAAATCTAATAAAAATAACATTTCTCTTAGAAGTTTATTTTCACATGTTCTGTTTTAGAAGCAACATTTAATTTAAAACACTAAAAATAGATAAATAAATAAGGAAAAAAACCCAGAAAATACACACACACACACACACACACACACACACACACACACACACAACCCAAAGCTAGCAGAAGACAAGAAATAACCAAGATCAGAGCAGAAATGAAGGATACAGAGACACAAAAACCCTTTAAAAAAATCAATAAGGCTGGGCATGGTGGCTCACGCCTATAATCCCAGCAGTTTGGGAGGCTGAGGCAGGCAGATCACATGAGGTCAGGAGTTCAAGATCAGCCTGGCCAACATGGTGAAACCCTATCGCTATCAAAAATACAAAAATTAGCCAGGCGTGATGGTGCACACCTGTAATCTCAGCTACTTGGAAGGCTGAGGCACAAGAATCACTTAAGAGAAGAATCAAATAGACACAGTAAAAAATGATAAAGGGGATATCACCACTGACCCACAGAAATGCAGACAACCAACAAAGAATACTATAAACACCTTTATGCAAATAAACTAGAAAATCTAGAAGAAATGGATAAATTCCTGGACGCATACACCCTCCCAAGACTGAACCAGGAAGAAGTTGAATCCCTGAATAGACTAATAACAAGCTCTGAAATTGAGGCAGTGATAAATAGCCTACAAACAAACAAGCGAAAAAAGTCCAGGACCAGATGGATTTACAGCTGAATTCTACCAGAGGTACAAAATGGAACTGGTACCATTTCTACTGAAACTATTCCAAGCAATTGAAAAGGAGGGACTACTTCCTAACTCATTTTATGAGAACAGCATCATCCTGATACCAAAACCTGGCACAGACACGACAAAGAAAGAAAAAAAGGTTAAGGCCAATATCCCTGACGAACATTGATGCAAAAATAATCAACAAAATACTGGCAACTAAATCCAGCAGCACATCAAAAAGCTTATCCACCACCATCAAGTTGGTTTCATCCACGGTATGCAAGGCTGGCTCAACATACGCAAATCAATAAACATAACTAATCACATGAACAGAACTAAAGACAAAAACCATATGATTATCTGAATAGACACAGGAAAGGCCTTTGATAAAATTCAACATTGCTTCATGTTAAAAACTCTCAATAAACAAGGTACTTACGGAACATACCTCAAAATAAGAGCCATTTATGACAAATCCACAGCCATACTGCCCAAAGTAATTTATAGATTCTACACTATTCTTATTAAACTACCACTGACATTCACAGAATTAGAAAAAACTACTTTAAAATTCATATAGAACCAAAAAAGAGCCTGTATAGCAAAGACAATCCTAAACAAAAAGAACAAAGCTGGAGGCATCACACTACCTGACTTCAAACTATACTGGAGTAACCAAAACAGCATGGTACAGGTACAAAAACAGACATATAGAGCAATGGAACAGAAATGAGATCTCAGAAATAAGACTACACATCAACCATCTTATATTTGACAAACCTGACAAAAACAAGCAACAGGGAAAGGATTCCCTATTTAATAATGGTGCTCGGAAAACTGGCTAGCCATATGCAGAAAATTGAAACTGGACCCCTTCCTTACACCTTATACAAAAATTAACTCAAGATAGATTAAACACTTAAATGTAAAACCCAAAACTATGAAAACCCTAGAAGAAAATCTAGGCAATACCATTCAGGACATAGGCACAGGCAAAGATTTCATAACAAAAATGTCAACAGCAACTGCAATAAAAGCAAAAATTGACATATGGGATCTAATTAAACTAAAGAGCTTCTGCACAGAAAAAGGAACTATTATCAGAGTGAACAGACAACCTACAGAAAGGGAGAAAATTTTTGTAATCTATCCATTTGACAAAGGTCTAATATCCAGAATCTACAAGGAACTTAAACAAATTTATAAGAAAAAAACAAACAACCCCATAAAAAAGTGGGCAAAGGATATGAACACACACTTCTCAAAAGAAGCCATTTATGTGGCCAACAAACATGATAAAAAGGTCAGCATCACTGATGGTTAGAGAAATGCAAATCAAAACCATAATGAGATAACATCTCACACCAGTCAGAATGGCAATTATTAAAGTCAAGAAACAACAGATGCTGGTGAAGCTACAGAGAAATAGGAATGCTTTTACACTGTTGGTGGGAATGTAAATTAGTTCAACCATTGTGAAAGACACTGTGGCCATTCCTCAAAGACCTAGAACCAGAATTACTATTTGACCCAGCAATCCCACTACTGGGTGTATAACCAAAGGAATATATATCATTCTATTATAAAGATACATACATGGGTATGTTCACTGCAGCACTATTCACAATAGCAAAGACAAGAAATCAACCCAAATGCACACTGATGATAGACTGGATAAAGAAAATGTGGTACATATACACCAAGGAATACTAGGCAGCCATAAAAAGGAACGAGATCATGTCCTTTGCAGGGACACGGATAAAACGCAGGAACAGAAAACCGAACACTGCATGTTATCACTTATAAGTGGGAGCTGAACAGTGAGAACACACGGACACAGGGAGAGGAACAACAAACACTGGGGCCTGTGAGGGAGTTTGAGGGGAGGGAGAGCATCAGGATAAACAGCTAATGCATGTGTGGCTTAATACCTAGGTGATGGGTTGATAGGTTTGTTACCTATGTAACAAACTTGCAAGTCCTACACATGTATCCCAGAACATAAAATAAAATAACATATTTAAAAATTGCTATTTGTTTCAGAATCTTCTTTTTGTTTTCTATGTATTTATTCATACCTCAATAACCTTGAATTTCCATTATGTTAAAATGGGGCATATGCAAATTTTTATTTCTACTTTTTCAGTGAGTACCAATAATGTAGCACCAATATATACAAATTGTGAGGATACTCCTGAAGGAAATAATTAGAAAAAGAGCTAGTCAGGAATTAGAAAGAGAAAATTATGGTCTCAAGGAAAAAAATTTAAAATTGAAACTCCAGGCAAGCTAATAGGAAAAGGCTGTTTTTTTGTTTATTTACTACTGATCTGTCGGCCTTTGCACTAATAACATTAATTTTATGACTTAATACTTATTATTAATTATTAATTTGTCTTTTCCTTTAGTTCTGTTTTTTAAATACTGCAGTGAATGAAGTTCCCAGAGTATCTTCAGTAGCATCTCCACTTTTCATAGCATTATACTGATATTTTCATTGCTTTTTAAATAGCCTGTTTTTGTGGTTTTGATTTCTTTTTCCCCTCTAACAGCTTTATGGGATAAATTCCCAAGTAGTTAGTAAATTATAAACTTCTGTTAACTTCTAGTTGTACTGTACTATTGTTTAAAAAAAAAAGTTTCCTTTGTGGAATTCAACAGTTTCATGGATCAAATTATGTTTGAATTTTGAAACGTCCCAAATACATTTGCACATTCATGTTCCTATTGTATCTTTGCCCATCTTTTACCTCTTTAAACGGTTCAGGTTTTTTTTTGCTTTGGTTTGTCTGCTATTAAAATCAGCTTTATTAAGATATAGCTTACATCAATAAAATTTGCCCATTTAAATTGTATAATTAAATGAACTTTGGCAAATGTATACAGTCATGTGACCACCACCATAATCATGACATTGAATATTTCCATCATTCTACATGTCCTGTTAGAGTCAACGCCTTCCCTCCATGCTCTGTCCCTACTCAACCACTGATCTGGTATCACAAAAGCTTTGCCTTGTCTAGACTTTCACATAAATGAAATTATACCATCTACAGCCTTTTGTGTCTGGTTTCCTTCATTCAGCACAAAGCTTTTAGGATTCATCCATGTTGCTATATTTATAGCAGTTTATTCCCTTTTTGTGCAGTAGTATTCCATTGTGCAGTTACATGCCACATTTTGTTTCTCCATACACCAATTAATAGATGTGAATGATTTCCAGTTTTGTGCTAGTATTAGATACGTTTTCATTTCTCTTGGGTAAATACCCAGAAGAGGAATGGCTGTGCTACATGGTAAGTAGATATTTAACTTATTAAACAATTGCCAAACAGCTTCTCAAACTGGCTGTACTATTTTGCATTTTTATCAGCAATTTCTAAGAGTTCCAGTTACTTACCATTCTTGTCTGCACTTAATACTTCCAATTTTTGTTTTGTAGCTGTTGTATTAGGTGTGCAACAGTACCTCAGTATTGTTTTAAACTGCATTTTCCTAATTACTATGACAGCAGGACTCTTTACATATGCCTATTTGCTATCTACAGCTGTTCTTTGGTTAAGTGTCCGAATCTTTTGCCCTTTTTTATTAGGCTGTTTGTTTTCATATCAGAGAGCTGTAAGAGCTCTTAAAATATTCTAGATACAACATTTTATCAGATAGTGCTTGAAAAATATTTTATCCAAACCTATGGCTATAAACCATTTTCATTTTTGTAGCAATGCTTTCAATTTTCACAAAGTCCAATTTAGCCCTTTTTTCTTTTATGGTTCATGTTTTTGTATACTGAGAAATCTTTGCTTAACCCAAGGTTACAATTATCCTATGTTTCTCTTATAAGTTCTACAGTTTTAGCTCTTAAATATGTCTTTGATCTACTTCTAGTTAATTTTTAAACTGACATGATCCCAAGTTTATTATATATGAATATCTGATTGTTCCAGGACCATTTGTTGAAGATTATCCTTTCCTTTAGTGAATTACCTTGGCAACTTTGTCAAGAGTCAATTGAACATATATATTTGAATCTATTTCCATACCCTATTCTGCTCTACTGATTTATATGCCTATCTTTATGACAATTCCAGATTGTCTTCATCACTATTGCTTTATAATGAGTTTTGAAACAGAAAGTGTAATTCCAACTTTGTTCTTCTTTTTCAAAATTGTTTTGGCTATTCTAGGTCTGTTGTTTACATTTCCCAATAAATTTCTGATTTTTTGACTACTTGTTCTATTAATTTCTGAGAGAGGATACTGACATATCTAACTATAATTGCTGATTTGTCTATTTCTCATTTAGATTTTCAAGAAAAAAAAAGTCTCCTGACATATTGATTATGATTGAATTAAATCAACAGATCATTTGTCAGAGAATGGACATTTGACAATGTTGATTCTTCTGATCCATGAACATGATTATTTACTTAGGTCTTTATTTTCAGCACTCTGAGGGGTTCAGTGTACAGCTCTTGCACATTTTTGATAAATTCATCCCTGAATGCTACACATTTTTTTCTATTACAAATCATTTTAAAATTTAATTTCAAGTGATTCATTACTGGTATAGAAATACAATTGGTTTTTACACATTGACCATATATTCTGCTAAGCTCCCTAATACAGACGGTCCCTGAATCACAATGGTTCTATTTATGACGGTTCGACTCACGATTTTTTTGACTTTATGATGGTGCATGAACAACACACATTCAGTAGAAACCATACTTCCAAGTATCTATACAATTATTCTGTTATTCACTTTCAGTATAGTATCTAATAAATTATGTGAGATATTCAACACTTTATTACAAAATAGGCTTGGTATTAATTTTGCACAACTGTAGGCTAATGTAAATGTTCTGAGCACACTAAAGGTAGGCTAGGTCAAGCTCTGATGCTTGGTTGCTTAGGCGTATTAAATATATCTTCAACTTACAAACTTCCAGTTTACAAAGGACATAATCCCATCATAAGAACCATCTGTAACTTCTAGTAGCACTTTTTTGTAGATTTTTTTGGGATATTAACATAGACAATTATGTCATCTGTGAATACACAGTTTACTTCTTCCTTTACAATCTGTATGCCTTTAAAAATTGCATTACTGCATTCATCAGAGTCTCTAATACAATTGTGAATACACACAGTGACTGGCACATGCTCAGGCTTAGAGCAAAAGCATTCAGTTTTGTGCCATTAAGCATGATGCTAGCTGCAGATTTTTTAGATGTCCTTTATTAGGTTGAGAAAGTTAGTCTTTTTTTTTTTTTTAGACGAGTCAAATGCAGTACTGAGAGTATGAGTAGAATGAGGAGTTCAATCTGTAACTGACTGTGAACAATCCATTGAGATAACTCATTACCTTAGACAAGTCTCATCTATTGCTGGTTTAAGAATGAGTAATAAATGTTGTCTTTTTTCTCCATTTATTGAGATGATCTAATGGTTTTCTAATTCAATCTTTGGATATGGTGAATTACACTGGATGCTTTTTTTTTTTTTTTTGAGACGGAGTCTCGCTCTGTTGCCCAGGCTGGAGTGCAGTGGCGCAATCTCGGCTCACCGCAAGCTCCACCTCCCGGGTTCACGCCATTCTCCTGCCTCAGCCTCCTGAGTAGCTGGGACTACAGGCGCCCACCACCACGCCCGTCCAATTTTTTGTATTTTTAGTAGAGACGGGGTTTCACCATGTTAGCCAGGATGGTTTCAATCTCCTGACCTTGTGATCCACCTGCCTCGGCCTCCCAAAGTGCTGGGATTACAGGCGTGAGCCACCGTGCCCGGGATGCTTTTTCTAACGCCAAACTGACAGTGTATTCCTGACATAACTCCACCTAGACATGAGGTATTATCCTTTTTATAAGATCGATTTTCTACTATTTTGTTGAAGATGTTTGCCATCTATATTTAAAAGGGATTTTGGTATGTATTTTTCTTGCAATCTTTGGTTTTGGCAGCTGTGAAATTATTGCCCACAAAAAGGAGTGGACAAGGATCCCCTCTTATTTTACAGTCTGGAAGAGTCTGTATAGAATTGGTATTATTTTTTCATCAAATATTTGAGAAAAGTTACTAATGAAGCCACCTGAGAGTAGTTTCCTTTGACAGAAGATTTTTAACTACAGATTCCATTTTTTTAAAAGATATATAATGTTCAAGTTATCTATTTGAGTGAGCTTCAGTAGTTTGTGCCCTTCATGTAATTTATACATTTCATCTAAACTGCTAAATTTATTGTCGTAAAGTTACTCATAATACTCTTATTATCCTTTTAAGGCCCATAGCATCTTAAGTGAATACCCTCTTATAATCCTGATATTGGCAATTTGCGTCTTCTTTCCTTGTTTCCCAATCAGCCTGGTCACAGGTAGTACAGAAAACCATTAACTCATGAGCCTGGGTTGCTAAAAAGCTGCAAATCCCAAGAAGGGCATATTTTTAGGACCAGTCCTTGAAATGTTGTCCTTGATAAGAGTGTTTCTAAATGCCTGAAGCCTTGGGCCACACTATAACAGTTTCACCAGAAAGCTTATGTTAGCCATGTGACTTATGGTGAACATGTGTTTTTGCTTTGGGGGTTTGGAGTCTGAGCAGCTGAGGTCAGTGACACATGCACTGAATGCTCTGCCTCTACACAAAGCCCACATAGCCCTCTACACAAAACCATGAACATCAAGGCTTGGGTGAGCTTACCTGGGTGGCAACACTGCACATTTTGTCACATGTTGTTGGAGGAATTAAGTGAATCCCTTGCAACTCTACTAGGGGGGTGCACCTGAAAGCTTGCACCTGGCTTCTCCCGGGCTGTGTCCCACGCACCTTTTCCCTTTGCTGATTTTAATCTGTATCCTTTTGCGGTAATAAATGGTGTGGGTATAACAGCTTTTGAGTCCTGTGAGTCTCTCTAGTGAATTATCAAGCCTGGGGATGGCCATGAAAACCCCCAACACATATGATAATCAATTTTATTACTGTTTTAAAAAATTGCATCTGGATTTACTGAGGTTTTCTATTTCACTGATTTATACTCTTCTTATTTCTATCCTGTATTTTGTCTAATTTGTTCTTCATACCTTTTTAAGGTGAAAGTTTCAATGATGGATCTCAGACCATTCCTCATTTTTAATGTAATGCTACAAGTTTCCTTCTAAGTAATGCTTCAGCAGCATTCCATAAATTTTGATATGCTGTAATTTCATTTTTAGTTAGTTCAAAATATGTTCTAATTCTTTTGTGTTTTCTTCTTCAATATATTGATCTGGGGTCTTACTGAACTTTCAAATATTTGGTGACACTGCAGATAACTTTTGGTTAACTATTTCTAATTTGATTCTGTTGTGGCCTAAGAAAATATTTTGTATTATTTTAAAATTTTCTTTTATATTTAAAATTTTTATTTAATTTTTACATATAAAATAAAGCTATGTAGACTTGTTTTATGGCCCAGAATGATGTCTGTCTTGGTGAATATTCCATATGCACTAGAAAACAATGAGTATTCTGTACTTGTTGGGTACAATGTTCTCATAAAACTCAACTCAAATTTGTCAATGTTACTGAAATCTACATTCTTACTGTTTTTTTACTACTTGTTATATCAATTTCTGAGAGAGGATACTAACATATCTAACTGTAATTGATTTATCTATTTCTCATTTCATTTCTATTGGTTTTTGCTTTGCATATTTTGAAGCTTTGTTATGAGTTTCATACACAGTTATATCCTTGATACTGACACCTTTATCATTAAAAAGATTTCTTTTTACCTTTGGCAATATTCTTTATTCTAAAATATACTTTCTCTGATATCAATATAACAACTCCAGTTTTTTTTTTTTTACTAGTGTTAGCATGGTATATGTTTTCATTCTTTAAATACTAACCTACCTATGCCCTTATATTGAATGCAAGTTTCTTACAGTCAACATATAGTTGGGTCTTATTTGCCAATCTGACACTTTCTACTTTTTATTTGGACCATCCACATTTAAATTATTCTTGATATTGCTGAGTTTAAATATACTATTCTATTATTTCCTTTCTGTTTGTCCTATTTGTTCTTTGTCTCTTTGTCCTCTTTTTTTTTTTTCTTTGAGACAGAGTCTCACTCTGTCACTCAGGCTGGAGTGCAGTGGTGTGATCTCAGCTCACTGCAAACTCCACCTCCCGGGTTCATGCCATTCTCCTGCCTCAGCCTCCCGAGTAGCTGGGACTACAGGCGCCCAACACCATGCCCAGCTAATTTTTTGTATTTTTAGTAGAGACGGGGTTTCACTGTGTTAGCCAGGATGGTCTCTATCTCCTGACCTCATGATCCACTTGCCTTGGCCTCCCAAAGTGCTGGGATTACAGGCGTGAGCCACCATGCCCGGCCCTCTTTGCCCTCTTTTCCAGCTATCTGTCTCAACAGATTTTTGTGATTCCATTGCATCATTATTGGCTTTTTAGCTATCCTTTTAAAACAAATTTATGAAGACTCTAGGTTTTATAATACACATATTTAGCTTCTCATTGTTGCTATGGTTTGGCTCTGTGTCTCCACCCAAATCTCATGTTGAATTGTAATTTCCACGTGTTGAAGGAGGGGCCTGGTGGGAGGTGACTGAATCATGGGGACAGATATCCCTTTGCTGTTCTTGTGATGGAGTTCTTGCAAGATCTGATTGTTTCAAAGTGTGTAGCATGTCCTCCTTCGTACTCTCTCTCTCTCTCTCTCCTGCTCTGGACATGTGAAGTCCATGCCCGCTTCCCCTTCACCTTCCACCATGAATATAAATTTCCTGAGGTCTCCTCAGCTATGCCTTCTGTATAGCCTGTTGAACTGTGAGTAATTAAACCTCTTTTCTCATAAACTACCCAGTCTCTGCTCTGTTGCCCAGGCTGGAATGCAGTGGTGTGATCTTGGCTCACTGCAGCCTCCGCCTCCCAGGTTCAAGTTGTTCTCCTGCCTCAGCCTCCTGAGTAGCTGGGACTACAGGCATGTGCCACCACACCTGGCTAATTTTTTTTATTTTTAGTACAGAGAGGGTTTCACCATGTTGGCCAGGCTAGTCACAAACACCTGACCTCAGGTGATCTGCCTACCTTGGCCTCCCAAAGTGCTGGGATTACAGGCACGAGCCACAGTGCCCAGCCTCAGGTAGTTCTTTAGAGCAGTGTGAGAACGGACTAATATGAAAATTGGTACCAGAGAAGTGGGGCATTGCTATAGATACCTGAAAATGTGGAAGTGACTTTGGAACTGGGTAACAGGCAAAAGATGGAACAGTTTGAAGGGCACAGAAGAAGACAGGAAGGTTTGGAACTTCATAGAGACTTGTTGAATGGTTATGACCAAAATGCAGACACTGATATGAACAGAGATGGCCAGGCTGACGAGGTCTCAGATGGAGATGAAGAACTTATTGAGAACTGGAGTAAAGGCCACTCTTGCTATGCTTTAGCAGAGACTGGCCGCACTGTGGCCCTGCTCTAGAGATATGTGGAGCACTGAACTTGAGAGAGATGATGTAGGGTATCTGGTGAAAGAAATGTCTAAGCAGCAAAGTGTTCAGATGTGGCCTAGTTGCTGCTAAAAAACTATGTTTATTTGCATAAAGAAAGAAATGACCTGAAGCAGGAATTTATATTTAAAAGGGAAGCAGAGCATGAAAGTTTGGAAAATTTGCAGCCTGATCAAGAGGTTAAAAAGAAAAACCAGTTTTCTGAGGAGGAATTCTAGGCTGCAGAAATGTGCATAAATAAAGAAAAGCCAAATGTTAATACACAGACAATGGGGAAAATGCCTCCAGGTCATTTCAGAGACCTCCACAGCAGCCCTTCCTATCACAGGCCTGGAAGCCTAGGAGGAAAAAAGTTTCATGGGCCAGGGCCAGGGCCAGGGCCTCGCTGCTCTGTGCAGCATTGAGACACGGGGCCCTGTGTCCCAGCTGCTCTGGCTCCAGCTGTGGCTAAAAGGGGCCAAGATACAGCTCAGGCTATTAATTCAGAGGTTCAGTGAAAGCCCCAAGTCTTGGCAGCTTCCATGTGGTATTGAGCCTGTGGGTGTGCAAAAGGCAAGAGTTGAGGTTTAGAAACCTCTGCCTACATTACAGAGGATGTATAGAAACGCTTGGATGTCCAGGTAAAAGTCTACAGCAGGGGTGGAACCCTCATGGAGAACCTCTACTAGGGCAGTGCAGAAGGGAAATGTGGGGTTAGAGCCCCCACACAGTCTCCACTGGGGCACTGCCTAGTAGATCTGTGAGAAGAGGGCCACTGTCCTCCAGACCTCAGAATTGTAGATCTAGATAGTTTGCACCATGCACCGGGAAAAGCCACAGGCACTCAATGCCAGCCAGTGAAAGCAGCTGCAGGGGCTGTACCCTGCAGAGCCACAGGGTAGAGCTGCCCAAGGCCTTGGGAGCCTACCCCTTGTGTCAGTGTCGTCTAGATGTGAGACATAGAGTCAAAGGAGATTATTTTGGAGCTTTAAAATTTAATGACTGCCCTGCTGGGTTCTGGACTTGCATGGGGCCTATAGCCCCTTTGTTTTGGCCAATCTCTCACTTTTGGAATGGGAGCATTTACCCAATCCCTGTCCCCACATCATATCTTGGAAGTAACTAACTTGTTTTTTATTTTACAGGCTCATAGATGGAAGAGACTTGCCTTGTGTCCGATGAGATTTTGGACTGTGGAATTTTGGGTTAACGTTGAAATAAGTTAAGATGTGGGGAACTGTTGAGAAAGCATGATTGTGTTTCGAAATGTGAGAAGGACATGAGATTTGGGAGGGGCCAGGGGTGGAATGATATGGTTTGGCTCTGTGTATCCATCCAAATCTCATGATGAATTACCACATGTTGAAAGAGGGGCTAGGTGGGAGGTGACTGAATCATGGGTGTCGACTTCCCTCTTGCTGCTCTCATGAGTTTAAAAAGAAAAACCAGTTTTCTGAGGAGGAATTCTAGGCTGCAGAAATGTGCATAAATAAAGAAAAGCCAAATGTTAATACACAGACAATGGGGAAAATGCCTCCAGGTCATTTCAGAGACCTCCACAGCAGCCCTTCCTTTCACAGGCCTGGAAGCCTGAGATTCTGTTGTTTGAAAGTGTGTAGCACTTCTCCCTTCGCTCACTCTCTCTCCAGCTCTGGCCATGTGAAGACTGTGCCTGCTTCCCATTCCACCATGACTGTAGTGTCTGGAAGCCTCCCCAGCCATGCCTCTCCAATACAGCGTGCTGAACTGTGAGGTGACTAAATCTCTTTTCTTCATAAATTACCCAGTCTCAGTTAGCTCTTTATAGTAGTGAGAGCAGACTAATACAATTTTCTACCATTAAATAATGCCACTTCACATACATTTTAAGAAATTCAGCCAGGAGTGGTGGCTCACGCCTATAATTGCAGCACTTTGGGAACACAAGGCAGGAGGATCACATGGACCCAGAAATTCAAGACCAGCCTGGGCAATACAGTGAGACCCTGTCTCTACAGAAAAAAACAAAAATCAGCCAGATGTGGTGGTGTGCACCTGTAGTCCCAGCTACTGAGGGTGTGGAGGTGGGAGAATTGCTTAAGCCCAGGAGGTCAAGGCTGCAGTGAGCTGTGCTCTCACCACTGCACTCCAGCCTGGGTGACAGAACAAGATCCTGTCTTTAAAAAAAAAAAAAAAAAGAAGAAAGAAACTCACAAAAGTATACTTCTATTTATTTTCTCCCATACTTTGTGCTATGTTGGTCTTATGCTCTGAACATTTGTCCTCTCAAAAACTCATGTTAAAATTTAGTCCTTAATTTGGCAGTACTGAAAGTTGGGGCCTTTTGGTGGTGATTGAGTCATGAGGACTTTGCCCTCATGAGTGGATTAATCCATCAATGGATTAACCAATTTATGGATTAATGGGCTAACGGATTAGGGCAGGGGTCCTCATGCCCCAGGCCTCAGGCCAGTACTGGTCCATGGCCTTTTACAAATCAGGCTACACAGCAGGAAGTGAGTAGTGGGTGAGAGCATTATTGGCTGAGCTCCACCTCCTGTCAGATCAACAGCAGCATTAGATTCTCATAGGAGCATCAACCCTATTATAAACAACGCATGCAAGAGACCCAGGTTGCACGTTCCTTATGAGTATCTAACTAATACCTGATGATCTGAGATGGAACACTTTCATCCTGAAACCATCCCCCTCGGCCCACTCCATGGAAAAATTGTGTTCCACAAAACTGGCCCCTGATGCCAAAAAGGTTGGGGACTGCTGGATTAGAGGATCATCATAACAGTGGGGCTGGTGGCTTTATAAGAAGCAGACTTGAGCTAACACATTCAGCCCCCTTGGCATATGATGCTCTGCACTGCCTTGGGACTGTAGAGTCCTCACCAGCAAAAAGGCTTTCATCAGATGTGAATCCTTGACCTTGGACTTCTCAGCCTTAAAACCTGTTAAGAAATAAATTCCTTTTCTTTATAAATTATGTTTCTGGTATTCTGTTATAAGCAACAGAAAACTAAGACAGTTGTTAAATCATTTACTTCTACAAATAAAGGTTGAATATCCCTTATCCAAAATGCTTGAGACAAAAAGCGTTTCAGATTTCTTTGGATTTTGTATATCTGCATTATATTTACTGGTTCAACATCCCTAATTTAAAATTCAAAATCCAAAATGCTCAAATGAGCATTTCCTTTGAACATATTCGTGCTCAAAATGTTGTGGATTCTTGACCATTTTGGATTTCAGATTAGGGATACTCAACGTTTATTATAAATCCTACAAAAAAACAACTAATTATTCTTGCTTTTAAAAAATATCTTTTAAAGAGATTTTTTAGTAAGAGAAAATCCTTCTATATCATGTTTACTATTTGTTGTGCTCTTCTTTTTTGTAAATCAAAATTTCCACTTGGTATTGTTGTCTTTTTTTTTTTTTTTTTTAACACTTTCTAGTACTACAGGTTTACTGACAAATTCTTTCAGCTTTTGTACACCTCAAAAAGTTTTTATTTCACCTTCACTTTTGCAAGGAGACATATTGCAAAAATGAAGGTGAAATAAAACCTTTTTGAGGACAGAGAATTTTAGGTTGACAATTTTTTTTTCATTATTTTAAAATATGGTTCCATTGTCTTTTAGCTAGAATAGTTTCTGATGAGAAGTCTGCTGTCATTATTCTCCTATATAAAATGTCTTCATTTTCTCTGGCTACTTTTAAGATTTCTAATTTATCCTTCATTTTCAGAAACTGTAGTATGATTTTTTCATATTTCTTCTGTTTATGACCTGTTGAGCTTCTCTGATCTGTGGGTGTATTGTTTCCACATAGTCTACAAAGTTTTTAGTCATTATTTCTTCCAACATATTCTGTCCCCACTCCTCAGTTTTCAAGTACACATAAGTTAAAATGTCTAATATTGTCCTATAGGTCATTGGTGTTCTCTTCTTCCTTCTCTCCAACTCCTATTCCAAAGGCCTTTTTTAGTGGTATGCTGTTAAACTCTCCAGTAAGGATAGGGCAGTATAAACAAAAAGCCTAGTCTAGTGTTTACCAACTTCCATGATGTAAGTATTCACATAAATAGCGAATTTTAAGTTACTAATGGTTTAACAACCAGTTTACAAAATTCCCTAATATTTAACAACCAGCTCTTATAAACCCAGACAGGCCATGCTAGCCCACCACTGCTTTTTTTTGTGTTTGATTTGAATAATTTATATCGTTATTTCTTGATGTTTACTGGTCATTTTAATGCATTGTCCAGTATGCTAATTGCATACAGTCAATTTAAAATTTTGAATACTGCTATTTTTTTAATCTGTAGAAGTATAATTTGGTCTTTGAAAATATGTTCTATTTCTTTCTTTTACATCTTTTTTATGTTTTCCTATTCCTCTCCTAGAGTCTGTTTCTATTGATTGACTTATCTTTTGGTAATGGGTCGGGTTATCTTTCTTTTTTTTAAATGCCTGGTAGATTTGATCAAATATCTGACATTATCAATTTTATATTGTTGGTGGCTGGATTTTGTTGGGAATCCTTAAATACCACTGGGCTTTGCTCTGGGATACAGTTAAATTACTTCAACCAGTATAATCCATTTAAGGCTTTTTTTTTTTTTTTTTTGAGACAGAGTCTCACTCTGTCACCTGAGCTGGAGTGCAGTGGTGCAATCTCAGCTCACTGCAACCTCCACCTGCCGGCTTCAAGTGATTCTCCTGCCTCGGCCTCCCAAATAGCTGGGACTACAGGTGCCTGCCACCACACCTGGCTACTTTTCTTTTGTATTTTTAGTAGAGATGGGGTTTCACTATGTTGGCCAGGCTGCTTTTGAACTCCTGACCTCGTGATCCGCCCATCTTGGCCTCCCAAAGTGCTGGGATTACAGGTGTGAGCCACCACACCCAGCCCATTTAAGGCTTTTTAAATTTAGTTACCCCCTGAAAACATTGGGGTTCTAAATTTGTTTTTGACAGAGCCAAGGTAATTACAGATTTATAAGCTAAATCCAGGCCAGCACTTATATAGGTGAATGAACACATGAAAGATACTATTAATGCCTAGGAAAACGTGAAGATTTTCTACCCTTTTAAAATCAATTCACTGCACAAAACAAAAAGTTTTAGAGAATGTAATTCACAAGATGAAGAAGCTATCACCTCTGTAAAAGAACTATTATAAAAATAAAGTGAGAGAGGATAAAACCAAGATAATATGGTATACACAATAAAAGTGAGCAAAATACGGCTTAACTATCCCCTTTGAAAAGAATATATATGCAACTTCATAAATAATTATAGCTACAATTTGAGTGCTTACTCTTAGCAATTTATATTTATTTGTTCCAGTTACTATTGCTGAGTATCAAACCACTCCAGACTGAGCAGTGTAAAATAATAAGCAGTTTATTATGCTCTGAGCCCAGTATATTCTCTTTATTTATCAAGCCCCTCTTATCTAATTCCTGATGCTTTGATCCCACAATCCATCACTTCAATCATCACTTGCCATTTTCATGTACTTCCTATCCATCACACTTGTCTGGTAAAACTGCAGGCACTGTTCAAATTTAGTGAACTTTATTTCCATAATTATAACTAGGCTATTGAATACTGCTGGAAAAACCTGAACCACTTCAAAGACAGTGTATTAGTCCATTTTCACACCGCTGATAAAGACATAACTGAGACTGGGCAATTTACAAATGAAAGAGGTTTAACTGACTCAAAGTTCCACATGGCTGTGGCCTCACAATCATGGTGGAAGGCAAGGTGCAGCAAGTAACATCTTACATGGATGGTGGCAGGCAAAGAGAGAGCTTGTGCAGGGAAACTCTCATTTTTAAAACCATCAGATCTCGTGAGACTTATTCACTATGATGAGAACAGCATGGGAAAGACCTGCACCCATGATTCAATTACCTCCCACTGGGTTCCTCCCATGATGCATGGGAATTGTGGGAGTTACAATTCAAGATGAGATTTGGGTGGGGACACAGCCAAACCATGTCACGTGTTGTACTGTTACCTTTCTACCAGCATTCTACCAAAAAGCCTTGCTCGCTACCTTACTACTAATAAACTTTTAAATACCTTTTTGATAAGCAAAAATATCTTGGTATTCCAATCTCAATCTCTTTTAAAATATTACATTTTATTAGTCAATGTTATTTTCTTTTGTATCTGGTTTTATTTTTTCATTCCTTTTGCTCACTTAGCAATTATCTTAATATTTATGACATCAATTTATGCAACTTCTTTACAAGTTAACAAAAGGGATGAAACTTACTCATAAGGTTGTTCCAAGGATTATAGGATAATTATAAAATACTCAGAAGGTCCTTCTTATTCCACATTATGTAGTTGCTCAGTAAGTATTAGCAATTATTATCATTAGCTATATGTAAGAGTATTAATGCTATGACCATAAAAATATTACATATTTTTCTCAGTGAGTTGGTTTTTGACCAAAAAAAAAAAATCTTATACATTAGATTTATTCATTCATTCAACAAATACTTATTGAGTCTTCTGTGTGTAGGCAGAAAATGCTCTTTATTTGGGAGGTCGTTTATCCCTTTTAAGAACAGAATCTCTTTCCACACTGGAATGTTAAACCAGCCAGCCATTTTTAATTTCTTATGGAAATATCTGCCTCTTGGATTTTTACATTTAAGTTTTTTAGTTCTCTGAAATGTAATTTTTAGTTTGTGAGATAAAATTCCTTCCCTCAAAAGTTAAAGCAACCTAACAACACTATTTATTAATTATATTTACAATTTCTTTTTTTTTTTTTTTTTTGAGACAGAGTTTTGCTCTTGTAGCCCAGGCTGGAGTGAGGTGGCATGATCTAGGCTCACTGAAACCTCCACCTCCCGGGATCAAGCAATTCTCATGCCTCAGCCACCCAAGTAGCTGGGATTACAGGTACACAACATCATGCCTGGCTAATTTTTTGTATTTTTAGTAGAGACTGGGTTTCAACATGTTGGCCAGGCTGGTCTTGAACTGCTGGCCTCAAGTGATCTGCCTGCCTTGGCCTCCCAAAATGCTAGGACTACAAGTGTGAGCCACTGTGCCTGGCCTTTTGTTTTAAATATTTAAATATTTCAGTTAATGTTCCTTTTGTATTTTTCTGCATTAACTTTAGCCTAATTTTGCAACTAAAGAAATCATCCACTGGAAACTATTACAATTGGATTAAACCTAAAAATTAATCTGGAAACGACTGGTATATATAAAGTGCAACCTATGTGTAATATCTACTAATAAATTTTTTCTATTTGAATCTGTACTTTTGGAAAATTTACTTTTAAGATCTTTCAGGACTTTTGTAGTTTCTACGTATGTGGTATCTGTTAATTTTTGTATTTTCCTCCAATATTTTCTTATTGTTTCTAGCTATAATCTTTAATTTTGTATACTTATTTTGTTCACACAGGTTGATTCACATAGGTTTTCTAATGTTAGCATTCAAACCATAAATAATGATCACTCGTTCTCCTCACTAAGTGTCACATTATTTGCCCACACTGTACACTATACACTGGCATAACAGGGAGCCTGTTATGGCTCACACCTGCAGTCCTAGCATTTTGGGAGGCCAAGGCAGGCAGATCACTATAGAATCAGTAGGACCTGGATTCACTATTATTAGTTATATGATCCTGGGTACATTTCTTAACCTCTGTGCCTCAGTTCTTCAGTTTATACTGATTTTATAGGACGCATGTGAGAATTAGATGAGTTAATACATGTAAAGCACTTATTATGGTGCCTGCTATGCAACAAATATGGACAAATACCTATTGAAAAAAAGCTATCATATCTTTATGTTTCATGCCTTAACATATTTACTTCAAGATTATTAAACAGTTATGATGAAAAGACATCTTCCCTTACAGGTCCTAATTTTAAAGGAAGAACCTGTAGGCTAGGTGTCTCCATTTCCAAAGGAACCCATGGAAAACTATCGAAATCATACATAATATACCATGTATATGTGTGGATTTGAATTTTCCTAGAACCCCACAGCGTGCTCTAGGTTTGTTGCTCACACGTATGGTTTTCACACACATGAACACCAAAATGTTCTAAAAAATCCACTACTATCCTATTTCCAATTAAAATATGATAGCTTTTTTCCTTGTTATTTTTATATTATATGGTTTTATTCAATTTATTTGCACTAACATCTTAATATTGACTGATATCCAATTATTAAGCTATTCTTGAGTTCTTGGGGGGAACTATCTGGCAGAGATAGATTATTCTTTTAACATGATTAATTTCAATGTGTTCATATATTTATATAGAGTTTTTTGTTCTCTTAACACACATTCATAAATGAGACAGCTATAAGTCTCTTTTCAGGAAGAAAAACATAGACAACTGTCCATATCTTTACACACTTTTAAACTTTATGTCATTTTGTTTAATATGTGAATCTTGCAAGTAAAATACCTGATATTTTACTTTATTTATTATTAGTATTATTTTTGAGATAGGGTCTCACTCTATCACTCCAGTTGGAATGCAGTGGCATGACTATGGCTCACTGCAGCCTCGACCTCTGAGGCTCAAGCAATCCTCCCACCTCAGCCTCCTGAGTAGCTAGGACTATAGGCACATGCCACTATGCCCAGGTAAGTTTTTATTTTTTGAGAGATGGGATCTTATTATGTTGCCCAGGCTAGTCTTGAACTCCTGCACTCAAGCAATTCTCCCACCTTGGATTTCCAAAGTGTTGGGATTACAGGCATGAGCTACCATGCCTGGTCCTGATATTTTAAAAGTCTATTTTTGAATCCACTTTTTAAAATAGGAAGCTTAAACTATTTACATTTATTGTCATGACTGAGTTGCTCTTACTTAAATTTATTTCGTTACATTCTTTTAAAAATATCTCACTTAATTTTTTTAACTCTGACAACTTAGTGTAATAATCTATTTTATATATATCACTTGTTTTATTTATTTCAAACTCTAAGATGAAATAATAACTTTTAACTATACGCTAGGGATAAGAGTAATGGTTACATGACTTTTTCTTCCTAAGCTAGGACGCTTTGCTCAATCTTTGAAAACAATTTGGTTCTGTTCTCTCACATTATCATATACACATATCTAATGTAAAATCTTCAGGAATTATTCTGGACATATATAATAATTAAGAAAGTTCTATATATTTAACTGATTTCAAAGTTCATCCAATGGTATTTTTGGTTCATAAATTTCCCATTAAAAATTTTTTTAATTGATATATAATAGTTGTACATATTTTGGGGGTACATGTTATATTCTGACACCACATATAGTGTATAATGATCAAATCAGAGCATCCTATGTGGAGAAATAGGAACACTTTTACACTGTTGGTGGGACTGTAAACTAGTTCAACCATTGTGGAAGTCAGTGTGGCGATTCCTCAGGGATCTCAAACTAGAAATACCATTTGACCCAGCCATCCCATTACTGGGTATATACCCAAAGGACTATAAATCATGCTGCTATAAAGACACATGCACACGTATGTTTATTGCGGCACTATTCACAATAGCAAAGAGTTGGAACCAACCCAAATGTCCAACAACGATAGACTGGATTAAGAAAATGTGGCACATATACACCATGGAATACTATGCAGCCATAAAAAATGATGAGTTCGTGTCCTTTGTAGGGACATGGATGAAACTGGAAAACATCATTCTCAGTAAACTATCGCAAGGACAAAAAACCAAACACTGCATGTTCTCACTCATAGGTGGGAATTGAACAATGAGAACTCATGGACACAGGAAGGGGAACATCACACTCCGGGGACTGTTGTGGGGTGCGGGGAGGGGGGTGGGACAGCATTAGGAGATACACCTAATGCTAAATGACGAGTTAATGGGTGCAGGAAATCAACATGGCACATGGATACATATGTAACAAACCTGCACATTGTGCACATGTACCCTAAAACCCTAAAGTATAATAAAAAAAAGAAAAAAAAGAAAAAAAAAAAAAACAAAAAACAAAAAACAAATCAGAGCATCCTAGATACCCATTACTCCAAGCATTTATCTTTTATGCTGGGAACATAAATCTTCTCTTCTATTTTGAAATATACAATAAATTATTAACTGTAATTTCCCTACTGTAATACTGACTACTAGAACTTATTCCTTCTAACTATATTTTTGTACTCCTTAACCAACTTCTCTTCATCCCTCCCTCTAAGATCTTAAGATGTTCTGTTCTTAAATTCTTAACTTTGATTCATATCTAGAAATGGTACTATATCTTTAATAAACCTTAAATCTTTGTTTTTTTTTTCCAGGGAGGGAACACTGATAATATTTCTCTAGTAACGCACATATGTTTACAACTACCATCACAAATGACTGACAACTTAGGTGACTAGATTCCTCGGGCTACAATTTTTCT
This sequence comes from Symphalangus syndactylus, assembly GCF_028878055.3. NCBI lineage: Eukaryota > Metazoa > Chordata > Mammalia > Primates > Hylobatidae > Symphalangus > Symphalangus syndactylus. Next base: position 113,308,215 of record NC_072424.2, read on the forward strand.
CTTAGTGCTCTATATATTTCTCCATTCTCTTTTGGATTTAGTGTTTTTACAGAGAAGTCTCAAATGTACTATATGTTTTTCTGTTTAGGTGTTTGTAATATTTATTTTACTCTTAAGATAAAAACAAAATAATTTTCTAGATATAGTTCTCAACATATAAATTTTGCCTAGAATGCAGGATGACTCATTTCTTCAGAAATCTCAGGAAGGTTTCTTCATCATGCTCGCTATTGTTTCTGCTCCACTAGTACTGTCTGGGAATACTTATTTGTGGGTCAAATATCTTTCTATGTCCTCATCATTTATTTCTTTCATTTTAGTTTTGGTCATTTCTTCCTACCTCGAATTTGTCTCCCACTTCAAGGATTAGATTTTTCCATAGTGTCAATTCCATCATTTTAGGCCTGAGATACAGTTTTAAGGAAGCAACTGAAGAAAGAACAAGTACTTTAAAATTGCAGAGACTGTGGTCTTAAATCCCAGTTATCCTATTTTAGATTAAATGACCTAAGGAAATCACTTAACATGTCTGTTTATAAAATTTCTCATGTGCAAAAAAAGTCCCAATATCTATCTTGCATGATTAACATGAGATTTAGAAATAATATTTGTAAAACTCTTATTATTGTGCCTTATATATAATTGGAACATAAGATGAACCTGCCATTATTATGAATCCCTATTTTGACTTTTTTCCTCACTTAATTTTATTTCAGACTGCTCCATTTCTCATCTCAGCCTGTTCTGTACATAGGATTCCTTGTTCTTCTTTAAAAAAGAGGTCCTATCTTTTCAAATTTCATTAAAATAGGTAATATTGGGTTGTGGTTAAGGCAGTGGATTCTGCACTCCCACTCTCAGTGTTTGAATCCTGGTTCTACCATTTACTACGTAACTTTCAGCAAGTTACTTAACTTCTGATGTAGTTTTCTCCCGTACAGAAATAAAACCCTGTAACTTCGTCGTTTGTATTAAATGACTAAATACATATAAAGTGTTTAGAAGAATGCCTAAAGATAGAAAGCATTTAGGCATCTAGCAAATGAAAGCAGCTGTTCCTCTTTTACTTCCTAAAGTTAATCATGTCAAAAATATTTTGCTCTCCTCCAAGTCCTCTAGAAATATTCCTGTTCTTTTGAGCTGCGAAATCTCTTCCCAAATATTTGTTCCTAGTGTACTTATTTCTGAAAGAAAAGAAGCCTATTCAGTCCTGGTGTTTGCCAAGAGAGGCTGGATAAATTATGCTTAGTCACCTCACACTTATGTGCCCCTCAACATTTAAACTGGACCTTAGGTAAATGGACATAGCCTCTGCCTATTCTGATTATCCATTTAATGTAAACCTTGGTTTAAATTGCATTTTGTTCATGGCTCACAACTCCCAGTTGTTTAATACTGAGAGACAATATGAGGTTCTTCTCTGAGCATAAAACATCTCTGCAGACAACTGTTTCCAGGGTTCTTTTTGCTTTTGCCCAACAAAAACCACTCCATCTGAGGGGAGCACATATACCAATAAGCAATATTTCATCCTCTACGTCACTATTCCCTACCATATTGTGCACTAGTACCACCAGAAAAAGTACATGCTATTTCAGAGCAGCAATCAGTATGGGAGTGCTAATCTGTCCCATTCTGTCAGTAGTTCGAAATTTTTGTGCAGTCGTATGCCAGTGTACATACTATGAACCCTCACATGTGTGCAGCTGGATTTTGGTCAATGTTAGTACTTATTTTTGCCTCACTTCAGAATTTATATTGTTACATTGACAGCTGCCAGACAGAATACTAAAATGAACAGGTCTTAAGAAAAAATGGGGCAAATCTTACTACAGGCAAAATGTAGGATTATAACTCATTGTAAAACTCCTGCCAAAAAAAAAAACTATGTACCATTTACACAAGAGCCTATTTATTTTTTTCTGTGAGGACAGAAGAGATAATGGTCAAAGTAGTAAAAAGCACAACTGAAGCAGTGAGATAGGTATACAGAGGGCATAGTGCATTAACTGTGGATGCCAACACAGACTCTTTATGATTCCACGGGGATCAGGTTGTAGTTAGTTGCTGATTTGCTTACTCTTTGAGCACTGTATTTTTAATTCCTTCAAGTGTGCTGCCAAAAATTCTATCATTTGAAAGTGTGCCTCGAACATAAAAGGATAATTATTACCATACGGCCATTGATTTCTCCTGGTTCTGTTGGGTAGAATCACACAGAAATAGTTTAAATAAGCACAAGCTATTCAATATCTGAAGTTACTACTTCCTAAGTTCTTCACAATTCTGGGTTAAAAATATTTTCTTCAAAAATGTTATCATGGCTAGTTTTGAGTTTCCCCACTATCTCTGGTCATTTTTCCCATTGTCTGTGTGTTCTTCCTGTAGGACAGCACTCAAGAATGAACTCAATATTCCCACAGTGATGTTGATTCTAATGTAAACTTTATTTTTACCATGTGTTATTGACCATGACATAGTGTTACTGTTTTTAATTTTTAAAATTCCTTAGAATTTTAACATAAAATGCAGCCATATCTGCATTTTATGCAGATATGTAAATCACCATTACCCAATGATCATATACTTACTGAGATGTTTTCTTCAGACTTGACAAGTTTTTTCTTCAGTTTTTTCTTTTCACGCACTAGATCACTGTGGGTCTTAAGCAATTCTTCAAAGCGAACTTTGGTTTTTACTTTTGCTTCACTCTCAGCTACAAAAGATACAGCCATGTGATTTTGTAAACGACTCTATTATAACACACAACCTACACTACTAGGATGTTAAGAAATAAGTTCTTGTAAATATCAGCATGAGTACTCTAGCTACATTAGAAAAACTCACCAATCTTTCTTTCTTAAAATATTTTTTGTTTTGACTTTAGTGACACAACATTCACCTGTATCCCTCCGACCTTTTTGGCCACTCACTCTAAAGTCTTCTTTGCTAAGTTAACTTTTTATTTCTGATAAACAGTAGCATCTACCACTGTTAGATACGTGTTATGTGGCTTTAGACAAGTTACTTAACATCTCTAAACTTCATTTTCCTTATCTGTAAAATCACAATTATCTTATGCCAAAGATCATTTTGCATGAAAAATGGCTAAGGTCTGCCTAGCCTGTAATCAGTATTCCACAAATATTAACAGGTTTTTCCTTTAAAACATGAAGATAATGCTTAAGTCCCTGAAAATTTCCCAATTCATTTAGGATAAAATAAGTCTTTTATATACCCTACAGGGTTCCATACCTCCTGATCTATCTCCAGGGCTTCAAATCAAGACAAATATCCTCTTAGATGCCTATGTTCTAGCTATAATACCCTTCCTTTAGTTCCTCCGTCACAGCAAGCTCCTTCCCACATGAAGCTGTTTCTGAGGCAAGCTTCCTCTAATTCCTCACCTGGCTGGTGTTAACCTGTCTGTTTAAATGCTGTCTGTAAATAAAACATCTCCTGAAAAACTCATCTAAATTTCCCCTTTTCTCACATAGCAGGTTGTTCTCTTCCTTCACAGCACTCAACCCAAATGGAAATTGTATAATTATTTTTATACCTATATAAAGAAATATATTTTCTGTTTCCCCCTTAACTACATCCCCAGCTACTATTATGAGGTCTGACATAGTATACATAGTCATTATGTTTTAAATTAATAAATGCTGAATGAATTTGCCAAGTGTTGGCAAACTATGGCCTGCAGGCTAGTCACTTGTTTTTGTAAAGGTTTATTGAAATCAGACATGCCCATTTGATTAAGAATTGTTACAGCTGCTTTCATGCTTTAAAAGAGACAGAGACACAGAGTTGGGCAGTTATAGCCGAAACTAAGCCTAAAATATTTACTAACTGGCCCTTTTTGAAAAGATTGCCAACGCTTGCAGTGGAGTAAAACACTCAATTTTGACGATAAAGAATAAAAACTAACCCTATGTTGTAATCATTATTTACCTTGTCCATCTGAGTCCCAAACTACCATCCATTAAATATATACTAACCTTAATCACAACATTAAATAGAAAACTGAATACAAAACCAATAAATATCTCTAAATGTAGTATATTTGGTCAATGACATCTACTGTATTCATTAATCTGTTCAAGAATCCCTTAAAATAAACCAAACTTAAAAGTAAATGTATAAAATATAAATTTTATACATAAATTTCATAGAAGTCTTACCAGTAGGCATCTCTCAGCTTTATGCAGAAGACTGAGAATGTAAAGCATTGACTCAATCAGGATCCTATTGAAACAAAGGAGATGTATTTGTAATATGGAACTTCCAAATAAAAATTATAAAACATTCTTCACACAAGACCATGCCATTGTATGTCCACTACTTCATTAAGTTTATACCAATAAAGCTATGTTCCCTTAACCCAATCTTATGCAAATGACTTGGGTACATTTGAATCAGTTTAGGGCCCTAAAATCAAGGGAAACAAACTAGATCATATCTGAATAAAGTACTTATATATTTGAAACAAGAAAAAACATTTTGAAGGCAGTGCACATCTAATGTCATATGTTAATAAACTTTTTAAAGTGTTTTAATACATTAATGAACATTTCAACACACTTTTAAGAAACAAAACTCCATCTCAGGATTGACTTTCCTAAGAGCATTCACTATTACATTAAAGCATGCTTGTGCGTAGCACACTCACAGACAGTGAATTTAAATACCTCCGTGTCTGCCATTGAAAATTCTGCTACAATAGAGAAGGATAGTACAAGTATTTGTACCATCTTTCTTTAATAAAACCTGGATGTGTATTACTGTGTGTCAGAACTACTCAAAACCATGGTTAAACTCAGTATGTATATTACTAAATTGCCCATTTTATTAAAAAATTGGGGTGTACGTCTAAAATGAACATATTAATTCTCACATCAGAACATTTAGAATGTAATATGCATGTTTTTGAGACTAAAACTGAAGAATGTTAAAAAAAAAAGAAAAGCTGGTTCAGGGATTATTGATTTGTTTGTTTTTGAGATGGAGTCTCCCTTTGTCGAGTGCAGTGGCGTGATCTTGGCTCACTGCAACCTCTGCCTCCCAGGTTCAAGAGATTCTCCTGCCTCAGCCTCCCGAGTAGCTGGGATTACAGGTGTGCACCACCACACCCAGCTAATTTTTGTATTTTTAGTAGAGACAGGGTTTCACCATGTTGGCCAGGCTGGTCTTGAACTTCTGACCTCATATGATCTGCCCGACTCAGCCTCCCAAAGTGTTAGGATTACAGGCGTGAGCCACCACACTGTGCCCAGGGCATTACTGGTTAATGCTCCAAACTCCCTGGAGATCCACATTCATGTTCCTCTTGCAGAAATGTCTAAGAAATTCTAAAAAGAAAGGAATGATTATGTAAACATACCTAACCATGTCAGTTAACTTAGGCAACAACTACGTGGCACCCAGTCAAAACAGACATCACTAAATCCATGGAGTAAAAACTCCTATACTTTAGTGATAGGAGCCTGTATTTACTCCTTCTAGCAATTATAAATCTAATAAATCTAGTCTTCTACTTTCTAGTCTATATTAAATTAGAAAAGAGAAGCTGCAAAGGCAAGTGCAATGACAGCATCAGTAATTGAAACCTGAGAGCACCGAAGTAGAAAAATCATAAAACAAATAAAAATTTAATATTTATACTACTTGACGGTCATCTAACAGGCAAGGAAAAAGCTGACCTATATTATGACTCTGATTCATCAAAAAAAAGCCTGCTGGGCGCGGTGGCTCATGTCTGTAATCCCAATACTTTGGGAGGATAAGGCGGGCAGATCACTTGAGGTCAGGAGTTTGAGTCCTGTCTGGCCAACATGGTAAAACCCCATCTCTACTAAAAATACAAAAATTAGTCAGGCACGGTAGTGGGTGCCTGTAATCCCAGCTACTGGGGAGGCTGAGGCAGGAAAATCGCTTGAACCTGGGATGTGGAGGTTGCAGTGAGCCGAGACTGCACCAGTGTGCTCCAGGTGATGGAGTGAGATAATATTTTAGAAAGATTAAATAACTAATGAAGAGGCAGGAGAAAGAATCGGAGATGATTCCCATGTTTCTAGAACTAGAATAAGTAGATTAGTAGTATCATTACACTGTAATATAATGCAGTGCAGGGGAGTAGCTTAAAACCCACATCCTAGAATTAGTTTCCATAATCACTTGCGTGACTTTTGTTTCCTCATCTATAAAAACACCCTACCAGTGCCGACTCAAAGGGTTGTTGTAAGGGTTAAATGATTTAGAACAGTACCTTAGACAGAAGCAGCAACAATAAATGTTAGCTATAATTGTAACAGGTTGTTAGGGTGCAGTCACTGAGCTTAGCATGGGTCGTGTTGAGTTGGGTATCTGAAGGGCACTGAGCAGCTACAAGCATCAGCTCCATTTTCAGATCCTTGGATCCAAATACCAGTTCTACCTGCCAGCAGATTCATCTCTATGGACATCAACTTCCTAATCTTTCACAATAATAAGAGTAAATCACTCACAGTGTTTTTATAAAGATTAAATGAGAATATGCAAGTAAAATACTAGGCACAATGACTAGCACATGGCAAGCCCTTCAAAAATAACAACTGTTATTACTGTGACGTGTGTGTGTGTTTATGTATATAATCATATTATGTTTGTTAGGCAATCTATTAATCCAGCAGGGAGACCATAGGCTGAAGATTTGGGAGTTACTTATAAATATGATAGTTCCAAGAAAATAAAAAGCCAATGAGAATCTTGTGAGCCTACAATATAAAGTAAAATCAGGGAGATAGGTGAAAAACTGGGAGATAGAAGCATTACAGAAGCAAAGAGTTTTAAAGGAGATGTTGCCTATATACTGTGTGGCATCAAAAGGGGCTGGAGGTTTTGAAGAAAGTCCACTGAATCTGCAAGTAGGAAGTCACCTGTGTCAAAGCTGTTTACGGAGAGGCAGAAACTTAGCAGGCTGGGGCTAAGGAATGAATGGAAGGTGACACCTGTAGAAGGGACATGTAGACAATTGTTTACAGAATTCTTCCAACTGTCTTCCCATCACCCCCAAAGTCAGTGACATGAGACAGTAACTCTGAGCAACAAAAACACTGTGGAAGGATTATGCTTTTTAAGATTGTTTCCACGCCGCTATCACCTTTCCCTTAAAAAAAAAAAAAATCATCATCTACACAGCAACTAGTGTAATTTTCTAAAATTCAAATGTGATGGTGTCGTTTCTTCACTTAAAATTCTTCACTAGCTCCCAATCGCACACGGAAAAAAATATCAAGTCCTTACCATTGAGGTCCAAGGCCATTTATGAAATGTCCCCTTCACACATACACTGTATTCGAGCCATGTGAAACTACCTGCAGGCCTTCACGTGTGCCAAGTTCTCTCTTGCTTTGTATCATTACACACATATCCCCTCCACTGAAAAATGTTCTTCCTCCTTTGTCTCTCTAACAAACTCCTCACTCTCCTTTAAAGGCAAATGATATCTTCTGTAGAGAGCATTCTCACCTTGAAGGGCATTTAAGAACTTCTCTTCTGTGCCTTAATCTTTGTAGCTCCCTCTACCTCAACCTTGAATTTTCACCCTGGTAAAATATTCTGTAACTCCCACCAAACTGCTAGCTTTGGAGGGCCAGGCCAATGCTCTCTTATAGTTATGTATCTGCCACTATGAAAGAAAAGAGAAGAGAGGAGAAGAAAAGAGAAGCGAAGTGAAGAGAAGCAAAAGCAAAGCAAGTAAAGAAGACTCAGGCTTGAGCTCTAGTGTCACCACTTACTGATGTGTGACCTTGGGCAAGCTACTTAATTTCTAATCCTTGGTTTCTCCTTGTCTGGGAATTTAAAATGGCACCTATTTTAGTACTGTAAGGAGAAGAGAAAATACCAAAAAGCAAAGTAATCAGTACATTGCAACAAAATTACTTTATGTCCATTATTATTGTATTAAAAATAAGTAAATAATTATAAATAAAATACATAAATCATATACTTACTATTAATAGCTTAAGACACAACTAAACTAATAAATACTAATATTATTTAATGATAACACAGCAAATACAGTACAGAAATCATCTCTAATTTTTTTTTTTTTTGGAGACAGTCTTGCTCTGTTGCCCAGTTTGGAGTGCAGTGGCACAATCTCAGCTCACTGCTGCCTCCGCCTCCTGGGTTCAAGCAATTCCCCTGCCTCAGCCTCCCTAGTAGCTGTGACTACAGGTGTGGGCCATCACACCCGGCTAATTTTTGTATTTTTAGTAGAGATGGGGTTTCACCAATATTGGCCAGGCTGATACTGAACTCCTGACCTCAAGTGATCCACCCACTTTGGCCTACCAAAGTGCTAGGATTACAGGCGTGACCAACTGCCCTCAGCCATCTCTAAATCCTAATATGTACTACAGCAAACACAAGATAGAATTAATGGCTAATATTTGATTAGTAACCTCTGCAAAAATTCAGATAGGACTTTAAAAGACACCTCCGAATCTTATATATTCCATTATTTTACAACTTCTCCCTCACAAACCCTTTCACAGGAGCGTCTAAGAGATATTGCATAGGAAAATTAAACGAATTACATTTCATCTCATTTTATTTTACAGACAACCTGATTATCAGCCAATATGTGGCTCAATATCAATGGGAGAAAAAACTGAGAGGCTTGATAATTCGCTCCTTAACCAAATGTTATCGCAAGGGAAAAAAAGACAAACCAAAATCCTGTATACAAAATTCAATGAATAAATCAACAAGATTCTTCATAAGTAAACAAGATTCTAACTTTATAAACATTATTCTTCATAAACAAGATTCTAAGTATGGTTTAAAAACACTTTTGGTATTTGAATTTCTTTCAAGCGTTCTTTAAAAAATCTCCCAGAGTACTCATAAGAAGCAATCTTCTTCCTAACGCCCAAGCAGTAACAGCAACTGTTAATGCAACAGGTGAAAAAACTGTTGGCATCTCTTTCTCAAAAGAAAGAGAAAAGCTTTATTTTCACAATAGATGTTTTCACAGGAATGCTAAACGCAGCACAACCTTTGATAAGGATTCTTAAATGGTCTACATTTTTGTTCTATTTTTATGCATCTCGAAACAACCCTATTAATATAATTTGGCTCTTATAAATGTAACAAATTGATCACCTTTTCTCAGGCGTAATTAAGAAGGCTTTGACAGGTGGAAGATTCAGCCCCAGGTTGACACTCTAAAAGGAAATAAACACACTCAGTATGCATCTGATTTAAAAGCATTTAAATAAGAATCGGGAGTAGGAAAGGCAAAGACTGAATTCTCTATCAGAGCACCATGCTCAACTCTCCGGAGACACGGAGACCAGTGAAAGAAGCGCAAAAGTACGGTGAGTACTCTCAGAAATCGCATTCCCCCGGGTCGCCCGGCCCACGCTCGCCGGTCACTACGCTATTAGCCCCCGCGCTCTCGGACTCCAGCAGCCCCGACACGCCGCCCCGGAGAGGGCCGGGAAGGCCGAGCACCCCGGCCCGCGCTCCCGCCACCAGCTCACCCATGATGTACTCACGGAGAGGGGTACGCAGAACCGCCCGTCCCGCCCGAGCCGACACCAGGAGCACTGCAAAACGACTCCCCCAGCCTAGCGGCGCGAGCGCGAAATGAGGAGGCCGCGCAGCCACCTAACTCGCCAGCGACCGGTGTTCTGAGAGCAAGCCGCGACTCTGTGCCGCAGTGCGGACAGAGCACCGCCTGTGACGTCAGCGCCTGCCTACGCCGCCGTTCCCATGGCGACCGATGCGCCCCGCGCTTTGGGCAAAGACCACGGCCCCGCCCCCGCTCCTTCACCGCCTTCTCCCAGGAGGAGGGGCTGTGCGGCTCCTGCCTGGGGGCCCTCAGGCCGCAGGCGGGCGTGAGCTTCGGGGACCTTAGGGGGCTCCCGCCTCCCCGGCCATGCAAGCGGGAACAGTCTCCTTCTCTCGGAGCGGTAAGGGACCCGGAAATGCGCGGGTGCCCCTACAGAGCCTGAGTTTTCCCCGCCCTCACCTCCGAAAATGCTCTTTCCGCCTTAGAATTGTAGTTAGCGCAGGGAAAAACTCACTGGGCAAAGGAAAACTGGGGAGGCTGTCATGGAAGCCGCCCAGAATAAGAAAATGAATGAATGAGGCAAAGAAACAGATTCGTCACTCCCCACGCGATCGCGCCCACAAAAGAAAACGGTTTTAATGCGTGGGAAATGAAGTTGTACAACAGACAAAATTTTATGAAAAAATTATCCACTATTCCTTTAGAGCTATCTCCCTGTTTGTGGAAAATAAAAGTTAAAACGCCATCCTTTTCTACACCTAATGCTCCCTCCCACTTTTCTGATTTCTACCACAGGCGCCATCTTCAGCTCTGAGTCACCAGGGCTGGAAAAATACTAGATGCGCTGCTCGTGGACTCGTGAATACAGGCCATTTCCTGTACCTACAGCCACGCACTGTAACCTGTTGCTTCATTTGTACAGTGAGAGTTTATGGAGGCCAGCTTTTCCATTCTTACTGACATCGCCACACCGTACAAACTACATCTCTATGTCTTGTGCTTCCCTAAATCCTGTGAGGAAGCAACGAGAAAGATTACTAATCCAATGCGTACCAAACTGAGCTGTTGAACTTTCCATTCTAAACCTACTCTCCTAGATTTCTATCTTGCTGTAAGCCACCACAATCCTCCCAGTGTTTTAGTAAGAACAATAGAGTATCCTAAATGCATCTTATACCAAAGCATATCCATTCTCTTTTTAACTTCCTCAGATGGGCCCTTTACCAGTCCTCTGACTCCAGTTTGACTCTTAAATTCTCCACACTGCTATCAGAATGACCTGACTAAAAATGTAAATTGGATAATGGCACTCTCCTGCTGAAAATTTTTGAAAGGCAATCTGTAAGAGAAAATGATTACTTTGCCTAGGATACAAGATGCTCCATCTCTCTGACTAGTTTCATCTCTCGTTAGCTTCTTGTTCCAATTTTATGCAATGTTGAATCATGTGTACCATGCAGTTTTATGCAACATTGAATTATGTGTACCATGAAAAACAATCCATAGCCTTTCACGCCCCGTCCTTACACATATTGTCCTGTCTTCCTGAAAATTCCTCCTTTTACACTCCTGCATGTCACAGCCAAATGTCTATCCTTTGACTCTTAAGCAGGTTGACTGACTCCTTCAAACACTCCTACTCCCTATTAGACTTCGGATACTCATTCTATATGTTAGACTTTGGATACTCATTCTATAGTTTCACAGTTTACTTTGTATTTTCTCTATCCCCAGCATCTACCACAGTGTCTATGAAGTAGTTGGCATTTCATGAACATTTGTTGAGTGAATAATGGATAATATATGTTGAGCTCCTTCTAGGAGGTATGCATTGTAGGTGTTTTATGTACTTTCCATCTGTCCTCACAACTGCATTTAAGTACCTGCTTTTCCATAGGGAAGTTATAACTCTGACTGCTCATTCTCAGTAGGGTGTGAGTTTCAGAATACAATCCCCAGACTAGAGGATTTGTAACCCTGTTATCATCTCTTGCTTCTCTCTTTACAGTAGCATGCAGAGGTGCTGTGGAGTGGGGGAGGTCAGGGAATATTTCATAGCAGAAGTGACATTTAAGTAAAGACCAAAATAATGTGTAGAGTTGTCCAGGTTAGGAAGGGTTTCCAGGTAGAAGAAGGTGGCGTATAGTGTTCACTACAAGAAAGTTTGGTATAATACAAGAACTGGAAGAAAAAAAAAAAGTTCAAGTTTGCTAACTAAAAGGTAGAGAATGAGACTAGGGGCTTTTGGAGGAAACAAAACAAGAGAGTTAAACAAGCTGTGAAGAGACCCAGACAGTATTGGTCAATGCAATACCATTGTAGAATTATTTGGAGTGAAATTTTCAAATTTTAATATCATAAAGATATCTCTGGCTGCAGGGTGGAGAACAGACAGGAAGGAAGCAAATCTTGATCCGGGAATACTATTTAAGATGCCGTTGCTGTAAGCCATGTAAGAGACAAAGGTGGTGTGGTCAAGGCTAAGAAAAATCAGAATGGAGAGAAATGGACCAATTTGAGAAATTTTTAGGAGGTAAAAATATCAGGACTTAGTGATTGATTGGATGGAAGAGTGAATGATAAGAAATAATAAAAAAACGATGACCAGCTGTTTTGCCTTCCCCTTGGCAAGTAAAGAGGTGGCAAGCATGAAAGGAGAGTGAGGAAATAAATATGTTGGGTCTAATGGGAGCCAGGTTTCTCACTGACAGAGAAGGAAGTTACAAATTGAGAGAGGAAGAATTCCACAGTGACCTTTGTGGTGATGTTGGATTGGAATTGAATATGTCAGTGTGAACTCATAGTTTTCAATATATACATAAACATATGTAAAAATAAATATAGAGGAAAGTATGTCTGTATATGTGTGTGCGTATCTAGCTATTATGCTCTTCCTAGCTCTATCTGCTGAAGGGGTTTTGGAGTAATGGTATGCTAGAAGCAATGAGCACATGTGCCTAGATCTTGGTTTCTGAACAGTATTATTCACTAAAAGTAACTGGGTCCCTTGGAGAAATGGTTGATTTTAGAACAGGAGCCTGGAAAATCTTGTTGCACCAGAAGTTAAGGAAGTTAATACAGAATGAAGAAACATATCAAAAGGTCACAGAAGCCAGCTTGAAGGAGCCACCATTGGCCACATCTGGGTCAATCTGAGCACCAATATAATGTTAATGAATTATAGTCCGCTAAATAAAATAGGAATATTTGAGCCCATACTAAAATGAATAAATGATTTTTTTTTGAAAAATCAGGATAAAGAAAAGCTCTTCCTTACATAAAAATGCCAACTAAATGTAATGAATGTAGATAGTGTTATATGTAGAAACATCATTATTTGGCAGTCATGATAGTAACAGTTGATTCAGACTAGAATCATCAGTGTATGCTAAAACTAGAGGGTGAGAGTATTAAGAGACATATAATATTTATATAGTCTCAAAGTATCTCTCCAGCAAATACTTATTAATTACACAGAGAAAAATTAGAAACTTGACAGTGTAGAAATCTGGCACTGGTGAGCGAAGTTACCATCAGCAGTCATGAGACAAATCAGCATCATGTATCTCCTGGTTAGAAGCACTTAGAACACACTTCTGTGACATTCCTGCCAAAAATGTGTAATCCGAATCAATCATGAGGAAAAAAATCAGACAACCCAAATGTCCCAAATTGAGGGACATTCTACAAAATAATAGACCTGTACTCTTCAAAGATCAAGGTCATGAAAGACAAAGGAACAACTAAAGAACTTTTTTAGATTGAAGGAGGATTAAGATACATGACAATTAAGTGGAATACATGATTCTGAATTGAATTCTTTTGCTATAAAGATATTATTGGGACAACTAACAATTTGAATGGGGTCTCTGGATTAGATGGTGGTATTTTAACAGTATTAATTTCCTGATTTTGATGACTATAGTGACATACGTATTTTTGGTTTTAGAAAATACGTATTGAAGTATTAAAGGTGATGAGGCTTCATATCTGCAACCTATTCAAATGGTTCAGGAAAAATATACATAAATACTGTAAATAAATATAAACGTAAATAATATACATAAAGAAAATGATAAAGCAAATGTTAACAGGGAATTTGGGTGAAAGTAGAAGTTCTTTATACTATTCTTGCAATTTTTCTTTAAGTTTATAATTATTTTAAAACTATAAAAGAAGTTTGAAAGGTGCCGAGGTTTCTGGCTCAGGTAACTGAGTGGAGAATGGCTAATCAGTTAACAACAAAAAGTCAGGAAGAGCAAGCATGGAGGAAAAGATGTTTAGTTTCAATGGGATGTATGGAGTGGGATGTTCAGCAGGCAGTTGAGTATATACTAAACATATCAATGAGCCCCATTCAAACTGAATAAAGCAGATATGTTGCTTTAGCTCTCATTACTCAAGAGTGTGAGACCAAGGGCACTCTGCTATCCTAGGAGAGGCAAACAATTAAGAGTGGTAGTATGGTAATAATTATAAAAATTGCTGAGTATCCATGAAAAAAATTGTGTATGTGTATATATATATATATATATATACACACACACATATATGTGTATATATATTTATACATATATGTGTGTATATATATAGATATGTATGTATATGTATGTGTGTGTATATATGTATATATGTATATATGTATATATATACACACACACACATATATGTGTATATATATACATATATATGTGTGTGTGTATATATATAGATATGTATGTATATAAATTGAACTATTTAGGAATAAAATAGATTTAGGGTATTCGACACATTTAATACATAATGAATAGTGAATTTGTTGAATAATATAATACATAAATGTGACTGATATGCAAAATATTTAAACCCCTGTACAGGATGTGCATTTACCAATCAGAACAGATGTTGGCTTTACTGCTTGTATTAGTTTGCTGTATTAGTTTGCTTGTATTAGTTTGCTGGGGCAGCCATAACAAAGTACCCCAGAAATTTTTTTTCTCACAATTCTGGAGGCTAGAAGACTGAGATAAAGATGTCTGCAGGGTTGGTTTCTTTTAAGGACTCTCTTGTTGGCTTGTAGATGGTTGTTTTCTCCCTGTGTCTTCACCTGGACTTCCCTCTGTACCTGCCCGTATCTTAATCTCTTCTTATAAGGACAGAGTCATATTGGATTAGGGCTCACCCTAATGACCTCCTTTTAACTTAATTACCTCTTTAGAGACTTTGTCTTCAAATACAGGCACATTCTGAGGTACTTTAAGGTTAGAACTTCAACATATGCATTTGGAACTGGGGCATAACTGAGTCCATAACACTATTGGAGAGGGTTCTGGAGCCATAACAGATGGAATGAATGGGCCTTGTTTGAATTCTGATTTAAGTAAACCAACTATAGAAAAACATGTTTTAGGCAGTCAGATTTTTTGTTATGGGCCAAATATTTAGAAGATATTAAGAAATGTTTATTAATTTCATTAGGTAAAATGGCAGTGTGGTTATTTAGAGTATGACTTACATGCACAGAACAGAATGATAAGATGTCCAGGATTTGCTTTAAAATATTCCAGATTTTTTTAAAAGGTGAGAGGAAATGACACACGTATATCTAAATTTTAATGGTTGTTGAAGCTGGCTGGTAGGTACCTAGTATTTTATTATACTTTTTCCTTTGTGTGTTTGGAAATTTTTATAATAAGCAGGAAAAATAAAAGTAAGAATATACATATTATAGATAACTTGAAATACATAGAATCATGAAAAAAAGGAAAAAATACTCAATACCACAACCCAAGAGAATCTAAATTAACTTTTTTGACAAATTTCATTTCAGTCTGTTTTCCATGCGTATTTTAATTTTGGTCATGTGTGTGTAAAATATTTATTTCTGCTTACTTGAATGAACATTATATTGTAATTTCATTTCCATGCTATTATAGTAGTGCCCCCTTAACCATGGTTTTGCTTTCTGAGGTTTCACTCAACAAGCTTGGTTTGAAAATTTTTAGAGAGAAAATGAGAGATTACATTCACGTAATAACTATCAATACAGTATATTGTTATAAATACTTTATATTGTTATTAGTTATTGCTGTTAATCTCTTACTGGGCCTAATTTATAAATTAAACTTTATGAGAGGTGTGAAAGTTGATTATAGAAATTGGGTCATTCTTGTCATACCCAACTAAATCAGAGTGAAGGGCCCAGGGGAAAAAGCATTTGGGGAATATAGCATCTGCTCCAAGAATTAAATTTTCCACAAGCCCAGCTACTGAAACTGCCTCTTGTAATCTGAAATCAGTTTTATCTGATAGCTAATGAAATAACCTGCTGTGACACTAAGATTAGTTTTACCCACTGCCATCACTCACCAATCAGAGCTTGCCAGCTCCCCAAAAATGTTACCCATTGTTTCTTTCCAAAACAATGGGTAACATTTTTCCTTTTTATAAAACCTCCAACCGTCTCTTTGTTTTTCAGACATACTGAAGACCACCCATTCTGTGTGTTTGCCTGGAAATGCAATTCTCATTTCCCAAATAAAATTTTTGAAATGTAGAAATTTAACTCTGTATTTTATTTGACTTTCAGAAAGGCATACAAGTATAGTAAATACAGGCTTTGCTACTACCTGCAGTTTCAGACATCCACTGGGGATCTTGGAACATATCCCATGCAGATAAGAAGGAGATGCTGATTTATCATCACTTAATCGTCACTGGAAATTCTAACTTTGTTAGTAATGTTCTTATGTGCACGTGGAAAAATTTCAAACAATCATTCAGATATTTATAATGTGGTAACCGAAAGTCAGCTGTGTTTTTAATCACTCATCAGTCTTCTATACATTCTTTCATACTTCCATTCATGCATATACTAAATATACTAAATTATAAAGATAACTTCTTACTATAGATTTTGTCCTGTCACCTTGTTTTTGTCCTTTATCAAGTATTATTATTCTAAAAGCCTTTTTATATCAGTAACATACATCTACCCCATTCACTTTAATGGCTTTATGCTGTATCACTTCTAATGCAAAGTGTTTTTTAGCAATTATAATAAAAGTGTCAAAACGTGATATGGTGGATTTTAAAAAATAAGATACTTTTCTTATAAGTCTCTCATATTATTATTTATTCCTCAGCATTTTATAGATTTTTGGTGCTATTTTGAATGCATCCAATTCTTATTACATTTTCTAACCGGTGATTGCACATTTTCCTGCTTTTCCTCTTTCTAGGGCTCCTTTACTAGTTCATGCTTATCATCTTGACCTCTTGATATTGGAATGTCCCAGAGGTACGTTCCTGGACTTCTCTATCTACATGTACTCACTCAACAATTTCTTACAGTTCTATAGTCCCACTGTCATGTAGACTACTCCCTAATATATCCCTTCTTCCCATTATTCTTCCTTGAACTTCAGACTCATAAATCTAACTGTATATTACATGTCTCCACTTAGATGTCCGACATATTCTCAAACTTAACTTTTTAACACCGAATTCCTCATCTGCCTCTTCAAACAAACCCCACTTTCTCCATCTCAAGTAATGACAACTCCATTTTTCCAGTTACTCAAGCCAAACACCAAATACCTTGGAGTAACTGTTAAATAAAGCTTAGCCTAAAACTGCCTCCTTACATATTTTAAATTCAGCCTAAATGTTTCTTTGTACATCTTAAACTATAACAAGTGGAAGTGTAACCAGATGTAGCCTACACTTGGGCCAGTCACCAAGTTTTGGCCAATCAAATCTCGTCAACTATTCAAACTATGTTTAAATAAGGCAAACACAAAGCTGTAACCAATCCAGCTGGTTCTGTACCTCACTTCCATTTTCTGTGCTTCATTTTCCTTTTTCTTTCCATAAATCTTCTTCCATCACATGGCTGCGCTGGAGTCTCCGAGCCTACTCTGGCTGGGAAAGCTGCCTGATTTGCAAATCATTCACTGCTCAATTAAATTCCTTTAAATTTAATTCGGTTAAAGTTTTTCTTTTATCATAACCTTTGACCTTTCTCCTTTTCTTATACCCCATATCCAACCTATCAGATTAGTATAGGTTTGAACCCAAATCCTATGAAACAGAGGACATGGTTATAATTTTGAGGGAAGATTTTTTTTTTTCTCTACCTGAACTTTAGCCCCTACAAACAAACTTCCTTGTTTCTCTTTGCTGCTGTAATCTTTTAAGGGTTCCACTTTTATGCAAACATCTTAGTTCTCACACTGAGCAAGGCCTTGAATCCTATGCTTTGGGAGGCCATTGCATTCTAAGACTACGTTCCTGGCATCAGCAAATGCACCTGTAGTAAAAATGCCCTCAGCCCCTAACTTTCCACTCTTGTTTTAGTTCTTTCTTCTCTTTGGCCCCCCAAGGAATTCAATGATGCAATTTAGTCAGCATTTCTAGCTGGTTTTCAGATTTTTTTTTTTTCAGAGTATCTTTGTGACATATTGGGAAAAGAGTAATTCCTTCTCTCTCAACTGTTAATACATGTTGAAAGGAATTTTATGAGTAATAGTAATGGCTTTGTAATAGTGATCGTTACTCAAATTTAGCAGATGACTTACTGAAGTAATTAAACCTTCCTTATACCCTTTCTGTGGGTGGCATGCCACGAAAACTTGATCAACCTGTCTGTGTACAGGTGTTAGGTAGAACCCACTGAGCTTTCCATTGTGTATAAAGCTGTCTGTAGATTTGTTGTGTGTGTATAAATACCATTTTATTAGGAAAATGTTTTGGTTTAGGTCTCAGAAGGCCCCATGAAAAACAGGAACTGCTGCAGAGACTAAGGGGAAGAGTTAAAAAATAGTAATAATTTAAAAATCCATTTCAGCATATGATTAATTCAGTTGTCTAAAGCAATGAGCACTAGATGGCAGCATATCAATGTGTATCGTTACCTGTGCCTGAAAGACCTCATTTTAAGGGTGTGTAAGGTCTTATTGCTGTTTTACCATGCACCGGTTTGCTATCCTGAACTATTTACTGTACTGTTTAATCTGTTGGTTTGAACTTATAATAGTTGATGAGATGCATTTGACACCAGGTTTGAAAATAGTTTCTAGATTAATAAATATACAGGATGATGCCGGTACCACCAGTCTGTCTAGCAAAATATACAAGAATTCAGAGCCCTTTCCTGTCATTAAAGGCCACCCTCCAGAGAGCTTATCTTTTATCTATAAGAGGTCTTCTGGTTGGACAAAAAGCACATTTTGGACACTTATTCCTGTCTTGAGTTTCAAACCTTTTGTGGCTGCTAATGTTTAACTTTTCATCTTACTATTCAAATGGCATCTCTTTACTAGATTGGAAACCACTTTCGTATCTCTTACCAAGTGTGAAAATAGGGGCCTCCCAAACCCTGTTGTGGGTAGTTACCAGGTCTTCTTCTCTAAAGGACTCAGGTCAGGTATCTCTATCACAGATGAGAAGGGAATTTCCTTCTTATCACATTTGATTGTATAATTAGTATTTAAAATGTAAAAAAGAAAAAATGATATAACTTTAATGTATAATTTAACTGGATGGCTCCATTTTTCTCTTGTTAACTCAGATCATTTATAATTTTATTTCTTTTAAAATGTTTAGAATAAATTATTAAAGTATATGTTAATAATACAGGAGGGGGCTGGGCACAGTGGCTCATGCCTGTAATCTCAGCACTTTGGGAGGCTGAAGCGGGCAGATCACTTGAGGCCAGGAGTTCAAGACCAGCCCGGCCAACATGGTGAAACCCCGTCTCTACAAAAATACAAAAAGTTAGCTGGGCGTGGTGGTGTGCGTCTGTAATCCCAGCTACTCAGGAGGCTGAGGTGGGAGGATTGCTTGAACCCGGGAGGCAGAGGTTGCAGTGAGCCGAGATTGTGCCATTGCACTCTAGCCTGGGTGATGCAGCAAGACCCTGTCTCAAAATAATAATAATAATAATAATAATAATAATAAATAGATAAAGGGCTTACAAGGGAAAATTCCAAATCCCTGCTTCACCTATTCCTTGCCACAGTTCTGTTCCTGAGACCAAATTGTCTTAAATAGCTTCTGTTTTTGTTTTTTCTGGTGATTACCCATCTCTTACCGCTATTTCTTGATTCATCAGTTTTAAATATTGTCTTAATCTATTGTGGAGAGAGATGGGCAATGATTTAACTCATTAGCATTGCCTTCTACTATCCCTATCCATCTCTTCCCAATAAAGTCATAGAAAGATGCAGAGCAGTAATAATAGATAAGAGCACAGACTCGAGTCCTACTTGCACCACTTGCTGGCTGTATAATCTTAGGCAAGTTATTCAAGCTCTCTGAGCCTCTTTTTTTTCTCATGTGTAAAATAGGGATAATAATAGTCAATTCCTTGGAGGACTATTGTGAGGATAAATGTGTCAATAAATTTAAAGCACTAAACAAGTGTTACTACATTTAATTTCTCTTTGCATGTTTAAATAACATACTTGCCCCTTTGTTTTTGAGCCCTGTATATATTATCTCTTGATACCTCCCATCGTAAGAAGATATTGACAGCTTTATTCTTCCCTTCACTCCCCCCTTCTTCTGCATCTTAATCTCACCTTTCTTATTTTCCATCTCTAACTGCTTTTCTATTCTCTGGGAGATTTTTTTAAACTTAATCTTCTAACCATATATTGAAAATTTTACTTTAGCAATAACACTTATAATATCTGAGAGTTATTATCTTATTTCTAATGTTTAACTTTATAGAATTTAAAGGCTCAGTATTTTCTTGACTATTGTGTTAGAGTTCAGTCAAAGAGCAAAAATGACCACACCCATAATTTGGATAGGGAAAATAACTGTGAACTAAGTAAAGGATGTATTAACAGCTAAGAGAGAACTCTAAAATATACTGAGGTAGTAGCTGCAAAAAGTACCTGCTACTCCTAGGATTGAGGAAAAACTGAATAAGGAAGGAACCTGGAATCTCCAGAGGCAGAGATTCAGGCCTGAGTGGGCATGGTTGCCGCAGGAATGCCCCTGTGCTGCGGTGAGAAACACCAGAGGGCCCCTTGCATCCCTCACAAGAGGAAAAGAACACCAGAACAAAAATCGCCTCTTGATCATGGCGTATGATCCTTTGGATGTGCTGTTGAGTTTGGTTTGCTCATCTTTGGTTGAGGATTTTTGCATCTATGTTCAACAGGGATATGGGCCTTGTCATTTCTTTTCTTGTAATGTCCTTGTTTGGCTTTGATATCATGCTAATGCTAGCCTTGTAAATGAGTTTGTAAGTGTTCCCTCAGCTTCAATTTTTTGGAAGAGTTTGACAATGTTGCTGTTTACAGTAATTACCAGTGAGGTGAAAGAGCTTTGCGCTTTTTGTTGTTGTTGTTGTTAGGAGGCTCTTGATTACCGATTCAATTTCCATACTCATTATTGGTCTTTCAGATTTTCTATTTCTTCATAATTCAGTCTAGGTAGGTTGTATGTTTCTAGGAATTTATCTCTGTCTTCCAGTTTATCCAATTTGTTGGCATTTAATTGTTCATAGTAGTCTCTTAGAATCCTTTGTATTTCTGTGGTGTTAGTTTTAATATCTCTTCTTTCGTTTACAATTTTATGTATCTGAGCCTTCTCACTTTTTTCCTATGTTAAAGTCTTCTCAATTTTGTTTATATTTTCAAAAGATAAGCAACTCTGAGTTTCGTTAATAATTTCTATTTCTTTTCTAGTGTCTATTTTACTTGTTTCTGCTTTAATCTTTATTGTTTCCTAATTTCTAGTAATTTTGGGCTTAGTTTGTTCTTTTTCTAGTTTCTTGAGGTGTAAAGTCAGATTGCTTGAGATCTTTCTTTTTTCTAAATTATTTTTAAAGCAAGCATTTATCTCTATAAACTTCTCTCCTGAAACTGATTTTGCAGCATCTCATAAGTTTTGATATGTTGTGTTTTCATTTTCATTTGTCTCAAGTTTTTTAAATTTCTTTTTTGATGTCTTCTTTGACCTATTGGTTGTTCAAGGGTTTGTTGTTAACCTAAATGTCTACTGACAGATGAATGGATAAAGAAAATGTGGTATATACATATGATGGAATATTAGTCTTAAAAAAGAAGGAAATCCTGCCATTTGTGACGTGGATAGACCTAGAGGGCATTATGCTGTGAAATAAGCCAGACACAGAAAGACAAATATGATCTCATTTATCTATGGAATTTAAAATAGTCAAACTCATAAAAGCAAAGATTAGAACAGTGGTTTCCAGGGACTGGGGGAAGGGGGAAGTGGGGAGGTGATGTTTAAAGAACATAAAGTTTCAGTTATGCAAAATAAATAAGTTCTGAAGAGCTACTGTGCAGCGTAGTGCCTATAGCTAAAAACACTGCATTATATACTACAAATTTGCTAAGGGGGTAGATCTTATGGTAAGTGTCCTTATAACAAAAAAAAAGGGGTGGAGGGCAGAAGAAATTTTCCGAGGTGATGAGTATATTTATGGCCTTGATGATAATGATGGTTTCACAAGTATATATTTATTCTCAGACTCACTGAGTTTTATACATTATATATGTATAGCTTTTTATATATCAATCATACCTCAATAAAGTAGTTTGAAATAAAATTAAAAACACCCCCTCCACTTCTGACCTCGCAGTATCCAACCTTGCAGTTTCTTCTCCCAGTGACCTCTATTAACAGAGCCTACATGGAACCAGCCAGCAAAGACAAGTTCCACTGTCACAACTAGAGAAAAGAGGATGGGTTTGGAATTGAAAGGTAATAGATTATTAACTGGCATAACTATCTGTGAAAATATTCAATAAATAGACTGTTTCCTTCAAATCCTTGAATCATTTTAACTTTCTCTGTGGACTTTTTAATCTTGGTTTATCTACTGGCCTCTCTTTAATTCTGGAGCCTTTAAAAAGTGTCCAGGGTTCCTTAGTTACTTGTTAAAAATAAGGGAATGAAAAGTCGATTGATTGTGGGCTGGGCTTGTCCATTGATCAACTTTCCTTTAGGGTGTTTGGATGGGAAACAAACATACTGACTACCCGGCTTTTGTCCATAACATGCAGTTTCTATAGAGAAGAATCTTCCTGCTTTTTGCTAGAGTGGTAAATCCTGGGTTCCCACTTCTTGGGGTAAGGGAGTTGGGGGGCAATTTTAACGAACACTGAACACTAATTTTCAATTAATACCTTCATTTTCTACTATATGTTTCCAATTGGTGTTTTCTGAGCTTCTCTGTATTTCTGCAAGGCCAATTTACTCAGCTTCCATAGAAACCATTTGCATTAATTTCTTGTGGCTACCTGTAACATATTGCCACAAACTTAGCAGCCTTTGGAACAATAGAAATGTATTCTTTCACAGGTCTGGAGGCCAGAAGTCAAAAAAATCAAGGTGTCAACAGCCTAGAGTTTTTGACTTCTGGCCTCCACACCTGTGCAGCCTTCCCTTCAGAGACTCTGCAGGGAATATGTTCCTTGCCTTGACCAGCTTTTGGCAGCCGTTGACATTCCTCAGCTGGCAGCTGTGTCACTCCAAATCTCCATCTTTGTCTTCACAGGCCCTTCTCCTTGTCTATGTAATCTGCTCCCTGCCTCACTGTTAATAAGGACAGTTATTGTTGAATTTAGGGCTGCCCAGAAAATCCAGAGTGACCTTCTCACCTCAAGACCCTTAACTTAATGATGTCTGCAAGACTCTTTCCAAATAAGGTAACATTCACAGGCTGAGGAATGAAGACATGAACATATCTCTTTGATTACCACCATTCAACTCACTACACCACTCTTCTAACTGCTTAATCTCTTTAAGAAATTTGATGACCTTTCTTGTTTGCTAATGGCCTGCTTTCTGTCCTTTTTATTCTTTATTGATTTTGTGTATTTCTCTCTCCTGCTCTCTCTCTCTTCATATATATGGAGAAACACACACACACACATATAAAGTATATATAACAACAAATATATATACAGACACACACACATATAAAATATATATAACAACAAATATAAAATATGTGTATATATGTAAATATATATAATAATGGTGTATGTGAATGTGTGTGTCTGTGTATGTATCCTTTATAACCAGTTACTGGGTTATTAGGAATAAAATAATATAAATGTGTGTGGTTAGTCCACAATCTTGACTTTCACATATATAGTTTATTTCAAAAGAATTTTTACTAGATAGTCTCTGAATAAAATCAAATTAAGCTGAAGTCTGGGAAAGTACAGAACAAATAAGCTAGGTTATGTAAAAGAGCTTAATTTAATTAGTAGTTTATGTATCTCTCTCTCCTCTCTCTCTCTTGCTGTCTCTCTCTCTCTCTAGCTTTCGCCTCTTAGTATTTTTCAACCTTTTCTGTCATGATTCCACAAATATTCAAGTCCTTCATGTTTCCAGGGTAACAGTAAGCATTCGGCAGTTTATCTGACACCTTCCATTTAAGATAGGAAAAAAATAATAGAAAGAAAATGTCATTAATGTATGCAAGGCTGACCATTATGACATTTGGCTGTCTGTTGTCTTTACAAATACGTTCTCTTCTTTCCCATGGTTCTGGCTGCAATTTTCTGACCAGCGATAGCAATAGGTGGCATGTATACTGCCCACTTCTCCAACTTGCTCTTGTCCATGATTTCTAATTGGTTATATAATTCATTTTCAGTAAGCCTGGATATAGGTTCAAAATTATTTTCTATACAATATTAAGCAGGCATAACAATTTATTGGAGCTGGCATGTAAATTGAAAATTGCTTGCTGTATATGCTCCAAACTTTCTACCTCACAGATCTCATGACTTGAATATATTTTACCACTATAGTTTTCTCCCATAGTTATAATTTTGTCATTGCTTCTGCTCTAACCAAGCAGTTAGAGAAGGCAGTACAATATAGTCAAAAGAGCACTAGATTGGGTGCAAAAAAGCTTGAGTTTTTGTTGTATATTAATTACTTGTGTTATAATGGATAAATTATTTATCCTTCTAGATCTCAGTTTTCTTGCTAAGGCAATAAGGCAATGGACTATGGTAATTCCTAAGATACTTAACAACTCTAAAAACTTTTAATATCCAGCAACCAACTAGATATTTCCACCTAAATGTTACATCATTACCCAAAATTCAACCTATCAAAAAATCTTAATTCAATGCCCCAAAAACATCTTTGCCCCTTAGGTTCTGTATTTCTCATACTTTGCACTCTAAATTCAAAATATTTTGGTGACATTTGCTTCTTGTCTTTTATTTACCTTCTATAGTTTATCTATTACCAAGTACTATAAATTCTTCCTTAAAAAGGCCTTTGGCTCTATCCATTACTTTATATATCAGCTGTCGCTACTCTGACTCAAGAATTTATGTTCCCAATGAACTTGACTTTTCACCTCCCTTGTTAGCCTTATTTCTAGATATTTTATCTGTTTTTGTGGCAATTGTGAATGGGATTGCCTCTTTGATTTGTCTCTAGGCTTGGCTGTTGTTAGTATAAAGGAATGCAGCTAACCAGGGAGGTGGAAAATCTCTACAATGAGAGCCACAAAACACTTCTCAAAGAAATCAGAGATGACACAAACAAATGGAAAAACATTACATGCTTATGGATAAGAAGAATCAATATCATTAAAATGGCCATACTGCCCAAGGCAATTTACAGATTGAATGTCATTTCTATCAAACTACCAATGACATTTTTCACAGAACTAGAAAGAACTATTTTAAAATTCATATGGAACCAAAAAAGAGCCCGAATAGCCAAGGTAACCCTAAGCAAAAAGAACAAAGCTGGAGACATCCCAGTACTTGACTTCAAACTATACTACAGGGCTACAGTAACCAAAACAGCACGGTACTTTTTTTACAAAAAGAGACACATAGACCAATGGAACAGAATAGAGAGCCCAGAAATAATGCCAGACACCTACAACCACGTGATCTTTGACAAAGCTGACAAAAACTAGCAATGGGGAAAAAGCTCCCTCTTCAGTAAATGGTGCTGTGATAACTGGCTAGCGATATACAGAAGATTAAAACTGGACCCCTTCTTTACACCATGTAAAAAACTCAGCCCATGATTAATCAAATACTTAAATGTAAAACCCAAAACTATAAAAACCCTGGAAGACATCCTAAGCAATACCACTCTGGTCAGAGCAACAAGCAAAAATTTCATGAAGACACCAAAAGCAGTTGCAACACAAGCAAAAATTGACAAATAGGATCTAGTTAAGCTTAAGAGATTCTGCACAGCAAAAAAAAAAAAACAAAAAAAAAAAAAAACTATCAGCAGAGTGAACAGACAACCTACAGAATGGGAGAAAATATTTGCAAAGTATGCATATTACAAAGGTCTAATATCCAGCATCTATAAGGAACTTAAAATTGCAGGAGAAAAACAAACAACCCCATTAAAAAGTGAGCAAAGGACATGACCAGATACCTTGAAAAAGAAGACATACTTGCGGCCAACAAGCATATGAAAAAAGCTTGGTATCACCGATCATTAGAGAAGTGCAAATGAAAACCACATCATCTCACACCAGTCAGAATGGCTATTATTAAAAAAAAAAAAACATGCTGGCAAGGTTGTGGAGGAAAGGGAACACTTATACACTGTTGGTGAGAGTGTAAATTAGTTCAATGATTGTGGAAACCAGTATGGCGATTCCTCAAAATCCTAAAAGGAGAACTACCATTCTGCCCAGCGATCCCATTATTGAATATCTACCCAGAGGAGTATACGTTATTCTGCCATAAAGACACATGCATGCAAATGTTTATTGCAGCACTATTCACAATAGCAAAAACACGGAATCAACCTAAATGCCCATCAGTGGTAGACTGGATAAAGAAAATATGGTGCATACATATAAAGGAATATTATGCAGCCATAAAAAAGAACAAGATCATGTATTTTGTGGGAATACTGAATAATCCTCACTGTCCCATGAAGTAGGTTATAATTACAGATAAGAAAACTGAGATACAGGGAAACTGAGCAAGTTGCCCATGATGGCTAGTAATGGATGGAGACATAATGTTTGAACTCAGGCAGTTGGATTCAGAGCCTGGATTCCTAGTCACTGCACAGTATCAGTGCCTGATAGATGTTACGAACGTTAACTGTTATATTAATTGCTGTACATTTTATGAACTAGATATCCATTCCATTCTCTCCACAGCCACTCATCATGCCTTACCTGGATGACGCAGAAGTCCCTGGAAACAGAAGGTCTCACCCTTCTTTATCTTTCTCATGGCTTTCCAAGGCTCTTTCTCATGTTACTCTCCTGCTCAGAATTCTTTAATGACTTGCCTCAATGACCAGATATATGTGATCTACAGTCAGCCTCCCAGCCTCATCATTCCTCTTCCATTTCCTCCCCAGAAACACTGTACTTTATGAAGCTCCTCCAAGACGTCAGTTTCTCTCATATTTAAAGGAGAGTTATGCCATATGCTCTCATAATCATGCATATTTCCTTGTCCATTTGCCGAAATCCTATTTCTCCTTCAAGTCTCCTTGTAAATACCATTTCTCCTTTGAAGGAGATTCAATTCTCGATTCCCCAGGGTAAACTAGGTATTGATACTTATGCTATGCTCTAATGGCCTTTGAACAGACATGCCATAATACATTTATATATACAATGAATGCTGGTATTTTATATCCCTTTTTTATGATAAGCACCTTAAGGACACGGCTGATGGGTATCTGTCTTAGTTGTTTTGTGCTATTATAACAGAATAGCTGAGACTGGATAATTTATAACAAACAGAAATGTATTTCTCATGGTTCTGGAGGCTGGAAAGTCCAAGGTCAAGGTGCCAGCAGGTTTGGTGTCTGGTAAGGACCTGGTCTTCATTTCCAAGATGGCACCTTAAACTCTGTATCCATGCCAGAAGAGCAGACGAGAGTGAACCCATTCCCCAAAGTCTTTTTTTATAGTGGCATTAATTCATTCATGAAGGCAAAGTCCTCATGACCCAAACACCTTATATTAGGCCCCACCTCCCAACACTGTTGCATTAGGGATTAGGTTTTAACGTGAGTTTTGGAGGGAACAAAAACATTCAAAGCATAGCACTTTATATTTTCAATATTTTTCACAGCACTCTGTACAGAGTAGGCACTAACTAATTACTGTATACCTTAACTGACTTTCATTCTTTCTATACGACTCAGAAAACATCAAAGCTATAGAAACTCAAAGCCTCCCTCCCACTAGGTTTTTATTTTAATCAGCAGTTCTCAAAATTTTAAGAAATGGGATTTCTTGGAAAAATTCAAAATATTTTGGGGAGAAACCACAACTGGGTCTACTAATAAATGCTGATATCTAAGTACTGAGCTAATTCTAACAAAATTAAGATTTGATTAAACTGACCTAGACCAACTGTGAGACTTGGCTGGGATGGCAGAGAATAACAAGAGAGAACAGAAGAAGGTGCTCTTGGGCTGACCACTGGTTCAATATTCCTAGGGTGCCCTTGCTGCCCAAGAATAATTATCATGTTCTGGGCTTTGTTCTATGAGTTATAGCTACTCCTTTTTTCCCACTTGAGTTTCTCGCATCTGAATCTCCCTCCTTTAAGCCTTATTTACCCTGTTTATAAAGCTACACTTCTGTTTTATCTCCAATCTCTTGTTTTTTATTTATTTATTTTAGTAATCTCAGACCTCTTATAGAATTGAGCCCCTGTTGTGTTCTTTCTAGCCTCTTTTCTGTAAAACCACAAAAATTCTCCTAATCTTAGCTTAGTTGCCAAGTTCCTGCCTTTAATGGACACAGTAACTAGAAAAAGAACTTCAGATTGCCTGCATTGATAATAGCATAGTGGACGTGTGTGTGTGTGTGTGTGTGTGTGTGTGTTGTGTGTGTGTGTGTGTGTGTGTGTGTGTTTTCTGCCCAGCATCCCTTTCCTCTAGTTTTGGTAAAAATACATTCATTTTAATATGAAAAATAATCGCCTCACCCTCTTCCATTGCATGTGGTCTTACAGGGGATGTCAGTGAAAGAGCCCTACCCGAGGCATGGACACTTGGCCTAAGCAAGAACAATCCATTATTTCTCTGGAAACTAAATCTGGAATGGTCTTAAACAGTTAAGACATTAGTGATGGTTAACCATCTTTAGGGAGCTGCCATCACACTAACCATCACTAACCATCTTAACTGTTTAAGAAATGGGATTTCTTAAATATAGAACCTAGCCCAGAACATGGTAATTAACTGTTTAAGACGGTTAGTGATGGTTAGCATGTGCTGGCAGCTCTTTAAAGAGACTATTCATTAGTCCTGAATACCAGATTATTGGGATTGTCCTGTTTCCTGTAGTATTCTACTTAATGCTTGATTAATGCATTAATTCTACTTAATGCTTTTTATTTAGTTCTGTGAAAGACCCCATACCTTTCCAATGAAGTATTTTTTGTGCCCTTAAATTAGATAGGGTTGGTTTACACTTTAAAACCCAAATTGACAAATGTAAATTCCTTGTTGCAGTGCTCTCTCAGCAGGTGGGACCCGGTCTTGGAATCTTAGTGTCAGCTATGATGAATCACCAACACTAACAAAAACATTATCTTTTATTGGGTTAAATAGTTTCTACTCTTCCCAAGACTGGGAACTGATGTAACAGGCTTCGTGCTTTCTTCCAACAAATTGATTCTGTGTGGTTAGCTCCTGTCATGATGATAGAACCCCCTGTACTGATTTATACTTAGGTGTATATCAGTGTCAGTCTAAACTTGTCCTACCTACTTCTACTGCCTGATGAATCTTTTTATTTTAATCTTTACTAAGGTAAAACTTACATATTACAAGATTCACCAATTCTAAGTGTATAGTTCAATGATTTTTAGTACTTTTACACATTATATAACTGTCACTGCAATCCAGTCTTAGATTGCATGCCCAATCTTGTTGTGTGTATTTTCCACGGCCTTTGATGGATCCTAGTATCTGTACTGCACGGGCTATACCAATGTCAGGCCCGAGATGTGTAGCAGTCAGTCCTGGAGGTCTTGTGGTGCCCTTAAATATAATGTAAGGGGAGAGTGGCAGTGTGGTAGATTCAGAGGCAATTACTATGCTATTGAAGAAGCACTGCTAAGAGTCAAATAGAAAAGACACTGGGCTCAAATAATAAAAATTGGCAAGGCAGACAAGGCCACAGGAAACAGGGCACTTGGAGGAAATGCCATTGAGTCCAGTCAGCTGCTGCTGGACAGATCTGACTGCTTTTCATAGATGTAGCATGCATCTGCTTGATGATGTCACCTGATGCCTTCTATGCCAGATGTTTCAACTTCATTTAATACAAATTTTTCACAAATTAGAATTCACATTTTAAATAAAAGGGGTTGAAAATATTAATAGATATAAGATTTACCTTGGGCTAGGATTGAATTTTTTTTATTCCTCCTTTCACCATTCATTTTAATGTGAACCCATCTGTGAGAAAAGTGGATAATTTATGTGAAGGATGTAATGATGCTGTATTCTCCTAGATAATATTATACTGTTTTTGAAATTATCTCCTGCCCCCATTCCAAACTTATTGATGAATGGCACTGTATAGGAGTATCAAAAAACTAAGTTTGCAGATTCCTGAGACTGACTATAGAGGGCTGATGTTAATCATAAGAAGATCTCATATTGAAACAGAACAACTGCAGTAAACTTGGAAGAGAATAAAGCTTTTTTTTTTTTTTTTTTTTTGAGACAGAATCTTGCTCTGTCACCCAGGCTAGAGTGCAGTGGCACAATCTCGGCTCACTGCAACCTCTGCCTCCTGGGTTCAAGCGATTCTCCTGCCTCAGCCTCCTGAGTAGCTGGGATTACAGGCGCACGTCACCATGTTTGGCTAATTTCTGTATATTTAGTAGAGACGAGGTTTCACCATGTTGGTCAGGCTGGTCTCGAACTCCTGACCTCGTGATCCACCCCCTTCAGCCTCCCAATTTATCACTTCTTTGGAGGCCAACAAAGTGCTGGGATTACAGGCGTCAGCCCCCACGCCTGGCCGAGAATAAAGCTTTTAATCTTTCCCCTCCCCTGATCTCTTTGCTTTCTGAAATAATCTCCTCACAAGGAGGTGAAACATTGAGTGGGCAGCCTGGCCTTGCTGTTGCTTCTGTATATCCCAGCCTGTCACTCTTAGGAGCACGATGAAGATCTATAAATATCTCTACTTTGGTCCAGCTACACCTCCCCTTGAAGAATATAGATTGGAAAATGTACAGAATATGTTTCCTCCTTGGTAATGTTAACCTTTTATTTCTTCTGAATAATTTAAAATTTGATGTGAAAGGCTATTTTTTGAAGTATCACATAATGAAACAACAGCCCTGAACAATATAGACATTAGAAGCATTTTTTTCTTTTACCTTACTACATGAGTTACCAAGGAAACAAAAGAAATTGGAAAACTGAAAGAAAACCAAAGGAGATGTAGCAATATTGGGGGTTATAATAACTTTGTGAAAAATTTCCTTGCAGAGATAAGTTCAATTAAGGTACCTAAAAGCATCTTGACAACTGACAACTCACACCGCATGGTGGATACAAAATGTCCAATGAAATTCCCAAGATTTTTTAAAGCAAATGGTGTCTGTTTCTCACCAAGGATGCAAATCCAAACCATTATCCAAGTCTTGTTCATAGTGCTTTCTAAGTATCTCCAGAATGCATTGATCTTTATTATTTCTTGGTCTCTGTTGCTCTTTCTCAAGCCTTCACGACAGTGTATGTCTTCCCTGGATTACTGTGATGATCTCCTCCTAGACTGCCTGCCCTCAATCATGCCTCTGTAATCTATAGTGTGCATGGTTGTCAGCAACTCTCATCATGGCCACCATACTTAAATTTTTAAATTTCTCATGTTTCTGAATAAGGAACCCTTTAACTTGACATATTAGGAAGACACTTCATGACCTAATTCCTATGTAATCTTTCAAACATCATCTCTCACAGCTGTCCTGCCTTATACTAGATGTGTCAAATGATGCAATTACTTCATTTGTTCATTCATCTACTTAGCAAATATTGACTAAGCATTCAACATTGTCAGGCACTGTTTTAGGTGTTGCAATATAATGGTAATACTTTCAGTTTCTAGAATAAGTCCTGGGCCTTATCTCTTATCTCTGGGCCTGTGCATCTGTTTTTCTCTCTCCCGGGAACTCTCCTCTTCCTTGAAAGTATAAATTCTGCTAAGTGCACTACTGCCTTACTTCTGTAAACCTTCTCTATTACCTAGGCTGAATTAGGTGACATGCTGGGTCCCCTTGAAATACCCTTCTCTCTCATGCATTTATCATACTACACCTTTCACTTCTCTGTCTGCACCACTAGAGTGTAAACTTCTTAAGGCAATACGCCTTTTTCATTTTTGTATTCGTAAGACCGTGCCTTGCATATTATAGATGTTATTTATGGGATATCCTCTGAAAAATCTCCAAGTGGGTCCTAAGATCCTAGACATTGCCTAGTAATAATTTTTCCTTCATGTGGTAGCAGATGGATCTATTTTTAATTTTTTTATTATTTTTTATTTTTTGAGACAGAGTCTCGCTCTGTCGCCCAGGCTGGAGTGCAATGGCACGATCTCCGCTCACTGCAAGCTCCACCTCCCGGGTTCACAGCATTCTACTGCCTCAGCCTCTCAAGTAGCTGGGACTACAGGTGCCTGCTACCACATCCGGCTAATTTTTTGTATTTTTAGTGGAGACGGGGTTTCACCATGTTAGCCAGGATGGTCTCGATCTCCTGACCTCGTGATCCGCCCGCCTTGGCCTCCCAAAGTGCTGGGATTACAGGCGTGAGCCACCGCGCCCAGTGTGTTTTACTGTTTTTAAAGTGACTTATGCAAAGGTGGCTATGCCTTTTTATAAAAGATTAGCACAAAGGGAGAATAATAACATTTGCAAATTATTTGCTTGAAGCTTTTATTTAGAAATCTGTTGCATGTCCTTTTTTGATATATATATATATATATCTATATATCTGTAGCTAGATTAGGGAGAAATTTGGGCCTAAATTTGAACTTTTATACACCAATTAAAGCAAGTAGAATTTGTAATATATTTCACCACAGGCCACAATTTCTGCCCTGGAGAAGGGGTCAGATCGTGGTCTCCATCTAGGGGATCAGTTACCTGATAGTCACATAAACTGCAGGTCAGGCCCCTCTGTGGTCTGCTCCTGTTCAGGTTGGATTTCCAAGAAAACGGGCTCTAAGGAGAAGGTTTGAATATGGAGATTTATTTAGGAAGGCTCTTGGGATCCATCCTTGGGGTGGGAGTGAACAGATGGGGATAGAGTGGAGTAAAAAAATACAGAATTGGGTGGAGGGAGAGAATGAATAACAATGCTGCCATAATAAACACCTCAACTAATCATATGGGGACGACTGGGGCTGGGATGACCCCAGCATTGAGAGGCAAAGGGGGCTGTGCCTTTATGCTCCTGCACAGACCAGTCTCCCAACCCCACCCAACTGCAACTTGATGAATGAGGGCCCTTTCTTCAACTGTGGTAAATTCCCAAGAAGGGAATCAGATGAGTACTGGGGGAGTGCTATAGTTTGAGTGTATGTGTCCCTCCAAAATTCATATGTTGAAACCTAATCACCAAGGTGATAGTATTAGGAGGTGGGGACTCTGGGAGGTGATTAGGTCATGGGGGCTCCAGGTTTGTGAATGGAATTAATGCCCTTACACAAGAGACTTCAGAGATCTGCCTCCCCTTTCATCTCCTTCATCCCTTCCATCCCTTCCACCATATGGGGAAACAGAGTTCATCCAGTCCTCCATATGAGGATGCAGCAACCAGGTATAATCTTGGAAGCAGAGACAGGACCCTCACCAGACACAGTCTCCTGGGACCTTGATCTTGGACCTTCCAGCCTCTAAAACTGTAAGAAATGATTTTCTGTTATTTATAAATTACCCAGTGTAAAGTATTTTGTTATAGTAGCAGGAATGGCCTAAGTCAGGTAGTGAGTGTTTCAGTTCTGAAACTGCAAGTAGAGATCCTGGTTGTGGACTCTAAGATCCTACACCTCCTCATCACTTAGTGGGAAAAGTCAGTTTTGGGGCTCAGGACCATTAGGAAAATTCAAGATTCCTGCTCATGGAAATGGAGGGCTAAATGCAGGATAGGAATAGCAAGAAGGTATTTGCTTTCAAGCCCATTTCCCTCTTCTTTCAAGCTGTTAAAACATATTCAGTTGTTCACCTGCTAGTGGCCATTGGCTCAGGGAAAGTTAATCAGATCCCTTGTTCAAGGGGATAAATTTAGTTACTCTCAGCCAATCATGGTGATTCTATTCTGCTTTTCAGAGACTGGTTTAACAAGAGTCATGTGATCCTTCTGGTCAATGAAAGATAAGGGGAAGCCAGCTTGGAGTTGCTTCAGAAAGGCTGCTCTTAAACAGAAACATATTTGAAGGAACAGTAACTTTATTCTGACTCTTTATGTGTGTGACGGAGGAAGTGATGCCTAGAGCTACTACAGGCACTTAGGCCATGAGGAGAACCAGTATAAGTCAGCAAGCCAAGATGCTAAAGACAGCAGAATAAGAAAATGGCAAGAATCTTGTCCTTGATGCTGTTGAGCTACTGAATTAACCAGGGCTGCAATTCCCTGTATTGGTAAGGGTTCTCCAGAGGAACAGAACCAATAGAATGTATATATAAGTATATAATAAGGAATTAGCTCATGCAATTACAGAGGCTGACAAATTCCAATATCTGCAGTTGGCAAGCTGGAGACTCAGGAGAACTGATGGTGTAGTTCCAGTTTAAAGGCTAGCAGGCCCAAGAACCAGGAAAAGCTGATTAAAGTTCAAAGGCAGGAAAAAAACCCCAATGTCCCAACTTGAAGGCATTTAGGCAGGAGGAATTCCCTCTTATTCATGAAACAGTCAGCCTTTTTGTTCTATTTAGGCTATCAATTGTTTGCGTGAGGCCCACCACATTAGAAAGGGCAATGCGCTTTGCTCAGTCTATCAATTTCAACGTTAAACTCATCCAGTATAATGTTTGACCAAATATCTGGGTATGCCATGGTTCAGTCAACTTGACACATAAAGTTAACCAACCATCAAAATTCCCTACTTTTGGTTTCTTGATAAATAAAATAATATTTCTCTTCTGTTTTAGTGGAATAAAGGTGTGGAAAACCCTTTGATCAGTTTCTGTCTTTTGTTGATCTGGAATTGCAGTATCATTGTGATTAAAGAAACTGAAATACAGTGAAATTAGAAAGGGGATTCACATCCAAATTTTGCAAACCCTTTGGTAATGTTTAGAATATCTGATTAATTCATTTTTAATTCAACAAATATGTGTTAAATACTAACTATATGTCAGCTAGGTACATGTTATATGTCAATGAAAACAAAAAAAGAAAAAATTCCCCTTGTGGGGCTGACATTCTAGTATATAAAAAAATGGTCAATTTTAATATAGTTTTGGGTTTATTTAAGCTTATTACAGAATAAAAAAATAGTGCCCCAAACTGACCACTCTTGCATAGCCATGCCCAGCAGCCAATACTACATAATGTCAACCTACAACACAGCACCATCAAGTTGTTACTCAAATGAGACCTAGGCTTGATGGGATGTTAGGAGGTCCATTTCTATCATCGCCCTAAGCCTGCCATTGAGGGAGCCCGATGTAAACATTTATGTGGCCACCAATAAATAGTAAGCCCCTCAATCCCAACCCTAACCTCACTGTGTTTCTAGATTCTTGCCTCTGTTCTTTGTTTGTACTTTATTCTTTGCTGGTAATGGATTCTAGTTCTGAACTCCAGCCAAATTGTCTGGGCCTACGAATTGACTAGTCTCGCCAACCTCTTCTCTCTGGGGGATCTGGATCCTATCCCAATTTTCTCCCCTCTGCAGCCCACTGGTTAAGGCCCTATTACAACCCAGACAACCTCTCCCATTCCAAACATAAAACTGTCATCTGTTGGATAATAACGTTTCCCACATAACCAGTTCCTGGTGCCGTGCTCCCACCTGGCTTGAGATGGTGACTGTCACCATTAATCTGGTTTGGATTCAGGTTTGGTATGTCCTGTTAGATGCTGAGACTTAGGGGAGCTTATAGTCATATCCCTCAGACCTCCCCTATCCCCACCAGTCTTGGCTTACTTCTCTCTCTCCTACAGATCTACAGCTGGGGTTCTCTTCTGGCTCTCCTGCCAAGGCCAATCAGGTCGCAATAAAAAAAGTAACATTTTCCAGCATTCTGTAGAGTCTGATTTTCTAAACAGTTCTTTAGATTTTAATGCATCTCAATAATAGTTATAAGTAACATTTTATTTTTTCTGTAGCAGATTAGGCCTCCTGCAAAATAGTAATTTTCAAAAATTGTCTAAGATTCAGATGCCGCACCCAATGTTTATGCTTTTTGTAGCAATATGGTCCTAATTCAACATCATGCAGAGTGCAAATCAGTGTTTCTTCTAACTTCAACAGTGATAAATATTTATTAAGCCTCCACTATGTTCATGGAACTATACCAGGTGCTGCTATAACTATTTTTCCTTTCCAGGAAAAATAAATTCAAATATGGAATAAAAAGCCCAAACTCATGAAACTGGACTGACTTTGCTTCTTAAAAATTCAACATGCTGCAGCTGCATGCTTAAAACTGGTTCAAACAGGATGATGAAATAAAACATTATTATTGTGGGAATATAATACTGTCTGAATAAATAGCCAACATGAAAACTGTCTCTAAAACCCATAGCATCTGTATGTGCAGACTGTAAGTAAGTTATATAATTCCTCCACTATTCTGTAACATGGCCAATTCAGAATGTCTTACCATTAATCTTGAAGACATTTAAAGATGTTCACTTTTCTAACTCTTCCCTTTGAAAATATATTTGAACCTTACTTGCAATAAAAATCTCATAATATTTTATTACTTTTTGATGTGTCATTTCTGTTAAATGATGCCTGGAATAAATCAGCTTTGACTTTTCAGATTACATGTGTTCTTCCAGAGTTTTAGTAGTTACAACATACATTTACATTTTCTAATGTCCTCACTATAATGAAGATAAACACAGGGGTAATTTTTCTCATGTCATGTGTATATAGGATAAGATTACCAGGCCAACAGTGTCACTATCAGATTTCTTTCAGAAAGCATTTAATGTTGAATTTTAATCACATGCTTGAACAACTAGGACTTTTGGGTTTTATTTTTCAAATATGTATTAGTAAGAAAGCAGATTGAAATGTGGAATGTACCAGATAAATCTCTTTGGTGATTTTACATATCTGTATGATCATGTTTGACTTAGAAATGCCGATCTTTTGATCTTACACTTCAAATGTTACATCTGTGAACATAAAAATCTATATGGCTATAACTTTCCAGGAAGAAATCTTGCTCAAGTAACTAATAAATGATCCAAGTTTTAGATAATTCTGACATAATTCCAATGTATCTCCTACAGTATTTTGCTTTACAAGACTTTCTGACCCAGATATTTATGGCTAAAGTCCATATTTTATAGATCAAATGATAATTACCTTGTAGAGGAAAGCATTTGTTTTTGAATAGTGCCAGGAGCAAGTAAGTGTAACTAATATTACAGGATAGATATTTCTGCAGATGAGTGAACTTAACTCTCGTGGTTAAAACTTATGGTTAAATTTCCACAGATTAGTAAAAGTTCTCAGTTTTATTAACAATTCTCCATTTTCATTAAAAGCCCTACTTTCCTGATAGTTAGGCTGATGAGAAGTTAGTTCAGAGGGCTGCCCATTCCCATATTCATCACTTTTTATTCAATAATGTTATTTTATGAATAATAATTTTCTTATTTGTTGAGGCACATATCATGACGTTTAGATGTACATTACTATTTGTCCAATACAACTAATTAGTTAAATAGGAATGAGTTGTAATGATCAGAGTTAATCTCAGAAAATATTTTTTCAAGCTTACCAACTTATAACTTTATAACTTTACAAGTTATAAAGAGACCTTCATAACAGTTAATTAAAGAATCCTTTAGTTGGACCATAAGCACTAACAGTCGGCATTCCGTGAATCCTTGTTGTATGTTTGGTATTTTGCTAAGCACTTCATTTTTTTTAAATGTCATTTAGTTTTCACATGAACCCTATGAAATATGTATCATTATTAGTCTTATTTAAATGTTGCTGAAGCTGATGCTTTGAGGAAATGTGTCATGCTTAAGGACAAACAGCTACCAGGTGGGGAACCGGGGACCTGAACTGGGTAATCTAACTTAACTTCTGCTTCAGTATGATTTTGGTTATATCTTTCTTGTACAAGTATGTCTCATCTTCCCTGTTAACTCTTCATTGATAGGAAAGACCATCTTTTTTAAATCTTCATGTTGCACTACTTGCCTTGGGCACAGTAGAGACCTATAAATGTTTGGTGCTCACATTTAATAAAAATGTAGTAATAATAGCACTATGATATATAGCAATGATTTTTTTTTTTTTTTTTACTTTTTAAGGGTTAAATAGAGTCAACGTGATTGACTCACTTGTTTTTTGCTTATTGTACTTAAACGTCTAATATGTTAGATTAACTCTATTATTAATGATTTGGCCACATAAAGTCAACTGCTATTCTGAAATAAACAAAATGGTCCATAAATCCCTTGGTATATTTTTGCTGCCAAAGAGTACAAACATTCATTCAATAAATATTTATTGAGTAGAATGAAGTGAAATCCAAGTGCAAGAAAACAGCAAAGAAGTAACAGAGGTGATTGAGAAAATAGAAAACAGTAGTGAGATTCAGAATGACAGCAGTGGCTTCCACTTTAGTGTAGGTAGTTGAAAAAAGCCCTACCACAAAGTTAAACTTCAGCTGAGACTAGACGGGTGAGGAGGACATGAACTTGGCCAGTTTGAAGTTAAAGATGGATGATGTGGCTACAGTATAGTGAAATTGTAATTTCTACCAATCTAAAATCCAAGGCAAGCTTTGCCTGAGCCATTCCAGACTTCCCTGATGGATATGAATTAGATAATTCCAAGTCAAATATTCATGTGTTGAAATCTAATACTAAAGTTCCCTTAAAAAAATTTTAGACAAATTTCAATGACCTTCCATTCTGGTCACTTAGGATAATGGGCTAAAATAGAAATCCCACTGAAACATTATTCTCTCTCACTCTTATGGTTCTCTGTCTTCTCTGGATCAACACGAATGGTACTCCCTCCACTGCCCCAAATATTTCAGCCGCACCTTGGAAGCCCATGGCACATCCTGTGTGTATTAAAAGAGGGCTCCATTGACTACCTGGTAATGACAGATGCTTGGTTCTCCTGGGAAGACAATTCTTCTAGGTCACTCACTTTCTCCATTCAAGACTGACATCTGGGTCACAATTTCATCCTCTGCTAAATCCTGTTATTATCTTCCCTGACTTCAAGGTTCTTCCTCCTCTCCAACTCCAGTGATTTTCACATACCTTTGCCACCCCATAAAATCCTGGCAACTGTGGATATACTCTGAACTTTGTTATTCCCTACAATTGTCCTGCCCTCTTACTTCCAGCTCTCTCCTCAGACCTTACTCTCCATAGACGTCTCTCTGACACCACAGACATCTCTTATTTCATGGCTCTGTTACCCCAGTTTATCTACCACATTGTTCTTGTTTATATCCCTCCCCAGCTTGAACCCTATAACTTATTTCTGGAACCACTTTTTTGTACCAACACCCCCAAATCTCTGAAACCTTGGACTTTCCTATGCATATACCTTGGCTGTTGAACAGTCTTAGGAAAAGGTCACTTGGTATTTGCTAGGGGCCAATATAATATTCAACTTAGCTGGAGTCTAATCAATGCTTGACTGTCCTATGCTTTGTTCTTGGTTAGTAACTCTTGCCACCCTTCCCAAGAACTTCTTTAGATTCCTGCCATTCCCCCTTAAGATCCTTTTTAACTTTTTCTTGGTGCCTTGGCCTTTTATTCTACTGACAATATTGAGATGTCGAAGAATGAAAACTTTCAAACACCCATACCTTCCCTCAAATTTTGAACCAGAATCATCCTTGACTCTCTCCCACCAATCTCAGTGAAAGCTCTCTTGCCTTATTCCCAAGGCCAGGCCTTCCACTTAGGATCTTGATTAGGATACTACTCTGTTTGTTCTCCAATTTTCTTATATGCCTTCAACTTTTCTGCTTCTCTTCATCTGTCTTTTCTTCAGGCTTATGTATCTCCCATTTAAAAAGTCTTTGAAATTGTGTGCCCCTTTAATGTTAGCCATGTCTGTATCAGCTAACCTTTATCAGCTGTTTTCAGAAAGAATAGTCTGCACTTGACCACCACCACTTCTTTACTTCCCCATTCATTCACCTATTAAAATCGGGCTTCCTCCTCTGTCCTCTGCCCTGACAATATCTGGCTAACCATAATTGATCTTCCTATTTTTAAATCCATTTATTTTATTTATTTAGCATACTAACCCCCTTCTTGAAACCACCTCTTTATTTTATTAATGCCCTCTTCTGTCATCGAAACTCTCTGCCTATTGCTTCCTTGTCCCCTTTTTCTATCTTTTTTCTTTGCATAATTCAAAATGCTGGTACTCTTGGAGGTCTTTTTTCAGCCCATTGCTCTTATTACTCTGCATATGCTTCTTCAGATGGGAGCAGACAGGATGTGGTTCTCATTTAATTTCACAGTATGTATTATCACCTATAAGTTGACGCCTCAGATCTGCCCAGCAACTTAGGCTTCCACTTGGAAGGACCATAACTTAGTGAAATAAAAATACCCCAATTACTGAAAATTTTCTACACCAGGTTCCCCTGCCACTACACATACTTCCTCACATGATGGTGCCAGCCTGCGTTAGAAACCAAAGCCAGACCGCTTGGAGTCACTTGAAATGCCTTCCCTCATGCTCACCTCACTTAGTCACTACATCTTGCTGATTTCACTTCTAAATATTGCTCCTCTGCTTTTCCTCCTACTTTTTAGCTTTGCTGTTACTCCTCTAGTTAAGGCATTCATCTTCACCCATGTTGATTATTGTTTTGGCCTCTTTTGTCTGCCTCATCTTTTCTGGCTTTGCACTCACAGTCCATCCTCCTTCCTCCCATCATGGCTATCCATTTAAAGGGCATATCCTCCTGTAGCAGAGGGATGACAAAAAAAAGGAGAAGAAGAAGATGAAGAAGAAGGATAAGAAGCAGAAGCAGAAGCAGCAGCAGAAGAAGCAGAAGCAGAAGCAGCAGCAGAAGAAGAAAAAAAGAAGAAGAAGGAAGAGGAAGAAGAAAGAAGAAGAGGAAGAAGAAGAGGAAGAAGAAGAGGAAGAAGAAGAGGAAGAAGAAGAAAGAAGAAGAAAGAAGAAGAAGAAAGAAGAGGAAGAAGAAGAGGAAGAAGAAGAAAAGAAGAGGAAGAAGAAGAAAATAAGAAGAAGAAGAAGAAAAGAAGAAAGGCAAACCCCACAACATCGCTCCCCTGATTAAATCCTTAATGGGTATACCTTCACCTGCCCACTGCTAGGTACTGCCCACTGCCAGGTGCCTCACGCTTCTCTTCACAACACTTACCACATTGATTGCAGTCCTGTTGCCCATTTGTAGCCAGAAGCACCTCAGTGGCCAACACCTTGCCTCACTCATTCTACAGGCTTGGTACCTGGGATACTGCCCAGCACACCATAGGCATTCGACAAATGTTAAACTAAACAGAATAGAGTTAAATGGAATATATAACCAAAATTAATTCCATATTGGAGAAAAACAAACATCATGACAAGTAATTATTTAGGGAACACCTAATGTATACCAGCACTGTGTTGGAACTTCACACATTTTATGCTGGTTTACTAGACATCTGTGTTACACAGCAGGGTGGAGTGGTGTAAGGAACATGATTTCTAAAAGAGAAAGATCTTGGGTTACATCCTGGCTGTGCCACTTCATAGCTGTGACCTCGAGAGAACTACTTAACATCTAATTTTTAATATCGCACTATTCAAGGGATAGCAATGCATTTCTCACAGGATAGTTGTGCAGACTAAAAGAGATTAAAAGGAAAATGTGTGGAGGTTAAACATGAATGCCACTGGGGCTTGAACCTTTCTCATAATTTGACAACTGCTGAGAAGGGCAGGACTTTTTGGCATGTTAAGGTCTCTGAGTTCAGGAATGAAGGGGCCCCCATGAGTCCCAAGTGAGACTTGCTCTGAGGCCCAGCGATTTTGTGTGAAACAGGATTTAAGAGTTTTTACTTTCCAGAAACCAAGGGTAACAGAAGTCTCTGTATTGTAATAGGAGGACATACATGCTTAAATACATAGATAGGAATTTAGTATTTGCTGGTGTAAATAGTACAGTGCTATTGGGGATACATTAGAAACCTTAGGAACATTATAAATGAAATCATAATAGACAAAACCCTTCAGAGTGTGCCATCTCTCTTTTTTTGCTGTGACCCTGACAGCTCTTACACTATTTCAAAGAGATTTGGAACAAATTATTGGTAACAATAAAGCCCCTCTAAAACTTTTATATGGAGATGTTTATTGCAGCATAATATTCAATAGCAAATAATTACAAATAACTTATGTGA
This sequence comes from Symphalangus syndactylus, assembly GCF_028878055.3. Lineage (NCBI taxonomy): Eukaryota > Metazoa > Chordata > Mammalia > Primates > Hylobatidae > Symphalangus > Symphalangus syndactylus. The sequence goes on from NC_072424.2 coordinate 113,350,351, forward strand.
TCATAAAGTAAATGATTAGTGATGTTACACCAATATGATAAATAAAATGTTATTTATCTCTACAGTAAGACTTATGAAGACTGTAGGAAATAGAAATAAAGTGCCCAATGTGGCATGCGTCTAATTCCATAATTATAGCTAAGAAAATGTAAGACTATCTTTGGATAAGGGCTAATAAAAAAAAATAATAGGTATAAGGTAGTATGCAAATATGAATGTAATTAGGTTTGGGCAGTAAAATCTACCGATTTTTTTTAGTTTTGGAAGTTTACATAATTAAAAATTTTAAATTATTTTAAATGCTTTATGAGCATCAGTATCAGAATATTAAAAATATATAAACCAAGACAAATGCTCCAAGCAAGAGAAAAGCAATTACTAACTTCCCAAATTATTCTTCTGACATCTTTATTATAAAACCTAGCCATAATTTATTACCAGACCCTAGCTTCCCATTCTTATAACACAGAAAATATTATTTTATGACTTATAATCAAGGCACAATCTCTTAAATAATCTACTTTAGAATCAACTATAAGCAAAAGAAAATTTATCTATAGAGCTATATTATTAGATAACCTGGTTTGTAGTCTTGCAATGTGTATTCAATAGCCTTTATGTCTATTTGCCTGTCTCCTAAAATACTCAAATTTCAGATTTTAGCCTAATGCACTCACAATCATGAGACTGATTACATAACTGGATTTCAAGGAGAAAAAATAACAAAGAGGAATGAATGAATTATCTGAACTTTAGTTATATATTAGATTTCCTAAACAAGAATTACAGACAAATTTGTTTATTAAGAAAACACTGTTGAGAGGAACATGTCTTTGGAATTATGAAAAATGATCTTCCAGAGTATATGGAAAGTAAAGACATTCTGATGAAATGTCCATGATGAAAGTCCAAGTGACTATGCATAAACCACTATAACTGTAGATCTGATTGCTTGATGCTATAATTCAATTATCTTCTCACTACTTTACCTCTCATCTGATAGTGAAATACAGCCCTATTTTTTCTCTGGTATTTATTCAAATATTTTTCCAAGTACGACACAATGACTTTATCTCCTCAGTCAGTTGTCATTCTTGAGGTATGTAGACTCATCAACCACTAAACCGCTGTGGCGAGGACCCTGGTCCATTTGGCCAAAAATTCTGCCCTTGTTCTTCATCCTATTAACCGTAAATATATTAGGAATCTAGCTAGAAGATGTCCCCATTTATTTTATTATTCATTATAGCTCTAACAATATTAATGTTAACTATGAAGTATGAAGATGATTCTTTTTCTTTATTTTCCATTAAGTCATTTATTGAGTCACTTGCATTATGCCTGTAGTTTAGGTAGGATTAATCCATAATTTCTTCCCAAATTCCCCTGTGATTGGATTCCTTGCAGAGGACCATTAAATATATGATGAGTGGTTGGAAGGTTCCTTCTTATCCTATGGATAAAAAGCTCTAAATGTCTTAATATATTTAATTCTTCATTTAAATCACTTCTGATGTGTGTTTATTATATAGGTAGGCTCTCTTGAACATATAGTCCAGTGCAACTATTAATACTTTATTTTTTATTTATTTATTTTTCGAGACCAGGTCTCACTGTCGCCAAGGCTTGAGTGCAGTGGCAGGATCACAGCTCATGGCAGCCTCTATCTCCCAGGATGAAGTAATCCCCCTTCTTCAGCCTCCCAAGTAGCTGGGACTACAGGTGTGTGCCATCATACCCTGCTAATTTTTGTATTTTAGTAGAGACAGGGTTTCACCTTGCCCAGGCTGGTCTTGAACTTCTGAGCTCAAGCCATCTGCCTGCCTCTGCCTCCCAAAGTGCTGCGATTGCAGGCATGAGCCACCACGTCTGGCCAACACTTTATTGATAACTGTATGTATGTATGTATGTGTGTATAAGCATTTCTAGATTGTAACAATCCATTGGCTCTCAGTAGGCCCACCAGAGTACTCCTGCACCTACAGTGAAAACCTGTCTCAGATTTCAATCTGCAAGTGTTTTATTATGGGCTACTAGTAAATTATCCCACAAGAGGTCACTAAAGCTCCAGTTTTTTTGGTGTGTGATTTTTCTCTGACTTTTTCTCCTTCCTGCAAAAGAATTGCAAGAAATTTTCTGTTTCTCGGTTTTCTATTTCCCAGTCTGTTCCAACTTGACATGAAGGTAATCAAGAATTAGGGCTTAGTCATGGGGCAAGGCAGCTTACTTATGGAAGTTTGTAGCCATCTAGGGTTGCTCAAATCATCACGTGAACTTCAGAGCATTTCTTACCACAATTTATACTTGAAAAGAAAAGGAAATACAACCAGGCACCTTCTGACCTCAATAACTAAACTCTTAGCCATAATTTAGACCCCTTTAAAGGCACATTACCACTTTTCAGGCCCTGGGTTGACATTCCAGTTTCCTGCACATACCAGAATGATAGAATAGACATCTAAAAGAGGCCTGCACTCAATAAATATCTCCTTAGAGAAGATCTAATAAATAAATACTAGAGGTACTCTCAGTAATGGAAAATTGCTGCTACATCTATTTCTTAGGAGGATTTTTAGACTCAAGCAGGCAGATTCCTATAAAGAATTTGGCTTAAAACAAAGCTGATCTTTTAGAAACAATCTCTATTTTCTCCACAGAAAACATAAATATTTTTAAACAAGACATTTAAAATTATGTTTTAGAGAAAAATTGGCTTAAAATTTGAGAATATTTTCCCCCATCCTTAGAAGAATTTTCTCTTCCCCTTAGAAAAATATTGCCTGAATATAAAAAGGGAATTTTATGTTGATTTCTCTATCTCTCAATCTCAGAAGAAACAATGCCACTTTTCGTATTCTTGACTAGTAAGATTATTGGCTGTATATTTTCTTAGGAAGGGTCACATGTTACATTTTTAATAGGTTCTATTACATAGGGCAGAGATTATAGGCAGAGACTTCTCTAATGATATTTTCACTTCCCTTCTCTAAGGGGAATATTTAACTTAAAATATTGTGATTTAATCATATATAAAAAGAGAAGTGTTATTGTGAATCAAGCATTTGAACAATTTTATGTTTTCATATGAATAAAGAGTGTTAAAATTATAAATAACATCTGAATTATATGGATGGAAAAATCTTAACCTGGAAAGATCTTAACCCTATGAACATGAAGGATTTATATAAGATGATTTTGGAATCATTCCTTCTAGTCCTAAAATGTAATGACTTTACTTAAATTCTTATGCTTTTGGACTATAAAAGCCCATTTCTATTTTAATGAAATAACTTTAAGTGGAGGGCTTTTCTTATTTGAATAGCTGTCCTGTTATGATTTGGGAGTTAAACATCAGATAATTAAAATTTAGTTGTTTACAGTTACTGAGATTTTTGCATTATTTCCTCAGCAATAATTTTTTATATTTACAACTTCTATGTTAATGAACACACTATTTCATGAAGCGCTTTTGTAAAATGCTAACATAATTCTTTCCTCATGTCTTTTTGGAGGTAGGAGACTCATATACTTTTTATCAGAGATGCTCATAAACTTAAAGCCCCAAGTGAATAATAATATATGGATAATGAATTTCTACTTGACTTGAGCCATCACACAATAAAGAAGGAAAAATGAAACAGGCTAGCCAGGAGAGTAGGAATAGACCAGTCACAATGCATCAAAAGGCAAATCATAGTAACCAGAATCTCAAAGAATCATACAATGAGTCTTTTTAAAATACCACCACCATCTACTCCACTACTCTGGGCTTGTGTTAGCTGACAAGGCACATTGGTTTTCCCGTTTACTCACATTAAGCCCTGGGTAGGCACAGCCAGGGAACATTTCAAATATGTATGGGTTACGAATAATTGTGAGTCACCGACTTTTAGTCCAGCTGAAACTACATTGTCAGAAGAGTATTAAGCTGGCATTTGCAACCCACCTTGTGCCTGACACTGTGTTCTGTATTTAGGACAAAGGCTTTTCTAGTCCATGCACTCAGGTAACTCACAATACAATTGAAGAAAAGAGGTAAGAACACAGACAACTACAGTATTGCATCAGTACTAAAGCATGCATAGCACCCCCACCCCCAGCTGTCTTACCTCTTGGAAATCAGGTTGCATCTTACAATTGATGGTATCTTGCAAATGCCATGTCTAGGCTGCTGTCATAAGCAGTCTTGGGTTGTGTGGGTGCAAACTTGGTCATAGCTGTCGATCGATCTTGTCTTCTCTTCATTGAGGTATGTGCGCTGTTGATAATGCATGAGTTGAGTGAATTGCCATTTAAAATGCTTTAAATGTTACATTATAATTCAGCATTAGAAAAAAAAATTGCGGTATGTGCAAGAAGGGCTAGAAACAGTGCAGTGGGATGTATATTTAATGTCAGTGAGGTAAATATTTACCGTTGGAAGGATGATTCTCCTTATTTTCTTGCAAATTAATAAATGCTTTATGGGTTCTAAGAAAGGAAAATACATGTTGAATAAGTTGTGTAAAATGTGGTGACTATGCTGTGTGTCAAAGGATTGTCTATCATCTTGCTACAATCAAGTGTGGTCTCTGGATCAGGTACAGTTTCTGCATCAACATTATCTGAGAAGTTGTTAGATTTGGAGCATCTCAGGCCCCATGCCAGACTTACAAAATCAGAATCTGCATTTTAAAGTCTTTAAATGGTTCATATGACATAAAAGTCTGAGAAATAATTATGTCACATGCCAAGCAATTCAATGAAAGTCAGGAGAAATTGCCTTTGAAGAGATGAAAGAAATTTCAAAACAACAAGGAGTTGATGTGACCAATTCACTCATGCGGGACTACCATTAAGGTGTCAAACTTCAATATCAGAAACTTCCTGCTGAGTTTGAACAGCAGCTGCCTAACTTCTTGTGACATGTATTTTGATTGAAGAAAAATGGAAACGATCAGTTTATTGAATAAAAATGCTAACAAACCATGGGCTCTTTGATATGTCTCAGAATCACACTAAAAGAACCCTTTCAATATGTATAAAATAAAAATTCTAAGTGATAAGGCTGTGTAATAATTTTACTGGCAGCTTTTTTTGTTCCTTGATGTTACTTAAACTAATAGTGTGTTTTATAATTGATGGTGGCATAGACTTGATGAAAAACAGTATAATACAGTGTGATAGGTGCTATAACAGGAAGAAACGGGGGATGCTATGGAGTAAATAGGTGGTGGTCATATCTCATAATGAAGTTTTGTTACTTTGAGCAAAAGTTAGTCAGAGGGAGATGGGAATGAATTGAGGTGGGATGCAGGGAAGGTATTATTCCAAGAAGAGGGAATTACACATGCAAAGGCATCAAGGCTGTTTGTCAAGAAGCAGATAGAGGGATTGAATCAATTTTTAGGGGATAGTGGAGTTGGGATGCTGGATTGTGTTTTGCCTTAGCTTTGGTGTTACAGAGCAAAACCAAAGGGAAGTAGTACCTCCGTATGTCAAAGGAAAATTTGGTGTCCAAAAGCTCCCATTCTGGCTAGGAGAACTGACCTTGTGTATTAGGGTTCTCTAGAGGGACAGAACTAATAGGATAGATGTATACATATATAGGAGTTTATTAAGGAGTATTAACCCACGCAATCACAAGGTGAGGTCCCACAACAGGCTGTCTGAAAGCTGAGGAGCAAGAAAGCCAGTCAAAATCCCAAAGCTGAATAAATTGGAGTCTGATATTTGAGGGCAGGAAGCATCCAGCACAGGAGAAAGATGGAGGCTGGGAGGCTAGGGCAGTCTAGTCTCTTCATGTTCTTCTGTCTGCTTTTATTCTAGCTGCACTGGCAGCTGATTAGATTGTGCCCACCCAGATTGAGGGTGGGTCTGCCTTTCCCAGTCCACTGACTCAAATGTTAATCTCCTTTGGCAACAACCTCACAGACACACCCAGGAACAATACTTTGCATCCCTCAATCCAATCAAGTTGACACACCTTGTCTGGGACCAGTTTTGTGTAGAATTAGGTTCAAGGATAAAGTTAGCTCTGTTCTCTTCCAGGATTTTCTTGAATGAGGATGGTTTCCACTTAAGGAATAAAGACATTAGTTTTGATGGCTAAGAATGAAGTTTTCACTCAACCGTGTCTGCACATTGCCATCATCCCAAATAATGCCTCAGCCACACTCACAGAAATTTGATTAACTTGCTATGGAGAATCATGAGCATTGATATTTTTTATCCATTGTCTCCATGATACTACTGTGCAGTTTATTTTAAAAAATGGGCTTATGGTCAGGGAGGGTTAGGGTAGGTGAACAGCTGGTCAGCAGAAAACAGGAACTGCAGCACCTATAAGGCTACAAATGAAGCAAAGCATCAGTCAAACACTTGGCCTCTTAGGAGAAACCATTTATTTGGGCAGATATGGTAGGGAAGTGTGGGATAAATTTCTGCCATCATATGGTGAGCCCTAGGATTTACCAAACACCTTGGATCATCTTGGAATCCTCTCATTCTAAGATAACAGATCTCTCTTCTGGCCTCCTATGGGTGTTTGGATATAAAAGACAGATACACAACTTTCACATCCAGGCCCTCAGATAACACATTTCCCAGGGTAGCCCTGAGGTGGTGCTGCTGTACTTGTGGTCACATCTTGGTTTGAAAACGCTGGTAGAAAGAGTGGAACTTTTCCCTTCTTTTCACAAAGAGTATGGGGCTTTTGCAAGGCCAAACATAAAAAAAAAAAAAGAGCCTAAAGTTGGTGCCTACATATTGTGTGGAGCATTTAAGCTCAAACAGGGCATGTATATGTTGGGTAAGAAAGTGGACATTCACCCATAATGACAGTATACTGGTGATATCTCTGCTACGTCTTGACATAAATAGAATTCCTATAGTTTTACCTTGCTCAGTTGCAGGAGTGGGAAAGGCAGCTGAGTGGGGAAACTGAGTCAATGTATACAATGTTAACAGTACACTTTTGAGCCAAGTGTGGGGTGGACATATTCAAGAATGAAAGGAGTAGTGGGTTTGCAACTGCAGAAGCTGAGAGCAACATTAAGTAACAAGTCACAAACAGCACTATTCTCTCAACCCCCTCTGTGCAGTGCTAGTGTATACCAGTGGGGGTCCCCTGATAATGTCTACTCACACAGGAGCCAGCTTGAATCAGTGGACAGCTGGGTTGACCCTATCTGCATTTGTACTTCAAAGCTATGTGATACTTTTAGTGTATTATAGGCTGCACTTGGAGGTGTGTTGTTTTGAAGACAGATTTGTGGCTCAACCAGTGGAATATTCTCTGCTCAAGAGTGGCGGCTGAGGCATGTAGCTTTTTAAAAAAGCCTCCAAACTGGTCTCTCTGCCTCCACCCTTGCCCCTGAAAACTCTACTCTCAACAAAACAATAGAAATGATCACTTGAGAATCAAATTCTGTCTTCTCTACTCAAAAACCCTTCTGTGGCTCCTGTACTCAGGCTGAAAGTCAAAGTCAGTACCATGGCTTCTAAGGCCCTTTGTGATTTCTGTCCCCTCCCCTACTCCTCTCTGACCTCATCTCCTCTTACTGGCCCCCACACTTAACCTGCCACACTTCTGCCCCAGGGCCTTTGCATTTGCTTGTCTTTCTGCTTAAAATACTCTTCCCTAGATATTTTGGGGAGCTCATTCTTCGTCTCCTTTAAATCTTTGTTTGAGTGTCATCTTTGCAGAAAGGCTTTCTTTGACCACCGATTTCGATTTAAAGTGACATCTGACTGAGCCAGAAAGAAATTGATTCCCTGAATAGATCAATAATGAGCTCTGAAATTGAATCAGTAATAGCCTACCAACTAAAAAAGCCCCAGGACCTCATGGATTCATAGCAGCATTCTACCAGATACATAAAGAAGAGCTGGTATTATTCTTACAGAAACTATTCCAAAAAATTGAGGAGGAGGGACTTCTTCCCAACTCATTCTATGAGGCCAGCATCATCTTGATACCAAAATTTGGCAGAGACACAACAAAAAAGAAAACTTCAAGCCAATATCCTTGATTAACATTGATGGAAAATTCTCAACAAAATACTTGCAAACCGAATCCAGCAGCACATGAAAAAGTTAATCCACCATGATCAAGTAGGCTTCATCTCTGGGAGACAATGTTGGTTCATGAATAAATGTGATTCATCACGTAAACAGAACTAAAGACAAAAACCACATGATTATCTCAATAGATGTGGAAAAGACTTTTGATATAATTCAACATGACTTCAAGTTAATAAGTCTCAAAAACTAGGTATTGAAGGAACATGCTTCAAAATAGTAAGAGCCATCTATGACAAACCCACAACAAACATCATAGTGAATAGGCAAAAGATAGAAACATTCCCCTTGAAAACTGGCACAAGACAAGGATGCCTTTTCTCACCACTGCTATTCAACATAGTATTTGAAGTCCTAGTCAGAGCAATCAGGCAACAGAAAGAAATAAAGGGCATTCAAATAGAAAAAGAAGTCAAACTATCTCTGTTTGCAGAAGGTATGATTCCATATCTAGAAAACCCCATAGTCTCAGCCCAAAAGCTCCTTCAGCTGAAAAACAACTTCAACAAAGTTGCAGGATACAAAATCAATATACAAGAATCACTAGCTTTCCTACACACCAACATCAACCAAACTGAGACTCAAATCGGAAAGGCAATCCCATTCACAATTGCCACACACACAAAATAAAATACGTAGGAACACAGATAAGTAGGGAAGTAAAAGATCTCTACAATGAGAATTACAAAACACTGCTCAAAGAAATCAGAGAAGACACAAACAAATGTAAAAAACATCCCATGCTCATGGATACGAAGAAGCAATATCTCTAAAATGGCTATACTGCCCAAAGCAATTTCCAGATTCAAAGTTATTCCTATCAAACTACCAACTTCATTCTTCACAGAGCTAAACAAAATTATTTAAAAATTTATATGGAACCAAAAAAAGAACCCGAATAGCCAAGGCAATCCTAGGCAAAAAGAACAAAGCAGGAGGCATCATGTTACCTGACTTCAAACTATTCTACAAGGCTACGGTGACCAAAACAGCACAGTACTGGTACAAAAGCAGGCAAATAGACCAATGGAACAGAATGGAGAGCCCAGAAATAAGGCTACATATCTACGACCAACTGATCTTTGACAAAACTGATAAAAATAAGCAATGGGGAAAAGACTCCCTTTTCAATAAATGGTGCTGGGATAACTGGCTAGCCATATGCAGAAGATTGAAGCTGGACCCCTTCCTTACACCCTAAAATCAATTCAAAATGGATTAAATACTTAAATGTAAAAACCTCGAACTATAAAAACCCTGGAAGACAACCTAGGCAATACTATCCTGGACTTAGGAATGGGCGAAGATTTCACGACAAAGACACCAAAAGCAATTGCAACAAAAGCGAAATATGACGAGTGGGATCTAATTAGGCTAAAGAACTTCTGCACAGCAAAATAAACTATCATCAAAGTAAACAGACAACCTACAAAATGGGAGAAAATATTTACAAACCATGCATCTGACAAAAGTCTAATATCCAGCATCTATAAGGAACTTAATCACATTTACAAGAGAAAAAACAACCCTATTAAAAAGTGGGCAAAGGACGTGACCACTTTTAAAAAGAAGACATACATGTGGGCAAGAAGCTTATGAGAAAAAGCTCAATATCACTGATTATTAGAGAAAAGCAATGAAAACCACAATAAGATACCATCTCACACCAGTCAGAATGGCTATTATTAAAAAGTCAAAAAATAACATATGCTGGGGAGGTTGTGGAGAAAAGGGAACACTTTATTACACTGTTGGTGGGAGTGTAAATTAGTTCAACCATTGTGGAAAGCAGTATGGCATTTCCTCAAAGAGCTAAAAGCAGAACTACCATTTGACCCAGTAATCCCATTACTGGGTATATACCCAGAGCAATATAAGTCATTCTACCATAAAGACACATGCACACAAATGTTTATTGTCTCACTGTTCACAATACCAAAGACATGGAATAAACCTAAGTGCCCATCAATGACTGACTGGATAAAGGAAATGTGGCACATACGCACCATGGAATATTATGCAGCCATAAAAAAGAATGAGATCATGTCTTTTGTGGGAACATGGATGGAGCTGGAGACTGTCATCCTTAGCAAACTAACACAGGAACAGGAAACCAAATACTGCATGTTCTCACTTATAACTGGGAGCTATATGATAAGAACTTATGAATACACAGAAGGAAACAGCAGACACTGGGGTCTACTTGAAGGGGGAGGGTAGGAGGAGGAAAAGAAGAAGAAAAGATAACTATTGGGTACTCAGTTTAATACCTGGGTGGTGTAATAATATGTACAACAAACCCCTATGACATATGTATATCTATGTAACAAACCTTCACATGTACCCCAAACCTAAAATAAAAATTAAAAAAATTAAAATGAAAAAATAAAGTGACACCCAACACTTCCTAACCCATGTCACTGCTTTATTTTTCTATTTTCTTCATTCATTCATTCATTCGTAAGTTACATGAGAGCAGTGCTTTTTCTCTTTTGTTTTCTGCTACAGCAACAGTAAATGCCTAGAACAATAAGTGGTGATTAAGAACTAGCTCCTTGCTGAATAAATGAAAGAATATGTGTATTATCCCAAACCATAATGTTTCTTGGTGTCAGTAACACTGGGAGTGGGTACTGACCACGTGGTCCACATGCAGAATGTGCACAGCTATCCTCGCTGGTGACCTTCTTGCTTTGTGGATGCCAAAGAAAGTAGACAGCTATATGGACTCTGCCACCTGGATAACTCTAGAGGTGAGTGGTAGGGGTTATGAACAGCACTGAGAAGCTGGGGGTGGCTGTTTGTTGGGTTTCTAGCTTCAGGACAAGTTCTATGAGTTTCCTGAGCCCTCATGATCTAAAATATGAAGCATGATGGTGCTGGGGTGAACACGCATTGTGTTGCTTGCTCAGTACTCACTATCCTAACTTTGTTCTGAAGGACCCATTTCTCCCTCTGTGTGTTTCAAGTAAAATGTGTACTGAAGAAAATGCCACCTATTTTTATAAATACTGTGAACTAAGAATGATTTTTATATTTTTAAGTGGCTTCAACAAAAATCAAAATAATAATATCTAAATTTCAGTGGCCATAAATAAAGTTTTATTGTAACTTAGCCATGCTAATCCATTTATGCATGGCTGCTTTTGCCCTACAATGGTGGAGGTCAGTAGTTGTGACAGAGACCATGGGGCCTGCAAAGCCATAAATATTTACTATCTGGCCCTCTATGGCAAAAGTTTGCCAGCCTCCACCTCAGACTGTCGCTGTGGTTAGAGTCCTATGATCACAGTGAGTGGTTCAGCACAAGATCCAGGTTTAAACGTCTGGTCTTTTCTTGAACTACTTGGGAAGCTAGCTCTTCTGCTGCCTCAGGTGTGAAACTGAGGATGTCAGGAAGCATCAGGCAGCCCCTAAGGATGAGGTTGTAATCAAGTTTGATTGAAGCCATTCCAACTCCGGAATTTTCAGCTGTGCCAGTCAATACATTTTTCTTTAATCTTAAATTAGCTAGCATTTTAAGATCTTTGTTGCTTACAGCCAAAGAAATTTAACTGATAAAGTCATTTGGAAGAAATCCTACTCCAGGTATACAGGGAACAGAATTAATGAGTTCCCAAGATCATTGCCTTATGGTGGCAACAGCAGTTGCCTGGCAGAAGATAGGAAATCTGTCTTAATAGTGCCTTCTAGGACCCAAATTTATCCTGCTCTGGTAGAAATCCTAGGAGATCAGGAATACAGGAGATGCAGTTAGTGTTTAGGACCTTCATTTAACAGCACACATCTGTGTCTTCCCTTGGCATAAATACTGGGAGAATTCAGGACTCAGGATTTTTATATTCTCTTATTAGAATTACCCATATAATATATGATTTATTGCCTATAGACTTCTCAATTTATATGTACACAATAGCAGCACTACTGTATTTTTTAATTCAAATGAAATGCATGAAGGTGTTTGGGTAGAAGTAATAGAAAAGTTTAGTAATGAATAATGTTTCATTATTCTGTCTGAATTGTATTTTCAGAACATCAGTCATTATCAAATATAGACTCCAAATAATAATACATATACATATAATATTTGATTATGATGTTTTTAGAAACATACATCTCTTTTCTCTCCTACTGATTAATCTCACTCCCTGCTGTTTAAGCAGCAAAGCTGCTTTCCACCCAGTATCTCAGGGAAAGGATATGACATGATAGACAACAGAAAACAAATGAAATAACTCCCCCACACTCCTCAAATTCAGGAAACTTCCTGGCAAAAAGCTCACTCCTTTAGGACAATAGAGAGTCTCTGGCTACAGCCAAATTATATAAGAGAAACATCAAGGGTGACTGTTGCTTTCGCCTTCTGGAGAGGAAAAGATTCCCAAGGGTTTATACAGAAAAGGAAGGGGAAAAGAGGGAACAGGGAGGATGTGGTGGCAGTGCGTTTGGATGGGTTTCAAAGAGGGAGCCCCAGTTCCATTAAGGACCTTGGAGCCCCTGGAGGCTTCTCCCTCGGGTTCTGTGGGGCCAAGGAGAGGCGTCCCCTCAATCCCACCTGGATTCCCTGCTGGATCAGCCCTAGAAGGAAGCTTCCTGGGGCTCCCACTTCTGCTTAAGTGTGGCTACACCATGGAGGGTGGGTCCTGAGGAATGTGGCAAGGGCAGCAAGATTGAAGGGGCCACAGTGGTGCAGGCATGTGGAGGGGGCACAGGCTTTGGCCCTCGGGCCTGTGTTCCTATCCCTCCCTCTGTTGTTCCCTGTGACCAATGGGCGGAGGGCCTATTCTTGGCAGAAACCCAGGGAAGTGGCAAAATTCCCAGACAGTGTTGTGAGAGCAGTAGAATGTTCACAACCTCCTACCCTTGCCCTAGCATCAGGGTTTGACAGAAAAATTAGATTGAGTCAAATAAAAATATTTCTCACCCACTTGCATTCATGGATGGAGACTGATGACCTAGGTCAGACACATTTGTTTCCATTAGTGTGGAAAATCAAGAGTTGACTTCACTCCTCAGTTCTTCCAAGGTTGACAGTTAAATTTTGGCTGCACACCAGCAGCCAATGGCACGCAAGTGTTAGAGCAGGTTATCTGCATTTCATGTGCTGGATTTTGCTTCACTGCAATGCGCTATTGTTCATTGTGAAGAACTGCTTTTTCTTCATTTGATTATGAAGTCCATTCTTCACTGAGAAAGGGTGAATCACTGGGTTTCATTACGGAGCTCTTGAAGTTCAGGGAGAGCGATTTTCATACTAAGTTCATTTTCTTTAACATATAACCAGTGAAATAATAGAACAAAAATACATTTATCTTTTATAATTGTTTCCCTCCTCTAAGACATAACAGTATTAACATAACAGCTATGCTGCGTAATTCTTCCTCAACCAAAGAACCAGACGATTAATCTATTCTATTTATTTATAAAATCTGTTTGATATTTTGGATACTGCTTTTTCCCGTCATTCACCTGGTGGAAAAAGCAAGGTGGGGAAATAAACTATGTTGACAGCTTTTTGCTAGCAATGCAGAATGAGGCCCTTGATGTTGTTACGGCCCAAGGGAAAGTGTGAGTACTATATTCATCAGCAGTTTTCAATCAGGGGCTATTTTGCACATTAGGGGATATTTGGCAATTTTGAGAGATATTTTTGATTGTCAAAACTGTTGAGATGGGTAAGGTGGAAGGTATGCTACTGGCATCTAGTGAGAAGCGAGATGAAGCTAAACATCCTACAATGTAGAAGATAGCCCCGGCCTCTGGCGAATAGTTATCTGGCCCAAAATGTCAATAATAATTACAAGGTTGAGAGACTCTGATATAAAGTAATCAGGAAAGAAGGAAAGATCTGATTATGTTAGGATGACTGGCAGAGTTTTTGCAGACTGAGAGGAGCCATGTGGACATTTGTTGAAAAAGGGGGAAAGAAAGAGATACCTGAAGAGTTGGATAATTCGTTCATACTATGTAAGGCATATTTTAAAGGGCTACTGTTTTTAGAGGGTATGTTCTTACCAACTTTTAAGGAGAGGATAAAATTCTGTGAAATCAATATTATGGTTATTAAAAGCACAAAAGGACCATGATTGTTTCATGATTTGTCTTGCTAATTTCACATACTATGATGTTTTATGTGCTGAGTGGAGATAAATGTGTAAACAAAACTACGAAGGTGACAAAGCATGGTATATTTCTACCTGGCTAGATTGTATAATAGGCCAGTGAATGTCTAGGGAAAGGGTGGTCCTGGAGCCAGGTGAGAGAGATCTTGAATGGAAAGTTACAGAGTTTGAATCCATTCATTAGAAATGGAGGCAGGTGTATTATAGGGTTCTCCAGGTAAACAGAATCAATAGGGTGGGAGGGAGGGAAAGAGAGGGAAAGATCTCTCGATGAGAGAGATTTAGTTTTCAATTGAGGGCTGGCAAGTTCTAGATTTGTGTGACGGGCAAGCTGGAAATTCAGGTAAGAGTTGATGTTGCAATCTTAAGTCTGAAGTCTGGAAACTCTTCTGCATCTGGAGGCAGAATTCTTTCTGAGGGCAGTGAGAGGCAATCTATTCCATACTTCTCACCTAGCTTCTGATTGTTTACTGATCATTTTTGGCGTTCCTTGTAGAAACATCACTCTTATCTCTGCCTTCACCTCATATGATGTTTTCCCTCTGTGGTTGTCTGTATATAAATTTCCCCATTTTTTTCTATAGACACAAGTCATATTGGATTAGAGCTCACCCCAGTGACCACATGTTAACTAATTATAGCTCCCACAGCCTTATTTCCAAATAAGGTCACATTATGAAATACTGAGGGTAAGGACTTCAGCATATGAATATGTTGGAGGCACACAATTTCACCTGTAACAGGGGATTTGCATAGAGCAGTGACATTTTCTGAATTATTCCATGCTGGCAACATTGCACAGTTTTCTTCTCAGGGCCATCAGTTATAGGAAAATGCTATAGTGAGGGCAAATGGGACAGAATCTTAAAACATTTGTGAATCCTTATTTTTTCTTGTTCTAATGATAATGTAAATGTAAAAAACACTAACACACTGTCAAACACAGAAAGCAAAATAGTTATTATACTGCTCAGTTATTATACTGCTGATAACCCAATTTATCAGTAATAGGTATGTCTATATTTAAGTATCTAAAAGGACTATTTTTAAAAAAAATATGGGTCTTGCTATGTTGCCCAGGCTAGAGTGCAGTTTGGCTATTCACAGGTGCAATCATAGTTCACTGCAGCCTTGAACTCCTGGCCTCAAACAATCTCCCCACCTCAGTCGCTCAGCCTCACGAGTAGCTGGGACTACAGGTACGTTCCACTGAGCCCAGCTATGGAATATCTATTTTAAATAAAAATGTGAATCATAGCATACATACTGTTCTGTGATTATCCCTTGTTTTCTTTTTTTTTTTTTTACTTCAAAGTACATTTTGGACACCTTTTTGTGTCAGAACATAAAGACCTACTAATTCTTTTTTATTTACTGCCTAGTATTTCATTGAATGAATGTGCTATATCTGTTTAACCAGTCCCTTATTGGGTGCCATTTGGCTTATTTCTAAATTTTTACTTTTACAAGAAATATTACAGTGAATGTCATTGAACATACATCTTTGTACAGTAAGTATTTTTTTTTTTGCTGGGTATATTTTTAGGGATAGAATTGTTGAGCCAAAAGGTGTGATCATTTTAAACTATAACAGACATTTCAAATGCAAAAATGCTGCATCAAATTTTTTTCCCTCCCACTAAAAATGTATGAATTAGATTAGTAATTCCTACATAGAAAGAAGTAAATAGACTACACTGATAGTGTATTTAATGACACTATGCCAGCACAATAATTCCTATAATAATCAAAGAATAGTTACCATTGCTTTATTAATATACACTTATTTGTCCTCCATAGAGCTCTTGTCAGTAAATCTTAGCTTATTGCTAAGATTTGGGACTTCTTCCAGATGGAGTTTATGATTAAATGCTAATCACATTGTTACCAAAGTGTTCAGCTTTATTCATTTTTTTTTGATGTTTGCCATAAAAATTACAGCCCCTATAGCCCATTATTTTAGTTTCAACTTCTCAGAATGAATAGAAATATATGTTAAAAACTTAATGTTTGATTACTGTTTAAAATGCTAAAAAATATGATCCAAAGTATCAGTGCTTAGAACTAGAAAGCCCAAATAGCTTTAATCCTTTTTGGGGTCTTTCTTTTCACCCCCGTGATGTGTGGGTGTGTCAAACCTGGATTCCTTCCTGTTGTTCTGTTTGCTGGAGCCAAGAATCATGTCTTCGTAAATTCACAAGACTAGTGAATTTCATCTAGTGTAATACTGAGGAGTCCAGATCATGGAGAAGGTGTGGCTAGGACTGGTGCCCCCCAAATACTGTCATCTCCAATCACAATTCTGGAAAACAGTTTGATATAAGAACATCAATGAAATAGTAATTTATTACACCAGTAGAGTGGAACTCAGCTATGGAGACACAAAGCCTGGTGAGACTTGGAAATCCTGGGCTTAGGCCGTCAGTTTCTGGGGTCTGTTAAGAGGATGCAGAGTGCCAGCCACAGAGCTGAGTCTCAGAGAAGGGCCATAGAATAGGGGAGGAGAAATGGAAGAGCCACTTGGTGTTCTTGTTGTAGGAGGCACATTAACACATCAGAAACGTTCCAACAGCGACCAAACTAACAAACTGGAGACCTTGGAATGCATATAGTCTCTGGAGACTTTACATCCAATGTCTGACTTTTCTAATTTACTTTTCAAGGCAAAGTCATTGTTAATCATGTTTTTCTCCACAATATTCTTGTCTGTACCAACCAAGAGATAATATACAGCACTTCCTAAAACAATACTATTGCCTTCTGGATTTTCTTCCAAATCGTTGATACCTGTTCTCCAAGTTTTGATGATGACACTGTCTTTAGCTTATCAGAAGGTGGCCATGGAAGATGCTCAGTCAACAAGCAGGATTCATATTTCTTCCTGAAATGGTTTTGAAATAGTTGTTGAGGGAAATGTGAAGGGATTGTGGTTATGCAGTCATGTCACCAGAAATAACAACCAAATTTATCCGCAGCTGTTGTCAGATACAATCAATAGCAAGATAAGCCTCAATTTCAAAGATATTAAAACGTGAAACTTAGAATTGAATGAATTACTAAAATGCGAATCTTAGAACTGAATGAAATACAATAATGTGAAAAAATTTAAAATCGAATAGGACTATTTTTTTAAAAACATGGATCTCGCTTTGTTGCCCAGGCTAGAGTGCAATGGCTATTCACAGGTGCAATTATAGTTCACTGCAGCCTTGAGGTGGCTTCATTAATTATTTCCTTTAATCATTCAGCAAATATTCACTGAACTTCTTTATGTACAAGACCTTGTGGTAAAACTTGCCACCCATTTTTATTTGTTGTTTATGTCTTCTTCTAGGTTTCTTAATTAGCTTAGCTAATAGTTTATGAAATGTATTTTTTATTCCAAAGACTGAACTCTTCTATTTCTCTATTAGTTCTGCTAGTTTCTATTTCATTATTTTTATTTTAATTCTTGTTTCCTTTCGTTTATGTTTTTTACAACTTTTTAATTTAAATGTCTTACAAACTTATTTGTAATCTTATTTAGATATATAAGTATTTAAATACATACATTTCTCTCTGCTCTAGCCATATCCTATTATTTCTGTTATGTGGTATTTGAACTATTGGTATTTCCTAGATGCCTTACTATGTTGATTTAGAGTTTTTCCTTTGATGCAAAAGTTGTGTTAGAGAGAAATTGAAACTTACATGTAGCAGTGTATTTTGTTTTTCTAATTTTGTGATTAATTTCTATATTTATTGTAGTAGAGGATGTTATCTACATTATTTTTACTTTTAGGGATTCATTCTTTTTTTGTGGTTTGACATATGGTCAATTTTGAATATGTTTAATGTGTACTTGAAAAGTGCATTGAGTTTGATTTAAATTAATGTATCTATCTTACTGATTAGGTCATTTGGCTCATTATTTTTTCTTCTACTTAATCTGTATCATGAAGAGATGACTTCATCTCCTATATTTACTTGTGTTTCTGTGTTTCTTTTTGTATTTCTTGTTTCTATGAATTTTTTTATTATTTGTGTACAAATACTCGTAACTGTTAGATTTTTATTGTGGGTTGTAGGAATTGTTCCAACGTACCTCTCTTTGCCGTATTTTGCACATTTTGAGTTGAATTCCACATTGTCTGATATCACTATCTTGAACCTGCTTCATTTTGTATTTGCCAGGTAGGTCTTTGTTGATTCTTTCAACTTTCCCATGCCACTTTGTTCCAAACTTAGCTTTTCAGTACACCATGTTTTACTCTGCGATCTCTTTTTCTTTTATTACCTTTCTATTTATTTTCTCTAAAAGATATACAGTCTTTGGTTTCTAATAGGTATTTTTAGTAGCATAAAATAGCTACACAGAGCATTATTTAGACTGTACATGAGTTACTTGTTTTAAACAACAATTATCTCTTCTTCCCCTGACCCCTCACCCTCCCTCACAACCACCTTCCTATTTGGATGAGTCCTCTGTACATGGCACGGCCAATGGAGTCCACAGACTGACCTGTCACTGCCATGGCCACAGCAGTTCTACATTCAAATGGATTCATGTTCGCTGCCTCCACTTTTGCCATAGCTGCTTCTTCCTTTTATTGAATGGTTGAAGTTTGTTTCTTTAAGAAGTCTTCATAGGACCATAGTTCTTAAATTCATCCATGTTTGAAAATGTCTACTATTTGTCTCTTTATGCCTGGAGAACGCTTTATGCCTGGAGAACTATAAAAATCTCTGAAGTGCATAATCATTTCCTTGAAGACTTGACAGAAAGTTGAAATTTATCTGATTTTTTTCCCTCATAGATGACTAGATTCTTCCTTTATCTTTGAAATTTTATATATTCACCAGAAAAGATATATTACCAGTTTGATCGCTTTCATGCATTTTTGCTGAGACATCATGTGACATTTGAATTTGTAGATTCAAATATTTATTTCAAAATGATTTTTAAGTTATATTTTTGAGTACCTTTCTGGGTCTTATTGTTTTCTGTTTCATGGACCCTAAATAAATGTATACTTCATTTCCTTTGTCTGTCTTCCTTCCATAGCTTTATTTCCTCTCTAGTCCTTTTAAACTCTTTTTGTTTGGCACAGTATTCTCAAGCACAGTATTCTCTTCAGGTCCTTGAATTTGTTCTATCTGTCCTCCTTTCCGTGGTATCTAATTGTGACATTCATTTTTGTGATGGTCTTATTTTCCCCTTCCATTTTCCCCTAAGTTCTAGCATTTACAGAGGTGGTTCTTTCATTAAGTTCCCCTATCCAGGAAGACAGTTTAAAGTTTTCATCAGCTTCATGACAATACATTTGAGGTATGTGTTATGGGTTTGTATCTATTTTTGGAAGAGGTTGTATTTCTTTTCTTTTTTTAAGAGTGTTTTTGCTTTGATCTCATGCTTTAAAAAATCTGATCTTTGAATGAGAGAAAGTGTTTTTCTCAGCTCTTAATTGAACTATAGAATAATGCTATTTTACCCTAATCTGTCTCTAATATGATTATTTACAATGGTTCAAATGCATTTTCAGCAGAAAAATTGTTTTTTGAATAAGTTCCAAACTTGCTTTCCTTATTAAAAGAAGCTAGTTGAAACTTGAGTCTGTATGCTTAATTTTTAGTTTAATGTCTTTTGCTCAGAATGGAGCTTTACTGCTTTCATTGGTTATAAAATTAAACCACATGGGAAGTGTAAACATAAAAAGCATAAAGAAGAAAGTAAGAATCACCCATAATTTTTACCACTTAGAGATAATCACCATCATTTGGATGTATATAAGACTAATTTTTAAAGTATTTAAATTTATGTGACGTATATGTTTGTATATAAAGTATATATACACACATACACAGATAAAATGGCAGATATTTGCATGTGTGTGTATACACACACACATTCATACATATATGTGTACTTAGTATATATATACACATACATGTGCTCATACTATACATACATAATAAAGTGATCTAACTTTGCTTTTTCCCTAAAGGTCAGACCTGATGTTCTCAAACCTTGCACAGAGGTCAGCCCTAGGGCACTAGAGCAAATTCATAGGGGGGGTGCCATGGGAATTGAAAAAAATTTTTTTCTTTATTTTCTCTAATTCTGACCCTGACCCTGACCCCAAACCCTAACCTTAACCCTAACCGTAACCCCTGGAATTCTAAAATTATTGAGAAAAATATAGTGACATTTATATCTTTTAGATACTTTTTGAGTTACTAAATGGAAGTAGTTCATTTTATAGTTCTGTCTTTAGATTGAGCTATGTTCCTTTCAATGATGTTATCTCTGCAAATCTGAGTTGGTGCAATTAAAAGCAAGTAAATACCCTGTGAAAATTATCTGGGAACAGGAAATGAGGATGGCAGTATTCACTCTAAGTCCAAGGTTTGAGAAGTTGTACAGTGCCCAACATTAAACAGATCCCATTAATAAGTAATTTGGTTAAGAACGACATAAAAATAATATTTCAATTTATGTGTATTATTTCTTTCAAGCATGGAAATCTGTGCACAGCAAAACCATCAATCAAATGTATGGCATAAAAAAGATATTTTTAGACCCCTAAGATCTTAAAACAGTTACCTCTCTTCTAATTGGTCTAAAAACTTTCTCAGGAACCTGTTGGAGAATGTACTCCTTGGAAATAAGGAAGAAAGAGGATCCAGGGAACAGGAGGTTCACCACAGGGGAGCAGGAAAGGGAATTCCCAGTATGATGGCAAGTTGCTAAATTAAATCTTTTGCCCATTATTTTTTACTGGGCTGTTGGCCTTTTTCTTATTGACTTAAAGAGCTCTTTATGGTAGGAGATAAACCTTTGTTGTGTTGCAAATTATTTCTCGAAATGTTTTTGCCTTTTGATTTTGTCTTTGAGTTTCTTTATTCTTTGCTGTACAGAAACCTAAAATATTTATTTGATCAAATTGATTAACGTAAGGATAATTTTAACTCTCAGATCCTGTGACCCTGTTAAGTTAGATATTATAACTTTCAGAAACTAAGCCAGCTGTCTGACTTCTTCAGACTTTTAGATTTGTTATCTGTAACATGACGAGTCTTCTGCTATCTATTTGTGAAGTCCCTTCCAACTGTAATTGTTGATCAGTATTGACTTCATGTGATGGGAAGCTTTTGACAACAAATTTAAATTGGCTCCTGGAAAAATTCTAGAAACAATCAACAACAGGATTTTAGATAAAACCATGATATTAAACGTCATAAAACCACAAAATATACAGATTGAAGTGGCAGAAAAATTCAGTGACTACTGCTGAGACGACATGGAGAAAGAACACTTCCTCGTTTTGTCTGAGGCCTGGTGATTCAACGGCCGGCCGTGTGAACGGAAGGTAGGGCATCAGCAGGCCTGGAAATGTCAAACTGGTCTCTACCAAGCTTCTCACTAGCAAAAAGGAAAGAGACAGGAACATGTTGAAACTCCCCCTGCAACGTGCTTTGGGCACAAACATTTCTTATTGTTTTTTTTTTCTGTGAGTGACAACTCATTCACAAAAGAGAAAGGTGACCAGAGAGCTTTGAAACTCACTCACAGTCTATAGGGAACTTTCCTCACTCTCTGAGCTCCTCCTTAGCTCAGGTAGGAGATGGGGAAGGAGTAGGTGACAAAAGGGAGTTCATATTGCCATGCTTTTGCAACTCTTTCCCCTTCTTCCTAAATTGCTACCCCGTGGAAGCAGATGAACATCTGCTGTCCTTATGTAATGCTCTGATCTGGATGCAGCTTTCATTAGCAATATCTGCAAACAGGAATGAGACATTGCATGCATTTGTTCTGAAATGCTACTAATTTAAAAAATTATCTGCAAATAAATACAAGTGCTTCTCAACCAATGTACATCTTTCACATTTCTTTGTCCAGAACATGATCAGTGAAACTAAATCTCTAGCCTCTGCACCAGACTCTTTTTAAATTTTTCATATTTTCCATTGCTGGTTGGTATTTGTTCTCACATGTATATAGAGATAAAAGCATCACAGCTATATAACTTGTGAAGATTTCGTTTGGCCCTGTTGAAAATTACACAGTCAGAACCATTTCGTTAGTATCAAGCCTCTGTCAAGACGTATGGTTAGAAATTGAGTAAGCTTGAAAATCCATTGTATTTGCACACATTTGAGACATCCAATGGGGCACCAGACTATAAAATAGCTGGCTTAGCAGACTAAATGGAGTAAATGCATTAGGTTTTTAGAGCATTTAGAATCATCATAGATGAGTTCCAAATGAGAAAAATAATATATATGCATTTAAAGCAAACTAAAATGTATTAGAGAAACTCTATGTGTTAGAGCAAATATTCTGATAGTCATTGTAAAGCTGTTTTAATAATGATTTTATATGGCCACATGATGCCAATTACTTAAACATGCTAGATATCTTTCATTGTAAAAATAATGCAAAAATGTTACAAACTATTCAAATATAAGGAAGAACACAGTGTGACTACCTTAACACACCATTGTGTACATTTTTCTGTCCATCCTTACAGGTATTTGCCTTGTGCAGATTTTTTACATAGTTGTAGTTGTATAATTCAAGTACCTTTTTGCATTGGCTACATTTTTACAACTTTATTTATAAAGGTAGAAAGAGCGACAGTCTTTACGTATTTGTACTGTAACTTGCTTAAACATTACTCTTATGTTGGATATTCTTTATTTTATATTAAAATCACTACTATAAATATATGTTCATATATATACACATATAAAATAATTTTTTACTCAATTTAGATTATATTAATAGGAAGCATGATTACAAAGTTAAAGTGTGAAATATTTTTTATAGTTCTTGATACACACAGCTAAATTGCTTTTGGAAATGACTGTACATATTTAGAATGCAATTAGCAATGTATAAAACTGCCAGTTTCACTGCACCACCATCAAAACATGATTTCTTCAATAAACTATCTAATAGATTTAATACTTAATATACCTTCCTGGGTTTTTTTGGTTTCCTTTTGTTTTAAATTAATGCCTTGGCAGAATAGGGCCAATGCTGCTGTGGAAATACAGTCATGGAGCAAGAAATTCAAGACTTTTTTTTTTTTTTTTTTTTTGGTGTAGTTTAGCAGGAAAGGTGCAGAGAGTATCAGAAAGAAGCCATTTCATCTGGGTGTGGGGTGGAGTGTAGAAGGGTTCCTATTTAAAAATCTAGGGTTTTTCTCCTATGTTTTGGATTCTGGTTTTAAAATTTGGCCTATTCTCCTATTTCCTTATGACGGTGTAATGAAAAAATCCCCACCACCTGCCACTTTAATAAGAAATGTACTATTTTGTTCCAAAGGGCACTTGTTTTGTATGTGTCAGCTGAAGACAGAGGCTCATGTGAAGCTTAATCTGGACAGACCTGTGCAGTCCCTACCCCCATCACAGCTCTAGAGCCATGGAAAGTCCAACAACTAATTTCTGGGCACAGTGTACTGAGGAGGAAACTTTTGATTCTATAATCTGTCTTTGGGGACTCCAGTAGATTTTTTTGAAGTATGTTTAATGATGTCTGGTACATGGAAGTCCTGAGACTTCAAACAGCCTCAGATCATTTGGCTCTTGGTCAGTTAGAGCAGGTGATTCAACTATTCTGCAATAGGCAGCAGACAGGACACAAAAGGAGCTGGCCAAGGATTTATTGCAGTTGAGATAGGAAGGAGAGACTGCGACAGCCTGCTACCACAAAAGGTGTGTGTGTGTGTGTGTCTGCATGTGAGCTCATTGGCCGGGGTAGTAATGGTGTTTAGGACTACATTTGTTATCTAGGTAATGTAGGGGCAAGGGAA
The DNA here is from genome assembly GCF_028878055.3 of Symphalangus syndactylus. Lineage (NCBI taxonomy): Eukaryota > Metazoa > Chordata > Mammalia > Primates > Hylobatidae > Symphalangus > Symphalangus syndactylus. The sequence goes on from NC_072424.2 coordinate 113,374,334, forward strand.
ATGAGAGAGCCCTGTTTTTGTTTTCAGTGTTTTCCTTCAAGGCCTATTTTTTCTCTCTGGGTTGAGAACTAGGACCATTTTCCTGATTACTGTTTCTACTACTTAGGGAAGTGTAGGGAGAACACACCTTCCTGTGTATGAATTAGAGCAAAAGCCAAGTCTCTATGTGTGCATGTGCCTGCACATGCCAGTGTTCTGCAGTTGAAATAGGTCTGGTGGGCCATTAAAAGGGACACAGGCTTGAGTGTTTCTGGTCTTAAAGGTAGGGGTGACTTAAGCAATTATAGCCTTTGTAGAAAGAGTCCCTAGAACCGGACACATCGAAGGTCTAGGAGAAGAAAAAGTGGTTCTCCTGGGAGAACAACATTCCTGGGAGATAGTTTACCTACTAATGAAGATATGGCTGATCAGGCATTAAGAACTGAAGGAAACAACCCTTGATGGTGAAATTGGAAACCACAAGGAAGAGAAAATGATTGAAGTCATGGGGATGGTGTACTTGTCACGGAAAAGCATGTTGAAGATGGGAAGAAATAGAAACAAACTTAGATGTGGAGACCTGAGTGGAAGGAGCAAGGAGAGCAGAAACTCACAAATGTAAGGTCAGTTTTACATTTGTCACGTTAGAAAATCAGAATTAAATTTATGTTTTAGGAATTTTAGGATAAAATAAACAGGCATTCTTCTATCTTCTTAAGAGTATTGTGAGCATTATAGTAATTCAGTTTCTAGGTATATGCACCAAAGAATTGAAAGCAGGGATTTGAACAGATATTTGCACACCCATATTCATAGCAGCATTATTCACAATAGCCAAAAGGTGGAAGCAACCCAAGTGTCCACTGATAGATGAATGGATAAACAAAGTGTGGTACATACATACAGTGGCATATAACCCAGTCTTAAAAGAGAGGAAATTCTGATACATGCTAAAACATGGATGAACCCTGAAGACATTATACTGAGTGAAATAAGCCAGTCACAAAATGATAAATACTGTATGATTCCATGTAATCATAATTATATTCCATGTAATAAATACTGTATAATTTCACGTACTCAAAGTAATCAAAATTCGTAGATAGACAATACAATGGTGGTTGCCAACGTCCAGGGGAAGGGGGAATGGGAAGGTAGTAATGTTTGGTAGATACAGAGTCTCAGGAAGATTAAAAAGTTCTAGAGATGGATGATGGTGATGGCTGCACAGTTATATGAATGTACTTAATGCCACTAAACTGTATACTTAAAAATGGTTAAGATGGCAGATTTTATGTTATGTGTATTTTACCATAATGAAAACAGTGGAGGGCTCAAAAAATATATACATTTCATAAAATTAGAGTAATCTGACAACCACAGTTTTAGGACCACTAGAGTTCATTAATAGTGATATAAATTTTTATAACAATTGAAAAAATCTGAGATCTTTCACAAACACAAGGCTTAGTTTAGTCCTTTATAGTTGTTCCTAAAGTTGTCTATTAAAATTGCTTATTAAACTCCATAAACACACAAAATACAAATGTCTGGGCCCTGCCCCAGACCTATTGAATCATACTCTCCAGGGATAGATGCCAAACATTCACATCTTAACAGGTGCTTCAGAGGACCCTTATGCAGCAAAAAAATACGAGCGCCCCCCACACCCAGATTACTCTTCCCTCTTTAGACCTGGGGGTAGGCCTCTTGGGGATCATGCAGAGAAAAGATCTTTTAAATTTTATCCTTTCAACAAATGTATGAGAGACTAGTCTGGGGAAATAATACTTCTTAATCACCTTGATAATTTATAAAAATCCATAAGCATTTTATAAAAGGGAATAAGGGAGCACCAGTAATAAAAGATGTAATTATTGCCGTCTTTAGTGAGTGGAAGTTTAGTGTCAGGTATTTGATTTAGAAAAATAAAGAAATCTGACAGTCCTACCACTTCAAGTGTTGCAGAGGTATATATATGTCTCTGTGTGTGTGTGTGTGTGAAATATATATTATATATATTACTATTTCTTTTTTCCACTGCCTTTCATTAAAAAAATTTCACTTTAAGTTCTGGGATACATGTGCATAATGTGCAGGTTTATTGCATAGGTATATGTGTGCCATGGTGGTTTGCTGCACCTATCAACCCGTCATCTAGGTTTTAAGCCTCACATGCATCAGGTATTTGTCCTGATGCTCTCCCTCTCCACCTCTTCCATGACAGGCCCCAGTGTGTGTTGCTCGCCTCCCGGTGTCCATGTGTTCTCACTGTTCAACTCCCACTTATGAGTGAGAACATGTGGTGTTTGGGTTTCTGTTCCCGTGTTAGTTTGCTGAGGATTATGGCTTCCAGCTTTACCCATGTCCCTGCAAACGACATGATCTCATTCCTTTTTATGACTGCATAGTATTCCATGGTGTATATGTGCCACATTTTCTTTATCCAGTCTATCACTGATGGGTACTTGGGTTGGTTCCATGTCTTTGCTATGCTGCAATAAACATACATGTGCATGTATCTTTATAGTAGAATGATTTATATTCCTTTGGGTATATACCCAGTAATGGGATTGCTGGGTCAAATGGCATTTCTGGTTCTAGATCCTTGTGGAATCACCACCCTGTCTTCCACAATGGTTGATTTAATTTGCATTCCCACCAACAGTGTAGAAGCGTTCCTATTTTTCCACAGCCTCACCAGCATCTGTTGTTTCTTGACATTTTAATAATCGCCATTCTGACTGATGCGAGATGGGATCTCATTGTGGTTTTGATTTGCATTTTTCTCACCATCAGTGATGTTGACCTTTTTTTCATATGTTTGTTGGCCACATAAATGTCTTCTTTTGAGAACTGTCTGTTAATATCCTTTGCCCACTTTTTGATGGGGTTTTTTTTTTCTTGTAAATTTGTTTAAGTTTCTTGTAGATTCTGGATATTAGACATTTGTCAGATGGGTAGATTGCAAATATTTTCTGCCATTCTGTAGGCTGCTGGCTCACTCTGATGACAGTTTCTTTTGCTGTGCAGGAGCTCTTTAGTTTAATTAGATCTCATTTGTCAATTTTAGCTTTCGTTGGAATTGCTTTTGGCTTTTTTGTGATGAAATCTTTACCCATGTCTATGTCCTGAATAGTATTGCCTAGGTTTTCATCTAGGGTTTTTATGGTTTTGGATTTTACATTTAACTCTTCAATCCATCTTGAGTTAATTTTTGTATAATGTGTGAGGAAGGGGAGTCCAGTTTTAGTTTTCTGCATATGGCTAGCCAGTTTTCCCAGCACCATTTATCAAATAGGGAATCCTTTCACCATTGCTTGTTTTTGTCAGGTTTGTTGAAGATCAGATGGCTGTAGATGTGTAGTGTTATTTCTGAGGTCTCTGTTCTGTTTCATTGGTCTATATGTTTGTTTTGGTACTAGTAACATGCTGTTTTGGTTATTGTAGCCTTGTAGTATAGTTTGAAGTCAGGTAGCATGATGCCTCCAGGTTTTTTCTTTCTGCTTAGGATTGTCTTGACTATATGGGCTCTGTTTTGGTTCCATATGAAATTTAAAGGAGTTTTTTCTTATTCTGTGAAGAATGTCAATGATAGTTTAATAAGAATAGCATTGAATCTATAAGTCACTTTGAGCAGTATGGCCATTTTCACGATATTGATTCTTCCTATCCATGAAGATGGATTTTTTTTTTCTATTTGTTTGTGTCCTCTCTTATTTCCTTGAGCAGTGGTTTGTAGTTCTCCTTGAAGAGGTCCTTCACTCCCCTTGTTAGGAGTATTCTTAGGAATTTTATTCTCTTTGTAGCAATTGTGAATGGGAGTTCATTCATGATTTGGCTCTCTCCTTGTCTATTGTTGGTGAATAGAAATGCTTGTTATTTTTGCACATTTATTTTGTACACTGAGACTTTGCTGAAGTTGCTCATCAGCTTAAGGAGTTTTGGGGCTGAGATGATGGGGTTTTCTAAATATAGCATCATATCATCTGCAAACAGAGACAATTTGACTTCCTGTCTTCCTATTTGAATATGCTTTATTTCTTTCTCTTGCCTGATTGCCCTGGGCAGAACTTCCAATACTATGTTGAATAGGAGTGGTAAGAAAGGGTATCCTTGTCTTGTGCCAGTTTTCAAAGGGAATGGTTCCAGCTTTTGCCCATTTGGTATGATATTGGCTGTGGTTTGTCATAAATAGCTCTTATTATTTTGAGATATATTCTATCAATACCTAGTTTATTGAGAGTTTTTAACATGAAGGGATTTTGAATTTTATTGAAGGCCATTTCTGCATCTATTGAGATAATCATGTAGTTTTTGTCATTGGTTCTGTTTATTTGCAGGCTGTTTTGTGATGGATTATGTTTATTGATTTATGTATTTGAACCAGCCTTGCATCCCAGGGATGAAGCTGACTTAATTGTGGTGGATAAGCTTTTTGATGTGCTGTTGGATTCAGTTTTTCATTATTTTATTGAGGATTTTTACATTGATGTTCATCAGGGATATTGGCCTGAAGTTTCTTTTTTTGTTGTGTCTCTGCCAGGTTTTGGTATCAGGATGATGCCAGCCTCATAAAATGGGTTAGGGATGAGTCCTTCCTTTTCAATTTTTAATAGTTTCAGTAGAAATGATACCAGCTCCTCTTTTTACCTTTGGTAGAATTCAGCTGTGAATCTCTGTTCCTGGGGCTTTTTTGGTTGGTAGGCTATTAATTACTGCCTCAATTTCAGAACTTGTTATTGGACTATTAAGGGATTCAACTTCTTCCTGTTTCAGTCCTGGGAGGGTGTATGTGTCCAGGAACTTATCCATTTCTTCTAGATTTCCTAGTTTATTTGTGTGGAGGTGTTTATAGTATTTTCTGATGGTAATTTGTATTTATGTGGGGTCAGTGGTGATATACCCTTTATCATTTTTTATTGTGTCTATTTGATTCTTCTCTTTTTTCTTCTTTGTTAATCTAGCTAGTGGTCTATCTATTTTGTTAATTTTTTCAAAAAACCACTCTTGGATTCATTGTTTTTTTGAAGGGTTTTTTTGTTTGTTTGTTTGTTTCTATCTCCTTCAGTTCTGCTCTGCTCTTAGTTATTTCTTGTCTTCTTCCGGCTTTTGGATTTGTTTGCTCTTGCTTCTCTAGTTCTTTCAATTGTGATGTTAGGATGTCAGTTTGAGATCTTTCTAGCTTTCTTATGTGGGCATTTAGTGCTATAAATTTCTCTCTTAACACAGCTTTAGCTGTGTCCCAGAGATTCTGGCATGTTGTCTCTTTATTCTCATTGGTTTCAAAGAATTTCCTGATTTCTGCCTAATTTTCATTATTTACCCACGAGTCATTCAGGAGCAGGTTGTTCAATTTCCATGTAGTTGTGTCGTTTTGAGTGAGGTTCTTAACAGGACTGTTTGAGTGAGGTCCTCTCACTGTTATGATTTCAGTATTTTTGCATTTGCTGAGGAGTGTTTTCCTTCCAATTATGAGGTCAATTTTAGAATAAGTGCCATGTGGCACTGCGAAGAATGTATATTCTGTTGATTTGGGGTGGAGAGTTCTGTAGACATCTCTTAGGTCCACTTGATGCAGAGCTGAGGTCAAGTCCTGAATATGCTTGTTAGTTTTCTGTCTTGTTGATATGTCTAATATTGACGGTGGGGTGTTAAAGTCTCCCACTCTTATTGTGTGGGAGTCTAAGTCTCTTTGTAGGTCTCTGAGAACTTATTTTATGGATCTGGGTGCTCCTCTATTGGGTGCAGATGTATTTACGACGGTTAGCTCTTCCTGTTGCATTGATGTCTTTACCATTATGTAATGCCCTTCTTTGTCTTTTTTGATCTTTGTTGGTTTAAAGACTGTTTTATCAGAGACTAGGATTGCAACCTCTGCTTTTTTTTGCTTTTCATTTACTTGGTAAATTTTCCTCCATCCCTTTATTTTGAGTCTATGTATGTCTGCATGTGAGATGGGTTTCTTGAATACAGCACACTAATGGTTCTTGATTCTTTATCCAATTTACCAGTCTGAGTCTTTTAATTGGGCCATTTAGCCCATTTACATTTAAGGTTAATATTGTTATGTGTAAATTTGATCCTGTTCTCATGATGCTAGCTGGTTATTTTGCACACTAGTTGCGGTGGTTTCTTCATAGTGTCATTGGGCTTTATATTTTAGCGTGTTTTTGCAATGGCTAGTACAAGTTTGTCCTTTCTGTGTTTAGTGCTTCCTTCAGGAGCTTTTGCAAGACAGGCCTGGTGGTGACAAAATCCCTCAGCATTTGCTTGTCTGAAAAGAATTTTATTTCTCCTTTGCTTCTGATACTTGGTTTGGCTGGATAGGAAATTCTGGGTTGAAAATTCTTTTATTTAAGAATGTTGAATATTGGCCCTAAATCTATTCTGGCTTCTAGGGTTTCTGCTGAGAGATCTGTGTTAGTGTTATGGGCTTCCCTCTGTAGGTGACCTGGCCTTTCTCTCTGGCTGCCCTTAACATATTTTCCTTCATTTTGACTTTGGAGAATCTGACGACTATGTGTCTTGGGGTGGATCTGCTCGTGGAGTATCTCAGTGGTATTCTCTGTTTTTCCTGAAATTGAATGTTGGCCTGTCTTGCTAGGTTGCAGAAGTTCTCCTGGATAATATTCTGAAGTATGTTTTCCAACTTGGTTCCATTCTTCCCATCTCTTTCAGTCCAATCAATCATAGGTTCAGTCTTTTTACATAGTCCCATGTTTCTTAGAGATTTTGTTCATTCCTTTTCATTCTTTTTTCTCTAATCTTGTCTGCCTGTCTTATTTCAACAAATAGTCTTCAATCTCTGATATTCTTTCTTCCACTTGATTTATTTGGCTATTGATACTTTCGTATGTTTCATAAAGTTCTCATGCTGTGTTTTTCAGCTCTATCAGGTCATTTATGTTCCTCTCTAAACTGGTTATTCTAGTTAGCGGCTCCTGTAACCTTTTATCAAGGTTCTCAGCTTCTTTCTTTGAATTAAAACATGCTCCTTTACCTCAGTGAAGTTTGTTATTAGCCACCTTCTGAAGCCTACTTCTGTCAATTCATCCATCTCATCCTCCATGCAGTTCTGCACTCTTGCTGGAGAGGTATTGCAATCATTTGGAGGAGAAGAGGCACTCTGGCCTTTTGGGTTTTCAGCGATTTTTTTTTTGTTGATTCTTTTTTTTTTTTTAAGACAAAATCTCTCACTCAGTTGCCCAGGCTGGAGTGCAGTGGCATGATCTTGGTTCACTGCAACCTCCGCCTTCCAGGTTCAAGTGATTCTCCTGCCTTAGCCTCCTGTGTAGCTGGGATTACAGGCACATGCTACCATGTCCGGCTAATTGTTTTGTATTTTTAGTAGGGATGGGGTTTCACCATGTTGGCCAGGCTGGTCTTGGACTCCTGACCTCAGGTGATCCACCCACCTCAGCCTACCAAAGTGCTGGGATTATAGGCATGAGCCACCATGCCTGGCCTCATTGATTCTTTCTCATCTTCATGAGTTTGTCTAGTTTCAGTCTTTGAGGCTGCTGACCCTTGGATGAGGTTTTTGGGGGAACTTTTTTTGTTGATGCTGTTGTTTTGCTTTCTGTTTGTTTGTTTTTCTTCCAACAGTCAGGTCCCTCTTCTGTAGGGCTGCTGTGGTTTGCTGGGGGTTCATTTCAGGCCCTATTCATCTGGTTCACTTCTGTGCCTGGAGATGTCACTTGAGGAGGCTGGAGGACTGCAAAGATGGGTGCCTGCTGCTTCCTCTGGGATCTCTGACCTCAAGGGGCACTGACCTGATTCCAGTAGGAATGCTCCTGTACAGGGTGTCTGACAACCCTTGTTGGAGGGTCTCACTCAGTTAGGTGGCATGGGATGCAGGACCCAATTAATGAAGCACTTTGGCAAGCACCTCCCTTGCTCGGGGGGCTGTGCTGCAATGTGGGGGAAACCCACTCCTCTGGGCTTCCTGTATTCCTCAGAACTAGCAGGAGGAAACACTAAGTCTGCTGGTCTGTGGAGACTATGGCCACCCCTCCTGCTAGGGGCTTAGGCCCAGGGAGATCAGGGTTCTGTCCTTGAGCCCCTGGCTGGAGTTGTTGGAATTCCTGCAGTGAGGCCCCACCCAATGAGGAGGGATGGGTCAGGTTCAGGCCTGAAGAGGCACTCTGGCTGCAGTCTGCCACAGCCGGTGTGTTGGGCTGTGGAGGATACCTCTTGGAACCAAGCCATCCAGCCTCCCTGGCTCCAGCAGGGGAAAAGCATGACCTGGAGCTATGGAGATAGCTGCTGCCCTTCCCTTGCCCTGGGGGCTTAGTGTGTTAGGCAGCTAGCAGTGCCAGTGTTGGCTGCCACCCCTCTTTCAAGGAGCTCAAATGGCTTAGACAGCAGGAAGCCGCAGCTGTGGTGCTGGCCACCCCTTCCCCCAATAACTCTGCAGGCTTAGGCAGATTCTAGCTGAGTGGCTGTTGAGAATCTGCATGGCTTCATGGTTGGGACCCTAGGCCTGGGTGGCGTGGGCTCATGAGTGGGATATTCCATTGCACAGTTCCATGGGAAAAGCATGCTTTCCCAGGCTGAGTAGCATGCTTGCTCACTGCCTTCTTGGCTGGTGGATGGGGGCTCCCCTGACCCTTGTGGGTCTCAGGTAGACCACAGAACCACACTGCTCTTCCTTCCTTTTGGTGGGTCATGCTAGCCGCCTAGTCAGTGCTGATGACAGAACCTGAATACCTCGGTTGCCAGTGCAGGATTTGCAGGCTGTTTTGTTTCTTTTCGATGGGAGCCTCCGATTTTGGCTGCTTCTAGTCGTCCATCCTGGGCCTGCCCCCCAATTGCCTTTCCAGACCTGTGTAGGGCAGAGCCTTTGGGTTTATATATAGAAAGAATGCAAATGCAAAACATTAAATTTCAAGCCAGTAGATAATGGTTCTAAATCCTTTTAATTGGATGTCCCAACAGATCACAGAACAGCAAAAGGGGTTCTAGAACAAATGCAAAAGGTGCTCTGGTAGAGGACTTCCTGCTAGAACAAATTTTCAATGACAAATATGATCTGTTTTGGATAAGACGTCTTCTAGACTTTTATTTACTCTGCTTTTAAGTATTATGTATATTTAGCCCTTAATTTTTTGTTCCTGTCAAACCTTTTATTTTCCACGAAAAAGTATTGTCAACCAACCATTCTGCCAGCCCCAGAACTTTTCACATGCAACTTTTTCTCCCCATGGTTGGCAAGGGATCACTGTAATTATTTCAGGCATGAAAATAAGCATTTATACACTTACTTTTCATTACCTTAAGAAAAACTGAACAAGTAACTGGAAGCATTTTAATAAGTGTGGCAGGGCAAGGTATTAACAATTTACAGGAGCAATTTCCCTGTACACAATCCCTTCCTCGCCCCATTGGAGTAGTCTTATCAGAACAAAGAAAAAATAATAAGAGCTGATTATTCCCATGGAAGATTGTCCTGAGGGCATTTGTAAAGGGAAAGCTTTGAAGCTGCAGTCTTGGCACCTGTAGTTGAGAAGATGTCCCACTGAAGGGACCTAGGACAGACCCATCTCTGATTCTCTGTGGGCTGCTATGTTACCAGTTCTCAAAGATGGGGGAAAAGAATTGTGCTCAGGCTGAATGCTGCACTCAAATGAGGTACGGTAAGATGGCAACCACAATGGATTAAGAACCTGCCCTCCCCCACCCTTTTTCTCTAGACCTTGTCAGCCCTAGGATCCTTCTAAAGTCCCTCCCTTGAAGGGAGTGGGAGTAAGTATGTACCAATGACTGATATTGATCAGCTGCTTTCCTACCTAGGTGAGCAAGGGCTCAGATTCCAGAGTAATTTGATATAGAAAACTAAATTGAACAATTCCAGCACCTTGTGTTATGCAGGAATTTATTCATGTTATATATGATGATGGATATTGCTTACCATTTTTTAATAAAATTGGTTTCCACAAAACCTGTTTTTTTGAGGGGTTGGGTAGGGGGGCTTGATTTTTCCTACAGGAAGATGAGTCTTTCCCTGGATCAAGTGTGGGAGAAAGAGGGGAAGACTGTGGAACTGGTTCTGAGCAAAAGTGTAAGTTACACTATTATGGAAAAGATCTATGACACATTTTGGAACTTGAGGGTTTTCCAGAGTTATTGAGTTTATACAAATTCTGTTTTTAAGGCTGAATTAGCAGCTATCAGAATCCATTACAATTTTTTTGTTTTCTTTTTCTTTTTCTTTTTTTTTCTGTAATAGAATAGGCTTGCTGTTGAGGGAATGTGTGAAAATACCAGTGGGGGAGCAGATTTTTCTAACTGATTAAAATGTGTGGAGCTGCTGCAATGATTTCCTCTGTGTTTCCTTTGGCTACAGATAATACCACAAAGCTAACTCAGTGACGCACATGGCCAGCTGATAACAGCTGACACATGTGAATCGCAAGCCAAGTGTGTATTATCAGAAAGTGAGTTAAAAACCCATAAAACTCCCCACTGTCTGACTTGAAAACATTCCTCTTGAAATTTTAATGACATGGTAGGTAATATTTTTAATTTTGCATGCTAAAACACTTCCAGTGAAATCTGAGAGTAAAAGCATGTCCCTTTAATCAATATGAGCTAGATATACAACCTAAGTATTAATATATTCCTGCAATAGCAGGATTCCTGAGAATTGCATAAAATTGGTATAATTCATTAGGGTGTACAACTAAATATTGGACAATCTTGATTTGCCTTTTAAAATTTAATTTTAATGTTGTAATCAAACATTGACAAAGTTAAAGAACTCCAACAGTACCATAGCTTTAAAAAGAAAACCAGCAGTCCTCTGCTAAAACCCTTCCCATCACGGATTCCTGTTCCCTGGAGATACTTTCAATTATTGTAGTCGTTATGTTTATTGTTTACTGTAATATTTTAAAATAATCTTATACTATTATTTCTTCAATTTTAATTCATAAAAATTATCTAATGACTTCATATTACAGAAGATATGAATTTTGGTCTCTTCTACTGCCCACTTCTCTGTTCACACTTTTCTTTTCCTATCCTTCCAATGTGGCTTTTGATGAAATCAGTTTGGTACATTTTTCTTGGTTAAATTGCCTGCTTATTATGATTATTCAAACATAATCCACCACTGAGCCATAGCGAATTATGATCCTATTTCTTTCTTGTACAGCTTTTCATTTTTCGTACTAATTGCTGTTTGTCAAGTTTAGTCTTCTATGCAGCCATCATTAATTTATTCCCAAACTTCCCACAGGACTTCAGATCTTCTCGCATCTCTCAATATGTTAAAAATACACCTAAAAGTTAAATAAAAAAAAAACTAATAGGTACTAGGCTTAATACCTGTGTGACAAAATGATCTGCACAAGAAACCCCTATGACACAAGTTTAGCTACATAACAAACCTGCATACGTACCCCTGAACTTAAAATAAAAGTTAACTAAAAAAAAAAGTCCACCAAATGTGGGCCATGAAGATGCGCAGCCCAGATCTCCTTAGAGAGTCTGCTACAGGACACATGGGGATTGCCTTCAGTTGCTGCTCCTACAGATGCTTAGAACATGCTTCCCCTAGGTTGTTCTCGGCCAATGACTGAGCATGGCTAGGGTATTACGGTCTAGTCCTGTTCTAGTACCAATGAACAACCTTTGTGTGGGACTCCCCTCTCCACTGGCCTGGCTGCAACTTTCTCAGAACTGTGCTGTGGTCTGGGGCTTTTCTACCCAATCCTCCCTTCCCTCTCCTTTCAAAAGGTCATATCTGCAAACAGTTATCCCTGCCTAATCCTGGTCTGGCCCCCTTTATCCTTCACAGACATTCCCCCCAGTAAATTTCTTGCACATCCAATCTCATCTTGGCGCCTGCTTCTCAAAACGGGGCCCTGAGAGGAGTCTGAGAAAGCAGGCACTAAGATGGGCATGTGGATTGGCTTACTCTTTGCCCTGATGGTGGTAAGGAGGACCCCATCCTGAGAGTAATATGGGGTCAATGGAACCTGGTACAGTTGGAGGTGCAATTACTTAAATCTCACTTGTGGTGATTTGGGAAAACAGACAGCCAGAGGCTGATGATTGCTAAGTTATATTGATGTCCTACAAAGGATAATGAAAAACTGAGAGTGATTAACAAATAGTGAAAGGCTAAATATAAGTGCCAGAGGGACTGTTGGTAGTTCACAAATAGGTCCTTATCTTCCACAGTAGAAGAACATACACAGCTGAGAAGCAGACACGGGATTTTATAGTTAAAGTCACAAAGCCTCAGAAACATTTAAACGCTCAGCCGAGGCAGGTTCTGGAACCCTGACACATGCTATGGAGACATCTAGGAGAATGTCCTTGGGATTTTTTTTTTCTTTGAGACGGAGTCTCACTCTGTCGCCCAGGCTGGAGTGCAGTGGTGCGATCTCGGCTCACTGCAAGCTCTGCCTCCTGGGTTCATGCCATTCTCCTGCCTCAGCCTCCCGAGTAGCTGGGACTACAGGTGCCCGCCACCATGCCTGGCTAATTTTTTGTATTTTTAGTAGAGACAGGGTTTCACCGTGTTAACCAGGATGGTCTCGATCTCCTGACTTTGTGATCCGCATGCCTCACCCTCCCAAAGTGCTGGGATTACAAGCGTGAGCCACTGTGCCCGGCCAAGGGTTTTGACACTACAGACCCCCTGAACCCTCAGAGCTTACGGAGACATCTCCTTTTTCCATGGCAAGGACTAGTGCTTCCTCTTATTGGAAGATGCTGGAGAGGCCTCTTCCCAATCAGGCAAGCGCCGCCTCAGGAATGCCTCCATTCCTGAGGGTCAAATCCCAGTGCATCTTCATGGGGAATGTGCTGGGCCTGGTAAGAAAGGAAAGAAACCATGTACTAAAGGAACAGCAGGAACTAGTTAGCATGAACTAGCAGAAGCCAGGGGAGTATATTAGTGATTGGATTTTGAGGAGGTGATATGGTTTGGCTCTGAGTCCCCATCAAAATCTCATCTTGTAGCTCCCATAATTTCCACATGTTGTTGGGGGGATCCAGTGGGAGACTATTGAATCATGGGGGTGGATCTTTCTTATGCTGTTCTCGTGATAGTGAATGGGTCTCACAAGATCTGATGGTTTGAAAAACAGGAGTTTCTCTGCACAAGCTCTCTTTGCCTGCCACCAACCATGTAAGATGTGACTTGCTTCTTCTTGCCTTCCACCATGATTGTGAGGCCTTTCCAGCTACATGGAACTGTGAGTTCAATTAAATCTCTTTCTTTTGTAAATTGCCCAGTCTCGAGTATGTCTATATCAGTAGCATGCAAATAAACTAATACAAAAGGCTTGATCAAGGGGACTGAGAAATGAAATTGTATAAGCAAAATTTATTGACTTGGGGGTACTTTCTTGGGACTTAGGGTCCTGGCAAGGACCCCAAGTGATGGAACAAACTTCTTGCCAGCATGGACCTTTGAAACCTGGAAAAAGCAATGATCTGAATGAAGTGGAAATGCCAGACATCAGAAGAATTACAAAGGCTAAGGGAATCAGGCAAGGAGTGAAGACTTTAAATCAGATGTTAATGCCTACCAGAAAGCATACACCATGGAAGAGGCACTGAACAACTAAATTGACAAAATAACTTGGTCATTTGGCATTATCCAGTCTTCATGATTGGTCACTCTGGTACTAGCGGGAAAGGAATAATAACATAGTGGTCATCATGGTGGCAGAGATGAAAGATATACATGGGCCCAACAGCGGGAACTTTCCCACTTACCAAGGTCAATCTACCTACTGCTGCCTCTGAACATCCAGTTTGTCAATAACCAAGATCAACACTGAGTCCTGATATGGCATTATTACTCTAGGAGACCAAATAGCCACTTGGTGGCAAGCCAACCAAATTGGGTCTCTTATCTGGTGGATGGACCAGCAGTTCGTCCACTCTGGGATAGATACCTATTCTGGGTATGATTTCCTGTCCACTGAGATTCAGCTAACACCGTTTTCTGGGGGCTTAAAGAATACTTGACTCACAGGCATGGAATCCTGTACAGCATAGCATCAGACAGGGGACTCACTTCACAGTGATGTAGGTGTGGGAGTAGGGCTATGACATGGGATTCACTGGTCATATCACCTACTGCATCATTTAGGTCATAGAGGGTTGGGATGACTTTCTAAAGGCACAGTGAGAGTCCTAGTTAGGAGGCAATACTTTGCAAGGATGGTGTATCATTATTCAGGATATAGTATATGCATTAGATTGAAGAACTTCACCTTGTATTGTGACCCCAGGAGGACGAATACATGGATCTGGGTACCAAGGAGGTGGAACCAGAAATAGCTCCATCCCAGTGATCCGCTGGGGGCCTTTTTACTTTCCATCCTGCAACTTTGGGCTCTGCCTGATTGAAAGTCTGTACTAGTCTGGGTTCTCTAGAGAAACAGAACCGATAGGATACACACACACACACACACACACACACACACACACACCTTCCATTCCTGAGGGCCAAATCCCAGTACAGCTTCATGGGGAATGTGCTGGGCCTGGTAAGATGTGTGTGTGTGTGTATTTTTATATATAATATATGTCCTATATATTTAGAAGTATATATACCCTTATATACTTATATATACTATTTATATACTTATATATAATATATATGTTCTATCTATTTAGAAGTATGTATATGTCCTATATATTTAGAAGTATATATTTTTTATATAATATATATGTCCTATATATTTACACTTTATGTATACACATTATATTAAATATATATAAATTATATGATATACTTTATATTAAATACATAAAGTATATGATATATTTCCTAATATATAGGACATATATTAAGAATATATATTTTTATATCTCTCTATATATTTATATGTATAGAGACATATCCTATATGTATATTCTTTATATATATATACTACATAAAGGACATATAAAAATATATATGGTTTTTTTAATGTTTTTTTTATTTAACTTTTAGCTGTATTTTAACATATTGAGAGATGAGAGAAGATCTGAAGTCCTGTGGGAAGTTTGGGAATAAATTAATGATGGCTGTATAGAAGACTAAACTTGACAAACAACAATTAGTATGAAAAATGAAAATATACAAATGTATATGTCCTTAATCTATATAGGACATATATATTAAGAATATATCTCTATATATCTCTTATCTATCTATCTATCCATCTATCTATCTACCTATCTATTTATCGAGGGATTGATTTATTATAAGAAGTTGGCTTACAAAATTATGGAAGCTGAGAAATCCCATGACCTGTAGTCAGTAAGCTGAAGACCCAGGTGATCCGGTATTAATGGTATAGTTTCAGTCCAAGTCTGAAGGCCTGAGAACCAGGAGAGCTGGTAGTGCAAGTTCCAGTCTGAATGCCAGCAAATACTGATGTTGCAGTCTGAAAATAGGCAGAGGGAGCAAATTCTCCCTTACACTGCCTTGTATTCTACTTAGGCCACCAACAGATTGGGTGAGGCCCACCCACACTGGGGAGGGCAATCTGCTTTACTCAGTCTGCTGGTTCAAATGTTAATCTCATCCAGAAAGACCCTCACAGACACACCCAGAATAATGTTTAACCATATATCTGGGCACTCTGTGGACCAGTCAGGCTCATACATAAAATTAACTATCACAAAGTCTATGTCCCCAAAGGGAGTCATTCTTGCAAAGAGACACAGTAAAGGTCTCCTTGAATTATAGGCTACAGCTACTGCCAGACCACTTTGAATTTCCTGTGTCCAAGGACCAGAAAGTGGGGACAGGAGGCACCATCTTGGCAGGGGCAGTTGGCAGGAGAAAGCAAGACTGCTTTTCCACAATGGGAGCAGTAAGGAACTCATGTGGAACCAGGTGGTCCTCTGGGTACCACGCTGCGCAGTGTAACTGTGAGTGGGCACATGCAGCAACCCTAACCTGAAAAGGCTCTGATTAGAAAGAGCTCAGGCTCCTCAAGAGCAAAGTTTTGGGTGAAACCACCAGGTCAGCCTGAAGACTTTCTGAGGTGACAGCTGAAGATAAATGGAATTCTGAGTAGATAACGATGAAAGGAGAGGACGAGTGCCCATGGCATCCCTAAAACCACCTGCAGTGACACAACCATGGTGCATCCCACCAGCTTTCCTCTTCTCAGATTCCTTTCAAGAAGAGAGGCCCATGACACTTTGGAGGAACTGCTCCTCAAATGTGCCTGAAATGAATCTTTTTTTTTTTTTTTGGCTTCAGCATCCCAAGTAGCTGGGATTACAGGCATCCACCACCATGCCCGGCTAATTTTTGTATTTTTAGTAGAGACGGGGTTTCACCATGTTGGCCAGGCTGGTTTCGAGCTCCTGACCTCAGGTGATCCGCCCGCCTCGGCCTCCCAAAGTGCTGGGATTACAGACGTGAGCCACCGAGCACAGCCGAGAAGCGAATCTTTTAAGAAGTGTGGCTATAATGACAACAAGAGAGAAGGAAGTAACCATGTCAAGAAACAGTTTATTTAATATGAGGGGGTGTATTTTAAAGAACACAGAGTGGGAGCAACTTACTGAAGATATAAGAGAGAGGGAAGAAATAAGTGATTGACAATAAATTGTCCCTGAGAAGATAGGAAGAAATAGGACCTTGGCAGAGGAGTGGTCAGGAGAAAAGAGAAAGATGCTTCTACTGTGATCAGAGAAAAGAGTCAAAGGAGAGGTATGAGCCTACATTTATAGTTTTGGATGCAGATGGTGAGGGCATTCCTATCTGATGGGTTCTTTTTCTATTTGAAGTTTGAGGCAACTTCGCTTAGACTGAATGGCACTTGGTAGCATGAGAGTGGTGTGAAAAGAGAGGTGAGGTGATTGTGGGAGTAGTAGGTGCAATTGAGATATTTGTTCAAAAACAAGTGGATCTTTAAAATCATTTTTTTGAGCACTAACAATGTCAGGCACACTACTGAGCTCTTTTCCGCATTATTTCTAGTATTTAAACCTATCATACTTACTCTGAGAATTAATGAATATTGCCTTTAATTTATTGGAAAAGAATGGTTTCTTACTTGTCCAATTCATTCCTTTACTTGTTTAACATATATTTACTGAGCTTCAATTATATGCCAAGCACTGTTCTCAGCATAGTAAGTAAATGTATCAGTAATGCAAACCAAGGGCTGCCTGATTTCAAAATCCAATCTCTTTATAGTATGTCAATAAAAATGATCCAACAATACAAAATATTGACTCTGTGAGCCCTCTACCGGGTTCACCTATTCTAATGAGACAGGGAACTACTACTTTATACAACAAAGACAAATTGATTATTTATAGTTGTTTAAATTATTTCAAGTACATTTTCAATGCTAAGTTTGGAAGTTGAATTCCAATATAATTTCTTTACTGTAATTAAGAAGATGAATTAGTATCTTATTGAAATGTATTTTCCTTACATATTCAAAAGCAACATTTTGAAGATTTGAAAACTCCTATGGTAAAATTATGACTAATTCATGATTTAGTGCATCGCACTTCAGCTGAAATTTACATTGGCATTTACTTTGAAGAAATAATTTGATAACCAATGTAATAATTTGCACAACATTTAAAAAAGGTTTGTCAGTTTGAGGAGTGGTTGTGGTTGCATTTAACTCATCCTTTAAAACCAGCTTTTTTTATTGATCAGCATATTTCTTTGTTAATAACTCCAGTCATTTATTGAAGCACACTCCAATGATATTTACTTGCACAAACATGTTAGGGTTACAATATACCTTTTCTGTTTTTAAATTTCTATTTGTTGCAATTGTAGACAGATAAACATTATTGGCCCCCTGTGCACATGGGGCTCTTGTGGGAAAAGTGAAATGCTATAATACATTAAAAGCCATAATAAAAAGCAGTGATGAAGGGATGAGGGTAAGTGCCATCCCATGGTGTTATTGCTATAGCATCAGCTGTGGCACTGTTTTCGTGAACAGACTTACAGAGTTGAGTACCTCTCAAAGCAATTTTTATGTTTGAACAAATACAGTGATGGATCAGCAGAGTGAGTTACTCATCAAGAGCTTGGCAAGAAGGATGAGTTATGCTGAGCAAAAATGCTGCTGAGTTTAATGACTCTTTGGGAACATGTAGGCACTTAAGTCTCTGGGGTCTAAATCTGGTTAATTCACAAGTGTGAAATTGTCAGCCTACTTAAAAGAGGCAGAAATTATACAATGCTTTTAGAAAGCAATTTTGGTGTAAGAGGAGCACTGGAAGCCAGACAGGGCATAGTAGAATTATATTAATGACTTTTGTTTTGTCGTGGTAGAACAGTTAATTGATTCCACGAGGAAGATGGAACAAAAGAGACTTTCTAGAAATCTCATTCTCCTTCTAGGAGAGAAGAGATAATCAGGGAAGGATTTCTCATTTTAAATCTCTTTGAATTAGTTCTTATTCCTGATTCAGGAAAGGTTTTCTCTAATAAGTATGCACTCAGAGTTTGAAGAAAAATGTGATGTGACTAAAGAGAAAAAACAATAATATGAACTATCTTTGTTACCTTAAATAAGTAAAATTAGATTCAACATACCCATTTTTTAGATACCGGGATTTTTGAAGGTATGATTTACCATGTATAACATGTTCTCATTTCTCAATGTATTTCACTTCCTTGGTCTTCAAATATTGCACTTGTTACTATTCTTGCACTTTACCACTGAAATTAAATCAAGGCAAATAAGAGTTTTTTTTAACATGTTTTTAAAACTTTTTAGAGATAAATATGTTCCTTCCACTCCCATCAAAAATGAAGTAACAGGGACTTTCTACCAGAAGCAACTAGAAAACCAAGATATATACATCTGGTTTTTAAACCTTGAGCCTAAGATATCATAGGCTTGTGATTGCTTCAAGAAAAAAAAAAAAAGAAAGTGAGCTCTAAAATTGTGTTTTTTTTTTTGCATAGCAGGTAGTACAGGGAGGATGCATTCAGAGACCAGAGATTCTATAAATTGAAGAAAAAGAGAAACTAATGCACAAAGGCCAAATTTGTTAGAATTTGCAAGCAGTCTACCAGTGGGGAAGGAACAGCACAAAGACAGAGCTCTAGAAATCTGCAAAGAGGTTCCCACAAGTCTTTGGATGAATACTGATCTCTATAATGCATGAGAAGAAACTATCTGAGATTGGAGTGGGTGGAACACCACAAATAGAGTGAGGAGAACAGTTTCAGAATTCAAACTGGCTAGAAATAGTTCATGTTTTCACCATTCAAGTGAAAATAATTTGTCATACAAAGAGTATTGGGTAGAATGCTCAGAAAACTTTCACCTTTGTTGTGGGGATAAATTGGCTCTATGCTAAAGGCTGCTCTCAACACACACAAATAAAGCTTAAGAACAAGCATCAGAATGACTTAACTGGTTCCAAGCAACTTAACTGCATGCCAGAGCAAAGTCTAATGCTATTTAAAGGAATACAACAAAACCCAGTAAAGAACAACGTAAAAATCACAATGAGTGGCATCCAACAGAAAACTACCAGGCATACAAAAAAAAAAAAAAAAAAAAAGAGAGAGAATATGATTCTAGTAAGATAAAAAACAAACAAAATCTATAAAATAGACCCAGAAATGAAAAAAATAATAAAACCAGCAGATAAGGATGTTAAAATAGTGATTATAAATATGCTCAATATGTTTAATAAGGTAGGTAACAAGGAGATAAATAACCTAAATGGAATTTCTAAAGCTGAAAAACACAGTATCTGAAAGGGAAAATGCAATTGAATGGAGTCAACAGCTGATTAAACAATGTAGAAGAAAAGATCAGTGAACTTTAGGATGTAGAAACTATCCAAAATGAAGCCTAAAGAAAAAAAAATGGTTAAGACAAATGGATCTAACATCAGTGACCTGTGGGACAATATCAAACAGTCTAACGTTCTACATATAATTGGAGATAAAGGGGTGGGAGACATAAAAATAATCAACAAAAAATGGCCAAATATGATTCCAATTTGGTTATAAACAGAAATTTTGAGAAGAAGCCAGAGGGGGAAAAATAACTTATTATATACGGAAGAACAAAGAGAATTATCACAGATTTCTTGTCAGGAACTGTGCAAACTAAAAGACAAATTTAAAGTTCTGAAAGAAAAAAACTTGAATTTTGTACTATTGAATATATGTTTCAAACAAATGCAAAAGGAAGACCTTTTTACACACACACACACACACACACACACACTCTCTCTCTCTCTCTCTCTCTCTCGAGGAAATTTGTCAAAAGTACACCTGTACAAGAAATGTTAAAGGAAGTTCTTTAGGACAGAAAATTCATAACGTTTTTTTATTCGTTATGCCTTTTTATAAATGTTGACATTTTTCTTTATTGTAATGTATTTTTACCATGAAATTTATTTTACCCAAAATCAATATTGCTATTTTTATTTTACCTGATTTTTGTCTTAATTAGCTGCTGTTTTTTCTTCATTTGTAATATTTCTAATATATTTATTTAACATACCTTTTTCAAGGTGGAATAGTTTGAATGCTACTTTGTGAATTATGCTGTATGTTTGTCTCTTTTTGAATTGAATTTAAGCAAGTTGAATTTAGTTATAACAAATATATTTAGTCTGTCTCCTGTCATTTTGTTTTATATTGTCTAAGGCTTCATTTTCTATGCCAATACTTTCGTATTCTAAATTTTAGGGACTATTAGTTTATGTATGTGTATGTGTGTTGCTGTTGCTATATGGAGCATATTTTGTTTGCCTTTATAAATTGCCTACTGCATTAGAAGGCATCTGTATAGCTTAGATCCAATTCTGTTAGTGATCACTTTCACATTCAAAACTATGCTTGAATCTTTTTAAATTTCCCTATTTCTGAATTTCAAGAATGAAAAAAAATTGCTACCTCTAATATTACACGAATAATTTGATATATTTCACCATTCTTCTAGAAAATATACTCATTTTTGCTATTTCATTATGTTATTAACTTTTTAGGAGACTATCAAATTGTTTGCAAGGTGATGATGTCGTTTCACAGTCCCACCAACTATATAGGAAAGATGTACTTGCTATTGTAGCCTTAAAAATTTTTAGCCTTTAGAAGTTTTATAGTTTTAGTATTTATATTATGGTCTGTAACCCATCATTTTGACTTAATTTTTTAAAAGGTGCAAGGTAAAGATTAAACTTCATTTTTACCGTATGGATATCCAGTTGGTCTAGATCACTTGTTGAAAAGCCTATTTTTAACCCTGTTGAATTATCTTGACACTTTGATTATCTTGAAAATCAATTGACGATATATGTGTGGGTCTATTCTGAATTCTCAGTTTGGTTCCATGGATCTATGTATGTATTCTTATGTTGATACCATATTCTCCTGATTACTATATCTTTATAGTAAGTCTTGAGATTAACAAGTATAAATCTTCCACTTTTCCCCCGGCTATGCTGAGTCTTTTGCATTTCTACATAAGTTTTAGAATCAGCTTGAAAATTTATGTCAGAAAAAAGCCTGTTAGAATATTGATTAGGATTGCATTGAATCTACAGACCAATTTGGATATAATTGACCTTTGACAATTTCAATTTTCTAATTCATAAACATGTCTGCCTTATGTATTTGTGTATATCATGTAATTTTTCTCAAAGATATTTGTATAGGTGTTGCACAAAATTTGTTGTATTTCTTCCCTGTCTCAAAGTAGAAAACAATCACAGAGATGCCATTATAAAATATATAGATATAGCAATCCTCTAAAATTCCCATTTAATTCTGTAGTTTGACCAGAATGAAAGATGGCTATCTTGGAGAATGATGGTAGATTAATCAAGTAGTCACTCTAATAATAGCAACTGTTCCAACTACCATCTCCATATTGAAATCCTACAGATGTTTCCTCTTTAAAAAAAAATTCCAAAACAGAAGACACCAGCAGCATGTCTTTCACTAACTGAGTCAGTTAGCTCCTGGGGCAGTGATCATCTCCCCATGTTATAGGACATCATACTCATCCATTACATTGAAGATACCATATAGATTCTTGGATAGAATAAGAAAGAGAGCGCTAGGTGCCTTAGAGTACATGTACTGCTGAAAATACAGGAGCCTGACACTTAATTAAATTTTTTGGAATTTAGGAGCCTTGGTCAAGAAAGATAGATATCTTTATTAAAGTAACTAATTTTTTTTTAAAGACATGAGGTCTCACTTTGTCACCAAGGCTGAAGTGTAGTGGGCACAATCATAGCTCACTGCAGCCTAGAACTCCTGGGCTCAAGTGATTCTCCCACCTCAGCCTCCTGAGTAGTTTGGACTACAGACACATGCCACCATGCTCAGCTAATTAAAATTTTTTATTTTTTTATTTTTTATTTTTATTTTTAGAGATTGGATTTCAACTTTGTTGCTCAGGCTGGTATCAAACTTCTGGCCCCAATAGATCCTCCCACTTAGGCCTCCCAAAGTGCTGGGATTACAGGTGTGAGCTACCATGCTCTACAGCAATGATTTGCTGAACCTTGTCCATCCTTCAATGTTTAGGGGATCTTTTAGATTTTGTAGGCAACTTATCCCATGTATAGGTGTGTGCTGCCTAATTTATTAACTGAATGACCTAAAAAGCTTACGCATTAAGGCCCAGAACAAGGGAGGGCTCTCCTGATGGCCCAGGCTGCAGTGTAAACAGCTAAACCATTTGGCTCCCATGTTGCTTAAAGTGTCTATGGAAGATCTGAATGCTGTGGCAAGTCCTGTAAGAGGATTGCAGAAGAGACTGGTACCTTTGATTTGAGATGCAGCTGGGATGGAAATTTGTCTCACTTCACTTTCTGCCTCATGTCTCCTCCATCACCAAGGAAGCTGGTAATAACTTGGTCTGAATCCATGCACACCTCAGAAGTGTGGGTGAGTTAATACCCTCAAGGAAAACTTTTGACTAATTGGGGGAAGAAAGCAGATAGATAAATGCTTTTCCTGTTTCCCTCCTTCTGATAGAAAATCCGGGGAGGTATCTGGAAACTTCTCAGGAGCCCTCAACAGAACAGTGTGTTAATATACTACAGCCGAATACCACTAAGAACACATCTGTGTCAGAACAAGTTCAGTTCAAGGTTCATTGCAATAAGAGAGAACTCCCCTTATAGGGATCTTTGGGACATTTCTGTAAGATGGTGTTAAAAGGACGTATAGGATTTTTAGCTATGCCAGATATTTTAAGGAGAGTTCAAGAATGCAGGGCTTTGTTGTGGATTAGATGCTGTCAGGAAGTGAGGATAATTCTGACTGGGTGTCTTAAATCTTTACAAGGTGAGAAGACTAAAGTGAGGGTAAATCTAATTGATAAAGAATCATATTAGCAAGGTTAGGGAGACGCTTGGTCATTTGTGTGGTTTGGATAATGTTGTTTTTAATCTGTTTTCAGATGTGATTACAAAGTGATATTTTTGCTCTAATGCATTACAGTTATGGTGTGGCCTCGTTGATGTTGATGTTCTAGGAAAATTGTTCACATCCAACAGGAGAATGTTGAGACCTAGCTGTGAATGCCAGGCCAGCTCTTAGCAAAACCAAAGTCTAGCTGGTAGTTCCAGCCTATTCTTATCAGTTAACAGCTATTTTTCTTTCTCTGAAGAACTGCTTTTCTGGAAGGAATAGCCTCAAGAATACCCTCTTATAATGGCTTTTCATCCTTCCTGTTGCATTCTTTCTGGCCTGTCACTCTGCCTCAGTCTATACCTTCAGCCTTCTGTAGGCATGGTAACTCAAGTTGAGATACTCTTTCAGGAACACAAACAATATTCTAAATAGTATTCCCCTTTTGAAAAACAGCTGCCCATCATGAACTGTGCTATATGATCCATCTGGCCATAAGGTCAGGAACGTGCTAACTATGCTCCATCATTAAGTGGACGTAGATATTCTCAACAGGGCTCAATTGTTCCTGAAGGCAAAAGTACCTTTCCTGAATAGGACATTGACGCGTCCAGTGTGCCTTCACTTTATTACCCTTCAGTTTGCTCCTGTGGCCTGTGGACATTCCCAATGACTAGTTGGCTGAGGAGGTATGGCTGTGAGTCTGCTTTACAGATGGCTCTGCATCATATGGCATCATCTGCTATAACTGGCCAAAATAATTATGAAAAAGTTCAGCTCCATTCAGGGTTGGTTTAGAAAGGACATTCCTCATGAGGCAGAATTTGAAACAGAAAAACTCATTTTCCCAATTGTATCTTGAGCTAAGGATGTAAGGATGGGACAAGGATGGGGAAAAGTTCAGAGCTACTTCCTTGACAGCAGTTTTCTGTGGCTGCCATGTCAGAGGACAGTATCATGTTGACATCAGCAGTGGCATCAATCAGTCTCATCCTGGGTTATAGTGACGGAGGACCGGGCACCTACATGCTCCACATCTTTCCTGATGCCTTGGACTTACATAAACCTCTGAGATGAGACTAAAATCCTGGAAAAAAAGAAAGTATATAGGAAAACCCTGATTTCACTGAAGAAAAAATTAGAATAAACCACATTCACCATATATTGACTAACATTATGTTTTTACCACCAGAGAGGCTTGAGACAAAAAATAAGTTCAGTGATCAAGAAAACAAAGAAAATATCCACTCTCAAATTTGTAGCCTGATAATTCAGATCTGTAGTTAGAAGTATTGACAGTGGCTCTCTAGATAGAGACACTAAGAGAGAGACTAGGAAACTTAGGTTACTTCAGTTTTCTTATTTGTACTGTTTTTCATACATGTAACAAAATTTTTTGCAACAAATATGTATTACCTCTATAATCAGAAAACTATAAGCATTGCTTTAGAGGAATATCATCAAGGCAAAAACACTACTGAAAGTCAATGATGAGTATCTATGACTAGTATTACTATGGTTATTATTATATTTAACCTAATAGAAATGTTACTATACATTTACTGTTATAACCCTTATCCTAATAGAAGTTATAGTTGATTAAAACACTTAAATTTATCTTGTTGATATTTTCTTAGCTAATAATATTATACTATAAAATTAATACTTCTCAGTCTTTTTGCAACCTCTTAAAATATGAAAGACAAAATTCTTACCTCTTGGTCATGTGAGTCATCAATGACTGTGGAAGCTACTCATGAGCTCATGCTTATTTATAATCTTGAATATGTGCTCACACAGATTGTATAACATTAAGCAAGAAGCAATTCACTGGCAATGCCTAATATTGGGGCAGATAGATACTTAAATGGGTTACACAGAAAATATCACGACTCACTTTTGTGGACAGTGGGGGCAGGGAGGATTTGTTTTCAGCTCTAACTTCAGTCAGGAAATGTCTCTACTGTTAACAAGAAAAGCTCTAGACTTACTAAAGTTAACGGCATTTATTTGAGCAAAGATTGATTCATGAATTGGTCAGCACTCAGAACCAGAAGATGTTCAGAGAGCTCTGCTCTACAATGTGGGCGGTGAGTATTTATAGACAGAAGACCATGGAAGCACAGAAATAGCTTAATTGGTTACAGCTAGGCTTTTGCCTTATTTGGACATGGTATGAATAACTGGCTGCTTGTGATTTGCTGAAGCTCTGCTGCTTGTGATTGGGTGAGATCTGGCTATTTTAACTCCTAAATTAGATTGCCCTACAGGTTGCAGTTCTTTAGGTAGGAACTTCAAGTATAGAGAGAGCCTCAGGCTAATGGCCTTCTGCTTATTTAATTTAGCAGTACCAAAAAAGTTTCATTCTACCGTATCCCCTTTCCATTACTACAGTGTATGGAAAGCCACATTTATCCCACAGAGAGAATAGGGCTGGAGCAGAGGGATCTGACCACAGTGAGAGGGCAGGTCGCAGAGACTGAATAGGAGTACAGTGCTGAGTGTGTAGACAGGATTCAGAACCCTCCACAGCAATCAGCTGATACAGACTTACTGCCTAATGATTCAGAAAATGAGGGATCAAAGACTAGAATGGAGAGAGAAAAAAATGAAGTGTGGCAAGAGCAACAAGGGGTAGTGGGATGCACAGAAAGGATCCAAAGGACATCAGCACTAATCCCTCAATTGACATTAATGGCTATCTGGAAGCCACCTACCCCTGAGAAATTGTGAAGTACATGTATAGATCTCATGACACAAAAGAATACTTTTAGTGTATTGCTGCTATAATCAGTATGATTAAAAGGTTAACTACAAATTTGGAGCATATTGGTCACAAAACAGCTGACATTTCTTTCTGGATATGTACCAGGTAATGCTGAGCAGTTTATATGCCTTGGGTACATTTAATTTTTCCAACAACACTATGAGGTAGGTACTGTTTTCCTCATTGAGAAAAGTGATGAGCAGAATGAACCAGTGGCTTGCTTAAGGTCCACAGCAAATGGTTGGCAGGGCCAGATTCAGGCTGAGATATCTGACTTCAGAGTCTGAGATGTTAATTACTGCATAGACTTCCTGTCCAAACTGACGGATCTCTGTGAGGAGCATCATCGCATCTCTGTTAGAAGCAACTGTTAATTTATTAAAACCTACTGTAGGCTGGGCGCAGTGGCTCACGCCTGTAATCCCAACACTTTGGGAGGTCAAGGCGGGTGGATGATGAGGTCAGGAGTTTGAGACCAGCTTGGCCAACATGGCGAAACCCCATCTCTACTAAAAATACAAAAAATTAGCTGGGCGTGGTGGTGTGCACCTGTAATCCCAGCTACTTGGGAGGCTGAGGCAGGAGAATAGTTTGAACCTAGTGGGTGGAGGTTGCAGTGGGCCGAGATCGCACCACTGCACTCCAGCCTGGGTGACGGAGCGAGACTCCGTCTCAAAAAAAAAAAAAAAAGCCACCACTCTATATTCCTTAGAGTTTAGATAGTATGACTGAGTGGAGAAAATTTTAAGAGTGTGGATTCAGCATCTTCAACAGAATTTTTGGTTCTGTTTTCTTAATTTATCCTATAGAGTACTTTCAGGTACTGATATTTGTGGATACTTGGACCAAATGGACCATATCAAATATTATGCCAGAGATTCCGATCCCTAAACTAAGTAGAATAGGCACTTGATTTATAATTGTGTCTTAACAACATCGTTTCTCTCTTATCTTGTGTTACTCTTTGTCATTTATTCCTCACAGGAAGAAAGAAGTACCTAAGGCCCCACCATTAGAACTTTGTGTTTCATATGCTTCAGGCCAAGGAGGAAAACACTGTATTTAAAATGCTTGCAGTATTTCTATTCTTGCAAAATACTTACTGTTCCAAGCAAGTGAGTTTTCAAATAAAATAAGAAAAGCATTTTCCTATTTTTGCTGCTTACCTTATTACTTTATAACCCTTTACAAGTGTATCTATTTCCAAATCATTTCTCTCTGGGGAGGCTACATTTCACACTTCTACAACATAAAATACTACCACAGAGATTCTTAACAGTTGACATTTGTAGACCTCCTTGATTGAAAGGTTGTGCTGTGAATACATTTATTTTGGAATCAAATAAATATTATTTAAATTTGGAAATAGATACACTTGTAGAGGGTTGTAGAGCAATAAGGTAAGCACCAAAAATACGAGAATGCTTTTCTTATTCTATTTGAAAACCCACTTGCTTGGAACGGTAAGTATTTTGCAAGAAAAAAATTACCGCAAGCATTTTAAATACAGTGTTTTCCTCCTTGGCCTGAAGCATCAAAACCATAGAGTCAGGTTCTAATGGTGGGGCCTTAGGTACTTCTTTCTTGCTGTGAGGAATAAATGACAAGGAGCAACACAAGATAAATAAACCTGTTCTAATCTAGATCTAATACGACATAATTTACAAATACTCTGGTTTTAATTTTAAACAAATTATTCTGCCTGACCCCATGTTTTTATTGCACACTAATATTGATATTTGACACATCAGATTATTAGATATTCATAATAGTTGATTCTTTTGGCTATCATGGATCATTCTTTTATTCAGTAAATATTTATCGAAAGCCTTAAATGAGCCAACCTCTATTCTGATTCTGGGAATATAGTTGGTAACAAGACAGAAAAGATCACTGTTCTTGTGGAGTGAATATTCTCATGAGGAAAGACAGACAGTATTCAAAATGTAAGAGGAATATGTTAGATAGTGATGAGTGCTCTGACAACAATAAGGCAGGGTCTGATGATAGGGAGGGACTTGGGGGCTCCTTTGGAGTGAGTAGTCCAAGAAGACTGGAATGGCAAGCAGGGACCACTGCTGTAAAATCAGTGAAAGAGCATCTCAGATACAGGGAACTGACAGAGCTGCAGTCAACAACCTAGAACCAGGCTGTTCAAGGCAGAGAATGCATGAATCACAGATTGCTTTATCTAGACAAAAATAATCAAAAGATAGCCTGGCATTCCCCCTTCTGTTGTTGAGGCTCCAAGACCAACCTCACAAGACAAATGGTAAGACTGGTTTGTTTGGTAAGACTGGTTTTATTAACTACTCATAAAGATGGCAGAAGCAACAGAATTGGCTTTCTTGCATAGTAAACAGGAGACTAGTCTGTGAGTGACCTGGAGAGGCTTAGTACGGTTGTGGCCAGTTTGATAGTTAATAGGTTAATTATGATAATTGTCAGCTGAGTTGATAGTCCTATATTGAAATCCTGGAGGAGAAAGAATACAAAAGAGATGACATGGAAACCAGCTTCTTGTTAGCACTTGTTACTGAGAAAACACACTGCATAACACAACAGCTTAAATGCTGTTTGCTGTTCATGGGGCTTTAATTGGAGGGCCACTCTTCTGGAGGTTTATATCACAAGTGCATTCCAGTGGCACTGGTCCAAGCTGTTATTTCCACCTTGTAGCTCATGTGATTTTGCTATGGTGCTGATGTGCGTAAATGTGGTTGTTTCTGTGGTTTTCTTACAGGTCCTGGGGAATTACAAATCATGCAAAAGGTTATAGGTCAGCTTATCTTTACAGATATAGAACTAGGTAAAACTCCCCTAAAATACCGGTGCTTAGCAAAGTAACCTTGTAAGTTTACTTTGTCCTTCAATGATCAACAACAAAAACCAACCAACTAAACAAGCAAAAATTAGAAATCATTAGCTTAATGATCCATCATTCATTAATACTCTTGAGCTTATGGAGAAAACAACCAATATATAAAATATTCTTCAATTGTACCTGCTGCTTTTATTTCTTTTGAAAGTATTTTTTTAAGCTATGCTTTTCCTAAAGCCTGAGAATATTTTGTGTTATTTTTGATGCCAGAAAGGATAATATAATACACTATATGTCTTTAATTCATTGTAAATGGTGGAAAAAGAGAAAGATAATTGAAACCTTATAACAGCAGAGATAAGTGATCTAAGTTGTAGATGTGTTAGTAATTTGAGGACATTTAGAAATACCTCCTGATAAGGTTAATTGAAGGAATATTCTAATGAATGCAATAAATTAGTTGTTCCCAATCTCAAAATCTTTTAATATTCTGAAAGAAATTAAGATTTTAGTGAGAGATGTTCCACTTTATGGGACTACTTCTTTCTCCCTTTATCTCTTTATGGAAAATTCTACCTTAAGGAGTAAGGTGAATCTTTCTTGTTCTCTTTTCCTGCAAAATATTTGTTTTTAAAGCAAAACAAACTTACACAGAATCAATAATTTCTGTTATTAAATTATAGAATGGGAAGATGTATTGCTTATTATGATGACCTTCAACCCTGGCTGCACATTAGAATCTCCTAGAATGGGGCTTCCAAACCTTAGTGTGCTTGTGAATCATCTAGGGAGTTTATTAAAATGCAGATTTTGATTTAGGACTTCTAGGGTAGGACCTGAGAGTCTGCGTTTATAACAAACTCACAAGTGATGTTGATGCTTGATTAGCCTGTTCTTTCATTGCTATAAAGAAATACCTGAGACTGGGTAATTTATGAAGAAAAGAGGTTTAATTGGCTCCCAGTTATGCAGGCTTTACAGGAAGCATGATGCTGGCATTTGCTCAGCTTCTAGGGAGGCCTCAAGAAGCTTCCAATCATGGCAGAAGGTGAAGGGGGAGCAGGCACATCACATGGCAAAAGCAGGGGCAAGTGAGAGAGAGTGGGCCAGGGGAGGTGCCACAGACTTTAAAATAACCAGATTCCACAAAAACTCACTATTACAAAGACAGCACCAAACCATGAGGGATCTGCCCCCATGATCAAAACACCTCCAGGCCCTACCTCCAGCACTGGGGATTACAATTTAACATGAGCTTTGGTTGGGGACAAATATCTAAACTATATCCTGCCCTGCACTTCCCAAATCTCATGTGATTCTTACATTGCAAAACACAGTCATGCCTTCCCAACTGTCCCCTAAAGTCTTGACTCATTCCAACATTAACTCAAAGTCCAAAGTCTCATCTGAGAGAAGGCAAATCCCTTCCACCTATGAACTTGTAAAATAAAAAATAAGTTGGTTACTTCCAAGATACAATGGGAGTATAGGCATTGGGCAAATATTCCCATTCCAAAAGGGAGAAATTGGCTGAAAGAAAGGGGCTACAGGTCCCATGAAAGTTTGAAACCCAGCAGGGCAGTTGTCAAATCTTAAAGCTCTAAAATCATCTCCTTTGACTTCATTTTCCACATCCAGGGCACACTGGTGCAAGTGGAGGGCTCCCAAGGCCTTGGGCAGCTCCACCCCCATGGCTGTGCAGGTTTCAGCTCCCAGGGTTGTTCTCACAGGTTGTTGAATACTTGCAGCTTTTCTAGACAGAGGGTGCAAGCTGCTAGTAGAGCTACCATTCTTGGGTCTGGAGGGTGGTGGCCACCTTCTCACAGATCCACTAGGCAGTGCCCTAGTGGGGACTTTGTATGAAGGATCCAGCCCACATTTCCCCTTTGGCACTGCCCCAGTAGAGGTTTACTCTGAGGGTTTTGCCCCTGGAGCAAGCTTCTGCCTGGAAGCTTTCTCAGACATCCCCTGAAATCTAGACAGAGGCTCCCAAGCGTTCATCACACTCACATTCTGTACATCTACAGGCTTAACACCACATGGAAGCCACCCCAAGGCTTATATACTCCATAGTGGCAGCTGGAGCTATACCTGGGCCCCTTTGAGCCATAGCTGGAGCTGAGGTGGAGCATCCAGGATATAGGGAACTGTGTCCCAAGGCTGTGCAGGGCAGCAGGTCCCTGGGCCTGGTCCACATAACCATTCTTCCCTTCTAGGCCTCTGGGCCTGTGATGAGTGGGGTTGCTGTGAAGGTCTCTGAAATGCCTTTGAGGCTTTTTGCTTATTGTATTGGCTATCAGCACCTGGCTCCCTTTTAATTATGCAGATTTTTAATTTTGCATAAAATTAAACCAGCAAGTGGTTGCTCCATAGCCTGCTTGAATTCTCCCTAAAAAGCTTTTTCTTTCTCTGCCACATGGCCAGGCTGTAAATTTTTCAAACTTTCATGCTCTGATTTACTTTTAAATATTAGGTTGATGCCAAACAATCACAGTTTGCAAAAACAATTACTTTTAATTGCAAAAACTGCAATTGCTTTTGCACCAACCTAATATAAATTCCAACTTTGGGTCATTTTTTTGCACCTACGTCTGAGTGTAGGCTGTTAGAAGCTGCCAGGCCACATCTTGAACACTTTGCTGCTTAGAAATTTTCTCTTCCAGATACCTTAAACCATCACTTTCTAGTTCAAACTTCCACAGATCCCTAGAGTATAAACAGAATGCAGCCAAGCTCTTTGCTAGGGCATAACATGCATGAGCTTTGCTACAGTTCCCAGTAAGTTCCTCTTTTCCATCTGAGACCTCAACAGCCTGGCTTTCACTGTCCATATCTCTGCAAGCATTTTGGTCACAACCATTTAACCAATCTCTCAGAAATTCCAAACTTTCCCTTATCTACCTGTCTTATTCTGAGCCCTGCAAACACTTCTGACCTCTGCCTGTTACTCAGTTCCAAAGTTGCTTCCACATTTTCAGGTGTCTTTATAGTAATACTCCACTCCTGGTAACAATTTTCTTTATTAGGCCATTCTTGCCCTGCTATAAAGAAATACTTCAGACTGGGTAATTTATTTATTTATTTATTTAAAAAAGAGGTTTAATTAGCTCATAGTTCTGCAGGCTTTAGAAGAAACATGGCACTGGCATCTGCTTAGCTTCTAGGGAGGCCTCAGGAAGCTCACAGTCATGGTGGAAGATGAAACGAGAGCAGCCAGGTCACATGTTGAAAGCAGGGGCAAGTGAGAGAGAGAATAGGTAGGAAGGTGTCACACACTTTGAAATGACCATATCTCACAAGAACTTACACTGACTATTGTGAAGAGATCACCAAGCCATAAAGGATCCACTCCCATGATTCAAACATCTCCCACCAGGTTCCATCTCCAGCACAGTAGATTATAATTCAACGTGAGATTTGGGCAGGGACACATATTCAAACTATATCATGTAGACTTTATAGGAAGCATGGTGCTGGCATCTGCTTTCTAAGGAGGCCTTGGGAAGCTTTCAATCATGGCAGAAGGTGAAAGAGGGAACAGATGCATCACATGGCAAAATCGGGAGCAAGCAATAGAGAATGGTGGGGGACGGGGACGGCACACACTTTTAAATGACCAGATCTTGTGAGAAAGCACTATCATAAAGACAGCACCAAGCAATGAGGGATCTGCCCACATGATCCAAACACCTCCTGCCAGACTCTACCTCCAACATAGAGGATTACAATTTAACATGAGATTTGAGCAGGGACAAATATCCAGACTATATCAATGCTGTTGGTCTGTGGACCATAATTTGAATAGCAAGGAGAGAGAGCTTTTAGAAATTACCAATACAAAGGCCAAGACACCCATATATTTGGATTCATGGTATCTAACACGGGGTCCAGAAATCTGCATGTTAACAGAAACAACATGTGATTCTAATGCATATAATCCACAGATGGGAGTTTGGTCTGGCTAGAAGGCAGTACCAGCCCTGATTGTGTACAGGATTAGAATCCCATGCAAATCATTAAGGCTGTAATTCCTGTGCCTCTGTAGTCTTAATATTTTTATAGCAGACGCTGATGTAAAAAACCACTATTCTGGGCATTCAGGAAAGAACACTATCATCTTATGAACTTAGTGAAATGATGTGGGAATTTTGAGTGTATGCACAATCATAAGGTTGTGGTTCATAGCTATTAACTGAATGTTTCTTAAAATGTTTTTTTATTTGTATAAATTTATGGGATACAAGTGTAATTTTGTTACATGGATAGATTGTATACCAGCTTGTATGCCGGTGATGTCAGGGCTTTTAGGATATCCATCACCTGAATAATGTACATTGCATCCACTAAGTAATTTCCCATCATCCACCCACCCTCCCATCTCCCCACCCTTTATGTCTCCATTGTCTATCATTCCACACTCTATGTCCATGTGTACACATTGTTTAGCTCCTATTTATAAGTGAGAACATGTTCTCTTCCTATCAATTAATTTTTTCTTTAAGAATTTTCAGTTTTTACTTTAGATATATGTGAAGGTTTATTATACAGGAATATTGCATGAGGCTAAGGTTTGGAGTATGGATCCTGTGACTCAGGTAGTGAGCATTTTACCCAATGGGTAGTTTTTCAACCCCCATTCCTCTTCCTCCCTTCCCACCTCTAGTAGTCTACAGTTTCTATTGTTTTCAAATTTATGTCCATGTGTGCTCAATGTTTAGCTCCCACTTATAAGTGAGAACACGCGGTATTTGGTTTTCTGTTTCTATATTTGTTTGCTTAGGATTATGACCTGCAGCTGCATTCATGTTGCGGCAAAGGACATGATTTCATCCTTTTTATGGCTGTGTAGTATTACATCTTGTATATGTACCACATTTTCTTTATCCAGTCTACCACTGATGGGCACCTGACTTGATTCCATGTCTTTACTATTGTGAATAGCACAGCAATTAACACATGAGTGCATGTGTCTTTTTGGTAGAATGATTTATTTTTCCTTGGGTATATATCTAATAATTGGATTGCTGGATTGAATGGTAGCTCTGTTTTAAGTTCTTTAAGAAATCTCCAGACTACTTTCCACAGTGACTGGACTAATTTGCATTCCTACAAAGAGCATATGAGCGTTCCCTTTTCTCTGCAGCCTCACCAGCAAATGTTGTTTTTTGACTTTTTAATAAGAGCCATTCTAACTGGGTGAGATGGTATCTTATTGTGGTTTTGATTTGCATTTCTCTGATAATTGGTAGTGCTGAGCATTTTTCCATGTATTTGTTGGCTACTTGAATGTCTTCCTTTAAGAAGTGTTTGTTCATATCCTTTGCCATTTTTTAATGGGGTTTTTTTTTGCTTGTTGACTTAAGTTCCCTATAGATTCTGTTAATAGGCCTTTGTCAGATGCATAGTTTGTGAATATTTTCTCCCATTCTGTAAGTTGTATGTTTACTCTGTTAATAGTTTCTTTTGCTTTGCAGAAGCTCTTTAGAAATAAGAAATGTTGCCAATTAAATAATGAGATACTAATTATTAGAAGACAATCTAATTTTAAAGATGTTAAAATTTTTAAATATGCCCTGGAGTCAATGAAATATATTATTCAATTATGGAAATTCTCTGTACATAGAACAGTTCAGGAACACAAAGTTATCTAAAGAGAGTTTGGATTTTTACATAGCTCACCTATTTTTTATTATAATGTTTCTCATATGGACAATGTACAGTCAAGGTGAAAACACAGTTCTAATTCTGTTCAGGGAAAAAATAGTAGAAATTAGTTTCCTCTGGCCGGGCCAGGTGGCTCACGCTTGTAATCCCAGCACTTTGGGAGGCCGAGGCGGGCGGATCACGAGGTCAGGAGATCGAGACCACGGTGAAACCCTGTCTCTACTAAAAATACAAAAAAATTAGCCGGGCGTGGTGGCAGGCGCCTGTAGTCCCAGCTACTCGGAGAGGCTGAGGCAGGAGAATGGCGTGAACCCGGGAGGCGGAGCTTGCAGTGAGCCGAGATTGCGCCACTGCACTCCAGCCTGGGCGACAGAGCGAGACTCTGTCTCAAAAAAAAAAAAAAAAGAAAAAAAAAAGAGATTAGTTTCCTCCATTCTGTTCTATATTACTATTTAAATTTAGTTTGTTAAAGGCTTAAAGTTTAACTTCACAAACATACAAACTCATAGTTTTTTGTTATAAATAATAACATTTGAATTGTATAAATACTTTATTGTGTTTCTTAATTTATAAACTATATTAGCAACTAGAAAGAAATAAAAAATTTGACTTAGAAGATATTTTACACATTTACCTACATTCTTTATGCAACCTGAACCCTCATCTCTTTTTAACATTAGGGATGACAGTGGGTAGACAGTGG
The DNA here is from genome assembly GCF_028878055.3 of Symphalangus syndactylus. Lineage (NCBI taxonomy): Eukaryota > Metazoa > Chordata > Mammalia > Primates > Hylobatidae > Symphalangus > Symphalangus syndactylus. The sequence goes on from NC_072424.2 coordinate 113,409,615, forward strand.
GTGGATCTGAATCTTTTAAGTTATTCTCTAGCAACTAGAGGAAAAATCTTACCAGATTATATAGGCTAGAAGCTCTTGATTGAGAAGACAGAGTATTATTAAGGGTTCTGAAAGAAGAGCTTTTCATTATTCACCAGCAGGTTTTACTATCTAAAATAGAATTATATGAATTTGTAAAATTTTTCACCAAAAGCTTCATCTACTTGTAAATAAAAAATCCTCTCAATTTTTGGCCAGGTGCAGTGCCTTACACCTGTAATCCCAGCACTTTGGGAAGCTCAGGTAGGTGGATCTCTTGAGCCCAGGAGTTGTAAACCAGCTTGGGCAACATGGCAAAACCCCGTCTCTACAAAAACTGCACACACAAAAAAATAGCTGGTGGTGTATGCCTATAGTCCCAGCTACTTGGGAGGCTGAGGTGGGAAGATCACTTGGGCTCTGGAGTTCAAGGCTATACTGAGCTGTGATTATGCCACTGCACTCCAGCCTGGGCAACAGAGCAAGACCTGTCTCAAAAAATAAATAAATAAATAAATATAAAAAAAACTTATGTCAATTTTGGATAGGTATAAACATCATGAAAAATAGTTTGAAAATTTACAACTGAGAAGTTGCTGAAAATCCTTGATCAAATCTCTACTTGCAGTTTCTGCATAAAAGATTTTGAGAATATATGCAATGCAAAATAAAGCATTGCTTTATTTTGAAAGATATTTAAAAATATTTTAAAGAAAATATTAAAAGAAAAATATTTTCTTAAGTCTTAACTATGTATAATTTTTTTATTTGAGAGAAGTTGCTCAAATCTGATATAGTTGTTTACTCAAGAGAATCAATAAAAAATCAACTGAATAAATAACACAGTTTATAAAATGATTAGTTATGACATCATTGCCTTCCTCATACAAAGAATGACCTGTTAGAAATTCTAATAAAAAAGAATCCTCTTGTAGTAGCAACAAAAATTATAAAATGCCTAAGAACAAATTTTAGTAGAGATATAAAGGCCCTATACAGTTAAAAATTCCAAAATGTTAATAATGAGATTGTAATACTTGAATAATTTTTTAAAATACGTTTAATTTTTCCATAGGTTATTGGGGTACAGGTGGTATTTAGTTACATGAGTAAGTTCTTTAGAGGCGATTTGTGAGATTTTGGTCCACCCATCACTCAAGCAGTATACACTGCACCCTATTCATAGTCTTTTATCCCTTCTCCCCTCCCACCTTTCCCCCCAAGTCCCCAAAGTCCATTGTATCATTCTTATGCCTTTGCATCCTCATAGCTTAGCTCCTATATATCAGTGAGAACATACCATGTTTGGTTTTTTTTTTTTTTTTTTTTTTTTGAGACGGAGTCTTGCTCTGTCGCCCAGTCTGGAGTGCAGTGGCACAATCTCGGCTCACTGCAAGCTCCACCTCCCGGGTTCACGCCATTCTCCTGCCTCAGCCTCTCCGAGTAGCTGGGACCACAGGCGCCCGCCACCACGCCCAGCTAATTTTTTTGTATTTTTAGTAGAGACGGGGTTTCACCGTGGTCTCGATCTCCTGACCTTGTGATCCGCCCGCCTCGGCCTCCCAAAGTGCTGGGATTACAAGTGTGAGCCACCGCGCCCGGCCGTTTGGTTTTTTATTCCTGAGTTACTTCACTAAAATTACAGTCGTCGGTCTCATCCAGGTTGCTGCAAATGCTGTTAATTCATTCCTTTTGATGGATGAGTAGTATTCCATCATATATATACATATATATATATATATACACCATGGTTTCTTTATCCACTCATTGATTGATGGGAATTTGGGTTGGTTCCACGATTTTGCAGTTGTGAATTGTGCTGCTATAAATGTGTGTGCAAGTATCTTTTTCATATGATGACTTCTTTCCCTCTGGGTAGATATCCAGTAGAGGAATTGCTGGATCAAATGGTAGTTCTACTTTTAGTTCTTTAAAGAATCTCCACACTGTTTTCCATAGCGATTGTACTGGTTTACATTCCCACCAGCAGTGTAGAAGTGTTCCTTGATCACTGCATCCATGCCAACATCTATTGTTTTTTGATTTTTTGATTATGGCCATTCTTGCAGGAGTAAGGTGGTATCACATTGTGGTTTTGATTTGCATTTCCCTGATCATTAGTGATGTTGGGCATTTTGTCATATGTTTGTTGGCTATTTGCATATCTTCTTTTGAGAATTTTCTATTCATTCCTTAGCCCACTTTTTGATGGGATTGTTTGTTTTTTTCTTGCTGATTTGTTTGAGTTCATTGTGATTCTGGATATTAGTCCTTTGTCAAATGTATAAGTTGTGAAGATTTTTTCCCACTCTGTGGGTTGTCTGTTTACTCTGCTGACTGTTCCTTTTGCTGTGCAAAAACTCTTTAGTTTAATTAAGTCCCAGATGTTTATCTTTGTTTTTATTGTATTTGCTTTTGGGTTCTTGATCATGAAATCTTTGCCTAAGCCAATGTCTAGAAGGGTTTTTCTGATGTTATCTTCTAGAATTTTTATAGTTTATAGTTTTATAGTTATACTTAAGTCCTTAATTCATCCTGAGTTGACTTTTGTATAAGGTGAAAGATGAGGATCCAATTTCATTCTCCTACATGTAGCTAGCCAATTATCCCAGCACCATTTGTTGAAAAGGGTGTCCTTTCCCCACTTTATGTTTTTGTTTGCCTTGTTGAAGATCAGTTGGCTGTAAGTATTTGGGTTTATTTCTGGGTTCTCTATTCTATTCCATTGGTCTATGTGCCTATTTTTATACCAGTGCCATGCTGCTTTGGTGACTATGGTATTATAGTATAGTTTGAAATCAGGTAGTGTGATGCTTCTAGATTTGTTCTTTTTGCTTTGTCTTGTTTTGGCTATGTGGGCTCTTTTTTTGTTCTGTATGAATTTTAGAATAGTTTTTTCTGGCCAGGTGCAGTGGCTCGCACCTGTAATCCCAGCAATTTGGGAGGCTGAGGTGGAGGGATCACCTGAGGTCAGGAGTTCGAGACCAGCCTGGCCAACATGATGAAACCCTGTCTCTACTAAAAATACAAAAATTAGCCAGGTGTGGTGGTGGACACCTGTAATTCCAGCTACTGGGGAGGCTGAGGCAGGAGAATAGCTTGAGCCCAGGCGCCAGAGTTTGCAGTGAGCTGAGATTACACCATTGCACTCCAGCCTGGGTGACAACCATAAGACTCTGTCTCAAAAAAGCAAAACAAAACAAAACAAAACCAAAAACCAAAAAGAATAGTTTTTCTAATTCTGTAAAGAATGATGGTGGTATTTTGATAGGGGTTGTGTTAAATTTGTAGATTGCTTTTGGCATTGTGGTCATTTTCACAATATTGATTCTACCTATCCATGAGCATGTGATATGTTTCCATTTGTTTGTGTCATCTATGAATTTTTTCAGCAGCGTTTTATAGTTTTCTTTATAGAGGTCTTTCACCACTTGGTTAGTATATTTCTAAGTATTTTTTTTTTGCAGCTGTTGTAAAAGGGGTTGAGTTCTTGATTTGATTCTCTGCTTGGTTGCTGTTGGTGTATAGGAGAGCTTCTGATTTGTGTACATTAATCTTGGATCTAGAAACTTTGCTGAATTCTTTGATCAGTTCTAGGACGTTTCTGGAGGAGTCTTTAGGGTTTTCAAGGTAAACGATCATATCATCAGCAAACAGTGACAGTTTGACTTCCTGTTTACCAATTTGGATGCCCTTTATTTCTTTCTCTTGTCTGATTGCTCTGGCAAGGACTTCCAGTAGTGTGTTGAAGAGGAGTGGTGGGAGTGGGCATCCTTGCCTTGTTTCAATTATGAGAGGAAATGCTTTCAACTTTTCCCCATTCAGTATTATGTTGGCTCTGGGTTTGTCATAGATAGTTTTATTACATTGAGGTATGTCCCTTGTATGCCAATTTTGCTGAGAGTTTTAAGAATTTTAATCGTAAAGGGATGCTGGATTTTGTCAAATGCTTTTTCTGCATTTATTGAGATGATCATGTGATTTTTGTTTTTAATTCTGTTTATGTGGTGTATCACATTTATTGACTTGCATGTGTTAAACTATCCCTACGTTCCTAGTATAAAACCCACTTAATCATGGTGGATTATCTTTTTGATATGTTGTTGGATTGGTTAGCTACTATTTTGTTAAGGATTTTAGCCTCTGTGTTCTTCAGGGATATCTTCAGGGTCTGCAGTTTTTTGTTTTTTGTTTTTTTCTTTTTTTGGTTATGTCCTTCCCTGGTTTTGGTATTAGGGTGATGCTGGCTTCATAGAATGAATTCAAAAGGGTTCTCTCTTTCTCCATCTTGTGAAATAGCATCAATAGGATTGGTACCAATTCTTCTTTGAATGTCTGGTAGAATTCTGCTGTGAGTCCATCTGGCCCTGGGCTTTATTTTGTTGGTAATTTTTAAATTACCATTTCAATCTTGCTGCTTGTTATTGGCCTGTTTAGGGTATCTGTTTCTTCCTGATTTAACCTTGGAGGTTTGTATTTTTCTAGGAATTTATTCATCTCTTCTAGGTTTTCAAATTTATGTGCATAAAGGTGTCTCATAGTAGCCTTGAATGATCTTTTGTATTTCTGTGGTGTCAGTTGTAATATCTCCCATTTTGTTTCTTATTGAGGTTATTTGGATTTTCTCTCTTCTTTTCTTGGTTGATCTTGCTAATGATGTATCAATTTTATTTATCTTTTCAAAGAACCAGCTGTTTGTTTCATTTATCTTTTGTATTTTTCTTGTTTCAATTTCATTTAGTTCTGCTCTGATCTTGGTTATTTTCTTTCTTCTACTGGGTTTTGGTTTGGTTTGTTCTTGTTTCTCTAGTTCCTTGAGGTGTGACCTTAAAATGTCAGTCTGTGCTCTTTCAGTCTTTTTGACTGAAAGAGCACAAAAAAGTTCATTTAGGGCTATGAACTTTCCTCTTAGCACTGCCTTTGCTGTATCTGAGAGGTTTTGATAGATTGTGTCACTATTGTCGTTCAGTTCAAAGAATTTTTAAATTTCCATCGTGATTTTATTTTTGACTCAATGATCATTCAGGAGCAGGTTATTTAATTTCCATGTATTTGCATGGTTTTGAAGGTTCCTTTTGGAGTTGATTTCCAGTTTTATTCCACTGTAGTCTGAGAGAGTGCTTGATATAATTTCAATTTTCTTAAATTTATTGAGGCTCGTTTTGTGGCCTATCATGTGGTCTATCTTGGAGAAAGTTCCATGTGCTGTTGAATAGAATGTGTATTCCACAGTTGTTGAATGAAATGTTCTGTATATATCTGTTAAGTCCATTTGTTCCAAGATATGGTTTAAATCCATTGTTTCTTTGTTGACTTCCTGTCTTGATGACCTATCTAGTGCTGTCAGTGGAGCATTAAAGTCCCCCACTATTATTGTGTTGCTGTCTATCTCATTTCTTAGGTCTGTTAGTAACTGTTTTATAAATTTGGGAGCTCCAGTGTTAGGTGCATATATGTTTAGGATTGTGATATTTTCCTGTTGGACAAGGCCTTTTCCCATTATATAATGTCCCTCTTTGCCTGTTTTTTCACTGCTGTTGCTTTAAAGTTGGTTTTGTCTGATGTAAGAATAGCTACCTCTGCTTGCTTTTGGTGTCCATTTGCATGAAATGACTTGTTCTACCCCTTTACTTTAAGTTTATGTGAGTCCTTATGTGTTAGGTGAGTCTCTTAAAGGCAGCAGATAGTTGGTTGGTGAACTCTTATCCACTCTGCAGTTCTGTATCTTTTAAGTGGAGCATTTAGGCCATTTATATTCAATGTTAATATTGAGATGTGAGTTACCATTCCATTCATCGTGCTATTTGTTGCCTGTATACCTTGGTTTTTTGTTTTTTGTTTTTGCTTTTTAAATTGTATTTTTATTTTATAGGTCCTGTGAGATTTATGCTTTAAAGAGGTTCTGTTTTGATGTGTTTCCAGGATTTGTTTCAAAATTTAGAGATCCTTTTAGCAGTTCTTATAGTGCCGGCTTGGTAGTGGCAAATTCTCTTAGCATTTGTTTGTCTGAAAAAGACTGTACTTTTTCTTCATATATGATGCTTAATTTCACTAGACACAAAATTCTTGGCTGATACTTGTTTTGTTTGAGGTGGCTGAAGAGAGGGCCCCAATCCCTTCTAACTTGTAGGGTTTCTGCTGAGAAATCTGCTGTTAATCTGATAGATTTTTCTTTATTGGTTACATGGTGCTTTTACCTCACAGCTCTTAAGAGTCTTTCCTTTGTCTTGACTTTAGATAACCTGATGACAATGTGCCTAGGCGATGATTTTTTTTTGCAATAAATTTCCCGGGTGCTTTTCGTGGCTTCTTTTATTTGGATGTCTAGGTCTGTAGCAAGGCTGGGCCGTTTTCCTCTATTATTCCCCTAAATATGTTTTCCAAATTTTTTATTTCTCTTCTTTCTCAAGAACAGTGATTATTCTTAGGTTTGGTTGTTTAGCATAATCCCAGACTTCTTGGAATAAGAATATTTTCTTAATCTTTTTTATTTGTCTTTATTGGATTGGTTTAATTCAAAGACTTTGAGCTCTGAATTTCTTTTTTTCTACTTGTTCAATTCTGTTGCTGAGACTTTCCAGAGCATTTTGCATTTCTATATGTGTATCCAATGTTTCCTGAAGTTTTTATTGTTTTTTCTTTATGCTATAAATTTCCTTGAATATTTCTCCCTTCACTTTTATTGTTTTTCGGATTTCCTTGCACTGGGCTTTGCCTTTCTCTGGTGCCTCCCTGATTAGCTTAATAACTAACCTCCTGAATTCTTTTTCAGGTAAATTGGGGATTTATTCTTAGTTTGGATCCATTGCTGGTGAGCTAGTGTGATTTTAGGGGGTGTTAAAAAGCCTTGTTTTGTCATATTACCAGAGTTGTTTTTCTGTTTCTTTCCCATTTGGGTAGCCTCTGTCAGAGGGAAGGTCTAGGGCTGAAGGCTGTTTTCAGATTCTTTTGTCCTACGAGGTGTTCCCTGGATGTAGTACTCTCCCCCTTTATCTATGGGTGTGGCTTCCTGAGCAGAGCTGTAGAGATTGTTATTTCTCTTCTGGGTCTAGCCACCAATATGTCTTCCAGGCTCTGGGCTGGTAACTGGGGGTTGTCTGCATAGAGCCCTGTGATGTGAACTGTCTATGGGTCTCACAGCCGTGGATACCAGCACCTGTTCTGGTGGAGGTGGCAGGGGGTGAAACAGACTCTGTGAGGGCTCTTAGCTTTGACGGTTTAATGATCTATTTTTGTGCTGGTTGGCCTCCGAGGCCAGGAGGTGGCGCTTTCCAGAGAGCATCAGCTGTGGTAGTATGGAGAGGAACTGGCAGTGGGCCAGGCCCTTGAGCTCCCAAGAGTATATGCCCTTTGTCTTCAGCTACCAGGGTGGGTAGTGAAGGACCATCCAATGGGGGCAGGGTAGGCATGTCTGAGCTCAGACTCTTCTTGGGCGGTTCTTGCTGTGGCTGCTGTGGGGGATGGGGATGAGATTTCCAGGTCAATGAAATTGTGTACCTAGGAGGATTATGGCTGCCTCTGCTGAGTGATGCAGGTCGTCAGGGAAGTGGAGGAAAGCCAGCAGTCATAGGCCTCACCCAGCTCCCATGCAATTTGAAGGGCCAGTCTCACTCCCATTGTGCCCCCGATAGAGCACTGGGTCTGTTTCCAGATAGTGGGCAAGCAGAGCTGAGAGCTTGCCCCAGGCTACCTGCCTCCAAGCTGCAAAAGAAAAGGAGGCTTCTCAACTGGTTCAAATTGTTACGAAGTTCAGCTGGAGACTTCCTTCTCCCTGTGGCATTTACCCTGTGCCTCTGGACCCCCTCCCAAAGTATCCCTGTGACGCTCCCATGGCCTTTCCTGCTGCTTCCTCTACCCCTGTATTTCACTCGGCTCTCTAAATTGATTCAGCTCCAGTTAAGGTTGGAATCTTCTCCCACAAGCTAGACTTTTAGTTTCCCCAGTGTGGGTGTGAGTTTAGGGGTGGAGGATCTCCCTTTCCCACTTCCGCAGTTTGGGCACTCACAGTATGTGGGGTGACTTCTGGGTCCTGCAGGAGCAGTCCGCTTCCTTCAGAAGGTCTGTGGGTCCTCTTGGGATTCCTGATTTATTCTTGCAGTCATTCTGGAGCTAAAACTCATGATGTGAGCCTCCACATGCTGCTGTATCCATGCAAGTCCAAGCTGCAATCTAGTCCTGCCTCCCATCTGCCATGATGATCCTAGGTATAGTCATATCTAATACCTGAATCATTTAGAATATATGTCATATCTCTAGATAAGAAGACTAAATATCATAAAATATTTATTTTCTCTAAATTAATCAGATCCAAATGAATTTTTTTCAAAACTCAAATGCTTTTAAAATTAACTTGCAAGAATAAATTTCTAAAATGTCATACATAATTTTTGAATTAAAACAAATAATCAATGTAGACTTCCTCACTAAAATTTAAAATTGCATAAAGTTTATCTGATAAAAAATAACTCACAGGAGCACTTGCATAGAAAAAGACTAATAACTCAGTGACACACAATATATAGGAACAAATGCAAGCATTTTGGGAGAATTTAGTACATGATGCACATATTATTTAAAATTGGTGGAATGAAGATGAATTATTCAGCAAATGGTATTGGAATAACTGGCTATTAAAAATAACATTTAATTTTATACTTCATATTTTTACTCCAAAATATATTCCAGATATAATAAATATTTAAGTGTAAAACCAGAAACAATGTAAGTACTAAAAGGAAATATAGGTGAATATTTTTAAAATCTTGGGATGGGAGGAAGGTCTTTCAAAGTAGGTGATCAAGGACAAAGTTAATAAAAATATTGATAGATTTAACTAAATGATTTTGTAATCTTTGCACTAAAATCAGCATATAAGGATAAAATACAAATAATATGCTAAGAAAATATTTCAGGATATATAATAGATGAGATGCATCATTAATAGGAGTTATTACAAATCAATAATAAAGTTTGCAATTCTAACAAAAATGATCAGTGGCATTAGCAGGGAAGCCATAAAAGAAATGTAAAGGCACAAAAAATATGAAAAGTAACCAAATACGCTGAAATTAATGGAGATCTTGTATCAGTTAGCTATTTGTGTGTAACAAACATTCCCAAAACTCAATGGTTAAAACTGCAATTATCTGTTGTAATAATTTACATTTCTTTTTGTTGTCTGATGGTTTGCTGGCTGCTTTAGGATGAGCTTAATTGAGCTTGCTCTTGTTTCTGTATGCAGGCTGGGGCCTATCTCTAAGCTGGGCTTTCCTGGGACAGTTTAGCTGGGGCATTCCTGCTCCATTTGTCTTTCATACTCTGCAAGGGCTCCATGTATTTCTCATCCTTTTTCTAGGACCAATGAGCCAGCCCAAGCATGTCCTTCTTGTGGAAATGGCAGAAGTACAAGAGTGTAAGCCTAGCTAGACAAGTGTTTCCTAAGCTTCTGCTTGTGTCACATCTGCTAACATCCCATTGGCTAAATGGCAATTACATGACCAAACTCAGAATCAAGGGGAAAGGAAATATATCTTGTCTTTTAATAGGACAAACTAAAAAGTCATATGGTAAAGGACATGGATACAGGCAAGTGCAAAGATTTGGGGCCATTAATACAATATACCAGATGCCGTCTTTTGCATGTTGGTTAGTAGAAGTTTTTTGTTTGTTTGTTTGTTTGTTTGTTTGTTTTTACCTTGCTTATAATAGTGTAGTCAAGAGTGTTAGGAAATGAGTACTCCCACACACTGCTGAAGGTGGGAGTCTAAATGGCTAATTGGAGTGACAATTTGAGTGTGTGTTTCAAAATTTTATTAAAGGTGTGTGTTTTGGGCTCAATACTTCCATTTTTAAGAATTTACTACCGGAAAATAATTAGGCAAATGTGCAAAGGTTGTACAAGTATAAACCTGGCTAATATAGAGCCAGTTGTCATGGCAGCAGGAGGCCATCTGGAGCAGCTGCTGCCATCAATGCTGGCTGTAGCAGAGAGGCGTAGCTTCGGCTGTATGCTTCATGGTGCTGGTGGGAACTGGGAACAAGTGGGAGCCCCGCCCCTTCTGAGTTGGGGCAGGAGCTCCCTGGGTGCCACTGAAGATGCCCAAGCCACAGCAGTAGACCCAGGCATTCCTGTGCTCTTGGGGCCCAGGAGCAGGCAGGAGCCTCACCCTCCTGGGCATAGCTGTGGCCACCCAAACTGTGGCTGCAGGCCCATGCCTCCTGCTCCATGGAGCAGGCAGGAACCCCATCCCCCAGAATGTGGCTGCAGCTACCCAAACCGTGGCTGTAGACCCAAGCATCTGTGCACTCTTAGGTGGTCTTGAGAAGGCCCCCACTGTTCTTATGGGCTCAAAAGTACCTGTTCCCACTGCCTGGTTTCTCCCTGCTGTTAGCACCTGCTTCTATCTTGGAGCAAAGATAGGGCCAAGCCCAGGCACTGTTACAGCCTAGCTGGGTATGCGCACACTTGGGGCAGTGCTGACATGCCAGCCCCTTGTCACCTTGGGCCCCTCCAGACTTTGGGCACTGATGAGCATAGGAGGAAAGCTGAGGCAGGCTGAGTGCAGCTCAGTGCTGGCCTGCAGGTGCCCCTTGGCTTCTACAGCCTGGGTGCCCTGAATGGCAGATTGAGGTAGACAGGTTACTGGACGGAAGGGGGCAGGTCACAGGTGAGGTCCCAAAGAGAGCCTGAAGGCTGGGGACTGGGCTGCCAGTACCGCTAGACTGGAGTAGAAACTTGTGGTGCGTTTTCCAGGCCTGCCCAGGGCCACCCATGGACCAATTGGCGTACACTTCCTCCCCTCTGAGGCCCATAAAAACCCCTGACTTAGCCAAAGCTTAGCAGATATTGAGATGACCAGCTGCATAGAGGAGCAACACACTCTAGGGCCTTCTCTCTGCTGACAGCTATAGAGACAATGAGATGACCTGCTTGCAGAGAGGAGCTACCCACTTTAGGGCCTCCTCTCTGCTGAGAGCCACAGAGATGAAGGAGAGATGACAGGGAGATGATGGGACTACCTGCCTGCAGAGAGGAGCACCTCATTCTACGGCCTCTTCTCTGCTGAGAGCTGCACAGACAATGGGACGACCAGCTGCAGAGAGGAGCTACCCTCTCTGCTGATACTTGAATACTTGTCGGGATGACTTGCCTTGAATACTTGTCAGGATGACTTGTCTAGCAGAAAGGAGCAACCCTCTCTGCTAGAAGCTGAACACATGTTGGGGAAACCCTGGCTGTGGAAAGGAGCTGCCCTCTGAGGGTTTCCTCTGAGCCATTCTATTGCTCAGTAAAGCTCCTCTTCCTCTTGCTCACCCTACACTTGGCTGCATACCTCATTCTTCTTGGGTGTAGGACAAGAACTCCGGACCCACTGAATGAGGCTAAAAGAGCTGTAACACAAATGAGGCTGAGATATGCCCCATTACTCACCACATTGCAAGCAAAGAGAAGGAAAGAAGAGCTGCAGCCTTTCAGAGAGCCCAGACCTGGGAGCTCCCCAAGCCAGGGCTGTGACTCCCTCTTTGGGTTCCCAGAATTTCCAAGCTACTGGGCATCACCATGTTCCCTGGTGCCATCTGTGGAAGCTGCTTTCGGTACACCTGGTCCAGCCGCAGGTGGAGAGCCAACTCTCGTGCTGTCACCTGGAGCTTCCTGCCCTGCTGCAGCAGCTGGCATGTCTGACTGCACAGTGGCTGGACCCCATGCTCACTCACACATCCCGTGTGCTCCACACAGTCTCCCTTGGCAGATATGGGATCCAGGCTGGTAGTGTGAGCTGAGCGCAGCCTGCCAGGCCAAGTGGGCGGAATGAGCCCAGCGGGCCTGAGTGAAACTCAAGGCAAAGGCATCACTGGCCACAGAGGTTT